>NC_136860.1:10503313-11918313 GCF_951799975.1 Gobius niger | reverse complement strand
CGGATCTAAGATTTTTCCTTGCGTTATCACTTTTTTGTCATTTTTTTGTGCTTTTTTTTGTCACGTTTTTGTCGCTCTTATACTTTTTTTTGCTGTGGAACTGGAGAAAATGCACTTGATTAAGGCGGGGGTTACGAGGTTAATCAAACAATGCACTGGAGGGTAGAACCCCGTTTGGCCCTCTCGGTGGAGACACTTTTCTCTGTTCTTGTTGTATGGAACAATACTCACACATATAATAGAGATATTGAACACACTATTGATGTTTGCAACTTTCCAAGACATTGAAACCAGTCCCCAGTGTGCATGTGTGAGTCTCCTCCCATTGTAACGCTCTTATTGTTTGTAACGTGCACACACATAGTGGTGTTTTAGTATCTTCTGCTGGTCTTCTCATTATTGGAGCCAGGCCAAGCTCCTCTCGGCCCCCAGTGAACAATGGATACAAATATAGCCGCCCTGGGAAAAAAAAAGAATACAAGCGTGGCGTCCATCTTTAGTCTGCAGGAGAAACGCCCAGACGTGCACTTCCTGTTTGAGCCTCACACAGAGGTGCATGCTGGGAGAGGAGATGGGACAGTGCGTCGGACACTGCGGGCGAGCGACGTCATGTGGGAGAGTGAGCTGACACTGTGGAAATGTCACATAAGGCTGACACAAATGTACTGTTGAATCGTGTGAAATACTGTACATACTTTTGGTTTTGTGGTTCAGGTTGTGTACTGAAGTAAGTATTGCACCGTTACATTTCATAGCTTTTATAATAACTTTTTTCAACAATTAACGGTCAAATACAGAATAATATATATGAAAAAGGAAACAAGTGGCTTAAGGCGAGGCGCTGCAGGTGAATAGGATTTAGAGATATACATTTGAAACTTTTGCTGAACATTACTGATATAAGTATGAGGGGAAAAAAATATAGCAAGTTTTCTGTCACTGTCAAAATCTAAATAATGGATAGACCCAGATTTCAATTTATGTTATTATTTTATTGACGTATTAGTAACAAAGATTTTATCAGAGGAGAAAAAGTGGATCCTCCATGAACCTAGCCCCTCATCATGCTCAAATTTATATCAAATATATGTCAATCACTTGTGCTACATGTGTGCTGTTATTGTTTTTGAGATAGTGATTGTTTTATTGGTCAGATCTGAGGTCACCCTGCCCATTATAAACCATTAAAAATGGTGTCAAGAGCTTGAGCTACATCTGTGCTGTTTTGTGCTGTAAAGTTTTCTGTTTGTGCTGATTCAGGTTTTAAACTATGACAAACTTTAGAGCCTTGAGTCGTCACCCTCGCCCTCCTCTGAGGCGCGCATGTGTCAGTGGTGCACGGCAACACACACTGCATGCAAAAAAGAATCATCAAAATGTTAAACATGAAAACAGCACACAGACATGTTTTTACAGCACAAATGTTTCACATCGTAAACTGATCTTAATTCAAATATACCTTGCAAATACAATCGGAATCTCAGTATAGGAGACATTGAAGGTTTCACACTGAAGGTTTTCACGTATAACCTTTAAGCCCGTAGCCGAGGCGCTCATTGACAAAGTATTGTACTGTTTTTTAAGCTCTGTACTTCACTTGAGGCGTATTAAGGTGAAGAACTTTCTACTTACTACATTTGAAAGATAAGTAAAAAGGAAATTTGTGTTTAGTTCATTTGAAAAGCCGTACAATGTTACAACGCCAGCACAGCAGGTGGCGCTGTGCAGATCTGCTGCAAATGCCACTGCGGCTCACAATGAGAAAGAAGTTTTGTCCTCGACGTGTTGCCGTACAGAGGGGGAATTTGTTTTTTAACATTCATTTCAGAAGCAACAGTTGAAAAACGATGCAGAGTCAAGACCCAGTGTACAATAATATTTAGTCTGTCGATGGATGGGATCATTTCCTCGGTGTACGGACGGACAGTGCACAGTGAGGTCACTTCCCTTGCACTGCCCCCTACAGGTGTGGCTGCAGCAGGAGTGTCACAGTGCTTTATATAGAAACGCCTCTGATATAGAAGTGCTTTACGTAACCCTTATGGAAATAGCATGGGATCTTAAAGCGTTGTATTTTCTTGCCAAATTTATGGAAGCAGGGCGATGTTGATTTCAGTATCAGTCTCTTCGGTTTATTTGCTTTGTGGACTAAGATAATCCGTTTAAAAAAAAAATCTTTATTCTTTCACATTCTTTGAAGTCGGCTCAGGAAAGAAGATCTTTCCGCTGTATTATTTTTTGGACAGTTGTGCTTTTCAGTAACAGATGTGTCCTGGGGCTGACAAGTGTGTGTCTGCTCTGAATGGGCCCAGAACAGTAGCAGGAGGAGCTGTGGCATTCATTAGCTCCTGTAGTGTCTGTTCTGGGGTCAGTCTTCTACTTTAAACAAAAACAATTGGACGTATGTTTGAACAAGATGAATCTCAGTATAGGAGACATTGCAAATAGTTATTTTTTCCAATAATCTTCCCATAATATTGATGTTCACGTTTAAAGGGGGGCCAGCTTCACACTGCTGATTTGGGATCTTGTTTAGTTTTTGGGTGAGCTAGTCATAAGTGAAAAAACTGTTTTTTTGGCTGAATAAAGCTGAATAATCAGAATAGATATTAAAAAAATCCCTTTAAGAATCTTGTTAAGCTAACTCTATGCAGGAGAGGAAGAAAAACCTCATTGAGAGAAAACCAGCCCTAAAGTCTTGTACCGAGACTCCGCTCTTCCGTACCGGGCGTCTGGCAGAAGGAAAAATACCATATTTGGATTATAGCGTCATCTCCCTGATCCTTCATAAGAGTTCATGTTATATGGATGTCCGTTTTCATTTAATTTAGTATTCAAGTTAAGCATCCAAGAAAAAAAATGACAAAACATTTTTGGCCGTTTTCTCACAGCGTTGGAGAACTTTGTGGGCCGTCCTGAGAGCGCATTAGCATCAGCTGTATTTACTTCACTGCAGTCTACATTCCGATACTTCGTCTACCAATCACTCTAACGCCGCGCCAAATGCCACCGACGACCATCACTTTAAACAGCACATGTAGAAGTCTTAAAGGAATAGTTCACCGTTTTTCCATACTGAGATTTGTTCTTACCTGAGCTTAGACGAGTTGATGCTTACCTGTCTGGTCTTTGTACGGGCCCTCAGTCACGCAAAAAGACGAAAGATGTTGTTTGCATTTGGCCTCTCCCAATGTATTCCTATGGCTCCAAACGGGGGTGAAGTTGGAAGCTACCACGCTCTTCCAAGGGCACGCACAAAGACCAGACAGGTACGTATCAACTCGTCTAAGCTCAGCTAAGAACATATCTCAGTATGGAAAAACGGTGAACTATTCCTTTAACTGTGACACATACAACCTCTCAAGAAAGAGAAAAGAAAGGTCCACTCCAGAAGCCGCTCCGAGACCACCTGTGTAGCCCCGATCCAGGGAATCTGCTTCACACTGCCCTTATCGAGTATTTTAGTACAATAATGGCTCAGGTCCTCCACACATATTTTCTTTGATTTACTGTAATGACCGTTTATAGCGTAGCCAAATGTTCTGCTTTAAATCGACTCAAGTGCTGTCATTTTGGGTGAGTAACTAACATGTAAAAAGTAGGGCTGAAATGTTTTTACTTTTTCACATCTGTGCTCCGCAGAGACCCCTTTTTACTCCCATTGTCCCATGTTTGTCCTGGTCTGATTCACGACCAGGGCCTGAGTGAGATTTTTACAGTATGTGGATTTAATAGCGGCGCCCATAGGGATGACTCTGCATTGTGAATCACTTCCAGCTGATGACCAAACATCCATCTTTAAGCGGCAGTTCCGCGTTTTCTTTTTCCTCCGAGAAAACCGGCTTTCCGAGCTCCATTCTTAAAAAGTCATGAATGTACAATGTCAGAATGTCTATTAAGTTGTGAAATACCAAGGCGAGGTCACCCATTATTTTACAAGTCCTGAACAAATGATGAATAAGCAATGACTATAAAAAAAATGCAGTTTTTTTTTTAAATCTCCACATGAACGTGAATACTCCTTTCGGAGAGCATTGTATACTCCAAAGCCATTTGATACAGTGGAAAAACTAACTGCTAACATTCATAGGAAAATCACGCAATGCAAACTTGACGCCAAATTCATACTCTTCCATTGTTTCGTTTCGATATGGAGTGACAATTTGGGGAAAGCACCTCTTTTACCCAATCAGGAGCCGGTGCCAATTTGCATATCAAACAATGGCTGCATATGAGCTCCATGTGTGGAGTGGGTGAGTCACGCTAACGATCCCCTTTTACACAATTAACAAAACACTTCAAAACCCCAACATGTCGAGAGCGCAGCTGCGGAGCTTTCAAGGCCAAAAAAAAAAAAGAAGCATAAAATCACTTTTTCCAGATCGGCGTTCGACGGTTGTTTACCGTTGATTGTCTTATTTGTTTACGTGGATGGGAGACGATGTGGACACATGTTGGCAGCGTGTCCAGTGGATTGAGCTCACCGTTTGGACTTGTCTCATTGTGCACAGAAATAGTCCTTTGTTGAGAGAGCAGGAAGTGATCTGACGGTGAGGTCATGACGGAGCAGATGAGAGCGCGGAGGGCTGGAGTTCCCACTGGACAGGGCACTCTTCTGATGGGACGCGGCAGTAAGTGTAACTGCACAGGGGGCAAAGGGAGGGTTTAGAGCAGTAGCTCCGGGAACCACCTGCAGAGTCTAACAACAGGCCACAACTGTTCGAGGATATTCCACATCAAAATACAGTATTTCTTCAAAACTTGCATTGATAATATTCCAGAGCCATAAGCTCACCTGTTGATTGATAAGGAAGAAGTAAAAGTAATTCCTATGTACACAACACTGATTCATCATTCAGAATGAGCAGGGAAAAAAGGCAATCTGCCAATTCAATAAATTTGTCATCATAGTGAAGGAGGCAGAAATACGTGGTTCTTACCCAAACTATAGCATGTAACGAATATTTATAATAAGAACTCTGTATAAGAGTACTGCACATTATGAAATCTTACCACAAGAAGCAACATTTATAGAACAGCATTTCTACAATGTGCTGTATAATGTTCATCCATGATGTGTATTTGGGATCGATAATATAGTTTCTTACTATAAATGCTAACCATTGCATGTCATATCTAGAGCTACACAGCTGGGTTTTGTGTGAAGGATAAAAGTACAGTATGGTCCATTTACAGAGTGTTTTTGTGCAGTATGCATCTGCATGAAGTACAAGGGAAACTAGTGCAAAGTGAATGCAAACTTTACCAATCCTTTATCCCCTTTCAGCTTTGTCTTACTCTCATCTGACTTCAACATCATTTTCTAATCCACACCCTCTGAGGTCTGTGCAGTGTCACTCCGGCTCAGGTGGGCGACACGAGGAGGAAGTGGGCGTGTTAAGAGCTGTCTCCCATGGCGATGGACTGTCATGGTGCACAATCCGGCTCCGCCTCCTGCTCTGATGAAGTGCTGCAGAGAGCAGCTTCCTGCTGTGAGCGTAACACCTGCACAACTGTATCCAGTCTCACTGCTCGAACTGGATCTATGAAGACCTTATAAAGCAGCTTTACATAATATTTCAAATTCTTTGGTAACAGTGGAGTTCAACATACACAGCTTTCTTTTCTCATTGCACTGTTGGAAGTGTCAGTATTGGGTATATACGCCGGACATTTTCATTGCAAACACAAAGAGACTTACTGGGTGTTTTCTCTGTGGTCCAGGTGTTCTAGTGCACAGCTGCAAAGTGTGATCGAGATCAGTGGTTCTCAACTAACCACTATAATCGTAGAATGACAAGCCGTGACACGAATAAGAATTTCATGTTTATATATCATCTAAACCCCTTCTGGAACCGCCACCTTAACATGGTGGAGGGGTTTGAGCACCCGAATGATCCTGGGAGCTCTGTTGTCGGGGGCTTCGTGCCCCTGGTAGGGTCTCCCAGGGCAAACAGGTCCTAAGTGACGAGTCAGACAAAGAGCGGTTCAGAAGCCCCTTATGAGAGACCAACAGGCCAGTTTAATCATGAGGCCGTCCTTCTGTGGACCCACCACCTGCAGGAGGAGCCATAAGGGGCTGGTGCAATGTGATTTGGGCAGCTCCAACAGCTGCCCCCACGACATGGCAACGGACAAGTGGAAGAAGATGGATGGATGGATGGATCGATCGATATATCCATGTAAAATAATTAAATTATGATCAAAACAACCCAATCATTTTCACTGAATCTTTTGTCTATGTACTTATTTAGTACAATAATATCTACATTTTCCCTGGGAAAGGCCTGTGACTCTCTGAAAATAGTTTTGCGAACTACTTTTTGGGTCCAGTTGATCTAGATGCCTTTGGCCACACACTACAAAGGTGATCCGGCGGTCAAGGTTATCTCAAAGGGAGATAATATGACAATTTCACAGCCTCTTCAGCCATAGAGGGAAGACTGTGGAGTCTCAATCCTTGTCAGGTCCAACTGACTGAAGGAAACTGAACTCTCCTTTCCTCCCTCTTCTTCCTTCAGTTGTGTATGCCGGTGGCCAGTGGTTCCTAAAATGAGGTCCAGCCTACAATGAAAATAATTCAGTTTTGGACAAATGTACTGCTTTAAACCAGTATTTAGCAACAGTCAATGCTAGATGTCGCCTTTAGGTGTTTTAGCTGTACAATAATATGATAGAAAAAAAGTGACAAAAACACAACAAAAAATGATAGAAAAAAGTGACAAAAACACAACAAAAAATGATAGAAAAAAGTGACAAAAACACAACAAAAAATGATAGAAAAAAGTGACAAAAACACAACAAAAAATGATAGAAAAAAAGTGACAAAAACACAACAAAAAATGATAGAAAAAAGTGACAAAAACACAACAAAAAATGATAGAAAAAAGTGACAAAAACACAACAAAAATGATAGAAAAAAAGTGACAAAAACACAACAAAAAATGATAGAAAAAAGTGACAAAAACACAACAAAAAATGATAGAAAAAAAGTGACAAAAACACAACAAAAAATGATAGAAAAAAGTGACAAAAACACAACAAAAAATGAC
This sequence comes from Gobius niger, assembly GCF_951799975.1. NCBI lineage: Eukaryota > Metazoa > Chordata > Actinopteri > Gobiiformes > Gobiidae > Gobius > Gobius niger. The sequence continues at coordinate 11,911,261 of NC_136860.1, read as the reverse complement.
AGAAAAAAAGTGACAAAAACACAACAAAAAATGATAGAAAAAAAGTGACAAAAAACAGCAAAAAAATGATAGAAAAAAGGTGACAAAAAACAGCAAAAAATGATAGAAAAAATGTGACAAAAACGCAATAAAAAATTATAGAAAAAAAGTGACAAAAACACAACAAAAAAATATAGAAAAAATGTGACAAAAACGCAATAAAAAGCCACAAAAAAGTAATGAAAAAACAACAAAAATACGACAAAATGTTACAATCACTTTTTCAGGTCTTAGCTTTCAAATGATGATTTTGGGGTCCCCGAGAGATTTTCAGATTGATTGGTGGCTGCGATGTCCCGGACTTTGGAAATGGCTGGTGTACACAATATGTCTATTATGTGTTATTCTCTGCATGTGCTTTACATGTGATAGATTTGTGGACAATAAAGCAGACTGGACTAAACTGAGAGCCAACAACAACCTAATGCAAACTCCACATATAAAATCCCTTTATGGTCCAGGAGTTGAACCCGCGACCTTTCAACTAGATGGACAATCCAAATATTGCACATTGGCGACTATGCTAATAAATATCGCATTAGTCTTAAACGGTTTTATTCCAGTATATTTGAGTCATATAAACAGCCAGTGAATACATCATTTATATTTTCCAATGTAACACAAACATTCCCATGATACTCTCTCTGAGCCTAACAATACGGCCCTGGCAGCCTGTCTGTGCAACTGTGTGTTAGTTTACCACACAGCGGAACATGGGTAATTGTGTTAGAGGGGGATTGAGTCTCATGTTTGATTGAGGGAGTAAACAGCGGTGACAATGTGCTGCAACACAAATGTCCCAAGTAAACACATGCTAAATACAGCTTAATCTGACAGAAATAACAAAACAAACAAAAAAACTTTCCTTCAAGAGCTACTGGTTTTGACCCACATCTCTGCACCAGGATACGCAGCAGCTAAACTGACTTAAGCCTGTGTTATAATGTTGCTAGTGCATGTTGTTTTATGATACTTAAATAATGCATATAAAGACACTTGATAAGTACTGCTCTCTTACTGTCTCATTTCTTGTATAGCAGAATTCAAGCCACACTTTTTTTTTGCATACCAACAAATGGATGGCGCTATGATACATGCAGTTTGACAGCAGAAAGGCTCAGAGCAGTAATGAAGCTTCAGCACAAATTCAACATGTTGCCTTCATTCATCGCCTCATCAACGGCAGCCTTCACTAATCATCCAATCACGGCCCCAGCTCAAGCCGCACCTTCACGTCAGCCAATCATCGCAGCTGCTTATTCCTGATTCAGAAAGACATCGCCCAGGATCCCCTTCTTAAGCTCCCCGGTCAATCACTCGCCGTTTCCCAGCCGTGCTGCGACCCTCCTCCGCCCCTCCTCCACCTGGCCTCTCCACAGGCTCTGCTCATCGTGTCCACCGGCCGCCCCGGGTCTCGTCCTACCACCACCAATGTCCGGTCCCTGGGGGAAGATTCTGGCTATCATCCATCAACGCCATGTATTTCATATCATTACTGCAATCTTCCGCCGGGGTCTCAGCCCAAATCATGATTCACGTTCAATAACGCCTTTCTAATGCATTCTGTCACCGTGAGTCTTTTCAGGTTGAAATGGTTTATAGATGTTAAAAATGCTGAGGATTTAACATAAACCATGAAATACAGATCTGAGCACTTTCTGGAGTGAAAGAAGAAACAACCAAACTAAATGAGATCACTCCAACATATGAATGCAGTTAAGTAATTTCAGGTTTGTTTTAACCTTGCGCTCGAAGCTGATCTCTGAATGTTCAATCTCCTGAAAATCCATCTTGAAACATTTGAGTTGATAAATTTGTGCTCAAATCCGCTGGTGGACCAATCACATGGCACTATAACCGTAAGTGGTATGGAAATTGGGAACTTATTTTTATTTGTTTTACTCATGTTTTATTGTAACTATATGTTTTCTTGTAAGTGAAAGAGAATTAGGCCATTGTGTCATGAACTGATATTGAGATAAGATGATATAGATGTATAATAATGTACCTTCCAATGACTAGAATATGTGCCAAGGACAGACTTACTAGTGGCACCAAGCATCAAGACATCATGTAATTGCATGTTCTTTGTACACGTCAAACAGCATATAAAAACGATCTGTGGACTTTGTCAAGGAAGTCATGGAAGTTGACAAATGTACGTTACAATGCCTCTACTGACTGCCTCTGAATTGCCTGTTTGAACTTACGGTTACTATCATCAATAAGTGCGACTCAAGACCGATTACTGCTGCCTCTCTGGTTTTATTTTTCAACTTCTACAGAGGGCAGATTAAATTTTATTTTATTGCAACACAGGGACTTTGGCAAAAACAAATGCTAAAAGTCTGTCTTCTTCACAAACAAGTTAAACAGGAACCAGATTAATAATACAGAGATAATGAAATTTGCAATGTAATGTCATTGTTGATTTTTTTCCAGGTTCGACGTGTTTTGACAAGGGAACACAAATGGAAAAAGTCCACAAGGTCAATTTGGCACATGTTTATATAGTATGTATATAAAATAAAAAAGCTATGGCATGCACTGTAATACAAATAGTCCATGTAAACAAAACTTAATGCAGTTAATCCATAAAAAATAACCCAAAGACACTTCCTGAGGAGGCACTTCAACATGTAGCCCAAATTATACATGCGGTTTATACAGGAAGCTATTGTCTCCAAGAGGCTGCTTCCTCTATGGCTAAAGCAGACTAATTATTTCAGCACACTGTTGTCTATGTTTACTGTTCGGGATTTCCTAAGGTGCAGAACCATCAAAATGATGTTCTAAAACTTGGAGGGAGAGTTACATTTAATCACAAAGAGAATTGTACACACTGTCCTGACCTTTGCCTCTCAATCAATCAAAATATGCTCTCTCTCTCTCTCTCTCTGGAAATAGAACCGAGGACCCCCTTGCTGTGAGTAAGTAGCGGTCAGTAAGTTCATGGGGGAACCCAGAGAACCCTGGAGAAAACCCATGCAGACAAAGGGCAAACATGCAAACTCCACAGAAAAGAAATCCATTCTTTCTGGGAATTGAACCTGGGACCTCCTTGCGGTGAGGCGAGAGGACTTGCCATCATGTTGTTGTGTTCACATTCTCACAAAACAAAGCAACACTGAAGTCCTGAGTTGTTTTCTTTTGGAGTACTCGTTACGGAAGTATTTACTTTGGGAATGCCATGAATCCCCAACAGCTGATTTCCCAGCAGGAGACACGCAGCTAATTAGCCTTTAGCAGTTCAAAGCAGCTCTGCGGGTCAGCCCTGGGTTTGGCCTGTCAGGCTGAGCGACAGGAGGAGCAGAGGTGCCTGTTTTCACACCTGTCCCAGAAGGTGGACATTTGCGGAAACATGACTTCACAGGGTACTGCTGATCTGGACAACTGCAAGATCTGGAGATGATAAAATACATTAGCATGTGCAAAGTTTACATAGGAAACGCGTCAATAAAATTCATTACATCAAGATTATTTTACTTTAAAGTAAAAAAATATATACAAATTCTCAATAGGTGAGTAAATAGGTGACAAGAATTTCCAAACAAATTCTTGTCACACCTATTTACTTTAGGAATGACATGAATCCTCAAGAGCTGATTCCCTGTAGACTCCACATCAAAGTGCTGTAGGCTCACCCAGCAGGACGCATGCAGCTAATTAGCCGTGTGCAGCATCATCTGCATCCCACATGTACCCATCCACCCATCCATCCATCCATCTTCTCCTGCTTTATTCAGGGCCAGGTCGCAGAGACAGCAGTCTCAGCTGACTTCCCTATCCATGCACACGACCTCTAGCTCTTCTCGGGGAATTCCTAGGTGTTCCCAAGCCAGTCAAGAGACATAGTAGTCCCTCTAGTACAGTGGTTCTTATTGGAGCCGTGTACCCTCTGAAGCTTTGGGTGATTGAGGACAAATTACAATTGAACTCAAGCAGGTTTTCCACATTCAATGTGTTTTTACTCGTAATAGCTTAAGGCTATTAAGAATAGGTAAATACAAAAAATGTAATGAAAATTAAGAAATATATATTATTTTGAAAACAGGCTGTTAGTGTGAATGGGTAAAGCTGAGTGTTTTGCTTTTTTGCTTCGTCCCAGTGACCAGCTCATTCTGAACATCAGACTCAGGTTTGGACTCTGGCCCCGCCCCCTCAGTGGTACTGTTAAACCAACGGTACAGATCCAAAAGCGCTGGTTTAAGCTTTTGTTAAAGTGAAGGTAATGTATATGCAGGACATTACCATCTTTGCACATAAATTGAAATGTGTGTGTCAGATACAAAGCCACAGGTTTTGTGGCAGAGGAGGCAATGACGTGGCCACAGACGCTTCTCCTTCTCCTCTCGCGCCTCGGATCAGAATGAAAGGAAACCTCCTGTTTCAAATCGAAGTCACTGTCAGTCTGACGGCGCACGCACAGACTCCTCTCCCTTTATGATCGATATTGCAGAACAATGTATCAAACTTTGGCGCTGTTCACGTTAAAGGCGCTGCTGTTGTAGCGAGGGCGGACGCTCAGCCTCAGCCACGCTCCCGGCCTCCGCGGAGTCTCACGCACTCGTGTCCTAAGCAGCTCTTGAGGTTCGGTTCTGGAGTGGACGCATTTAGGTCCAGAACAAGCTCACCCTAGCGCATTTCCCGTTCGGCGGTTTGATATTAAACAGGTTATGATAAACTTTTTCTTTTTCCTCCAAAATGTCTTTGCGTACCCCCGGGGGTCCTTTGGATCTCGTCTTGTCTTGGATCTTCCAAACAGTTGTCTACAAATGTACGAGAAAACAAGGAAAATAGACCAACAACATATTCCTGTTTGTTTAATGACAGCATTGCATGAAATGATTACACTGTAATTCAGTCAGTTCAGTTGACAACATTCAATTTAGTACTTTTTTTTGGTCCAAAACAGCATTTAAGTGAAATTCCTCATTGTGTCCCTGTGTTCCTCTAATGTTACAGCCTCTTCCTGTGCTCCATCACTGGGTTCGACCACTGTGTCATTTATGACCCCTCCGGACCTCCCCCACTTTTAAAGTTCCTATATGAAGTGGCAAATTGATTTGTTTATTTTCAGTTGTTTATTTCACTTTCAGGTCATTTGTTTGTCACGCTGCCATTCTGTGAAAAACATACCTGGATTTGTTCCACCACAGTCCATCCAGACTCACTTCCAGCACTCAAATTGCTGTCACTTAACGGTTGAGGCGGCAGATATTTGTTCCACAACAACTCAGCTGGCGACTATGGTATTTTGTGCAAACTCAGGACTGAATTGTTTTTTATTCTTTTTCTGAAAGTAAAATATGAAACATCCTATGTGTCCAAAAGTAGTTCAAAAAGCTCGATATTTTGCATAATATCCAGGACCTTAGATCTCACAATTACTTATCCAAATCAGAAGCAGCGTATTGTTGTGAGCTAATCCCATTTCCTTGACTGTTTTATTAGCGGTAATGTCCCTCTTCCTTGCTCTGTTCAGGGCCTGATTGTTTTCGGCCAGTACACTGGATCCACCCCTGGGAACTGCAACTCCCATCAGCCCCGGGGCAGGCCTGACCCAGCAGTGTCCAGTGACTAAGCACCTCCATATGTTCCACTGGACCGTCAGGGCTGAGTCACAGTCTAGACCTGGTTGGTGATGGGGGGGGACAAACTAGAGATTCATTGTTGTCACACAAGATTTAAAGGTTAACAGTGCTTGATTTTTAAACTTTATATGGTTGTTGTAAATGTGTTCAATTAAAGGAAAACTTTATATACAAAATGATACATCAAAGCAAAAGTGTACAAATGGCACAACCACAGTTGGATAGATGGAACAAACCAAAAATAATAAAATAATGTTATAGTCCTATTATTTCCAAAGAACGCAGCAGAGAACTACTTCTACACATTTCTTTGCTTGAAGAAGAAGAAGATCTTTATTTATATAGCGCCTTTCATAGACATAGTCACAAAGCGCTTTACATGAGACAATTGTACATTCACTCCATACTCGGTGGTGGTAAACTACGTTTGTAGCTTCAGTTTCCCCTGGGGGAGAATGACAGAAGCGCCAACGGTTCCTCTGACCACCACCATACACTCACACACATCATTCATCCTATTGAGCATGTTTTTAGTGGTCGGGGAAACCGGAGTACCCAGAGGAAACCTACGCAGACACGGGGAGAACATGCAAACTACACACAGTCCCGTCCCGTCCAGGTGGGAATCGAACCTGGACCTTATAGCTGTGAAGCGAGAGCACTATTCGCTGCGCTACCGTGCCGTAAGTAAGTGCTTGAACTTACTAAAGTACCCCAGAAACTGATCCCATATTAGATGAAAATCATCTACCTTCCCTGTTACTGAAATGATTTTTTTTTTCCAATTGAACATGCTTCATTATATCATGGAACAAATGCATATAGGTTGGAGTTTTTTTTTAATTATTCCAACTTAGTAATATCAGCCCACTAGCTAGCACTGAAATAAATCTGATAAGTTTTTTGCTTGTCAGTAAGATTAGCCATTACTGGAAGTACTCCAAAAAGCGCAAGCACAGGGTCAGGGTGTAATTTAGTTCCACAAACATCAGACATCAATTTTAAAAATGTTAGTCCGGTAAGGTGCTATGTTAGGACAGTTCCAAAAAGTGTGAGCTGGTGAAGCCTGCTCCTGGCTACACCAGTCACAAGCTGTGTTCACCCCATGGAACGTTATTGAAAGGCGTATTTTGGAAAGATGTAGCCTGTGCAGAACTTTGAATTGGAGCCGTACATGACGAGCACAGACTGAAGATGTGTGGACGTCGTCATGGGGCTTTAGTCCATTGAGATGTATTTATATTTATTCCAATGTCCTGTTGCCAAGCTTCTTTTAGGTGATAAGTGACACTTCATCACATATTTTACAAATGAAACCTTTTTTCAGCTGATCTGTTAGAAGTATAGTATTCATGTATGAGCTGGGAGGCTGACGAGGAAAAGATGGGAACATTGATTTAACAAAACTACGGATTTCGGAAGTAAAAACACTCAATATCGCTTCACTACTGCCACACACTACCATCCATCCATCCATCCATCCATTTTCTTCCGCTTTATCCGGGGCCGGGTCGCGGGGGCAGCAGTCTCAGCAGAGATGCCCAGACTTCCCGATCCACACACACCTCCCCCAGCTGTTCTGGGGGGACCCCGAGGCGACACCAGGCCAGCTCGGAGACATAGTCCCACCAGCGTGTCCTGGGTCTTCCACGAGGCCTTGTCCCACTAGGACATGCCTGGAACACCTCCCGCGGGAGGCAGCCGGGACGCATCCGGAACAGATGCCCGAGCCACCTCAGCTGGCTCCTTTCGACGTGAAGGAGCAGCGACTCTACTCCGAGCTCCTCCCGGGTAACTGAGCTCCTCACACACACTACACACACACTACTGAAAAAAGCACAATACCCGCTCTTTAAAGTTTAGCTCAACACTTAACTCCGCCCACATGTCGAGGTCATGACGTCGACAGGCTAGTTTGGCTCCTTTAAAAAACCCATTTCCCTGTTTAATGTCCCCATTTAACCGGGACCAGCAGCACAACACGGTTTAAGCTTACAAAAGTGCAAAGTTCACACTAAAATATAGACAAAAAGGGAGAACAATAAAAACAGAGAAGAGTAGACAATGCTCTTAGAAAGTCATTCAATTTGTCAGCAAAAAAAGAAAAGTTGGTTTGGTGTTTAGTTCCTCTTTAAAATAAAACTGAAATCCACATCAGAGTCGCCCATGTTACGTTGCTCTTACAGCCGAATGGAGCAAATTAGCACGACTACTGATTTATGCGGGAGGCTGTCGAGTTTCAGAGTCAGAGAACAGGACTTCCACAGCCCTGTCTGGTTCGGTCGTTGGTGATAAATTAGCCGCGTTAAGCTCGGGTTTTTAATGGAAAACAGGTTAGCGCTTTGGGGCAGTTCACGCTAACTCCACGTCCCCGGAGAGGCTAAGTGCTAACTCCGCTCAAGCGCTCAGACATAAACTATCGAGTGTGACGTTTTGGAAAGAGTTACCTGATACAACCGCATGTGGGCTAATGCTTTTTCGCTACTTCCAAAAGAAGATTTCAGTGCTGTATGGGTTGATGTGTTGATCATCTGATCAATCATTCGACATTGTCTCCATTTCAAGTTGAAAGCTAAGCGCGGACAAGGTCAAGAGGTGATTTGGACTGATTTAAGGTTAAAACTCTATCATTTCTGTCCTGCAGGGAGATTCACTGAGCATTTGTTTATTCATATAACACCTGGGCTTGGGACGCTTTTGTCACCATACGAACCATAATACACTGGCTGATACAATATGTATTGTGATACAGGAAGTCAGTACAGAATTGCAATACTTGGCCCAGAATGAGGTTGAATTATAAAAAAAATCGGATATTTCTTGCATCATTGATATGCCAGGAAAGGGGGGTCTCGTCCGATGTGACACATGTATTACTGCAAGTTGTAATTGATCCAAATTCAGTATTGTTTCATTCCCATTATTGTTATTATCGTGACATCTTCCTCTGGACATGAAGCTCCAACGCATGTTAAAACATTCAAGCAGCTAGATTGATCTCTCGAATCTCAACCTCTTTTGGCAGCTTTTCATTTCAGTTTGCTGCAATCTAAAAATCAGTTTATTCCATCCATCCATCCATCCATCCATCCATCTTCTTCCACTTTTCCGTTTCCGGGTCGTGGGGGTAGCTGCTGGAGTTACCCAAATCACATTGCACCAGCCCCTTATGGCTGCTCCTGCAGGTGGTGGGTCCACAGAAGGACGGCCTCACGATTAACAGGGCCTGTTGGTCTCTCACAGGGGTCTTCTGAACCGCTCTTTGTCTGACCCGTCACCGAGGAGCACGAAGCCCCCGACAACAGAGCTCCTAGGATCATTCGGGTGCTCAAACCCCTCCACCACGTTAAGGTGGCGGTTCTAGGAGGGGATCAGTTTATTCATTAATATTTCAGGCTGGGAAATAGACTTTGTTTTGTTTTATACCTTCCTCTGAAAAAAACTTCAAAATATTGTTAAGTCCAAGACAGAAATGTTTGGAGTCCGAAGAAGCTACTAAAGTAGAAATGTTAAGAATGCAATGAAAGCTTAATTTTGAGAAAACGGGGCCTTAAAGGAACAGGCCACCGTTTTTCCACACCGAGATATGTTCTTACCTGAGCTTAGACGAGTTGAGTCTGGTCTTTGAGTGTGCCCTCAGTCACTCAAAACGACCAAAGATGTTGTTAGCATTTGGCCTCTCCCAACATATCCGTATAGCTCCAAACGGGGGTGAAGTTAGAAGTGACCAAGCTCTTCCACGGGCAAGCACAAAGACCAGGTACGCACCAACTCGTCTAAGCTCAGGTATGAACATATCTCAGTATGGAGAAACAGTTTTACACATGCATGTGAATGTTTCTCCCGTCTTTAGCCACTGCTGTCTCCCAGAAAAGAAATGACCATATTTGGATTACAGCATCATCTGCGACACGTGGATACCAAACTGTCGGTATTTGTGAATGAATGTGTGGGAAAGACGAGAGAGTTTTTCGAAACGCGACTCGTCGTGACATCATTAAAAAAAAAAGGCTTCATACATTTTTTGACTCATACATTGAAACTAAAATGCTATGGTCACGATTTATCTATAAAGCACATTTAAAAACAAAGTACTGCCCCAAAGAGACAACACAAACAAAAAACATACTCGACAGAATAATAAAACACAAATCTGCAACAAAGTACAAAATATAAAATAGCCCCCCCAAAAATATAACTGCAATATTATCAAAATATCAAGCTCAGATTACATTAGAAGCCAGTGCCGCTCTGATTTACAGGTCTCAACATTGACCACTGTGTGATCAGGTAATAAAGAAATTAAACAACCCCATTTATGCTAATGATGATGATGACAGGACTGGAAAAAAAAAAATTACAATAAAACATGTCCCCTTTTAGTAAGTCTCCAACTCTGAAACCAAATTCCCTCCCACATAAATCATCTGGAGCCCTCCTAATTGACTTCACTCAGCCGTGGGCAAGGCCAAGGCATTATGGACGACTTTAAGTGACTTTTGCTGAGGCGGTCATGTCCCCCACCATCATTTAAAGCGAACGGCTGAGGGGGAGAGTGGCCCAGACGAGGATTACCAACTAAAACAATTGCCCGAGCCCCGCGCTGTGGCTATCCAAACAAGCCATTAGCATTTCCGCGCGGCTAATCGGTGCTGCTGAGAAAACATGGGAGGGCACACTCAGCACTGGTTCCCACACGGAGCCAGTTTACACAAGTGGTGAAAGCAACAATGATGTAGGCAAGTACGCAAATAAGTGAGTTTGTGGATTTTTTAATTTTTTTTTTTAGATAAACTGGCTGACCAAAATTGCGTACATTTTGATAAGCCAAATTTGGATTGAAGAATAGAGCCTGGCTTAAATGGGTTTATCTTGTTGATTTTCAAAGAGTGGTTTGGACATTTTATTTGGTCTTTCAATAAAAACAGAAAGAAGGAAGAAGGAAAAAGAAAAAAATCAAATCTTGTTTAGTTTGTGGTGAAAAGCTCAATAAATCAAGTGAGGAATTGTATCAACACCCTGATGCCACAGCTCGGGACAGGCATCAATCGCAGCGCATTGTGGTAGATCAACCAGACTGAAAGGAATAGGCCACCGTTTTTACATACTGAGATATGTTCTTACCTTAGCTTTGACGAGTTCTTTAGGACCTGTCTGATCTTCACCCGTGCCTTCAATCACGTAAACACAGCGCAGACGGCGTTAGCATTTAGCCTCTCCCCCTCTCCACTATAGCTCCAAAACAGGTCAAGGTAGAAGCTACCAAGCTCTGCCACGTTTTCCCTATATAAATATGGTTACGTGAAGTAAGACACTTCAAAGTATGATTACACAAAATTAAACAATGTGGATTTTCGCGGATAAAAGGGGGAACTATATTGTTAGGCGTAATAATACCAGGAGTAGTTTGGCATCCGCACAGTAAAGTGAAGATTACTGCGCAGTAAAGTAAGATTACTGCGCGGATTTCGAACTACTCCTAGTATTATTACGCCTTACAATATAGTTCCCCCTTTTATCCGCTTAGAAAATCCACATTGTTTAATTTTGTGTAATTATACTTTGTAGTGTAACACTTCACGTAACCATATTTAAATAGGGAAAACGTGGAAGAGCTTGGTAGCTTCTATCTTGACCTGTTTTGGAGAGATAGAGGAGAGAGGGAGAGGCTAAATGCTAACGCCGTCTGCGCTGTGTTTATGTGACTGAAGGCACGGGGGAAGATCAGACAGGTCCTAAAGAACTCGTCAAAGCTAAGGTAAGAACATATCTCAGTATGTAAAAACGGTGGCCTATTCCTTTAAGGTAGAGACGAACCAGGTCCATGATCTGAAAAATGTATAAAGTCTCTTAAAATCACATGGACATGGAGTTTAGAAAACAGATTAATACAGCTCTAAATTCCCTCCAAAGCCGACAAAGTTGTTGCCAGCAAAGGGCAATTTGATCAAAATGGATCCACTGACAAAAAGAGGTTTACACCTTATGACATGACTGGTGGAAGAAAGCGTTTTCACAACTGAACTTTAAGGATTCCAAGTCAAGTTTGTAAAATAAGGTTTGTTTTCTTCAGCTCTTCAGCAGTTACTTTCAATAGCGGTTGAATTTCTTCGACAGCGGGACATGTTTGTTTGGGGAAAACAACGCCTTCGGATATAGAAGGAAATCATAAATTGCCTCCCACTAGAACACGTAGAAAATAAGTCCAGTGCTTCTAAGTACTCAATACGATGTGGCTGCAAGGTTAAGAAAAGAGGTCGACTTTCACATCCTGGATTTATTTAACATTTAGCAGGTTAAATCCACTGGCGCACAGAGACGGGAGTTGATAAAACATATATTAGTCTATAATTGATACAGGAAGGACAGACTGCAGGCACGTTCACACTGACCTGATCTGAAACGAACTGCTTGTTTTGGACGTACTCTCTCCAACTGTAGACTTTGTGTTGGTCTGAGCTTCATTCACTTTTATTAATTTAAGACAAATGAAAATGTTGTTACAATGTCTAACATTGTTGTTCCTATAATGAAAGTAGAACAGGCCTAAAGAGGTTAGTTTGTGTTTGTATAAATGTGTAGTATCAGTATGAAAGAATACACAGCAATGACTTATATTACTATTCCATGGACATACTGCTTTAGATAGATAATACTTTATTGTCAGATGCAAGGATCTGAAATTTGTTTTGCGGTTTAGCAGACAGAAAATACAAAGACAGAAAATACAAAGACATGAAAAACAAGTGTCCACTCGCCATGACACACTTTCAACCTGTTCAGTTGTTGTTGGCAAATGCTCAAAACCTCAAGAAAAGCATGTCTCATGATTTATATATTTAATTAAAATGATATTTGTGCCATGGATGAATCACTTTCTATGAATTGTTATCTTTCCCATTTTTGAAATCATCGTTTGTGTTTTCAGGTAGATTTTGCCTTTGTACCTTTATTGTGTAAACCCAAGAAAATGATATAATTTACAGCTTAAACATATAATAAAATAAAAACAATCACAACGTTGTTTTTTAATAACTTAAAGGGATATTTCAGGATTTTTTACGTAGGGCCTAGTTATCCAGAGTGTTGTTGATTTCTGGAGATTTTTGTTTATTGTTAATTCATGCAGTTCTTGTATTTGAAGAGTTTAGTGGTGCTAGTAGAGGCTAGTGCTAGGCTAGTGCATGTCTATGGTAACTAGTAGCCTGCATTATAAACCTCTTCAAAATCATGGGGTCGTCCTCCAAACGTTGCTATATCTGATTTGTAGAAAGCTCCTGTGAATTCCATGTGTAGTAATGCGGCCGCAGGTAAACAAACTACAGTAGATCCGGTAACCGAGCAGATCACTCCGCCGCTGCGTAGCTTACAACCAGGAAGCTGATGCTGCTCAAATGAAATGCAAAATGGTTATATTTAAAAAAAAATATTCAGTCAACACGTACTGTACATTTATATGGGTCGTCTGGTGTTATAAGTGATTTGCCTCAGGTGCACTGTGCTTGGGTCAGACTGTTTTTAATGCCGGCTACAAGTTACCATAGACATGCGCTAGCCTAGCACTAGCCTAGAACCACTAAATTCTTCACATATAAGGACTGCATGAATTAAAAAAATATATATATATATAGAAATCAACAACACTCTGGATAACTAGGAAATGAGGCCCTATGTCAAAAATCCGGAAACATCCCTTTAAGGTCCAGTACTTGATTTTTTTAATACAATGAAAGCAGAAGCCACTAAATGAAAATGCTATTGTAGTCCAACAAATTCTTCACACTACGAGTTTACAGGCACATTCCACGACTTGCAGGGTGACTTTCCAGAAAAAAATGCATGTAGTCCCCCCAAATTCCAAACCAGGTGCTGTTACTGCAGTCAAATTGAGAATGGGGCTTGCGAATTGATACACATAGATGAGCAAACAGATTTACAAAGTTGTCCAATGGCAGGACCCCGTGCAGTAGCGTATTTCCGTAACCATTTGTCCCGCTGTGGCGTTGAGAGGTCGGCTTGTTAACACTTGAGACTGCTGAGCGACACAGTGGAGTTAATGTGGCGTTCAGGGCCCCGGCTGCTGGTCGGGTCGTCACAGTCACGGAGGACGGGGGGGAGGAAGATTAAACAAAAACAACAGCACTATTCATAAAGCCCCGGACACAAACTAATGGGTCAGGGAGTAGGTGATTATTCTTTCATTCTGTAGTGAAAGTTTGACGAGGCCTGTGGGGCTGTGGTCGTGTGGGTGAGACTTTTGTTTGCTGTTGAATAGTTAACGCGTTACTTTCACAATAAAGTAGCGCAGCAACGCGTTAGTATTGTGAGAAACTGTGGGTGAATAACAAAAATGATAATAATTTTAGGAACATCAATGAAACTTTTGATTACTGACATAAATATGAGGAAACATGGACTGCAAGTTTTCTGTCATTTTATGTTTCCATTCACTCCACAAGCATTTAAACACTTTTGTTATTGCTCTCATTTGTCATGGGGTGAACTCAAAGACAAAACGTGCCAGCAAACTGAATATTCGCAGTATTTGTGAGTTTACAAACAAATGAGAATCCGACTTGAACCGCTCCCGCCAGTTCAGAACCAAACCAAAATTGGTTTTGAAAAAAAAAAATACAAATGAACAATTCAATGACAATGCTGCACCACATAACACAAACGCACATAACTATTTTGAAAACTCCACGTTGAATGGGTTTTCGGTGTTCTTCATCCAATCAGCAGCAAATCCTGCTCCAAATGTGCGACCTCTCCCCGAACGTTTCAAGCCGGCGCAGTCCCAGATTGATGTCAGTGCAAATGTTATTGGCACTGAAATATCAATCTGGCTCTTGCCAGGTTTGTCTGTGTTTGTGAGCACTTCTCTTTTGCCAGAGAATCCATCCCCCTCACAGGTGTAGCCACATCAAAATGCTGATTAGACCGCACACTCTGAAATGTTCAGTTTTGCTTCATTGGAGAGGTCGAGGGGTCAGAAAAACAGTCAGTATCTGGTGTGACCATTTGCTTCTTGCAGTGCAGTCTCCTTCGCACAGACTTGATCAGGTTGCTGTTGATATGGACAACGAACACAGGCTGATTGATGGCATCTACAATGCCCTGAGACACCGGGACGAGATCTTGAGGCCCTTTGGTGTGTCTTTCATGCAAAACCATCACCTCATGTTGCAGCATAATGCGTGGCCCCATGTTGCATCTGTGCACAATTCCTGGAAGCTGAAAACATCCCAGTTCTTGCATGGCCAGCACACTCACTGGACATGTAACCCATTGAGCATGTTTGGGATGCTGTGGATTGGTGTATAAGACAGCGAGTTCCAGTTCTTGCCAGTAACCAGAAACAAAGAGGGGTGGACCAACATTCACGTCAACAACCTGATCAACTCTATGAAGCAGATGTGCTCACTATACAGCCTGTGTTTTAGCCGGTTTAAATCACAGTTTTGTGGTTGTCGGATCACTTCTGGACTAATTGTCTCATGTGGTTTTACGTAATAGATATCATGGTATTTGATTTATTTGCTTAGATGATTATAACGTTTCTGATTTCTTATTAGGCTTGTTCCTACTGTCACTCAATAAAATAATTCCAAAAATAACCATGGAATTTGATGGCAAAACTGCTGTCGACTGCGTTTGCCATGTGCTTACATGTCATTATTTCAAGTACTCGTCCTTCTAACATCAGCAGTACTCTTTCTTCTTACTCCGTGCTTGTTTTTCTAATGGTCACCGTTTAGCTCATTTAATCTCCCCGTCTCTCTTCTCCACTCCACTCCAGAGTCTATCCCACAACAATGGCCTCCAAATCCTTGTTTTAAAGGCCCCTTTACGCTCTCCTCGGGGCCCTCCACGGCGCAGCTGACCAAATGCCCCATTACGTCAACGCTGCGAATCTCCCCCAAAACCACGAACTACACCCCCTGAAAACAATCGTCCGGCATTAGCATTCTAAAGCAGGACACGGTCGGGGGGTGGTCCGATGGGTTTGCCTCCTTACCAAATGCTTTGTACTATTCAGTCGTTAATAGCGGCTGCAGCGCAAGGCGAGATTTATAACAACGTCTTTTTTTTTGGGATGTGGTGCACTCTTTGGGTGGTTCTGGGGGTTGGAAACATCTGGTCTGCGGGACAATGGGCGACACATGCCGGCGACAAATCCAAGGCGTAATAAATGTACAATAAAGTCGGAGTCTATCAATTCAGCATTGGGACAGTTTTACAGCGGCATTCGGGGGCACACATGTCGGGCCAGGCGACAGTGGGACAAAGAGAACGGGAGTTTGTGAAGAACAATGTGTGGCACGGGCTGTTGTGTGAAGCTACTGGATGTAGTGTTCAGCTTTTCTTCAGCTCATCTTATGTTGTTTTGTCAATTTCAAACATACGGAAAATGCGCAGTAACACGCACATAAAAAACTTACAAAAAATTGCTAAAATTAGTTTATTAATGATATGTGACCAAATTTTTCAAATTACAAGATTTTATGTAGGCCTAGTATAAATGATGAATATAATAATTACATTAAAATAAAGATGTCTGTGTCATACCAGAGTTGTCTTCAATGAAGGTTCTTGAGACCACTGTCCACACTTCTTTTTAACTCCTCCCGGTGGTTTCATTTAGTCCACGATCTGAGCTGGACATTTTAGTATCGCTGACGAAGCCTTTTGGATGAGAGTCGAAACATCCTACTACAGAGTACTGAAGATGACTAAAGAACCTTCATTGAACATTCAAATAAACTGCAAAAGGCCCTGTGCACACTAACATGATGCTTATTGTTTATTTGTTTGTTTGTATATTTTATTACTGGGGCAACCCGTAAGGAGCAGTGGTCGACGGCAGTGCCGCACCCGGGGACCCATCTCCATGATGTGGAGCCAGGCTGATGGTCAGAATCATGGCTGGAGGATTCACCTATTGCACATGTTTTTAGTGGTAGGGGAAACCTACACAGACACGGGGAGAACATGCAAACTCCACACAGAAAGGCCCCGTCCTGGTGGGAATCGAGCCCCGGACCTTCTAGCTATGAAGCGGAGGCGCTAACCACTGCGCTACCTTGCCACCAATGCTGTGCAATGCTGTGTTTCAGGCAACTGGTGAATTTCTGACCTCCGTCTTGGAAAAATGTCTGGCACTCGAACTGTTAATTACAACTCTGAGATGATCGGAGTGGTCTGAGTTCTGATACGAGATGAGGACTGCAGTGGAGAAGTGTAGCTAGTGATAAAACTAACAAAATCAGTTATGTGAACCTTAGTTTTATATAATATTTATTTATTTACTTTTATTATAACATTAGGTTATTAAATATGTTTTGAATTATATCTGATGTGAATATACGTTCGTATAACGTGAACAACATTTTAGCTAACTATTGTAGCATTAGGCCTTTTGTTGTTTTGGAACGCTCTCAAGTTGCAAGTCGTAATTTTCAAATGAGATTTTCAGTGTTTTATTCCTATGAAGAGTTAGCCTTGTATTGCTGATATAAATATATATTTAAACAATACGTGGTAGGAAACAAGCAGCTGTGTGATAATTACTTACATGTTAAAAACTTTACTTAGGATGTGAATACTTCACCAGTGGAAACGTCTGTGCTTATACCTGTAAGTGTTTTAGCCTTGAAACTAAAGGCTAATTAATTTAACATTAACAAATGCTAAAATAGCACCTGGCTTGATGTTTCTTTAAGTCTTCTAAATCTTATTATATTTTTAAATTGTGTTGAAATGTTGTCAGGATGTATTCTTGACCCTACACTGGCCAACAGGAAGTTAGCCAAAAACAGTGCACAGTGCCTATTAATCTCGATTAATCAAATTTTAAAAGTGTGATTAATCAGATAGAAAACATATTTGACAGTGCTACTTACACAAACAAGATGGGCATCCAGAGAAGAAAAAATCATCATGTGACAGGTTTCCTGTGGCAACCCCCGATACAAAAGAAACTGAAGTGAAAGATATAAAATAATTAGCATTGTTAGCAGAGGGCACTTTGTATTGCTACCAGACGCTGCCAGGCTCGGGGACAGGACAGTGAGAACATTAAACACACATGTCGATAGATCTTTTCCTGTAGACAGTGCGTCAGAGGCGGAAGTACCAGGCAGAACTCTGTGTAGTGCTTCCAGCAGCTGTGAGCTCACTCAGAGGAGCTAAGGCCCGCCGTGTGAAGTCCAGACCAGGGTGCGGATCAGGTTTAGCTGCTGGTTTAGTCGTAAAGGCCGGCTGCAGGCGGTGGGAAATTAAAGCAATGTGCAAGAAAAAGAGTCAAACCTGCCAGGCCGTGTTCTTTTGCGCTCGTAGTAGTGAGGTGACAGAATCGGATCTTGTGAACGGCTCTTTTGATCGGCTCTTTTGATCGGCTGACCTAATATGTGTTAAATGTATAACAAGTCTCATTTTCTTTCTTTTTATGGAACTACATGACATATCACACAACGCTGCTTCACAACTGGGCAGGCAACACGAAAATGGGAATTGCTAGCCATTATTTGTAGCCTCTTTCATGTCAATCAAACATAAAGAACAGAGCAGTCAGCAAAATGACAGCTTATGGTTAAACTAAGCTCCAAACGTTCCAAATGTCATGTCAATACACCATTACTACCACATGTAACGAAGGATTTAGTAGATTTAGTGTATTTTCCAGTTAGCATTTCTGGCATAATCCTTTATTATATTGCCATTTTAAGCTGATGTTGCATTTTGCGCTGCATACCCTGTGGTGGTCATAATCTCCCGTCCTCGTCTTGGTGTTTCTTGACTATTGTTTAGCGACATTGTGCGCATAGCAGCGGATGTTATGTGTCTGGCAATAAGAAGGCCTACCTGTATTTCAAGGATAAAAAAAAACAGTCCCACTGTACGATGGATAATTTTTATTAAAATATGACTCTCGGCGTTAAGGTATCAGATTATGAGTTATCATATTGATTTAAAATAATGGGTCATAGAAATAAGGATCAATAATGATTCCCATTGAAGAGCCATGACTTGAGTTATTTGTACAAAACAAACCCACATCTACAAGCTTTTAGAAAATGTGTGGATCACTTAAGCAGTGTTAATTTCGTTGACTAAAATATTTAGTCTTAATTTTAGTCAAAGTGATATTTTTTCCGACTAAAATTGGACTAAAACTAAATTAAAAGTTTTACATGAGACTAAAACTATGACTAAAATGTCCAGATATTTTAGTCGACTAAAATAAGACTAAATAAAAATGAAAGGGAGAGACTAAAATCATCCAAACTTCTATTGACCGTCTGAAAGAGCCTCAGATCATTTAAATCCTCTGCCAAAGGATCAGCTGTGAGCTTTGTTCATGTGGAGCAGAAACATGAAGCAGAGGAACAAGATTAAATATGATTATAATGAATATTATAATTATAAGTCGACTAAATTAGTCTTAATTTTAGTCGACTAAAACTAGACTAAAATTGAAATGTCTTTTTGACTAAATCTCGACTAAAATTTAATTACATATTAGTCAAAAGACTAAGACTAAAACTAAAATAAAATATGTTGTCAAAATTAACACTGACTTAATGGAACAGGCCACCTTTTTCCATACTGAGATTTGTTCTTGCCTGAGCTTAGATGAGTTGATGCGTACCTGTCTGGTCTTTGTGCGTGCCCTCAGTCACGCAAAACGGCCAAAGATGAAAAAAAAAAACAGGTACGTATCAACTCATCTAAACTCAGGTTAGAACATATCACAGTATGGAAAAACTGTGGCCTGTTCCTTTAAGCAAAATCCATTGACATTCTCTCCCATTTAACAGCAACAAAGTAAGTAAACCAATCCCTCTGTTTCCTGTCACTTCCACAGTCCTCTCCGTGCACTGTTTGCGTACTGACAGGTGAATTTACGTCTCCTCTTGTTGTTGCTCTTGACTTGATTCAGTCCATGTTTGCTCTGCAGATTTACCCCATTGACCCAATCCTTGTCCGTAACAGGGAAGGTCTTTTGAGAGCAATGGGAGGGGAACGCCACTGTCCTCTGCTGTTTCCCTCCAGGTATGTTCTGATCTTAGCGAGAAACAATTGGAACACCAGCTTGAATAAATCTTGTTACATTGCAGAAGCTCATCGAAACAATGCCATGGTGCTTGTATGCCGTGAGCAAAAGGCTAAAGGCGACTTCTTTTCGGCCACATATGCAGTGACCGACCGAGAGGAAACCCAACCAGACACTTGAAGAACATGTAAACTCCACTCAAAACTATCCCACTCGGAACTGAACCCGGGGCCGTGTTGTTGCGTGGTGAAGTGCCACCCCCTTTTTCGCTATTGTGTCGCCAACCCATTTTACTTTTACAAACGTGACCGACTCTTTTCGGGTGAACATCAAATCCCCTCGATCGACGTCTGAAAGTATTTGATCTGCAACAATGACAAGGAATGTGCACTACACGAGATATAAACATTAACTTCTATGGTACGGTGTCCACCTGGCTCACCACTCAGACCCTGAATGGAGCAGCTGGATTTGATGGGGGGGCACTTCAAAATGTCCCGGGAAGCTGAAGTTAAGTACCGCTGGAATGCAGTCAAAAGATGTCTCCTTGTTGAACGTATGTACAATGGTGCTCTATAGGCTTAACTCGAGTGTCAAGCTGCATTTCGGAGCCTTGTCTGATGATTCTTAGTCTTTGAGCATGGATGTCCAAAGTGGTTAGTTACTCGAGGAAATCTCACTCTGTAGGAACACAATTTCAAATATGATGTTGTGCAGCTTGTATTGAGCGTGACAACTCTTCACTGTGAGATAGAGTAAGGACCACCAGAAGTAACTTTTCATTGTAACTTTATTTTTTGTCTTATTTTACTCTATGGGCCGCTCTATAGCTCTATAGCTAAGAGTCCGGATTACTGCTTCGGGCTGGGACAATAAATGATTACAGTAGTGCCTCGCTATAACGCAGTTCACCGTTCGCGGCCTCGCTGTTTCGCGGATTTATTTTTAGTACAATGTTGCACAGGCCGGGCATGATCGGGTACAACTCCACGTTTTACAGGACTTTTCTCTGCACTGTTCCGTGGAAATAAACACCGCTAGCATGTTTCGCTTGCCTCAGCTAAACACTCGCCGTCTGAAGCCTGAAACTGCTACGATAAAACTTTGGTCGTAGCTATAGTTGTCTCCTAGTTCTCTCTCTCTCTCTTTCTAAAATCTGTGTAGATTTTCTAAGCCTTTCTTAAAATCAAGCAATTTGAATTACTGTTAAAGGAATAGGCCACCGTTTTTACATACTGAGACATGCTCTTACCTCACTTTAGCCGAGTTAATATATCCCCGTCTGGTCTTTGTCCGTGCGCTCTGCCAGGCAAACGGAGCACATACGCAGCCTCTCCCACATGTCACATAGCTCCAGAAAAACGTCACGATAGAAGCTACCAAGCTCTTCCACGTGTTCCCTATTTAAATAAAGTTACGTGAAGTGTTTTCATGCGAAGTATATTTACACAGAAATGTAGCATGTCGATTTTATAAGCAGATAAAAAGGGGGACTATATTGTGAGGCGTAATGATACGAGGAGCAAAACGTCCGCACAGTAACTCCTAAAGACTTTAGGAGTTACTGCGCGGACGTGTTCCCTATTTATTTAAATAGGGAACACGTGGAAGAGCTTGGTAGCTTCTATCGTGAGCTTTTTTGGAGCTATGTGACATGTGGGAGAGGCTGCGTATGTGCTCCGTTTGCCTGGCAGAGCGCACGGACAAAGGCCAGACGGGGATATATTAACTCGGCTAAAGTGAGGTAAGAGCATGTCTCAGTATGTAAAAACGGTGGCCTATTCCTTTAAAGGCGCTATACCTGATTTTTTTGATAAACAATAAAAGATGTAGCCAGTAAATGAAATTGTTAGTTGTTGTTCAAAGTCATTCCTCATTTTCCAAACACATTTGTAGCATCCTGTTTCTTTACAGCGATGAGTTTTGGGTGATTATTGTGCCATGAACGATAGAAGTATTAGTGCAAATTAGTGCAATTTATTTTGGAGGCGGTCTCTCCTGCTTCACTTTGCAACCGCTCAAAGCTGCGCCCAGGTCTGGAACATGCAAACAAAACTAAAAACGTCACCGTTTGAACAGAAAGGATAAGTTACCCCAGCAATAAAGGAGGGTAAAACACATGCTGGGGAAAAAAAACTTCGGTATAGGGCCTTTAATTACAGAACAGAGTGATACAGAGTGAACAAAGATCAGACGGATTTTACAAATGTATTTTAAAATTATGATCAAAATAGTTAGTCAATGAAATAGGCTGACATGTTTTGTGTTACAATGTGCAGATGCAATTCCTCATTTTGACTCTTGAAGTATTTTCTAAAATGAGAAGCTTTGTTTAGCTTTGGCATTACGCTGTCGCGGTCTTCTAACTGAGATATAGTGAACACATACAAACTTCAACCTACTGCGGCAGCAACACTCATAGCAA
This sequence comes from Gobius niger, assembly GCF_951799975.1. Classification (NCBI taxonomy): domain Eukaryota; kingdom Metazoa; phylum Chordata; class Actinopteri; order Gobiiformes; family Gobiidae; genus Gobius; species Gobius niger. The sequence continues at coordinate 11,889,147 of NC_136860.1, read as the reverse complement.
GTATTACCTTTCGTCCCAAAGACCGCAGGGGCAGATGCAAAAAGCTTCATTCACCCTCCAGCTGATTTCACATCAAGTTTAGTTCCGTTTTCACACATGCCATGGTGTCAAATCTAGCCAGGCAAACATTAAACAAAATGTACATTCCGCAAACATACCGGCCACACACAGACTGAACACAGCTCCAGCGAGTCTCAAGTACCTCTCTGCTTAGTCGATTGAGCGGGCCCAGAGACCACTCCACTCACAACAGGGTAATCATGTGTGCAGCTCTCGTCTCTTTGGCCTCAAGGAGCATTTATTAATTAAACAGGCCATCAGGGTTCCAATGGGTGAAACAAAGCCACAGATTAGACCACCACCGAGAGCAACTGAAAGGATATATAGCAATGTTTACGCTTTAAAGTCTTCATTAGTTTATTATATGGTTCGCATAAACGCATTTGGAGACCACACATATCAGAGTGCATTCTTGCACAGGGAATAGACTGCATGTAAATTAAGCTTTTAAAATTAAGCTTTAAAATTTAAGAAAATTAAGCTTTTAATCACTTAATTTTCAAAAGAAGTTTTTACCATTTTACAGAATAACTTTTCTCGGGGTGCTCTTGTTTGGGATAACAGGTAAAGTACAACAGGGTCCTCCCCTAGGAAATTTTGAATTAATCAGATATAATTGAGTGCAATGTAATGTATTTTAGACAATAATATGCTGTTTAAATTAGCCTTATTACAGTGATAAAAATCAGAACTGTCCACAATACATTATGATTACTTTCCTAAAAACAGAGAAAAGTTTATTATAGCAACATTCATTTTCATAGCTGCTGTTAAATTACTTTTATTAATTATTCTGTTTATTTATTTTATGTATTGTCTTGTCTTCCAAAGGGGCCCCATCACCCCCTGTTGCTGTGGAGCCCCAGTGCCTCTGCTGCCCGAGTCAGCCCCAACCCTGTTCCTGCTCCATCTGTAACTGCACACAGGCTCCAGACAACACTAAAGACCAAAGACTAAAACTTCAGCCAGGATTCCTGACTTTTGTTGTTGATTTTATAACGTTCAGATCGGAGGAAATCTTGTGTGGATAAAAGGCCGACATTGCAGGGTAACCCGTGTACGTAATCACTGTCACTTTTCTCTTCCATTATGCATCCTAAATTAAGGCTGATTTCTTTCAAATAAAAAGGGGGCAAAAGCTGAAGAAGAGTAGACTTTCTATGGATTAGTTTATGTCTGTAGAGTTAATGATTTCATGATAAGTGCGGTTGAGACGCATTAAACATTCAGCTTCTACTGGCAAAGCTACACGGGGAGTGGACCGTGCTGCACCGCTCTTATTATGATAATTGCTCCAGTCTCTCTCGCTGTAAAGTGGACTTCCAGCGCAGCTTCAGCAAATTAACAATAATCTCCATTGCGCTCCTCTTCTCTGTTTATTTGGTGTTGCTGTCAAACACGCTTTTATTTTTTTATCACTACCCAAGGTGGTTCCGGCCCACTTTAACTCCTGGGTATAACTCTATAAATCTGATTTTAGCTTTAAAAGTGTGTTGGAGAAATGTATCTTTAAAGACTAATGAGGGTTAATGTGCAACACCCGAACCATCCATTCTCCAAACTTTGCCAGAATGGCCCCACAACAGATCTTTATCTGTACACACCACAACGCCTTCTGTCAATTACAACCAACAAACTCACAGCATTACGGGCCTGTCTACAAACGATCGTATGGTTTCAATCATTCGGACGGCAGGGTGACCTCGCTTGAACTTGTTGAGGTAATTCGAGACGAGAAGTACCATATAAATCACCTCCCACTTAGAGATGGGGGGCCGCTGACCACTTACCAGATGTACTAAAACAAACTGGGCATGTAAGCAGAAACTTGACGCTTATAAGGTTCCATCGGCTTTCCTGTAGAGAACGCCCAGCAACTTGTAGCCAAATGTGGTTTTAATATCGAGAGGATGTCTGGACAGTGGCAATGCTTCATATCGTAAAGCAGCAGTGATACGCCACGCTTAGGTGGTTCCCAACAGCGTAAAGTAAAAAGTGTGGGAAGATATGTAGGTATGTCGAGTGCCTTTAGCGCGACGATACCAAAATCGACAACAGCACAGTGGGCAAAGAGCTTAACACAAGAAGCGCACCTGACAAAGATTGTCGTTGCAGGCTCTCAGGCATCCCAGAGATTCTCCATTGTAGTAAAGATGTTTCAATATCGTTGGTAGGATTGGGTTGATTAAGTTGAGGATGTTTTATTTTTGTAATCAGAAGCTTCTTCCCGCTTGTGTGGTCAGTTGTGAGGCCGGTGACACAATAAACAATGGACTCGTCAGATCATGAGAGCAGCAGGGGTTTGTTAATGCAAATGTATTTGTAAATTCCTGCCCCACCCCTGAGTAGAGGCCAAAGATTAAATAGGCCTCTAGCTTGAGTGTTGAGCAGTCTCACATCTGACGACAAGAGCGAAAAGAAGTAGATAGGAAACGTACACATTATATTCAGGAACCTGGGTGAACGGAGGAACCCTGCATTCTGGAATCTGAGGACTGGACGGTCTGTGATCTTGGCCCGTCTGCTGAGGGATCCTTCGGCCCTGGGTCTCTATAGCCTGTCCGTCCATGGGAGTGGATCTCTCCTTCTGTGGTTCTCCCCAAGGTTTCTCTTTTCTCCTGCCGGGTTTTTTGAGTTTTTCCTTGCCGTGCTGGAGAGTCTAAGGACAGGGGACACCCACGCCGCTCGTCGCTACCTCCTATTGGACATTATATTGGCCTGGATTCACATGAACGTTTTGAAAATTGTCATATTTATTGCTCTGTTTTATTGCCTTAATGTTTGGTGCAGCCCTGTGAGGCGACTTCTGTTGTGATATTGGGCTATACAAAACCATTAAACTTGAACCCAGTCCAATCGACATTGTTTGAAAATCTCCTCTACAACTTTATTCCTGTGTCACTGTACGGCCTAGGCTAATTCATATTTTTTAATTGAGGCTTTTCTATCACTGAGTTAACTAAAGGTATAGATCTAAAATAATAAATACATTGAAAATCTTATATTGTATGTGGCTAATTTCGCAGAGATAAAATATTCAGCCATTCTTTTATGTCAAATTTGAAAAGTTGTTTTCCTTTCTTTTTTTTTTTCCAGCTCGCTTTTGTCCATCGTGCTGGTGATAAAGTGTCTGTGAAGTGGGGCCTCTCTCTCAGCAGCTGTAGACTTTGTGTCCTGAGTTTATTTATTTCTCTGTCGGTGTCCGCTGCTCCGAGGCGTGTGCTAACACGTGTTAGCGCTCGAGCTAACCAAGACGGATGGGAGCAATTATCCGCACCTGGAGCTGTGCCACCAACGCCATGGTGACGGTCAAGCTCCGCTTTATCTCTCACCTGCACTTTACACATACGTGAATTAAAGGTAATGTTTTTGGGATGTGCTCTTAGTGCTTTAAAAAAGGCACAACTCAATCTTGGTTGCCGACTCTTTTCAGTGTTGTCTTTCGTTGCCGGTCCGGGTTTGTTGCCATTTTATTTTATTTATTTATTTCAGTCAGTATCTTCACACAGACACGATTTACTCCAAAACATGAAAACACAGAAACAATGACTGAAAAGGGTTTTGGCTGAAGTGAAACACTTATCTAAAGCCAAACCCTATTGCAACTTATAGCAACTTAGAGTCTACAGCAGTTTTATCATCTGCAAGATGAGGACAAATGATTTCTGTATCAATTAGTTACAAAATGAATTCGCACAAGTCACACATCAATCAATAATGTAATGTAAAGACAAAATATAATGTACACAGGAGAGTTTATATGCGAGTTTGCGCTAGTGCCTTATAACTACTAATTACATCAGATTTGAACATTTTTTTGAAAACGTTTAAGGATGTTGAGTTTTTTAAGGTGTCATTCAGACTATTCCAGACGTTTACTCCTCTGACTGAGACACATCTGGCTTTGGTGTTTGTTCCAAATGCTCTTTTCTGATAGATATGAGTTCCTCTGAGATTATAGCCAGTCTCTCTGGGTTTAAACCTTTCTTGTATACATTCAGGAAGCTTATGGTTATGCACCTTATACATAACAATAGCTGTGCCAAGATCAACTAAGTCGTGTAGTTTTAGTATTTTTAATTTAATGAACAAAGGATTTGTTGGGGCATTATAATCTGCATAGCTGACTATTCTGACCGCTTTTTTTTGTAGGATAAAAATGGGTTGGATTGTACTTTTATAATTATTCCCCCAGAGTACCACACCATAATTTAGGTATGGAAGAATGAGAGCATTGTATAATAAATGGAGTGATTTTTGATTTACAACTGCTTTGATTTTACACAATATGCCAATTATTTTTGATACTTTTGATTTCACATAATTTACATGCACTTTCCAATTTAGTCTTTCATCAACATGTACTCCCAAAAATTTTGTATGACACACCCTCTCAATTTCCATTTGGTTAATTTTTAGTGTTGTTGGATTATCAATTCTCTTATTACCGAATATAATATATTTTGTTTTATTCACATTCATTGATAATTTATTATAGTCAAACCATCTTTTTAGCAATTGTAGTTCCTTTTCAACTGTATGCATTAACTGTTCAACATTTTGTCCAGAACAATAGAGGCTGGTGTCATCAGCAAACAAAATACACTGCATGTTCTTAAGGACTTGACAGATGTCATTAATGTACATGATAAATAATTTTGGCCCAAGAACAGATCCCTGCGGGACACCATGAGTTATGGTGTGTTTTTCAGAATTAACATGATCATTTTAGTGCAAAGGAATGTGTTTTGCACTATTCTGGTCTAAAACCACGTGTGTGCTGGCTACAGTGAATCCCAAATGTGGATTATTTTTTTCTTTGCTGTGGAAGTCTCTATAAAAGTAGAGCTCCTCATCATGGCCATACAGTGATCTGTTGAGCGGATCATTCCCCGGTCACATTCCAAGCACAAACCAGCGGAGGAGCAAGTGTTGACTTTAAGCATTACATCCACACGGCATCAGGCGCGTGTGTCATTAGCACTTACCGTACGACCCTCCTCGCTGCTCCCAATAGTCCTCCAGGCTCGACTCGCATCAGTAGCTCTGCAGATGTGAGTGGAGTAAGGTGTGCAGTTGGGTTTCAAGCACACACATTCTGGGGTGAACCACTGTAGGCTGCACTAGCGCTATTTAGGATTTGATCGGTGACAGATACAGACGGCATGATGTCATACTACGGGGGCGTGTTTTTGGAGGTTTTTGGAGGCAGCGGAAACCGGACTACCCGGCTTTAAGGTGGGATATTACGCAAAATAAACTTCTACAATATTACAATGTTCCCTCACCAAAAACCTGGAGTTGTGATTTTTTTTTTTTTTGACATTTAGCACAGCTTATTACTCCATTGCAGAGCACCGACAGGAAAAGCATCTGCCGGAGCTTCACTACAATACAACGAAATGCTGCAGCCCCCTCTAGTGCTAGCACCGGTGACCTGACAGCATACTACGTCCAAAGACGGAAGAGGAGCAAGGGTTGGAGGGAAACCTGGAATAGGCCATTTTATATCAATATACCTTTTTCTCACCAACAAACTGCAAGACCAAATACTTACAAAAAGCATAACACCTCCACTATACTGTATTTCATATGCTACTCAAATTCACACTTTACAACTTGAATGAATCTTAACTTTGGCTGTCAGCATGTTTCAATTTGCACGTCATAACTCTGCCTATGCCTTTATGGCCGCCACTTCCACCAGATGAAATAACAAAAGTTAATTCTTCCTCCTGAAAAACCTTCCACTCTCTTCCACACTGTACCCGCAACCGCCAGCGTCCCATACAGCCCGCGACTGCTTCCCTACTGCCATTAAAAGCTTCAAATTTGATTAAACCCGCAGGTCTGGCCAGAAAATCCCATTTCATGGCGGTGTACAAGTCTGTTCCAAGAGGAATCTCTATCTCCGACTCGATAAAACTCAACGAGAACCGTTTTTTTTTTTTAAGCGGACAATGCTCTACTCCGTACCGTTTCTAGGGACATTTGTTTCTGATTTGTGTCCAGGGAAGGCTTGATCGTATTACCATTCACGGGACAGATTAAATACTCCCCCAAGATTCCCGTTTGATGAAACCGAAGAGCGTCCATTAGCCCGCGGGATGCTGATTGGACAGACAAATGTGATGAGCAGATAGACGATGAGAGGAGAAGTGGCTTTTTCTCCCGATTTAAGTGTTTCAGGATGTTGCGATGGGGTTGGGATGAAGCATGGAGCAGTCTTAAAGGCCACACATCCAGCTGAACTGACCGTTTTGAGAATTTAACCATGTTATAGTGTTGTTACATCTCGAAAAACATATCTAGAGTTGTGTTTTGCTTCAGTAATCCAACATGTTCAGACTGTCTCCTTAATAAGAGATTGCAATGGTTGCTCTTCTGTTTTTGATCAGCTACAGAAGAACAGCGTTTTGTCGGCTGAGTCACGTGAGATAGTTTTCAGGTGTGTTTATTAACACATTGAGTGCCAAAACCGGAAAAACTTGTTTTTGCTGGCTTTTCTAAATTACGAAACTGGACACTCTTAATGCACCTTATGTGTGATTTTGGTCTCTCTGTGATGAACAGAACTGAAATAGATGATCAAAAACTTGTGAAGCGTCACGATCTGGACATTTCATATATATATTATTGGGTTTCTTTTCTTCTTCTTTTTTTTAGTCCGAGGGGACGTGGTGTTGCGTCTCGAAGCTGTAAAGCCGACACTTCTCTCTCGCTCTCTGGAGCATGTTTGACAAAGCAGAGCGGCTTCCCATGGGAAGATCGAAACCATTGAGATTTTAACATTTCTCTGAGTTTTTAAATGGTCAAAGTCTTCAATCCGAGAACCAGGCTGTTTAAATGCCCACGTGATTAAAAGTGATCAATAACACCCAGTGCTTCAATACGTGTCAACAATGTTGTTGATGAAAATTTACTTGAAACAGAGATATTTAGGCATTTGCCTCTTCCCATAACGTTAGTGTCCAACCAGAGAGGAAAGAGGAGGAGAGAGGAGTTAATCAGAAAGGAGAGTGTTTCATAAAACACGCACTATCTCCGTTTCTAGAAAAAAGAATCAGTGATTTTGATCAAAACTAGCCTCTGTTTAGCTTAGATTTAGAACCAAGGCACGCAGAATTAAACTGTTTTCACCTATGGAGAGCTTAGAGTCTCCCCTTTCAAACAGGCCATAGCATGTGTCCATAGCTATAACATAGAATACGCTGTGGTGCTACAAATATCCCAAAAAAAAATTGTCTGTTGGCACTGTACAGCTAAATCCCCAAAACAGCGCTGCATTCAATGTGTTAACATGCACTGTCCTGACTAAATAAACAATACATTAAAAAAATTACAATTTCAGCCCGTTTCGTCTTCCACTTAAGCGATGTTTGTTGTAGTGAAAGGTCAGGTACACGTGGCGTAAAGGTCCTTGTCTTATTTACTCCAGAAGAAGCCTGAATGACGCAGAGTAAGGCTCAGCGGGTCTGTGCGCTGCTGCGGCTGACGTTACACTTTCAATTTCGATCTTAGCGTGTCTTTTCTTTCTTCAGAGGACAGAATGTCAGACTTGCGTAGAGGCTATTTTAGAGTGGGACCGTGTTCTTGTGGATTAAACTATTCACCGTCTGTAGAAATGGAGCCAGTAAAGGGCAACAGTTTCAACCTCGCCGAAAGGCTCTGTCCTCCCAGTTCTCTTCTCAATGTTTAATTTAACAAAAGCACTTCACAGAAAAAGTCAAACATCTCTACTGTTTGTAAACCCCAAATATATATGTTTCTAGAACAAAATCTAAGGTCCAACTAAAACATTGAACAGAGATTAAACAAGCCTCTGGTGTAATGTAAATTGAGACCATTGTAATTGATGCACCCCTATTGACACCTTCTGTTTTTGTCAACATGATGGTCATAAATTCTAGATGTTGATTTAGAACAGGCAAAAGGTGGTGTTAAAACTGATAATTCAAGGATGCTCAATTGACTAAGTACAGAGAAAGTACAGAGAAGGCAGTTGGACGCCAAATGTCCACCATTCCTGACAGAGACGTCAAGGACCTCAAGGTTGATGAGAGGTGCACCTGTTGAGAATGTACCATGCACACTTGCCCCTAAAAATCAATGGCTAATTCCATGTGCCAATCATCCTGTCAGGCTATTTTAACCAGCGTCTTTGATGCAAACATAAGGAACCGATGATGGTCAATCAAAGGAAATAGCATAGCTGGAAAAGTGCTCAGTGGGGTTCGCATCAACAGATTTTTGGTGTGTTACAGTGAAGAAGTGATGTGGTTTATATCAGTCCGTGCATATCAATTTGAGATTGTTCTGACGCAATATGATGGGTTCAGATGACATCACAGCATCTCATAAAGTAGTTACATTAAGATGGGGCAGCAAATCACTGTTGTTTCGATACTTGTTGTTGTAGTAATGAAGAGTAACAGGCCTTGTCAATAATTCTACATACATTATCAGGGTGAATAGAAGGGATTTTCCTTTTTCAAATGCACTTTTCTATAGCTATAACTAGATATACCTACCTACCAAGTGCAGAGTCAACTAAACTGAAAATACTAAGGATAAACTTTGTGTATTTCGTGGAATAATCGAACGAGGCAAAACTGAATGCGTTTATTCATCACGGATATTTGGCATCTCTTTCTCAAGAGGAGCTTTGATGGAAAACAGCGGGGCGCAGATGCTTGGCTCCCCCAGTCAGGAGAAGGGTTTACCTGTGTCGGCTGCTCTGGGTCTCAGATACAGGACAGAGCACCGTATAAGACCAAGCTGCATCTTTTTATCATTTGGGATTTTGTGTTTGCGTGGGACCTGTGGTTGTCTCGCTCCGTCAACAAAACATCACAGTAAAAACATCCGCCATTTATTTCCACAAATGACCAGCGTTCCCAGTTTGAGGGCGCAGTCATCTCTGCTGTGGTTTGTGTTACTTCAGTACATCCTTCGGCGTACAAATGCCTTGTAAAAAAGGTGTTTTATGCCATTCTAACAATAGGTTAATCCTCCAGCCAGGTGTTTCTGACCATTGACCTGGCTTCACATCTCGAGACGGGTCCCCGGCCAACGCTGGTTGCTCACTGCTCCTGCAAGTTGCCCCATTGGCATTGAGGATGGGTCAAACGAATTTCCCTGAAACAATTTCCTGAATAAAGTATACCTTAGCCTTAACATGTATTGCCTTTCAAATTAAACGTTTTTGGGCGAGTGAGCAAAAAGCAAGTAACTACTAACAAGTGTGTAAATTACAAATTAAGCTACATATTCTTTACTATTTCATAACAATTGAAACTTGGAGCACAACCTTGCACAGTAGTAGACCAACCAACGTCAATTATCCATGCATTTACACAAGTTGTTGCTCTGCTGCGGCTGGCTTTTGTAAATGTATACATATTAAAACTAACAAGTTTTAACTTTGGCCCAATCTGACTCACTTAGGCACAATTTAGACTAAAAGCACCACAGCTGCTGCAGCCAAACCCGAGGAGAGATCTGGCAACAAGCACAGAGCTTTGAGCAATTTTTCTTCATTGCGGCACCAAATGCAAACTCACTCTGAAATAAGCTTATCCGTGATTTTTATGATTCAGAAAGGGGGAAAAAGGATCAATGCTGGTGGCGAAGTTAACATCCAAATAAAATGTGTTATCAGGTAGAAAATGACATCATGTCTAATGCATGTTTTAAAAGGAGGAAAGTTGTATTAATGGTAAATGGTCTGTCATATAGCGCTTTCCCACCTACATTAAGCACTCAAACCGCTTTACAGCAAGAAACCAGTCATTCACACTCTAATTCATACTCTAATGTACAGTATGCACACTGGAGGCAAAGTGGGTGAAGTGTCTTGCCCAAGGACACAACAACAGGGGGTGCCTATGGGAGCCGGGATTCGAACCCCTGACCTTCCTATTATGAGACGACCCGCTCTACCATCTGCACCACTGTCGCAGATCTTATTATTAGATCTTATCAGTTTTGCAGAGAACTTGAGCGATCCATAAACAATATGTTATTCTATATCAACTTTTTAGAGCTTTTTAGCATCTTACAATGTTGTTCAGGTTCAACACACTCGCGTTATCTTTGAGTAATCTTTGAATATCACTATTAATGCCAAAGTATTGCCAAAACCTGCATTTTATTATGTTAACATAATATATTATAGTTACACTTCAGGTGATCTGAGATATGACTCACTATCGTCTCTTAAAGGAACAGGCCACCATTCTTCCATACTGAGATATGTTCGTACCTGAGCTTAGGCGAGTTGATACGTACCTGTCTGGTCTTTGGAAGAGCGTGGTAGCTTCCCACTGCACCCCCGTTTGGAGCTATAGGAATACATTAGGAGAGGCCAACACATCTTTGGTTGTTTTGCTTGACTGAGGGCACACACAAAGACCAGACAGGTACATATCAACTCGTCTACGCTCATGTAAGAACATATCTCAGTATATAAAAATTGTGGCCTGTTCCTTTAAAGCGACAATCTAAATCTGTCCCAGGGCCACGACTAATTACTTTGCCCACAAATAATTTGTAGCAGTAAATGTTGACATTGTCACTACTTCGTCACCTTCCACAACTGCAAAATAAACGTGCACAGCTAAACGCCTCTCTATATCAAACGTCACTGTGCCTGTTTGTCCTCTGTTTGTCCGGTAACTGTTGCGTGCCCTCTGACCCTGACTTTGGAGGTCCGTGGCGGCCCATAATCCTCTTAGTCTGGCCATGAGCCGCGGTTTGGATGCCTGGTCATGCACGGAGCCTGCAGCCAAACGCTCAGTCCTCCCTGCCCTCTGCCAAAAGCTGATCCTGCCACAAAAGCGGAGCTGCGAAAGGAGAGAGTGATTTTCTTTGAGATCTCTGCCGAGTTTATGGAGCCAGGAGGATATGGAGAGGTGTGAAGCGTGACGGAGGTAATATTAGCAGCTAATGCTAATGTTAAAGAGTGAGTTCACAGAGGCTACAGTGGTTCATTTATTCATGTGCTGCTACATTTTGTTACAAAGTCATTCCCACATACCTGGAGTTTTGTTTCCCTTTCAAACACCCATGCCATCCACTTACTGATGTCATGGGATGGTCTCCTTTGCTTTGTAATTCCAGACGTAATTTTGATGCCTCTATCAAAGCATATTTGTTGTTGATCTTGAGCAGGTTTAGAGTGTTTGGACAAAACTAAGATAAGCATTATGCCACTTGAAATGACATTAATTTATTTATTTTTCATCCCACTTTAAATAAGACCAAAAAAAAATGGAGTGAGGTAAGTTCCATTGGTACTTATACATTTATTTTAAGTTAGACTAGTCTAAACCTACTCAAATTTGAGATCAATTTTCTGTTGAATTTCCATCAGCATAATGATCAATGCAAAAATCAACAGAACTCTGTGAGGAGATTATACAGTACTTACAGGCTCACTTTATGCTTTTATTATAGGCTGAAATAAATATTTTAGTTTATTTCAACAGCTCCCGAACCTCCGGCGGTTAAAAAACACAGAACTACCAAACCATCCAGAAAGTGATTATTTCAGAAAAGATAAAGGAAAAGTACTTGTACGATCAGCAGGCATAATAAAAGGGTTTTTGGGGGCGACTTCATCCACACGAAGAGAGCATGGAGACAGGGATCTGACTCAGGGAACCGTGACTAAAACGTTACACTTGTCCCTACTTTTCATCATATGGTGGGAGGTTATCAACAGAGTATCTCAGAGCTTTTGGTATTAGTCTGGAATGAGTGTTTTAGATGGAGCCAAAAACCCCAAAGTCAGCTCGCGGCTTGTTCTCTATGATTTTAGAGTCCATAATGAGGCAGATAAGTAATGCACTGCTGTAATAGGCATGTCCACCCGCATATATGCTAGCTAGAAGAAGCAATCAAACTAATATATGAGGTAGGCTAAAAGTAACGGTCCTAAGGTCTTTTGTTGACATTTTCTTTATGTTACAGTAGAGAAGACACTTAACTCAGCATAGCCTTGTACAAAGAAAGACCTCCCACTTTTTCCACCAAGAGGAGAGCCCGAGTGTTAGTCGGCTGTTTGTCCAGAAAAAGGTAATGACGTCTCGCTCTCGTTCGGCAGAAGCTTGCTCCGCATTCAATGTGTCCGTGTGATTGGTTGGTGGAAAGTCACATCTCTTGTCAGTCTGCTCCAGCCACAACACCACCAAGTCAATTACTATTGAGCTACAAAAATCTCTAGCTTGTCGTTTTGGTAACAAGGATTTGGCACTTTTCGCGCCAGACCTGAAACTTTGTGTTTGACGATTGGTGGCAAATACTTGCAAGAGTTGTTATTGAGCATAAGCTGACAGGGGAGATACAGGACACCTTTAGCAAACTCTTTTTCCCCCCATGAACAATAACATGCTAAAGTCATTGCTAGCTTGTTTGTCTATATGCCGCTTTGTCGCGAGACCCAAAACCTACGGCTCCTGGTTGGTGATGCGAACACTGCATTTACAGTAATTTTGTACAAGAAACGATAGGGTGCCTTGTTTGGGTAACAGTAATATGCTACTTTTTCCAAGAGTTGAAACTGTATGCTTGTCGCTAGGTTCTTGTTCTCAGGAAAGAGGTGACCGAAGAAAACCATTTTTAGTTTTTCTAAAACTTAAAGCTCTTCCACCCTCTTTCCATCCATTAAGGCCAGCTCTGATCATGAATGATTTGTTCTATCAGGCATCAAGTGCAGATATCAATACGAGCCAGCGCTGTGTGAGAGATGGCCAAAAAACGTGCGCAAGCATCGGCCTGATGGATTAACGCGGGCTTTTCCATAGCAGCTAATAACGTATGGTGTCAATGAGACTTAAACCTGCCCTCATCACAATGACCGATGAGGTCTCTTAACAAGGGCTTTGCTTTTTTTGCAAACTATTCAATTTGGCTAGTCTTTGTTAAGGCGAGACACTGCAGGTGAATAGGGAAAAAATTTATATTTACAGATATCAATTTGAAACTTTTGCCTTCGATCACTGGCATAAATGTGAGAAGAAAATACATTGCAAGTTTTCTGTGTGTTTTATGCCAAAAAATGCCCCAAATGTCCCATCTTTTCGGCGACGAAATCTGAATAATGGATAGAGCTACATTCAAATTTATTGTTTCATTTCATTGGTAAATGAGCTACCGAGATTTTTTCAGAGGGGATTTTGGATTTCTTGTTTACTTTTAAAATAAGCTGTTTTTTAGTGGAAAATTTTTAAAAAATGTAATTTTGGCCTAATTTTTTGACATTCAAAACTCAATAAATGGGGCTAGGGATTAAATAATAAAAAATCCCTCTGAAAAAATCTTCCAAATATTGTTCAGTCCAAGGCTGGAAAATTTGAAGTCTTTAGGTCCTAATGACGTGGACATAGTGTCGCCACAATGACAGAAAAATGTGTTTGGAGAAAAAAGCCCTTGAAATTGCATTCTCCCATATAAGTCTATGGGAGAACATTGAATCAGCGCAAGATTTGAACATGTTATTGTGAAAATTAGGTATATTTTCTGTTTCCGGATGAAAGCTTTTATGTTCAGAGACCAATTTGGCCCAAAACCTGAAAACTGAAAAAATTGAGTTTTGCCTGTTGTGTCTCCCCTTAAAACACATTTTTCATTAGGGATTTTCAAAACTGACCTGAATGTTATACTAAGAGTAGCATATACATATGGAGACACCGCAACAAACTATGGTGACACAGCAGGTTTTTACACTAGAGTATACAAAGGTAACTCCCGAATGGTTGTGAAGTTAGCATCATGCAACTAACTGTCCACAAACAGAGCCTATTGTACTGTTAACCCACTTCACATTTTGCCAATGTTTATCCTCTCAATTATTTTAAAACAACAATGTACAGTACATTGTTTACCCTGGTAGCGCTCTGTCAAATAGTGAAGAATGGCCTAATAACTGGAGTCTTTAATCACGGGGCTATGGCTGGAGAAAGAGGATCTACTCATGGCGGGATTAGGGGCATTTGAGTGGCTTTTTAAGTTGAAGCGTGTAAAAGTCGGAGCAGCTGGGGAGAGATTGGCCCTTCGCTGCTCCGGTTAACCGCACTGACCTGTTACAGATGTCATGGTCACCGCAAGAATCCGCACTTTTTAGCGAGCGAGAGAACGAAAGGGGGAGCAGACAGGAAGAGGCGCAACCGGTGACTTCATTTGCTAATGAGGGGTTACTGTGGCCCATAAGCGGAGATAGCAGAGGATCAGCTAATACCATTGATGACATGTAATTTAGGCCACACTGTGTAACCTTTCACCTGGTAAAATGAATATATTACAAGCATTGACTTTGTTGTGAATGTTTTTATTGGTGACAAATACTATAAAACATGTCTTTGCTGTGAGTGGCTACTTCCCCTCAGGCCTGACACTTTGCTGGGAGCACAGTTCGTTTCTATGGAGTTGTTGCTTGCTTTGCGTCCGTTTTAAGTACTGAATAAACTGTGGTAACTTGGTTGTTTTCAGCGGAAATGCACATTTTCTAACTGTCCTAAAAATCATTTGTTGAAGTATTCATGTTGTCGACAAGGCTGGTTTTACTGGACAGCAATTCCAACACAGCCATGGAAAGGTCAAGTAACTGTAATTACTTTTAAATGCCATCATTATCTTTATTGTTGCTGGGTCATGTGATCTGCATTAGTGATGATATCCCAGCCAGACTCACCTGAGCAGCAGCCTGCTCCTCTTTGATGCAGGGGGGGCAGCACTTCTGTCAGCACAAACAGACAGGTATCAGGTGGAGCAGACGGAAACTCAATACCAAGTGATAAGAGGTGGACTTAATCCTCTTATGTCACGATGGTTCTTTGAGAGTCCCATCTGCAGCTGTTTGAAATGCACTTAAACAGTCCCAGGTAAAATGAGAAGAGAGCCGTGGCTACAATCCAGTGTAGCATGTTCATTTAACACAAAAAACAGAACAAAATAACAAACATCTATTTTATTAATTATTAATATTAAGCCTACAGATATTTTGATCATTCAAAATTACATAATAAATGGAACAAACGTGTGTCTTTGCTGTGAGCGATCATCTCTCCAACTGTAACTTTACTGGAAGTGGGACGTCTCCAGCTGACTAAAGGCACTCAAATATAAAATTTAAATAGGTTAGGTCCTCATCCACATTTATTCAATTACATTTCATGTAAATACTAAAACTGAGTTTCTTATTGTCAATGTTAGATAAATAAATATCAATGACTATTGACTATATCCGCTGCAGGTGGATAGGGAGAACAATTATTCAAGATTCAAAGATTACATTATTTTATTGTCAATTCATTGATATAATCGAAGTGTTCATTCGCTCAAGTCCTTGGTGTGGGGAGTGAGGGGTGGAACCACAGAGCGGGACAGCTTCCTGATGGCCTGGTGTATGAAACTGTTCTTCAGTCGACTGCAGTCTCCTCCCTGAAGGCATTACCTTAAAGAGACTGTGTGATGGTTGCTAAGGGCCACCTTTGTGGGTGAGACGTGTGGAATACATGTCCACGATAGACACGATGTCTACAGATAGATAACTGACATAAAAATAGGAAAACATGTGTTGTGAGCTTTGTAATATTTCATGTTTTCAAGGAAATAAGGTATAAGGTAAGCTAAAGGCTAACATGCATTCTCTCTAGCTTTTGACAAACAGATTACACCACAATAGGCAGAAGTGTCATTGTGAACATGACTCTTCCAAAATCGCCCGCTCTCTTCATCCTCTGATCATCGCTTCTTTTTTACCAACAGTGTCGTATGCACATTCGTACATCAACATGCTTTCTGCTATCATGTGCTATGGTATTGAAAACTGTCCTGAGAAAAGATAGTCCCTGTGATATCGCTGTCAGATGTGCTCTATGGAGGACGTATCAGCGCTGATAGTAACGGCGCGCGAGGACAGAGAGAGAGGCGTTGGCCGCATTATGGACAGCATGCCACAAGCTCTGTTTGCGAACAGTCTGACAAACCACTTTCTCCCTTTCTCGTCTTGTCTCATGAACGTAAACTCATCAACGTCTTGTCATGTTTTAGATGCCAAATAGCTATTTTTAGCTCATCATCGTTACGTTATTGTAATAAAAATAAAACAGTGTCAACAAAATTCTATCATTATCCATGTTGACGAAAACAACGCTGGATTAAGTTAAACTGCTTTTATCAAATGATTGCTTTGTAACTAGTGCATCCACATCATGCAATGAGCCAATAAACTAAGCAAGGTATTAAATATCAACAAATCTGTCTGAAAAAACAATAAATAAGCCTGTATATTGCGTTAATTGCACGACAAAAGAAAAGAAAAGTAAATGTCTGTAGGTGCAATGTAGACGTTCTATAGATGAAAGTTTAATCAGCGCAATAATAAAGCTATTACTGTATAGATTGGCAGGTTTCTTTGTTTTCAGATGAAAACTTGTCGTATTTAGTGACCAATCTATGTCTTCTTAAACAGAACAACTTCAAAGAGCTTTCAAGGAATCCTGCCATGCTGCTACGAGACTGACCTTAACTACCTACAAACGCTCTCTGAATGCCAAGTCAAATAAACTGAGAGAAAAGTGCGCACAAACAACCCAGTAGGTAAAAACACACTCCTTGAAACCCTCCGCGGATCAGAACAATGGGCCAAGGGGTCCTGTCACGGAAGGCTGCAGGCCGGGTCGGGTCACCAGTGTTATCATAACAGAGGCTAAAGCAGCGCTAATGTGGGAAACTGCACAGACATGCTCGCCTGCGCCGCATACTCAAAACTTAAGAGATCTTTACGGATGTTGGCGAGAGTCGTAAATGTCCGGTCTGAAAGCTCACACAGTCACGTCTGCGGCACAGTGAGCCCCATAACGAAAGATAAAAAGAGGAAAGGTAATGTAGAAGTTTTGGAGACTAAAGGATTTGGATTGAATATTTTTGATTGAAACCTTCGGAAGAAGTAGGAACAGAGTGACAAAAACCTAGTATTCCTGCAAAGACAGTATTTTTGGGCTATTTTCAATGTGCAAATAAGCCCTTGCATGAGCAATTCTCAGTTTGTCTTTACCATGTCTGTATGACTGAAGACAATAATGCTAAGAGTGCAGTGCGATATCAGAATGTGACCGCAGAGCTAACAAGAAGCTTCTTCTCAACCAACCCAGTCCAGTCAGCGATTTAGCCTCACTACGGTTTGTGAGCCTGGTAATCTTCTAGTTTGTCTTTAATGTAGTCCATAACTAATTGCATAATGTTATATATTTACATGCATTTTTATGTTGACACCCCCCACTTAATTTGCAGTATGCTGTCAGATGCCCCTCATGACCTAATCTTGTCCTTACATTATGACTTGTGGGTAACACTTTACATTACGGGCCGGTAAGTCCTTGGCACTTACAGTGGTAATAACAGTGGTAATAACAGTGGTAATTACAGTGGTATTTACGCTGGTAATTCTAGGTACTTATTGTGGTTCTTACACTGGTACTTACGGTGGTACTTACAGTGGTTCTTACAATGGTACTTATGGTGGTAATTACAGTGGTAATTCTAGGTACTTATCATGGTACTTAAAGGATACTGTAGTGAGAATTACAAGGTATGTACTTCTAGATACAGTGGTAACTCTTAGTAATGAAGGTTGTACGTCTTGTTTTCCCTAATGCTGTTTTATGTTGTTTTATAGTCACACAATGCTAGAAATTACGTCTGTATGTAGAAGTACCACATTTACTACCAATGAATTGCTGCTGTGGTATCCTTGAATTACCAATAAGTACCATAGATGTATCACTGAAACTACTAGAAACTATCATTTAAAGTATCAAAGTACATAGAAGTATGACCTTCATTACTAAGAGTTACCACTGTATCTCTTAGTAATGAGAGATACAATGATAACTCTGTGTCTCCCTAACCCTAATGACTAGTAATTATGACTTTTAGTACCACAATAATAACCTAGAATTATCACTGTAAATACTAGTACTTACCACTGTAATTACCACTGTAATTACACTGTAAGTACCACTGTCATTACTAGTAATTACCACTATAAGTACCACGGACTTACTGGCCCGTAATGTAAAGTGTTACCGACTTGGGTATAGTCAGTTATGACCCTTTGATTTACCTACAGAAAACAAAACAAAAATCAGTCTGAACAGGCAGTGAGTAAAAATTGTATCTTTCTCCGAAACAAAAATTGTCTCTCTCACTAAAAGCCTGACACACAGGGAAATCCTATCAACCGCTTCTAATATATTGGCTTGTACTAGTATATTTCTCCATTGCGGTGACAAGTTACAGCTCAGCGCATTACAGCACACGCATAATGGCAGGCAAATTGGACAGAGTGCATAAATATTACCCAAAGTGGTCTACTAATTCACGTTTAACGTCCCCATATCATCATCGAGCCAGTCCACATCCATCTCCCTTAGTGGAATTCCCACTGTGTTGTCGGTAGGCGAGGGACTTTTCTTTATTAAAACGCCATGTTAGCTGCGCGGCGTCATTCCAAATTCTACCCGTTCATCACCGCAATCACCGCGGCCTGGATCCAATCAGCCGAATCACATGTGTGCTCTAGAAACGTCAGAACAAATGGCCGCACTGAGGAAAGCAGCTCGCTCAAACGATGACGAAGTTAAAATAGAGCTTCCCCCAGAGCATGGTTAGCGCGGCGCAGGATAAACATGGAGGAGTGTTGGGGCGGTTATTGATGTAGAGGATCTGGGAAAGAAAAACACACCTGAGGACAGTTTTCGGTATGAAGACTGACAAATATCTTTTGACTGGTGATTTAAAGCTAAGTGCTAAGCTAAGCTATGTGTGTTAAAGAGTACTATGCTATCCTGACACTGGCGTTTTAACCACATTTAATTGCATGATAAAAACTCCTAGAATATGTGAGTTCATCACAGCTGATGGATGAAAATGAACAAAACTTCTTTCAACATGTGACTAGTACACTTTAATCAGGAACAACCATAAAAGCAGCTTGTTGGGGGAGTGATTAGCCCTAAGAATGTCCTGGGTTTGACTCCTTGGTGGGTGAGGCCTTTTTATGTCAAGCTTGCATTAGAGGATGACAATTTGTCGGGATTCCCGTGGGGTCTCCGATGTGTGGGCAACCTGCAGGGTCCGGCGCATCACTGGTTTACATTATGATTGTCGCGCCATTCCTGCTCCAACAGTCTTTTCAGGCTCACCCACACTGTGCCATGAGGGAACTTTTATTTGTGGTTTTATGGTTGGAACAGAGGATGTTAAAGAACATACAAAGGACTCAGGCATGTAAACACGCCATTGGTTCATTTCCATCCGTCATCCCCCGCTCGCCCTCACAAACACACTCTCAATCATCCTGGCCTATTGTACATGTTTTTTGTGGTAGGGGAAGCCGGAGTATCTGGCGGCACGAGGAGAACACGCAAACTCCACACAGGAAGGCCGTGTGCGTGGATCGAACCTGGGACCTTCTAGCTGTGAAGCACGAGCACTGATCGCTGTGCCACTGTGTCGCAGAACATTGAGACAGGACAATGCTGAAGTGACTTAAAGGGTTTAGCACTACACATTCCAACACGCTTTACTGCCATTCAATTCTTGAGCTCATGTACTAATGCAAAGCTAAGATGCTACTAACTTGGATAAGTAATGGCGTGTACCCACGTAGTTCGCTTTAATCCAACACTGTTTGTTGGAATACTCATACTGAAGGAACTATAAAACGCCCATGAACAAATGTTTATGGAATTATTCAGAGAAGCAGAAAGGAGCTGCTAAAAGACAAACTATGAAGGTTAGCTACAGAATAGATGCTATGCTAACACAAGCTTAAGTTAGCTAACAGCAGCTAAATGCTATTATTGGCAAAATCACCTTGTCTAACAGCAGTATGACGTTGTAAAATATTAAATAGGGTAGGACATGCTTCACGTCACGTAAATAGTAGCTTTGGCCCAGGGTTGAGTTCAGTCCCAAATCTTGTACCTGACAGACACTGACAGACCTGCCACGGGTCTCGGCAGGAAATGCCAGTGGAAGAGAGCCATTACTGTGAACACTGTTTATTTTAATCACAACTGCGTAACTAAGAGTTTTTACAACGTGAGCTAAGACGTGCAGTTTTATACAAGGATAGCACAGGTTAAAGACACATTTCTAGATATGGAGCTTCACAGCAAGCTCCTTCAGTTATTGAAACTTTCTCTGTTTTTTTTTTGTGTCCGTCAAGCCTACACCTGCAGCGGAAATGGACCTCATACCCACCTGTAACCAATCACAAGGCCACAGAGACCAAGCGGAGAAAATCCCCAAATCAACCTGCATCCCCCATGCCCTCCCAATGCTCTCATCAACAGTCACTGTTTAAGGATGTGTGTCATTACGCAGCTGGGTCCATCCTCAGTCAGGTCATTGGAAGGTGCATTTACTGTACCGATCAATACTAACCTGATGTATGCAAGGCTTCAAGAAGCATGGTACAGTCAGACAAGGGGAACTTAAGAATTGAAAAAGCTTTTTGGTGAATTACAAAATGTCTCCAACTGAGAGTTTACTTTGCTTTGTGCATTTTAAACAGAAGCAGAAAAACTCACCGAATCTTTATCTTTCACTAAACTCCTTAAGTCTGCAACACCATATTGTTTTCTCTATGACTATTTATTGTTCTAGTTCCAGGACTTTCTGAAACTTCCATTAACAATCATTGACACCAATTCCTCAGATTATCATTGTCTCTCCTCCTGTATCTGTGACATGTCATTTTCTTTTGGAAAATTGTGTTTCTTACACTTTACAGCCCTAGTACTTGCAATATTCTGAAGTTTTGGCTTTCCGTGCCTTTTTACCGAATCTTATGAAACTGGCCTACATAAGATAAAACAGAACATGCTTTGAATGTAGCCAATATCCAGGTGGGATGTGTTGCAATACCATCGTAAATATAGTCTTCCCAACTTATTAGGTCAAGTCAACAAGAGCGACTTTGATAAACCTGTCGGAGTCCATTGTACCTGGCTGTGTTTGAACTCTCTGTGTGGGGCATGAGCGCTGGTGTGTTTGCAGACCTCAGTACTGTTTGCTGAGGATCAGACCAGAGCGGTGGGTGAAAAAGGGTTAAGCACCTTCACGCCGCACTCACAAAACAATGAGCTGTCACACCCACACCGGACTAATGAAGTCCTGCTAATCCACAAAGAGAAAGCCCGGGGTCACCCAGGGACAGGAAAAAAGTAAGAAAACATAATAAAATGTAGCTTAATTCTTCATAATTCTAAGCAATATAGGAAATAGAGCTGGACTCAAACTGCTGCCTTGAGGTACACCACAAAAGAAGGTATGGACAATTTAAACAGAAATAAAACCTTCAACATTGCAAACTGAGTGGAAAATCAATGAACAACAACAGCCATTGATTTTACTGTGGTGGGCCTTTATGACTTTTTAATGTTTACTTCCTGTTAAACGACATCACTAGTGTTTAAAGTTGTTTGTAAGATCATGTCTTATTACATTTAGATGGTGTATGGTAGACTCTAATATTGTTTATTGTGATTTTAGCTCTAATGGTGATGGAAATTAAGAAGGATTCCACTTGGACGCTTCATCAATTCTAGGCTAGGCTGCTACAAATGCATGATGTCCACACAATTTGCTGATGTTGCTCTCACTAACTGCCATGCTGTTGCTATGATATGACATCACAAGTATAACCTTGCCATATTGGATTTTGTCACTAAAGTACATATTGTAGGCCAGAATGGCATTGATTGTGCTGCAATACCATGTCAGCTGTGTCAAGTAGGTTCGCATTTATTTCGAGAATGACACCTCAGATCCAATCATGCGCAAACCTTAGATCATACGCCTTTTCCTCGAGGCACACAGATGCATTTGACATACTTTTTTGGTCTTTTGTGTATGTGAATTGAACAGAACAAACTCCAGTCTGCTATGCTGGGATCACTGAGGCCACTTCACAAATAAAATCTTGTTGGAAAGTAAACCTATCATTTGAAGTGAATGTTTGGAGCCCAGTTTCCTGTAAGTGTTGCAGCTCTGACATTTCCAATCCTGTTTACTTGTTTAAAGCTGCATTTTGCTATTGCTGCAGATTTAGTGAGGTTTGCTGATGCCAGCCAATGTTTTCTCAACATTTTCTCTCTGTAGTGTCCTGATATATAGTGCCGTCGGGCCTACATACTGCACGTTTGCTGCGGGTGCTGGTCGAATAAAAGTGCATGTTGGCAAAAGTCCTAAAATGCCCTGACTGTGGTGTTTTACTACAATCACAACACAATCAATGTTTTATTTTTATTATTATTGTGAATAAAGCAACATTACAATTGTTATCAGTAAAATCAGGGTTTGATCTGCGAGAAATGTAAAAACAAATAATGATATGTTTTAAAATAATAATAATTTTACTTTTTGAAATATTTCTAAATCTGTTCCGAACACTGCATCATTTTCTTTTGCAAGCTGAATGTCTTGACATCCTTTTTAATTAGATGCTGAAATGATCTGGCCTGTGAGGAAAAAAAAAGAAAATCTAATCAATATAAATACCAAAGGAGGACGGACAATGGCCTGTTCATCCCCGTAACCTAACTCTAAATCCATGATCAAAGTCTGAACCCATGTCGTGCTGACGTGCCATAAGGGGGACGTCAATCCCACCTTCACTCACTCTAACCAGCACACATATGGATCAATGGCTAACAGCAGGTATGGGACACTGCAGGGGTGGATAGGAGGCTGTTCTGGTAGCGGTCTCTAAACCCGGCTGACCTTTATAGGAAGAGAACCCCATTCCATTAGCTCCCATAGATTTGTATTGATCCTCATTGACTGGGATCACAGCCTTTCAGTTCAGCTTTTTACCCGGCTGAGAGCATGCAGAAAATGATGGGAAGTTTCTGGTTGGCTAATATATACTTAGGTTATCAGGGGTCTCATCCTGGAAATTAGTAGATCAGCTCAAGAGTGATGTTTTTTTCAAAATGGTAGGAGTGAAAGCAATTTAGGTTAACAATATTGCGATTAGATTGGTTATATTAAAACATACCAATGCAATGTGATAAATCTACAGTATATTGGGAACTTTTATGTAGTCGTATACTTATTCTTGACATTATATAGCAAGTTGTTCCATTAATATAGTTTTTAAATCAATCGTAGACCTATAATAAATTGTGCTGAATTGTGATTGTTGCAGCATTTTTTAAGCCATCAATGATGCGAGTCGATACATGTCATATCTTTAAAAGTTGAAATGTACTATAGAGAAGAAAAAATCGCAATTAGATATTAAACTTAAAGGTACACTGCGTAACATTTTGGACTATACTGTTGCGGCAAAACAAAACATGCTCCTAATGACACAGAAAATGCTGTTACTGCAGTGTGTGATAAAAGAATGGATTTGGATGAGGACCTAACCTGTTTAAATCTCATATTCTACTGCCTTTCGTCACATGTCCATGGAGACGAGCTGGAGACGTACCCACTCCCGGTAAAAGTTTACAGTTATATCATAGAAGGGGTGAGCCTCATAAATGTTTGTTTGTACATTAATGAGGTATTTTTCAATTATGAAAATATCTGTCATAAAATAAATGATTGTATTTCAATTTTATTTATTGGGTAAAATTCTACATGGTGTGGCTTTAATGTCAACTAGTATTCCCAGCTCTGGAGTGAGAGGCGACATGTCCAGACCAGAGGAAACCTGAGTCTAAGTGGTCCAGAGTCCAGAATCAAAGGAGAGTCAGATCGCCTGTGATAAACCTGCTCCTTCCACATGTCCATTTACTCCTCCTTTTACCACAGCACAAAGCCACAGACCAAATTTATCCGATTAAGACGTGCACATGGGCAGCGTCTAACCTCCGAGATGGCAGTAAAAGACTAAAGAGCAGCTCCCGGAGTCATTCTCTAGCCATTGTCGGACTAAATTTCCTGTGCAGACGGCCATTGATAAGACGCTTTGCAAAACACTGTGCGCATGTTTTGGAGATAAAGACGCAAAAACAATTGGATTTTGGAAGATAAGGTGGTGTTCTGAATGTGATTTGTGGGGGGGGAGCAGCAATTGGACATATCTGCAATTCTATCTTAGATTTAAAGACAAATTAGGAGGGAAAACAATGTGGAAGGTAAATAAAAAACATGTTTGTGATGGTCTAAGCAAGTTGTGATAGATGGGTCCTCTTTCAAATGCTTGTCCATTGTAAAAATAGCATTGATGTTATATAAATAAAGGTCTTCTTCTTCTCTAACTTATAATTAGAAGCATGTTCTGAGGCTTTTGAGTTGTGATATTGCAAATGTATCCACAGCATCAATTTTGTAAGTTTTGTTTATTCTTATGACATTCTTGCCTCAATATTAAAGGCATGAGAAACAATGTAGTCACATTTGTCCGCTGTTTATTTTCTATTCAGTATTTGTCACTCAAACCTTGATTTACCAGAAGCTTTGTGTTCGCGGTCACAGTCCAAACACTGCAGCACCGCTTGTGTGTTCTCATAGATTAAATAAGCTTTTGTGGATAAAGGGAAGAAAACACGTCCACTTCGTGTTTGAAAGGCCTTTTGAATGTCCCTCGGTGATATTTGTCTATACGCCTAAACTTCACAGGACTGGATGGGGAAACATGTCAAACAATATGAGTCAAATAGTGAGGAAAATGACAAAAGAAGAAATGGCCTTGGAGGAAAGAGAGTAAATATTTGTCAATTTGGAGCGGAGCTTGAAAGGACACAATTCATTCAGTTATTGTTTCTTTCATGGTTTATTGTGAGATTTACACCTTATCATGAAGATCAAAATCAAAGAATGGATTGCTTGAGCTGAATATCGTCCAATATTTGTCCAAGTGAAAATCTGCATTATAGCAAAAATGGACAAAAAAAACCCCAACATCCCGTAGACAGAAGGCTTGATTAGAAGTGTGAGGTGATTATAGATCCGTACAAGGGAGAGGGGTATTGACAGACAGCAGTGAGTTAATCCCTGAGCATCGTCCCCCAGTGAGAGATAAGGAGCTGATCTGTGAGAGGGAGAGGAGGTTAGAGACACCAGCACCAACACTTATTATCTGGCACATTCTGACTGGGTTATATAAACTATTCACATTTTCTTGTTTCCCGCATGGATAATTTTAAAGATATCCTGCATGACAAAGACTTTAAATATTCTTTTGGGTGCCATAATAATGATGTTTCACATTTTGTCATGTTTAAAACAGTGGGGAAAAAAACATTCAGCTAATGGCATGCTAACAAATATCACAACCATGGATCCATGAATAATCAACATCTTCAAATTAAAAATAAAATAACCTGAAATGTGCTTTGTCAAACCTAATTAGAAATATAGAAAGCTCTTGAAAAGCAAGTTGGTTAGTTCCTGAGTTACTAGTCGGAGATCAATGCTCTAATCTGTCATCCTTCCACACTCTGACCTAATGACCGCGGCTCATTAGAGGTGAGAGCTCGCCAGTGTAAAGTCAATGGGCTACAATTAAAACAACAATGTCCCCAGATGCCGGGGTGCACATTTCTCCACAACCTTGCATAGACAACCCACTTGCTCTCCCATCACATGCTGCAGGGCTCCCTCCACGGTCTTCATACCATACTGCCCCCTACAGAGACCTGTTCGATCCCAAGCCAGCACGCTCCATTAACGATGGCACTCTGGCCTTTGTGCAGACACCAGGGGGGTGAGGGGGGTATGGATGGATGTATGGTGTAGGATGGAGGGGGGTTGAAGAACTCTCACACTAACCCTTTATGGTTCAGACAGCACTAATGAGCAAGCGCCCAGTTAATATTTTAACAACTGCAGCTATTGTGCAGCCATATGTCTCTGGGATCTGAAGGGTTAAGTTAGAATAGGACCAGAGAGGGATGGTCAGTCTATGGTGGATCAAAGCAGTTGGGTAATGATGGTATTTAATCTGGTGTGAACAAAAAGGTTGGACTCCAGAGTTCAAATATTTCATCGATGCTATGATGTCAGTAACAAAAAAACAAAAAAAAGTCAGATACATGCAAAAAGTAAAGAAAAGGGTGCAGTAAATAGGCAATCTTTAATCTTCAGCTATCTAACAAAAGATGCTGTATTAAAAAGGTAACTCAGTAACACTTCAGTACATAGACTGTAAAAAAAAATGGACGTCTTATGCTCACTCCTCCCCGTTTACTATAATGACCACGGTCGTGGGGAAATTCATGGCGGATTTACAGGCTCCCCCTCCCCAGCTCTGACGAAGCATGTTCCTAAACAGGTCATATGGGCGGGATTTTCACCGTAGACTCGGCCCTTGCGTGACGTGTAGCTCGCGCTGCTCCAATGCTAACAGTCCGAGCCTCATTAAGTACGAGATTTCAAAAATTCATATTACGAAAACAAGCCTGGTTTCATATATTGTGATTAACCCAGCGTTATCTCAGGAGGAATATCTAGCCTAGCCTAGTGTTGAAAACATTGAAACCAGGCGTTAAAGTTGTTTTTAAGGTGTCTAAACTCCAATGCTTTTCAATGGGGGCCTAGTGGCGATATGGAGGTACTACAGCAATGGCGGAGCAATGGCAGCCCCCACGTTCGTGGTCAAAAAGCAGGGCAGCCAGCGGCCATTGCTTCAGTATTGCAAGAACAGATTTAACAAAATAACAAGCCAGAGTGACTTAACTACTCAATTTTCAATGGTATCAGCCTTGTCAATATAACATAACTAGCCTTGACTTGGGTCAAGTCAGACCGGAGTTTACATTGAACACTCCATAGATTAAGGCAAAGATGATGCAAAGAACCATCAAAGAAACAAACAAAAAAAGAATTTAAAAATGGAGAAAAAGTTGATGTCTGCTTTGAACTAGGTTTCGGGGTGACACATCATTGGTTAGGCTTTGACAACGAAGCGTGTCTTGATGCCTCTGGGTATCTGAGTCAAATTAAGTATTTCCAGCCTGCAATCAACACCTGATGCCCTGCGAACAAGAATGTGCACTGTTAATTTACGATCTGAATCTGTGTACTCCAAATGGATCTGAGGCAGCACATCTGTCTATGAGATTGCTGCCTCTGTACATTGTTCAAGATGAGCAATGCACAATGATTATTACCTTCTTTTTTTTAATGTTTTTAATATTAAATACGAGCACAGGACTTCCTTAATTCATTATTGCACAGTTTAATTAATTTCAATCCCATCCATCTGTGGTTAAAAGCTGACACATGACCTAAAAAAAAGAAAAGAGTGCAGGGCCTAAGACCCAGAGAGTGCCTGGGGTGAAACCTTTGATGATACGGGACAGTCTCAAAACACTGGCGCAGAAGAAAGAGGGAAAAAGCCCTCGCATGTGGAGCAGCCACTGACAGGAAGCCGCCCATCTGTGGCCAAACAGCTGGGGGCCAGACGGGGTGGACAGTGGGGTAGAGGGGGCACTGGGCCGGAACGCTGCACTGTCACAAGACTTGTCCACGCATCGCCCTGATCCCAAGCAGGACAGGAGGGTTCGGGCATGGACGGGGCAATTAACCTGTCGGTAAAAAGTCCTGGGGGCAATGGACACCCCTGTCGAGACCCCCACAATAAAGCAAAGTGTTTCCATTTTAGAGCTGCATCTGCCGGACCTCTCACCTCAGTGCTCTGGAGGTATGCGCCACACCGACAAAAGACCAGAACCAGCCGCCCCATAACTGCAGGGAGAGGTGGGAGGGGAGAGAAGAGTAACAATGACGGGCAAACGCATGAGTGCATGGGATAAATGAGATAAGATCATGTTGTGTTAGGCCTACAGTGGGGAAAGTCAGCGCACAAGAATAGATTGGCAGCAAGAGTGAGAGAAGCAGACACTTGAAATTAGCTTTGCATGTATGTATTCAGGTTATATTTAAAACAGCATGTATGTAACAGGACTTCCACACAACAGTAGCCCTAGAGAAGTAAAAGGCCGCTGTACTGCACTGCTCTCTAGAAATTGTGAAACGTCCGAATAAATCATCCCTGTGGAGAATTGGGATGTTAGAAATACTGTATGTTAGGGAGGTTAGGAATGAGATTGGACCAGAGCAAACACAAATTATTTCCTGTTGTATTTGCAATCAAAAGAGTCAGTTTAAGGCCTTTTAACCTTGCCATAGAGCCGATATTAATTGCTTTGAATAAAGGAATCTTGAAAGCATGAACTGTTTCATTGTAGATCCATAGCATTACAAAACCCTATTCCCTGACCTGCTGTTAGAAACACCCAGCGCGTTGGGACATCCACTCTCCATTATCCCCCTAACGATTCAGGCCATAAAGTCTGCTGGTTTATGGGAGTCCCGGGGGCTTTGGGGATCGTAAAGACACTACTGTTCACGCATACATTCAACATCAGCCAACAACCTAGTGTACCAGAAGCATGCCCGAGGGAAATGAGCACCACTGTCAGAGATGGATGAAGATGCTCCACCAGGCTGAGATCAAGGGGAGGGGCCAGCATAGAGGGCAAAGGTGAGAAGTGAAAATGTTTACGATTAAGGGTGGGTCCAGGCCACTACTGCCCTCTGGTGGCAACATTTGCATAATCAAAAAAAGTATTTCTTTATTGTTCACATTTTTATTCATCTATTTATTTGGTTGGGACAGTGCATGTTAATGAACACACCACACCGGATTGTAGTTAATTTGCATCCGTTGTCCCACATTCGCAACGCACCCATTCATCCTGGCCTATTGTACATGTTTTTCTGACTAATTTTGCAATTGGGATTGGATTTACAATTTCTGTTTTACGGGCAAAGGTTGAGCTCATGATTTACATTTCAAACATCTCCCAAAGCATAGAGATTGAGAGACTAAATAAGTGCTAAAATGCAAGAATCCCATGCATTTCAGAACATCTCAGCTACAAGGTTAGCAGGTTATGAATAGGACTCCATGAAGGAAAAATGTGGTATTCTTTTCAAAGGACACTGGTGGAAGGTCTTATTGATTTGGTAACTTCAACTATTCAAATTTGATTGTTGTTAATTGTGCAGTTGTAGGACTACTATATGTAAAGGAAGAAAAAACTGGATTTTAAAGGTGTTTGGCTGTATTTGAAAGACATTTTGCAAACCTTTCACTCGCATCTTTATCACTCACTCTGACCAGACACTGTCTCAATCCACAACCTTTCAAAGCATCCTAAAAACATGCCCACCCCGGGACTTCAAAAATGTCTGCAGCCCTGTGGACGTAACCCATCTCACCCATTTCAACTCATGTCAACTTGAAACATGATCCCTCTTTTCGCCCAGATGTTGTTATGACAAGCGCAAACAAAAGACCCAATCCTTGTGAAGCTCTTGGAGAATCGACGAAGATTGTGTTTATAAGTGTACTGTCAGGAGTTCCTTGACAGAGTGAGGCCTTCTGCCTTTTCGTCAGGAGCTGTTTCGCTGTTTTCACGTCTTGGTTGAATGACTTGTTCTGGCGTTGACATTTCTGGTTCAGAGCTGGGAGACAATGGGAGAATGTTTGAGTGTCAGGTGGAGAATGAGGCGATTGCCGCATTTGTGCAGCGATGTGGAGGTACGATATGATTTTAATCGGTAAAAGACAAGGACAAAGTGGATCAGTCAGTCCTAGACTTGTATTACGTTGAGATAAGAGATAGAGAAGCTTTTTGCTTATACTGTACAGGTGCAGGTACATCTATGGCTTTCAGTCACATGACATTTTCCTGATATGAACACCACTTAATGACTTTTGAGGCAATTTTTGGGTAACCTCATCCCTTTTAATTCACTCCATAGCCGCTGTAGCCAGAGTTTTCACTGAGGTAGACTGACTGCACACATCTAAGCCAACGAACCCTTTGACCACCACCACTCACTCACTCACTCACTCACTCACTCACTCACTCACTCACACAGTAGTAACAGCAGCACCTTTGTAATGATACAGTATAAAAACTAGGGGATAAAGGCCAAAAAATGCACCATAAAGTTGACCTGTGAGAGCCTAAGGTTCAAGAAAGAATGCAGGGCAGCGCAATGCAAACAAGGAAATGAACGTCAGCGGTGTTCCCACCAGTGCAGTCACCACAAGATCTGGCCCTTTATGTCCATGCTGATGTTGTACATGTTTTAATGGTATAGGGAAAAGCGGAGCCCTGGGAGAAACCTACACAGACCCGGAGCGAACATGCAAAACTCCCACACAGAAAGACCCACACCCTCTCAACTCCAGAGATGATTGTGAAGAACTCGTCTATTAGAATCTATAAGTAGTCAATAACAGCTTATGCATTGAAAGCGCTCTTGACCTTTAGCTGATCAACCTCCCGCTGATGAACCCGGTCTCGGTGGTGGGCCAGTGTGGGCTGGCACAAAGCTTCCCAGCTCAGTACGCACATGTTGGAGTTCACTATGGCGAATGGAAGGGTCACCACCTACTGCCTTCGAGTGGGACGACGTCTTTTCCTTCATACTATCTGCTACGTTTCTTCCCACAGTGCCAATATGTTGCTTGAAGAGTCTCGGGAGAAGGAAGTTAGGTAATCCTCTTGACCAAGAAGAGCTTTTGATTTTTATAAAGTTAAATCCTTGTTGTTTAGTTCAGTCATGCATGTTTTCAGTGTTTGTCTCTCTCTCAAGCCGGAGGAATCCAAAAAGCTCCTCTTGTCCAGACACTCACCAGAGCACCAGCGGAGGGTGCTGGCATTATATATATTATATATTATACATACATTTAAAAACATCTTTATTCTCTTCATGGTATGTTTTTTTTCTCTAGACATACAGTATATGTTATTTTAAGTTATACAACAAAACTACCATGATTTAAAGGAACAGGCCACTGTTTTTCCATTTTTTCAGATATGTTCTTACCTGAGCTTAGATGAGTTGATGCGTACCTGTGTTTTTTCTGCATGCCCTCAGTCATGCAAAAATACCAAAGATGTTGTTAGCATTCGGCCTCTCCCAGCATATTCCTATGGACCCAAACGGGGCGTAATTAGAAGCAACCAAGCTCTTCCACGGGCACGCACAAAGACCACACAGATACGTATCAACTCGTCGAAGCTCACGTAAGAACGTTTCTCAGTAAGGAAAAACGGTGGCCTGTTCCTTCAAGTGTCCAAAGTAGTTGTAAAAACCTGGATAAAGCATGATGGATCCATTGATAATTGAAAAAAAGTGCACCTTATTCACAAGGGTTGCTCTAATGCAGAGAGCAATAACATCCATTTGTTATCACTGGTACTTTGGATTATGTTTTGAGATTTACAGCAGTTTAGATCATCTGGAATGTTCCGGGATGTTGCTTTAAAACAGTCTGTCTATATCATACTATATAAATGCTTCAATAGATTGGTTCAATGCAGGACTCTACATACTATACAACAGTGTTTTTCAACCTAGGCAAGGCACATTTTTTTCCTTGAAATAATCACGAGGCACACCACCAGCAGAAAATGTTCTTATCAAAGTGTCTTGGCTAGGAACACCGTATAGTCTCACTAGCCACAATGCCTCACTAATTCTCTTGTCTCAAAGAAATTGACTACCTGATATGGAAGAGTATGGTTACTCTGCCGATCACTAGACACCATAGACACTCGAAAACGGTACATAATTTGTGGATAATAATGCATTTTTTTTAGGTGAGATTGGATAATTTCCCAAGGCACACCAGACAATATCTCACGGCACACTAGTGTGCCACGGCACAGTGGTTGAAAAACACTGCTATACAGTAGTGCTTTCACCTGAGGAGCCATGCTGTAGCAAATGTTTGTATTTGGACAAGAGGGTAGACCTTTATATTTACTCAGACATATGGCACACATACTTACACACACAGAGTCAGGAGTCAGTCTGACAGGAAAGCTCCGGTCTTTCCCAGGGGAAGCTCTCCAACATCCCTTCAATAGACATTGTTATTAGCCTGTTATTCTTTGGCTGACCCTACCCGCTCTTCCTCCTGTGGCTCCCACAAAATATAAATACCGCTCACCCTCCTCAGCTGATGACTTCTGCAGGTGATTTGTGGTTAGCTGTAGCTGTTAGCGTGCTGCAAATCCGACCAATGCATCTTCATGAAGAGAGAGTGAATAGTGGGCTTGCGGTGCAAAGAGATCATGCACAGTGACCAATCTTAGAACTCACATCTCTCAGCAAAGTTAAAGTATTTTTTCCTTTTCCTTTTTTTGTTAGTTACAGGAGATTCATTTTGCTTAGTAAGTTCTAATATTGGTCAATGTTTAAAGCTACACAGTGGGAACAATCCAGGTTATACACTAACCCTAAGGACGCTGCTAATGCTAGACCAATGCTACAATTCTAATGTGTGTAAAGGCCTACAACATTAAAACCTCTTCTTGTAGTCAGGTCTGAGGAAAAGTGAACCCAATCCTAGTGAAGACATGTTTTCATCAATAAAAACACAAATAATAAAAATGCTTTAGTTTATTTACAGGAAAAAACATAGTATGGCTTTAAAAATCAGATACTGTATTTCAGCAGCGTTCGTCAACCGTGGAGCCTTATGTGAATGGAACAAAAGCACCCATTCCCAGTCATAGTTAGACAACTACTAAGAGTGTTTCTCACCCTGCTGTCTGATTAGCTCTCTATGAACAGGATGGATGTGAATGAGAGAGGCCCAAACCCACAGGGGGTCGACCCCTTCCACTGCAACGCTCCATGGGAACCCCACTGCCGCTCAGTCAGGCCCGCCGCCCCGGCTCCTCACCCCAACGCACCAACCTCTCGGCCCTTTGCCATTCAAATGACGAGATCTCATTAGCTCTTATTGGATCGCAGGGCTGTTTCTGTAGCTATGTGAGGCCCCAACAAACTGTTTTGGGGAGACTGTATTAGGCAAACTACAATGGTCATTTCCTAACGGCTGATCCACAAACTTGTCAAAACCTACTTGACTTCAGATGAAAATGAGTCCGGAGAATCGAGCTTCTGGGGTAAGCTGAGGTGCTTGAGGAGGAAATCTTTTCAGAGACAGGAAGAAGACCAGTGTAAATTTTGACACAATTTTAGCAAAAAAATGTGTTGTCGTCATGATTTAGTTCTCTTCAGTTGCGTCAGAGGTTTAGTTTACAAAAAACATAAGGGAAATCTTTAAGTCAATGAAATTAATACAGTTTCTTACTCACCATTGATTCGCATGTCGTCATTTCGCATTATGTAGATACAGGTTCGTGAAAAAATCTGATCATTATCCAATTCCTGGAGTTCAGATGATTGAAGTGGCTGTAAGCAGCACAATCAGATGCTGTTTACAGCCACCTGTCTCATCTGTCTCAGGAACATTTGGCAAAAACGCACAGTTATGTAGCAAAGTCAAAAAATATTACAAATCGCCTTAAAAGGTCAGTTTGTTAAGACATATAACTTTGTGTAAATGTTTATACTGCGTAAAAGATGACATTTCAAAATGTTGCCTCGCCCCGCACCAGCATTCTGCTGTGCCGACTGGTCAGAACCGGACATGTTGATAACCGCATAATGTCTTTCATGGCACTGAAGAAAACACAACCATTTTGAACCACTGGTGCTGCAGGTTTCTCCGCTAAAGGTTTGGCAAACAGATTCACTAGACATTGTTCGTGAAGGCTCTCATTCATCCGGGTGTATCCATTGTAGAAAGGTTAAATCTATGCCAATTTTCTAATGGCAAGTTACTTTAATTTTAAATTTTCTGGTTCCAGATAATGACTAATGTGGCATAGGCAGTAGAAAAGTGTTGTTCAGGGATTGTATCGTAAACCCAAGTATCGTTAAAGTACTGGCATCGGGGAAAAATGAGTGGGATCCAGCCCTAGTGCTTATTTGCACTTCAGAAAACTGATTATCCCAAAACTCTTTATGAATTTATGTTTTAAGAGCAATGTCTAGGGAATCGTAGAAAGGTTAAATCATCGACTGGACTGGGTTTTGGTAAAGTTGAGGATTAGAAGCGAAACGTCCTGTCAATGATTTAACCTTTCTACGATTCCCTAGACATTGCTCTTCCCCGATACCAGTACTTCACCGATACTTGGGTTTACGATACAATACCTGAACAACACTTTTCTACTGCCTATGCCACATTAGTCATTATCTGGAACCTGAATATTGAAAAATAAAGTAACTTGCCATTAGAAAATTGGCATAGAAAGATATTTTTTCCCCAGCAATCTAATTTCCGTGACCACATAACTGTTGCTACTGTCTCTAGGTAGTCTTTTTTCCCTGCATTATTTTGGGAGTAATTTGAACCTGGCCCGTTAGCTTCCCACCATCTTTCGGATCACATACGTTTTAATAGCAGGTCTAAAGTGAGCCCCTCCACTGATGAATAGAGGAAAGTGAAATAATTGTTGAGCTGCGGCGGGGGGGGGCAGAACTTTTCACCTGACCACACAGTCATCCAGCGTGTGAATGTCTCTAATCCCGGCACGGGGCGTCCCACTGGCATTGAGAGCCATCCAGGAGGAAAACTCGACAGGGCCTATAGCGGAGGAAGCAGGGGCTGATCCAGATGAGCAGTGTCCACAAACAGTGCACCCTGCGTGGGGGGGGGGGGAGAGGGATGTGAGGGGTTAATCCCGGCCTACAGGAGTCCTGCGGGGTCGGACAAAAAGAGGAGAGAAAGGACAGGAATCTGCATCTCCCAAATCACAACAACAGCAGCCGTGAGGGGGGAGGAGCCAGCTCAGATCCCATCATTAGTGAGGCATATACCTAATGAACAGTGTTGTTAAGGAGAGACAACCATGCAGATAATGGCTTCCACTTTTAGGTTAAAGGGGTGAGATTGATATCTTATCTTATTTCTGTTTGAAAATATATCACAAGAGAAATGTAATAGATTTTTATAATGTTATAAAATCATTTAAATCCCAGTGATCATTGTTATAGTCTTATTCTCCTGCAGTGTCTTGGGTTAATTCAGATTTCTCCAGTGAATGTAAGACATCACACATTTGATCTGTTCAAAACGTACTTTGGACCGCAACTAACAATTTGAAATAAACAAGTTTATTTCTTTGGTTTGAAAAGTGGAAGAATTACAGGGCCTTGAACACTGACAGTTGTGTATATACAGTATTGACAGACAAAAAAAACAAATCTTATCTTAACTAATGTCACAAAGATTATACCAAATGAACTGCACAAAACATTATGACAAATAAATTACACATACATTTTGAACTAGTGCTAAAAAAAAAACCTATTTGTATAAAAATTAGCGGCGGAGCTCTATTAATTTTTTTTTAACGAGTTAATTACAGGTCTTTAATTAATTTATCGCCTTTTCATTTAAAACCAAAAACAATGTTTTGCACCTAAGCTATTCAATAATCAGGTAGAAACATGAGTTGAACAACAAATATATTTATTGTTAATCTGTATAGTTATTCAAGTAACAGAGGCAAAGTGCATTTGTGTT
Organism: Gobius niger; assembly: GCF_951799975.1. Classification (NCBI taxonomy): domain Eukaryota; kingdom Metazoa; phylum Chordata; class Actinopteri; order Gobiiformes; family Gobiidae; genus Gobius; species Gobius niger. The sequence continues at coordinate 11,853,647 of NC_136860.1, read as the reverse complement.
TTAGGAACTCTGATCACTCATGTAACTTGAGTTCATTAAACAGTAATAATAATGCCACATTTATATAAAAGTAAAACATAAATAAAGCAAAAGGGCCATAAAACAGGGCCTTTAAGTGTTTAACAATCGCTGTAAACAGAAGTCAAAGTGCCATTTTTTTTACACTGACAAGGGTTAGGGTTATTTTGGCTCAGAGTGGGCGTGGCTTTGCACCAACATGTTTTGCATTGAGATGGTATTGTAGACTTGAGTAAATACGGTGGAACTATTGAAAATATCTTCATACAAATTGTTTTTAAGTAACAAAATCAGAATAATGGATAGAGCAAAGTCCATGCAGTATGAATGGGTTTATTTTGTTGACACACTAGATTAAAAAAATAATTTCATTAATTTCATTTCATTTCCTTTCAAGTAATGTCTTTATTTGAAAAAAAAACATTGTATTGTGCTGACTGAACTACTTCTTGGTTTCTCTGGCACAATCTTAGATGCCCTAAAAACAACCTGTCCCTATACCTGAAAATCGATAACGCAATCACAGAATAATGATACAATTAGAAAATCCCAGTTGTCGAGCCGCCCCATCTGCTGAGCGTCACCTGAGACCCCTGTACACTTGTAACAGTAGCTTGCGACTATTTAACAGTAAAAGGTGACCCCTACCGTACCATTACGTAAACTGATCAGCCCGTTAGAACAGCATGGTCCTATTAGCTGCTCTGTGTGTGTGTGTGTGTGTGTGTGTGTGTGTGTGTGTGTGTGTGTGTGTGTGTGTGTGTGTGTGTTTGTATGTGTTTGGAGGTCTTTGTGTTGTCGATGCGGAGATAAGCCGTGCCCAGACAGGAAGCACTACAATGCCCTGGGACGGAGGAGGAAGGGGCGGGGCCTACACCCCTCTCGCACGGGCCGTTCCCAGGCTGAACGGAGCCAGCGAGGTTCCTCAATATGCGCACACTGCCTGTTAGCGCAACAAATGACCCGACAATGAGGGAACACTCTGGACGAGGAGTGAGTCTTGTGGGTTTATTGCTGCCCAGGAGGACCTTAAAGTGTTATACGTTTTAAAAGTTGAAATTAGACAGTAATGAGCGAGATCCTGGGCCTGTTCTGAATTTCAAGTAAAAAAAAACAAGCTCCAACTTTCAGCTAACGGCACGCACAGGTGGGTATTGCTGAGTTACATGCAGCCAAGCATGTGTACTTCAGGGGCTTTTCAAAGTAACTGTAACGTGAAGAAGTTTTATCACACAGTACTTTTTGTTTTTTAACCCCATACACCCCCACCTTGATAGAGCACATTTTCTCCAGCTTTTCCCAAATCTAAAAGCTTTTGAACTGATTACATTACACCCTATAGGCCAGTGTAACGCCTCACTTGAAAGCTAAGACCTGCAAAACTCATCCAAGCTTCTTTCTTGGTTTTTGTTCTCACGTTTTAGTCGTTTTTGTTGCATTGTTTCAGTCCATTTTTCGTTGGTTTTGTTTGATGTAACTGATCAAGCCACAAAAATGTGACCAAGCCATGTCAAAAAAGCAACAAAAACATGACAATCATAACAAGGAAGAAGCTTAGATTAGCTTTAGTAGGTCTTAGCTTTCAAATGAGACGCTACTCTGTGTTGCTCAACTGGAGAAAATTCACTCGGTTAAGGCGGGAGTTAAGAGGTTAAGTAACAGCACTCTCACTTGAGTAAAACATTTGACCTTTTTCCACCAGTCCACCATTTTTCCATACTGAGATAAGTTCTTGCCTGAGCTTAGACGAGTTGATGCGTACCTGTCTGGTCTTTGTGCGTGCGCTCAGTCACGTAAAACAACCAAAGATGATGTTAGCATTTGGCCTCTCCCAGCGTATTCCTATAGCCCCAAACGGGGTTTAGAAGCGACCAAGCTCTTCCACGGGCACAAAGACCAGACAGGTACGTATCAACTCGTCTAAGCTCAGGAAAGAACATATCTCAGTATGGAAAAACTGTGGCCTGTTCCTTTAAGAATGGTTTCTTTTATCTAAATTTAGGGTACATTCTTTGAAGATTAACAGTACATCCATACATACAGTACCCATCTAAAGTTTGGAAAGGCTTTTTATGCATTATTTTTTTTCTTTTTATTACAAGACCATTTACATTGTAGACTCTCACTGAAGGCATTTGTTTATGAATGAACATACACATACAGAATTATGTTTAATCCCCCCCCAAAAAAGAACATAAATTCTAAAATTCTTGGCATTTTCTCAATGGGCTTCATGATATGTTCACCAGAAATGGTTTTGACTTTACAGACGGTAGAAAATCCATAATCCCATGTGTTCATTCGCAGTTCAATGTCTTCAATGAGAATCACACAATGTAAATAGTGTTGAAAATAAAAATGCCAATACATAAAAAGCGTTTCCAAACTTTTGGCAGGTGCAGTACATTTTACGCACAGTTACTCAGAATTCATAGTAGTTTTTCCATTTTTATTCGAGTAAGTTGTTGGGTCACTACTTTTTACTTCTAATTGAGTAAAAATATTCTACAGTAACGTTAACTGTATTATTTTGGCAACTCACATCTTTCATACAAAACAAATAGCGAAGTGCAAGATAGAAAATGGCATAAAGTTGCGGGCATGTTGCACAATTTTGAAATCGCATGTGTTACAGTATTTGAGCCCAAAACCTGATATGTAAAGCTCATGATCCTCAAAGCTGCTGATCCATTTTTGCACATGCTACTCATTTTGCACTTTTGGCACAACAAAAATTTTACCCCCCAAAAAAGAGAAATAGCCGGCTTGATATGTGTGCTATGTATACATTACGGTCAAATGCAATTTCCCTTTTTGATGTCTCTGGATAAGCTTAAACTAATTTGCCACAACTTGGCAGAAAGTTGGGGTTAAAACAATAAATCACCCAAACATTAAGACCTACAATTATTAGTGGTTGATCAAAATAAACAAATGCCCCTTGTTGTCTTTAATACTCTCTTCTCCTGCGCTTTCCCTCCTTCCTCTCTGTAGGAGCCTCGAGCTTCAGCTAACACATTATCCCTTTAGTCCTGGTTCACTCCTTCTTTAGTCCCGGCTTGTTCTGATGGAGACCTGGGATAATCTCGATTAGTTCGCTTTCTCATTACGGATATAAAGCCGTGGCACCGGGCCTTTTCAGGGTCCACCGCGAGCACGGAGAAGGACAAAAGCTCTAAATGATTTGAACGAGGGATTTCAGGGATTTAAGATGTACCGCGGTGGCATTTACCTCTCATTCTGGTAAAGTAATCCAGATTAAGCCACACTTGTTAGAATACAATTTATTTAGTGGAGAGAGGGTGAGAAAGGCATGGGTCACTTGGCACTGCGAAGATAGCATTGTGAAATTAGGTAGAAAGGACCGTGATAAGACATCAAAGTTATTTTATGCAATTTTTTTGTCTGTCTAACCCTAACCCATTCATTTACCTGATACGTTTTCCAAAAAAGTTGATCAAAAGAATAGGCCTAGACAAATAAAATGCAAGCTCAAAGATAGAATGCTGTTAAATTGTACATAGACATCTGTCACTTTAGGAGAAACTTGCTCATTTAAGCCATAAACAATATAAAAGTTAGAAAAAAGAGCAGCGGAACAGCTCGTTTAGCTGCAGGGTCACAATGACTAGGTGTAATATACAGTATTATGACCTCCATTGGTTTAATATACAGTATAAATGTATCCCCTATTCCCAGAATGCTTCTGATGACAAGCTCTATATATGGGTTTCATTCACATGACTGTTTTGTGGTCCATCCATCCATTTTCTTCCACTTGTCCGTTGCCGGGTCGTGGAGCTGTTGGAGCTGCCCAAATCACATTGCACCAGCCCCTTATGGCTCCTCTTGCAGGTGGTGGGTCCATGGAAGGACGGCCTCACGATTCAACCCGGGCCTGTTGGTCTCTCATAAGGGGCTTCTGAACCGCTCTTTGTCTGACCCGTCACCTAGGACCTGTTTGCCATGGGAGACCCTACCAGGGGCACGACGCCCCCGACAACAGAGCTCCCAGGATCATTCGGGTGCTCAAACCCCTCCACCACGTTATGGTGGCGGTTCCAGAAGGGGTGTTTTGTGGTCATCATTCAAAATGTTCAAAGGGGAAACAGTGTTTGATGCTTGCACACGCATACAGTTAGCAAGCCGGCTACTCCAGGGAAACATTCAAAATTCTAATAGTTGCTGAATGTATTTTGCCGATCCACCTTATTCCTGGGATGGCTCATGTAGATAAGAGGATGGGGGGAATTCCGGTGAGATGCCGGAAGTCGCTCTGAGCCAATGGTTTACATTGGTTTCCAGGGCGGGTTTTCGTTTTACACAGCGGTTTATTTCCAAATAATTTCAGATTTTTAAAAAATCTAAACGATCCGCCTCCGTAACATTTGAAAAGATGTCCTCGCGCAGCTCTGGAACACGTTTTGCTGTTTGCGGTTGAATTAAAAACAGAGAAAGTGACATCTGTGGCTCTGGAACATGCAGTGTTTGGAACATGCTAAAACTAGGCTTAAACTGTGACATGTTTGGGGTGATTCTGAACATGCTCAATGGTACTGACTCACATGAATGTACGAAGAAAGCCTGAGCCCTCGGAGGTAAACAAACACTGAACACACGACTGACTGACCTGCTCACACTGCACGAGTGATATGAACTGAGCCCTGTGAGGCGACACGAGCTGACCCGGGTCTGAATACACTGCATTATAAAATTCTTAGTTATGCAAAAAGCATTCCAACTTTTTCTGCTTGTTTTTGTGCAAAACCTTTGAAATAATTAATCTGCAGACATGGCAGTGTATGTAATGAGGCTTTGTAAACAAACTGTAGCTCAGTTTAATCTGAAAATGTGAAGATCTCCACAGATATTTGACAAATCAACACGAAACAAAAAGACTGTTTTCATGCTGACAATCCATTCTCTAAGCCTAAAGCGCCACATCGGAGTAAAGTCTTTGTGAAACATCGCAGAATTAGAAATATACACGGAGGTTAAGTGGAGACTACTTGGCCAACACGTCCACGGGTCAGAAAACTCTTCGACGCAGCGATTTATTGTGAGCAGTGATCGCGGCTCGTAGTTTGGTCTCAGCTGTGACAGCTCGTGTTCCCACATAGTCTACACCTCTAAAGCTCATAAAAAGTGGATTAGAGCGAACGGTCTCCATGTAAACAAACAGCGGCCCTGGTCATATCGGAAATCCCCCCCATTTTTCTCATGGGGCGTAGGAATAAGGTGGATAGCTGTTAGCATTAGCCATCAAACATCACAAATGATGAACATTGTCGTCAACCAAAAGACCGCATTCGCATGATGTCAAAGCCTTGTTAGAAATCATTAAATGAATGGACAGACTTTTGATATTTCACTTAAGAGGAGAATTATAATAAAAGGGGCTTTTGAGCTAATGCTGAATCATTTTCAGTCAAGTTTCGGCTTTTTTGTAGTGTTGGATCTGGCTCCTGTAGGCACTCGATCTCCTCCATTATATGTTAATGATGGAGAAACCACATTAATTTATAAAAACGTCTTTAAATGGACATACCCTACCTTGCTATACTTTTCTATAGTTACTGGAGAATTTGGAAAAAACGGTGAATTACTAACCGCTGCGTCACCTTTTGCTATTGATAAGGTGTACACATTTGCCATATTAATTGTGTGGTTTTAAGTTCTGCCAGGGGACAATAGCGCCTGTGTGATTGAATATTGAAAGCCCCAGCTCTGCCTCACCGCTCTGTTGAAAACTTCACGTTATCACCATCCTCCACTCTCCTCTTCATTAGGCCGGGTGCCACATGAGCGCTTTGAGCCGCGCGGGGGTGTGAAGGCCTTTCACACCCCCGTCCTGTCCCGCGGTGAGGACGGAGGGGGCGGGGGAGGGCAGAGGGGCGTGGGGGAGTGTCCTGGGACCCAAGATAATAAAGAGCTCCTGTTTTTTTCACGATTTTTAATTTTGTTTTTGCCTGATATTGGAGTGGGAGTGGGAGTGGGAGTGCGAGGGGAGTGTGTGAGAAAAGCAGCTTCATAAACATCACACAGGAACACTACGGTTTATCAGTCAGCGCGGCTGGATGGAAGAACAGAGGCTACTGCATCGCTGAGATATGTGGAATATGTTCTCATAATATCAAGAGGCTAGGAAAGTATCCAATACATACTGAGATAAGAGGATGGTCATATTACTCTGCATCATGTTCATAAATGAGTCAATGTTTTGAATGTATCATTTAAAAGCTCTGAGTCCAATTTTTACTATTTTCACACAGAGTTCAGTTTCGATGGCTAGTTTCAAACACATTCTCCAAAATCTCTTCACAAGAATTAGTTTATAAGCATGTTTCATTGGCCTAAGGCAGGGGTCTTCATGTAAATTTTGCTGGGGTCCAAAATATATCGGGGGTGTTTTGCCGAGGTCCATAAACGAAAGCACCTGTAAAATATGTTTTGACTGGGAATATATTATTGAGGAAACCTTTTTTAATAAATGAATAGCAATGAGACTTTCAGAAATGGCTTACACTTGTATTACACTTTACAAGCTACACTGCAGTCCTTATTCATTCTCTCAGCACTTGGTGGTGGTAAGCTACTATCGTAGCCACAGCTGCCCAGGGGCAGACTGTCCATTTACCATGTGATTATGATGTGTTGTTTATAGCCTGATCTCTTCTTATGTCAGTGCCCTCTGCTGGACAGCTGTGGAATTCTTTCCCCTCTTTCTTTAAGCTGTCTCCTAGTGGCTGGAGTGAGCATTCTGGTTATTTCTTTGAAAAATCAAAACTTTCATTATCTTATTCTTTGATTTTCTTACTCTATGGACCATGTTTCTTGCGTCTTTAATAAAGTCTTGATATAATAATAATAATTTAATTTAAAAAAGCTAACGCCAATGAAATGATTAATCCCACTTGGAATCAGACAAATTGCCTTCTGCATCAAAAATAATTTATTTTCACTTGAAATCATGCAAACTCGTCTGAATGAAGGAAAATGTGCTTGTTCCATTGGCAACAAGAGGTTTTATCTGATCTTCGAACAGACGAAACCTATCAAAACTTTTTATTCAATCCCTTCATTTAAGTATAATATAATAATGTTATGTAATTTCTGCCGGAAGACGATTATTCTCCCAGTGTGATTCAAATTCAAGTTTATTTATCATATTATGTGTCAGGAACAAGGTATCAATGAAAAGAGTTTTGCCCTGGTGCTCTCTCTGCTGAACAAGAAAACTAATCTACATGTATATCCATACAACACAAACAAACCATTGCAACAGTAAACACAAAAACCTCTGCTCTCCTAGGCTAATGTTCATGAGCCTCACTGCCAAGGGTAATGACAATTTATTTTCTCAAATTGTTCAATCTTGACTTCCAGTTCAGCATCATTTAACGCACAAAAATCTACCATTGTACTCGTCCAAACTCCAATAATTACTGCAAAAGAATTGTCTCTAAACCTGACGATTATAAAGTCCCAAGACAATTATAGAGATTGACCAAAGTTGAGATAGCGATTTTAATTCTATTTGGATGAATTGCCTTGCTCTACATAAACAGGAAGGTCTGCATGGTGCAGCGTTTACTGGAATGAGGGACATAATGACAGTGTGTGCCTAGAATGGGAGTTGAAAAGTTTCCCATCAAACCCAAAGCTATATGGTGGCACATTCTAAAAATAGGTAAATACAAACACCACTCTTGCAATAAATTGTTTGTATTTAGTCCCAGCATGAGAAAGGAAGTGGAGCGTTCAGTGCCAGCTCAGACTTTTTGTATATTCCATTCTCTCCCTGATGGCACCAGGCCTCTCAGTGATCACTCGGTTTGACCTGAACTAAAACAATCAACAGCACCAAGCAAAATTGAACATGTTTTTTTTTTTTGATTGAAGAAACAAAACATGCATCTCGAATATTTTAGATTCACACATTGTGGAGTAAAAACTGGACCAAATGAGAAGGCTGTGCTTTAAACTCGTGACAAGATGGTCCCAGGCTAGATTGAAAAACCTTTGGGGTTTGGATGTCGCCGCATGACTATAGATGCCTTACCTCCGATGCAAAGTTGCACAATTATCCATCTTGGTAACACTGACCAAGCTCCTGGCACAAGACAGGACTTTTTTGCTCACGAGTGCAAAAGGTCTGCCTCAAGCCTGGGACTCATAAGAGGATTTTAGAAATATTTTTCAATTTTAAAATGTGATACAGCACAGATCACAGACATTTCCCCTGGTCCTTGCTTATGTTCATATCAGTAGCAAGGACACAGATAAACTTGTGCGGGTGAGATTCTAATTTGAAATGAGCCACAGGAGTAGGATGGACGCCGCAGCGGGAGCCAGAGGAGCGCTGGATAGAAGTAGGTAGCTATTGCCACAGTATAGGCCGACTGAAATCTAAAGCAACAATCGTAAATATCAAATATCTTTGTTACTTTCATTTTGAAGGTCTGGAGGCATCGACCTGACAAATAGTTTTAACACAATTATACTGACACCACACACACGAGGGGCAGAAGGGAAAGACGAGAGGGGCTTATTGGGCCACACCTCCCCAACCTCGAGGAAAGGCTCAGACTTAGGCTCAAAATCCACCAAAAAGTCCTCCAGAGTGTCCCCACAGTTTTATGTTAATCTGCAAAATTACAGACACATTTCCATATTTCCAAAGAGACGCTCCAACATTATTTTGCGTGGTAACTCAAGCCAAACACCGCAGGTAACCTAAGCCCAATCAGCTAATCTAATTTGCCCACCGAAATTCAATTACCGTGTTATGTAATTAGCCGTGACAGCTGATGAGTGCTGTTCCGGTGCGCTGTTATCACTGGCAGATAAGACTTTCTCAGGCGTAGGCTCCTTCCCCTTACCCCCGGGCGGCTGTGTGACCTCTGGCCCCTGACACATGTCCACGGTAACAGCAGATGACCCCGGGACTGTGGAGCCGAGTGCGTTCGGAGTCAGTCAACACGCTAACAGGCTTACACCCTCACACGCTTCTATCTCTGCTATCTGGTCTCCAAATAACAGCTGTCTGCCTGAGTGGAAGTAATATTGCCTGGGGTCACAGAATGTGTCACTGTGTCTTAAAAAAAAGGAAGCTGCTCGACTGTATAATAAACTGGCTGGTTTAGTAAGAAACTGTTATTGTTATGTTTTTAGCTTTTGATCATGTTGTAAATATATCCTTATCAAACAAACCAACTTACCTGGAGTGGTGTTTGATTCAAGCATGTTTCTGTCATGCATATTCAGTCCGTCTCCCTTTTGTAGCCGCTTTAGGTCGGGGGAGGTGAGGGGTTTTGCGTTGGGAGCAAGGTTTCCGTTAGCCGGCTGTAGCCGGCTTTTGGCCGGTTTGAAAAGCAAATGGCCGGTAAAAGTTATGTCCATCGGCCAAATTGGCCGACAGTAAAAAATATAGAGAGAGAATATAGAAAAATATATTAAACATGTCACCTAAGTCAGTGACTAACATACCAAAGTGTTTTCGAGACAGGCCTAAATATTAAAAAAGGTTCAATATTTCTATAAAAAAGTTTTGATTTACGCCTTTAGCCCGTTTTACAAAGCGCAGTCGAAGCGCCATCATCGCTGTCTGGATATGTAACGCTTATTCTTCGTGCTTCGTCACATTTTCCAAGAAAACGGCGAACTACAGGTACATTTACTTTTATATAAGTGTGTTAAGAGCTCAGCAGCTAATACGGTTGATTAGGATATTCTTGAAACGCGTGTGTGTTCAGTCAGACTGACGCGCTGTCCAGCAGCGGCTCTTCCTGGGAGAGTGGCCGGGTTTGGAGGCGCTTCCCTCGGTCGGTCTGCGCAGACGCCTCGGCTTAGTTAGCGCAGCAGAGCTGAGTCCGTTTTGAATCGCTTGAGACTGACTTTTGTGACTTTAGTGCTGTCGATTTGTCTCTCCACAATATTTCCGTGGGGAGGGACTTAATCACTAGTTTACACCTGAAGCCACGTAAAAGCGCGGAAGGGCATCTACAGCCCCGCCCTCGCTGTGCAGCTGATGTGGTCAGACCTGGATAAGGACAACGTTAGGGTCGCAGATATCGGCTACTTTCTGTCTGAGTTGAAGTGCATATGAGTTGTGTATATCAGCGTGACACCTGCTGCTCCACCGTCTCCACGCGCACAACTTCATGTTTTGATTTTCGCTGTTTCTACATTTTTCTCACGTCAGAGAGAAATAGCTAGAAATAGCCGTGTTTTGGAATCCACTAAAGCACTCGTGTAGCTCTGTCTAAATGTAGATTGTCATTGATAATAAGCCACGTTCATAATGTATATATTTTTAATGGCCGGTAATTCTTGCGAATGGCCGACATTTTATGACCCAGCCGGCCAAAGTGGCCGACAAAAAAAAAGTCTAGCGGAACCTCTGGTTGGGAGATACATGATCACTCAAAAATGAACAACGTAAGGCCTTCACAGTGGACATATCATGCATAATTGTGGTTTATCTTGTATCTGTATGCTACGTAACTTGAAATAAGTACCCTTCCACTGGCAGAAGGAGGAATTGAACAAAAACAATATACGAGTCTCTGCTAGCAAATCAATGGTTCCGTGATAAACGCAGTTTTGAGTGCAGTGCAGCTCGGGTGATGATTTATGGGCTTTAAACTCTTAACCCCCGCCTTAACCGAGAACATTTCCTCCAGTTCAGCATTACCCAAATCTAAAAGCTGCTTGAATGGATAGGCTTGTTCCTCACGTTGATGTCACGTTTTTTTTCCATATTTTTTGGTGCTTTTTTGCTGCATTTTTGTGGCTTTTTCATCACTTTTTGTTGCCTGTTTTGCTGCAATTGTCATCTGTTTTGTTGCCTTTTTGTTGCATTTTCTGTTGCTTTTCTGTCATGTTTTTGTCGCCCGTTTTGCTGCTTTCTTGTCACTTTTTCATCACTTTTTGTCACCTATTGTGTTTTTGTCACTCAGTATTTTGACACTTTTTTCCCAAGATGTTTTTAGATTTGTGTAAAGTCGAACTGGAGAAAACGTGCTGCGCTAAGGCGGGGGTAAAGAGGTTAAAAATGCATAGGACATTTTCGGATTGAATCTGTTCCAGAGCATAAAGTACAGAGCGCTTCAGCAGTAGAAGAAGAAACAACCAAAGGGAACCGCGTGAATGGAGTGAAATACAACTCCCGGTAAGTCTCAGACGAGAGACAAATACAACATGGCGAGCTCTTGAGAGTTTTCTTCTTGCCAGTTTAGCCACTGCTTTTGAACACATCAACGTTTAAACTCAAGTAAACTGACTCACAGGCCAGAACTCTTCCGGCTGTAGAACCTTGTATCTCCTGGAGGTTAATCCGCCCCCGGGGGCAACAGTAAAACCCGGTCAGTCCCGGTCACAGCTATTGTCATTCCAAATATCCTCCTGGAAAGAGCAGTCAAGGGGAGTTAGCAGTTAGCTGATAAAATACAACTGAAATCTATCCTAACTGGATCCACATGTGCCGCTCACTTCCTCCCTTCTTTGCACCATGTCAGGGCCCTAAATAAAGACAATAGCCACAGACAGTCCTGGGACATTGGTGTCTTAGCTTATAAATGATGGCCCCGTGCAGCAGTTTCTCATGTCTGCAGGCTGTGTGGACAGTCCAGATGTTAAAAATGTTTGGGTAAGATGAATATGCGTTCAAGAAGGTAGCAGCTTATTTAGCTTGTTCTGCAAGATGATTTGTTGCAAGATTTATGGTTTGAACTGTTTTGTGTAGCGCTTTTTGACAGCTCTTTACAATGGAGGAACAAAGGTTTCTACAGAATCCAGAGAACGCAAGGAGAGAGAGTTCATATATTTGAGCATTCTGTGCTAAGATTCTGAACTTTCAAGTTGCATCAATGCATTGTTGCTACATGCAGCGGTATCTTTACACTTTTATAGGGTGAATATGGGTAAAGTGGGACACTTTTTGAAAATTCAGTTTCCACCTCATTTTTGGTTTCGGAATTAAATACCAAAGTCTTTAATGTTACATATTTTTAAAAAGCTTTAGATGTCTATTTTACACCAGTGGAGGAAAAAAAGTCAAATGTTTAACACAGAAGTTATAATGTTGCCTCAAACACAGGTTGGTCCAATGTTACATTTTTTGAGGTGCTATTGGTAAAGTGGGACACTATTAAAATGGTATTTTTTTGTATTCAAAATCATTAATATTATTGTAGCAACTACTTTTTTGAATATGTGAAGAGGTTATGAATAATAATAACAGAGAATGGTTGTAATGGTTATTCTAACTGTTGTGTGAGACATTGGCCCATCATGGACCTGTGTCTGATGTGCAGCCTGTGCTGTCAGACATGTTAAATGTTAAATTGATCTAATTTGCGGATGTGTAAATAAAAGAAACACCTAATACCCAGGATTTTCCACAAAAATACACTGTCCCAGTTTGCCAATATGAGGCTGTCCCACTTTACCAATAGCACATTGGTAAAGTGGGACAGTGATAAAATCTCTTGTAAAAATAAAAGTATAAAGAATAAACATGTGATTTTGAGATGTTTTGTTTGCAGATGCGTTCCCTTATATAATTTATCAACAAAAATCTGCATGTCTGTTAGTTTTAAAAAGTTATAACCTTAAGATCATACATCCACAAATGCTATGTCATTGGACTTACTACTTGGTCGTAGATTATGGTTTGCCACCACATATGAAGTGAAGTTATATGCACAGAACCATTATTTTCTTATCCTGCACATTCTAATTAATGGGTGTGTTTGTATTTTTAGCAATAAGATATGACACATTAAAAAATAATCATGATTAAAGTTAAGTGTCCCACTTTACCCATCGTCCCACTTTACCTATATTCAAAGGTGTCCACTTTTTTTTTTGCAATATAATACTCATTTGAAAGCTCACACCATGAAAAAAAATCAGCCAAATGACCAGAAGACACTCAAAGCAGACATAGTCAAGTCCTTTATATTCAAACATGCACCCACATTTCTCTGTCTTGTCTTGTCTAGGGAGGGCGCAAGGACAAAAGTTTTTCTCATCAGCCTCACATCAAAGCCCTGTTCTGCTAATGATTCCTGCATTCCTGTAGTGGATTGGCCTGAGCACCGTCTGTGTGTGTGTGTCCGAACTGCATGTCGTATTGTGCCCGGCGGCTGTAGATGTAGTGACTAATGTAGCTGTGAGCGGAGGGGGACCATTCCTGTCATTCCACACATTAGCACCGTGACACACAAGGGTTTGCCTCCTTCTACTACTGTTGCTAGTACTACCATTGACCAAGAGATCTGAAAAAACCAGGAAAAAAAAGTGATTTGTTTCTGAAACCTTTAAAGCAGTACTAAATAACTCTTGTCCCTAGAGGCCATAAGCCAACTGCAGGTTTTGTAGCAAGTTGCGATTTTTTTCAAGTTATCAATTGTCCGTGAGAGTAAATACTACAGACTGAAAAGGCGAAGGGAGAGAATGATATTGTATATCCAAATACACAATGGATTGGGTTTTTTTTTCACTCAAACTTGGCTGTAAATACTGTTTAAAGTGGCACTAGCCCGCAGTTAGCTTTGCCCGTTAGCCTGCAAGCTTCTTCGTTGTGATTCTATTAGTGTGCATTAGTGGCTCCGGTCCGGTGGCAGTCAAGTTGCAATTGTGGTTTTCTGGCCAGAGACACCAGGGGGAGATGAAAGACCCCTCCAGTCATCCCATTAACGCTTGTATTACCCTCAGAGGGAGTACAAAAAGGATTTATTAAGGTAAGCAAGTTACTTAGTACTGCTTTAACTAACCTAATGTGTTCAATGCAAATTCTCCAAAGCTTAAAAACCTCTGATCTACCTGCTATCCAGTGGTAATTTAGTTTTACACATTCAAACATGTCACACAAAGCATCTTGAAACAAAGTAGGCACATGATGCTATTATTTTTAGCCTCATCCACTGTTTTACTCCTCCTCAGTGTAACATTACCTTCAACTGTAGATTAGTATGTGGCTGATCATGCGGAACATGTTTGATCTTGCTGCCACAATATAAGATCATTTAGTTGCTCTTGTGATGTAGAAAAACCTGGCCTCAACTCTTTGGTAAATTGTGCTCAGAAAGCATTGTAATGAACTTTGCAGAATATTCTCGACGCATCCAAACCACACAACCAATTTAAACCTATTTTCCTTTTTCCCAATGGTATATTCCACTTTAAACACACATTCTCACCCCGAGCAGGGCATTATTGTGAGGTGCGTTTGTTTAGCGCAGTGGGACACCTGAAGGGACGCTCCTCTCCTCCGGCGCTCTCACACCTCCCGCACATTCCTGTCCCGGGACACAGTCCAGTAGATTCCTGGGAGGAGGAAAACCCCATTGTGCCCAAGAATGCCACGCTCCCGTCAAACACTGCTGTTTTCTTTCCACATGAGAGACCTGAAGAGGTTTGTTTCATCAACTCGACTCGTCTTTTCAGCACATACTTCACTTGATGTTTGACAAAGTCTCATCTTAAAGAATACGGCAGGTGAAGAGGTACAAGCTTCCTTTGTGATGCAGGCTGACTTAGTTTTCAGTCCTTCATGGTCATCATAAAGAGGTTTAGTTCACTCGAGGTGGAACTTTTCTGAAAACTTTTTGAAGGGCTACTGAGTGCAAAAATGTTGATATGAAGATACCAGCTTGTGCTTTACAATTTTTAGATGATAAAATGTAAGAATACCATACATTTAAGAAGATGTTGGCCGAGTTTTAAACTGTTACTGTAAAAAGTATCAATTATTTTATCATTTTTTTTAAACCTCAAATCGCTGTAGAAAAGATTGTAGATGTATAATACTTCCAGGAAAGTGTTATGGTTTTGTTAATGTTGCAATGACGCATGACTTTGCTGAGTTGGATTCTTAATAGCTGCAAAACAAACATTTTAAAATCCAGGAGAGGCAGATTATATCACCCTTAAAATCCCGTCCCCTACACTGTAGTCCAGGGGTCTCCAACAGACGGATCACGGGCCAAATCCGGCCGGTGCCTATTCTCTAGCCTATTCCTGTGCAGAGCTATGCATTTTTAAAGAAATAACCACAATACTCACTCCAAACACTAGGGGGCCACTTCAAGAAAGAAATGAAAAAATGCCGCACGTGTCCAGCAGAGGGAACTGACATAAGAAGAGATCAGGATGTAAACAACACATTATAATCATGTGGTAAATGGACAGTCTGCTCTAGGGCGGCTGTGGCTACAAGATAAGATAAGATAAGATAAGATAAACCTTTATTGATCTCACAAAGGAGAAATTCACTTGTTACAGTCAGCGTTCAAGAAGATCACTCAGAGTTAATAAAGTGCAGCTGATGCAGAGATTATTGCACGTGTTACTTTACAGACTATTTACAGTAGTAGCTTACCACCACCAAGTGCTGAGAGAATGAATAATGACTACAGGGAAGCAGAAACTTGGTTGCAGATACAGGCTTGTTCAGTGCAATACAGGCTTGTTAAGTGCAATACAAAAATAAGTTTCCTCACAGGTATTTTCAAAACATGTTATACTGGTGAAATTTACTTGGAGACCCATTCCAGTGCGCTTCCAAATTTCCCCATCAACTCCCCATTATCTAAAGCCTTATTATAGCTTTAGCTGTTGCCTTCATTTATCTGAGCTGCCACTGCTGCGTGCTCCTCATCCATTCCCCATTGTTAGGCCTTTCCACGCTGATTGGCTCCGTGATGCATAACAACCTCAGACATGTACGGAGACAGGGCGTTCTCATGTTGTCATGTGTAGTTAGTGCGCGATAAGCTCCAGACACTTCTTTTTTTTTTTTATTGTGTTGTGTCAATGGATAGATTTGTCATAACCTCTGCTAATGAACTCAATAGTTCAAGGGCTTCAGAGACAAAGGGAGGCTAAGAATACAGGGCCGGGGAGACAGATGGACTTTTGTTAATGAATGGGAAAGTGCTGTAAAGTTGAAATAACAGAATATTTACATTGACATTTTTATACCAAGGCGTCTTGTCCTGGTATCGCTGAGCACCACCTTGACATTGATTGATACTGACTTGGTTACAAAAAAAAAGAGGGCATTCAACAGTGTTAGTTACAAAAGTGATCGCTGGTTGAACAAAAGACTGATTGTGAAGGAATCTGGAAATGCTACGGCTGTATTTTAAGATGAATGTATATGTGAGAAACGTCTGGCCACAACTTCACAAAAGTCATCAGGGCATTGCCTCATTACCTAACTGATGTGAAAAGTACCTACATGGAACTCTACTCGAATGTCTTATTTTGAAAAATGTACTTTTGACACTCACGCACATGGTGTGTTCTCACAACGAGGCCTCCTGCAGTACACAACCTTTTAGAAGTCCATAAACGTGATGGATGGTGAGATCAGCTCTCAGTGGTGGTCCTGACGTACTTCTCCTCCCGTGGACTCCAATGGACTGTCGCAGCCACGGCGGGTCTATAGAGAAGGTGAGAAAGTGCACTGCCTTCCTTTCCGAACAGTCTGGGGCATTTTCCTGTTTCCGAGTGCTGCCTGCAGGTCTTCTGGTCGACAGTGGGAAAACATGGTGTGTGAGATAAAGAGGAGAGTCGAGTTCACAGGACCATAATATGATCAAAATCTCTAAGCGAGAATATGGCTACTCAATCGTGATAGAGTACACAAGGATCGTTGGGCTTCTAAAATGTTCTCCAGCTGACTTAATTCAACGACTTGAGAAGAGATTAATCTCTTACAGAGGCACACTGCACGTATCCTAACCAGCCACAAGGCACTCGTAAAAATGCGAGCCAGTCTGTTGTTAGAGCTGTGTGCTGCCACCCTTCAATCCCAGAACAATCAGCCTCTTCAAATGTTTTTGTCCTTCCCATCATCACATTGCCGACATCTCTATCTGAAGTTTTACAAGCAGTCCAAAGAGTGCAATTAAAAGAAGCCAAGAACCATCAAAACAGACAGGGATACAACTGATCAGTCAACAGAGTAAAGATCATTAAAGTCCAGCGATTCTTCCACAGAAATAAGGTTGAGTAATCTTTGATCAGTAAAATAGTTCGCACATCATACGTCAAAAAACTTGCACTTGATTTAATCTTGGTGCAGGTTTAGTCCTCCTCACAGTTAACACACCTATTTAAATGATTAACGTCTATTGTTGAGGAGAACTGGCTCTTTGGATCCAAAAAGTTGAAGATTTTGTATGTATTGTCGTTGCTTACAGACATTACCATGGATTATCTGCAGATCTGTTAAATGTGTTATCAGCGTTTGCCAAAAGGAAAGTGGAACAATCAGAGCAAATATTTGATCGGTAACTCCACAATACTATCTCTGAGTCCTGCCTGCTGCCGCCTATTGATCACCCATTGTTGTCGAACCACACGACCTCAATGTAAACAGCAAACCACTGATCGCTGCAGACTGGAAACACCCCACAGGAGCTGCAGCTGGACATACTATGAAGCAGTTCTCAAGCCATAACAATTCATCCAATATGCTGAAGAACTTTAGCAATTTTTTCACAATACTCAACTTCTGACACAATAATCTTGTTGCCTTATATGGTCTATCCTCGTCTTCACCTCTTAACCAGCATCAAGTTACAAGACTAGCATAAAGATGTGTTTCCAAAAAGAAGTCATCTGCCCTGGCCTGTTTTAGATATGTTGACTTTTCCTTCTAGTTTTTACACTTTCTACAGAAAACTTCTACGGAAAAACTGAAAGCTTGCACAAACAAGTGTCATAAGAACACACCAAAAATGTATTTTCTGTAAATAATGTAAAAGTCTTTTTTATTATTTGACAAAGTGCTCTTAAAACTAGTGGTAGCCTGTACAACACTCTTATCATCCGCGATACTCAGGGTCATCTGCAATTTTAGACTGCATTCATTTTATTTCGAGACTACTTCAGTAATGCATATACATTAGGAGTTGTTCTTGTTTCGACTAGTCCAATATTTAGTCTTGATTTGATCCTGATTCATTTTATTTGATTGACCTTTATTTAACCAGGATAGTTAGATTAAGAATCTCTTTTTCAGGGGAGTCCTGGCCCCAGAGGGGACATGTTTTTAGTGGTAGGGGAAACCGGAGTACCCGGAGGAAACCTACGCAGACACGGGCAGAGCATTCAAACTCCACACAGAAAGTGTGGAGTTTGCACTCCACACCGAAAGGCCCGTTGGGAATCGAACCCGGGACGCAGCTAACCGCTGCGCCACCGTGCCGCCCTGTGGTACTTGTATTTTATGAGGTGATACTTTAAAAAGTTAATTGATCTAAACGTTCAGCCAAACCCAAAGTTTTCATTGATTGAAATGTTCAATTCTCATGGGGATGAGACGTGAGTTTTAGAATGGGTTTGGATTTCTGGCCAAATGTTTGTGTAGGCTCTCAGTCATCCAGGATTTTTTTTAATCGTAGTGATGAAAAGGACACAACTTTTATCATCAGACGCTTATTTATCATGCCATACTTGTAGACTTTAAAAGCGAGAAGAAGATTCTGAAGATAGAAGCTAAACATCCTCAACTTAATAAACCCAGTCCAGTCGACAAAATCAACACTACAACCTCTGACCAGGCCTTTGAGCAAACAGTCTCCATGTTTCTCATGAACACTGGGTCCATCTGGACTCTTCTATTCTGCTGTGGGATGGCATGAAAGGCTGCACCTGTTGGTCGTCCTGCCACAGTTCTCTGACCGTCTTTCCCGTACAGATTAGCTCATGAGCGGCTCCCAGACCCCCCCACAGCAGCCCCGACCATCAGCAGACATGGAGGGGCACGGCGGCCCTGGTATTTACGGCTTCTAGGGGGCAGACCCTGGTTTACGGCTGCGCTGTGGGAGCGTGTGCGTCATTAGGTCATAGTCTGGAGCTGGTAAAACTACCTACTGCGGTGATGAGTGGTCAATCCTGTTTAATGGGGTTTGACCAGTGGGTGACATCTGCTAGTCGTAGATGCGCTCGACTTGGCACATACTAAAAGATGCTTTCTCTTATCAAAATTTAGATAAACTTTGGGTTTCATACATAATAGTTTCCTAATGCATGAAGCAAAATAAAAAACTAAGCCTGCACTGGTATTATTTATGTTTCCATGATTGTAAAATTGTAATAATTTTCTTCTGTATTACCAGATAGCTGTTGTTGATAGTTATTGAACCGGATGCTGGTTGTGAAAATGATGTGACCTGCATATGTTTATTGATGGTTACAAGCCAGAAACATAATAATTTTATTTTTTTGAAACACATGAGTGAGAATTGTAAAAGCCTCTTTAGTATTCCTGCACTTATTTACTGCACCTTGAGGGCCTTTGACACCTATAATGAATTTGCTCTCACTTTACGAGTTTGTACATTTCCAAATCACGTCGTAGTAAAAACGTGTGTAAATTCAGCGTGTGCAGGTGTGAAGGGCCCTAAACCAGGGCTGATGGCAGGAACACTTGTTTGTCTGGGAGTGTTGAACCTGGAGCTGTCCTTTACAGCTGTAGAGTCCAGGACAATAAAGAGCCCACTGGTTTACGACACGTCCTGTGGGGCTATAGGGGCTGTAAAGGGACTACTGTTCTCATGCGCTCAACAGCATGTAGTCAGACACGGGAATACACAAGTTTTAATGTGTATGTGCTTTCTCTTCATTCAACAGGTGCAATCACAGTAGATACAAACACAAAATGAAGTCGCTGACTCTTGCATACAACAAAAATTAAATCATGAGCGTCCAATGGAACTCGATTTAATATATGTTACAGAGTTCATATTTACAACTGACACCTAACTGCTCTAAAGTCTCTTTATCTTGAATTTCAAGTGTGAGAAAAATCTCATATGAAAAGAGCTTCATCTGAGCTTTAAAGTAACAAAACAAACTACTACAGCCACACTGTTGATTTGGGCTGGAACAACACGCTTTTTCATGATACAATATGGATCACAGTTAGAAACAGACACCATACACAAGCAGACACCACTCACCTTAAAAACACAGAAAAAAGAAGAGTCCAACCAAAAGTTGAAAAACCAAGTGTTATTCATATTTATTTATGTGCTAAGACTGAAAAGGGCATTAACACAACAAATTATAGGTTAAACACAAAGTTCTGTGTAACTGTTAGAGAAAAAAAGACCAATTAACAGATGCTGGCAATATTGAAAGTATCAATACTATGAGCAAATACCGCACTGGAATATATTTCAAAACAATGTTGTCCCTCCCCGACTGTCAGACAAAAGAGCACTTCAGAGCCTTCAGGACGGTCACATCAAAGAGGAGCGCACACCTGGCCCCGGTCAGACAAACCTGGCCTGACTCTCCCCACTCCTCACCTCAACGCAAAACCACATACTTTCAGTGACCCTTTGACCTCTGCACAACAAAATTAAAGGTCCTGTACTATGCGTATTTCATAAAATGCTAGGACACTGTAGGTATTTCAAGGTTTATATCTTACAGGCTCTGTTTTTGTCATATTGGAGTGATATTCTATTTGTCCTGTAGATGGACGGGATTGTACCATCTCGTCCTTTTATTTGGTGTATCTGTCCTGTAAAAGCAGCAATTAGTGGAAAAGATTAGTCTGCGAACTCAAACTCAAAAGCCATTGCAAGGTTTTGTTTGTGTTGCCATGACAGAAAACAGGTAACACCACCCAAATTGTCTGTACAATCAAAACAATGGGCTGATGAGCTGAAACAGAGCTTATGCTTTAGAAGATGAATGAATATTGTCAAAGCTCATTTCAAAATGTAAACTTCTAAGGCATTTCTCAGGGAAGTCAAACATGTCGCTCTCACAAAGACCGGGCCCGGTGTTTTTGAAATTCAAGGCAGCATTCATGACCACGGCAGAGCTGTAAACATGGAGATAGGCCGTGGTATTTACACAGATGCGCCTCTCGTAGAGCGTCTTGCAGTGGACAAACAGACCGGGCTCCCAGCTTGGCCCCCCCTTCCTTGCCTTCGACCCGACAACCTTGACCTCACGACCCCGAGGCAACAGAGCCAGAGGACTTTATGGGACGGTGATTTAGTGAATAGACCTGGGGCTACTGTTGGAAGCATGTCGAAGTAGGTCTGAAAATCAAGACTAAAAGAAGCATCAGAAGGGGTTGGAAGAGAAAAAAAATGCATCTTTGTAGGGCATTTTTATCAATCGCAAACCTGAATTCAACTCTTCAATGCTGTTGTTAGCAGATTAGATTTCAGCTTGACTGTGCAACTTTGCTTTGCTCCTTAAAAGTTGTGAAATGTGCTCATAAACCTGCTAAACCATGTTAAGAAGGTGTTGTGTATGTATGGAATTTGCTGCATCCAGTCTGTTTTCTCCATCACTGCAGTTGACGACATGAGCAAACATCTCCGTTCCCTCCTGCCCCCCCAACCTCCATCCATCTCTGTCTCTACCTGTGTCAGTGGCGCGTATACAGCTGTGAAACGTCCCCCCCTTTAATGAACTGCTCCCATCCCTCTACAACCCGACGGCGAGAGCAGCGGCGGAGATGAGCTGGGAGCAAGGAAAACCATCTTTTCCCACCTGGTCCCCGCAGAGAAGGAAGACCCCATTGACGACTCCAGGAAACTCTGGGAGTACTGGGAAAAGCCGAGCTAGCGCGGGCCCCCCCGGATTCGGAACATGTGGGAAAACGGGGGAAAGTGGAGACAAGACAATAGAGTCATGGGTTACGTCAACACCTGATGCACAAAAGGGCTCCGATTCGTATTTTTGCATTTGAGTAGTTGTGCAAGATTTTTTGAAAATGTAGAATCCTGGTGAAGCCCTTTGTGTCTCTTGAGATTTGTTCCTTTATAAATGAAGCTACATAAGAGTAACAGGAATGTTATGGGACAGAGTTTGAACGTACGGCCAAAAGTGGACAAAAGCCTATCTGATAAAGTGACAGCACCGCACATTACACTGAATATATTGTCCACAGGCCAGTCCAATATCTTTCCCTGTTGATAGCGCTCTTATTTATAGCCCCTCTCCGTTTTGGGGTTGTCCACGCCTGACCAGGTTTCAGTCGTACTCACACGGCACACTTTTCCTTTTTCGGGTGTTTTTTTTTTTTTTTTTACGGTGGGACGTCCTGCTCCGAGAGGCCCCATCCATCTCATTATCAGAGGTGCTGCAGACCTGGCCTATGTTTGCTCAGACTGAAAACACTCCCCGAAGAAGAAGTTCTCTGTCATTGTTTCTTTGTCGGGCGGAGGTGAGGGTTCACGCGCTGGAGAGTGAGAGAGAGAGGGGGGGAGAGGGCCATCGATTTGGCCCCTTGACACCTCACCGCTCCGGGGCATGAGATGGGGGGGAGGTGAGAGTGGTATAAGGTTGCTGGTGCTTTTGGGAGGAGTTGGCGAACAAGTGCATGGAGAGAAATGATGAACTAAACAGCACTCCCAACATGATTTCAAGGTTAAAGAAAAAGAAGATATAACACTTGCATGCCTTGACGAAGACCTCTGAGTTGAAATGCATTAATAAAGGACTGCTCATTTTTTCATAGACTCCACATTGCCTCGGACATTTCTCTTTCGACTGCGTTCATCACTCGCAATAAGCACTGGTCATCACTTATGTGATTTCCAGACCATTGATGCACTCGCCCTCATCTGTTTTTCAAAAAAAATAACACAGTTCTCAATGTCATTTTTTGCGTCACGACTGCAGCTATTTAGGAATTGGAGTCAAATTGACAAAATAAACCGAAATCTATTTAAATTTAACTTTGAAGGTGCTTCTGCTTGAAGTCATTACAAGAGGCCGTCACTTTTTAATCTGTATGCGATAATAAGGACCCAACTGTGGCTCAGAGGTTAGAGCGTGACTAACCGCTTGAATGATAATCCTATTAATGCATTGTTTTTATATCACAAAATAAAAGTAATGTGTTCAAATAAATAAGAAACTCCCAGCTTAAAGTTTATTTCCTACAAATGCAAACTGAAATTAGATCAAACAAATCCTTCTTCAGAGAAATGTAAGTTTTCAATGAACTTTGATTCACTTTTGCATGTGTATGTTGCGCTACCATAAATAAAAATGCCTGTGTGATAGAAGAACTCCAAGAAGTACAGATACTTTAAAAAGTTACTTCAGTGCATGCACTTTTTTTCAGTTTTCATCCACGTCACATTCAAAAAGTTCTGGAAAACAACCGCCACCCTGTTTCACGCGACTTTTAGAGGAGAAGAGTCGCTTGTCAATTGGGCTGCAAACCTAATCGCAACTACAGGTATCGATCATTTTTGTAGTTATGAAGTCCAACAGAAATGACCTGCTGCTGAATACCTAAATCACACTTACACAATGGCCTTTAAGCTCTGCCTGTGAACTTGAGCGAGGTACGGCTCAAACCAGTGGGTGCCCATCGGATCTTCTTACCTCAAACTTCGGACTAAGAGCTACCCATGGGCTTCTACACAGGACACTGCCAGTCAATATCTCCCTCTATTCATCCAGGGGTCAGTATAAGGCCTGTCCCAGAGCAGAGAGGCGCGTTGAACTGTCGCCTGTGGGGTGATGATCTGCTCCTCATTGTCCTACCAGATGGCTCCCAAACACGTTTAGCCATGGAACGAGAAAGTAGCTTAATGTAAGACCTTTTTAATCGAAATAGAATATGTTTTGTACAGGGCTGGGAAAATTGTACAATGGCAGTGCAAGATGTGACCTTTGGAAAACATAATCCTGTTCTGGGAAAATCTTCATGGACGGTCTTGTCGCCTGAGGTAGTAAGACAAACTCAGCGTGTTTAAGGAGAGACACTGCAGGAAAAAAAACTTTTCATTTTGGAGGTTTTGGGGCCAGCTATTAACAAGCGCTATCACCTGGAAACTAAGAAACCGTCTAAATCCACCACACAAGCGGTTTAAATCATTTCACAGAGTCGACATTCATGCAGATCTATTCTTGGGAACTTAGAAGTTCAAAGGCTGTTTTCTGAAAATGCATTCCCCCCACAATCTAAGGACTTCATCTCCACTGAAAGCAGTTCCAACAGACGCCAACTTTCCCAATTGAGCTTTTAATTATTCAGCTAAGTGGTTTTAGTGGTGAGGGTGATGGAGTCCACATTGAGGAGGACTTGAGCTTGAGCTGCTGAGATCGCCTCAGCAGAGAATGCTCTTCCTGAGAGTCTAAAGGAAGAACCACATCTGCCAGAGACTCACAGACTCACATCAGCCACACAGTTGCTCAGAGGAAAAAGCTTCAGAAGATTCATCAACACCACTCAGATCACCGCCCTCTCTTCACAGAAATACACAGCACATGCTGCCTCGAAAAAGGTCGAACATCAGGGACACCCTCACATCCTGGGGCTGTTCTAACGGTCACCTTCATAAGTATCCATTAAGTTTTTACCTATCTCCTCATTGAGTAAGTAAGTAATTGTGCTTTATTTGTCATTGTACAACTGTACAACAAATAGTGTTGAGGTGTTAGTCCTGAGCCGCAGCAACTGAGCCACGCCACCACCACTGTAGGTCAACTTGACCAGCATGTTTTTGGAGGTAGGGGAAACTGAAGCACTGGAGCTTTCCTCTGAAACAGTGCAGCGCCTAGTGGGTTTGTCCCTGTTTCAGAGCGTGGTGTCCTGCACTGGTCAGCTCCTCCCCCCCTCTTCCTTCCTCTTCCTCCTGTGCAGCTCCCTCCGCTCCACAACAGTCTTTCACCGTCTTCTGGGAAGAGCTTAGCAGTTAATCTGTTTTAGTCTCCAGTGAACGTACATTTGCCAGAACAATAGTAGGGATAGAAGGCATGTGTAGCTTAACTGTGAGTCTTGCCCAAATACCTCCTTGTTTGTCTCGTTTTTGTTTCCTGTAGCTCCTTTTGTGACGCCACCACTGTGCTGCCGCTGTGGGGGCTCTTGGTGCCCCTTCTGTGTTTCAGAAGAAGAAGAATACTGTCAAATGTAAATGACCATGTTATGAAAGCAGAATGCACACTGCATGTGTCCGTGGGTTGGATTTTTTCTTTTAAGTTTTGCAACTTTTAATACTTTGTCTTATTTATGAATGATGCACAAACTGGGTTATACTTTTACATTTTGTCACATGATGCAATGACATTAAAGTTTGTTATAGTATAGTTCAATCAAAGTCTGTAGTCTATCAAAAATCTGTGTGAACGGGAAAGAGCTGTATTTTTAATGAAACATCAATCTACACTTTGAAAACACTTGTCCCCCTCACACTAAAAACACAAACCTCTTCAAATCGAGCCCATATGAACTCCATAAAGGCTCTCAATGGAAACATTTGTTAGTTTCATATGGCGGAGAACCCAGTTGATGTTTCATAAGTACTGTATTTCAGATCTCGAAATGATCAAAGTGGGCCCTCATTCTGAAGTATGCGGCGTTTAGCACATGCCTTCTGAAGCTAATCTGATTGCGGAGTTTCCAGAGCTTACGGGGAGCGGGGAGTGTGAAACGCGCTGCGACAGGACGACAGCCCGTCTCTATAGACACACTCAGCTGAGCCCCCGTGTCCCTCAGTGCCCCCCTTCCCCCCCCCGTCTCCAACCTGTTCCCCCCCGACTTCGTAGGACGTCCCGCTAACAGATATTTCTTTAATGTCCCATAGTATACTGCTCACCTGATGTTTTTTTTTCCTTCATCTAAAGTCATACAAAAGCATTTATTTCATTTTGTGCGTTTTTTATATCTGAAAAATATCTCCTCAGACCTGACTCATAACTTCGCTGGGAGATGTTGCTCTGTCTCACACCAATGTCTTAGTTATTGAGGTTATAATTATGTAGGTTTTTCAAGGACATTTTCTCCAGTATGGCTTTACCCAAATCAAAAAGGTTTGACCAAAAAGTTATGAAAACGCAACAGAAAAGTCAAAAAAAGAGCAACAGAAAAGTGACAAAAAAGCGATGAAATTAAGGCTAAAATTTAACAGAAAACCCAACAACGTGAGAAAAAAAGCTCCATTTAGATTCATTTTGTAGGTCTTAGCTTTCAAATGAGGGGCTGTGACCTTGTGAATTTGGGTGAAGCTGAACAGGTGAAAATGCACCAAACAAACCAGAAATTAAAGAAAATATGAGCGCAAAAACTTTCAAATTATATTTATTGACCTTTATTTAACCAGGAAAGTCCCACTGAGATTTTCAATAGGTGCATGTTTTTAGTGGTGGGGGAAACCGGAGTATCTGGAGGAAACCGGGGAGAACATGCAAACTCCACACAGAAAGGCCCCGTCCAGGTAGGAATCGAACCCGGGACCTTCTAGCTGTGAAACACGAGCGCCAACTGCCGCACCACCATGCCACCCAATATGGAAATTTCCAGTGTAATAGAATGTTATTTATGTTTCAATGAAAGTGCCCCATTCCCACAGGTCTAGAATAAAATAGATCTATCTGTGCCCCAACACCCTTCCAATTCTGTGCCCAAGGAACAAGTCTGAATATTCACAAGTAACTTGAAGGTATATTATGGAAATTTCGCCTGGCTATCGGCAGACTAAATATCACAAGTTATATTTAAATATCACTTGTGACATTTAGTCCGGGGACCACGAATCATAAACCATAAATCATGTGGTTTATGACTGTCCATAGGCGTTAATTGGGCGCGACGAATGTCTATCATATGCGTCTGCGCCATAGCCAATCGTATAATCGTATCCGATGACGCACGCGCTGTAAAATTTCGAGCTAAACTATTTAGAACACGGTCTGAAGCTTGATTGAAAAATGGCGCTTCGTCTGCTGCTGCCATGTTGGATCAGTCAATAAACTTTTTTTTTTTTTGATCCCTAAACAAACTACAAGCTTCCGTATGTCGAATAGCTCGTGATCGTCTGTGATTGGTCCCCAAATCCATGTGAAGATTTCGGCCATGGTCCCTAGACTATTGTGCAGTTCGAAATGATTTGAGCGCACACAGCAGCATGGGTATTCCCAGGCTAATGGATAAAAGTATTTCTTTCACATGTTGGTTGAGTAGTGGCATTAAAGATTTGCAACGACTTCATTCGCAAGATATTTCTTTGATTAAAACTAAACTTAAAGGAATAGTTCACCGTTTTTACATGCTGAGATATGTTCTTACCTGAGCTTAAACGAGTTGATACGTACCT
Organism: Gobius niger; assembly: GCF_951799975.1. Taxonomy (NCBI): domain Eukaryota; kingdom Metazoa; phylum Chordata; class Actinopteri; order Gobiiformes; family Gobiidae; genus Gobius; species Gobius niger. Next base: position 11,826,528 of record NC_136860.1, on the reverse strand, counting down.
GTCCGGTCTTTGTGCGTGCCCGTGGAAGAGCTTGGTCGCTTCCAACTTCACCCCGTTTGGAGCTATAGGAATACATTGGGAGAGGCCAAATGCTAACAACATCTTTCGTCTTTTTGCGTGACTGAGGGCACGCACAAAGACCAGACAGGTGCGCATCAACTCGTCTAAGCTCAGGTAAGAACATATCTCAGTATGGAAAAACGGTGAACTATTCCTTTAACAAAAGAACAATAGCTTGAGTAAAATTGTTGTCAAAAATGACTAGCAAATTCATAACGTGGCTGGAGTGATTTTGTTTTGATTTACACATTTAAGTCAGCCTGCATGTCCTTCTTGAGTGCTGCAAAAGCTTTGGTCTCCTTTTTTGGAAGTCTGGACATGTTCTTATCCTTTCTGTGCTCGATTTGCCTCCATTACGCAATACACAATCATCGGCTAGCATTTTTGTTGATTACATTACCACCTTTTTGCAATATTGTATAGTTAACGCCCTCTACTGGAGAGCACACAGGGCGTCAGGCTTCATAGATTCCCATTTCTATACATGTGTTTACATTATTTATAATTTGACGTGCCCGTCTTTGTGGGACGTCCCGCTCACAGCAGGCCCCATATGTGGATTATTTTACAGAGGAGAGGACAGCGAGAGAGGGGGAAGAGAAGACCTACTCCCACACACAGAACACAGAAGGATGTGTGGGTAAAGGGTGCCCTCCGGTGGACAACTGTGGAGCTGCATGTGAGCGAAGCACTTGTACAAAAAGGTAATAACAAAACTGTGCAAGTTTATTGATGTTTGTATAGCTTTGTTCATTAAATTGGCAGAACTGTATTACCACAAGTGCATACTTTAAAATACTTCCATGATAAGTCTGTTACATCAAGGTACAGACAGGATATGAGTTTTGTTTCTACGCAAAATGTCTAATCCAATGTAGGGGATACATTCTGCAAAATTCCATTAAAAGCAAAAGCCTGTGTATATACTTAAAGGCACACTGCGTAACATTTTGGACTATGCTGTTGCCATCAATACAAAGCCTGATCTCAATGACCAGCTCGACACAGAAAATACTATGTGTGCAGTAGAAAGTCAAAGAATGGATTTGGATGAGAACATAACCGGTTTAAATCTCAAATTTTGCAAAGGCTGGAGAGGAGCCCACTCCCGGTGAAGTTAAAGTCATGCCTAAGGGAGAGGTGAGCCGCTCACAACAAAGGCACCCGTTTGTTTGTACAATCATGAGGTATTTATCGATATAATAAACGCTTTGTATTTCAATTTTACATAGTGTGGCTTTAACTTGACCTACTTTTATAAATAATCACATAGTTCTATATTTTCTTTCAAGAAGTGCCATACATTTTGTTGGTTTGATTGTGTTTGCATCCACAGTACTGACTCAAGTAACAGTACTTTTTGGAGTAGCTGTACAACACATTATGTTTTACTTCTGCGAGTGAAACAAGAACATTTATTTTATTTTATTTATTTGCTTTATTTGGTTGGGGCAATACATGTTAATGAACATACACGGCCCAGAGTCCGCGCAGAGAAAACATGAGAGCAGCGCCCGGACACGGGTGACGTGATGCAGCCGCGGAGGAGCCGCGCATGAGGCGAAGCACCGGGAGACAGACGGCCGAGCGGGACACGAGCGGAGAAGCACTCGCGCTTTGGAAGAGACAGGGGGAAGGCGGTCGGTCTCTCCTGCTCATTCACTTGCAGACTGCTCCGTGTTGGTGTTATATGTGGCGAAGTAGATGGAGAGTGAGAGAGCCTGTCCCCGTAACAACGCGTTGATTAATCAGTGAAACAACACCGTAGTTTGACTGAGATGCGGGGCCCTTGCGGCTCCGGGGGCCCTACGCACCTTGCGTAGTTTGCGTATAGGAAGAAGCGGCTCTGCCCGCAGGAAACCTACACAGACACGGGGAGAACATGCAAACTCCACACAGAAAGACCCCGTCCCTCATGGGAATCTAACCGGGGACCTTCTAGCAGTGAAGCACGAGCGCTAACCGCTGCACTGCCGTGTTTCGCACTTGAATTTCATTGAATTTAAAATGAAATGTACATCTTTAAAATTTAAACAAAATAAGATGTTTTAGGTTAGGACAAAATGAAGTTCAAATACTCTTCATTTGTGTAATTTTAACTCATCATGATGTTTGTTGCTGTTTGCGCTAATTTCCCCTTTTCTCCCAAACATCCACATGTTCAAAATCGTGGCAGAAAAGAACAACTTCATGAAAATAAATCCAGCACCTCAAGTTTAGAGGCTTTACTGTAATATGATTGACCAATGTCGCGCTGCACAGACCTACTTTGTTCATTTTAACACACAAACCCACTAAACAAGATGTTTGGTGATGGAGGTTATCGCACGCCGCCTCTGTCTTCCGAAGCCCCTCGCCTTTGTGTGGGTCTTTTGTCCGTGGGGCCGAAAGAGTTTTGTCGGGGGCCAGTTGTTGAAGGTCTTGATCAAAGTGGAGCGGGGCCCGGGCCCTCAGCAGCTCCTGTGTGTTTGGGATTATCACACCTGCGGATCAGGGATTAACCCATCGGAGACATGGGAACCAGGAACCAGAAGCAGCCCCGACCCGCCAATCAGCCCCCGCCACCGAGCGCAGAATCAGCCCGAGACAAAGGCGCAATTAAAGGGTCTGGGGGGTGTTCAGTGATGGGATCATCTCGACAGGGTTAGGCTTTGTTTAGGTGACAGACTGATGAGGCTTCAGAAAGGCGGGGCGGGGTGTGATGTTAGATTTTTGACGTGCACAGTCCAGACAGACTTTTTTCAAACAGCTGCCGTAAACAGCATTTCCCTCACTGTAATCCCGCCGGTTTTGTTGATCTTTTGCCACTTTTTTGCTTTTATATTTGGGTAAAGCCAAACTGGGGGTTAAGAAGAAGAAGAATTATTTATTTATGATTTATATAGCGCCTTACACAGACATAGTCACAAAGCGCTTTACATGAGACAATTGTACATTCACTCTATACTCGGTGGTAGTAAACTACGTTTGTAGCTTCAGTTTCCCTCTGGGGGAGACTGACAGAAGCGCTTTCGCGACTACACACGTCTGCGCCAACAGTCCCTCTGACCACCACCACACATTCACTCACACACATCATTCATCCTGGCCTGTTGTACATGTTTTTAGTGCTAGGGGAAACCGGAGTACCCGGAGGAAACCTACGCAAATACGGGGAGAACATGCAAACTCCACACAGAAAGGCCCCGTGCAGGTGGGAATCGAACCCTGGACCTTCTAGCTGCGCTACCGTGCCGCCCAAGAGGTTAAGTATTGTATGAGAAAGCATTGCCAAGGCGATTTATCATTTCAAAGCAGTTTTACTGGCCAGACATTACAATTAGGGGGGGATTTCGTATATTGTTTTCTTTTTGTCATTTCATTAAGTAGTTGTTTTGAAACACCTGGTTAAGCATTACTTTTTCTGTCTGTTTTAGATCATTTTTAGTTCCAGTTCTGACTTGGTAGTTTGAGAACCGCTGGTCTAGACCCTTGGCCGCGGTGCTTTAACAATGAGACTTCTCAAGGGCAAGTGCTACAAGTCTGGAGCATTACAGGCAATATCAATAATAGGAAATAAGTGCAGAAAAAGTTTTTTGCGGGAAAACTTGTCCCTTAACACTCCCTGATCATAAGATGTCTCCACGATTGTGCACAAGGGCCCACTATAGGCACATCGACCGGAGCGGACCAGTTAAGTTCACGTGAGACCAGCTCATTGGGGGGGGGGGTGCCTTTAAGCAGCCTGGGTCGTTATGGAAGTAGCTAAGGACATTAACAGTGGGTTGAAAAATTATCCGACCCCATTTAACTTTTAGACATTTTGCCACGCTATGGACCGCAAACATAAATATAGTGAGTGCCACACAATCGTGAAGTGAAACGAAATTTCTACATGATTTAGAATTTTTTTTAGACATAAAAAACTGAAAAGTGTGATGTGCAAAAGTACCGGCCCCCCTTTCCTTTTAGTGCAACCAATTGCCTTCAGAAGTTGCCTGATGATTTCTGAATGATCACATGTTGACCCAATGACTAAATGGAGTCTACCTGTGTGTGATCTAATGTCAGTTCAAATACAGCTGCTCTGCGATGAGAGAGACAATTGGGGAGCAGACAGCAATATGAAGTCCAAGGGGTTAGGTTATAAAATGATTTCCAAAGCTTTCAATATCTCTCAAAGTACAGTTAAATACACCATCCAGGAATGGATGCTAACTACCAAGACCCGGCCGTCCTCCTCAATTTACTGACTAAACAAGGACAGCCCTGACCAGAGCTGTTACCAAGAAGCCCATGATGACCCTGGATGAACTGCAGAGAGCTACAGCTCAGGTGGGGGAAAATGTACACAGGACAACTATTAGTCTTACAAATGTGGCCTTTATGGAAGAGTGGCTAGAATAAGACATTTTGGTTTCATCTGACCAAAGCACCTTCTTCCACATGTTTGCTGTATCCCCCCAATGTGGCTTCTGGCAAACAGCAAACGGGACTTCTTATGGATTTCTTTTAAATCACTAAATCACAAAATCCATTGAACTCTTCCTCCTCAGTGTCACTTCTGAACAATCCCCTTGACATGGAGGACACGGAGGCACAACTGCACCATTGACAACAGCACCCATTTACAAACTTGTTTTTTCTAGCTGTGGATTCTGCTGCTCGATTAGCCTGCAGTGCCCTCTAGTGGCATGTGAAATTATATATTTGGATTAAAAATAAAACACACATATTAGTCGCTCCAGAGTGTAAGACGCACCCCCAGCCAAACTACAAAAACAAAGTGCTACTTATAGTCCGGAAAATACAGTAACTGGTCTGTATTCTGCCTTTTACATTGAACAGCAATAGGGAAAAAAATATATGTTACTGTTTTCCAAAACAAATTCATAAAATTGACTTAATATAGCCTGCCCATCTCTGGCCTCTAGGCACAATCCATACAGAAGTGAAAGTATCAGCTGAGCCATGTGCGTGTATGTTAACTTTCACTTTTAGACGGTCAGACAAAGTTAAGAAGCAGCATCTGGATTTCTCTCTCAAGGTTATTAAGTATGTTTTAACCGTGGGGATGTGCTTTTACCTTGACATGGAAACACTTACAGCTAGAATTGGATCTATTTTCATATTATTTGTCTCCTGTGCCGTCCTGATCATCTTTGGGCTATAAATTATAGGCAAATAACGCACGTTTTGTTTCTTCCACACCGAAAACAGCACTGGTAAGTCTTTATCTTACTTTTTTCAGTTTCCAAGCCCCAGGATAACAGTTATTGAGAAAAATTCAAACACAACAAGTCCCAAACGGAGTAAGCTTATTATTTTAAGTGTGACAATGAATCCGTGGAGTGAGGCTCCTGTCATTTAGACATGTGAAAGAATGAATGGGAAAACTGTTGTGAAAATCAATATTGAAAACTTAACAGTAGATCACTGACATAAATATGAGGGGAAATATACGCATATATTCTTTTTTCTGGTTTCACATGCAGGCTATGTGTAGAGAGGTTAAGATAGCCTATATTATCTGTGAACAAGTCAAGATAGATTTGTGAAGAGAAAGATAACTTTGAAACACCCCAAAACGCTCCGTCCCGGTCCGCTCCTATGGAAATTTCCCTTACGACGCGCAAAATTTATGGTTAACAGGTTAATGACAGTTTTTTTTTTTAGTGATGCTCCTCTTGCTGATGTCAGAATGTGGAAGTGTCATGTGTCAGTGCAGGACTGGCCTTTGCCAACCATGCAGAAAATCCTGTGCGTGTTTGTTTAGCTAATTCGGCCGGCTTTTCCCAGCCCACTCGCTCGCACCGCGCTTGTCTAGCGGCTTAGTGTCCGCAGCCTGCTTACCTTAAACATTCGGAGATATCCCTTCAAAGCTGCCCCCTAAAATCCACCAGTCAGCGCTCACAGTGCCATTCCATTTGGTGGACTCCACAAGCTCTTCTTCACTTCACAGAAATCACAAGCTTAAACCTGTCCACTTGGAGTTCTTTCACAAATAAGCTCTTAAACCTGATGCTTCACTGAAAAATAAATACAAGTTTCAAAGCAGAAAATACTTTGATTTCAAATTGTCAAATTAAAGAGACCCTTTTGTCTGCAGGGGGTTTGGTGCAAATGTCAAATCCCCTAAAATAAACAATACGGAAAGCAAGCAAGAAAAAAAAAAGTGTATGTATTATGCCTTAATGTCACTTATAAATCTGCTTTTAGGCAGAAATGTCACGTTTTAAGATTCAAATCGATTTGTGTGTGTGTGTAGAGACACATGAGCGTATAACTGTTCTTTTAGTATCTATTGTGTTGCTTGAAGTGCCCTCTCTAACCAAACTAGATGGCTTTTTTACGTAGTAGTAGTAGTAGTAGTAGTAGTAGTAGTAGTAGTAGTAGTAGTAGTAGTAGTAGTAGTAGTAGTAGTAGTAGAAGCTAAAACATAAAACTAAAAGGTACTGAAGAAGGACAATAGGCAGATGGGTGGAACTATCAAACTAATAAGTAAAGTGATGTTCAACTTTTTTAATGACAATGGTTAATAGCAATTTTTTTCATTGCTTTTTATTCTGTTTTTTTGTCACTTTTTTGTGGCTTTTAATGTTGCATTTTCAACACTTTTTGTCACTTCTTGTTGTGTTTTTGTCACACATTTTTGTCACCTTTTCATCGTTTTTTTTTGTCACTTTTTGTTGCATTTTTGTAATCGTTTGTCTCATTTTTGACACTATTTTGACACTTTTTTCAAGAAGCTTTCATTTTTGGGTAAAGCCAAATTGGAGAAAATGTGCTCGGTTCAGGCGTGGGTTAAGAGGTTCATGTGATCCTTCAATTTTGCACTTTTTCAAGACCCTAATGTCCAAAATGTACACTCCATAAAAGAGCCTTAAAATATATATTTTTTCTGCTTCTTTTTACCAACATCTTGAGGGTCAAGGGTTTAAAGAGCCATGAATCCTATCTCTAAAACTAAAAGACCAGATCATCACTTGAAACGTTTACACTATTTGTGCAGTACACATGACGTCACCTACAACCCCCCCGCTTCCCCTGCTCGCGGAATGGTAGGTACAATGGCCGCTGGCTGCCCTGCTTTTTGACCACAAACGTGGGGGCCGCCATTGCTCCGCCGTTGCTGCAGTACCTCCATATCGCCGCTAGGCCCCCATTGAAAAGCATTGGACTTTAGACACGTTAAAAACTACTTTAAAGCCTGGTTTCAATTGTTTCAACGCTAGACTAGGCTAGATCTTCCTCCTGAGATCACGCTGGGTTAATAACACTATATGAAACCAGGCTGGTTTTCGTAATATGATTTTTTGAAATCTCGTACTTAATGAGGCAGCGCGAGCTACACGTCACGCAAGGGCCGAGTCTACGGTGAAAATCCCGCCCGTATGTCCTTTTTAGGAACATGCTTCGTCAGAGCTGGGGAGGGGGAGCCTGTAAATCCGCCATGAATTGCCCCACGGCCATGGTCAATCTGGTAAACGGGGAGGAGTGAGCATAAGACGTCCATTATTTTCTACAGTCTATGGGTAGGTAGAAAGTCAACCGATGTAACGCAGCCACTGAGATCAAGACGTACACGTAGGGAAATGATGATTGAACGGAGTTTATGGATGGCTAAGGCCAGGCTATAACTGAGCAGGAGCTCCTTCAGTATTTCACTCATTCATTATGTACAGCAGACACAGCTTCAAGAGTAACGGAGGCCACCAGCAGAGGGCAGTGTAGTTCTTACAAAACTGCACAATCTGCATTTCTCCCCTTAGGATCAAGAAATGACTTTTAATTTATGTTTTATCTCTCTATCTTGTCTATTTATCAACACCCAACTGCACCCATGTAACATTTTGACTCAAAATGGAATTGATATTCTATAATAAAGTCCTTGTAACTTGTAAATGTCCCTGTTTTGCAGTGAACCAGTTCAGTTTCAGTTTGGGCCTGACAGAACACTCGTCACACCCGTCCACACTGCTCTGCTGATGATTTATAAATGTCCCTTTGAATCTAAACAGGAGGTGACAATAGCATTGAGAATTGAAGGAGGCATTTGTATATTTCTAGGCCCAAGACCACAAAAACAACTACCTGAGAAGTCTTTGCAGGAAAAAAAAAAAAAAAAAAACATGTATTAAGTGAGAATTGAATAAAAAAAATGAATAAATAAAAATGATGAAAATAAAATAGTTTGCTAGAGAGCATCCTGTAAAGGTCATGCCAATAAAACAAACATTTTATTCCATTAAAGCAGTACTAAGTAACTCTTCCCCCTAGAGGCCACAAGCTTAACTGCAGGTGTAGTAGCAAGTTCGAATTTTTTAACATATTAATTGTCTTGGAGAGTAAATACTACGCTGACAGGAAAGGCGAATGGAGAGAGGGATATTGTGCATCCAATTATACAATGGAAATATTTTTTTTTCACTCAAACTTGGCTGTAAATACTGTTTAAAGTGACGTTAGCCACTTCCAGCTAGCTTTTCCCGTTAGCATGTTAGCCTCTTCTTCGTGATTCCCCTTGTACTACCCCCACAGGGACTACGAAAAGGATTAATTAAGGTAAACACGTTACTTAGTACTGCTTTAATTAAAGTGAGTGTAAATGAGCGAGACCCAGCTCTGTGGATGCGCTTATGACAAAAGGAAATGTTCTCCACACCAACATGGTGGTCCTTCGTCTCAATGGGCTGATGTCCAACTTTGGTCAGGTATTGACGAGGCCGCTTGGTCATGGCTTCTTTGTCCTTTGTCCTGGTGGTCCCAAGCTGAAGCAGGGCAGGGGCCTGTCCCCGGCTCCTCTGGGCCTCAGTCGAATTAGCTCGACAAACTAGACTCAAAATGATTGCACTGAAAGCGCAGCAGTCAAAAAAGTTGCTTTCTTTTTGGAAAAATGAAAAGATAAAAGTAGTAACTGGTGTCACGACCAGAACCAAATTAACCACAAGTAAAATATTTTCTTAAATGTATGTACCAGGGTAGACGTTAATATGGAGGACCGTGGCTGCCAAAACTATAAATATATACATAAATAAATAAATAAATAAATAAATTTAAAAAAGATAAAATTTGCGTTAAGAAATGAAGAAGAAAGATAAGAAATGCGTGCAATTATTAGAATAAGTGCATTTATTTCTGTATTTATTTATTTATATATTTATTTATTTCTGTATTTATTTATTTATTTACATATTTATTTATTTTTGTATTTATACATTTATTTCTGTATTTCTCTATTTATTTCTCTATTTCTGTATTTATTTTTGTATTTATTTATTTATTTATATATTTATTTATTTCTCTATTTATTTATTTATTTCTCTATTTATTTATTTATTTCTCCATTTATTTATTTATTTTTGTATGTATTTATTTATTTCTCTATTTATTTATTTATTTATTTCTCTATTTATTTTTTTATTTATGCATTTATTTATTTATTTCTGTATTTATTTATTTATTTCTCTATTTATTTATTTATTTCTGTATTTATTTATTTATTTCTGTATTTATTTCTGTATTTATTTCTGTATTTCTCTTAATGAGATGCAAATCATGGGGTTGGTCGGGATGCCTCTGCTGTAAGCTCATTGGTCAATCTTTTTCCTTGCTCCAGAGCTTGTGCAGGATAGACGGCCATGTTGAGATCACTGTGTTCTCGCTATAGCCATGTCAGAACGAAAAAAAAAAAAAAACATTCTTCCATATGCAGCAATTGCATTGTGTGTGTGTTTTTTAAACAAATAAGTAAATTATCCCTTGCTTTGTGTCGCTGAACAGCCTCCATTTTGAAGTGGTGAACGGTTGCATGTTGGACCTCAAGCATATCTAGTTGGGGACTGCTGTGCTATGTTCTAATGAGCTGAGAAGACTGGCGGACAGGAGAATCTGTAGTGTTGACTATATTATTTTCCGTTTGGATCAGTTACGTAAAGTCCCGTCGCCAGACGTCAGTCTTAAGGCGGCATTAGTATTACTATAAAGTACATATTTTTCAGTATTCGCGTAGCCCTGGCGCACACTGATCATTACATTAAACATAATCAACAGCAAATATGACCAGACCAACTACAGCCTGTAACATCAGTCCTCGTGGCGGAAACGTCAGTAGGCCTACATGCGTTTCTCCGAGCTGAGCCTCCTCATCAACACATCCTTCTACTCAGACTTGAACTTATGAGAGAGGCGGACTTCAGCGCTTTGTAGTAAAATACACAGGAGCACCTGTCACTGCCTTTGCCAAAAGTCTCTCACGAGCATCGTGGACTCTCAGGGCGGAGGATGATCGTTGATACCCCTCTATCATATCAGCTATATTTTATTTTGTGCCCAGACAATTGCGCACGGCTCCCGTGGAGGGAACCGTGCCAGAGAAAGAGAGAGAGGGATGAAATGCCGCCGGTCCTCTCTCTCCGTGAGGAGGAAATAGTTAGGTTACTTGTTGTGGAGTTTGGGCTGGTCTAATCGGGCAGAAAGCGCGAAAGTAACACTGTGCAAATGAGTGATCTTTTCCCACTTTGTAGTGGTTATACAGCAGTTCTGCAGGCCTTCTCGTTGTTATACGGCGTATGTCTGCGTATCACGTAGTCTACTACACCACATCTGTGTCAGGGGGGGGCGGGCAAGGCCCCGTATGGCCAGCCCATAGCGACGGGTATAACCGCTAGAAAACATGCAGGATTGCCGGATAACCACGACAAACCGGGCCAAGATACGTATCACTCATGTGCGAAGTGTTACTTTGCGCTTTCAATCGGTTTAAAGTGCGTACATGTACATTACAGGCGTGCGCTGAGAAGCGCCATGCTGTCAAGATGCGTGTGCCCACTACAAACCACTACAAATTGGGCAAAGATCACTCATTTGCACAGTGTTACTTTCGCGCTTTCTGCCCGATTAGAGACCAGCCCAAACTCCACAACAAGTAGCCTAACTATTTCCTCCTCTAGCACGGAGGCGGCATTTCATCCCTCTCTCTCTTTCTCTGGCACGGTTCCTTCCAAGCTGCGCTCGTGCGCAATTGCGCACGGCTCCCGTGTTGTCTGGGCACAAAATAAAATATAGCTGATATGATAGAGGAGTATTAACGATCATCCTCCGCTCTGAGAGTCCACGATGCTCGTGAGAGGCAAAGGCAGTGACAGGTTGTGACGGAGCCGCCGTCAGCTAACGCGGGGAGGCCACGACGCTAGCACACCTGTATACAGCACACACACGCACACTCACCCAGACCAACTTTCCCTTACCGTGTAGACGGTTTACCGCTGTCCTCTGGGTATTTCTCAGCCACCACAGCCGCCATGGGTGCACACTTGGCTGCTGCTCAATCCTTTTCCCATCCATAGATTATTCCAAGTTACAAACATTTCTCCAGTATACAGCACACGCGCACACCCTCACACAGCCAACCCGAGTGAAGGCGTCTTCCGCATTATGTTGCGTGATACGCAGGGCGCATCCGGGTGACGTCACGGGGCATCACGTGACTTTGCGTTTTTCGTAGGACGTTATTATATTTTTCTTGTTTGAGGTATTTTGAGCTGTTAGTATAAAGATTATTGTCTTTAGTTATTTTAGGGATTTTTCAAAATTAATTACTTTGTGTTTTGGTTTCTGTATGTAGAGAAACTGTGGATTTTCTATGTTAATTGTTTTGTGGGAGGGGCTACATACTATATGAGGGGGCCTTCAGCACCCCAAGGGCAGAGTGTGTGCATGAAGGGGAGCTGGGTACAACGCAGGTACCAGCTCCAGGAATACTGAAAAGGCGGACTGAAAAACTGTACATATTGTATAGCACTGCACATGGAACTGGTAACAACTTTATTTTTATTGCACCTTTTGGCGGACCAGCACAATAAAGTCACCCGACACGAATCTGACTAAGCCATATCATTTGTGTAAAGGCGTAACTCCGCTACAATTGGTGTCAGAAGTGGGATATGGCTAGTCGCAGAAAACGTAAGGGTCGACAACGGAAGCAGGAGGCGGAGGAATCTGGGTCACTGGACGAGGAAGATGGAGCTTCTACCGGACAACCGATGGCTGAGCTGGTGTCTATAATGAAGCAATTCCTGGTCGGACAGCAGAAAAGGGAGGAGGACCTGGTCGGGGAGCTTCGGGGGCTGAGGGCTGCCATACCAGTCCAGAGCACCCCGCAACAACCTCGAAGGCCACCACCGAGACCTCCGCCGCCACAGCTCGCCGCCCAGAGGTCCCCACCGTCACGGCGCCTGTCCCATGCATCTGATTTGAGCGAGATGTCCAGCAGTCCCCGGATGAGGGGGCTACCAACCCCTGGAGGGACAAGAGTGGTAGGGCGGCATGGTCACCACCAGGAGGATGAGCCAGAAGCTGGTTCGTTCTACAACGCTGAGGGGGGAGCCGGGCCAAGACCAGACTGGAGGCCGTTCAGTGATCCTAAAATTCCGCCCTATCAGGTTAACGAAGACATTGAGAACTATTTGTTGCGGTTCGAGCGTATCGCAAAAACCTGGCGATGGCCAGAGTCAGAGTGGGCATGCCGGCTGGTCCCACTCCTCTCTGGGAAAGCGCTCGAGGCATATTCTGCAATGGATGAGGAGGAAGCACATAGCTATGTCTGCCTGAAGACTGCACTGCTCACAAAATTTGACATCTCTCCAGAGACGTACCGCCAGCGCTTCCGAGTATCCTCTGTGCCGCCTGGGGAATCGCCGACGGAGACGTATCATCGGCTCAAGGGACTCTACCGACGCTGGATCCGACCGGATCAACTGTCCAAGGACGCGATTGGGGAGCTGATCATCATGGAGCAGCTGCTTGGAGTTCTCCCCACGGACGTCAGGACCTGGGTCAAGGAGCATGAACCGGAGGATGGTATCTCTGCTGCAAGGTTGGCTCTGCAATACCAGAATGCTCATCGGGGTCCCGCGCGTTTCTCCACTTCTGGACAGCGTTCTACTCCACCAGCGGAACCACCACGGCATCAACAAAAATTCAGCCAGGACGCTAGAGGTACTGCCGGCTCTAACCCGTTCCAGTCAGCACCTGGTAAGACCTTAATTTGTTTTTACTGCCAGCAGCTGGGGCATAAAGCCTCAGTGTGTCCAATGCGTAAAAATAAACTTACTGGAGCGTGTTATGCCCCTCGTGTTGAGAATGAGCAAGGCGAGAGCAAATCTATTCTAAGAACTGAGAAACTGGTTTTTGTGAACGGTCAGCAGGCTGTGGCACTACTGGACAGTGGGAGCTTTACCTCCCTGATCAAGAGGAGTTTGGTTCCTGTTGGCAGTATAGACTACCGCTCCAAGACAGACATTGTTTGTGTTCATGGGGATTGTCATGTATACCCCAAAGCAGAGGTCTCAGTCGAGATAGAGGGGCAACAGTATCTTATGACTGTGGCGGTCGTTGACAATCTGCCGAAAGACTTAATCCTGGGAACTGATTTTCCTCTGCTAATGGACCTCTTGCCGGGGTCCGGGATTGTCTCTATGGGGGCGGTCAAGGGGAATGTGGCGTGTCCTGTTATTACACGTGCCCAAGCCAGAGATATTGGTCTCCAGCCTCTGCCAGACTTGGATGGTAGTCTGTGCGAGGGAGGGACCAAGGGACCACGCAAATCCAGGCGGCAGAGGCGGTTTGAGAAAGGGCTGGGGGGTACGGTGTATGACAACAAAGACTTAATGGTTGACGGGCTGTGGGAAGTACCTAACAACATCGCGAGTGTACAGAGGCAGGATGCTTCGCTAAAATGTTTATTTGAGAGGGTGGTTGAAAGCACACACCCTTCCTTTTCAGGCAAAGAGCAGTTTGTGATCACAGATGATGTTTTGTATGCGTGTAATGATGGTTGTAAACGTCTCGTTATCCCCACTAGTTGCCGACAGTTAGTGATGAGTCTCGCACACTCACTCCCGTGGGCCGGACACCTCGGTCGCCACAAAACACACATGCGTATAAGCACTCGATTTTTTTGGCCGGGCATGTACACTGACATACAAACCTACTGTCGCACATGTCCAACCTGCCAGCTGACTGGTTCTCCTCGTAAGGCTGACCGGGCGCTCCTACAACCGCTTCCCATCATCGCAGAGCCGTTCCGTCGGATCGCCATGGATATCGTCGGTCCATTGCCACGGAGCGGTCGGGGTCACCAATACATCCTGGTCGTGTGTGACTACGCTACCCGTTTTCCGGAGGCCTTCCCTCTTCGGACGATTACCGCTTCGAGTGTGCTGAGGGCTTTGATCCAGCTCTTTTCTCGGGTCGGAATACCAGAGGAGATATTGACTGATCAGGGCACAAACTTTACGTCACGGCTGCTCCGACTGTTCCACCAACAACTGGGGATTTCTGCCCTCAAAACTACCCCCTACCATCCACAGACAGATGGGTTAGTGGAACGATTTAATCAGACTCTAAAGAGAATGCTGCGGAAGTTTGTGGATGACTCCGGGAGGGATTGGGACCGCTGGCTCCCGTTCCTGTTGTTCGCTTACCGGGAGGTGCCCCAGGCCTCCACGGGCTTTTCACCCTTTGAACTGTTGTATGGGTGGGATGTCCAAGGGCCGTTGGACCTGCTTAACTCCAGGTGGACATCCCCAGAGTCTAAGGCCAGCGAACGAGGAGTCGTGCAGTTCGTCCTTCAGATGAGAGACCGGCTGGCTCAGTATCGGGAGGAGGCTGCTGAGAACCTGCGGGAGGCCCAGCAGAAGCAGAAGAGGTGGTACGACAGTCAAGCCCGGAACCGGAGCTTTGAACCAGGACAGAGGGTACTGCTGCTGCTTCCCTCCTCCAACAGCAAGCTTCTGGCCAAGTGGCAAGGCCCGTATACCATAACACGGCGTATGGGGCCTGTCACCTACGAGATCCATCACCCTGACAAGAAGAAGGCCAAGCAAACCTACCACATCAATTTACTTAAGGAGTGGAAAGATCCTGCAGTAGCAGTTCCTACGCCTGCCCTTCTGGTCCAATCCGTGGAAGAAGAGGGGGATCCGGATGTTGCTCTTGTCACTGAGGTTGGGGCCGTACCAGATCTCTCCCATCTCACTGCTGACCTGGTCGATCAACTCCGCCAACTGTTTGATGATTTACCCTCGCTGTTCTCCGCCAAGCCAGGAAGGACTTTGGTAATTGAACACACTATTCGACTGAAGGACATTCATCCATTCCGCCAGCGGCCCTATCGCATTCCCCAGAAATTAGTGGATCAGCTGAAGATGGAGATAGAGGCGATGCTGCAGTTAGGAGTCATCGAGCCCTCTAACTCTGAATGGTGCAGTCCGGTTGTGATAGTGTACAAGAAGGATGGAACGCTGCGAATCTGCATCGACTTCCGCAAGCTTAACGCTGTTTCGGAGTTTGATGCATACCCCATGCCCAGGATCGATGAGCTACTGGAACGGATTGGGTCAGCGGCATACATCACTACTCTTGACCTGTGCAAGGGGTATTGGCAGGTGCCATTGGATCCGAGGAGCCGAGCTTATACTGCCTTCCGCACTCCAGCAGGGCTCTTCCAGTTTACCGTCATGCCGTTTGGTCTCCATGGAGCACCCGCCACGTTCCAACGGCTCATGGACAAGGTCCTGCAAGGGTGTGAAGACTGTAGTGCGGCATACTTGGATGATGTTGTGGTCTACAGCCGGACGTGGGAGGAGCATTTGGCCCATCTGCGGAAGGTGTTGGGGAAGATCCAGGGCGCAGGGCTTACTCTCAATGTCAAGAAGTGTGAGTGGGCCCGAGAAGAGGTGCGCTACCTGGGTTATCAACTGGGTCAAGGTCAGGTCCGACCCCAAGTCGACAAGGTGGAGGCACTGCAGAACTGTCCCAGGCCCCGTACAAAGAAGGAGGTGCGGTCTTTCTTGGGTCTTGCTGGGTGGTACAGACGCTTCGTTCCACAGTTTGCCACCATTGCTGCACCACTCACCGCCCTAACTGCCAAAGACCAAAGGAATCCGGTGATCTGGACAGAACAATGTGAATCGGCTTTTCAGACATTGAAGGAGTGCCTATGTTCATCTCCAGTCCTCCAAAGTCCTGACTTCACCAAAAGTTTCCTGGTGCAAGTTGATGCTTCGGCAGTTGGCCTTGGGGCGGTTTTGGCTCAAGGTGATCCGGGTGCGGAGCGGCCCATTCTCTACCTGAGCAGGAAGCTTTTGCCTCGGGAGGGCCGGTACTCGGTGGTGGAAAAGGAGGGGCTGGCCATCAAATGGGCACTGGAGAGTCTCCGCTACTATCTCCTTGGGAGGGAGTTTGTCCTCGAGACAGATCACCGAGCACTCACCTGGATTCACAGCATGAAGGACCATAACAGTAGGCTGACAAGATGGTATCTGTCTCTGCAGCCTTTCAAGTTCGAGATTCGTCATCGGAGAGGGGCAACCAACGTCGTGGCGGATTACCTTTCCAGGTTACCCAACCTTGGCAACCTTGGGGAGAGGGAGGAAGGTGTGACGGAGCCGCCGTCAGCTAACGCGGGGAGGCCACGACGCTAGCACACCTGTATACACGCACACACACGCACACTCACCCAGACCAACTTTCCCTTACCGTGTAGACGGTTTACCGCTGTCCTCTGGGTATTTCTCAGCCACCACAGCCGCCATGGGTGCACACTTGGCTGCTGCTCAATCCTTTTCCCATCCATAGATTATTCCAAGTTACAAACATTTCTCCAGTATACAGCACACGCGCACACCCTCACACAGCCAACCCGAGTGAAGGCGTCTTCCGCATTATGTTGCGTGATACGCAGGGCGCATCCGGGTGACGTCACGGGGCATCACGTGACTTTGCGTTTTTCGTAGGACGTTATTATATTTTTCTTGTTTGAGGTATTTTGAGCTGTTAGTATAAAGATTATTGTCTTTAGTTATTTTAGGGATTTTTCAAAATTAATTACTTTGTGTTTTGGTTTCTGTATGTAGAGAAACTGTGGATTTTCTATGTTAATTGTTTTGTGGGAGGGGCTACATACTATATGAGGGGGCCTTCAGCACCCCAAGGGCAGAGTGTGTGCATGAAGGGGAGCTGGGTACAACGCAGGTACCAGCTCCAGGAATACTGAAAAGGCGGACTGAAAAACTGTACATATTGTATAGCACTGCACATGGAACTGGTAACAACTTTATTTTTATTGCACCTTTTGGCGGACCAGCACAATAAAGTCACCCGACACGAATCTGACTAAGCCATATCATTTGTGTAAAGGCGTAACTCCGCTACACAGGTGCTCGTGTGTGTTTTACTACAAAGCGCTGAAGTCCACCGAAAAGAGCCCGCGTTCCAAGTGTGCGTTTTACACTCAGACACTGGAGCTTTCAGTGAAGGCTGAGAGAGACTGAAAAGTGGACGCAGCCACAGCACTGACCGAGCCATATTCATGGTACAAACGGTGGCGCGAGTGTAGGGGGGAGAGTGTGGGGGTGCAGGCGCTCGTTCTACAGCCCCAGAGTCCGGTCGTTTTCCACGCTCAGAAACGTGTTTTTGTTGCATCGGCGCAGTATTCTGCACAGACGCAAGGCCCAGCTCATTCATCTGCTTTTGAAAAGGACCTCACTCATAAGTTCAAGTCTGAGTAGAAGGATGTGTTGATGAGGAGGCTCAGCTCGGAGAAACGCATGTAGGCCTACTGACGTTTCCGCCACGAGGACTGATGTTACAGCTGTAGTTGGTGTGGTCTAGGGTTGGGCGATGTCCCCTTAATTGGCCGTTGACGATGTTTACAGTGAACCATCGTGATGGACGATGATATCGTCCATTTCTCATTATAAGCATTTTTTTTTAAAGACATTTGCATAGCCTATATATGCTACATATTACTATGTATGCTAGGAAAATGTGAGATTGCAGGATAAATGGATCTAAACTAAACATGATTTGAACAGAGTCACGGAACACGAGTTTTGCAAAAGAAATGTGTTAAAACTTGTGCGCAAAGTCTAAGAGGAGAACGACGTATTCAGAGCGTGAACTCCAAGGCTCTTATCACACTAATACAAATGTAAATCGGAGCTTATTATTTGCATTTGCTCAGTTTTAACGTAATGTTTAAGAAACAGTGGGTGAACGGGACAATATTTTGAAGTTTGCGTCGTAGCTACATTTTTGAAGCCTCTCCACGCGCCGCCCGGTCCGTGAGCTCATAACCTCTTAACTCCTGCACCGCGCCTTTCTCTCTCCTCTCTCTTTCTTCTCTCGGTCCTTCGTGAGAATAGTCCGCGCACTCAGCTAGCTCCGATGTGAGAGCCATCTCATTTTAAAACGGTTTAAGTTTCAATACGCAGCAAAGCAAAGCAAAACAAAACCACGCGCTGTTAAACTCTGAGCTGCAGAGAGAGAGAGAGAGAGAGAGAGAGAGAGAGAGAGAGAGAGAGCGAGAGAGAGAGCCCCGCGCGTCATAAACAGAGCAGCTGCGTCTTTACGTTAATAATTACGGCTAACACATCGTGGCTTCTGGCAGGCTACTGACGCTAGCGCGCATATTAGTTACATCAGTGATTTAATTTACAGTGCAATCCCTGCAAAGTTTGTAGGTTTACAAGGCCTACAAAAGACCAGTGCGTGTTTTTGACAGGAGGGGGCGTGGCATCACGATGGTGGCTCTCCATCGTGATGTTGCTCATCCATCGCCGATGGACGATGTCATCGTCCATCGGCACAACCCTAGTGTGGTCATATTTGCTGTTGATTAAGTTTAATGTAATGATCAGTGTGCGCCAGGGCTACGCGAATACCGAAAAATATGTACTTTATAGTAATACTAAATGTGCCCCTGCGTGGATTTCATATGCCCCCCTGAAGACTGACGTCTGGCGACGGGACTTTACGTAACTGATCCAAACGGAAAATAATATAGTCAACGCTACAGTTTCTCGTATGCCTGTCCGCCAGTCTTCTCAGCTCATTAGAAATTTCACTCCAAAGCGAATCCATTTCTATCTCGAGTCTCCGACTTGTTTGGCTAGCTACTAGTTGTTGTAAGGGGTAGTAACATAGCACAGCAGTCCCCAACTAGATATGCTTGAGGTCCAACATGCAACCGTTCACCACTCCAAAATGGAGGCTGTTCAGCGACACAGAGCAAGGGATAATTTACTTATTTGTTTAAAAAACACACACACAATGCAATTGCTGCATATGGAAGAATGCTTTTTTTTTTTTTCGTTCTGACATGGCTATAGCGAGAACACAGTGATCTCAACATGGCCGTCTATGATGGACAAGCTCTGGAGCAAGGAAAAAGATTGACCAATGAGCTTACAGCAGAGGCATCCCGACCCACCCCATGATTTGCATCTCATTAAGAGAAATACAGAAATAAATACAGAAATAAATAGAGAAATAAATAAATAAATAGAGAAATAAATAAATAAATACAGAAATAAATGCATAAATAAAAAAATAAATAGAGAAATAAATAAATAAATACAGAAATAAAAAAATAAATAGAGAAATAAATAAATAAATACAGAAATAAATAAATAAATACAGAAATGAATAAATATATAAATAAATAAATAAATACAGAAATAAATACAGAAATAGATAGAGAAATACAGAAATAAATGTATAAATAAATATAAAAATAAATAAATAAATATATAAATACAGAAATAAATAAATATATAAATAAATAAATACAGAAATAAATGCACTTATTCTCATAATTGCACGCATTTCTTTGCAAATTTTATCTTTTTTAAATTTATTTATTTATTTATGTATATATTTATAGTTTTGGCAGCCACGGTCCTCCATAATGCTTCATCTTCAGTATTTCGTCTTGTTGGCATTTATCAAAAGTATTTTTGTCCTATTCCAAATGTACATTGATTGAAAAAGCCATTGCATATTCATTATGAATTCTTCTATGTTTAAAATCTGAACCGAGTTGCTAATGACTCACGTTACTCTGCACCACAATTTTCCTTGTTTGCAAGATATCATTCTGAATTCCACACCTACGAGGAAATTAGGTGCTGAAACAAGTCTGGTTTTACCATCCTTGGAGTCTGTATAAAAAAATATAGAGGGGATTCATTCTGGTCTCAGCAGGCTACCTCTGTACGGCACCACGATGGGGACAAACCTTTTTTCATGTTCTGAGTCAGTAGGATGTACAGAATTAAGGTGCGTCCACACCAAACGCTGCCAGGCGTCAGGTTTACATTGAAAATACATGAAGGATGTAGCGTATTTTGAAGCTTTTCACGTGTGGTAAGCTTTTGATGCACCTCCAGGGCCTCCAGCTCGGCCGACGCTAGAGTTGAGAAATGTTGAACTTTTTGGAGAAATTCACAAGCATCGACCAATCAAGAGCTTTCTTCAACAGTGACGTGCGTTGTAGCTGAGCCACTGGGGCAGATGCTATGCCGGCCCGCAGATGTAAACAAGTCACACATCAGTGTTGCTGTTACCTAAACACCCAGGATTAAAAGCGGCGACAAGAAAACTGTGCTTGGGCCTCGAGGATGCCTGTTGTAGCGCTACGAACACATTTATTTTGTTTTTTTAAATATAGTGGAGTAAAAGTATTACGTAAGCTCCTCAAAGACATTTCTACACAGAGCTTGATGAGATCATTTGATTAATGTCTCTAGGCTACTCAACCCATTTGCATTGTGCTGTCTGTAATGAGTTTGGACCACTAGTCAACAAAGGAATCAGGTAAAGGCTTCAAATTAAATATGCACTGTTGTTTTTGGTTTACAACATTCATATACAATATTCACAAATTAGTAAGAAATTGGTAGTGATAATTTCCTCATTTTGCCGCGTATAAAATGCCACATTGTTGTTTCCTATAGATTTGAAGAAAACAGTGGTTGAAGCCAAGGACTGTGCTATTTTGTTCAGCTCTATTTGTACAGTGGAGTTTGCTGATACTGTCATTGTGCGGAGTTGGCTCAGCGCGGCTCATTATTCAACCACAGCAATTCCCAAACTTTGCAGAAATGTCCAGTTTTCTTGGAATGGCCTTCTCTCTGTGTCCAACGCCCAGAATTGTCTTACAACTGTCCATAAAGCCACATGTCCCGGTATTTTTGACAACTTAACTTTTAGCTCAGCCAAAAATATGACAGCAGATTCAACACTTGATGCCAAAACAATCTTCTTAACCCCTGTGTCAGTGTTGTCACTCTGTCCGTCAGTTATTCATTCACAAATTGGCGAAACCGCTCTTGCGTTCAGCGGAAAAAAGACAAAACACTGGAATTGGGATTTGCCGAAAAATACTTTTTTTCCCCACAAAATTGCAAGCACTGACTTAGTCCCAAAGACACAGAATTGTTGTGAGTTTGCATTTCAAAGTCCTTGGTGGCAATTGGCTTCCCTCACAGCAGAACGTTTACACATTCCCCCTGTGTTTGATCGTCTGGAAACGGTAGTGACAGGTACTTAAGGGCATGTGGGTTTGTGGACTATTGTGCAAATATGGGTTATGAGAATTGTGACAAATTATGGATTTCTATATTTTAAAACTTGAAGCTATGAAAAGAATATAACAAAACTAAGAAAAAGAGAAACATTATTATTATGGAACTTGTCTCTGTGTTCAATATGACTTGTCGGTGCCTTAACAGCTAAAGTTAAATTAAAGAAAAACTAAACACCATTTCTCCACCCCCGTTTACATAAGATAGAGAATTTATACGTTTTTATTCATATCAAAGCCACTGATAATTTCTCATATCGATTTGGTTCTGTATCAAGTCTTTTATCAATTCCAAGTATTAAAGGAGCTTTTAGCCATGTTGTTATGCTAATTCCTTATCAAAAACACCCGCAGAGTGTTTTTTGGCTTCATTCACGCAGTTCTCAGTAATCCTCCTGAATCCTGCTCTCTGAGCAGCTGCTCCGCCCTCTCCTGGTGAACGACTGACCTGCTCAGTTGTGTCGTCACAGCGGAACGGAAGTGGCCTGATTTTAATCTGTAAAACAGCTTTTTCATTATTTTTGTCGTAAGAGAGAAACAAAGAGAAAAAAAAGGAAAAAAATAAAATAAAATAAAAAAAATAAAAGGATGTGACGAGGTGCTTCCAGGTCAGCTGGGGCCAAAACAAACACTTCCCCTGAGCGTCTGAACAGACGTCATGTTTGCGCTGCAGCTGTGAAGATGGAGCTTGTTACAACCTATTCTGGACCCATCCGGTTCTTTTTTCTTACCTAACGATAATGTCACGGAGAAAAAGAAGCGCATTTGGCTACGAGGACTTTATTCAACCTTCCTAAAGAAGAGGCCAATCGTCAGAAGTTGTTTTTTCTCTCCGGGATTCAGCGACTATCAGCCAAAATAGTGTTTTTTCTGTGACTGTCACTGATGGATGTTTGGTGAACCTTCGCCTGAATCAAAGTGGATTAACTTTTATAACAAACGTGAGTCCCACAATGTAAACAGCGATGGACCAGGGCGGTGAGTCAATCCAAACGCGGGTTAGCTTGTGTGTTAGCATATTAGCATGTGTGTTAGCCATTTATGAAGCTGTGTTGCAGATGTCAACTGATTATAACTGTATCGTGAAGTAACTTCACTTATTGCTGTTTATTTATATTACGGTAAAGTTATATGTGCGGAGAGAGGGGGCGGAGTTAACTGAATCGAAGCGTTGTGTCTTCCGGGTTTGAAAAACACCTCCAGAAAACACTTATATTTATCACAAAAATGAGTGCTCCATAGTGGTAGAGGTACAATATATCATATAAATGCCTATACTTAACTTTGGAATGGCTAAATGCAATTGGTTCTATATCTAGCCAAATTATTCGGGTCCAATTTTTATGCAAATGAATTAATATTTAGAGGTTGCACAACGCACTTGAAAATTGCCCTTTACTGTAACATAGCGAGCCAAATGAAAAAGACATACTAAATAATTTGTGGTTTTATTCTCCAAAAACAGCGAAACTTGCACAAAATGTTACTTAGAAAGTCCACTAATCACTGTGGCTTTAATTGCATCACAAAAGACACAACTTAAGTACTGTTTCTGCTCTTCGTTCAGAAGATCTCAGGAGGTGTTCCAGGCCTGTCCTATTGGGACAAGGCCTCGTGGAAGGCCCAGGACACGCTGGTGGAACTATGTCTCTGAGCTGGCTGGTATCGTCTCGGGGTCCCCCCAGAACAGCTGGAGGAGGTGTGCGTGGATCAGGAAGTCTGGGCATCTCTGCTGAGACTGCTGCCCCCGCGACCCGGCCCCGGATAAAGTGGAAGAAAATGGATGGATGGATTTAATCTTTAATACAATTTAATGCTTTTATTAAAGGGGGGTATTATGCAAAATCGAAGCAGTCAATCATCAAGCTTTACATCATGTTATTATGTCATTCCCCAATTAAAAACATGCCTGAAGTGTTGCCTTGGCACATTCACGTATTTCTGAGTAATCTGTAAAAACTCTGATGGCGGCCATTTTAGGGACAGGTTTGCCTGAGTCCTCCTAGGAACGCCCCCACCTCCTGGAGACGCCTCCGAGCTTTCATCACCAGCCAAGTAACCAACCACTGCTCCTCAGCTGAACCCCCTCCCCACGGATGCCACAGACAGCGTGTGGAGGGGGCGTGTCTGAAAGGGTCAGAGGTTCTTAAAGAGACAGAGGCCTATTTCAAGACTTTCACTACAGCCATTTTGAGAGAGCAATTTTATACAAGGCAGTTATTTTAATTTACTGCATTTACAGACCAACAGAAGGTTTGGTCATCATTGTAGTGTGCTATAGACTGGTGCTATGTGATTGAAAAAAGCATAATACCCCCTCTTTAACTTTTAAGGCTTTAAGGCTTAATCACAGCATGATTCATTTAATAACTTTTTACACTTTTTAAAGCTCAGGGGAAACTTTGCAGTAATTGTTTGGTTCACCACTTTACTCTTCTATTTGAGAACAATTACTGTGTTTTGAAGAAATGTAGAGTGAAGTAGAGTGAGTCAGTATTTTGGTTAATTACGGTAAATTCCTGTGTCACTGACTTTGACCTATTACTGCAATATTTATATTTTTGCATGTTCAATAATATTTGCAAAGTACTTCAGTTTTAACAGCTCTGACTTCAGAAACTTCCCAGAAATGGTTGAATTGGGGAACAAGAAAGAACGAAAATGCTTCATTGATTAACTTATAGATCCAATATTGACAAGAGGAATCCCCACCTGAACCAAGCACATTTTCTCCAGTTTGGCTTTACCCAAATCTAAAAACTTAAAGAAAAAACGAGGATGAACACACAAGTGACAAAAAAGTGACAAAACGCAACAAACAGCTAACCTGGATAACGCCATGCTGCTGTGTTATTTACGGATCAAACATGAAAGCAGCAGACGCGACGCTATTTTTAGGCCGTGTTCTAAATAGTTTAGCTCGAAAGTTTACAGCGGGTACGTCATTCGTCATCGGATACGATGATACGATTGGCTGTGGCTACGTGCAGACGCATGATAGACATTCGTAGCGCCCAATATACGACTATGGACGATCGTAAGCTCCAGTCGAGAAGCTTTTAAAATTTGGGTAAAACTGAACTGGAGAAAATGTGTTTGGTTCATGTGGGGGTTAAGAGGTTAAAGGGAAACGGTCAAAACCTTTTCCCTTAGATCATTTCACAGTTTTAGAATATATCTTATTCGACTTCAAATTTCAGGTTACAATTCAAATCAAATATTTGTAGAGAAATCGAGCTAGATTATTTTTGTTTCAGATACATTTCAATAAACAGTATTTCCAATCTGTAAACCATAATCATACAAATGGTCTCAGTTAGTGCAAAGGCAATACAAGAAAAGAACAAAAGGCCTAATGTTCAGAGAAGGTTTTTCTTTCCTCAACTAATATGCCTAATATGAGAATCCACACCAGAAATGTAAGATGTGACAGTTACTTTTAATGCTCAATTTCTCAATATAAGCACAAGCTTTAGTCTCAAACCAATGAAAGAAAGATCATTATTGACGCAAAGAACTAAATCTCACATTTGAACCAGTATGTACTGTTTTGTTTGTCTGTTTATGTTTTATACTCCATAACGGTTATTGGTTACACTGTTTGTTTGCTTGAAAACAAAGTGGCTTTTTTCGACTAAAACAATCGTGTTAATAGTGTTTAAGCAAGTTGTCCAGCAGGTGGCACCAAATATCCATAAAACGAATAAAAATGAATAGATCAACTACTATATCAACTCTAAGTTTATACAGTTTAAAAAGGACAATAGTTGAAAAACACTTCAAACTGTAAATATATAGAGAATTTATATTTATATACAATATATAATATACTATATAATATAAACAATATACTTTTTTATGTATTCGTTTTTCTTTTATTTCCATTCCACTAGTGCCATTCCAGATTCTCACTGAAGGCGTTCATTTGTGAATGAACACATGGAATTATGTTTAGAATAAATCAAGGTGAAATCAGTTGATTTGATCACTGCTTTGCACACTTTTGACATTTTGTCACTGAGCTTCACCATGTAGCTACCAAACATTGTTTTGACTTCAGACTTAACAACCATTTCAGGGACGACCTTTTGAAGCTCACTGAGAAAATGCCAAAAATAAAGGGCGCCACTTTAAATGATTTTTTAATTTTTTTTATTTCACCCTTTCCCGTATCCTCCATAATCCCATGTGTTAATTCTTTAATGTCTTCAATGAGAATAATACAATGTAAATAGTGTTGAAAATAAAGAAAAGTCAATACATAAAAAGTGTTTCCAAACTTTTGATCTGAAGTGCACATGACAGAAGGCTCAAGGTGAGACACGGCAGGCAGTTCAACATCTTCGTTTTGACATCAAAGTCAATATTTCAAATAGAATGTTGTTCCTCGCAAAGACCACATAGGATGTTCAGAGGGTCCCCCCAACGGAAAGTGGGGAAAGCGTAGCGAGTCTAGAAACGGTGGATGTATTTTTTGTTACACTGGTTGTGTCTTGGGGGCTCTCGGGCAGCGCAGAAGCCTTTTCACGTGTCTATAAACCTCTGTCATTTTGAGTCCATAAACTACGGGGTTGCACACAGATGGGATCACCAGTACTAAGATAGATGTGGTCACTGTAACACCTTGCATCTCCAGTCGTCTATGCATCAACTCAAAAGAAACGGTGAGTGAAAAATTCAGGAAGACAAGCAAATGGGGAATGCATGTGTTCAGAGCTTTGGTGCTGAAGGCTTTTGAACGGTGCAGGCAAACAATTAGTATTCTGCCATATGAGAAAAACACAAAGCAAATAGGCACAAAAACAGTTATTGTCGCACTGAACATGCCATATACATCGCTAATTTGGGCAGATGCACCTCCACAGCTCATGCTGATAAATATGTAGGTGTCGCAGTAGATTCTGGTGACCTGAGTGAGGCAGACTGGAAGGCGACTGGCTAAGAACATAGCTCCTGCTGAACGACAGACGGGCAGCAGCCAGCAGGTCAGCAGCAGAGCGGAGACTGTAGCTGGGGACATGAGTTTTGCGTAGCGCAGGGGGTGGCAGATGGCCAGGTAGCGATCAAAAGCCATGGCTGCTAGGAGCATAAAGCTGGAGCTGCCAAGGGAACCTAAAACAAAGGCCTGACACAGACAGGCCAAGCGGGACAAGAGAACGATATGCGACCCATGGAGCAAATCCCATATCAGTTTGGGATATACTGCAGAGCTGACCACAGCCGAGTTAACCAGCAGGGCTGTCACAAACACATACATGGGCCGGTGCAGGCTGCGCTGGGAGCAGATGATGGAGACCACCAGGCAGTCACTGACCATCACAAAGACATAGAGCAGAAGGAAAAGCAGCTGGAACACGAACCTGTGCTCATAAAGCTGGGCCAGGCCGTCCAGGCTCAGTGTGCTCTCAGATGAAATGTTCATTATGACAATGAACACCGACCTCAGACGAAATGATCATAAACAGTCAATCATCAGTTTGATAGAAATGAATCACCAGAATAAAGGAGTGTGTACAGAGAGCTCAGTGCAAAGAGAATCACAGACACATCTGACAGAGTCTGGAGAATGAGCAGCTTGTCCTCAGGGAGCTGAAAGCGAGAGGCAGATTTCAGCAGCACACACATGTTCAACATCCTGCGACAGACCACACATGCTCACGTTAAACACACTTGCTATGACATGAGGACTGGACTACAGTCTGCTCTGGCTTTTATTACACCCTACACACAAGAAAATTCTCAGTGGAGCTCATTACCCACAAACATGTTTAATTAGTGAGACTTAAAATGTAATTTTCCAGTAGAGGTGAAAAGCAATTTCACCAAAAATAATCAACAGGTTTAACTATGAATGTAAACTTACGACAAGCTAGACATGTCTAAATTCAATAGCACCGTTGCTGTTTATCTATAGAACTTTTTTCCTTCTTCACTTTTTGGTGTTGTAGCATTACCCATTATCCTGCATCGTTAAGATCTCCATTCCATAACCATATCAGCCTCGGATCCTTTGTTTTTCCTGCATTTACTGACAAATCAAAATCCTATTGTCATTTGCTGTACATAATTGATCATGGCTTGGTGATTTTTGGCTTCGGTTGACACTATCAGCCACAAAGGGTGACATTGTCCTAAGGGCGGCATGAGAGGTAAGGGAAAAGAATGTATTTTCTCTCAGTTGGCATATAGTCTGGAGCTTGTTATCCTAACGGCCTATTTCTAACGGTCAAGGGACTTGATCTCAGTACTTTTAAAGAAAAAGAATGAACGAACCACTTTCAAGGCTGGAAAATAGTTCATAGTATGTAGAAAGCTTGTCACCTGAGGACGCGGTCGCTTAGATTAATCTAGATTATAAAAAATAATCTATGCCCACCTCTAATATATACATATATATATATATATATATATATATATATATATATATATTTTTTTAATGGACATGAGGCCTATCGTATGGACTTGTAGAGTATTTAGTTTATTATACGTTCCCTACTTTTACTTTTGTCACATTAGTCTATTCTTTAAAAATGGCAGCATGTATTAGTGAAGATAATTAAAACACTACATCTAGGCGACGAGATGTAGTGTATGTAGATGTAGAAGCATGATATTGAAAGAGATATAGATCCAGACAAATATTTGTGTAGTCAGCCTAACCGTCACTATTATACAGAAGAACAGTTTAAGAGCGGAGTGAATATGAAACAGGCTTTTTCTGTAGTACATCTAAATAGCAGAAGTCTGTGGAGTAATTTTTCAAAAATTAAAGATTTTTTTTAACTTGCTTCCAAAATTTTGTGTTGTAGCTGTTTCGGAAACATGGTTGGACGAAGACAAATTAGCAAATGTAGAACTAATGGGATATCAAATGTTTGCAATGAATAGAAAAGATAGGAGAGGAGGTGGAGTCGCTCTTTATGTGGACTCAGGTTTGCAATGCAATATAATAGCTAGTAGGTCAACAACTATTGAAAATATATTAGAGTGTGTCACTGTTGAGATCCACATGGAAAAACAATTATTATTATTTCCTGCCTATTCATGGCTGATCACTGTTGATTACCTGCCTATTCATGACTGATCACTGTTGTTTACCTGCCTATTCAAGACTGATCACTGTTGATTACCTGCCTATTCATGACTGATCACTGTTGATTACCTGCCTATTCATGGCTGATCACTGTTGTTTACCTGCCTATTCAAGACTGATCACTGTTGTTTACCTGCCTATTCAAGACTGATCACTGTTGATTACCTGCCTATTCATGACTGATCACTGTTGTTTACCTGCCTATTCAAGACTGATCACTGTTGATTACCTGCCTATTCATGACTGATCACTGTTGATTACCTGCCTATTCATGGCTGATCACTGTTGTTTACCTGCCTATTCATGGCTGATCACTGTTGTTTACCTGCCTATTCAAGACTGATCACTGTTGTTTACCTGCCTATTCAAGACTGATCACTGTTGATTACCTGCCTATTCAAGACTGATCACTGTTGATTACCTGCCTATTCATGGCTGATCACTGTTGTTTACCTGCCTATTCAAGACTGATCACTGTTGTTTACCTGCCTATTCAAGACTGATCACTGTTGATTACCTGCCTATTCAAGACTGATCACTGTTGATTACCTGCCTATTCAAGACTGATCACTGTTGATTACCTGCCTATTCAAGACTGATCACTGTTGATTACCTGCCTATTCATGGCTGATCACTGTTGTTTACCTGCCTATTCAAGACTGATCACTGTTGTTTACCTGCCTATTCAAGACTGATCACTGTTGATTACCTGCCTATTCATGGCTGATCACTGTTGTTTACCTGCCTATTCAAGACTGATCACTGTTGTTTACCTGCCTATTCATGGCTGATCACTGTTGTTTACCTGCCTATTCAAGACTGATCACTGTTGATTACCTGCCTATTCATGGCTGATCACTGTTGTTTACCTGCCTATTCAAGACTGATCACTGTTGTTTACCTGCCTATTCATGGCTGTTCACTGCTAGTTACCTGCCTATTGTTCTGTTGTTGCTGATGTGCCGTCTCATTGGACTGGCAGCAACCGGCTGTCGGCGAAGGAGATTAGAGTAAAGTGGAGAAAGATCTGAGTCCACCATTCCAGTTCATGGAGGGATTTTCTTTCTGGACAAAAATAGCTTCTACTACTCCTCATTCAAACCAACGTTCTTCTTTTGCTAAGAAGACTCTCCGTCCACAAAGGAGTCCTTGGAGGCTTTGAGGTGGAGATGCACAGCCGACACAGCCGCCTACATACAAATGTAATAGGAAGAAAACATGGTTTACTACAAGAATTATAAAGTCCTGCAAGAAGAAAAAATAGCTATACAGGAAATTTCTACAGTCCAGAACACAAGATACAGTAAATACAAAATATACAAGAATAAACAACATAGACAAAACATTCAGGGAACATGGAAAGTGCTAAATGATTTAATACACAAAAAAACAAAGCAATAATGATAGTGTTAATTACTTTAATAAAGACAACCACACAATACGTCGCACGGAGGAAATAGTTAAAGAGTTTAATGATTATTTCGTAAATATAGGCAAACAAAATTGTACCCATTCCAAATAATGGACTGGAAATTGGGGTTACATATGAAAGTTAAAATTCATTCTTTCTCAATCCTTTTGTTCTAAATCTAAGCTAAAAAGAATCTAGTTTTGATCATAATCAAAGATTTTTTTTTCTAGAAACTGAGATATTTCGTATTTTATGAAACTATGAAACACTCCTTTCTGATTAACTCCTCTCTCCTCCTCTCTTCTCTAGACAGACACTGGCGTTATGGGAAGAGGCAAATGCGTAAATATCTCCTTTTCAAGTCAATTTTCCACTACAGCACTGTTGACACGTTTTGAAACACCGCGTGTTTCCACAGATCGATCGCTTTTGTAACCATTTAAAAACTCAGAGAAATGTTAAAATCTCAACTGTTTCGATCTTTCCAAGGGAAGCTGCTCTGCTTTGTCAAACACGCTACAGAGAGCGAGAGAGAAGTGTCAGCTTTACAGTTTACTGTGCTTGATTGGCCAGCAAACTTGCTTGCCTTTGTTTTAGTCTTCAGTCCACTCCTTGTGAAGGTCCTTCACACTTTTGAATGGCCTTTTGCCTGACAATCCTCTCCAGGAGCTGCAGGAGCTGCGGCGGAGACGACCAGGGCGGAGGAGGCAGTGTGCAGTGATGTCGCTGCCCTTCGGAGGCGGCCAAGAGCGGAGTGGAGCTGAGTGAAGACCTTTAGTCGCCTCGTCACTCACGGACCGAGCGCGCCTTTTTCTCTTCCATGACCCGGGAGATTGCTGGCGCTGGGAGCGTTCGGGCGCGCCGTTTCCCCAGAGCCGCGCTCTAAAACCCTTTGCCCTTAGGCCGCGTCGCGTCTTGCGTTCATAATCTGTCCCTCTGCCACTCACTCCTCTCTCCGCCCAAGTCAAGCAGTGACTTTTGTTTTTCGCAAAATAAACATGCACACCTAAAGTGCAGAGAATTTTAAAAGAATAATTCACCTTCGCGAACCCGTTCATATCGTTCACTGTGAAGACTGCTCAAAAGAGCCGGATTGTTCGCGTTTGACACATCACCAATTGGCGCCCCGTCCTTCCTTTCCCCGTCTTCCCCATGATGGTGAATTCTACTGAACCACTGAGAGACCATTTAAAGTCTTGGATTAATTAGCTGATGAAAGGGTGACACTTTGAGCCTACAATATGGTCCCTTTCACAATATTCTCTAGTACTTTGATTCAAGTACTTGCCATCTTCTTCAACATACTTACTTTTTCACAGCAGATTGGTTTGTAATTAGTTAATTTACTAATTTACATTTCCTTAAGTAAAGTAGGCTACACTTTTAAGAGAAGCTATATCAAAATTGTCCAGATGCCATTTTATCTTTTGCTCATTCAATATATATATATATATATTTTTTTATTGCACTGTCCATCATAAACAGAACAGCTCATGTCCAAAAGCTCCTCAATACCTGTGCTTTTTTAATTTATCTATTTTCATTGAACAATAGCATTGAGATGGTTACTTATTACTGCAGATAAATGGTCTCTTTTCGCCTTTACTACAGCTCCGTGTGGATTTTCTCGTGTGTTTATAGCAACTTAGCGAGTTGCCTACAGCATTTTCATTGTTTTGCTGCAGCTCATTGTCGCTCAATATGGACATGCTGTATCTCTTTAATTTTGTTTTAGTTTAATTTAGTTTTTCAGATGAATAACAAACGGCTTAAGAATCGCCAAAACTGTTAGCCGCGAGTTAGCGGCTAGTTAGCAACATTAGCAACTAGCCTGTACCTTGTAAACACTGCAGACTCCACGCTGCAGCACTAAAAACATTTAGCTCTGGTTAAATCCAGCACAGACTCTGATTTAGGGAGTGTTGTCTGTAATAAAGTCAGCTCTACATGGAATATTGTATTTCCACTAAAGAATTCTCCAGTTTGTTGCTATTTTCTCTCCTCAGGGTAGAGCCGCGTCCTGTAGGAGCGCCGGCCACATGTCAAGTGGTATCGGTTTCTGGTATCGGGACCTCATTAATGAGTACGAGTCTGAGTACAAGCATGTGGTATCGGCCCGATACCCGATACTGGCATCGGTGCATCCCAACTTGTCAGCCATCAATATATACAAGGCTGCTTATTATGCAGGAACCTTTCAAGTGAAGAATACCAGAAAAATCTAAGGCCCTGTTCCTTATTTTTTGCTCTCAATGAAATAGGGAGCAGTTAAACGTTAAACCTTTGTTGTGTCCAAACTCATTCTTAACTTCCGGAACACATTCCTTACTTCCCAATTCTTGACAGGGAAGAGTTTAAAACACATTTTACAACTTTCATAGAGAAAAGCATTACCATTGCAGTCATTGTAATGCTATCACCTGTCCAACTAATTAAAAAATGCTTAATGCATTGAAGTGTTTTATTTATTTATTTATTTATTTTTAGAAACGTCGGCTTTTACAATACACTGCCTTTGAGCAGTGTTCTGGAAACTTTGCTTACTGTTTAAGTCATCTGTGACAGTGTAATAGTTTCTTAAGCTTTTGGTATATCTCCTTGACCTTCAGCCCGTACACGACTGGGTTGAAAACAGTGGGTATGACCAGGACGAGAACATTTGTAGCGATGGTATGCCGAGCCCCGTCACTGCTGGTTACTCTCCTGTGCAGCAGCTCAAACATAATGGACAAGGAGTAGTTCACAAACACAATCACATGAGGCAGGCAAGTTTTCAGAGCTTTCGAGGTAAATGTTCTGGAGCGCTGCAGACAGAGGACCACGATACGTGTGTACGAAAAGAGCACAAAAGCTATGGGAAACAAAATTAATATTGTGGTGACACAAAGACCATAAACTTCGCTGAAAAAACGGCCTGCGCCCCCACAGCTTATACTAACTATAGTGTATGTGTCACAGAACAATCTAGTTGCTCTACTGTGGCAGGGCTGTAAACGACTAGTAAGTGCGATAGCTCCTGCCAAGAGGAAGGCGGGGGCCAACCAGCAGATTATCAGCATTGTGGTGACAACAGTTGGAGACATGAGTGCTGCGTAGCGCAGGGGGTGGCAGATGGACAGGTAGCGGTCAATTGCCATGGCCGCCATGAGCATAAAGCTAGCACAGCCAACAAAGCCCGATACATAAGCCTGACACAAACATGCCGAGTGTGACATGAGGACTGCAGGAATCCCCTGCAGAAGGTCCCATATCAGTTTGGGGTATAGGGTAGAGCTACCCACAACTGAGTTGACCAGCACGGCCCCCACAAACACGTACATGGGCCGGTGCAGGCTGTGCTGAGAGCAGATGGTGTAGACCACCAGGCTGTCACTGACCATCACAAAGACATAGAGCAGCAGGAAGAGCAGCAAGAACATGAACCTGTGCTCATAGAGCTGGGCCAGGCCATCCAGGCTCAGTGTGCTCCCATACGAAATGTTCATCATGACAAGAGACAGTTAGGCAGATCAGCGGCTCTCACCCTGTGGTCCAACCCTTAGGGGACCAATGCTTGCATGCATTTCAATGAAATAAAGCGTTGGAAGCAATGAGTTACACATTCAATTCTAGCATCATGCAAAAAATCTACATCTACAAATGAAATGATAAGATTATGGTGTACATAGCACTGTGTTGTTAGAGCAGGATTGAAATAAAAGCAGATGTATAGTATTTACACAGACCTTTTCTGAAATATGATTATAATAAACACTAAATGCATGCATATTAAGGGCCCGATTTACTAAAGGTTTGTATATATGCTATATCGTGCTAAAGAGCTCCAAAAAGACCACAGGGCAACACACTATAAAATCTTATGTCCAAAATGTAAGTAGCATTACTTGCAATTTAGCACCCAACTTAGTAGTCAGGACTCAAGAGTAAACCCGTTGTTATGGAAAAACATGACCACTTAAAGAGACAAGAGGTCTCTCTTACATCTTACATACATCAGCAAAAGCTACAAGATAACACCAAGTAACTAAGGAAGCCATTGCTCTGAATGCTGTGTCACTCTACCTTTCCATTAATGCCAACTCAAGTAGTTTCCCCTGTAACATTCCCATTGCTACAGTCAGTGAAATGTCCTTTGATTCCAGAGTGCACTGGGGTTTGAGGACAAAAAAACAAAATCTATGCAGATTCTGATATTGTTGTTTTCCCATTTACAGTTAATTGACGTAGTTTAAAATATCACAGGTATTGTTACAATAACTGAAAATAATGAGTGAGGACAGAGTACAATAAGAACAGAGCCATGGAATGATCAGTCAGTGTTTGCAATGTCAGGAGGAACTGTAGTTTGTCCTTAGGAAGCTGGCAAATACAGGCACATTTCAAAAGCACACACACCAACAAGGTCATTTCACATTCTTCAATACACCATCAGGTTAAATGGATGGGGTTCTGAAAAGTGGAACCGAGGTGACGCCAAGATGTCGAGAGCTTTTATTAGAGCCTCTAGTCTCTGTGGAACTCATTAAGAGACAACACAATAAAAAAGTTTTGATTGAAGTTGAATAAAATGAAAACTAAAAGTTGCAATTTGATAAACACGTTAATTCAATGCTGTCATTGGACTGCAATGGGACTACAATGAATATTACACCGGTAAGAAGCGTGGTATAAGCATGTGACACATGTCTCCACAATGGCCACACGTTTATTACACAATTCTTATATTATGTAAAGCCAAACATTACTTCTGTTAGAGAAAATTGAGCTATACGCATAAAGATGAGTGGGAAAAAATCTATTCCCTTCACCTGTCAAGACATGTACAGAATCACTGCATTTACATGTGAAGTCCAGTCTGACTAGGCTAAAGATTCAACCCCATCTTTCCGAAAGACCACTCGAAACCACTCGCATATATAATTTAGATTATTCATATTCTTGACTCTTTTCACCCCCGAGTTTCTTGAGAGTTGATGTAACAAGTACATTTCTCCATTGTGAGACCAATAAAGTCCTATTTTTATCTTATCTCTGTGCACCATTCCCAGTTGACCTTTGACCCCTTGTTATTAAGAAACAATTAGTCCAGATAAGTACTGATTAGCCCAAGGTTCAGAACGAACTGCTGTTTCAGAGCAATCTCCATCAGGGCGCTTTACATCAAGGAACCAGTCACCCATTCACACACTCACACACTCGCAGACACTAGAGGCAAGGAGGGTCTTGCCCAAGGACACAACAGTGTGCACCTGCAGGATTTGAACCGCCGATCCTCCGATCACAAGACGACCCGCTCTAGTCTCTGCGCCACCATCAACCTGTGGATCTGAATATAGATCTTCAGACTGTCTAATGGTCCAACAAACATACTTGCCACTGATCCAGCCATTACATGTTACATATCAATTATCAATTATATCTATTGATAAACACTTGGATAAACATTTAACAAGGATGACTTTTCTACACTATATATCCTTGGGTATACGACAGGCGTAGGTTTAGTTTAGTTTAATTGTTTATTTGAGCATTCTGCTCAAAAGGTTACATTAATATAAACAACTCACATTAAGTGATCTGATCATTACAAATATGTAAGATCGGTTATGTCTTAAAGGTCCTATATCATGCAAAGTCGACTTTTTGGAGCTTTTAGCCATTTAGCCATGTTGTTGTGCTATTTCCTTATCAAAAATCCCCCAGAGTGGTTTGTGGCTTCATTCACGCAGTTCTCAGTAATCCTCCTGAATCCTGCTCTCTGAGTAGCTGTGCTGCCCTCTCCTGGTGAACGACTGACTTGCTCAGTTGTGTCGTCACAGCGGAACGGAAGCAATGATGGAAAGCTGCAGACCCAGAGCCGAGACAGATCTACCGTGAAAAGTGAATCCACCATGATAGTGCGCCCTCTGCTGGTAAAGACGGATGTACGACGGTATTTAGCTCATGTTTTACAACGTGTTGACATGTGTAGGGTATGAGGGTTTATTAATCAATTAATTTGTTTTCTTAAAAGTAAAGAATAGGAGGCTAAACTACAGATTTATCTGAAGGAAGTAAGATCTTTAACGTACACATGGACCCTTTTTCTGAAATAATAAACACAGACATTACCAAAGCAAACTGTGGTTTATGGAGGTTTAATGATCAAAATCAATTAACAGACGGCATTAAATATTAAAGTGCAAACAGAATAACCTAGAAGGCTAACAGGATGAATAATCAGATAAAATGTTCTAAAATTGTATCTGAAGAGTATCTGTGAGTCTTATTGAGCCAGGTGAGATGCGCTTACGACCGTGAGAGGAATGTTTCCACGCCAACTGTGGTCTGGCGTTCCAAAGTCCTGGTGTCGGCCTTATGGTCGTGGTCTCTGAGTGGCTATCTCAAGCTCGTGCAGGCGCGGCCCTGTCTGCTGCTTCTCTGGGCCTTAGGCGTCAAGCAAGACTCAAAATTGGTTTCGCTGAAAGCTCAGCGATCAAAAAAGTTTGTTGTCTTGTAGGAAAAATGCAAATGTTCTTAAAAGAAGTAACGGATAGTTACAAATCACGTCAAGCGACGGGCTCAAACTTAAAGTTCTTGTGGTCCATCTGAGACAAAGGGGAGGTCAAAGTTCAGCGGGGGATGCCATGTGCTGTCCCTTCCGTCTCTCCTCCTGTCCCACCACTCTCACCAGAAGTTCAACTCTCTAACTCCCTCGAACTACTTCCTTACCCCTCCTTTATACCGGGGGGGCGGTCCCTTTGTCTCCGCGGGATTCGACCAATCGGTTCAGTCCGTAACCCGATATTATTGGGGCCCAAGTGGGAAGGGAGGAAGGCTTATCTTGGCGAGAAATTCATGAAATACATTCCCATTGCGATAAACACATTAGCAACTTCACAAACTTTCTAAATGCATTACCAACATTTCGAACAGTATGTATGTACATTGCATCTTTATTGACCTGGGGAAGAATTCATCATTAGAACAGATTGGTTGAGTTCATTCTCACTGTCCATGAATTAAAGAATTGGCTTATTACTGAAATCGGATGTTTGAGATTCAGTCTTTAGTCCAATTCGAAGGTCAATAAAGAGTTCTTGTCTCTGGTTGTGAAGTCTAAAAGATAGATCGTCACAGTCTTAATTTCGTCCTGAACCGTGCTCGATCTGATAAGCTATTCACAAGACCGGAAGTGAAGACGCGTCTTGAAGTGGGGGGTTTTGGTCATCTCTGGAATGCGGTAACCAGAGGGCAATAGGTCACCCACATGCTACACATGTAACTTAGTTTATATGTACTATTATTTGGGTTATTTTATGAAATTAAAACTGTATGTTTTACTCTTTCATTGTATTTTGTAGGACAGTGCATTCATTTGTTCAACAAGGGACAGAGACAATATTTTGGAACAAAATAAAATGTTTATTGTGGTAACGGCCAGTGCTGTAATCAATAAAGAAAGGAGAGAAATCATAGGGTTAATAATGTTAGCTTGCAGATGCAATAAAAAAGTAAAAAATAACATTTGTACCATCAGGCTCTTCCCTGTTTCGTAAATTCAGCAGCATCTTTCTGTCAACTTCACTAAAACAAAAGATCAACACTGATGTCAATAATGTGTAAAAATCAAACGTTGTAATTCTGGGCTAATAATGATATAAAAATGATAATAATGATAATAATAATACTACGGTCAAAACTAGTCTGGAATGACATACATGCAACAATGTGCCATTAATAATGGTGCCATAACTTTTTATCCAGGAGAAAACTTGTTGAGATTAAAAATCTCAAGAATCTCCAGGTCAAGATTCTTCAAAATTAAAATATGCAATAATTTGCCACAGAAAGTACAAGGTACCCTTAATACATCATTATGAATAAATTATATATTTACTTTACAGCCTGCAATTGCATTTTTTAAGTGGCATGTAATTGGGATTATTTATTGTTTTTACTAATTTACAACTAGCATAAACGCTATCTTAAGCAGAAAATTAATGTGTCATGTCATCTTTATCAAACAACAGAAGCATCTACGATTTCTATATTGGTTCATAAAAAAATGAAAAAAAATGAAATAACTCTGTTAAAGGCTCACGTACGTTGAGTTGATCAAAATCAATCGTCCCAAGACCTAATACCGTCGTATATCCGTCTTTACCAGCAGAGGGCGCACTATCACGGTGGATTCGCTTCACGGTATTTCTGTCTCGGCTCCGGGTCGGCAGCTTTCCCCTACTCAATGGAAGTGCTCGGCGTCTGTAATATAATGTCTTAATTCTATGCTTACGGCCTGATTTTAATTTGTAAACCAGTCTTTTCATTATTTCTGTTGTAAGAAAGAAATAAAGGGAAAGAAAAAAGAAAGGTTTGAGCTGCAGCTGAAGATGGAGCTCGTTATAACCTACTCTGGACACACATGTTCAGTTTTCTTACCTAATGATAATGTCACGGAGAAAAAGAAGCGCGTTTGGCTACGTGGACTTTATTCAACCTTCCTAAAGAAGAGGCCACTTGGCAGAAGTTGTTTTTTTCTCCGGGATTCGGCGACTATCAGCCAAAATAGTGTTTTTCTGTGACTGTCACTGATGGATGTTTGGGGAACCTTCACCAGAATCAAATTGGATTAACTTTTATAACAATGCAAGGCCCATAATGTGAACAGTGATTGACCAGAGTGGTGAGTTTATCAAAACATGTGTTAGCTTGTGTGTGTTAACCATTTATGAAGCTGTGTTGCAGATGTCAACTGATTATAACTGCATTATAAAGCAACTTCACTTATTGCTGTTTATTTATATTACGGTAAAGTTGTATGTGCAGAGAAAGGGGGCGGAGTTAACTGAATCGAAGCGTTGTCTCTTCTGGGTACCTCCAGAAAACACTGGAGGTACCCACAAGATGGTTCATACCTCCAGAAAACACTTATATTTATTACAAAAATGAGTGCTCCATAGTGGTAGAGGTACAATATATCATATAAATGCCTATACTTAACTTTGGAATGGCTAAAATAGCATGATACAGATCCTTTAAACTAAAAAACACTTGGCATCAGCAGTGGTTATTTTATTTTATTAGGCTACTTTAGGTATTTCTATCATTGTTTCTGACCCAGCCATGATTAGTTCCCGCTAGCATTAGCTATTGCCATTAGCTATTGCTAACTGCAGAATTTTGCATGGTGATCAAAAGTACATTTGCGTGATTGAATTCTCCAGGTTCTTAGCTTCATAATGATATACAGCATGCCCACATTGACTTAGATCTAGGTTGTAAAAATTGTGTTTTTAAGATGTTGAGAGCCAAAGCAGATACCCGTTATTGTATGCCCAGCACCAGCGCAGCTTATACTTAATAGTGTATGTGTTACAGAACTGTACAGGCGGCACGGTGGCGCAGCGGTTAGCAGGGGCGGACTGGCCATATGTCAATTCTGGAAGAGCACAGAAGGGCCACTGGCTCTTGGGCCACCAGTCCCGCCTCAACCGAGCTTTACCCAAATCTAAAAGCTAAAAAGAAAAGCATCAAAATAGCGAGGAAAAGAGGATGAAAACATGACAAAAACACGGACAAAAAAACACAACAAAAAATGATAGAAAAAGTAATTAAAAAAACAACAGACGATACCAATCAAAAAAAAAAAATAATAATAAAAAGCCGAACTGGGGAAAATGCACTCATTAGTGTTAAGGCGGGTGGTAAGGGGCTAACCTCTTAACTCCCACCTGAACGGATCCCATTTTTTCCAGTTTGGCTAATCAAAAAGCTTATTGGGAAAAAAGCACAAAAAATGTGACAAAAATTCAACAAAAATTCAACAAAAAAATTACAAAAACGCAACAAAAAGTGACAAAAATTCAACAAAAATGTCACAAAAATTAAAAAAATAAAAATAAAGAAAAAAACATACAAAAGGTGACACAACACAGCAACAACGCGAGGAAAAGGGTCAGTTTTGTGGGTCTTTCAAATGAGGTGTTACACAGCCAAAAGAGGACAGAATGCATTTGGTTTAGGCGGGTGGTAAGAGGTTAAAATATGTATTTGTGGAAGTGTCACATTTACGCTAATTTGGGCCAGGCTGGTCAGAGTTCCAGGAGGCGGTGCACCGTTTCAGATGATCAGAGGAGACAGAGGGCAACTACAGTTTCTCCATCCTCCAAGGTCATGCGGGTGGAGTGGCTGAAGGACAATAAGATCATCGACCCGGCCGAGGACAGGAACTTCGACATCACCGTGGACCACAACCTGATCATCAAGCAGGCGTGTCTGTCCGACACGGCCAACTACACCCGTGTGGCCAAGAACATCGTGGCCAAGCGCAAGAGCTCCACCGCCGTGGTCATCGTCTACGGATTTCCCATCAACCAGTGCTCCTCCTGTGACCAAAACAGTGAAGATGGCGGCCGCGACACAACGATTTTTCACCAAAGAAAAAAAAAAGAGTGGTGCGCACTGAATGGGTGCTGCTACCGAATGCTCTCTCATCGAATGCAATTTCTCCATCTGTGAGATCAATAAAGCACCATCTTATCTTATCTTATCTTAAAGGCCTGACCAAGACAGGACAAGCGGGACATGACTGTTATGGGAGTCCCCTGCAGACGGTCCCACATAATTTAGGGTCTAGTGCAGAGCAAGCCACGACTGAGATGACCAGCTGGGCCCCCACAAACACATATGTGGGCCGGTGCAGGCTGCGTTGGGAGCAGATGATGTCACAAACATAGTCCCAAACGCATAGAACAGCAGGAAGAGCAGAAAGAACACGAACCTGTGCTCATACAGCTGGGCCAGGCCATCCAGGCTCTAAGTGCTCTCAGACGAAATGTTCGATCTGACAAGGATCAGTTAAACACCATCATTCATAGTTAAGGGTATGAGCAAGATGCATAGTGGCAAGCATTCAAATTAGAAAGAAAATAGAAATCTTCTTAGAGTTTGCAGATGGTTCGAAACTGGTTCAAACTGTTTATTAACTATTCAGCGCACATGAAAAAGTATATACAAATCACATAAAACACAAGAACAGTTTCGACAACACAGTAGGCCCGGACATGCTTGAGTGAAAATGTCGAAAGGCTTTCATTCAGGGTTTACCATATTTTAATTACAGAATTACAGTAAGAGCAGTGTTCTAAGGCCATAGTGTAGTTAGGAAATTATGCACTATTGTCTTAGTACACTAAGGCACTTATGAGCAAGGCCATTGAAAAAATGTTTAATAGTCTCTGTAATAGACTATTAAAGATTTTTGAAATGGCATTGCTCATAATGCTTAAACTTTTCACACCTGATAAGCCTCATAAAATATTAGATTTTATGAGTACCATTTAATATAATAAAGCAAATAATTGCTCTTTCAACTGCCACCAGGCTTAAATTAACATGACTAAACCTTCAAATTGGGGTCCTTAATAGACCTAAATGGGACTAAATCATGTCTAAACTGGTTATCTCTAAAAGGAAAAAAGTCTAAAATTGCAGATGACCTTGAGTAGGCAACCACCACCACCACCAGTGGTACATGTAACAATGTTTGACAGCTACTGTTAAAAAGAAGAAATGACATGCTGTTAGGGGAATTTAAAAACACATACTTCAGTGTGCTTGTGCGGCACAGTAGCGCAGCGGTTAACGCCTCCGCTTCACAGTTAGAACGTCCCGGGTTCGATTCCCACCAGGACGGGGCCTTTCTGTGCGGAGTTTGCATGTTCTCCCCGTGTCTGCGTAGGTTTCCCCTACCACTAAAAACATGTGCAATAGTTGAATCCTCCAGCCAGGTGATTGTGACCATCAGCCTGGCTCCACATCATGGAGATGGGTCCCCGGACACGGCACTGCTGTCGACCACTGCTCCTTACAGGGACAATAAAGTATACAAACTTGTGCTCACTGTTAACTCATAGATCATCAGGACCAAAATGATGATCTTCAATCTTTTTATTAATCAAGCTAAATATTAGATACACCACCATAACGGCGTAAAGAAAATACCAAGTTGATTATTGAAAATACCAAATTGATTATTGAGCCTAATTTTACTCAAAATTATGCTTATTTAAGCTAATTGTCTCTGTGGACAAAAAAATACTACTACATGCCTTGTGTTGACTCAGGGCTCATCTTTTTAGGCTGTCTATGGCGGTGCAACAGTTCCTTTAGTTTTTGGTAAATCTCCACCACTTTCAGTCCATACACAACTGGATTGCACACAGTGGGTGTAATCACCATGAGGAGAGAAGACGTAACGGTGTTCGAAGTCCCACCACTAGGTACTCTCCTGTACAGCACCTCAAAGAGTGTAAACCCGGAGAAGTTCACAAAAACAATCACATGAGGCAGGCAGGTCTTGAAGGCTTTCGAGGCAAACTTTCTGGAACGCTGAAGACACAGTACTAAGATACGGCCATACGAAAAAAGAACAAAGACTATGGGGAGGAAAATATTTAGTGTCGCGCTTAAAAGACCATAAACTTCGCTCAAAAGGCGTTCTCGTCCACAGCTCAGACTGATAATAGTGTACATGTCGCAGTACAATCTAGTAACTCTATAGAGGCAGGGCTGCAGCCGACTCGCTAATGTCACTACCCCAACCACAATCAACGCTGGCCACAACCAGCAGACCAACAGCAGTGTCGTAACAGCAGTAGGAGACATGAGTGCAGCGTAATGGAGTGGGCGGCAAATGCACAGGTAGCGGTCAAAAGCCATGGCCAACAAGAGCAGGAAACTGGAGCAGCCGAGCGAACCGATCATA
The DNA here is from genome assembly GCF_951799975.1 of Gobius niger. Lineage (NCBI taxonomy): Eukaryota > Metazoa > Chordata > Actinopteri > Gobiiformes > Gobiidae > Gobius > Gobius niger. The sequence continues at coordinate 11,783,807 of NC_136860.1, read as the reverse complement.
AAGGCCTGAAACAGACACAATGAGAGGGGGAGCAGCACCACACGCCTCCCCTGCAGCAGGTCCCATATCAGTTTGGGGTAAATGAACGAGCTACACAGAGCCGAGTTGACCAGCACGGCCCCCACAAACACGTACATGGGCCGGTGCAGGCTGCGCTGGGAGCAGATGATGTAGACCACCAGGCTGTCGCTGAGTATCACAAAGACATAGAGTAGCAGGAAGAGAAGCAAGAACATGAACCTGTGCTCATACAGATGGGCCAGGCCGTCCAGGCTCAGTGTGCTCCCATACGAAATGTTCATTATCACTTCAACACCTTCAGTCACTTTTGTGTGTCATTATTCAGGGTGTGTACGAAAGTAACCAAAAGACAAAGACCAAGCTGAAAAAGCACTTGTGTATCAAGCAAGGATTACAGAGTACACAGCAATTCTTTCCTCTGTGACCCCTTTTTACTTAATAAAAATAGTAAAAAAAAAAGTTTTCTGCTATGTTAAACTGTTCATAACACATTTGGTGCACAAAGAGGCATCTATAAAACTGATATAATACATAAAAAACGGCTTAAGATGTCGACAATAACAACAAAGCAATGAGAAACAACTGAGTGCAGAGAAAACACAGCCAGAGGTATATGAGCCAGTGCATGTAGCAGCATCAACTTGTCCTCAGAGAGCTGGAATATAGAGGAGTACACAGGCCAACATAGTCAGTTTTACATCAGGTTAAACACGTGGTTCTGAAAGAGGAACAAAGTCACCGCCTTGATTCAAAGAGCTTTTATCATAGTCTTTACTCTCTGTGGAGCTCATTAAGAGACAACACAATAAGTGCTTTTGGACATCTTAGCCATGAAATATAACTTAAAAAATAATCAGAATAATTTGTATTAGTAACCTTTGAACGGTGTAATAAACTAGGCATGTTCTTCGGTGCAATGTGAAACATAGACTAAAATAATGCTGATGATAAAACTATGAGGGCATGCAAAAAAATACCTAACAAAAATGTAAAAAAACTCTGCATATACAAAATACACATTTACGACAAAACAAGTGTGTGCGTGTGTTGATGGATTTCTAAACGCATCATAAGCAGCAGATGCAGGAACCACATTTCAAACAAGAAGTAGCAGTTTTTCAGGGTTCATGAGTCTGATACAAAGACTTTTAGGGTTCATGAGACTAACTGTGGAGGGGAATAGGCAGTTCCTGGGAGATCCTGGTCCAAATGCACCTTATATTGAGGATGTGGTTCTGCAGACTTTTAGACAAAAACTGTTTAGTCACAGAAAACTGTGAGGATCTACTTTCTGAAGTTCTATTAAATGTAACAAAAAAAAGTGATAATGCAAACGGCTACTCCAGAGAGAGGCTCTGGGGAGATTAGAATTTTGGTCAGATAAATGTACAAAGGATCCATAATGCAAAACTGCCAATTGAGGTGAATGTATGAAACAAAACTGTGTTATAATGCGACAGTAAAAATTATAAGCTATGAAGTACTTTCCCTTTATCTGATTAAAAACTTGTATATGAAATGTGAACAGAGAAGCAGGTAAATCATAAGACTTCGTGTTGTCCCTGCGAATCATTGGTGGCCTCCAGATATCCTCTCATGAGTGTCCATTGCACCACTCACCAAAGCTAGTTCAACTCAAAAGACAACAATACACCAAAATAGTGGCTACTATTTCAACTGTGACATTAATTTTCCTGGTAACTTGGACAATGAGGCCTAATAGCTATTGTTGTATTATTAATTAGAACATACTCACTGAAGAACCTTATCAAGTCATTTATTTGTTAAGATAAGACATTTTTAATGCCCCGAACGAGAAAATCTGTGTGTGTGTGTGTGTGTGTGTGTGTGTGTGGGGGGGGATGGTTTTGCTGCTCTAGTCCAACAACCCTACAGCTAGGGCCCATTCTGATATTACATGTAAGAAAAGTGGTAGCTGTGACTCTTCAATGACACTTATGTTTGTCTATGGACAGTGTTTGCTTGTAACGCATAACATGGCGGATTTCTATGGTGACATTAAAACGAACATTCAATCACAAACTCTATTCCTTGATATGAAGCTCGTGGCCGTATCATGGATCCCAGCTCTACAGTTCAGATCACTGGCATAACCGTCATATGCAGTTACACATTCTGGCCGTGTCTTTTAACACATCCCCCAATGCTTTAGATTTTTTTTGCACTGGCAACCTGCTCAATTTAGAAATTATTTTAAAAAAAAGATTTGAATGGGCTCGACCTCCAAACCTCACAGACATCATCCAAATTTACACTCCAGCAGCTACAGCTCATGGTGCCCAAGAGACTCAAAGCCTGGGAACGCTTTTATTTTCTCAGTAATGTCGTTTTCTTTTTTTTTTTTCACATTTCTTTTTTATTGAAGAGACAAATAATAAAATTTTACATATTTTCTTTCCAAAAAAAAATAGTAATGTGATTTTGCTCTTCCATATTTACATATGGAACTCGCACAAATGAACAACAGAGAGGTGGGGTACCCTTTTGGTTTACATAGCATTGTCAACAATAGCAGCTTTACATGAAATCAGATCTTATCGGCTTGACATATTCTGTCCATTTTGACCAAATCCTGTAAAATGAGTCCATTTGCAGTTTCAACTGAGATGAATTTTCCATGATGTAGATGTCGTGAATAATGTTGATCCAATCCTCGTTTGTTGGTTTTCCAGGCTTGAGCCATCTTCTGGTGATGGCCTTTTTACTAGCCGCTAAGAGAATATAAAGTAGTTTCTTGTTTCCATTGTTAAGACCATCCAGTTCTATGTCAGCAAAATAGATTGCTTTTAATGATAAGGGGAAAACAATTGAAAATACATTTTGTATATGTTGATGAATCTCTACCCAATATTCTTGAATAATTTGGCAGCTCCAGAAAATATGGAAATGATTTGCCCCTGCAACACCACATCTCCAACATGTATCTCCTGTACCCTGGTATCTTTTTTGTGCTGGTGTAATGAAAAAACGCATTGTGTTTTTCCAGCAGAATTGACGCCATGTATTTGACCCAGTTGAGACCCACTGAATTTCACAAATGTGATCCCATTTCTCTTCAGTTACTGTAAGATGCCCTTCTCTTTCCCATTTTTCTTTCACGTAGTAGGTGCTCTCCCCTTTACTCCGCAGGATGCTGTTATATAGTTTGGAAATAATTTTGGTAAGGGACAAGGATTTTGTTAATGACATAAATGTTTGTAAGAGCCCTTGGTCAGGTGAAGGTATTTTAATATTCTGATTGAAATAGTGCCTGACTTGCAGGTACCTGAAAAAGTCTTCAGGGCCCAACCCATGTTTTTGCCTCAGAGCATCAAATGTTTGCAGAGCCCCCTTGTGGACAAATGAATTATAGTTGGTTAATCCTTTCAAAATCCATGTTTTAAATCTGTTATCATAATTATTAGGAGTAAATTCTGAGTCATATGCAAACCATCGCAGGATTTTAGATTCCTCCTGTAAACCACCGATTTTGATTATTTCATTCCAGGCTGTAATTGTTGTGAATGATATGTGTTCAGTTGAAAGATTGATTTTGGACTGCAATTTAGAATCTGCTATTAGTGCTTTAAGTGGTATTCCTTTAATCATAGTCCCCTCTATATCCTTCCATCCAGCTGTGTAGACCGGAGAGCACAAACAAACCAGGGGCCTCAACTGGGCAGCATAAAAATATTCTCGTAAACATGGTTGGCCCATACCCCCTTTTTCTTTCTTAATTTGTAACGTTTTGAACCTAATTCTGGGTTTTTTACCCTTCCATATAAACTTTGATATAATTTGGTCCCATTCTATAAATTGTTTTTGGGGTAAGTAATGTGGTTTTCTGTTGTGATTACTCTATTAACTTTCAAGGTTCATTCAGTCTGACAAACATGTTTCAGCCGCAATCTCAGAAGCATCACCGCCTGTGAAAGTCAACACGTTGACACAATGAACTATGTCACCGAGCGTATTTTTTTATTTTCTTTATCCGTTTTAATTGATCTATTTCATTGTATGTATTCACTTGTTTTTAGCCATTTTATTGTAGTTTATTGTAGGCTATTATTTATTTGTTTTGATGAATGCTTCTATTTGGTTCATTTTTTATTTATTGAATTTAAATTGGGGAAGCTAAACACACTTTTTGCTTTAATAATCGTATGTGCAGCATTTTAGGAATGTTTCTGCACATGAGATGTACTGAATGAATAAAGTGGATTGGAGAAAAAGGCACAAAGTTTTGAAAAAGCAAGAACAAAAACACACTGAACGGGCGAGTCACCTCTGTACATTAAAAGTAAAGGTGTCACGGAGGACAGCCGAACAGTAACAGGATGATGCAACGATCTAATGATGTCCACAGTGACAGTCGTTTGTCCCGAGCGGATCCCAGTGGAACTCATTAATGACAATGACCAACTGTCCTTCACAGATCTCAAGGGTCTAAAACCGCAAACACGCCTGCACAATTAATTGTCCCTCTACTGCACAAACACATTACGCGACCTACAAATAGAAAAAAACAACAGTAAAATATAAAAACAAATCCCCAAAATGATAGAGTAAAATTGTTTTTGCTCAGTTGACCAATGGGGTGACAAGATAGGAGCTGAAGGATGGGACAGGGAAGTTTGGGCATCTCTGCTCACACTGCTGCCTCCCCCACCAGGCCCCGGATGAACAAAAGAAGATGGATGGCGGGAAGAGGGTAGTTCAAACTGACATTGTTAATGACACAAGCTTGAATTTGGTGAAGATGACTAGAAATGTTTCCACAATACTATAGGCCAGTGTTTCCCAACCAGGGCTACAGGGACCCCTCGGGGTACTCGAGGACCTAGCAGGCGGTACTTGGAACTATTTCAGATTGAAAGAGGTGTAAAAGGGGGAAACTGAACACTATTTTGACAGGGAAAGCTATATTTTGCAGGAAAATGTGTAGTTTTGGGAGAATTTTAAAGGAATAGGCCACCGTTTTTACATACTGAGATATGCTCTTACCTCACTTTAGCCGAGTTAATATATCCCCGTCTGGTCTTTGTCCGTGCGCTCTGCCAGGCAAACGGAGCACATACGCAGCCTCTCCCATATGTGACATAGCTCCGAAAAAGCTCACGATAGAAGCTACCAAGCTCTTCCACGTGTTCCCTATTTAAATAAAGTTACGTGAAGTGTTTTCATGCGAAGTATATTTACACAGAAATGTAGCATGTCGATTTTATAAGCAAATAAAAAGGGGGACTATATTGTGAGGCGTAATGATACGAGGAGCAAAACGTCCGCGCAGTAACTCCTAAAGGTTATTGACGGAAGTGAACGGGGGAAGTCTTTAGGAGTTACTGCGCGGACGTTTTGCTCCTCGTATCATTACGCCTCACAATATAGCTTATAAAATCGTATGTGCTCCGTTTGCCTGGAGGAGCGCACGGACAAAGACCAGACGGGGATATATTAACTCGGCTAAAGTGAGGTAAGAACATATCTCAGTATGTAAAAACGGTGGCCTATTCCTTTAAGTTTACTTTGAACACAACATTTGTCTTTTTTCTTACAAATAGCGCTTTTAAGGGATTTCATTGTAAATAAACTGCAACACCCTTGAGGTAGGGAGTACTTGGACTGCCACTGAACGGTCCAAGGGGTCCGCAAGACAAAATAGGTTGGGAACCACTGCTATGGACGATAAGAAAAATAGCCGCAGTCTGTAATTGTGAAAATTGTGCAAATAATACTTAATAATGTTCAAAATTCTTTATCTCTTACGATTCTGAAATTAAACGCCAAAGTCTACAACATAAGAAACACAGGTGTACAATCTTGTGACCGATGTTCACCGCAGTGTTTCTCCGCTCACATGTGGCCTAGAAGTTGTGGGGGGCGCTTGTTTTAAAAGCTCTGACTGAGCTCTTTCCAATCCAAAAGAACAGTCTCTATCACTTTCGATTCCGGATATATCGGCTTTTTTGTCGGCTGATTTCGACCAATAGCCGATATTGTATAAGGGCGCACTCACACTTGAAATCCGAACCGTGCCACTCTCCAGCTCGTTTGAGGAAAGGCCTGGATGCCCCGAACGGCCCGCGCTCACACTTACACAAACGAACCGAGCCGTGGCCGAGCACGAGGAGTTGTTTACAAGTGTACGTGAGCAGCAGCAGCGCAACATAATGCGGAAGAAAAAAAAACCTTAAACAGCTGCGTGAAATAATGTCTACTTTGACCCCCTGTCAAATCTCTTCACTCCACTTTTCTTTGCATTTTACTACAGTTTCACAAAAAGGGCTATGGTGAATAACAGTCGATTTTAATAAAGCAGAGAAATAGAGAAGTGCGCGTCCCTCTGTCCCGCTCAGCTGAGGCGGGGGGGTGGAGCAGCACCTGCCGCTCTGAGCCTTTCTTTGGAGTCATATACAGCCTTCAAAAAAAGGCTACGAGAACAGAAGATATGACGTTCAGTTTATGTCATTCATTGCTGCTTCGGCCACTGGTTAAACAGCTTTATGTTGGTGAACTCCTGGAAGTATAGACTATACTTCGTATACGCTACATTGCGACAAAGCACTTCACAAGAACACGCACCGAAGTCACAAGCGATAAAAGCACCCGCAGGTTTTATCTGTCCCACTAAAGCCTGCGGCCAAACCAAGTGCAGCAGCAGAGAAGCTCGGACACAGGGCGGGAGAAGCGCAGCCGCTCCCATAAAGTCAGCCCGAGACGTGCGTGAAGCGGCCAGGGCGTCGGGAGTGAGCAGTCGGGGAGACGAGCGGTATGTGGCCGGGGGCCCGGGAAAGAAGCGGTCGGGGGCCGGGGAGACGAGAGCGAGGCAGCCGCTGCTCTGTTTGATAAACACAGCCTTTTCTCACTGTTTTACGTGACAAATGCACCCACCCATACAACCGCCGCTTGTATCCGTGCGTGTGCGCAAACACGAGCAACCGAGCCGCGCTCTGGCCCACCTCCTCTAAGTGGCTTCCAGCGCTTGGGCGCGGTTCGGATGGACAAGTGTGAGTGCGCCCTAAGACTCATATCGGCCTGATATATATCGGCCAGGCCCTACTAAAAAGCTTGCAAAGATGATTCCTTTAAAACCGTTATAGAGCATTAGAAGATGGTGATGTGGCCAAAAATGTGCATCAAGATATAAAAGAGAAGAACAATATATTTGGCAAAATAGAACAATTCCCTTTAAGCTCACATGGCCCTTCTTTTACGCAAGATAGACTCATGAGTAACAGACTTAAAATTACAAACAAACAATACCACATTTAAGATGAAATTAAAATCCACCCAACATTGTTCTCATAAATAACAAAATGAATAATGTATGACAAGGTTTTGAGAACGTAACATGCAACTGACTATAAAACCTTATTCACTTGGAAATAAACTAAAATTTGACTTAACGTGAAGTGTTTTCCCCTGCAGTTCACTCACCCCTGGGCAACCACTGACCAGTTGTTATCACCGCAAGGTTTCCCCGGTCAGAGTTAGCCCACCTGCAGGTCTGGGTGCGGGTGTTGGTCCATGGTCCTCCAGGGTCACAGTAGCTAAATCAGAAACACTTAGAGTTACTCCTGGAGAAAGAAAATCAATCAGAATTTGAAAATATGACCAGATTATTATGCTCTTGACATATTTGTGAAGGCTCTCATAGCGCAGCATTTATAAGTTCACATCAAACACACGGCCAACATGAGACATCTCATTATACTGCAAAGTTGAAGCCATCCACTAAAAAAGGATTTCAAAGGTTCTCCACCCGACTGTCAGTAACTATTTCAAAAATGGACATTTATGACAAAGCCCGATGTACGAAAGTTGTTGAGGGCGAACTGGCAGTTTGTCGTATAATAAGTTATACGTGTATGTGTATAAACTCGTCCCTGTGAACTATTAGGATTCTAGAAATGTCCGGAATGGAAAGCTAGGAACGAGACAAATGCAAATTATAATTGAATGTTTATTTTTCCAGTGCTTAAGATGAAATATGATGTGTAAAGTTCTAGGCCTACATAGACCATAGAGACATAGACTCATAAATTCATAATTTCCATAAACCCAGGCTTCGGTCACACGCCCACTTTAGCTCTGCACACGTCACCATCATCATAACTACCTACAATAAAACTGCTCTCGTGGGGTTCTTACGAGAGGCAGAGACAGGTGTGCATTGCAAACAGCATGTCACCTTTCTGAAGTGCACAGGAAAAACACGTGTTCTTGTTGTATTTGTCAAATATGAAAAGGCAGACTAATCTAAATTGTCTTTGCTTGGTGTGAATGCGGTGTGAGCGGTTTCATGCTTCATGAACAATTCTGACCTCAAAATAAAAACTTTTCTGAACGAGACGACTCAAAGGTGATTTGTGTCTTAAATAGCTGCGACACACGCCTCATAACAAGGCCACCATTGTGCCACTGCCAACATTTCACTCTCACAAAAGAGTCTATCAACGCACTACTCACCGCATGGTAGTATCTTCATCAGTCAGAAACTGTGCCAGCGCCGAGTGTCCATGAAAGTCCAACAACACACAAGGGGAGACGGAAGACTTCGCATTCTCCAAGTCCTTCTCAACAACGTTCATGTCCATGCCCGTGTTTTCCATGGATGTTCTGAGTAGCGGGTTGGCGGTGTTGATTAGCTTGATTGACGCGCGCGCTCGCACCATCAAAGGAAACAAGCGAATCATCCAGAAGGCGGTTTGGTCACGTGCACCAGGGCCTCTGATTGGCGTCAGATTCAGTGTTTCTTGAGATATTATTACTGTATTATTATGTTATTACTTTGGCTCTGAAGATAGAATGAACATAACACATGTTGTATTTAACCTCTTAACCCCCACCATAGCCAAGTGCATTTTCTCCAGTTCAGCTTTACCCAAATCTAAAAGTTTACAGCCTATTGGCCAGTGTAACGCCTCATTGGAAAGCTAAGGCCTACAAAACATATGAAATGTGCATTTATTGTTTTTTTACTCTTGTATGTCAGGTACCTGATATCAAATGTTAGTAGAGTGTGAGTCGCAGAAACATTTTACATACTGATGAAAAGTGAAATATTTACACTCGTCAGTCTTCACCCTAATGGTAGCTGACTGTATATAGAGTCCATTTAAATCAAACATAGAGAACAGGGAAACTTCTTGGAGTTCGGAGTGAGACTGGGTTAATGGCACAAATTTAAGGCGAGACACTGCAGGTGAATAGGGAAAAAAATGTATATTTACATATATCAATTTGAAACTGTTGCTGTAGATCACTGGCATAAATGTGAGAAAAAAATACATTGCAAGTTTTCTGTTATTTTATCTTTTCATTAAAGAACAAGGTGTTTTATGCCTAAAAATGCCCCAAATTTCCCATCTTTTCGGCGACGAAATCTGAATAATGGATAGAGCTACATTCAAATTTATGGTTTCATTTTATTGATAAATGAGTTGCCAAGACTTTCTCAGAGGGGATTTTGGATTTCTTGTTTAGTTTTAAAATAAGCTGTTTTTTAGTGGAAACATTTGTAAAAGTGCAATTTTCGCCTAATGTTTTGACATTCAAAACTCAATAAATGGGGCTTAGGGATTAAATAATAAAAAATCCCTCTGAAAAAATCTTCCAAATCTTGTTCAGTCCAAGGCTGGAAAATTTGAAGTCTTTAGGTCCGACTGACGTGAACATAGTGTCGCCACAATGACAGAAAAATGTGTTTTGAGAAAAAGGCCCTTGAAATTGTGTTCTCCCATATAAGTCTATGGGGGAACATTGAATCAGCGCAATATTTAAACATGTTATTGTGAAGATTAGGCATATTTTCTGTTCCCGGGTGAAAGCTTATATGTTCAGAGACCCATTTGGCCCAAAACCTGAAAACTGAAAAAATTGAGTTTTGCCTGTAGTGTATCAATGGATCAACAAACAAAATGGCACACTCAGATGTATGGAAAAGGACACCAGCACCACCTGTTACTTGTGTGAGAAACAAATTTATTTGGTTTCTGTGAGCAACTACAGTTGTAGTGTTCTCATACATGTTATTCATCGTTCATCAAACTGATATATTTATAAAAAGTAAAGAAATATCCTCTACATACAACATCTAATACAAAACAGTCTGGGTGAGATCACTGCTTTAGCTTTGAGGGAAGGACGAGGGGAGGGGGGTGAAAAATTAAGTGCTGACAAATATCTCCAAGACAATTCATACAATAAAATATCATATCCATAAATCTGTGCTTTAAATAAGTTTAAAAATAAAACATTTGTTAAAAACAATGAACAAACACAAACAAAACAGACCCACACACGCTCACGCACTCCCACACGCACGCACTCCGGTGAGGAAAAAGGCATTCTTTGGTTTTTACGTTGCAGCCCTTAAATACATGAAGCACGAACAGCAAACCGTCTGCTGGAATGTGACAACACAGTAAAGATACAATTTACCAACAAAAACAAAAAGTGACAGACGGCAACAAAAAAAAGCTCAAGCCGATGCGTCGTGTGTGAAGTAATGATGACAAATAAATATTTTCTTGCTAGTAAAATATGGACCGATGAACTGTGTTTTGTTTGTGAGGTGCTGTATAACAACAGATTTCCCTATGTGCCTGTGCTATTAGATTGATAAGTGAGCCAGCAACCTCAATACCACACGGGTTTGCAAAATGTCATTGAAACTGAACAGCGACAACCTAAACGTCTAAAAAAGAAATCTGGCATGGCTTGTTTAGATGTGTCTCATGTTCATTCATTCTCATGCATCGTCTACAACAGGGGTGCACAAAGTGGGGCCCGCCGGAGAGTGACCTACTTTTGCGCCGCATCTGGTTAATAAGGCTGCGTCCGAAACATCAGACTTTCCAAATTAGGCATTTAGGATGTTATTTGCATAGATAGAATTAAATGCAAATGTATACCAAAAAACAAAACAAAGTAACTATTATTATTTGCAGTTATATGTGTTGCACGCTGACATCGCCGTGTTTGGCCCGCGGCCCACAGGCACATTTTCATTTTGGCCCTCAGAGACAAAACGTTTGGGCACCCCTGGTCTACAAAAAAGAAACGTAATAAACCCCCCCTTTACCAAGCACATTTTCTCCAGCTTTACCCGAATCTAAGCGTTTCTCGACTGGAGCTTACAGCCTATTCGTCCAGAGTAATGCCTCATTTGAAAGCTAAGACCTACAAAACTCGCCCAAACTTCTTTTTGTTTTCACATTTTAGTCATTTTTATTGTGTTTTTTATCACTTTTTCGTAGTCGCATTTTGACACATTTTTCTCACGTTATTGTCACATGTTTGCCGAATTTTTCTCGTTTTTGTTGTCGTGATGAAAACACAACAAAAACATTGGCCTAAAGGCGGTAAACGCCAGTCAAGAAGCGGGGGTTAAAAGGTTAAAGATTGGGATTATTCCGTTTTATTACACAGAGCATCGGTATCCAAATTGGCTGGAAGCGCACTCATTTGGCCCAAAGCACAAAAGGGGATCTTTTAATGACCTCACACACGTTCCATTGAAAATCTTACACCATGTACTGCGGAATCCCGAGCCCGAAACGCAGCTGTTTAAGGCTCGTATCATAAGGCAGAAGTCGTCAACAAAAGACAGAGGCACGGCATTCAAGTGCGCAAACAAAAGGGGAAAAGTCGAGACAGAAGCAGCAAGACAGAGCACAACTTAAGTCTTTTTCACGAGTCTTGCACTGACAGAGTTATTAAATACATATACCAAAACGTCTGGGCGGTAACTCTGTCGGTAAAAGGCTCCGATTGTGGACTGGAGCCCCACAGGAAAAGCCCCAATAAGTTAGTGTCGGGTTTTGACTGACATCGCAGTGACACAGCTGGATAATGGATACAAATCGAGAACTCCCAAGTGCATCGGCACGTTCTTCCGGATTCACGGTCTTTAAAAATGTTTTGTAACAAGATGCAGACGGCACACAGGAGACGTAACGTTTTCACGGACTGCTGAAGTTTCTTTTTAGACACATTTTTTGTAGGAAAGTTGGCTTTAAGGCGAAACTATTTATTACGAAACTAGACACTCTAATACACCTTATCTGTGATTTTGGGAGCTCTGTGATGAACAGAACTGAAATAAATGAAGATCAACAACTGATTAAATGCCCAGATGAACTGTCCAGATTGTGACTTTTCACAACACGGCAGAAATGACCATGCCCCTTGTTAGTTCTGCGTGTGTTTTCAATGCCCCGCCCACCGGCCCTGCACAGAACAAGGATCTCCACACCTTGTGCTTCAGATCGCTCTTTATTTTTTATCAGGCGGCATCATAATCACGGACCAATACGGTCAACAAGCCGACAGTTTTGTATGATCTAAAAATAAACCGCGAGCACTGTTTACCGCGGGTCACCACCGCATCCTATTTTTATCACAATATTTCAGCTCTATGTTCTCTTAAAACAGCGTGAAACTCACGCCCAGACATTCTCAATAGTCGATGTTCTTTTCAGTCACAACTCAGTGAAGTGAGTGAAATGAGGGAGACAGTTGTGTTTCATAAAACACGCGATATCCGTATCTCGAAAAAAATCTGTGATTTTGAGCAAAACTAGCCTCTGTTTAGTTTAGATTTCTCAGAGGCACGTAGATTAAACTGAGAGCTTAGAGTCTCCCCTTTTAAACAAGCCATAGCATGTGGCCATAGCTGTAACACAGAATATGCTGTGGTGCTACAAATATCAGGAAAAATGGTCTGGGTAGTTGGCACTCTACAGCTAAATCCCAAAAACAGCGCGGCACTCAATGTGTTAAAATAACCGGATTTGGACTGTACAATGGGCCGTAGGTAATCTGGATTTACACACGGCCCTAAAGACTTCAAATATCGTTACTTTAACACTTCAAAATCAGTGCCGTCACATTGACAAGAGAGATTGATGGTCCTTGGAATCTTTTGTGTTCAGCAAGGGGTCCCCTGGTCCCCCAAAAAAGTTTTTGAGAACGGCTGTTACGGAAAGTTTGAATTCACACGGAAGCACGTTTTGCCACTGGGCAGGAGTCAAACTAAAGTCGCACAGAAATGGAAGTCACTGCAACCCCGTCGTCTTTGACACACTTTGGGGTGCAAGTTCAGAATATTCCTGCACTTGCACCCCGGAGCGAAACCCTAAGCATCTTTTTTTTTAGTCCCACAGTGACTGGGCAATGGTTTGTGTTTGCGTTGATGAGCTCTTCCTGTGGTCGCCCAGGCACTCCCTCTCCTCTTCCTCCCCTCCTTCACTCCTCTTCCTCCTCCTCTTCTTCCTCCTCTCCCGCCATCACCTCCACCAGCAGATCTGCCACACATGTCGCCTCCCCCAGGCTGTTCACCGCCTTCACTGTGTACTTGGCATCGTCGTCGCCTGACACCTGAGCACATTGAAAACAGTAGTGGCAGTAAAAGTAAGGATTATACGGGGAAGAAAACGCACTTTAACTTAAATACGACATATGAAAGTGTCGTTGTCTGACCTCTGAAATGACCAGGCTGCAGTTCCCCTCTTCATCGTAGTCGATTTGGAAATGTCGGGTCTCTTTGATGGGCTGGTCATCTTTGTACCACACCACCTCGGGGTCAGGGTAACCTTGTATTTACAAAAAAAAATACACTATAACACTATGAACTCAGATTGTTTGCTAAGATGATCCTTGGCTAAGTAAGGTTGGTGCCCACTGCTCTAGGGTGTTGAGGCAAAGGATTTTTTGTAAATCTGTCTGACAGTACCTTCTATCTTGCAGTCGAAGCGGGCAGCGCTGCCCTCCACCACCTCCACATCCTTGATGACCGCACTGAAGGTGGGCTTGCACTCCGTCTTCTGCTCGTACTCCAAACACTCCAGGAACTGGTTGTCCTCTGAACACAGAACAGACCACAGTGATCCTCTTCAACTCAACGATCTGAACAATGGAAATGAAACGGGCTCTCCACACCTTCAGTGGGTGATCCTTTCTTAGCGCTGACTCCTGCCATCATGGCCATGGAAGACAACCGGCCAATCGCTCGCACTGCATGACCCGTTTTCTGTCACAACACATGGACAGATCACTTAAAGCTGGGTACCTGATATTTCCTGTTCAAACAGTGACATTTTTTGTTTTGGCCCAAACTTGTTTGTAGCTCTCACAGTCCCTCCTGTGTGTGAAGCAGGGGCGCCACCCCCAAGATAAATTCCACTTATTTAGATTAGACTTCTATCATCCATTGCTCAATAAAACTTAAAGGTGAAGACATACAACAAGGTCTGTGTTTTGCTGTGTTTACAACATACTAAAATAAATGTATTCAACAACACCAAAAAAAATCAGGTACCCCAGCTTTAACACTTACAATTGCACAGATCTTCATGTCATTTATTTATTTTATATGGACATAACAATAACATTGGACTAACCAGATATATTGTTTAAAGTCTTATAGCACATGTCAACACCTGTTCATAGGGGGCTTTTAGCACGCAATAAACATTTTTCAAAAATTGTGCAAGGCTGCTTTGTGTATGCTCAAAACACAGTTTTGGCCTCGCGTCATTGTTTTGGGTCAGTTAAAAAAAAAAAAATTAGTGTTGGGAACTTGATTAAAATGTTTCATTGAGTGAGTGAGTCTGTGGTTAATTCACATTTCAATCAAAAACAACAATTTCAATCAAATAACCCTTTTTGCAACTAAATCATAGAGTAAATAGATACGAACTCAACAACAAATACACTATTACAGCTATTCAGCTTTCAAGCATTTCAGGAATCATCATGTAGCTTGTAAACAGCACACTAAAAAGTCATGATAGTGCCACATTTTCCATTCTATATAGTAAAATCAATAAACAATAGGGGCAAAAAACATTCCCTTTAAGAATTTAACATTTGCTGTACACAACATACTGGTAGTTATTTTCTATCATTACAGGATGTTTTTTTAACCAATAATGAGTTCCCAGTTTGGTCTTTCTCATCCATCACTGTTGTGAGCGGATGTAGCATGTGCATCAGATCTACAGGGCATACCAGAAACACGCAAATAGAAAGGTTCTGGCTCAGGACTTTATAAAAATGCATTAATTGCCCAGCCCCAGTCCTAGTTAAAATTTGGTATCTAAATCTTTTTATTTAACATTGGCGTTATCATTAGCGATGACATGAAAAAAAAAATCTAACCTGAACAAACTCTTTTCTCTCCTACTCTTTTACCTGCCATTTTCTCCTCAGGATGTACTTCTTCATTCTCTCTTTGGACAGTTTCTTGGCCTTCATGGTGTTGGTGTCCTGTTTGAGCCAGGGGTGCTCGTAGCACTGGGCACAGGTAAGTCTGGACCTGAACGAGGACACACACAGGAGAGTCAGCACAGAGAAGAGCACAGACATGTCTCCCTCTGGTGGCGTGAGACGGTTACTTCATGTCCTTCTTGAGCAGCATGGTGATGAAGTCTTTGGCGTTGTCCGAGATCTCGTCAAAAGCGTCGTCCTCGAAGTCCCAGGTGGCCGAGGTGACGTTGGACAGTGTCTCGTTGTCACTGTCTCCCATGAACGGAGACAGACCGGACAGCCTAGAGATTAAAACAAACTATAATATAATATACTCCAGATGGATTATAAAAAGCAAAAGTCCAAATTACACATTACATTGTAGATGACACTCTAAAATGATCCACAACGTCTGGAATTGTGGGCATATTTGGGCATTTATTTGTAATAAATAAAGTTAATACGCAGAAATTTTAAAGCAGTACTAAGTAACTCTTCCCCCTAGAGGCCATAAGCGCAACTGCAGGTGTCGTAGCAAGTTACAATTTTTTAACTTATTAATTGTCTTGGAGAGTAAATACTACGCCGACAGGAAAGGCGAAGGGAGAGAGGGTTACTGTACATCCAATTATACAATGGAATTTTTTATTTTTTATTTTCAAGTTGCAAACATGGTTTTCTGGCCAGAGACACCAGGGGGAGATGAAAGACCCTCCAATCATCCCATAAACACTTGTATTACCCCCACAGGGACTACGGAAAGGATTTATTAAGGTAAACACGTTACTTAGTACTGCTTTAAAGAGGGGGTATTATGCTTTTTTCAGCCACATAGCACCAGTCTATAGCACACTACAATGATGACGAAACCTTCTGTTGGTCTGTCAATGCATTAAATTAGAATAACTGCCTTGTATAAAATTGCTCTTTCAAAATGGTGGTAGCGAATGGCTTGAAATAGGCCCCTGTCTCTTTAAGAACCTCTGACCCTTTCCGACACGCCCCCTCCACACGCTGTCTGTGGCATCACAACACTTTCTCCACAGTATTGAAACTACGATCGGTGCATTTTAATTTTTATTGTTGGAAAGGAGCTACTGTTTATCACTTTGTGAACAATGGCCACACAGGATATTATTTGGAGACGAACCTTCCACACCGGACGCTTGGAAGGGGCTCTTGCCTGAAAAATAACTGCTGTTTGGAGGCTCTCTCTTTGCTACTGCCATGCCCTATGGATCTCTAACTATACCCCCATGGACGACACCAGGATCTGCAGGAGCCCATACGATCCAAAAGACGGACATTATCTGTGCAGGTGGACAATGGTTTTTCGAGGTTACCCCGTTAGCTTGTTATAATCGACTACAGCTCATTGTTGATGAAAAGTCTGCAATAAACCACAAATGTGTAAAGCCAGGCTCATTGTGTGATCATCGTAAAGGCTGCTTCAAGTAGTTGTCTGCTTTATTGACGTTATTTGTGCATAATATGCTGCCTGTTTTCAATGAATGTTGTGAAGGTGAAGGTTGTTAGCTTGCCGTGGCTAATAGTGCCGTAGCTCCGGGAGAAACCACTCGGCTACGACTCACTGTAGATGAAATGTGAGCAATAAACTACGAAATCAACAAGCCAGGCTCCGTGTGTGATCATCATAAAGGCTGCTTCAAGCAGTTGCCTGTTTTAGTGGCGTTTTTAGTGCATAATATGCTGCTTGTATTCAGTGAATTTTCCCGTTAGCTTGTCGCGGCTAGCTTGTTAGCTCCGGGAGAAAGCCACTCGTCTATGACCCATTGTAGATGAAATGTGAGCAATAAACTTCCAAATCAACAAGCCTGGCTCCGTGTGTGATCATTGTTAAACGGTTCTTTATGTGTGTGGTGGTTTTATTGACTTTATTTGTGCATATTTCTCGTTTCCACGTGATGACTCGAGGTTTAGCTTAGCATTAGCTTTCTCCGGAGGCTCTGCATCATCAAGGCCCAGCGCAGAACCAGACACTGAAATAAGTGTTCTTGTCACCGGTTTGAATCCTGGGTGTTTCGGTAACAGAAACACTGATGTGTGTCTTTGTAAAAGTCTGCTGTGGCTCCGGTTCACAACACATGAAGCTAAACCTCCATGATGACTCTGTTTACATCTTAGGGCTAGACACTGCGGGGAGGGGGTTCTACTGAGGGGCAGTGGTTGGTTACTCGGCTGGTGACGAAAGGTCGGAGGCGTATCCTGGAGGTCGAGGGCGTTCCCTAAAGGAATCAGGCGTTTTATCCCTAAAATGGCTGCCATCAGAGTTTTTACAGACTACTCGAAAATACGTGAATGTGCTAAGGCAACACTTCAGGCATGTTTTTAATGAGGGAATGACATCATAACATGATGTAAAGCTTGAAAAAGTCGATTTTGCATAATACCCCCCCTTTAATAAATTATAACCTATTTATCCCAAAAATATATTGGTACATTTTCAACTACATATTTATCCTCTCCACTGACTCAGTTCTCAGTGTGACTATGGACAACCACAGTGTAAGTCATTTATATGCCACTAGACACCGCCAAAGAGCTAGAACATGCACGTCAATAAAAAGCAAAGTGCAGAGAAAATAATGTTTAAAACAGCTAAATTAAGTAAGCTTAAATATATGTCTTGAAAGCAATTTGGTTTCAATTCTACTGCCTTAAACAACTATAGTGATTTTCAATGGGCTTAACCGCTGGAAAGGAGGAGTAAAAATGAATGGTAAAGCAAACAGAGAAAACATACAGATCAACGTGTGACTTACAAGATGTAGCAGATGACTCCTATGCTCCACATGTCAGTGGGATAACTGATTGCTTCATAGTTAATAACCTCAGGGGCCACAAACTCCGGGGTCCCAAACAACACCTTCAGTGTGCCAGCATTTTCTGTTAGGGGCAAATAGAAAAAGCACCTCTTTTAAATCATCTTTAAAAACCCACTTATACTATTTGTTAAGGAAACACAACCAGGGACCAGCTAAAGCCTGGGACAAGCTAGAGTAGAGGTTCTCAACTGGTGAGGTGTCGGGACCCACAATCACTCTGGGATGACCCTAATACGCAACCCTAATACAATTAAAACTTGTAAAATATCATATAGAATATTGTCTTTTCCTCATTATTATCCGCATTAAATAAGCCCCAAAAGCAGAAATTATGATAAAAACAGACTAGTGATTCGATACTTTTTCTGTACATAAATATGAAAAGATATGTTTTCTGGGAAAGGCTTGCGACCCACTGAAAACTGTTCTGCGACCCACTTTAGTGTCCCAGCCCACCAGTTGAGAATCACTGCATGAGAGGACTCTTTTGTGTGATATAAAAACATGGAACTACACAATTATAACAAGTGTAAGATATGATGCCAAACCGTACACTATCTGTTTTCTGTGAAGATTTGTGTCACACGCCACACCCCCAGTAGAGTCATGCAATCGAAGGTGAGCCTCAGACCATTAGGAGCCATGCCAGTGTGGATAAACCAATGGCCGCTGGGTGCTCTGCTTTCTGACGACGACACTAGGGGCCGCCATTGCTGTAGTACCTCCATATAGCCGCTAGTAACCCATTGGAATGCATTGCACTTTAGACACGTTAAAAGCAACTTTAAAGCCTGCTTTCTAACTTTCCTAAACTTTCTACAGATAGATATTTCTCCTGTGATAACGCTGGGTTAGTTACAATTAAAGAAACCAGGCTGGTTTTCATAAGAACATTTTTAGAAAACTCATGCTAATGAGGGCCTGACTGTTAGCATTGGAGCTGCGCGAACTACAAGTCACGCAAGGGCCGAGTCTACAGTGAAGATCCCGCCCTTATGGAACATGCTTGCTCAGAGCTGGAGAGGAGGAGTCTGTAAATCCGCCATGATTTCCCCCTCGATTTCCCCCCCCTGGTCATTGTGGTAAACGGGGAGGAGTGAGGAAAGACGGTCTATTAATATTATGACTATTGGATAAACACGGGTGATAAACATAAAGACGCCGCTAGAACGGTGTCCGGGGACGGGCTGGGTCCACGCAGAAGCAGCGGTCCACTCATCCAACATTGCCTTATCTGCCCTGGGCCAGCCCTAGTGATCAGAGCCCGGGCTGGGTCCACATCTGTAGGATAGTGTACTACCCCAATGACGAAAAACTTAAAGGAAAAACTAATATGACAGGGCGCTGAAGTGTTGCATGAAGTAGAAGTACGCATTGTGACTGCTCTGTCATATCTGACCTGACAGGCCCAAAAAGTGTGTCAGCCACTGGGAAAACCCCCGAGAGCAAGCAGGAATTGTAATTATCATCAATTATAGGTTTTTGAGGCTTCAACGCGACATATAGTTTTAACACTGTTGCACTTTCCCCAACGGCATCTCAATTTTACCCTTATTGAGCCTATTCCATAGCTGAAAGCGGCTGACACACTGTACCTAGTCTCCTGGCCAGCCCGAAGTCGATGAGTTTGATCTTGCTGCCGGTCTTGTTGACGCACATGATGTTCTCCGGTTTGAGGTCCAGGTGCACCACGCCCTGTTTGTGGATGAAGTTGACTCCGTCGATGATCTGCAGCATGTACTTGATCACCTCCCTCTCCGTCAGCTCGAAGTCCTCATCGATGATCCGCTCGAACAGCTCACCGCCGGAAATACTGGAACAGAGGCGGCTCACGTTAAAATGAATACATTTTAATTATAACTGAAACTACACGACATATAAAAGGAGAACAGTGAGAAATGGGAAGAATTATGTACAGGGACTTTAATTGGTTTCAGTGTATAAGACGTTGATAACCAGTACTATTCTGATCACCTCTGATGCACCTTCACCTAAACCTTAAAAGACCAAAACATAATATGACAGCTTCACTGTGATGACCGTGCAAGATTTCTGTTCTAGGACCGGAGAGGTTTTATCTAAAAAGGAAGTTATTGTCTTTCCATGGCTGCACTAAATTTAGCAGAGGAAATAGCTGCTTTAGGATTCCTCTCATCGCTCCATCTCACAGCTGTAAAAACAACTCCTCAAAACTGAAACATCTGAGGTCCTAGCTTACATTTGAGTCACAGATTCAATACAAAACCTCCATGTTTTTAAAGCCCATAATCCATCACTGGACGAATGTTTTTAAGCCCCAATATGGTATGATACGTCCGATTTAAAATAAGAAAACAATATCTTTTTATCCCCAATTACACGAGACATGTACAAAATAAAAACATATATATATATATACATAATTGGCATCAGCACGATCATCGTTTCGCGTGTACGCACAGTTCTAGCACCATGACGATGTCGGACTTGCCCTCGAAGGCGTCCACACACTGCACCAGTTTGGGGTGGTGCAGGCTGTTCATGATGCTGATCTCCTGCCGCACATTGTCCTTATCTTTGGCCGAGTACGCCTTGATGAACTTCCCCGCCCAGATCTTCTTCGTGGCCTTCTCCACCAGCTTGAAGACCTGGCCGAACTTTCCCCTGGAACGGCAAATTCACAGAGATGGAATTTTTTCAGTTTCATTTGGAAAAAAACAATGCATTGTTTATTATTCTACTAGGCACATGACACATTTTAAATTGCTTTTATTTGTCAAAGCTCTTGTAACTCAAAAACTCACTCAGTAAATTGTTACTCCTGTTTTGGAGAAAACTACTCCAAGAAGTACAGTTTCTTCACAAAGTTACTCATACTACACACCTCTGCCCATCGCCACAGTGGATGTTGTTCTCATACAATAACCGCATGACTCACTGTTCTGAAATCAACACTTAAAAGAGCTTTATGCTATATTTTTCATTCTCATTCTCTTCTCAGTAGATCTATACATTATGCCAAACCTGGGCAAATTACGGCCCGCAGGCCGGATACAATTCAATCCGACCTACGACTTGTGGGGCATAAATTGCCCACCCCCTTGATCGTTGGATGGTTAGATATATCTCACTGGTATGTTTTTATTTACAAGGCTGACTTCTTATTGATCTTGTCTCTTAAAAATGAGAGTCAGCGTGGTCTTTGTTCTAATGATTCGGCTCCATTTACTTGGAACTGCAGAAGGACTTAAAAATCACGGACCTAATTCTTTGAATAGTTTCATGTCTCTTGTGATGTCAGTCCAGTTCAGATCATCTGTGAGTGAATGTTTTAACTAATGCGGTGTATGTTTTTTTAATTGGGCAAGTCTTTCCTGTAAAAGAGATCTAAGATCTCAGTGGAACTAACCTGGTTAAATAGATACATAGACAAATAGACAGGAAACTCCACAGTGCAAAAATGTTTAGCGGGTGTATCCTTACGTTCCAAGCCTCTCCTCCACGTCATACAGGTCCTTCACCTTCATGTCTGCTCTGATGGACACGTCTCTGTAGTCCGGCTCCTTATCTGCATCTGAAACACCAGTGAGCACAAGCAACTTCATCTGGAGCTGTGTCTCAAAGGAAAATCTCAAAATAAATGGAATCTATATTGATATAAACCCTTTCAACATGTCTACAAACTTAGGTCAAGCTTTTCATTAAGGCGAGTGCTCTGCTTTCTCTTGTCATTTTGTCAAGAACCGTCTCAAATACTCCAAGACTCCATACCATCATCATCTTCTTCCGCCTCAGCTTCCTCTCGGTTCTCTGTCAGAGGAACGGACATGTAAGTTCAGTAAGTGACAGAGGTGTCTTTGGATGTAGCTGGAGTAAAGTTCTGCTGCGTTTCGTTCCCTCACCATCGTCCACCAGCCCCATAGTGACGGGCTCGGACTCTGCGCTGGGCTCTCCCACTCCGTAAATGTTCTCTGCTCGCACCCGGAACTTGTATTGCCGCTCTGGGAGAAGGTTCTGCAAAGAGTATTATTAACAGCGATGGGCAAATGAAAAACGGCACTGCACGGCCCACTTCAATACTCCATTAACGTTTTTACTAAAAACACTTAATGTGTTTGAGGTCTAATTTTAAAAATGTTGTAAAATGTGCTAAATCGACCACCTGGTTTTGCATTTATGTAAAGTAAGTCCCTCCTTCCCGAATCTCAGCAACTACTCTGAGGCTAGTATCCTCCCACGTCGACCAATAAGACAAACTTTTCCTGTGAACCAGCCTGTGAGGTCCAATCAGGAGGGAGGGGGAGGAGCTTGATCGTTTACTTTTGAAAATACTGTTCCTGTTTTGCAAACTAAGAAGAACTTTCTGGTTAAGGAGGGGAAGAGTTTGATTGTTTACTTAACATTTCACTCCATCTCCCCTCACTTTGCAAACTTACAGAGTGTCACTTTAAACTTGCAGACAACACAAAGATTTTGTGGCTTCCTGGACACATAAACAGCAACGACAGAAACCATATCGCATTTAAATCAAATTTAAGTCCTTACAGAGATGAAGAGTGGGGAGAGACATTATGCAAACTGTTAGAGCTTTCTTGTGCCTATTATGCTTTAAATCGAAAGTGCTGCCTTATTTATCCAGAACCAGCAGTGTCTTAACATTTTCCCTGTTGAACTGCCTCCAGCGCGTTGGCTCTGAAAACACTTGTACACACCTGTACATTGTAGGAGGTGCTGTTGCAGGAGACCAGGTGCTTCCACTCCTGCCCCACAGAGTCCCAGATCTCCAGGTTGTAGGACTGCACTGCGCTGCCCCCGTCGTACGTCGGGCCGTACCAGGACAGGGTCAGGCTGGCGCGCCGTATGTCTGAGGCGGCTGGGACCTTTGCTGGGGGGTCCGGCTTATCTGTAGGACACAGGATATTACCAAGAACATATGTTTTCAGTTGCAATTTCATAATAGAACTTTGGTATTCAAGGAAAAGGGGTACAGCATAGGAATAAACCGATGGGGAGTTAACACTTTAGTGTGTTAGATGTATTGACCAGTAGTGACCTGACAGGCTGCACAAATAAAACATATGATACACATGTCAGAAAAATCACAACTTTCAATTAATAATATTAAATTCCGAAAAACTGTAATTAGTAAAAAAAAAAAAAGAAAAGATATTTATATATATATACATACATACTTGTATAATGTTTGTATTATAATAATTGCATAAATGTTTCTTTCTTTTTTAAACTTAAACATGTATATATATATATATTTTTTTACTTTTCTTTGTACTCCTGCTCCTGTATATCAGTGTCATTGTCAATATTGTAAATATTTAATTATTGTCACGTGATTCCAGTCACATGAGCATCTATTGCTTAAAAGTGTCGCACACCTGTTCAGAGTGCCTCAGCTTCTCAATACAGCCTTGCATATGTATATTTAATTGGGAAACACCAAGATTCTGAGTCTTATTTTTCACTGGAGTCCAGGTCCTGGAGTGGACCCTAAAGACCATGCCTGGTAGACCTCCCCCTGTCAAACAGATAATACTTTGCCAACAGGCTATTGTTGTATTGTCAACTATCACATGTACAACATGCTACACACACGCGCCACTTTTAGTCACTTTCGACCTTCCGATCATGAGACGTCCCGCTCTACCACATGTGCCACAAAGCTGAAAATATAATTTGACTTCTGGTTCTTGACCTGACATTTTTGCGACTCATTGTCCTTTTTGCTGTACTGGCTGTAGCAAGCAACGCAATCTCCCCAGTGTGGGACAGTAAAAGTTTTCTTATCATAACAACTATCACTGTACTGTGGACAGATGTTGAGTTTCCCCTTTTGAACAGACTGTTGAAGGTACACAGCAATACAAAAGAGATTTCCACATGACCAATTTATGGTACGAGAGGGTGCGGTTGCGTACCGACGATGGTGAGGTTGAGCGCGGCCTGCCTGAGCCCGTAGCTGTTCCTCAGTTCCACAGTGTAACAGCCGCAGTGCTCCTGCTGGCCACTGGAGATGGTCAGTTTACTGCTGCTGTCTGAGCTCTCGATGGAGATGTCCGACGTGCCCTCCTGGATCTGAACACACAAATACCATTCACCAGTTAGCTCTTGGGATATTTAAGAAAGAAAAACAAAAACAGCAGCATGTCTTACTGGTTTCCTGAACTTGAGCCAGGTGCAGGTGATGGGAGGAGCCCCAGAGAACTTGCAGAGGATCTGCACCTTCTCCCCCGCCAGGATCTTCATGTCCTCTGGGAACTGTAGGATCTGAGGCGGCAGCGCTGTGGACACATACAACAGTTCTGCTAATGCTGCAATATAGCAATGTCAAAAGTCTTATGCTGCTGTTTTGTGTCTTCACTCCATACATTAGCAGTGGTTTTCAAGCTTTTCACACCAAGTACCACCTTATAAAACATTTGGTGGTCGAAGTACTTGATTTCATTGCTTGAGTAAAACTAACTAACCTAATATTCCTCCAATACAACTCATAAGTTGCTTTGCCAAATGTTTGCTAAAGTTACTTAAGTGGAATAAAAATGACTTTGCGGCTTCAAAAATGTGAAAATTTAACCTGAATTCACCCCTGTACGGAAACACAATGTTCAAATGTAGCAGAGTAAAAGTAATACATTCTTAACAAAAAAACATCCTCAAAGACTCTGCTTAAAGGTGCGTTAAACTAATAAGTTTAATTATGTTAAAACAAAGATATTTTTTGTTTTCTGAGTGTGCCAATATTAGTGGAATGTGTTCATTTATTTACTTAATAAATTGATTAAACACACTCTCACTCACCCTGGCCTATTGCACATGTTTTTAGTGGTTGGGGAAGCCGAAGCATCCGGAGGAAACCTAGGTAAACATGCTTTTTTTTTTAATACCTCATACCTTGTTTTGGAGGCGTTTTCGGTGTTGGCTTCTTTATCCTGGCTTCACCTGTTTAAAAAAAGACAAAAAAAGCCATTTAACATTATACTGGAGGTCAGAGGGAGGACGCGCTTCACATGTTTTTTTCTTTTAGTGCGATACAGAGAGGAGCAGCAGCGGCAGAAGAATGCAGGAGAAACAGACAGTCCTGTTGCCCTTATATGGCTGTCCCAAAAATAGCCCTACATTCAGAAAGATGTGAGGGAAGAATCTCCATCTGAAATATGAAAATGTACAGGCTTTAAATAAACGTCTTTAAACAAAATGTGGAATTCTCTTAGCCCAGCCCCTCTATGGAAACATAAACACAGCACTTTCTAAAATGGATTCTTTTTTTAAGAGACCTCAGGCAAACTGAGCTTTCTCCATAAAGCAACTTTGACGTAGCTCCGCTTGTGGACAAGTCTCTCCATGGGCAACATCTCTGACATGTTAGCACCATATGAACCATCATCCCAGAGTCAAGACTAAACATGCTGAGGCCGTGTTTCATCTTTATGACACAGGTCTAAACTCTGACTATGTTCAAATCTAGGCTGAAACCTGAAGTTGAAGTTATTGTATCTGCACACTTCACTTCTAAACTTATAATATTTATGCTTTATTAATGTAATCTATGTATCTATCTATGTAATCTGCCTTCTAAGTATAATATCTTGTACTTCACTCTGTCATGCACTATAATGTAAAATGCCCATTTTAGACTGTGTAACACCTAACATCTTCTAATGCAGTGATTCTCAACCTGGGGGTCAGGACCCCCAAGGGGATCGCGAGACAAATTTGGGGGGTCGCCAGATCATTTAGATAAAATATACGTATTTTCATTAGCATATACTCTAATGTTTTAGTGTAGCATGTGTTTGCTATTTTACCAAAGTGCCATTATTTGTTCATAGTTTGATGAACTATATTTCAGCCATTTTTTTTTTTTCTTATTTATTTAATTATGTAGGCTAATGTTCCTATTTCTCAAGGTGTGACCCGGACGGAGGGTCACGAACCCCTTTACCGGTTATAATGGGGGTCGCGGCTCCAAAAGGTTGAGAACCACTGTTCTAATGCAACATTCAAAGCTAAATCCCAAACTTCTTGTTGCTTTATTTGTCAATATACATCAACTGTATAACGAAATGTTCCTCTGCATTTGACCCATCCTTCGACGCCGCTGGGAGCAGTGGGCGGCGGCACTAACACGCCCGGGGCCAGGCTGATGGTCAGAATCACCTGTCTGAAGCATTCACCTGTTTTACATGTTTTTAGTGGTAGGGGAAACCAGAGTACATGCAGGAAACCTACGCAGACACGGGGAGAACATGCAAACTCCACACAGAAAGACCCTGTCTCGGTGGGAAATGAACCCGGGACCTTTTAGCTGTGAAGCACAAGCCCTCAATTCCTTCCAAATATAAAGGGAATTTTCAGTTATATAATGTGGGAATCAAATTAAAAATTAAAAAACAACATAATATTATGCAACTTTTAATGTAAAAAAAAAAAGTTCATATTTGTGCCCATTTGACCTTTCAGTCTCCAAGTGGTGGTTAGCTTAGTGCTCAGTGGCTCCATGATGCTGCAGGACACATTTTATTCCATGTTTTTTATGGTTTCTGGTAGGTTTTGTATACACAACCACGGACCAAGGCGCTATGCCAACACCCAAACGGCTGCTGGGTCACTACAGGTTCAAATACGCACTAACATCCACTTTTTTTTTTACATAAAAAGTTGCATAGTGCACCTTTAAGGATGGCATGGGGCTGTATTTGCATTCTAGTGACAATCAACATGAGTGCCAAAACAACAAAAAATATACACATACTGTAACCGTTACTAAACTCAGTACAGACAGTAAGGAAGTAAGTTACTGCTGCCCCATGGATGCAGATACACAAGCTGTGTATTAGATAGTAGCGTGTATATATATATATAGCAAGACATGAGTGGGACAAGCTGTTGTGAGATAGATGGTGGTCTCTCTCTGTGCCTCTGTCATCACCAAACCCTTTCTAAGTACAGACCAGGATGATCGTATCTACGCCGTGTCGTCACACTCACACCAACTTCAATATGATGAATAGAGTGATGATAAGACCCTTTATACAGGTCACGGGGCCATATGCAGGGCTTATGGTATGGATAAGCTATGCCTCTGTACAGGCAGAGGGGTCAACAACATGGTGAAGGGAGAACAGTGTGGATTTGTCAGTGGAAAACCTCTCTGAGGAGGTATAGATGCAGACATGAGGAGGCTGGTGGAGGAGGAAGGGTGTGAAGCATGATTTGTTGAGAGGCGATGATAGAGGACGTGATTAGCTAATGTAGGAACAAGGCCAGGAAATACAGTCTCTTTTGTTGTATTGTTTTGACTTGTTAAGATTTAGTTGTGCATTTGCTTCGATTCAATACATTTTGCGTTCATTTCAGATAAAAAAATTTGCCAGTGGGGTAAGAATTAGACTTGTCCCACTGGCAGTTTTACTTTCTTATTTCAAGCAAGATAACCTTAGAACAAGTCTGTAATTTCATCAAGCAAAGCAAAGTAATTTTGATCAGGACAAAAGTCAACATTCGTCAAAACCGCTCAAAACAAGATTAATATTCTCAATTCAAGTAATTTAAACCCCACACCTGACATTTGAGTAGCGTAACATTAGAAAACATTCTGCAATACATCATGATACAGCAATTAAATAAAATTGTGATTTAAAGGTAAAGGTGCTTTGTCATTATACAACAAAGGCACTATGTCGGATTTTTGTCTGTATAAATAAATATAAAATCTTTTTATCCATCATGAACTAGCAATCGTTGTTGTTTACATGACAGTGACAGTATTGCTTCCTGAAAACTGTGAATTGTGGTTATAAACTCATCTTTTTGAAGAACCAGGATGTTAGCAAAGCATTAGGAAAGTTAGGCTCTTAACTGAAATCATCATGTCCATATCTAAGCAAAGTACTTGAAATAGACAAAACCACTCTTATGCATTTCAAGTACGGCTCAGTGCATGTTTTGTGTGGGTACATTATATTGCAATCCAACATTCGTGAGGATTTTTCAAGTGCTGTATTGCTTCACCCTGATCAATGTACACGTCATTTATGGTGTAAAGGATATTGAACCAAACTGCTGCATACGTAATGAAAACTTGCCACAATACACCCACAATGAATATTAATGAAATGTGAAGAAACTGTCTGAAACTATATTATTAGACAAGACGCATCAGCCACATAACTGACCCATAATGCCACGACTTGAACTTCAAAAAAGATTCAAGATTCAAGATTTTTTATTTGTCAAACCATGTGAATGGTTTGAAATGATATTTCTCTCATAGATTATCAAGAATATCTTACTTGGATCATGTGTAAATATTCAATCTAATAACAATCAGATTACAATGAACCCCCCCCCCAAAAAATAAATAAAAATAAAAATAATAATAATTAATAAATAAATTAAAAAATAAATAAATATATGGCAAATTCCTTGAAAAATTTCCTGGAGAGATTACCATACCCACCTCACAAGTCTACGACACATGTGTCAAACATAAGGCCTGAGATAATTTAAAAAGTTAGACATCCAGCCCATTCCTGTGCGGAGGAGTTAATTTTTAAAGAAATAACCAGTATACTTACTCCAGCCACAAGGGAACAGCCAAGATAAAAAAGGTTAAGAATTAAACACACATGTCCAGCAGAGGGCACTGACATGAAGAGATCATGATAAAAACAACACATTATAGCCACGTGGTAAATGGTCAGTCTGCCCCTGTCTGGCCACAACAGTAGCTTGAAAAATAGTATTTTCCTGTTTACATTATATGTGGCTCACAACCAGCGGTGGGAGCTGAATATCGGCCACAGTCAAAAATGTGTTTGTCAAGCCCTGGTCTACAAGATTCACAGTTTTAAGGCAAATATAGTGCTTGATTTAAGGTCACAGTTTAGAGACTCTGCAGAGACTTTGCTAATTGCTTCCAGTTTTGAAAGAGAAGAGCAACTGGCTGCTCTTAAAGCTTTTCTTCAAAAGGAAAAAAAAGACACTTTTCGTGCCATGCCACTGGATTTGCATGTTATCCACAGCGGTCTCCACTTCGACTGAAGGAGATCAACTGGTCAAACCTTGCATTTGTGCAAATTGGTTTACACTGTCCATGATAATCCCACCTTGAAATTGCATTAGATTGAAGCAGCATCAGGCTGTCTAACCAAAATCCTACAACCTCTTGAACAAACCTATTTAACAGGTGAACCATCTCAATACTTTCAAGCATATAACTTGAAAAAAAAAGAAAAAAAAACAGCAGCTGTGAGGAGATGGCTCAAGGTGAAGAGCAGCGGTGATTGCAGTAAACGTTTTGGAAGTTGTCCAGCAAATATCTTCCGAATCCCGAAGCCAAGCCAGGGCACCGGTTCAGCGGAGACACAGGTCGGCCTTTTCCACCAGCGCCAGTAAACACTAATAAACAGTGGAATGAATTGAGAATGTGTGCAGAGGATTATATGGCTATTTTCTCCTGACTTACAACTCAAGATTCAGTTCATGATGCACATTTTACACACCAGAGGCCCTAACATTACTGTATATAATATATAATATATATTCACTGCAGCTTTTGAAATGTGCTAATTGCAACAAGTCAAAATTACAACCCATAGGAGTGGGTTACGTCTTCAATCATATTCTGTGTCCACCAACAACTTGGTTCTTTACAAATAAATCTGATGATTTTACCAGAAAGACTGTGTTGCCCCCTCAACAGCCAGCTACATTTGTTTTCCAACAGGTCACAAGCCTTTTTCTACAACAAATCCTCTTTGCACATCTCCAACACAGCAGTAGAAATATCAGCCTCCACCTCTTTAAACAGTCCATGATAAACGATATTATTGAAGACTATAATGCAGCCGAAACTACTTCTAAAGCTTGAAAATGACAGTTACGCTCTGTTTAAAGAATACTTAATCATAAAATATCCCACAATGAACATGAAACACAATGAGAAACAACTTACTTTGGGTGAAAGATAAAGCTTTACATTAGAAAATTTGGGGGCAATGTACACCTGATAAATATTGGGCCAAAAAACATATTGTAATGTATTGTTCATCTGTCATTTATTGAACGATAAATCGATATAGTCATTATCATGACAACCCAAAACCTGCACAATAGGCGACTACTTAGTACACTTTAAAGTGCATATGACAGGTTTTAATACTTTTGACGTCAACAGATGTTATTAAAATGGATAACATCTGTTGTAAGATATAATTATCATTTTATTTCAGTATTCAGCATTTATTCAGCATTTAATGAAATGTTGAGAAGAAAAGTTATTTTTATTTGAATTTTTAAGAGACGGACAGGAAGTGACATAGATAGAGGTAAAGAGCCATAGCAGTTTGACTCATTTCCCGTTGACATAACTTGGTCGGCGCGGCAACAGTTTAAAATTGTGTGCCTCTGTCTATGTCACTTCCTGTCGGTGTCCAACAAGGAAGTGAAACTATAAACATAACAAGAATTGTCAAATATTACATTTTTAAAAATAAAATTGTCTAACTATGTTTTAGCAAAAATTGTGTCCCATGTGTCATATGCACTTTAAGCTTTTTCAAAGAAAAAAAAAAGTTAACATCGTCAGCTGTCATAACAAACCTCGCATTGCCAAGTTCACCAAGTTTCATTTTAACAGGCTCGTAAGTGCGGTCGTGTGCCCTGCTCGGCCCGCGTGAACATTTACATAAGCGATTTTAACAAGGAGGACGATACATTCATAGGCCTTTGGAGATGCACGGGGCTCTTCCAAAATAGGGCCCGGAGGCTGCGGAGGGCGCGCTGCTTAAAAGGAGAGCGGAGCCGTGTTTGAGCGAGCCATTCGGAGGGAAAACAGTCTGCGCCCCGGCGGAGGAAAGACGGCCTTATAAGGAAGCGCGAGAGAGTGTCAGAGAGAGGCCGGGGCTCCATCACACGCATGTACAGCGGCAAACCAGGGACACATGAGAGGAGGGGGTTCAAGTGATTTCAAGAAGATGCTGGTTGTACTGTAAGTTTGCAAGGGAGAATATCATGCAATGTTATGTTTGTTGTTTTGTTGTTACCGTATATGCAAAACATACCCGGAGTAGCATTTCCTGTTCACTGAGGCAGTCTCTTGTCCTGCAGCAGAAAGTGCTTGAACTTCCTGTATTCTGTGCTCAAAGTGTGTTCATCAAGGTGCCATTGATTTGTTGCCAATGCCGCTAGCATAAAAAAAACGCTTGTATTTACTGTTTGATCACAAATTCACAGGTGATGACAGTCTTTGCTCCCAACATGTCTTTTCCATACACAGATATTATTTTAAATCCGAAAACATAAAAGACTGAGGCCGAGATGCCCAAGAGAATATGTATGAGCCACTATTGACTTGAGCATGTTATGTCCACTTTAAGACTGAGGTAGACTATATCGAAGAGCTATGCCCAGGGACCAGATCCAGATTATCAGCTTGATTTCATGGTCAGGATTACCTAGCTTTAATGCGGAGCCATTTGGGGGGGATTTGGAAGAGCCAGTGTTAAAGCAGTACTAAGTAACTTGTTTACCTTAATAAATCCTTTTCATAGTCCCTCTGGGGGTAATACAAGTGTTAATGGGATGATTGGGGGTCTTTCATCTCCCTGTGTTGTGTCTCTGGCCAAAAAAACGCAATTGCAACTTGACTGCCACCAGACCGGAGCCACCAATACACACTAATAGAATCACGAAGAAGAAGCTAACAGGCTAACGGGCAAAGCTAACTGCGGGCTAGCGCCACTGTAAACAGTATGCACAGCCAAGTTTGAGTGAAAATATTTCCATTGTGTAATTGGATGTACAATATCCCTCTCTCCCTTCACCTTTTCTGATAGTGTAGTATTTACTCTCACAGACAATTAATAAGTTAAAAAATCGCAACATGCTACGACACCTGCAGTGGCACTTATGGCCTCTAGGGGCAAGAGTTACTTAGTACTGCTTTAAATGAGGGAATTACTATCTTATGCCGAGCAATGGTACTGCATACCTGCATATCAAGAAAGTTTATCTGTTGTTGTTTTATTTTTTAAATATTGTGATACTGTTTAACGATATAAATGGGTTAAACCAAAGTTGTTGTTAATCCAAACTCATGAATTAACAACAACTTTGATGCCATCGACAGAACCTTCCAGTCAACATAACATGTACCTGCCACTATTATTGACAAAGATCATGAACGACCTCAACTGTTTTAAGACGTTAGCATGCTGCTGATGCCTCTTACTGTGGGCTGTTGCTGTAGTTTGTCAGTATATATAGACTAATCAAGCTCAGAGAAGCTGATTTGTTGTGCTATTATTTATACGTTTATTGGTATCAAGAAGTTGTTTTTTGCGGGGTTAGATTGTATCTAATTAGCAAAGAAAAGCTATTTATAGACGTTTATCATTGGTAACACAGGAGTAGCCTAAGAAGAAGTTATAATTAAGTACAGCAGCCTAACAGGCAAACTAAACTCGAGGTTATGTAGGTACTAAACACACTGGAAACAACATCAAGGCCTCTCATATTGTTGGATTCCAATTCATTAGAGTGGATAGAATTGACTTTGCATTTCCTTACTGCTTCTTGTTAAAAGTACACTCTGATTTCCTTTAGGTGTTGTGGTTTTTGTCGTACCACAAGGGAAACAATTCTGCACTGTCCTCATTAGCTTATTACAATAGCATATTCAAGCTAGCTCCATTATTCCACCGAGCCCATCTGTGAATGATGCTCAGGCTGATGCCGGCATGTTTATTCAGCGGCCCTCTCTCGGATTTCAGAAACGTGAGCCAGCGCGGTTGTAAACACGCTCACTCACACAGGCAGCAGACCGAGAGGGGGGGCTTATCCTGGATCATAAAGATAAGGTGCACTTTTTCCACTGCGAACCAAACCTCCAACCAAAAGGCTACGGCAGCACAGATTTACGGCGTAATGTTCGGGTCACGCTGAGGGGACGCAGAATGTCAGACATGTCCCACGAGAGGTGCAGCCTAAAGTGACCCCAGCAAAGAGGAGTGGATGGGACTCGATAGTGGAGCAACAGATTATTTGTGAACGCGAAAGACAGGAGACAAGGCATAGCTGTTGCTGGAATTGTGTGTGGAATTGATGCCAAGACAACTACAGTAAAGTAATTTTTTTTTGCCTTGAGGCCAAACAACAACTACAACTCACTGTGACCGTATGGAAAAGTATGCTTGCCGTTACATGCAAAATACTTTTCGATATTGGCACAGTAAGCAAGTTGTCCTTATTAACTAACCCAAATGCGAAATTCAAAATATACTCCGTGCACAGTGGGGACACATAAATAAACAAAAGCGGAGACAGGAAATGCACTGACCACTTGCTGACCCCCACGCCTCATAACCACGCCTCGCCGTCCTCATTTCTTCAGTACTTGCAGTTTTTGTGACCACATCTACAAAATGGTGGATTTATGAAATGTTCAATCCACTGCTCTGCTGGATCCTGATAATCTTGGCTGTCTATCACGGATTAAATGAGCGTCCTTTAGAATGACTTAGACCTGCGTTAGGGTCAGCCTCAGATTAAAAATGCCATATCTGCGGAATAAGACCATCTGATGAGAGATGTGCTTTGGCCGTCTTCCATGTGTTACATAACGTTGCCCAGTCAAAGTGAGGTAAATATCTTTATCCACAAATATGCACTTTCCTTCTGCTTCAGCCTCTGAGGCTTATGCAACCTTATGATAAACAAATGTCTGAAGATGTAGAGAAGTCCGTCTGGAACCCTTGATGGGCACTGGAGAAACAAATGGCTGAAAGTTGTAGCGATAAAAATGGCAAAAAGTGTACACATCCGAGAGAAATGTTTCGAGACCAGTTACTGTGATGGAAAAACTACGGATTATTAGAGATAGAAATTGCGAATAGAACCATAGAACAATAAGACAAGCAATGTATTATAATTAGGAATGTCCCGATCCGCTATTCAGTATCGGTATAGGTAGCCGATCCGGGGATTTTATCACTAAGCTACGCTACTACTGCAAACCTGCCGCTTGAACATTCACTGAGGACAATCAGAAACATAATGATGGCAGAGAGAAGTTCCCTGTTACCTTTGCAGGGCTGTCATTTAGCTTCTACAGAGGAGTCAGAAAGAAATTAGTCCAAGAGCAGAGATGAGAGGCTGCACACTTTTGTTTATGCATAATAATTAGCACTACTAGTGTTTATGTCTTTTACAGACCTTAAACATAATGAAATAGACCTGAATGGCCTTTGATGCAGATAGAGCTGAAACTATAATATAGTGCTTTCCTGTTGTTTTGTGAAGGGGCTTAAAATTCTGCAATTACAAAACTGTTACAAAACGCCCATTTTAGCCTTTATATCACCTAACATTACCTTTCAATTTAAAATTCAAAGCTAAAGAGCTAAGAGAGGCCTGCAATAGTCGAATACAGTATGTAGCAGAAGATAAATTATTAATATAGCCTATATAATATACGATATATAATATATACAAATTTTAAAATACAAAAAGGCTGTATCGGATCAGTATTGGATCGGTATCGGCCAGCATGAAGTGCTAAAATATTGAATCGGATTGGCAGCTCAAAAAAGCGGATTGGGACTTCCTAATTATACTTCAATTTGTCTTGGACTTGCCATGCTGTGGTTCATACAACAACAATATATGACAGTGTATTAACATTCATACAAAAAGGACAACAGTCAGCTCAATGGGGCCGTTTTGCACTTTTGCAGAATGAGCTGTCCTGGTCAGGGAGCACAGTCCTCATCCTCTCTGCTGCAACACGATTTCCTTCAGGCGTGCAATCCACAACAGAAACACACCAGCAGCATACTGCCAGCAAAATAAATGGAAATCAACACCGAAATCAACACTGCAAGCAATTGTCATATTTGCAGCTCTTCTCCCAAGTGTTCAAAGTGATAACACATGTAAAAATGTATATACTTTTAGTATCTCTTTTGAATAGTGAAATGCTGCCCATAGAGGAAAACGTGATGTGACTTTATGAGGATATCAGTTGTTGCTCAGGGGCAGAACCACACTTGAGGGTGGAAATAAGTCCTCGTGATGAAGCGGTTAACACTTGGCTGGAGTCATTACAGGAGGGATGAGCAGTTCTCCAGTGTTGATGAGCATGAGCGTTCACACCACTGAAGGAGAACAGAGACACCCCTGGATTAGAGCCCGAGGCCACTTCAAACACAAGCGCGATAAGATGCCAAAAACAAAGTTACATCGACCTCAGAGACTGAGGACAGATGAGGATAGAAAGAAGCACTTTTGACATGATCTATTTGTAAACCACAAGCAGAAAGGCCACACCAAGACGCTCTCATCCCGGGTTTGAATGCAATGCACACCCACAGTGTGAACAGTTGTACAGATTTGTCCACACCAATTACATGTTCTCCTTTCACATTCACTCACACGCAAAACTACAAATGCCCACCCACAGCAGAGACGCACCATCACGAGTCCAACGTGAGCGAATAATGACACATCCTGCAGCTGCCTGTAAAGGCCCTTTCACACCAACACAATAATCTCTTGTCAGGAGTGGTCGAGCAGGTTTTCGCGGACCATAGATGGCAGTCTCTGGAGGTCCATGACGCTCATTTTTTACAATTGCGTTTGTCAAGTCGGCATCTAGCTGTTGCCGCACTCGCCGCACTATAATTGGCCTGCCTTTGTCAGCTGATCAGCGAATCAACTGGATACTGGAGGGAGAACTTTTCCACTGTGTTTTTGAGCTGTGGGACCCAATTGGGCGTCATGCTTCATGCGCCCAGTTTTGTCAACATGCATGATAAATACACAAGCTTGAAAAATAAAGAAAATTAAAAAAATAAAACGTGACTCTCTGAGAATACATTTCACATGCTATCAGAGACTGCCACCACACGGCATTCGAACTGGGACATTTTGTTGACAACATCCAGCTAGACTGTGCACTGCTGTCAAGCTTGGTCTTAGTTTGGGTCACTTCAATGTAGATGTTGCTCTTAGCAGGTGAGACAGGGACAGACATGAGAACACCTGAGCAGAATCACCAAACTATTCACAGTATTCACACTATTCAGTCTGCGCATGTTCAGTACAACTACTAATACCATCTGGTCTTTCTGACTGGAATTTCAGAACATCCCGCTGTCTGACTAAACATGAAAACGTTAAAAGCCAACCTGCGGCTCATCCCAGGTTATGGGTCACTGTTTCCCAAGAGCAACCAAATCCATGCAGTGAGTTCTCAAAATAAAACATCCTGAAAGTGTATTTAAACCTAATCTTTGGCTACTTGTGATCAAAACCAATCAAGCAACCTCTGCATGGAGCGGTTTCTTCGCTTTGAGGGCTGTTCTTGTTGCCAGGGCAGATCACGCTACTACATCAACTTGTGCAAAGAGTGAAATAAGCTATCCTCCTTATTCCTGCAGCCTGTGCAACACTTGTCCCACCACCGTCCACTTGTGCATTCTCGTTGCAAGCCTTATCACTCGAAATGTCCAGAAGGAATGCCTGTAAGACACGTGAGCCACTCTCTGTCTGAGGTATAATGTGGAGGAGGTGGGGGGAGAGGGGAGGGGTAGCATCCCTGACGCTGATGGGAAACGTTGGTCTTATCGTCCGAAGGTAGGAATAATAACCTGACAGTGATATACGCTCTGATGGCTCCAATGATACACAGAGCACACCGAAATAGCCCCCATCTGCGTTCATGTGTGTGTGGGAACCAGCCATCCCAGCCCGCACGGCCATATTGGGACAAAAGGAAAGGGTCTGCAGCTGCATATTTTGGAAACTCACTCTCGGAGGTCGGAGTCGCCTTCTTGGACTTCTTGTCAGCCGGGGAGTTCTCGGCAGGGTCTGCAAAAAAAAAAAAAGAGGAGAAAGAGAGACGAGGGTGGATTAAAATCGTCAATTAATCTTGCCCGGGGCGGTTCATGTTTCAATTTGTTCTTGGGGAGAAATGGGAAGATTTTTACTACAGCTCTCAAAGTGGACTTGAGTGGGCCTGTCCTGTCAAATTTGGATCTTAAAAGTTCACAGTGAAATACAGGTTTGCTGAGCCAAAACGAGCAGACAGCCGTTTCCAAGACGTTTTTGTCAGTAAAGCTTAAGTCTAGCGTGGTAGATAGCGAGTCCCGTGCACTCCGGCGCTCGTTTTACTCAAAGTAACCACAGAAAAAATAAACGCCAAAACAGGAAAAGTAGAGCAGCCTTTTAAATCTAACAATTTCCTGGTCACAAAGTCCTAGAACTTGCTCATGCCCCTGGTTTAAGGAAAACACGCAAACATGACAAAAAAAACGAGGCGTCTCCATCTGCGGCTCCTCTGCCAATCGCACAATCACGGCGCTTGTATCCAAAGGCCAGTTGTGTTTGCCTCTTTTCCCAAGGACGCAGCAACTGTTTGCACATTGGAGGAAGGGCAAACACTCAACCAAAGCCACTGCCACTCCCATAGTAAAAACACAGTAGAGATATTCTTCCTGTGACCTCAACAACAAGCTTCGGCGACAAATAAAGCAAAAGGTGCATAACAAGTACGAAAAAGTTCAACAGTACTTTACAACTCTGGCCTACATTTTCTCAGATTGTGTTCAAACTCGTGTGAAAGTGCATAGTGCTGTCTACACAAGCACTGTGCACTTGTGTGTTATGAATAGGGAGCTACATGTAAAGAGATATTTCTGATCTACAAGTTGGACCCCTGCACTACGCACAATGATAATGAAATGTGCTAATGTCTGACTCACATGTTGATATAAAAAGTCATGTTCGCTTGTGCTTAATGCCGTTCCCGTAAGCTCTGCTGCTAATGAGCCTCTTCCAGGAACTGGTTTGATAAATAAAGAATTTGAATTTGGGCTAATTACAGGAAACTGGAGCAGCTGAGACCAGAGAGGCATCTTCACTCAAGACAATCACCCAACTGCAGGGTTTAGTGCCTAAAACCAATCCCTCCAGGATTTTGCGATCTTGCAATCACAACGTAAAATCAAGCAAACTCTGCGATAATCAGTGCGGTATTGCAATTTTTCCAAAAGCCTGCAATTTTCCCTCAACTATTTCAATATTTCACAATTCCCTTCACAACTAGTCCTTAACTCCGCAACTTCCCGCAACGAAAGTGAGTTTCTGATCAACTTAATCTCTTTTACTTGTACGGAAGTGGTGTCCAGTCTCCGCAGGTTTAAGTGATTCAGACTGAAGCCGGGCTGAGCAAGGACTGTTGCTTCTGCTCCCCACACTCCTCTCGCTTGCATGGGTCTGACTTTGTGCTCCTTCCGCCCCCTGTCCATGTCTCATTTCTGGATCATTACAAGGCTAACAGATAAATGCTGCGCCTGCATTTAGATCGCTTCTTTTCCACATATGATGCGGTGGTGTTAGCGTGAGGTGCTGCACAAACTTTAGGTGTAACAACGCTGTAGAACTGGAGCTTAATGTCAATGAGTGAAATAAACAGACATTCGTCGTCTGGCCTGTTTTTGTTGTGAACAGAAAATTGTAGTGTGGACTCAGAGCCTGGTGCTCACAGAAACAGTGCCTGTTTGCCCCGCCCACTTTTCACAGCTGAGCACAGGACGGGGACACACATGGCTCTGTTTCACAGATGATACAACTATTTAAAAGAACAAGTCTTTTTGGTTTAAACTGATGTAAAATGCAAAGAAAAGTTTGATTTTGATGTAATAATACTTGAGTTATTTTTCATTTTAAAGGAATTAATCACTACAGTGTGTATTGACCAGTAATGACCCAGTAGCAAACGGACTCTTTTCACCACTCTTTTTTACACAGTATTGTTTTTAGCTAATGATAATGTTTGCTAGAACTCCCTAAAATGACGGATTTGTTGTTTTCCACTGGTCAATGCCCGCACATTTTCAAAGTTTCGTCTGCAGTGTTACATTTCAACTGAATGCAATGATTTCCTAAAGTTGTTGGCAAAATTTACAATAAACAATAACATGTCGCTGTATTTTACAAAATAAACAGACCATTAGCTATTGATTTGCATAGAATTTTGAAGTTGTTTAGAGTCGGTCATGAACAAAATATTGGTGCATTTTAAAGTTGATTGTTTTGGAATA
Source organism: Gobius niger (assembly GCF_951799975.1). NCBI lineage: Eukaryota > Metazoa > Chordata > Actinopteri > Gobiiformes > Gobiidae > Gobius > Gobius niger. The sequence continues at coordinate 11,744,590 of NC_136860.1, read as the reverse complement.
ATTATTGAAAGATTAATAATGAAGCAATTAAAAGTATAGGATTCCAATGTAACAGACTGTCTAATGCCAAACAAAGCCCAAAGCATGTATCATGCAGGTTGTGTGGTGATGTCCTTACCGTCCACCAGCACCATGCAGGAGCACTCGCTTTTGCCTGTGGAGTTCTCTGCTATACATTTGTACTGGCCCTCGTCCTCCGGCAGGGCTTTGCCTATGGTCAGGGAGCACAGTCCGCCTGCAAACACAACACAACAAGGCAGTTATCAACGACGCTCACAAAACCCTTGTTCCTGAAGCCATCTAGACATTTTCAAACCCCATAATACCATCGCTGGACCGATTCAGATCAGTTCTGCACTCAAGGTGTGTTCTTTACGGGATTGTTGATTTGATAGCATCCCGTTTGTTAAAAATGAAAGCTTGTTTTTTTATACAGACATATTTTGAAATTTAAAAATGTAAAATATCAGTGCCATGGTGCTCAAAAATGTTTATAGACCTCAATTATTGGAGGTCTACAAGCGCCTGTTCATATGGGCTTGTTGGGAGTTTGACACCAACAACATCAAAAGCTGTAAACATTATTTTACAGCACGATGGCCTGGATGACCAAGTACTGCCACAAACATGTCTTATGTCTGGCCAGTAGATCAGCATGGCCCCCTAGTCCAAAAAAAGCTGAATGAAAATCATTCCCATGGTGCACTTGACACAGCAGAGGCTGTGTTTACTTCTAATGCGGTCTAATCTGGTCTAAATTTACAACAATACTCTCAGCCATGAATGGCAACCCATTCATATACAGTGGGGAAAAAAAGTATTTGGTCAGTTTCACATAGACATTCTATTGGATTTTGGCCAAATACTTTTTCCCCCCACTGTAGCACAACAAAGGCAACTGTAGTCACTGCACAACACACGAACAAAGGGGAAAAAATAGTATCTTATGGTTGGAAGCTGATTATAACATAATGACAGATTGAATAGTTGAAATGAGCAAATCGTAAATGCTGCAGTTGTTTAGGCCGTTGCCTTTTGAAGAGGATGAAATATTCCTTCTCTATAGTGTCTGAACTATGCATAAAATACTGAGTTCCCACCTATTTTAATCCAAAATCATTGAAATTTACTACTGTGTACAGGGACCAAACCATACAGAGGATCACAGGTTTAATTTCCAGGGCCTTTTTTGACTTGCACATTCAACCTGGTTGGTTATTGACCTAAAATATACAACATAGCCAAAACCTTCAGCTAGGTGCTTCTGATCAAGCCAAGCTGAATATCTGGAGATGGTTCCCCTGGTTTCCCAGTACAGTGGCAATGAAGGATGGGTGAAATGCGAAGGACAAATTTCTCTATAGAGGTTATGCGAGTGGTGTTATAATATAGCAACAGCATGACAGTTAGCATTCTATCACTGCAACAGCAATCAACTGGATCATGTGAACCGGGAAGCTTGTTTTCACAAGATGTGCCGTTCCCAGTTGGTTTGTGTTTATGTGCATTTTTATGTCAGAAAGTGTTTGATGTCAGCAAATAAAAACGGTCTTTTGCCACTCATTAGCATTTAGCCGAGTTAAACATTTGTTTGTAGGGTTTTATCAAATATCACGTCAATTTTCTTTTTGCTAGCATTAATGCTGGGCATTTCTCTTGGAATTATGTTACTCTGAAAACAATAACAGCTCACACTGAACTCAATGAAGTAGCAGAGTTTAACCAAAAAGCTCACATTAGACAATAAATGAACAATTCAGATAATTTCCGCAGTTAGGAGCGGAAGTCAGGAAGCTTGTTTTGAGTTCCACCGTTGTTTTACCCAGTTGAGCGAGCCGAGCGTGGCATTAAAGTGATAGTCTGGAAGTCTAAATGTATTACAAAATATATAAAATGTGCAAAATCCACCACCTGGTCTTGCATTTTGATGTAAAGTAAGTAATAATATATATACACTGTATCATTTTTTTATTAAGTCCCTTCTTCCCGGATCTCAGCGACTAATCGAGTCTAGCATCCTCCTATGTTGACCAATGAGACAAGCCTCTATTTTGCAAAACGGATTTTCTTCTGATTGCATTCCGAACCTCACAATTCTTCCCAGCACATTTCAAGCCTTTCAGGAGCCAACACAGCACAGCAATGTTTGCCTGCATCATGCTTTTTGTTTTCTCTTTTGCACAAATGTCTTCAAGAGGCTTTAGAGGATTTAACTTAAGAAACGTCTCCAACGTCTCCCTTTAAGAGCGTATGATAAGCACTTATACAGTATAGGCCTCATGGGGAAACCACCTCATATCCTACATGCACGTACACAAACGGTCCAGAACATGTTTTGGGGCCAATGACCTTTGGAAAGTGACCTGTCATCTTCAGTATGCGCTGGATGTGGACGCGGGGCTGTCCTCTGACCAAAATAACAGAGGGGATTAGCACACACAAGCACAAAGGGAATCCTCTGCACCACCTCCCTCACACAAGCCTGAAGAGGACGCGTATTTACACACTGGGGTTTAGCAATCATTAGACTCCTCATTTCACCAGAACATACTTTTGTAGACACAACTGTATAGATTTTGCTCGTTTCCAGTGAGGGGAATTAAATGTTCCTTAACTGTGCAAACATACTGTATACGTTCTGGATTGAGCTTTGTTCATGGTTAGGTGTGTCTATAGCTGTAGGATTTGTTTCAGATGGATAGCTGTAGTATTGTATAAGAAGAATGGGGAGAGGCTGACACACTCAGAGGAAACCCACACAGAAACAGGGAGAACACGCAAACTCCACCCAGTAAAGCCCCACATAATCCAGGAATCAAAAACCCAGTATGTTCATGCTGTGAGCCAGACGTGCTCCACAAACAGATCACAGGGAATGGCGGAAGATCATTGGACCCTCCCAAAGACATTAATGGAAATTACTAGTGGTGGGGACTCAATATTAACTGTAATAATTGATCACAATAAACCAGGGGTGTCAAACATACAGCCCGTCCAGCCCCTGCCCTGTAGAGCATAAATTCCAGAGTATGTAAAAAAAAGAGTCTAGCCCATTCCTGTGCGGAGTTATAAACCAGAATGCTGATTCCAGCCACTAGGGGGCATTAAACAACAACAAAAAAGGAAACAGTTCCACACTTGTCCAGCAGAGGGCAATGACATAATAAGAGCTCAGGATATGAACAACACATTATATAGCCACGTGGTAAATGGACAGTCTGCCCCAGGGCGGCTGTGACTTCAATAACAGCTTACCACCACCGAGAGTGGAGTGAATGAATAATGACTATGTAGTACTTTGAGGAACTTGTGACACAGGCTTGTAAAGTGCAAAATAAGTGTAAGCCGTTGTTATTAATGAAGCTACTGTCAAGTTGGGGCTTTGACCAAATCACAGCTTATTATAATTAATTTATTGGAAAAATGTTATCTATTATATGCGGCCCGCGACCAGAGTTTGACAGCCCTGTTTCAAACTAAAAACAACACTTCGAATTCAAAAACCCTTTTGCTTGTGTTTTTGCTCTTGTTTTGTAATCTAATGATAAAAACAATACAATTTTAATGACAAAAAAACAAGTCGGCCAAATGAAGTGTCTTTATCGTCCATCGCTGTTGTGAGTGTGTACGTCAGATTTCCGGTCGTACCAGAAACGCACGAACAGAAAGGTTCCACCTCGGGACTTTTTGAACATTATGAATTAATCAAAATTAACGCGCTAAACTCCCAGCCTTAGAAACAACCCATCCATCTGTAAATCAGAAAACATTCACCAAATTGACTTTTTTTATATTGGCTTGTTGCATGTTGTGGCTATGCCAGTTCCGCTAACCTGAAGTTGTTGAGCGCTCGTAATTCATGTCTGTATTTATTTCTATGAAGATTAGCTTTGACCCGTATGAATAATAATATTTTCTACAGATTCTGTGGTGGACAGTGAGTTCCTGAAAGATCACTTACTTCATGTTAACAATGCGCTGAAAGATGTAAATATTACATTTTTAATTACCTGTTAGCCTTTAGGTTCAAGACAAATTATCCAACCTTTATAAACGGACTTCGAAGTATTTACATTCCACATCAAGTTCTGAACATGCAGAATGAATTTAGCGCATTTGAGCTAATCTCCATAAGAAATAAATACGTACTGGAAGTACAGGTGCTCACAACCACAACATCAGGTCAGAGAAGCTAGCATAGCCACATCGTGCAACAAGACAATTGTATGTTCCCATGAATATTTACAGTTTTAGTCCAGAATAATTCTAATCCTAATAAACCACCTTTTACACCTATAATGAAAATCTAGAGGTTGATCTCTGTGCCTTGCTGTCTTTAAATTTAGTTTGTGAACCCAGCACCATTGAGCACCCCTGCTATAAGCCTTCTGTGCTAATCCTTTTGCACCATGCCACTAGAGAGGTGTTGATTCATTAAACTTAAGTCACCATTTCAACAACGAAGGTAACACATATGAGGTTTACATTTCTTGAATCAAACCATTTCATTTCAACTTGGTTTCAAAAAGGAGGTTGGATGTGTTAACAAACGTAACAAAGCGGACAGTAAGTAAGAAAATAGGCCTCTGGGACAGATAGAAAAGCCCTTGTAACTGATAGTTAACCAGTGAACTAGTCACCAAAACCTTAATAACATGAACTATCTTCTTCTAAATCAGTGGTACAGTATATCCGTGGAACTGGATCTGGTTTAGTCCTGATTGGGTCTTCATCTTGGCCTGGTGCTTTGGAAGGTCATAGTTTTTTTTGAAGCGGTACTTGAATGTCGAATACTATGAGGTGATACTTGGTATGAATAGTTTAAGAAGCCCTGAGCTGAATAATCATGATAAGATAATAATCATAAAATTCAACTGTTCGCCACTGACTTAGCTTGTTGGGAGAATGTTTGGTAAACTAACAAATGCCAACCGTGTTTACATGCTCGTGATAAAATCTAATCTTTGTCGCCCTATGGGAGTTGGCGGATTTAGGGCCTGCTGGCGTCCCTCTGGGGGGGGAGCTTCAGTCCGACCCATGTGTCCAACAAAACAACTCACTGGTCTGTGAATATGGGAAATGAGTGAATAGTTTATCCCAACGAATTTGGATTGGTGCAAGATGTGAGGGATCATAAGAAGAAAAAAAAGATAGGCATTGTTGGTGTGATAGCAGTTATGACGTTATACAGCATCAATCATGCTTTAGTGAGTATTATAAATATTCAGTTATTTAGATTGGTAAAAGAGCATGGATATTTGTTTGGAACAAGTAAACACACAACTCTCTTAAGATAAGAAATAGTCAAGTCAAGAAAATTCACCACCTGAGTTCGCATTGAATCATGGTAAATAAGTCACAGTTTGAAATCAAAGTCAAGCATGATTCTGTGGTGGAACTGATCTTTTCTTATCATTAATTATTATCATGGGCAATTAAATACCTGGATACAATCTATTTGGTAAAAACATTGAAGGTATTCTAAAGCTAATACAAGTTGAGCCTCGAATATATATACTGTATACGTATGTTGTGCCGATACAGTATGCCCAAACGTGTACAGACGACCCCAACTAGAGCCGGGAAATACTCTTTTTTTTCCCCACCTGCCTTTTAATCATTCATACAATTGTCCTGAGAGCATCAGACTGCAGATGGTCAGGTCAATAAAGGTGATTGACAAACAAACAAACAAACAAACAGCAGCCACTACTGTCACAAGAAACAGAGAGAAATATCCTTCTATGTCTCTGGTTAGTGTGAAGCATTACTTTTAAATAGTTATTGCTTCCCCTGAGGCGCTCATGTCATGATCATGGTTCGCATGTAGTTGGGATTAGGTCAATTCTTTACGTTGATGTCAGGAAAAGGGTTTGGGTCTGCAGTAGGGCTGGGTAATGACACATTTTTTTAAGATATCAGTACTTTAACAACACCGATACCCAAACGATACCTCTAGGAAAATGTTTGTCATCTTGAACAATTACTTGATTCTTTTACATTTGTATCATTTGTTTAAGATGAAACAACACAGTCATGTCCTTTAATGCTGTCCCTGGACACAACAGGTGTCAAAACTTGGTCTCAAAAGATATCACATTATAGTACCTAAACTTTTTCTTCAGTATCTGTTTATTGCTCAAATGTTTAATGTTCAAATCCAGGCTGAAAACAGTTCTATTTGCCCATGCACACTTGCCTTTTACTGTAATTGTACTGTAATTTACTGTAATTCATTTTATGTTGATGTTTTTATTGATTATATCTGTTTCCATGTCATTTTCTTTTCAACTGTGAAGCACTTTGAATTGCCTTGTGTATGAATTGTGCTCTACAAATGAAACTTGCCTTGCCCTGTTTAACGGTAAAGCCCTAGTTAGCCGTCTAATAAGCTCCAGTCTCGTGTGTCTGAAAACAACATAAACATATTGGTAACATTACGTAAATAATGGTAAGTAATAAGTAATGGCTGCTGTTTGTTTACTAAGGAACATGACAGTTGCATCTCTACTGGTTGTCCCTAAACTCTGTAGCTATTCACTGAGATGCCTGCAATCTCTACTGGGAACCAACAGATTAACTCACCATCGGGTCAAATATTGCAAGCCTTATTTTCATATAGTGCAGTGTTAATGTCCGGTGTTGTTTTGAATCCGCCCCAAAACACTTCTGTCCCTAAATAAATGCGGAGGAGGCGCAGCGAGGCAGCTCTGTGTAAAGCGATACGTCTGTCATACATCACATCCTGTCTCTCCATTGTTTCTGATGGGGGGGGCTCTAAATTTAGCCGGAGAACAGTGAGAAGGTGGGCAGCCGGCGGGTCGGACCCTGGCCTCCCCACGCCGCGCTCCCCCGGGGGCTCACACTTTATTAGGAAGAATGCGCGGCGTGTCCAATGCGAAAGTGTTAACTGCGGGCATTAAAGGTGGTGTTTATCGTCCCCTTCCAAGTAATCACACACACACTTTGAATACGCACGCGAGACTGCAAAAGTTTGTCCATGAAAGTTCAAACATATATAGAATGAATAAGTATTTAGCTTACTGTCGTGCTTATTGCTTCAATTAGAATCACATTCTCTACCCATACAATGGCTGTTGCATGTCTAAATTTATTTTATATCATTTTATCATTGTGTTTTGTGTGTGTGGCTTTCAGATACTAAATGAGTGAAATTGTTTACCAATTGTTTAGCAAACCAATGACTATGCAAAAGAATAAATGTTCTCATGAGCATAAGCCCCCTTTTCTGTCTTGTGTACTCCTTGAGTCCTTTATTTATACTCTGAGTACGCCCCCCTCCTCCCACCTCGAGTATTCTGCCAAATGTTCAACCAAATGATGATCTACTATCTCTGATTTATTAGCGATTTGTAGAGTGCTGTGTTCAAAATGAAGCTAAAATACCCTCAAATTCAAATCTTTTACTGAAACGCATCATTGCATTTGCTACAGTCCACCACACTGGCCGTTTTATTAATCATAACAATGCACATTTGGCACCAACGGCGTCTTGTTGCCATGATGTTGCTATGCTCAGACATCGCTTGGGTCGGACCGTGAGGTGGTCCCTACCTATGACTTTCAGCATTTGCTTGTGTCATCTCTTACCTTCCTTGGCGAGCACGATGAACTTGGACGCCTTGATGACCTTCCCGTCCAGGGTCCAGGTGACCGTAGCATCCCCCGGTTCATTCAGCCGACACTGCAGCCTGAGCTTCTGTCCGTCCAGCACCGTCACGTCGCTCAACTTCTCCTTAAACTCCGGCCCTTTTCCCCCTGCACCTCCGCCGCCTCCTGCAGCTGGCTTCTTCTCATGGTGTCCCCCGTCTACGCAATTGTTCACCGCCACTTTGCTGTCTTTTTCCTTTTCCGCCGCTTGGACCGCCGGCGTCTCCCCGTTCTTCTCCGGCGCCTTCTTCTTATTGGCCAGAACCGATCGGAAATCTGTGGCGTTTTTATTGTCGGCCGCTTTGGGAGACGCCGCGGCGGAACCCTTTTTCCCTAGCACGGCCCTGAAATCCACCTGCGGCGCGGAATTCGCCTTGCGGTCGTCCTCCAGTTTGGCCTTGACTCCTTTGAGGTTCGCCTTAAAATCCATGGCGTCGTCTTGGCCGGCCACCGAGTTGTTGTTATTATTGCTATTGGGACTGCTTCGGCGACCCAGCAGCGAGCGAAAGTCTAACTGCTGCGCCTCCCTTTGCCGGATCTCGTCCTCGCCGCGCTCCCTCGTCTGCACGGACCTCTTCAGGAGACCTCTCGGAGCGGTTGGATCTTCCTCCTTTTGGGAGTTTTCCTCACTTTGCTGCTCGGACTCCCGCTTGGAGAGACTGTTGCTGCTGTTGTTGCTGCTGCTGCTGCTGCTGCTGCTCCTCTCCTCCTCTCCACTGGCTGCGGGGCTGGGACGGGATCAAAAAAAGATGAAAAAGAAGAGATGGGATGGGGAGGGGGAAAGAGAGCGAGAGACAGAGAGAGAGAGAGCGAGAGAAACAGTAAACAGAGCTTGGTTTAAAAGCCACCCCTGGAAGTGGACAGCCAGGGCCAGTAAAGCTCACAGGCTCGGCCCACTTTAGCATTAGCAGCTGGGGAGGAGATGGGGGAAAGGAGAGCGGGAGGGGAGGGGAGGGGGGGAGGCGAGCGAGAGAGAGCGGGACCTCGACTCTAAATGTTACATCACAAATGACTCGTCTGTCCATATAAAGGCATGCACCCTGTCTGTTCTCAACGCATAAACAGTGAGCCTCCAAGTTCATGCAATTCCCACTGGTCTCAGGAACTTTGAGAGACTGGGAACTTTAGCCATAAAGCGCAAAGGGGATGTTGGCATGAATGAAAAGAACTCAAAATATGATAAATTCTTTACTTGGAATGACATGTTAGATGTTCCAGCTAGTTTGCCTTTTTCATCGGGTTAACCATGATGCATTTGGAATACAAATGCAATGCACTTATAAATAACTGGCATTTTCATGAAAGGATGCGGTCCAATTCTTCCTTTTGTTCATTAAATGTATGTGTGTAGGTTATTATTTTGCAAACATATGACCGTGTAACATCAATATCCATTACAGTATTGTTTATGCTGATATTCACAATTCCAACAAACTATTTACAGGATGCAGTTGTTCATGTTTACATTTTGCTTTTGGTGATTAATCTATCAAATAAATGAGCAAAATGAGCTCCAAAAGCTAAAGCCAGTTTTCAGTGAAGATAAAAGGACTCTGATCTAGATACTCCACCAAAATATCTTCACATTGTCCACACGTGATAGATTTCTGGAGGTTCTGAGTGAGGCAAACAGTTTTCAAATTTAGTGAGAATAAGTCTGTGCGCCCTCAACTTACATTTTATAGCACTGATTTGCCTACCTTTAAGTATTTTAGCCTATAGCAGCCTTGTTGTCAGAAATATCTTATTTATATGTATTAAGGATAAATACAGTAAGATCAGCATTCTGAATAATCAGTCTGAACGCAAACTTTTTTTCCTTTTCTGCATTTTGTCTCGATTTCTTCCCTGAGAAAAGAAAGTGATCTGGCCCGAATGTCTTTCCAGAGCAGCGTAAACAACAATGGGAGCGTCCAGCTGGGAGGCAGGGAGGAAATGCGGCTCTGATTGGTTTGGGTGATATGGAGGGATTAGAGGAGCTTTAGGGAATTTCTGGATATAGGACAGACGGATGGATGGCTGGATGGATGGGCGAGAACAAGAGGGGGTGGGCTGGTCACACGAGGGGAGGAAGAAGTGCAATATTTAGATACATTTCACTATTTGTTTTGTTTGGAAAAAAAACAAATAGCCATGATAGGGAGGTTTTTTTGACATGGAAGAAAATCGTTGCTTCCATACAGCAAACTCGCCGATCCTTGGCACATTTGCAGCCATAGTTACTCTGTGGCTTTGGCAGTTACTACGTTCAGATGGCAATGTGGGTGAAATGTCCTGGTGCAGACTTGCAATGTGCCCCTTCTGAACAGGGATTGGATCTGCTGAGCCACTGTCGCCTTCCATGTAACCGTTACTTTAGATAAAAAAAAATCCTCCTGTTTGGGTGCTGTGCTGCTTTTCGAGCGGAGTTTGGACTTAAGTCTTGTTTCCTGAACACAGCCGACAACAGACAACAATTTGTTTTGCTTTGAACGAGACAAACTCAAAATAATGCAATGAGTTCCAGTTCTTTTTATTTCTGACATGAATAGTTAGACGTTTTCAGCTGTCAGCATATTACAAAAAAGTAATGATAATTATAATCTAATAACGAGTCTTGCACTTACTGCCCAATACTTTTGAAAGTAATATGTACTTAGACTTGATCATTGACGAGTGCTAGGATTTTAGAGAGTCATTATGGGTTCACTGCAGACTGTTCGTTTCTTTTTTGCAATAGGATCTGCTTTATGATTAAATAATCCTTTCAAGCACCCAAACAGAAAATGCAAACAAACAACTTTTACATCATGTGAAATGTAATTGTGAATTAATCAATATTACAATTATAATCAGGTCTGAGCATGTTTGTGACAGATAACCATTCTGAGAGATCTACAGTACAGTCCAAAACATAAAGCAACAAAGTGTTTTTAACGCTTGAATAGAGCATACTACACATTCCATAATGTGCCCCTTTAAAGAGTCTAATCTGATGAAGCAGATAATGAAATGGAGTGTGCAGCTGTGTCCTGATGTCCCTGTAGGCTGGTTATCATATTATCATATAGAGCACATGGAGCCAGTTTGTCACTTCTAATCCAAACAAACACAAGTGGGAATTATTCTCTATGACAGGAGTTCTGTAGCTCTCAACAACTAAAGGTTTTTTCATGAGGGAGCATCATGAAATCTCATAGTATGTCTCTGCTTGTTTACCACGTTCTCACAGTATTTAACACTTTCAGAACAAAGCCGATGAGTCCACATACCTGCGCTGTTCCGCCGTCCTCCGCGCTCTGCCCCTCTCACTCTCCCTCTCCTCAGTGACAGACAGGGATGCCACGGCGCTGCACTCTCCCACAGAGTTCCTGGGACCATAAACGCATCGTGTCAGAAGCACAGCCCGTCCCGTCCCTCGGCTCTTCCCACCTTGGGCGGCACCTGTTCCCCCTCATAGCTCCCCTCACCGCAGCCCTGTAGCCCCCTGCCCAGAGCGGGACAAACGGCGGGATTTGCACCGCATTCGCTTTCAGCACACCTGTTTGTCATAACACAGGCCAAGGTCACATGACGGAGGCCGCCCCGCTGCGCTGTCACAATGCGAGGTGTTTGTTGTTTATCAAATGTCGATGGCAAAGAAAGACGAGATTCCTGTTGGTTGTTTTGAGATTCTGGAATGTGCTCACGTCCCTCTGTCAGATGAGCCCAATATGCCCTTTCTAACCATGAGGTAATTACTAAAACTTCAGCCATAAAAGGGATATTTCAGGATTTTTTGACATAGGGCCTCATTTCTTAGTTATCCAGAGTGTTGTTGATTTCTAGAGATATATTTATATATTTAAAGAGTTTAGTGGTGCTAGGCTAGTGCTAGGCTAGCGCATGTCTATGGCAACTAGTTGCCTGCATTAAAAACAGTCTGACCCAAGCACAGTGCACCTGAGGCAAATCACTTATAACACCAGACTACCCATATGTCGACAGAATACTGTTTGAAATACAACAGACCTTGCATCACATGAATTACCGCATTTTGAGGGACTATTTTCTAGCAGATCACTCCGCCGCCGCAGCATAGCTTACAACCAGGAAGCCGATGCTGCTCAAATACAAGTTATTTTAAATGCAAAATGGTTAAAATTATTCTATGGACACAGACATTTATAGCTGTAGTCTGGTGTTATAAGTGATTTGCCTCAGGTGCACTGTTCTTGGGTCAGACTGTTTTTAATGCAGGCTACTAGTTACCATAGACATGCGCTAGCCTAGCACTAGCCTAGCACGAGCCTAGCACCACTAAACTCTTCAAATATAAGGACTGCATGAATTAAAAAAAACATATCTCCAGAAATCAACAACACTGGATAACTAGGAAATGAGGCTCTATGTCAAAAATCCTGAAATATCCCTTTAAAGGCACACTGCTTAACATTTTTGACAATAATTTTGGCATCAGTGCAAAACATGCTCCTTATAACCGGCTTGACACAGAAAATGCTATTACTGCAGTGGGTGATCAAAGAATCGATCTGGATGAGGATCTAACCTATTTAAATCTCAAATTCTGCTGAGACGTACCCACTCTTGGTAAAGTTATGGTCATTAAAGAAATGCTTGTATTTCAATTCTATTTATGGGATGAAATTCTACGCGGGTGTGGCTTTAAGGTGAGACACTGCAGGTGAATAAGGGATAAATGTAGTCTTTAATCGAGAGTTATCAATTTGCAACTCCGCTGAAGATTACTGACATAAATACGAGTCCTTTTACGCAAATACCAAACATGCCATGTTTTTGTGAATGCATAGGGCATGGGAAACCTTGAGTGAGTTCCCGACAAAATCCGTTGCAAGTCAAGAAAACTTCAAAAAACAGTGAGTTTGGTCTATTTTTTTTCCCTTTGACATTAAAAATCAATGTTTTCACTTGACGTGTCTCAGCTTAAGCATTTTATAATTGCATATGATGTATGTGCATGGAATAAAAACTACTCTCTTTAGCACATTCAATGTTAGTTGGATCGCCCCATCCATTCAACACACTGGAGTGCTTCAGTAGTAGTAGAAGAAATGACCAAATTGGGGATGTAAACAGATGATTTAAGTGTATATGACTCACCTGAGGCTGACTAGATATTCTCCGGCGTGGTGCTTCTGGACTCTCCTGGGGAAAAAAAAACAAGAACATCTCAAATACCCCAGGATTTACAAAGTCGGGGTCAGGGTGGGGGGATGATTGCAGGATAAAATAAAAATGCTAGTTTTTAATATATTTTTGAGTGTAAAACAGCTTATCATTTGTGAAATCCATTCAAATATTAAAAATAAACTGTTTGAATACATACTAACTTGATATTAACGACAAAAATGAGATGCAAACGAGGATGAAAATGCAACAAAACGATCCCGAGTTGTTTACGTGTTCATTTTTGGGGTCCCAGCCAAAAAAGTTAGGGAACCCCTGAGCTATGGGACAACATCAGAAAAAGTTCCAAAATTAGGACTAAACCAGATCTAAAATAGGACTGAACCAAGTGTAACACTTTTTAGTTACATTTATTTGTCACACACGCATATACACATGCAATATAACGTGCAGTAACATTTTATAGGACTAAACCAGGTCTAAAGTAGACACTGTATACATTCTGAAGTTCGCCAGCTTGAAAACCACTGGTGATGGCAGAACAGCTCCACTGCTATGGTCTCTCTTGACTTGTTCCCATAAGTGATGACCATCTTGAATCTGTTAGTAAAGATATGTTTTATTAAAGATGACTTTGGAATACTTTACAGGTAATCCCATTGTATTTTATTTCTCTTTAATGTTTTTTCCCCAATAGAAAAGTCCTTTAAAAGGGATTTAGAGGAACAAGTACAGAGCAAAGCAAATCCATGATCAGTTCTTATCAGTCACACAAGGCAAACAGAATTACGTAATTGATTGCATGTCTGCATGCAAAGCTTAATTTCTTATAGTGGATGCTGCTCTATCATAGTGCTGAGCCATTTGCCGATCCAGCAAGCTCTACTATACTGCTTATTGTACAAACCAAGCAGCAAAAAAATAGGGATTAAGCCATAACTAATCAGATGCAATGTGACGCAAATGCTCCTGGATTTCAGAAAAATCCCCAAATAGATACTTTATCTCCAAAATCATGCATGTTTAGCATCCTGAGTCCATGTTTGTTTTTTGATATTGCAGCACAAACCTGATCAGGAGTGAGATGACGTCCTCCTTCTGCAGCAGCTCGAAGTCGCCCCCAGAGGTGAGAGGTCGCCCCAGCTCAGAGCGGCTCCAGCTGAACTGGGGGAAGGGGTTTCCGGAGATGGCACAGGACAGCAGCACGTGCTGCCCCACACTCGCACTCACCGCTTTGGGCTTGGTGATGAACCAGGGCTGCACTCCGTCCTGGGGCTCTGTGGACACGACATACTCAAGAGGTTTGCTCCATTTCACTGAGGCCGATGAAGGGGAATTTAAGTGGAAGGCTTTTAAATGAGTCCAAACTCAACAAATACAGTGTTTATGGTTGATAAAGATAATTGAAATTCCATACAATTTGACATTTTTCAGAAATGTCTGTGGACTCAAGCAACAATAAACAATATACTGAAGGACAAAACACTTTTTCCACTAATAGAAAGCAAAAAAGGTTTTAAATCAGGTATAGCCTTTAATACGTATCACAATAGCGTTATGGTGCAGAAATGTGACTTGACTTCATGTTTAGGCTCGATAGAGCTCCAAAGTCTTATATATAAATTAGGGTTTAATGATCGACAGGAGGCTTCAGAAAGTGACTGAGCACAACTAGCAAAAAAAATTAAAACATTTTTTTTTTCATAAATAATAGGAAAAAAACCACGGCCATACCACCTTCTGAATGTGATCTTGTCAGACCACAGAAGCTAAGCAGGGTGGGCCTGGTTAGCACCTGGATGAAAAATCCTTAAAAGGTCTGAAGTTGTGACTTGGACTTTGCTTCGAGTGATAATGATTCGCCTCGAAATGTATTTTAATAAAGTGGATTAGGATTGTAACACAAATGACCAAACACACTTCTGTATCTGCGCTCACACATGACCTGAAAGACAAAGCACTTGTATTAACTGCATACAGCCACAAAGAGCTACTTATGCATCAAAAAGGCTTGTCTAATTATCCTATTTCAACAAAAAATATCAACATTTTGTCCGTATACTGCACTTTATGAACCTAAAAGTTTGCAGATTCTGACCAAAATGTTCTTGATGACTTCATGTTCATGTGACTTTTCAAGATTGAGATGCCTTTTCTTTATAATTATGCATTGTAAATGGGACTTTTTGGATTGAATTGGATTGGTTACCCTCCACAGTGAGCCGGGCCTGTGTGTGGGCCTCTCCGTGCTGGTTCCAGGCCCTGCAGCTGTAGGAGCCCGTGTCCTCGGGGAACACCTCCTGGATGAGCAGCGTGCAGCGGTTCTTCTCCCTGAGCAGCTGGAAGTCCTCCGTCTCCGTCACCTCCTGCCCGTCATGGAGCCACAGCACCTCCGGAGGGGGCTGTCCTGGACACCCAAAACACAACACATTATAATAACAGTCATTACTGTGTTAAGGCTCTCTACGGAGATTTCCTGCCTCTTATATGAAAACTGCTAACCTGTAGTTTAGCCCAGTGATTTCAAACCTCTTTGCTCTCAGTGACCCAGATAGTGGACATACTGTATTTTCAGGAAACTTGGGAGTAAATTATATTCTTTTCAAGAATTATGAAATATTTCAAGTATATATCCAAACAGGAATATTTCAGCACTTAGGAAATCCCTCAACCAGTGACCTGCCATCCACCACCTGTAAGTTGTGTTTTACTCACCATCTGATTTCAGAAACTATGGGATGTAAACAAAAGCACGGGGGTAAACCAGGCTGTTTGAGGAAAGGCCCAGTAGAGAATATTAACACTAAAACACTGTCAAAATCGAATATTAAATTATTGAGACACAAATATGTGATTTTACATTGATTCATGATTATTTCTAACACGTGACCAGCTTAAAAAAAAGGTTTCTACTTAAACTTAGACTCACCTACTTAAGTTCCTTTTTGTCTCGGGGTAATTATGCTAAGAATTTAAAGCATGCACTGTCCAATCATTGACATTCACGCGTGCATTAGCCATAAAGGTCAGACAGGAAATGGCGGTGGTCTGTGTCAAGTACTTGATCACCTGATAACAACAAAACAAGATAATTGTATTACATTTATAGACAGGTTACTTAAATATCTCAACCTTTACAGAATGATACGGTCTAGTTCCATGTGCACAAATGCTCTATATGCTTTAGGTTTAGATTAGCTGGACATACACGCCTGCAGTCTTTATTTAGCAGCACTGGAAGTTAAATCTCCTTCTTGTCTAAATTTCCCTGCATGACTTGCGTAGGCCTGGAGGAGCCGTGTTGTGAGAAGACCAGGGAACTGCTGGTGTGTGCAGACCAGACAGACAGTACCGCTCCGAGCCTCCACAGCTTATATGGAGAAGAAGCCTCTGTGGAAAAATGATTATGTAACAAATACAAAAGCACTGGGTGATGAGGAGGAGGAGGAGGAGGAGGTTGGGATAGCTCAACTGTTCAAATGCACTTAAGAAAGAAGCTGAAATTCATCCTGGAACACACACACATCTCTGACATCAAAACCTGCACCAGAGTTTGTGCACTCATTCAGTCACTCTCTACAAAATGTAAAGTTAAAGGCTGCAGAATGCATTGAAGAGTCTTAATTTAAGCTAAACCTGAGGAGATAAAAAAACAAATACAGAAAAAGGAAAAAAAAAAAGGAATTTAATCTGTCCTGGTCTAAACTCCCACACTCTTGAGATCTGACCGGAAATACCACACACACACACACACACAACTCAGCTATCAATCTTAGTGAGGACACTCAGTTACCATGTGATAAAGATTCACTGAAAGCCATATCCTTTTGCTCGGTTTTACCAGTGAAACGATCGCATCTTTATTGCTATCTTACACGCTGGTCTAAAACAACTGAAACTAAATATCCAGTACTTCCCACTTCTTCTGCTCCCCTTCGCTGTGCAGCTGTTTCAGTAAAGAGAGTGAGGGATAGAGAATAAAATAGGCCGTGTGCAGCTGCAGCTGTAGCCATGGCGAGTGTTTTAAATTCACAATGAAAGGATTGAAGCTTAGCAAGAGATTGAGAGGTGCTGAAAGCTTTTTCCTGGATAAGTAGGGCCTTCGGAAGAGCTTTTTTTTCTTAACTCCCACCTGAACCAAGCACATTTTCTTCTGTTTTTATCCTCGTTTTCGTAATGCCGAACTGAACAAAAAAATGACAAAAACATGACGAAAATGCAACAAAAAAGCCACAAAAGAGTGACAAAAATGCTATGAAAACTGATGAAAACATGACCAAAAGGAATGGAAAAAAACGATGAAAAAGAATGAAGAACACTAGAAAAAACCTACAAAAACACATAGGAAAAAAGGCAATAAAAAAGAGACGAAAATATGACAAAAAACGTTTTCAAATGTGATAAAAATGCAGCGGAAACGTGACAAAAAAGTTAGCATCAATTGTGCAGGTCTTAGCTTTCAAATGAGGCATTAAACTGCAATGCACTTGGTTAAAGGAGGAGCTTTTTGGTGGCTGTCGCTGTGCTGCAAAGAAGATCGACTGGAGAAGACCAAACGATTACTCAAAGATGCGCGAATGTGTCGTGTGTTGAGAGAACAACACTGTAACATGGTAAAAATCTCTAAAAAAATCAATTAAAATAATGAAAACAAATGCTTGTACCTGCCAGCTCCACAGTCATGGAGACTCTGCTGCCGTCCATCACCTTCAGGTCAGTCAGGCCCTTTGCAAAACGAGGAGCTTCCCCCACCCCTCGAGACCTGCGGCCCTCACTCCGGCCTGGGCCACACAAACAAGAAACAGGAGGTTTTTAGTTTTCTCTTTGCTTTGCTACACACATGGAGTATTAAATGATAGTTCTGAAGATATGGAATTACTACAAAAAATTCATTCATTAGAGTGGATCTCTCCTTTAATATGACTCTCCTTGAGGTTTTTCTTTCTCCCACGGTTTCACTTTTTGTTTCCGCAGAAGGGTCTATGGATTGGGATGCTCTGGCATAATAACCATTTTGCTTATTTTATTGTTGTTTTGTACAAGTTTATTTGGTCTGGACGATGCACGTTAATGTTGTTGTCTTTAGGCTTTCTTTTTCGTCCACATCTCCTAACAATTTGCCGCTCTGTTGCTATAGCGATACTGCGTCCCATGTGAAGGTCAGTGAACACAGCGTCAGCCCTGTGTCACAGTTAGATAACAGAGGGATCCGGGCTTTATAAGGACCTCCGCTCTGGTCCGGAGCAGGAAATCCCCATCAGGAGGTTCCCACAGACGGAACCACTCGACCCTGACGACAGCCATGTCCGAGTGTCCTTCTGCGGACGCCGGGCAACAGGGGACAATGTCAGACTGAACTTCTGACTGAAAAACCATGGAAAATGTATTTTGTTGCCACACTTGGCGGAGATTCTGCTTCAACGCGTTTCCCTCCTTGTCGCCGCAAGCAGACGGTGTGATAAAACTAATCCAGGAGTTCTCTGTGAAAGACCCACTGCCGATGTGTCCGAAGAGTGCTTTAAAAAGCCACGACAACGCACAACATGTCCCATCTACGCAATCGCAAACCAGCGCCACGTGATCAAATTCTTTTCCCAGAGGTCAGTACGTTCACATCGGCTGGACACTGAGAGACAACTTCCTGTCATGAAATCAAAATGTGTCTGAATCTGAGGCCACGAAATGACGACGGAGGGCATAGACATGATTGAAAATATACAGGAAAATGTCTCCAATAAATAAATAATAAAAAAACATTAATACCAGCTGTAAAATAGTTCAAGTTGCACGGCAAACATTGAGCTATTTGCATAAACAGACAAGTACAGGACAGAAAAAGACTGTACGATTTTCTCCCCAAAAATGTTATTATGGGGGTTTTGTGTTTGTATAATTGTGTGTATGTTGTTGGTCAAACTGAACTGCTGAAAAGGTCAAACTGTGGTAGCTAAGTGTAATTTGTGAGCAGTGGGGACACCTAAAACAGGCCATGTGTTAACCTCTTAACCCCCACCTGAACTGAGCGCATTTTCTCCAGTTTGGCATTACCCAAATCTAAAAGCTTCTTGGGGGGAGAAAAAAAAGGGTCAAAATGCAACAAAAAAGCAATGAAAAGGTGGAGAAAAAATGTGATGAAGTGACAAGAAAAAGCAAAGAATGAGCAACAAAAGAGGAAAAGACAAAAAAGCATCAAAAAAGCTATGGGGGAAAAAGATCAGTTTAGATGAGTTTTGTAGGTCTTAGCTTTCAAATGAGGCGTTACATTGGCCTATGGGCTGGAAGCTCCAGTCTAGAAGCTTCTAGATTTTTTAATAACTGAACTGGACTAAAATGGCAGAGGTCAAGAGGTTAAAAATATTAGAACTCATTGTAGTTTACAATGATGAACCATTGAAAATGTAATCGTCCAGGGTTTAACGTAGTGTCCATAACGGGACGTTTAAGGGCAACACCACATAACATGCAGTCTGTGTCTCATTTCAGTTTGTTGTATTATTTCGCAATAGAGGTAATTGACAAAAAAATAAGTACGGTGCAGGGCATAATCAAAAACATCTGTTAAAGGTTCATTATGCACAACTTTTAATGTGGAAAAAAACAAAACTTTTTTTTTTTTTTACCTCAGTGGCTGCATGGGTGGTTATCATGGCACTTTTACTTTCTATCATGGTGGTCTCTACAACTTTCCAGAATCAATTGTTTTGTAGTTGAGTGAGAGGGTCCGTCAGCAGTGAAAACCTACCGGAAACTCAAAAAACAATTGATCATAGAGGCCGCAGTGATCGAAAATAAAGGCGAAATATATGCTGCCGTGTCACTGACAGGTCAACATTTTTTTATTTTTAGATTCAAAGTTGCATAATGCACCTTTAACATTCTATACACAGAATGTGAAAGTGCCCATGCTTATGTATAGACTTCCAGAAATTTGGATATCGATTCCATAGTATCAATACCAAACGGCTACTTTTAGTATTATGATAGTACTGACACCAGATAAAAAAGCATCTGTACTAATTTGCATGTGTAAAAAATAAGGCGTGGCAACAATTATAAACTTCGGCGTTCACCCCACAGCAGCAGAGTGTTGAATTGAGTCAACCATATCATTCAACTTTAGGCTCTGTTCTGTCATGAAAGTGTTCATTTGAAACTCTGCTTTGTTATTTAATTTCACATTGACATTTAATTAACCAGTGAAAGGAACATCATTTTAATTTACACAAATCGGTTGCTGGGGGAACTGCATTACGGCCCGGGACGAGAACCGGCTGGATAAACTAGTCAGGAAGTGCGTGTCAGTGATGGGGAGGGGGGGGGTGAACTCTGTGGCAGAACTGGTGGAGGGCAGGAGGAGGAGTATGATGAAGGCTATGCTCGGTAACAGTTTGCACCTTTGCACGACACTGTGGTCGCTCAGCAAAGCCGCCGCAGAGACATGAGATCCAATACGGAAAGGTTCAAGAGGTCGTTTATCCTGGCCGCTGTAAGACTGTACAACCAATCTGGCAAATGCGCAAAATGATTTATTAATTACTGTAGGTAGACAGATAGATGGATACATTGATTGAAAGGCATTCACCCATATGAAATTACCAGTATCGGTATCGACAAAAAATGACCCAAAAATCGGTATTGTATGGTATATTTTTGGAAAAAGTGGCATCGCCCATTGTCATGTAAGTTGTGTTTCACTCACATCGAGCTCATATTTTCAAAAACTAGAAGGTCTTGGCTTTCAAATCACACTGGGCAGGCTGTAATACACTTTGGGATATGGATATGCATAATTGAAGAAAACAACTCTCATCCCTAAACCTGAGATAGCAGACAACAGGTTAATCTGCATGCACATTTTTTGACATTTGGATGGTGGCTGACCCGTCTACAAGTGAAATGTGTCAAGTCTTCTACCAAATGTTCATGAATTTGCAAATCTACTCTGACAGCGGTTTTGCGTGTAGTTCGCGTGCATGTTTTCATTTGCGTTCAAACGACTCCCTCACTTCGGGCTCAAAGTTGTGTGTTCAGGGTCAGTGCCGTTTAGTCGAGATGAACTGATCCGGTCCATATAAGGAGTCTGTATTTCCTTTTTGCCTCCTCCCGCTCTTGTACTTTTTTCTCTCCCTCTTTCCACTCCTTCCCTTCGCCGCTCACGTGCATGTGCGTCTCCACAGTGCATGTGTGTGGGTGTTTCTGCTCGGCTCTGTGTACATGTCGGACATGCCGGAGGAGCGGGACAGAGAAGACACAGACTGACATTAACGGGAATCAGCGCTTAGGTCCAATATGCAAAGCTTCTATTCGCTTTTAAAAATAACTCCGGCACAAGCAATGATTATTATGGATATCAATCAAGCTTTTAGTAAGAAATCTCATGAAGCAAGTGATGTATGCTAGATGTAGTGCATAATCAAATCTTGCAGCTTAAAGGCACTCCATTTACTTACTTTTGCCAATACAAAACATGCTCCTAATGACCAGCTCAACCAAGAAAATGCTATTTTTGCAGTGGATAAACAAATTTAAATCTCTTATTTGGCTCTCTTTTGTCAATATCTCCAAGGAGACGAGCTGGAGACATCCCGCTCCCAGTTAAGTTAAAGTCTGGTCGGAGGAGAGGTGAGCCACTCACAGCAAAGGCACACATAGCCCCTGCTCTCACATTGATGGTCCACATCATTCAAAGACGTTTGGACTAGGAGATCATACTCTCTCAGAGGACACACAAACTGAAATTCTTGCTTTGTGGTCTACAGACTGGAGTGTGAATGCGGCTGTTTTTATGTCGGCAGAAGTAAGAGGAGGCTGAAAGACAAATTAGCAGAACACAAACTTGCCATAAAGAAAATGGACCCTCAATACCCTCAGGTCGTACATTTTCAAACAGCCAGCCAACCCAACCTCTCCTCGTTAAAGGTGGTGGTGATGGAGTCCATACCGCAACCTCAGAGGGGAGGAGACAGACTCAAACTACTCCTGCAGTGTGAAACATTCTGGATAACAGCCCTAAGGGCTACCAGTCTCCCTGCACTGAATGATGACTTTACTCCCATTCTTATCATTAAAAGTGTCTTTTGCACTTACGTTTTGTCTTGTGGTGTATGTGCTATGCTCATTTATATATGTAGCTATGTTTTTGGTGGAGCCGTCTCACATCAGTGACCATTTTACATCGGCAGCTAAGACTTCTTTGGTGTTTTCCTTATGTACGTATTGTAGATTTATCAATTGTTGCAATATTGCTGTATTGTTGTGATCATAGTTTTTGACTATTGTATTCACATAGATGCTTATGTGTTTCACTTTAACTGGAAGTAAGCCTTCTATATAAGGTGGGTCACTCCTCTGACCTGTAATTGTCTCTGCTCCCTGATGAAGGCCACACTGGCTGAAACATGTTACAATAAAGGCTTTTTCATTTTTTCAGAACGGCCTTGGTTTCTTGTTGTCTGTGGGTACTTAGACACTTTAACAGTTTAACCCCACAGACCACTAAATATTCTCAGAGCCTACAAAGAACCTCTGTCCTGTATAACTTTACATGTTTTACACCAGCACCCACGCAGCACTTCTCCTAAATTGTTTTGTGTGAAAAGACACAAGTATGTTGGTCCTATTTAGGTATTTTTTAACAATAAACATACCTGGCTTTAACAAAACAAATGCTTCGGTTTTGTTGTGTGGGTGAAATATTACACTGAGTGTCTTTAAGTGTCGATAAAGGCTGTTATTTTACCATCTTTTAAACCCTTTTAACCCCATCTTTTTAACCCCTGAAGCCTGAGTCAGACTTAATAAGGGGCAAATCTTTTGAAATGTTCACATTGGGTGCAGCTGATAGTAAATAAAATCCGTAAATAAGTTTATACTGAAATATGCTTTGACAATTTGCTGAATTTTGCTCCCAGCTCTTGATCCCCTTTCACCTGCACTGTTCTGTCAAATAAAGCCTACAGGTTTGATTTTATATTTTTGGACGGTCATTGTCTATTCTATGATAATGTCACTAAATGCTTTATACTGGGGTCACTCCTTTTTCCTTCTATTTGATTAATAGCACTTCAAGGTAACATGGCTACTTGTACAACGGTAAAAAAAAAAAGTCTGCTCTGCCCTTTTTTGCTGAGGATGGATAGGAAGACTGCGGTTCAACCCAACAAGGACATTGCTGAGGGAATCCTGGTGTGTGTATGTGGTGTGTGTGCGTGTTGTGCAGAGCAGCGTGTTTTGTCTTTATATGGTTTCTGCCTCGTATTTGTTTAACACCGCGAGCCCCTCTCTGCTTTTTACTGCAGCTATTTCTGTTCTGCTGATTCCTCACTGCTCCAACTAAAGTGCTGCCGAGTTTAATGACTGTCCACTGCCAGTCAACAAGACCCCACTAGGAAACACGAACAGTGGCTTCTTTAGTTGTAGAGCAGTTTTCTGAGTTATGAATGTACAGCACACGGTGGCATCAAGTGAAATGTAATGCTTTTTAATGCCATTTTGATGCTTAATTCTGTGTTTTTAATGCCGCAAATGCAAAAAATCTGGGCCTATTGCACGTTGTATGATTTGTAAACATTAATTCAAACAGACAGAGGAATGAGGGGAAATTTTGATACTAAAACTAAATTGGACACAATAGGAAACTGGTACAATCTTTTTTTTTTTAAATGATTATTAAGTGATAGGTAATACACAGGTATAAAGTGATGAGTATATAAGATATGAAGTGCATATTTACACAAGTGAGAGGGACACAGGACACAAATGGGGTACATATGGGGAGGGGTATGATGATGTGTGATCATATGTTGTCATTACATCGACACTCCGAGCCCCAGACTTTCAAATGAATTTTGAGGCCTAAATTTTGGCATAATTCATTTGATAACTTTTAAGCACCTGCCCCACTGCGGGGGAACTGGAGGACGCGGGAGTGGATGAACATCTCACCGCATGGACCATCAACTACCTCATGGGCCGACCACAGTATGTGCGGCTGCGCAGCTGTGAGTCTGAGGTGGTCGTCCGCAGCACCGGGGCCCCTCAGGGCACCGTCCTCTCACCGTTTCTCTTCACCATCTATACATTGGACTTCACATACAACACAGACAGCTGTCATCTGCAGAAGTTCTCCGACGACTCCGCCATCATGGGCTCTGTGTCTGAGGGGAACGACCTGGAGTACCGGTCAGTCATCCTAGACTTTGTGGACTGGTGTGAGCGCAACCACCTGTGCTTGAACATCAGTAAGATGAAGGAGATGGTGATCGACTTCAGGAGGAAGCCACTACCGCACACACCGCTGAACATCCAGGGGGAGGACATTGAGGAGGTGGACAGTTTCAAGTACCAAGGGGTTCACCTCAACAATAAACTGGACTGGTCCCACAACACCAACGCCCTGTACAAGAAGGGCCAAAGTCGCCTCCACCTTCTGAGGAGACTGAGGTCGTTCAGAGTGAGCAGGCCTCTGCTCAGGACTCTTTATGACTCTGTGGTCGCCTCTGCTCTCCACTAAGCTGCCATGTGCTGGGCCCCGGGCAGCACAGAGCGGGACAAGAACAGACTGAACAAGCTGGTCGGGAGGGCCAGCTCCGTCCTGGGCTGCCCCCTGGACTCTGTGGAGGAGGTGAGGGACAGGAGGGTGTTAGCCAAGCTCACCTCCATCATGGACAACATCTCCCATCCACTGCACGGGACTGTAGAAGAGCTGAGCAGCTCTCTCAGTGGAAGACTGAGACACCCTCAGTGCAGGACGGAGCACTACCGCAAAGCCTTCATCCCCACTGCTGTCAGACTGTACAACACTAGTGTAAAGTAACATGTGCAATAACCTCTTTGCAAAACAATGTGCAATAATCTCTATATCTACGTCACTTTATCAACCACTTGCACTATGATTGTAAACCTTGCACTGCTAATGCAGACATTTTTATTATAGTCTGATATTTCAATTTTTGTTGGTGATACTTTTTGCCCCTAAAGGTTTTTGTATTCGTTCTATATAAAATACTTCTATTTACCATCTAATTGTTTGCACATTTCCTGTCTATTTTGCACACCCTGAGAGTTTTCTTGAGAGCTGAATGTAAGAAGGGAATTTCTCTGTTGTGAGATCAATAAAGTCTAATCTTATTCTAAGGTTTTTAATGCCCTGTGGAACCCTGTGTGCTTATCAGGGCTTGCTTGTGGACAAGTGCAGGTATTTTGATTGTCAGAGAAAGTAGTGTGGGGCTCATTCTGCTTTCTGAGTCTGTAAACATATATTATAATAATCCTACAAAAATTAAAATTAATGTGGTTGTTCTATATCATTATTTGCATGAATTAAATAAATAAATGAATAAAATGAACATAAACAACTTTGTTTTTGTAATTGTGAATAAATCAAGATTACAATTGTTGTCAGTAAAATCAGAATTTGATTGGAACAGTTTTTGTTATTTTAATCATTTATACCCTACCTTTAAGTTAACTTGTACATACAGTATAGTTTGATAGTACAAACTCATCTCTGCTGCCCTCGGCTGGAAGCTCGAGCTATATTACAGGCAAATGAAAATACTGTACATTTTAAGAACTAAAAATGTACAATAACACATGTTTATGAGGACTAATATTGTCAACATTTTCAATCTGGTGAGATTATTGTTATCTTTATTTTACTATGATAAAAGACAGCATTGCCCAGCCCTGTAACTAAGAAACGTCCTTGAGAACAGACAAGGATATTTCTATTAAAAATCACACTACATAATATTGAACCTGGTCCAGACCCCCACTCCGGAGACTCACTGTTGACTCGAAGGGTCCATGCTGTCGAGGCGACCGTGGCTCCTCCCCTTGTGGTCAGCTGACACCTGTAAGCTCCCTGGTCCCTGGGTCTGACTCGGTCCAGGGTGAGGGTGAGTCTGGGTCCGTCCTGTCTCTGCTCCACCCCGACACCCATCCTCACGGGGGCCCCATCCTTCAGCCAGGCCACCGTGGAGACAGCAGCCGAGGACACTGACGGCACATGACGGCACGTGATTCAGGGTGATCGCGATAGAGTGTCCGTAATACAAGATACATTCAGAATTGAAAGAAGAAAAAAAAGGTGCACAAAATGGAGTATTTTCATTACGCTTAATAAGCTCAGCGTGCAATTTAAGGCTTTTGTTGGAGAAGTTAGAGTGCATGTTGTGATACGTTCTGAATAAAGACTATGGTTAGACATATTTGTGCATCACTATACAACAGACGTATTGTCACGTACTCCACAACAATATATTTCCGATACAATCTATGGAGACACATGTGGCGTGTTATATGGACAGAGGCCTGGAGTACTCAGTATAAGCACATGAGTAACTTTTTGAAGTAACTGTACCTTTCTCTACTATCTACCCATTGATTGATCTCAATGTTGATTATATTTTTTGTTTTTAAGAAAAGGGGGAAAAAACACAAAAGAATAATTATGGCTTTTCTTTTTAAATAAGATTTAAGAATGCCAACGAATTTGTGTGAATGTTTATTAAGCAAGGAAAGGACTTTAGGACTTTATTTATATAGTGCCTTTCTCTTCATTCTCACAATTCGCTTTACATGAGACAATTTCACATTCCCTCCATCCTCGGTGGTGGTAAGCTACGTATGTAGCTTCAGGTTCCCTTGGGGGAGACTGACAGAAGCGCTGTCGCGACTGCACACATCTGCACACAGTCCCACCAACATTCATTCACGCACACACATCATTCATCCTGGCCTATTGTACATGTTTTTAGTGGTAGGGGAAACCAGAGTACCAGAGGAAACCAACGCAGACACAAAGCATGCAAACTCCCCACAGAAAGGCCCCGTCCAGGTGGGAATCGAACCCGGGACCTTCTAGCTGTGAAGCACGAGTGCAAACTGCTGCACTACCGTGACGCCCGTAAAGCAACAAAAGGAATAAGAACAATCTGTGTGTATGGGTTGATACAACATGCGAGCCAGCCATGCAAGTTTGGCACCACTGCTTCCACGTCACACTGCGAGCCTCATAGTCCACTCACAACACACTCACAACCCTGGCACAGAAACAACAGCAAGAATTTTGTTATAATCAAACCACAGATGCTGTCATGTACCACAGCACCACACCAAGTCAGCGGTTTAAGCCAACATGCTTGCCTTTGGGAACTCACCTTTTGTACCATAAGTTGCCAAATCGCATCAATCCACTTTGTCAAATTCCTGAAGAAAATTCCAATATGTCCCTCGTGCTTTGTTAAGGAGACGCTGTGCCTCGAGTGTCCAAAATTTCTCTCATAGTTCTGTCATATTCAGAACAGTGTGGGCCCACAGCCAAGGCATAGCACAAGCCTGTCACCACATCCAGATCCTGCTGCCTAACAAAGCCATGATTTATGACCCTGGATTCAGCAGCAAGCTAACCTGGCCAGAGCCAAATAAATATTACAGTCCATTCAGCAGCCAGCCACATTTTCTGAAAGGCGGGTTCTTTAAAAATACCCTAACGAAAGTTTAGTTTTGTTTAAAAGTGATACATGTGAGTATTGCTAGCCATGCATTTTCAGTTGAATAAATGTGTTCTGTGGTTACCCTGGCAGGTGAATGTGACGTGAGCTCCCTCAGAGGCCTCCTGGTCCAGAGGAACAGCCTCAAAACGCAGATCGGACCCTGACAGAGTCTTCCGAACTGCTCTGTAACACAACATGCAAAAGTGATAACTAAAAACAAGTGTAACAGAGTGCTTTTATAAACACATCAAGGATCTCTCTGCTCTGGTTAATTTGCACGGGATTCGTTTTTAGGCAGATATTAAAATGTAAATGTGTAAAATATAAACAGATTAGCATAATGATAAGTGATTTTTTTTTTTTTACTCAAACCAGGTATGGACTCAACTTGGGTAATGGAAATGCCAGCAATAAAA
Organism: Gobius niger; assembly: GCF_951799975.1. Taxonomy (NCBI): domain Eukaryota; kingdom Metazoa; phylum Chordata; class Actinopteri; order Gobiiformes; family Gobiidae; genus Gobius; species Gobius niger. The sequence continues at coordinate 11,716,878 of NC_136860.1, read as the reverse complement.
AAGACAGATTGAAACCCCTCTAAATCTACACGAACAAAGTCGCTTTGAGTTCCAACCTTAGGGACAAGCACCATCTAGTGGACATCATCGGTAGACAACATTAACCAAAGCAAACTTGAAAACACAAAACAGGGATAACGTTCTTGATCAAATACTTGGTTTTGTGTACGTTGATGCTGAGAGCTTGTCCACTCACTCCAATTAGTTCTAGTATCTCCTGTTAATGATTTCAGGTTCATTATGTACCTGTTATTGTCTGAGCTTGCAGTTTGCAGCGGGGCTGAAGGAGGATTCTCTGCTGTCTGGACCTGTGCATGAACAAAGGAAAAAAAAAAATAGTCACCTCTTCCAAAAGCTTTTTTCCTTGTTTAGTTTTCTCCACACTTCTCTCCACTCTTACCTTTGTGGGGGCTGCAGTTCTCCTGGGTGCCACAGGAGGGAGCTGTACAGTTGATCTGGTTCTGGAGGAGCTCTGTGGAGGCTCTGCTTTTACTTTGGGCACTTCTGTGGGCGGGGATTTGGATGGACTTGGACTGGTGCTGTGTTTCAAGTCAGAATGGTGTTCTGTCCTACACACAAGACATAAGACTTTACAATTATTTCTGTCTCATAAAAGAAAATAAGAAAATACTGCACAAAGTTTGGGCCTTATTTTGTATTAAGGTACATGTTGGACTGTTAGAATATTATTTAACTTGTCACCATTACAAAACTACTTTCTAATCTGCATTTGAACTGCCTTGTTTTTTTTTGGTCAATGTAAACATATGTCTTGTCAGTAAACTATAGTAAAAGTTAAAATTGACCTACTCTCATACATTCTCTCGCACTAAGATGGGGTGACAACTCTAAAAGCAAATGTAAAACTAACACAAAAAAGGAGAAATTTGGAAGATATTACTCACTTTGATGGTTCGCCAGTGGTCTCTGTGAAAGCATGAAAGAGTTACTGTAGATGACAACATAGATCTAGAACCACAGTTTGAAAGAAGGAGACGTGTGACTGACAGACTTACTCTGAATGTTGAGCTCTGCAGTGGCCGTAGACGATCCGCCGCAGTTACTGACCACACACGTGTAGCTCCCTCCATCCTCTGGACACACCTCCTTTATCTCCAGGTAGTGGAGACCGGAGCGCTCATACACAGAGACACGCCCACCCGTCTGAAGCTCCGCCTCCCCCTGACAAAAAACATTCAGGAATGATTTAGTCTATTAGTCCAAAACATTTCTTTGCCTTATAGGACAAGCGTTCTGGAGATGGCAACTACTTCACACTGATTATGCCTGTTTTGTGTTCTTACACAGTCAGATCAAACTATCTTTGCAAACTCCATGGTCTGTGAACTTCATTTTAAAGCTTGAATTGCAATCACTATGAAAAACTATTGAGACTGGAGCTAAAAACAAAGTTTCGTAATAACTGCTGTGAAATGTATCATCCTAAACAGCATATCATTTATTCTTTTATTGTCTGACTCAGTCTTGCCCCACTACTCATGTCCAATATAATAATAAAATGAATGAGGTATGTTTTTTGAGCTGTTAAACCATCAAAAAATAGTCCAATTGGCACTTTAAACGTCTCTCACCCGGAGCCATGAGCACTGTGGCTGAGGGCGTCCTGTGGTTTTGGCTGAAAACTTCACTGTTTGCCCCGGTTTGGCGGAGACTCGGCTGGGTTTGGTGATGAAACGCGGTGGGCTCTCTCCCCAAATACTGGCTCTGCTCTCGACCGCTGGGACCGCCGAACGGCACCTGAAGTCATGGAAAGACATGGAACTTTATAAGCGGTTTCTCACATATACCCACACACATCAATCAATCAAAGTAAGGTCAAGGCAACGATTTAACAGAGAGAGTGATTATGAGGATGATAAATCTGTGCTATTTCTGACAGCATTTTAGGGTTTAAATACAGCAAAAAATTCACATTCAAAGTAGGGGTGGGAACCTCTGGGTACTTCACGATTTGATGCCCGATGCATGGCTCACAATAACGTGAACCTTATGATATGCCGCTACTGCAATAATCGATATATATATGTTGCACAAAATCCCGAAGAAACATGCGATTTTTAACCTTTTTTTTTTAAAGAGGGACTAAGTAACTCTTGCCCCCTAGAGGCCATAAGCACAACTGCAGGTGTCGCAGCAAGTTGCGATTTTTTAGCTTATTAATTGCCTTGGAGAGTAAATACTACGCTGACAGGAAAGGCGAAGGGAGAGAGGGCTATTGTGCATCCAGTTATACAATGGAAATAATTTTTTTCACTCAAACTTGGCAGTAAATACTGTTTAAAGTGACGTTAGCCCGCAGTTAGCTTTGCCCGTTAGCCTGTTAGCTTCTTCTTCGTGATTCCATTAGAGTGTATTGCTTGCTCCGGGACACCAGGGGGAGATGAAAGACCCTACAATCATCCCATAAACACTTGTACTACCCCCACAGGGACTACGAAAAGGATTTATTAAGGTGAACACGTTACTTAGTACTGCTTTAACATACTACATTTTATTAATCATGGCTCATTAATATGCATGATGTCAGTCAATAATATGTATGACATCATTAAAAGCATCGATATGTCGGAATAAAAAGTAGTGGTATCATAGCGTCCAACAAAATATTGCGATATATTGCAAAATTGATATTTGTAACACCCCTAATTCAAAGAAAGGAAACTTGTCATTTCTGTGTTGTAAAATTGCCAGCAAAGTAAGAGCATGGATTGAAGCGAAACAGTTCATCCTTCATGACGAACAACCCGGCAGGCTGAGAGCTCAGAGTTCACCACATCACACACTTGCCTGTATCCGTTTAGGTCTTTTCTGATACGTGTCAAAGTGGTGACATCCCCAAAAGACACCTGCTCACTCTATTATCGGCCCCTCCACAAATCTCAATGACAAACCCAGTGCTCGCAGCCGTGAGAGCACATGTTTCTGATCAGCATGTTGAATGAACTGCACATTCCGACACTGCTGTAAATACTGGGGCCTCCTGTGGAAAGCATCAGGACAGGACAGTAGCGGCAGACAGCAGAGGTGATGAACAGACTGGAGATTCACTTGGAGGAGCCCAGAGGTGCTCCGGTGACGGATTTACAACCGTGTGTGCATCTGTGGGACCGAGGTTAGGGAACGAGCAGGAGAAGCAGCTGGGTTTCCACATGACATACTCTGGCAATATTGTCACATCACAATTGTAGAAGTTAAACGAGGACTCTTAAAGTGATAGTCTGTAAGTTTTAGTGTTTTACAAATGTCATAGACTGCATATAATATACCGCCTGGGTTAGTAAGCAATACTGAATGATTATATTTCTTTCCTAAAGTGCCTCCCTTGGTTGGTCTCAGCAACCAATCAGAATCCCCGGTGCCATCACTTTGACCAATGAGACAAGCTTTACTGTGAACCGGCCAGTCTTTCTCTCTCTCCTCAAACCACGGGTCCAATTGGGGGGAGGAGGGAGTAAACTTGCCTGTTTACTTTTGAAATGTGTCTCTCTAATCATTTTTGCAATCTTACAGACTATCCCTTTAAAATAAATAGCATTTTTATAGCATTTTTATAGTGGCATTATTTTTCATGGCAATTGGGTAAAACCTCTTACCCTGTTTTAATGGAGGATGGGAGGCCATACTTCTTCCTTGAATTTTCTGTAAATTTGGAAAAACAAGTCAGGTTAGAATAAAAGGCTTTAAAGGTCCTATATCATGCAAAATCGACTTTTTGGAGCTTTTAGCCATGTTGTTATGCTATTTCCTTATTAAAAACACCCCCAGAGTGGTTTGTGGCTTCATTCACGCAGCTCTCCGCAATCCTCCTGAATCCTGCTCTCTGAGCAGCTGCTCCTCCCTCTCCTCGTGAACGAGTGAGTGTTCAATTGTGTCGTAACAACGGCGGAACGGAAGTGCTCGACGTCTGTAATGTAATGTCTTAATTCTATGCTTACGGCCTGATTTTAATTTGTAAAACAGCGTTTTCATTATTTCTGTCATAAGAGAGAAACAAAGAGTAAAAAATGAAAAAAAAAAAAAAAAAAAAAAAGGATGTGTCCGAGGTGCTTCCAGGTCAGCTGTGGCCAAAACAAACACATCGCGTCTGAACAGATCAGTCATGTTTGCGCTGCAGCTGTGAAGATGGAGCTCGTTACCTATTCTGGACACAGCTGTTATTTATTCTTAACTAACGATAATGTCACGGAGAAAAAGAAGCGCGTTTGGCTACGAGGACGAGGAGTTTATATTCAACCCTTTTCAGGAAGAGGCCACTCAGCTGTTTTTTTCTCCGGGATTCAGCGACTATCAGCCAAAATATTGTTTTTCTGTGACTGTCTCTGATGGATGTTTGGTGAACCTTCGCCAGAATCAAAGTGGATTAACTTTTATAACCAACGCGAGTCCCATAATGTAAACAGCGATGGAGCAGAGCGGTGAGTCAATCCAAACGCGGGTTAGCTTGTGTGTTAGCATATTAGCATGTGTGTTAGCCATTTATGAAGCTGTGTTGCAGATGTCAACTCCTTATAACTGCATCGTGAAGTGACTTCACTTATTGCTGTTTATTTATATTACGGTAAAGTTGTATGCGCGGAGAGAGGGGGCGGAGTTAACTGAATCGAAGCGTTGTGTCTTCCGGGTTTGAAAAATACCTCCAGAAAACACTTATATTTATCACAAAAATGAGTGCTCCATAATGGTAGAGGTTCAATATATCATATAAATGCCTATACTTAACTTTGGAATGGCTAAAATAGCATGATATAGCTCCTTTAAGTAAACTGTTTTTTTTTTTTCTAGCCGTGATTTCCCTTTTCCCTTTTTTACAATCAATTAAACTAGTAAAGTCAAAGTATGTCTCTGCTTGCCACAATTTAACAACAAACACCAGTTGGCCAGTAAACCGTTGCCATTTACCTCTAACAACTTCCACATAAATGGGGGGGAAAATGTGCAAAACAAATCTGGTTGTGTTTAGAACAGGAATCTCTCATTGGTGTATTTACGATTGTGCAGGCTCACTGAACTCATGTACGTCGTCAATGATGAGAAAATATGGAGCCTTAGTCAGAAACACAGCTGTGTTACAACCAACTGGAAAAAATATACATAAATAAAAGCTAAAGGCTGCCACCACCAAAATATTTAATGAACAGGTTTCGGAGAAGTGCTTGGAATGTGTGAGGAAAAATAGAAATTACTGAGCGTTTACTTGGGAGGTAAAGGGCTTTAATATTTATTCAACATGAACATGTTTGATTAACGCTTTTCAAAAAAATACTTCTGGACACTGTTATTAGCACTTTCAGAATCTTCATTAGCTTGTCTTTTAGGTAGCTGTGCCTTAAAAACACAGGATTTTTACTAATTGGAGATTTATAAATATATAAGTTTAATATTGATGTGTCCTTACAATGTATTGATGCAAAGATATTGTAATATACAAGAGTAGTTGCTCATATTTATGTCAGAACCGCAAAGTGTATCTTTTTATTAATGCTGTTTTTATTACTTTCAATTAGAATTTGGTAAATCCAGCATTCACAAGACATCACATCACATCACAACAGATGCCATGTCCTATCTGGTGTTTTATTATGGATCAGTGGGTAGGTTAGTTGCATAGTAGCATTAATAATCGCTGCTGTAAACAATAGACATCACTGAGCCACTGCAGTACAGTTCACTGCTGTCAAAACTCCTGCTATTTGAGCCAAGAGATTATTGTCACGCTTTTATCTATGCCTGTACTTTATGTTGTGGTAATTTGTCTACAATAATGTGTTAAATAAGAAGATCAGAAGCTTTGTGGATAAGATGAATGATTAATCGTTACCTTCTAAAACGATCTCCACAGAAACCTGCCGACTCCCTGCCTGATTGGTGGCTTGACAAGTGTAACAGCCCAGGTCCTCGGCTGTGACTCCGCCCACCACCAAACTGAACATGCCACGCCCACTCTGCTTCACCACACAGCGGTCTCCTCCAATCACAGGTCGCCCCTCTTTGTACCATGTGACCTGAGGCTCAGGGTGACCGTGGACCTGAAACAGATCATATAAATAAGGTCTTTTATTACGCTTTGGGGAGGCTTTTACAACTACACGAACTGACACTCTGAGTGGAGCGACAAGCACCACTGCTCACTCAAAACAGTACGAACACTGAGGTCGCGCTCTATAAGAAGGGGCGTCTTTACCTGGTTTGACCCCTCTCCCACCTCTGACGTCGCCCTCGGTCCGGAAGCAGAGCTGCCCTTGCAGGCGTTGGTTAGAGCCGTACTGCAGCAAACGCTGGGCAATCACTCAGAAATCGTCAAGCTCGGTGATCGTAGCGTGTTGCGTATTTTGGCTGGTGAGTAGCGAGCAAGACAGCCCTGTTTTTATTTGTTTCGTATACGTCCTAACACAGCTGTTTATCGGCCACATCGTGCATGCGGCTCTGGTTAACATGGGATTTTGCCACCAGCTTAAAGCTGTGCACGGCTCACCGTCAAGGTTCCGGTAGGCAATCTGAATGTTCAACTGTGTAAAACTGTATTTATAGCGATGCTCCATGTGTTTAGTGCATTTGGTGGCACCCCTGTCAGTCGAGGCCCATGGCAGCGCCAGACCACTCCTTATGGCAGCCATTTTAGGGATAGGTTTGCCTGAGTCCTCCTAGGAACACCCCCACCTCCTGGAGACGCCTCCGAGCTTTCGTCACCAGCCGAGTAACCAACCACTGCTCCTCAGCAGAGCCCCCTCCCCACTGATGCCACAGACAGCGTGTGGAGGGGGCGTGTCGGAAAGGCTCAGAGGTTCTTAAAGAGACAGAGGCCTATTTCAAGACATTCACTACAGCCATTTTGAGAGAGCAATTTTATACAAGGCAGTTATTCTAATTTACTGCATTTACAGACCAACAGAAGGTTTCGTCATCATTGTAGTGAGCTATAGACTGGTGCTATGTGATTGAAAAAAGCATAATACCCCCTCTTTAAATAAATACTAAATAACAGATATGTCAGATATAAGATTCGGGACACATAACTTGACTGCAGTCAGAGTCGCAATTTTCGGGATTTGAGACTAAATTGACAAATTTATAAATTAAAAACAGATTTTTGAGTTGTCTTTTGTGACTTGAAACTTACTTGTGAATTTAGACAAATGACTTGAAACTGCAGCCTTAAAAATATCTTGTTTTTTTATTTTTAGATAATTGAATATTGATTAGACTTCAAATGCAAATCCATAAGGTTTTGGTTTTAAGATTTTTAGTCTAAATCTTAATGTTGATTGCACATTTAAGAGTAGATCAAACATATTTTAAAAAGAAGTGTTAATTGTCCCACAGAGGCAGTTAACTCCAGTATAACAGGCATATACAAGCTATTGTACATCTAATATTGTCTTAAGAGCATATTGCAGTGTGCAGCAGGTGTTACACAGATGCATAACAGGTCATGAACTCCAACTCCCAGAAGTCCTTTCACACACCACTCACTGGCTGAAAGCTTTTCGCGAGAAGGAAAACACCAATCTTTGTCAGCAAACAGTAAAACGTCTTAGTCTATTTTTGCACATAATTGTCATAAAACGTTTGCATGTGGTTTACTATAGTCATGTGCAATATTTGAGATATAATTTGTTGGTGGGAATAAGTATATTTGTTTTTTGTGTTAGGAAATGTTTGTGAATGGCTCCAAAACGTAAATCACTAATAAACAGCATTATATGTGAGGAGTAGTGTTTGGGTATTGATCTCATTTATGGGAATGTGCGGTACAGATGGTGCGTTTGGGGTGCGTGGGAGAAAGAACCTCCCTGTAACACTTGGGTGAATTCCTGAGCCTGTCCACGTTTTGAGTTCGGCCTCTTCAGAACAATGGAGCCGATTGCTGGTTGACTGCTTCTCATTAGAACACAGCCACTCTAAAGATCTGAGGAGGTTATGTTAATCCCCACATACACAATGGCCCCCCCAGCAACAAAATACTTTAAAAGGTAGCTTCACAAATTTTGGGGGAAAATCACATTTCGAACAAGCAATGGACGAGTGAGAGCACACACACACACACAAGTGCGATTTAAAACAACTGTGTAAGGGATCACCCCTCACCTTGCCCTCCAGCCGGGCGTCCCCACCCAGAGCCACCCGTACGTTTCGCGGCGGCAGGACGAAGGCTGGGGGATGGCTGCCATGGGAACCGCCTCCTGTCACCGTGGAGACCGCAGAGGAGGTGGAGGCTAGGCGCACGTCACTCATGGCACTGTGAAGAGAGATATTGACAAAATGGACAATGGTAGCAGAGGGGTATACGACAAAGTAGGGCTGCTCGATTAATAAAAAAATAATAATCAATATTATTTTAGTCATAATTGAAATCATTATTATTCAAACGATTATTTGTTGCCTTTAAAGAAAAAGTCTATATTTATTTTATTTACTAAAAAGCGGAATATTTTCTGTTTTCTGAACACATAAAAGTACAAATCATTTCAAGTTTGCCTCGATTGAGGAGACGTCTCTGTTTCACACCTGCCCCCTGCTGGCCAGCCCTCACACCTGCGCAAGTAAACTGAGCAGCACGGCCAGATGACATCATCACACAGCGTTGTTTGTTTTTATGTCAGGCAAAAGCATGAGCCATGGGACATGACATTTTTTGTCTATATTAAGTTAAAAGGATGAACATCCTCATCCTCAACCAAGCATTTACTAAAGCTACTACTAATTTATATTTATTTATTTTTATTTTCTTTCGGAATGCATTGTGCTGAAGTGCTGTTTTGTCTGTCTCGTCAAGACTGTTGTCTGCTCTATTTTGTGTTGTTTTGTAATCTAGTCTTGGTGTTAGTTTGTCAAATGTATTGTAACTGTTGAAATTGTTACGCATTGTTTGTTTGTTCTTTGTTAGTGTTTTTGAATAATTAAATAAAAAATGCAAAAATCCCCAAAAACATTTCAAAAACATTTTTATGCTAATGTTGTAATCATTTAGTGTAATAACTGAAATGCACAGCCCTACGACAAAGCTGTTTGAACATGCCCAGGACTTGTTCTTCAAACCCGGGTCGACAAACCCAGACATGGAGGAGCTTCTGGATAAGCAGTTGGTTTAGTTAACATCTTAACCTCCCACCTGAACCGAGCACATTTCTTCCAGTTCAGCCTCTAGGCCATTTGAAAGCTAAAACCTACAAAACTGATCTGAACTTTTTTTGTTGTGTTATCGCCTCGTTTTTGTCACGTCTGTCGCATCTTTTGTCCCTTTTCTTTGTTGCATATTGTAGCACATATTGTTGGCTTTTTGTCTCTTTTTTGTCATGTTTTTGTCCCTTTTTTGCTGCTTTTTCATCACACTTTACTCGCGTTTTTGCCGCTTTTTGACATATTTTTTGTCGCTTTTTTAACTTTTTTTTATTGTGCTGTCGTTGATATTATGGCTCGTTTTTATCACGTTTGTTTCATGTTTTCTGTTGCGCGTTCATCGCTTTTTTTGGTCATCTTTTTGTCTCGTTTTCACGCAAGAAGCGTTTAGATTTAGGTAAAGCGAGAGATAACGCACTCAGTTAAGGCAGGGGTCAAGATTTGTGAGCGCGTTCATGTGAAACAGGAGGAGTCAGCACTAAGCAGCCAATCACAGCAGAGACACAGACACAGTTCATCTGAATATCAGAATCTATCACTAAACTCATGACGACTAGACAGTGCCACAAGATTAGAAATAAGCCTTTGTTCATGTCGTCATATAAAATCTGCATCAGCCACGTGTAGGAAAAGTTACTCCTCTCCTCTCTCCCTTCGTACACCGCAGAGTTTGGTAGCCAAAAGCAGAGGATTCTCTCCGTCTTCTTATCTAATCTGGGAATTAAACCTGGTCCGAAGGTTATGAGCTTACGGCATATTTCCAAGGAGATCTACCCAGCCAGAAAGTTATCCAGCTTTGTAGAACGGCAAAACCAGGGTTAACAAAAATATATGATGGGAAAGTTGTGGCATGTACGGTAATTCTGCAATTAATAACATTAAAAACCTCTGGTCATGGCATTTAAGTTGATTTTGGCTTCTTTTAAAAAATAAAAATCCTAAAGAGTCTGAGAGAGGTTAAACAGGGAATGAAGTATGTTTGTGTGCAGTTCAAAGACAGGTGCAAACATGCGTGTGAATGTGATGGTCAGTGAACACACCATCATGTGACGGTCTGCACATGGATGGACTTCAATCGAGAAAACAGCCTGTCTCATATCTCCTATCTCTTTGAATGGAACAATAGAACTATTAGAAATTATTTGGCCTTATACATATAGAATAAGTGATAAAGAAAGAATAAATGTGGAAAACATTACAAAAGGAAGAAGCTTTTTAAGTATTATCTTGTAAAGAGAAGAAAATGTTGAAAGTGACTGTGTGCTGCAAATATGTGCCTTTTTTACCATCACAACTAAAACAGGGACCTCATATATTTGCACAGCTCCCATTGGTGCCATGATGTAATGCCAGCGTGAAAATAAACAGACAGGTTTCAGCAGATACTTCGACTTTATCAGCACATGTTTTCAGAGCAAACAGCGTGTGTCGCCTTCCCTCTGCCTGGTCATGGCACCAGTGCCTTACATGGGCTCAAACAGAAGACCTGAGGTATTTTTGATATCTAACCAGAAAGTACTGATATCATATTATGGCTTGGTCTGGGCCATAGGATTGCTACAAAGCCTGTGCCTCGGGTCGCCCCTTGTCTTCTAGAATTGTTGACTAGAATAGTTGACTGAAACTGTTTTGTGGTGAACACACTCTCAGAGCATTTACTACAATGAAATACACAAAGTTATAATTCAGGACAGTAGCTAACTTTTCATGGTTGAAAAATGCCCCACATTTGTGGAAGATAGGGTTGAAAAGGACTTGCACAAGTCCAGACAAGCAAAAAAAACACTATACAGTTCCAGTGAATGCGCAAGTTGTGAAAATTTATTGAACAAGAAATTATTATTGAATTGAATATAATCCTCACCTTACTTAAACCTCGATTCAGAATGTTGTTATGTCTTTACACTTTCTAATTGACGAAATGGCTAATATTAAAAACATTTTGTTTTTATCACACTTCACTGTGATTGGCTAATTTAAGCAGTCACACACACTGTGAGGGAGAAGGACCAAGAGGGTGGGAAGCAGTAGACGGAAAGTCTGAGCATAGAGATGTAACCATGACTGCCAGACTCTTAACACAATTAATATTGCACTCATTTAAACCAAGAGGATACAGGCATGGAATGCAATTTCTACCTAAAAACCTGAAACACTGCCCTATTCAAAACATTGATGGTTAGACAAGGCAATGATGATCTGCTGTCACAGATATTTAAATGTAGTTAAACTACAAACATGGCGTGTTGTTGTGTAAATGCGGCGCATGTGATGAGGCTTCATACACAGACAGTAGCTCAGTTTAACCTGAAAATGTGATCTCTGCAAATCCCACCCATACTTCACGTAAGAGCTCATGGGGCGCAGGAATAAGGTGGCTGGTGCAGCTTATTGATCAAAGAATGCCATGGGCCCCCACAACAATGTTGATTCCCTCTTTTCAAAGTTGAAAATGTTTTGATTTCAAAAATGCTGAAAATCTGCAATCTTAGAAAGAGAAAAACTTGCAAAAGCTGAGCCGAAACATCTTCATTCACTTGTTCTCACACACTGAGATAGTGACTGAGCGTTACCATGGAAATGGCAGATACCGAAACAGTGGCACACTGTGGACTCATCACTTCACTTGTTACACTGGACAGGCGTTCATGACCTGAGCCAACAGAGAATCCCTGCACAGGTCAAATACTGCACTAACATTATCAGTGCAACATGACCAAACAGCCCGTTTTACAGCTGTATGCGTTTTATTGGCATGTAATTACCTACATATTGTGTTTTCAATAGGAACAATATGTGATTTCATTTTTCTAAACCATTTAAAAACAATCTTCTACTTTAGTTACTATTGACCACAAGCAAGAATGACGTTTTTACTGTTTGTGTAAAAGACTGCCAAGTTTGTCGGCCCGTTCACCTCAAGCTGCACTTGAAATCTCATTCAGCGCTGCAAAATTCCTCTAATTCTTGGTGTCACTTTTCAGACATTTCCTTGTGGTTTGGTGTGTGCTTTGGACACAGTTCGGTCTCAAACTCAGGAAACTCTCAGACAGAAGAATGTAGACAAATACATAAAGACAATCGAACAAGTGCACTGAGAAAAGAACAGATGTCACTGCATAATTAACAAGAGCAGTAGTGTAAAAAGTATTTCCTGCCAACACGAGGTCGAAACTTGGATTATTCCATGTTGAATTGTAGGATTAAGCTAGATGTATGTAAGCAAGGTCTAAAGTAGGATTATGTTTGCTCAAGCTCTAAACTAGAACTAAACCAGGACTTTTACATGCTTAAATTAGAACTTAAATTGCACTAAAGCTAGTCTTAACTAAACAACTAAACCATGTTAAAACAAGCTGTATAAACCATGCTTAACAGATTTAGACTAGCACTTGAAAAGAGCAAACAAGATCTAAGCCAGGACTAAACCAAGTCCGATAGAGACTTCCTGTTTTTTGTATTGGAAAGGGCAAAGTCAGAGCTTGAGTCCTCCCAAAACTCCCCAGGCCTCAGGGGAGGTGACAAACATCGCAATGAATATTGTTTAGCTTCAAGTTTGTTAAACACAAGTTTCACTAAACCTCCGTCAATATGGACACGCTGCATGTCATTTTGAAGTGCAGAATCTGGAGAATGCAATCGCTGAGTTAGTTTTCACTACTACTAAACTATGATTGGATCACCTAAAGTAATAAAATAAAATCAGTTTGAAAAGTTTGTTTGCCCGCTCAATGTATATTTCCAATAGCCGTTAGCATTTAGCCATCAAAAACAGCGCAAAACATAAATGATCCAGATGTTTTCAGCTGTTGTCAACCCATCAACCTTATTTAGGGATTACTTCAGATATGAATTAGCGTATAAAAGTGGCCTCTAAGCTAAATGCTAAATCATACGCAGTCAGATTTGTGGAGTCAGAAACAAATCAAGTGGCCACTGAAACATCATTTTATAATACAGGATGTTCGTGATGGAAAAAATACAGAAATTATATAAATGTCAAGAAACAGACATGTCCTACCTTGCCACTCATTTACATAGGCTTCGTCATTCATTTGTATGGAGATGTTCCAAACAGATCTGGGAAGTTGTTGGCTTAAAGACGTATTTGTATTTGTAGCAACATGCATACTGAAGCTCAAGGCACTTCTGTGATGTCAAAAGTGGAAATAAATTAGCATCAATCCACATCTAAGCTTCAGGGTTAAACTAGTAGTGATGCTGACAAGTTTGGGTCTAAACTTGGCCACAAAGTTCAGACCCAAACTTTCTGGAAATGGGCAAGGAGAGGGCTGCACAGTAGGCCAAAGCATCCAGCACGTCGAGCACCTTTCAAAATGTTTCTCCATATGTCAGAATAACATTTGGTTTAAATCTTTTTGGAGACCGACCTGCGCTTCCTTTTCAAATTCATTCAGGGTAAAGCACTGCAACACTAAACCAGGACAAACAAATTCCTAAAATACCATCAAGGAAACCTACATGTGCCACAGTTTGAGTTGGCCAGCGGCGGTCTACGCAAAGACCGGTTCAGATTGGCAGATAGGGACGAATCCTCCAGAGTTCAGGGGCAGGTTGGAGGGTTTTATCGGGGCAGATTCCTTGGTGTCAGTGGAGCGTTTCACAAACTTCCCTTCACCACAGCGTGCGACTGCTCCGGCTAACGGCACGATCCCGACCTCTTCCTCCGTGCAATAAGAGCCGAGAGGGCACAGTAAAGGCACATAGGCAGCTTCATAATGACAGGTTCGTCTAATGGAAGTATTGTTATTATAGGACCATTATGGTTCCATGCCCTGCCCGTGGGTATGTGTGTGTATATAATGATGAGGAGAGATAAAGTACAGGCCGCGCTGACGGTTCAACAGTATCAGAGGTCAGAGTAGAAGAAGGCAAAGAGTAAAATGCCAAAGGGGGGGGGGGGGGGGGGGGGGGGGGCGCTAGAGAGCACAAAGCAGGGGTTCTCAAACTCTTCATACAAAAAGAAATACTTACCACATGGTCTGCTGGACACAAGCATTAGTGATCGGGATCAATAAAGTAAAGTGTTCTCTGTGAGTGGTATGAGTCAGGTTGAAATGTCAATGCAGCACAGACGATCTAATCATAGACAATGTATTTCAATTGCAATCAAATCAGCAATTATTTGTATTGAGACAAAGTTCCCCCAGTGCACAATTTAACAAGGCCAGACAGAAGCATGATGGCTAAAACTACTACAGTATTTTTACGAAGATGTTTTTAGAAGTGTAAAGTGTATTATATCAACCACATCACGTACCAACATGAAAGGGATTTGGAACCAGAAGAACAGGTTGGAATAGTTTTACTAAGTAGCTTGTTTCTGGGGCTCCTCAGTCTGCTTCAACACACATTCATTAGTTTTCTTTTATGAGCAAATATAATCAGAGGTAAGGATGTCACATTGTCACATGTAGGGGGACTATTATAAGACTATCAAATATACAAAATACACATTTTGAAACGTATTGTATTATGTGTCTTATAGAAATAAATATTCAGTGCAGTACATATTTTAACCTCTTACCCCCCCGTGCATTTTTTCCAGGGCAGCTTTACCTAAATCTAAAACAAAGCGCCTCGACTGGAGCTTACAGAGTAACGCCATTTGAAAGCTAACTCCTACAAAACTGATTGTGACTTTTTGTTTTGCGTTGTCACTGCGTTTTATGTCACGTTTTTGTAAAAAAAAAAAAAAAAGGTCTTATTTATGTCATTTTTTATTGCTTTCTTCATCGGTTTTTGTCATTGCTTTTTTGTCATGTTGTCGTCACGTTTTATAGGTGTTTCTGTCATTTCTCCAGCACGTTTGGAGAAAGCACGTCTTTGTTGCTATTATGTTGCTTCTTTGTTGCATTTTTATCTGTTTCTTTTCACTCTTTTGTGGCTTTTTTCCCCCTTTTGTAAAAAATCACTTTTTAATCATGTTTTTGTCGCTCTTTTGTTGCTTTGCTTTATATTTTCATCCTCATTTTTGTCACTGTGTTGCTTCCTTTGTCATATTTGTGTCATGTTTTTGTCTTTTTTTTAGTTGTGTTTTTGACGCTTTTTTTATTGCGTTATTGTCGTGTCATGGCCTCTCTTCTGTTATACACATTTTATTTCTATTTTGGTGTAAATATATATTGTTTATGAGATAATTGACAGTAGATTTCGCAAAAATAATTCAATTCGATTTTCACATTCGCCAATTACAGCCACTTGTGATTAATCTGGTATGATTAATGGCACCATCAAAAAAAAAAACAGTATAACTCACTTTCGTTCACACAGTCCAAAAAATTACAGGTCTGGGCTGGGAACATCAAGAGTACTAGTCACTCTGCCACAAATTACAGTAATCCAGTGTGCAAGTTTCAATTTAGCTGGAAATCCCCCTTTGGCTCAAGCTACTGTACGCTAACTTGGTGATAAAGAGGTTTATCCTTTACTCATCAGATAAATATCAGTGGCTTCAAAAGGAATTCCTGCTCTCTGGGGAGAAAACAGGAAACTGAAGGAAATACAGCAGTTGGAGATGCAATACTAATGAAGTGACAGAGAGAGGTCTACAATGCAACTTCAATCTACTTTCTATTCATTTATTAAGATAACTTTAAGATGGGTTGCATTCAACATGGATCCTTCAGTAATCACGTGCATTAAAACAATGATTGGCCATTTGTACAATTTGCTCGGCTATGAAATGGAAAGGGACGTGAAATTAAGCGTTACGTAACTTCTAGGGCTGCACAGTTCGCAACCGTTAAATGAAACCGTTACGGAAATGACTGATGACTGAGAGTTGCCATTGCGGCTGCCGGTCATGTGAGGGAAATCTTATCAACACACATGTTTGATACGTTTGATTGATGTTTATTGTGCCCATTGAATTTCAATGTGAGCCGCCAGCATGGTGGACTCCTGTCTACGAATGTGACGCCACAGTATTTTAACAAATTGAATAAAAGATGACATTTTAAATTAGTTCAATAGTTCATATTTCTGTCTTCTCTCAAATGTTAGTTATTGTCACTAAACAGATATAGGCTGTAGGATGCAATCTCAGTGGTTAAATGAAGGCAATACAACTGAACTTGGG
Source organism: Gobius niger (assembly GCF_951799975.1). NCBI lineage: Eukaryota > Metazoa > Chordata > Actinopteri > Gobiiformes > Gobiidae > Gobius > Gobius niger. Next base: position 11,700,638 of record NC_136860.1, on the reverse strand, counting down.
GTGTTTGAAGCTTCATTATGTATGAACATGCCATTCCTCATTTGAAAGAACCTTCAGAACTCAGAAACTGAGCTTTAATGACTGGGGTCTGCACTAGCATTGACTTGATTGGGGAAATGTGCTGGGACAGAGGACGTATGAGATTTCCTTTCTGTTTATTTTAAGCTTATGCATATTATTAGCAGAAGGACTTGGCAACCCTAATTGTGGGGCTCAGTCCATACCCCACCTTTACTGTACAAGGAGCACAGGGCACGGAATCGTGATTTACACATTAAAAAACTGATCGCAATCACAATTTGTCTGAAGAATGTCATTAATGTCATTTTCCCCCAAAATTGTGCAGGAACTTACAGCTCATGTAGGCATACACATCTACTTAAATACTTGAAATATTTGTGTAGCTACATTTTCAGGCTACTCTTCTCATTCTCGCAATGTGACATTTAAGTTATTTCAAATTGAGCAGTTTGACAATTTTGTGGTTTTCCTGTTGTTTTCTTCCATCCTAAGTGTTGTGGTGACCATTCACTGCACGTAAAGGCCATGACTTCAACATATTTAGGGTGCATTGATTGCCAGGACTGGCAACAAAACCGGGACAAAAGTAGGATTAAATAAGTACAACACAAAGAAAATATCACCAGGCCCAAAACAGAGGCCCTGGGGCTAAAAGCGAGCTATAAGTTACACAAAGTCTACAAAATAATCAGGATTAAAAAACTGAAGGACTAAAATTAAATGGGTTTAATATCAACATGATGAGCTGTCCCCTGCTGGAACTGCCACCTTAACGTGGTGGAGGGGTTTGAGCACCCGCATGATCCTGGGAGCTCTGTTGTCGGGGGCTTCGTGCCCCTGGTAGGGTCTCCCAGGGCAAACAGGTCCTGGGTGACGGGTCAGACAGAGAGCGGTTCAGCAGTCCCTTATGAGAGACCAACAGGCCCGGTTAATCGCGAGGCCGTCCTTCTGTGGACCCACCACCTGCAGGAGCCGCCATAAGGGGCTGGTGCAATGTGATTTGGGCAGCTCTAATAGCTAACCCCACGACCCGGAAACGGACAAGTGGAAGAAAATGGATGGATGGAGGGCCTGACAGTTGGCTTGATAGTTCAAGAATTATCTTTTATCTTTATAAGACAATTTATCTTATCTTATCCCATCTTATCTTATCTTATTTTGTATAAGATAAGATAAGAACTTTATTAACCTCATGATGGAGAAATTCACTTACATTCAGCTCTGAAGAAACACTCAGGGTGCAGAATAGACAGGAAATGTCAGTTTAAGAATAAATAGAGGTGTCTTATATACAATGACTACCAGTATAAACAATAAAAGAATAAAATAAACAGATGTTGTTATTGGCAGTGCATCTATGGTCATAGTGCAAGTGGATGATAAAGTGATACAGAGATGATTGCACGTAGTTTTTGCAAATAGGTTATTGCACATGTTACTTTACAGTATTGTAGTACTGTCTGACAGCAGTAAGGATGAAGGACCTGTGATAGTGCTCCTTTTTGCACTGAGTCTGTCACTCAAAGAGCTGCAGTGGATGGGAGGTGTTGTCCATGATGGAGGTGAGCTTGGCTAACACCCTCTGTCCCTCACCTCCTCCACAGAGTCCAGGGGGCAGCCCAGGTATCTATTTTACACTGTTTTTAGTTTTACACACTCTCTTACCCCACTCTCCCCTATAACTCGGAAAATGAAGATGAAAAAAGGTTTCATTTTCTTTGTATACAAGATTCAATATAGTTATTGTTACCAGGCTTTGGTCAAAGCAGATGGAGAGAGCGAAATAGCTACAAACCAGATAAGAAATGTACCCATGGTTTGTTTTGATGTCTATGAGGGTAACGCGCGGCTCTCAGCGGGAAACGCTCTCTCGCGCCGACCCGCCCCCTGGAGAGAGCGTGCGTAACTTTTAAAAGTAAGTGGCAAAAGAAGAAAATAAATACATCCCCAATGGTGGTTGAAACACGTCAGCAATCTTATCAAATTGTCAAAAGTACAGCCAGTAAGTAAGGAGGGAAAGCTTGCACTTACCGAATACACGTCCGTCTCCAGGTGAAGAACACTGGCGTCTCTGTTCACGCCAAGAATCGGGGCTTTGACAGCGGCTTTGCTAGCAGCTCCCTCTCCTCTCAGCTCCTCTGCTCCGTGTGGCCCGGGCTCCACCTCTCAGCACCGGAGTCAAAACACTGGCACACAGGCTACACGAGGAGGAGGAGGAGGGGCACTGGCTTTAAAGGGCTGTACCCGCGTTTACGCACTGTTTATGGGGGGAAATGGAGAGAGATTGAGGCCACATGTGCAGCTCCCGGTACGGACCGAGGGGGGGTTTCTCTTAACCCCCACCTGAACAGAGCACATTTCCGCCAGTTTGGCAGTAGCCTACCCAAATTTAAAAGCTCCTTCCAAAAAAACAACAACGTTCAAATAGCAACGAAAACGAGGAAGAAAGCGCGAAAAAAATTAAAAAAAATAAAAAGCTGCAAAAACGTCACAAAAACAAAAAAAGCGACAAAAGAAAAACTATGAAAAAGCAAAAATATGACAAAAAAGAGATAAAAACATGACAAAAACGCAGCAACAATCAGAATCACCTGGCTGGAGGATTCACTGATTCTACCCGGAGGAAACCTACGCAGACACGGGGAGAACATGCAAACTCCACACAGAAAGGCCCGTCCAGGTGGGAATCGAACCCGGGACCTTCTAGCTGTGAAGCTTCAGGATACCAATTTTACTTGGGCATGGAAGACAGTCACAGAGGCACTGATGCTGCAAATAGAAACTAACTCTAACTTGGTAAATTAGTAAAGATATGAATATTCACATTTGTAAAAATATGAATATTTACATTAACAAGTGAATGCCCTTTCTTGCCATGTGCGTAATGATGCACTGACCCAGCCAATCAGGCTGGCCTTTGACAGTAAACAACATGGCCACCACTAACACTCAGACTGAAGCTGTCCAAGATTTTTGGAAATAAACCACTATATCTGTTTGGGAGATATGCGGAACAAGGAAACATGTGCGTAAAGGTTTTATATCCGGGGGGGCGAGTTTTTTACCAAGCTGTAACTTTGCGCCCGGAGGGCTAGAGGTACGAGCTAATAAACATAGTTCAATACAACCATAGGATCAATTTAAGGTTGTTTTTTTAGTCGATATTGGGCTATTCGAAGGAAAATCGATTCAAATCGAGTATTTAAACCCAGCCCTAGTAATAAATGCTAGTCAATCCAGTCTTACTTTTTTCTGATAAACTTATATTTGTAGTTAATTTAATAAAGTGTTTGGTTATCTGGTTTACTTGAGCTGGTGTGTTCATATTTTTCTTTTTTCTGTGTGATTATGACTCTGTAATGACGTAAAGAAAAATGCAATAGAGACATCCAGTAGTGCTGACAATCATGCTTTATTAAATCATTAATGACAAAAGCTCAGGGAGGTAGCAGAAAATACTACAACTACTTCAATCACACCAAAGAGCAGGGCCTCGTTCTGGTTCGTCCTTTTATGGCACTGCTAGATGGTGGCACCTAGACCCAGCTCGACTGACAGGTGATTTTCTATAAACTAACACACAAACACACAGCAGACCTCCGAGAGACAGCTCTGATTCTGCAAAGAAGCACAGGACAGCTCCTGTATCAAATGATTTGCCAGGTTGATGGTACAAAAGGAACTTCAGCCTGTGGTCATTTGCCAGAAACAGAGCACTAAACAAAACATTTGCTCAGGGAGTGCAGGCCGCTTGCACTGTGAGCCTGTCATAAAAATGGCAGTATGACATAATCAGTCAGAGAGTGAGGTCCAGTTGTCCTGCTTACATGAGGGTAGATGCAAACAGGACTCAGGATCTCACACTCTTAGCTCACTGCTCTTAATAGCAGTTCTTAGTTTTGTCTCTGATTGAGGTAACTTCAACAGGGAGACTCTCTACCTGTTGAGGCAATCTTAGACTTCAACTTCTTGTTGAGGCACAGTGTTTAGTTACTTAGTTTAACAGGGTATTCGTTCCATGCGAAACTTTCTCCTGTTAAACCACATTTAGTTTCATACAGTTTCAGTTAAATTATGATTGTCATAAATTACAATGCATACATTCTCCATAACCGTTACTTTCGGCTATATACATTATGTACATGTCACAGAAAAAAAGGATCAAAAATCCTAAGTCCAATATGGCACATTTATAACAACTTTAGACTTAAGTCTAGTTTGGCATAACTTATGTCAAGTTTGGTACAAAAATATTTTATATTTACAAAAAAAGTGGGTCTAAGGTCTAAGTTTATTTTGCTTAATCAATAAATAAAAAGGCATGGGAGTAGGGAAAAGAAAAAAATTGCAAGTTTTCTTTTTTTACGCTGATCGAATACTAATGTGAACAGTTGCTGTGTCTGAGCCAAGCTCATTGGACAGTTTGAGAGTGTACGTTCCAGCATCTTCCTCCTTCACCCCAGTGATGATGAGTGTGGTCAAGTCTTCCGTGGTGTCAATGTGGAAACGTCCCCCTGCTGTAACTTCAATGGTTTTTCCACCACGTGACCACTGTATGTGTTTCGCGTCACCAGTGAAAGCACAAGCCACTGTCAAAACTTTGCCTGGCTCAATGCTGATGTCCTCTGGCAGAGCTTCAATCCTTGGAGGACCACCTGTAAAGAAAATATCCATATGAACAATTATATAAAATAATTTATGATAACAGTGAAAAATACTGGCCTTTTCTAAATGTGAATTGTTGTATTGAGTAAATTTATTTTCAATATATATTGTTATTTAAATATTATATACTGGCTACAAATTAGAACATTGTCCTGCTTTATTTCCAACGTATTATTATCATTATCATGATGATAATGATGTTGATGACAATAGTACCGTATTTTCCGGACTATAAGTCGCACCAGCCAAAAAATGCATAATGAAGAAGAAAAAAACATATATAAGTCACTCCGGAGAATAAGTCGCACCAGCCTTGGCAACTAACTGGGCATGGAGGTGTAACTGCACCGTTGACAAGCCTCTCCTGGCAGCACGTCGTTCAAGCACCCATTTGCGATATTGTTCCTCCGGCTCTGGCCATCTAGCTTTTAGCCCATGATTAGCTTGTTTTGCTTTCTTCATTGCAGTAACCTCTGCTTTTCGTTAGTTTCTTGCTTACTCAAAACTTTTTTTCTGCTGCTCCATTACCGTTTTTTTTACTTTTCAGTGGGACAGGAGTAGAAGATACTGGTACACAAGCCTAGAGCGCTCTCTATGTGAAATTACATATTTGCGATATATAACTCACACTGAGTATTAGTCTATGAGACTCACAGCTAAGCCACACATGCCTTTTATTGTTCTGGCTAATGTTCGTTCACTAGAGAATAAAACAGATTAACTGCTAAGCGCTTCCCAGATGATGGTGAAAGACTGTTGTGCAGCGGAGAGAGCTGTGCAGGAGGAAGAGGAAGGAGGAGGTGGACGAGCTGACGGCGCTCTGAAACAGGGACAAACCCAGTCGGCGCTGCACTGTTTCAGAGGATCAGAGGAGCACTGAAGGCAGCCAGCCGGGTTCCTCCAGGTGCTACGGTTTCCACGACCTCCTGCTGGTCAGCACGGCTCTGTCGCAGTGGCTCAGGACTAACACCTGACCAGTATTTTGTTGTACACTTGTACAATAACAAATAAAGCACTTACTTACTTACTTAAAGGGTAGCAGGTTAGCTTTAGCTCCATGACTGTTGTGTTTAGTAACACACAGCAGTCTAGAAACAAGTACACCCCTCAGTCGCAGAGGGATGCAGTCGGGATGTGCACAGCTGTTGTGTAGTGACAAATTACATTTAAAACACCATATTTAACAGTGCCATACTGCAGGATTTTCACTGGAATATCTACTGAAAGAAAGCATGTGAAATCCAAGTTTGATTGGCCAGTCTTGATGATTTAAAAAATATATATATTAAAATTTGGTTTCATTTGAACTTATTTAAATGGCTTACCAATTGATCTGAACATGGACCCTTCCATGTGGGATGACATCTCAGTAAGACTGCTGGAGCTCATTGCGTATGACTCTGAGGCCATGGAGGACATGCTGGACATTGACGTAGTCTCAAACTTCATCTCTGCTGCCATGCTGCCAAAGGAGCTGGACTCCATCATTGAAGACATCATGGACTGCTGAGCGGATGAAAAGGAAGAGGACTCTTCCATCATGTGAACTTCTTTCTTCATCATCATTGACGAAGATGACTCTTTATGACTCATTGTCATTGATCCTGGAGAGAAACAACAACAATAGGATATTTAAGTAAATAAATTACAGTAGTCTATACAATATGTTTTTTGATACAAATTCTCACCTTTAAGTGCCACTTGCTGCTCTCTGTATGCGCTGATCTTCATAAGTATAGACTGGAACACTTGTCCGGTAAAGGAAAAGGAAGATTTAGACAGTCCTCCATCTGATATCATCTCACAGACGTACTCTCCTTGGTCACTGTCTGACAGGTCATGGATGAGTAGGCTACATGAACCCTCAGAGTAGTGCATCTCAAAATGACTGCTCTGAGAAATCTTTTTCCCCTTGACATACCAAACCACCTCCTTGACACTGCTCTCACAAGTGCAAGACATTTTCACTGAGCCTTCATAAGCTTCAGCAGATACCTGGCTTAGCACTTTGGGAGGCGCTTTGACAGTAGGGGGAGACATAACCCTCTTTGGTGACATGATGGGAGGAGGAGACTTCATCCTTGGAGGTGACTTGATTCCTTCAGGCTCTGGGGATTTGAGAGCTCTTGGGGATTTTATTCCAGTTGGCTCAGGTGATTTCAAAGCCCTTGGGGACTTGATTCCAGTTGGTTCTGGAGACTTAATGCCCTTTGGTGATTTGATTCCAGTAGGTTCAGGGGATTTAACTCCCAATGGTTTCTTGACTCCAACTGGTTCAGGAGATTTCACGCCGCGTGGAGATTTAATTCCCTCCGGTTCAGGAGACTTTACTCTTTCTGGTGACTTGATTCCTTGTGGAGACTTGATGCCAGGTTCTGGAGACTTAACACCCTTCGGTGATTTGATACCTTCAGGTTCGGGTGATTTGACTGCAGCTGGCTCAGGAGACTTCACACTTGGCACGGGGGAGGTCAAACCTGGTTCAGGCGACTTCACAGAAGGAGACTTGACTGCTGGTTCTGGGGACTTAACACTGGGCTCAGGGGATTTCACAGATGGAACAGGAGATGTGACTGTTGGTTCTGGTGACTTTATACTAGGAGTTGGCGATTTCACCGATGGTTCTGGTGATTTGACAGCCTTGACCTCAGTCTTGGGAGGTGGTCTGTGGATAGTCAAAGTGAAGTGAGCCTCCTGGCGGCCTGCTGAGTTTTCAACCACAACTGTGTAGCTGCCCTCATCTGCAGATGTCACAGAGGAAATTTCCATATTAGACTTATACTGTGTGGAAGTGATATGGACACGTTGAGTGGAAGTTAGTGTTTTAGTCTTGTGCATCCATGTCACAGTAGGTGTAGGCTCCCCATCAATGTCACAAGAGAATCTGGCTGTTTCTCCTTCAGATACAGTCACAGACTGAGGTTTGGTGAGGATTCTTGCAGGAAGGCAAGGCTTCACCTTTTCCTCTACTGCTGCTGTAGTCTTTGCCTTTAGCTCTGTTGTTTTCTCTGCATGCTTTCCAGTAAGTGAAAACTTTTCAGATGAATAAGAAGACCCAGATGACAAATATTCTGTGGATGCATATTTAATAGATGATTCATATCTATCAGCAGATGAGTATCTCTCAGAAGAGGCTGCATATCTTTCATGAGTTATTTTGGTCTTAGTTTCTTCTACCGCAATGTGACTTTCTGCTGCATAACCTGTCTTGAAGTGAGTTGTGTGATAATGATCAATTTTTGAGGCCTCTGGAACATGTCCTTTGGCAGAATCCTCATCTCTGCGACGGGATGTGAAGGTAGTATAGCCACCACCTGACACATCCAAGGTGGCATAGTCAGAGGCTTCTCCTTTAGAGTTGGCGCACACACAGCGGTACGTGCCACTGTCCTCTTCTTGACATTCCAAGATAGTGATGGACAATACTCCACTCATATTCGAAAAGATATATTTCTGGCTGCTTTCGGAGATCGCGACACCATTGTGGAACCATTGCACCTCAGCTTCTGGTTTAGACTGGATGTTCAGTGTAAATTTAGTGTCTTGGCCAATAGGAACACGATGAGAGCGCATTCTGACAGTCACTCTAGGTACATGATCCAGACTGAATGGAGTCTGGCTAACCACCTGGAATTTTCTCTCAGATTTCAGTGCAGCTTTCCGGGCCTCATATCGGGACATGATGTCAAAACGGGCTGATCGCTCAAACCTAGAAGAGGAACGGGAGGACCTTTCTGCAGATTTGATTGGACTTGGAGAACGGGGCCGTGTTCTCTCCGGAGTAGGCGACCTTCTTTCTACCTGGCCTGCCTCTACATCAACTGGAGGTCTTGTGCGTGGCTTGATAAGCTCTGACACTGGGCGCATCAGCTCAATGTACGTCGGTGACAATGACCTTCTCCTTCTCATAAATTGAGCAACAGTTGTACGTTTCTTCTTTGTCTCAGTAACTTCAACAGCTTCATGTCGGACTTCTTGTCTTCTCTCTTCACGTCTCTCAACACGAACTGGACTATGAACTGGAGAAGCAGAAAATCCAAGCTCAAGTTCATCCTCAAGCATCATTTTTTCCTCCTCAGCCTTCTTCATTGCAATGTATTCCTCTTCTGAAATCATGGCCTCCTCATCACTCAGGTCTCCCAGAGATCTTCTTCGAGATCTGAATGAGACCTCAGATTCAGGAGACGGTGAGCGGCGTGCAGGTCTTACTGTCTCCAAATCATCAAGTGTGAGTTTGGGAATACGCCATCTTGGTCTGTACTGGTCTGTAATTCTTGGAAGAGGCATGACATAGAATTGTTCCCATCTGGACAAGCGGATGCGGCGCTGTCTCTTCTGTACAATCCTTTCTGTTCTCTCTGAAATTTCATACTGGTCTCGTATCTTTCTGTACCATTTCATTTCAGACAGAGGCATGAATTGTTTGATGCCTTTGTCCTCATCAAGAGCTCTGGGATCATGAACCACAGGCTCAGGGATTTCATATGGCATGAAGAGTCTTCTCTCCTCTTCTAGTTTCTTGGTGTCTGACTTCTCTACAGTGATGTTGAATTCACCTTCGACATTCTTGGTGCTAACAGCAGGCTTGTACATCTCTGCAGCAAATTTAAGAGCCTCTTGAGCAGAAGGGTTCAATGGTACTAGTTCTGCTGTTGCTGCAATCTGCTGAGCCATCTTGTTTGTCTTTTCAATCTGCTTTTGAATGTGTCGCATTTTTTCCTGCTCACTCTTGTACTCTCTTCTTGTGTAGGTAAGGCGATCCACCTTGAGAGTCGCCTGGCAACTGGCAGATCCAGAAGAGTTGGTTGCAGTCACCTTGTACACACCAGAGTCCTCCAGAAGAGTTTCTCTGACATGCAGGACATAGTAATCTACATCCTCTTCAATAACAACAACCTTAGAGTTCTGCTCTAGTAGCCTACCATCCTTCTCCCATTTCAAAGTTGGAGCGGGTATTCCAGTAACCCTGAGCTCAAAGCGGACACTGTCGCCTTCAACACACTCAGTGTTAGCCAGCAGACGTTTAAACATGGGTCTCATAGTGTCTTCCATAACTGGATGGGGTGTCACAGTGAGAGAGGCTTTGCAGCTGTCTTCTCCAAACTTGTTGTGGGCCATAACAGTGTATTCACCATCATCACTCATATCCAGGTTGTGGATCACCAGCTGATAAAGACCTTTATCACTAATGAATGTGTACTTGCTGTCATCATCACCTGGTTTGATCCTCTCACCATTCTTCAGCCATGTTACATGAGGTTCAGGATGTACGGTAATAGTGACGCCAAAGCGAACATCTTCACCAATGTAGGCAGTGCGGTTATAGAGAGGTAGAGTGAACTCAGGTGGTCTCTGTAGAAGTCTTGTCTTGTCAACCCTCTTCCTGAGTTTCCTGACAGTGCGGCTAAGGTAGTACTCTTTTATGCTCCGTACAGACTCAACAAAGAGTTCTCCATAAGCACTATCCTCACCGTCATCACCAACAACCTTGCATCTATATACACCATCATCACACTCCTCAATGTCCTTCACATAGATGCTGGCAAAGCCATTGCTATATGAGATCTCATACTTGGGACTTGGGTGCAGTTGACGGTTACCAAAGAACCATGAAACCGTTGTGCTCTTGTCAAAGTTGGTGAAACTGCAAGTAAATCTCACATGGCCGCCTTCTTCTGCAGAGGCGTGCATGACTGGACCAGCACGTAGACCGTGGTACTCTGAGCCGATCTTGACTTTACCCACGGCCAGTCCTCTTTGGTTCTTGAAGGCACCACCATAGGCAATACGAGCTGCTGATACAATATAATCAGTCTTCTTCGACAGTGATTGGTAGTATCGTCTGTGTCTCAGAGTCCTTATAGCTTTGTTGCTGACATGTTCAAGCTTCATCTTGAGCCATGGGTGCTCCAAAGCCTCCAGAGCTGTCATACGCAGTCTCCTGTCTTTGACCAAAAGTCGGTCTACAAAGTCCATAGCCTCAAGACTAATATCCCTGAATGCTTCACTGTCAAATACATACTCGCAATTCGAGATGTTTTCAATCATTTTTGTTACTGACTCAGCTGCGAATGGATTGAGTCCACTGAGTAATACATAGGCCATTACACCAACAGACCACATGTCAGTTGCAGTGGTGATCAGGTCATGACGGTGGACCTCAGGAGCACAGTACTCTGGTGCAGAGAACAACATTCTGATGTTTTCTCCTGGGACAAGCAATCTGGACTGGCCCATCTCAATAATCTTGATGGTGGTGCTTCTTCTTGTAGTGTAGACAATGTTGTCAGGCCGTATGTCAAAGTGGCCAAAGTTGTTGGCATGCAAGAATTTCAAAGCAAAGCACAACTGTCTCAAGTAGCGAACAATCTCCAACTCTGATAACTCAAAGTTGCCAATGCCAAGGCGTTCGAAAATGTCTACGCCGGAAATGAACTCGTAGATCAAAATAATCTCTTCCATGCTCTCAAAGTATTCATGAAGGTAGATGATATTTGTGTGCCTTGCTACATTAAGAGCTTCGATTTCTCTGAGAACCAACTCACGATCTGTGCCTTTAACCTTGATAAACTTGGCCATGAAGGTCTTCTTTGTTGCAGTCTCAACACACCTGTAGACAGCTCCAAACTGACAACGAGCAAGTTCCTCAGCAATGGTGTATTTGGAGGACAGCTCCTTCACCTTGTAGAATGGAGCTTCTTCTTTGACAATTTCACGAGCTTCATCTACTTCCTCGTCATAGTTTCTGATTACGGATGTATCTTCCTTTGTGGTTATTGCTTCTGTTGGGTTACTTGGAGGACTTAAGCCATACTCATTCTCAGCAATTACTCGGAACTGGTATTTAGTCTTTCCAAAGATATTAATTATATTAATAGTGCAGTCAGTTGTTTGTCCTGCACGAATCCATCTTTCACCATTAGCTGGGCACTTCTCAACAATGTAGTTGATAATGTCGCTTCCTCCATCATTTGCAGGAGGCTCCCAGGTCAAGGTAATTGAATCACGAGCAATATCGCTTACAATGAGTCCCTTTGGTGCTTCAGGGATGTCAGCCACGCAGACTTCAATGGTTTGCTTGTCCATTCCAAATCTGTTCTTAGCAGTAATAATGTAATAGCCAGTATCCTTGCTTTTAACACCCTTCAGGAAGACCAGAGAAGTGAAGGATCTTGTGGTGATGACTTGATGGAAAGGAGAGTTTGACAGAATTTCTTGACCCTTCTGCCAAGTAACTGCAGGTTCAGGCTTTCCAGAGATAGGAATCTTGATTGTAATCTTTTCACCACGGGCAGCATGGACGGCTCCCATTCCTTGGAGCTCCTTCGGCAGGTAGATCTTGGCAGGAACTGAAAATAAAAACAAAAAACTGATTAATTTTTCCACACAATTTTTTTACATTATTCTTTTTTAACGAGTTAAGACATTTTACCTTCAACATCAAGGTTGGCAGACATAGATATAGACCCTGAAGCATTAGTAGCCCTGACTTGATAAGTCATGGCATCGCTTTCATCAGTATTGGTGATAACCAGTTGGAAGTAACCTCCCTTGAATTCCTGGGATTTTATCTTGGTACCATCAGCCAATATCTCCTTTCCACCACGGTACCATTTAACCATTGGTTTGGGATGTCCAACCACCTTTTCAGAAGAAAAAGCAACAATTAAATGATAAAAAAGGAATTCACACTATGTTGTAATTATAAAATAATATAAGTAAACGAAGAAAGTACCTTGGTGACAAAGGTAGCATTGGCTTGGTACTTGACTGTCATGTCCCTTATCTCCTCCCTGAAGACGGGAGCACGAGGAGTCTGGTCAGACTTGGGAATGACCGGAGCCGAGATTTCACTCCAGTCACTTTCTCCTCCCATGTTCTCACACTTGACACGGAATTCATACTCAAAGCCTTCAATCAGCCCTGTGACCTCATATTTGGTCTCCACAATCTTCTTGGACGTTACAGTCATCCATTTATTCTGCTTCTTTTCACGTTTTTCCAGATAATAGCTGGTAATTTTGGCACCTCCATCGCTGCTTGGAGGCTTCCAGCAGACAACACAAGAGTCTTTGGTGGAGCCCATGATGAAGGGCTGTTGAGGGATACCAGGTTTTTCTAATTAAAAAAAAAAAGAGTAGTTTTAGACAACTTGTTGACCATGTATATAATAGATTCATAATCACGCTTGTAAGAATATTCTTACCGAATGGACTCTTGATAATGACCACTGAAGGAATCTCCAGAGGTTCACTGACGCCGTACTGATTCTGTGCAGAAACTCTGAAGTAGTATCCAGCATTTTCAGTGAGGTTGACGACACGACATGTGGTGCCAGAGACTGAAGAGGACACCAGGTGCCACTGCTCGCCTTCTTTGGCCTCCCGCTTCTCCACAAGATAGTTTGAGATCAATGAGCCACCGTCATCTTTTGGAGGCTTCCAGCTGATGACTGCTGAGCTCTTAAGCAAGGCATCAACAACTAGAGGTCCTTCAGGCGTGCATGGTTTATCTAGTAAAGATATAATCATTTGGTTATTAATCTTTCACCTTGCGTATCTATATTTTAATTTTTTTATTTGAGGATCTTACCTTGGATTTCAACACGCAGTATTGTGTCAATGGATCCAAAAGAATTGCTGAATTGCACCTTGTAGCGTCCGGCATTCGTCTTTCTTTGAGCATTTCTTACAACCAAGTGGCTGTAGCTTTCTGTGTTTTCAATAATCACATTCTCAGATGCGTTTAGAGGCTTCTTGTCGTAGAACCACATAATCTGAGGAATGGGACGGCCGATATAGACAACATGGAGTCTCAAGCTGGTGCCAGCCCCAGCATAGTATTTCTCCTTCAGAGGGAAACCAGGATGGAGCTGTGGTGCAGCCTGGAGACGGAGTTTACCGCTGGTTTCTATCTCACCAGCCTCGTTAGTGGCTCTACAAGTGTAATGTCCTTCATCCTCCTGCTCATCAGTCAGAATGCTCAGTGAGTGGTTGCGGCCGTCTGAGCTCATTTTGTACTTGCGGCTCTGGATTAGCTCCTTGCCATAACGATACCATTTGATCTCTGGTAGAGGTCGGCCAACAATACCACAAGTTAGAGTACCAGACTCGCCAAGTTTGGTTGTTGTGTCTTGAATCTCATCCTTCAAAACTGGAGCCTCACCAACTACAAAGAAAAAATAAAAGAAAGTGAATAGCATGATAAAATCAAATATATATACATACAGTACATCAATATAAACACATACATACATACAGTACATGCATACATAATATTACTACAATATATTATTAATGTCAAATGAACATCTCACCACTCAGTTTGGTCTTAATGCCCATTGAAGTGCGACGAGGACGACTGAGTCCAGTTTCGTTTTCAGCAAAGATTCTGAACTCGTACTCTGTGGCCTCCATCAAACCACCCATAGTGAACTGACGATCTTTGGAACGCTCTTTGATACATTTCTTCCATGCAGACTCTCCGGCCTCTCTGAACTCAATCCAGTAGCCAAGAATCTCCTTGCCACCATCATGTTCAGGTCTCAGCCAGTGGATCGTGATGGAATCTTTGGTGACAGACACAATGTCGATCTCTCCAGGCTGGCTTGGTTTGTCTGTTAAAGCAAAGGAAGTATTAAAATGCAAAGCCATGGAGTGAAATGGAATACAAACGTATTTAGCTACCATTTTAGAACTCACAACATGTTACTTACCAAATGGATCTTTGCAGATAACTGGTTCTGAGGCAGGGCCAGGTTCACTCTTTCCAATGTCATTCTGGGCCACAACCCTGAACATATATTCTGCATCTGGGATGAGACCAGTGACATTGTACATTGTTGTGGTAATATGAGTCTTGTTGTGGCGGACCCATTTCTCTGTGGACACCTCCCTCCTCTCCACAAAGTATCCTGTGACACGAGAACCGCCATCATCACGAGGACGGGCCCAGGACAGAGCCACAGTAGTCTTTGTGACATCCATGATCTCTGGTGGGTTGCTTGGAGGTTCAGGAGCACCTGATAAGAATTATAATGCATTGTTAGACTGTTTATATAGATTTACATTTGTTTTACAGAAATTGAACCCTTAGAACAACCTATTATACTCACATAGTGGCGTTTTTGGTGTGACAGCTTCATCGGATTTAAGAGATCTACTGACACCAAACTGATTTTCAGCAAAAACTCTGAAGTGGTACTGAATATTCTCCTTCAGACCCTTGACAACAAGTGATGTCTCAGTAACTCTGGCATCTACGGTGTACCAGGCTGCTTTGGGAACCTCGCGCCTCTCCACCACATAGCCAAGAATGTCAGAGCCACCGTCATCTGACGGAGCTCTCCAGCTCACGCGCACTGATCTTGCTTGGATGTCATCAAACTCCAGAGGTCCTTCTGGGGGGTCTGGACGACCAATGACTTTCACCTAAACAAAATAATTTATTGTGATGATTACACATTCTGCTGCTAATTTTTGATGTTCATTTTCAGTTGTAAACAAACAAACACCTCACACCGGTTTGTGGCCATGTGCTAATTTCCATCTGTTGTACTACACTTGCATTCACAAACACACTGTCATTCATTCTGGCCAACTGTATCACTTTCAGTGATTAAGTGGTTAACTGACAAACCTGTTATTTGTATGTTGGTTAATAATTCCACTTTTTAATGATGTTTAATGAAATTATAAAATTATGTTTACAAACTTGCTGTTGCTATGAAATGGCCCACACAATGACACTCAATCGATAATCGTTAGAAAGGCTCTGTACAAGAGAACAAGTGCCAGCCACTGATCCACCATGCTGCTTTTTTAATTATTATTATTAATTAGTTAATTTTATATAACGTGGTTTGAGCTTTAACTACTGAATCTTACAGACAACACCACAACATGTAAATCCCAATAACTACCTTGATATAGACAGCCTTTCTGCCACATTTGTTCTCCAGCACAAGGTCATAGGTTCCAGTATCATCTTTGTGTGCATCCTTGATGACCAGCTCAGTCACATCATCATTAGTGGCAATCATAGCCCGGTGTGCGATGTCACGGCCATCCTTGGTCCATTTGGCCGTTGGGATAGGTTTACCCTTAATTGGCACAGACAGGCAGACAACACCTCCCTGGCGTACCACGTAACCTTCCTCATATTTGCGGTCAAGTTCATAGTCAGGATAACCTGAAAGTAAATGTAACAATGTAGACAATGTATACAGAGCCTGTAACTGGAGGAAGAGAGTTTGGCCATCACAACATACCAAGCATCTCCTGGACTTTAACAACTCCTGGAATCTCCACAGGTTCTCCAGCACCACCTGCATTGCAGGCAATGACCCTGAACTTGTACTCTGCTCCCTGAGGCATGTGCGTGAGGGTGTACTCGCACATCTTTGTTGGTGTGGTGTTGCACAGGGTCCATTCCACTTGATCCACCTTCTGCATCTCGATTAAGTAACCAGTGATAACAGAACCACCCTCCTCTGCAGGTGGGAGCCAGGCCAGAGAGACAGATGTCCTGGTGGTGTCTGTGACTTTGGGCTCCAGTGGTGGGCCAGGAGGATCTGCAAAAATAAGCAAGAATATAAATATTTTATATGGCTCTGTCTTCAAAATGAAAAAAACAACAACAACAACAAAATAACACAGAAATGACAACCAAACAGATATTAATAAAAAGCTTAACACTTACCGATAGGATCCATAGCTACAGTGATGGCAGAGCTCTCACTGGGCTTTCCGGGACCTCTTGAGTTAATGGCTGTGACACGATGTTCATACTCCAAGCCCTCAATGAGGCCAGAGGAGCGGTACCTGGTCATAGTGACAGGGTTCTTGGTCACTCTTAGCCACCTATCAGACCGGGCCTCTTTGCGCTCAATGATATAGCCAGCAATAGTGGATCCACCATTGTCCACTGGGGGCTGCCATGTCAGGGTCATGCCCTCGTGGGTGACATCAAGCACCTCTGGTCTGCTTGGAGGTCCAGGAATGGCTGTCAAAAAATGTTACATAGTTAGCTGGTTGCAATGTTTTTTTAGATGTGAAAATATATATGTTTTTAAACATTGTTGTTGTTGTACTCAATTAAGTGTGCTGTAATAGTTGTGAACTCAAAATGGAACTCACTCTTGGGACTCTTGCATTCAACCACTTCAGACTGCAGGAAGCCACCAACACCAAAGCGATTCATAGCAGCGACACGGAACACATACTCAGTGCCCTCTGTCAGTCTGGTGAATTTGAAGCATGGTCTGGTGACAGACTCGGATACGGTGCTCCATCCTGGACGGTGAGCCTCACGTTGCTCCACCACATACCCACCAACATTGGCACCACCATCTTTCTCTGGTGGTTCCCAGCTGACAGTCACAGAGACACCATCAGTCTCCTCAATCTTCATTGGTCCAAGTGGGATACCAGGCTTGTCTGGTAAACACAAAAATCATTGATGAGAACAATTTCAAATATAATATAGAATTTACTCCTTCCTTAAAGCTACATTTAGACTCTTCTTACCAAGAATGATGACTTTGATGACCTCTGTTGCAACTCCAATGACGTTCTTCACCTCCAGAGTGTAGTCTCCAGTGTCATTAATGGTGGTGTCGCGGATAACAAGGTGGGTGTATTTGCCGTTGCTATCAATCTTGATGCGGTCAAGGCTGTCCTTCAGCTTGACACCACCAAAGGACCATGAGCAGACAGGCAGTGGACGAGCCTTTATTGGGATGTTCAGATCAATGGGCTTTCCACGATGCACATGAACAATCTTCTGAGGAATGTTTGTCAGGTCGATCTTAGGCATAACTGTAAAAAAATAGCATTTTATCAGAGTTAATATCTGATTTTTTTTTTTTTTGATCTAGCACAATCATATTATTCAATCGGGCCACATCTGCCAGTTTCTGTGGAATAGGTTCCTTACTTGTAATTTCTTGAATGGTGATAGGAGTGACAATGTCCATGGGTTCACTGGCTCCTCTGCTGTTGGTTGCTCTGACCCTGAAGAGGTACTGATCATTCTCTGTCAGTGACTGGATGGTATAATGGCTTACTGAGGCTTTGACTGTAGCCACAGCACTCCATCTGTCGGTGCCAACTTTGCAGGCTTCCAGAATGTATCCATTCAGCCGGCTGCCACCATCATGGAGTGGTTTCTCCCAGCGCAGCGTGACTGATGACTTGGTGACATCAACCATCTGGAGATCTACAGGAACTGATGGTACTTCACAGAGCAGAACAGCCTCAGCAGTCTCACAGGGCTCGCCAACACCATATATATTTTCAGGTAGGACTCTGAAGAAGTAGTGCACGCCCTCTTCCAATCCTGTGATCCTGAGGAGCGTTTTTCTGCACTCTGTAGTCACGGTCTTGTAGGATTTCATGTTGGCCTCACGTTTCTCTACAATGTAATTGCTGACATGAGCACCGCCATCAAGACTTGGGACATCCCAGGTAATGACAACAGACTCTTTGGTGTAGTCCTTAACGTTGACAGAGCCTGGTGGCCCTGGTGTGTCTATATGTCAAAGAAGAAAAAATGTAACATATGTATTTTTATACAGTTACTGATTAAATCTAATGAGTATATACTTACCATAAACTTTGACCAGGATGGTGGTAGTCTTTTTGCCAGATGGATTCTCTGCCTCAACAACATATTTCCCTGAGTCATAACGAGAAACCTTCTCCAATATCAGTAAAGTGTAGCTGTCGGTGGTTTCAATGAAGCCACGGCTCTGCAGTTCAACTCCAGTCTTTCTCCAAGCCACCACAGGTGTTGGTCTGCCAGTAACAGACACAAATAGGCGCAATGTGCCTCCAGAACGCAGACACACAGTCTTCTTCAGGTCATCATCCAGCTCCAGGTCAGGCATTTCTAAGCAGAGAAAACACCAGATCAATGCTGGTATTTTCAGAATAAATGTACGTGGTGTTACCAATTGTGCTGCACTCACCAATTCTCTCAAGTGGTTCAACCTCCGCGCTGGGATCACTGAATTCTCCAGTGCCCTTGCTGTTGAGAGCAGCTACTCTGAACCTGTACTTCTTATTGGCTGCCAGTCCTGCTGCCACATATTCATTGGTCTTAATTGCCTTTGCTGTTGCACGATACCACTGGTCGACCCCTTCCTCCAAAATCTCAACCACATAACCAGTGACGTCGGAACCACCATCATACATTGGCCGGGTCCAAGTCATGGAAATGCTATGCTTGGTGGTGTCTGTGATACGTGGCATTGATGGAGGAGCAGGAGTATCTGAAAAGAGAGCAATTACATGTGTTTTGACGGGCTACAGAGCCAAAACAAGCAAGTCTATGTCTGAAACATCGAGCAACTCCCTGGCAATATGGATCACAATGGACAGTAGAGGTAGCGAATGGGGACTACAGTTTTACAAATGACCATGTACCAAAACAATTGCATGCAAAATTAAGCAGCAAGCAAAGAAAAGCAGTTGAGTTTGACAGGGGATCTTTGGACCTTCATCAACAATATCTGCTTTTGCACTATACTGAAAGATAAACGTAAATCGTCTTCCACCTCTCGAAAATGAGCAGGTATATGGACTTTAAGTAGATGTTTCTTACATGTTGGATCTTTGCAAAGAATGTAAGGGGTTGCGTCGCTCGGCTGACTGTCGCCTGCAGCATTAACAGCGGTCACCCTGAACTGGTATTCGCTTCCTTCAAGCAGGCCAGTAATCTTCAGACGAGTGTCATAGATGGTGTATGTCCTATTGACACGTGTCCATCTGATGTACGAAAGAGGAGGTAAACAATGTCAACAACAAAGCAAATAAAACCAATTTAATTGAACATTTTCTGGGCGTCCCACCTGGTGCTACTCTTTTCTCGTTTGTCCACAATGTAGTTTTTGATTTCACTGCCACCATCACTCTCGGGCTTCAGCCATTCAATGATGACATGCTCCTTTCCAACAGCAGTGGCTTCAGGTGTGCCTGGTGGTGTTGAAATAGCTAGAAGAAAAGACATGGGACATTGTAAACCAGTATTAAACAAAGTACATTTAATTCCAGGGGTATTTATAATAAGAAGAGGTCACAAGCATACTGTAAATCATAAACCGATCAATTCATAGTTACAAGAAAAACTGGTTTCTGGTAAAAATGTACTGCAATATAATGTCAGAATACTTTCGTGGTTTCAACATGCCAAGCAGGAATTTCGAGGATAAACTCATTTCTATATGAACAATATATTTTCTTTTAAAACTGGATTCATCTTACTGTATGCATTTCTGGCAATGACAGGATCGGACTCCAGAGGAACTCCAGGGCCGTACTTGTTGACTCCACGGACTCTGAAGATGTATTCGTTACTTTTGATCAGTCTAGAACTGACGCATGAGAGAGACTTGCACTCGGTTTCCATGATGACCCAGTTGAGGCGACTGGTTTCACGGCGCTCAACAATGTAATGTGTGACAGTGTCGCCGCCGTCCTCTAGAGGGATCTTCCAGGACACGGTACACTTCTCCTCAGTCACTCTGCTGATCACAATCTTATCAGCCGGTGCTCCAGGAGTGTCTGAAGGAAGTAATGCAACCAAAATGAGCTCACAGGACCACACACATACCTTGAGATAAAAATTTTATAATTAAAAAGAACGTGATTCCTTACCAAGAACTTTGACGCTGACAGCAGCCGTCTTCACTCCATTTGCGTTCTTCACAGTCAGGATGTATCTGCCGGTGTCATATCTGTCGCAGTTCTTGATAACGGCCATGGCTCTTGTTGCTGTGTAGGTCAAAGAGTATTTCTCTCCTAGTTCCAGAATCTTCTCTCCCTTGGCCCAGTAGACTGTGGGTTCTGGTTTACCGCCCACAGCTCCATCCAGGACCAGGTCGGAGCCAGCCATCACAGTGACAGTCTCACCCACCAGCTTGCCTTCCAGCTCAGCTTTGGGTGGAGCTACACAAGTACAGTACAGTTGAGTTGGTAACTTGAAATTTTAGCTAGATTTTTCTTTTTTGGTACGTAACGTTAACGGTTAAACTTACAGTACTCATCCTTGCAGGTGACAGGTCCAATTAGCTCAGAAGGAGCGCTCTGGACACCAGCGGCGTTCTTGGCAAAAACGCGGTACTCATATGTGTCTCCCTCTGAGAGGTTAGTGATGGTGAAGTAGTTCTCTGAGATAGTGGTGTAATTGCATTTGAGCCAGCGGTTGTCATCCCATTCATCTGCGCTGTAGACTTTCTTCTCCACAATGTAGCCAACAATTTTGCTCCCACCATCGTTGAAGGGCACAGTCCAGCAGATAGACACAGAGGAGCGAGTGATGTCAGTCACCTCAGGTTTACCAGGTGGGTCTAATTGAAAATAAGAAGAGAGGTTTCATTGTTGGTTAAAGGGTAATATATATGTAACACTAGCTGTAACCACCTCTGCTAGTCTCCACATTTGATGTTCTGAGCTTTTGAGTTATTACAAAAGAATTTCCCTAGTCCCTAAACCGTCATTCAGTATATAGACCCCCACTACAGGTACGTGCACAGATTCATAATTCTTTATTTTATGTTCTTTAATATTTGGTCTACTAAGCCAATACGCTGAATAAACAGATTTAATGCTCAAATCCAAATCACGCTTTCTTCTTCCTCCTTTGCAAAGAACGGCAACTGCACTGTCCCCGTGTTTATCTGTTTGAGAGAAATGGTGGCTACTCGCGGGATTATTATGGGGAATGCAATCCAAAGGCCCGAGGCCTCAAGACCGTCCGGACAATGTCAGCGTAAGAAGCCAGTCACTTTAGCGGTTCTGTTTGTCGCGCTATTAAATGGTCTTAAAATGATCTGCATAACGCAGACTAGACCTGAGAGTCTGCCAGAGCAGTGTGAGCTGAGGAGAGGGAAGGGTGAGGAGAGGAGAGGAGGAGAGGAGAGGGGAAAATGGCGACAACCCATGGAGCTGTTTTTCCGGACGGAAAACATGGATAATATCTTCCAAATGGCGATGACATGCCATGAGATGTACTCTATCCGACGTAATCATTGACGGAGAATGTAAGTGAATATGTCACACTTCTGTAGACCGCGCAGTGTGTTGGGACAAATTTAAATTCCACAGGTACTGCCCAACCCGGAAACATAGAAATAATCAACTTTTTTTTCAACATAAAGATACCATAATAGTAGTAATAGTCAAATAAAAAGAAACCTACCGACTGGGTTGAGAGCCAGCACAGGTCTGGAGGCCTCACTGGCTTTACTGAGACCAGCGATGTTCATGGCGTACACTCTGAATTGGTACTCCAAGCCCTCAATCAAGTTGGACACCTTGTAATGGCACTCAAGACAGGGCAGTTTGTTTTCGCGGACCCACAAGATAGTGTTCCTCTCCTTCTTCTCAATCCAGTAGCCTGTCACTTGGCTTCCACCATCAGCATATGGAACATCCCATTTGATGCTGATGGCATTGGCAGTTACGGCTACAACATCTGGACGAGATGGAGGGCTTGGAGGCACTGGAAGAATGCAATAACAAATTAGATGGCTTTATCTTAAACCTTGATATTCTGTCATTAATATTACCCAAAACTTACCAAATGGATGTTCAATGACGACTGCTGCAGACTCGATTGACTTGCTGACACCAAACTTGTTCTCAGCACACACTCTGAAGGTGTACTCCATGTATTTGGTTAAATGAGTGACTTTGATTGTAGTTCTCTTCACACTGGAATTGACCACCTGCCAAGAGGCAGAGCCAGATTCACGTTTCTCCACAATGTAGTTATTGATCTCTGTGCCTCCATCATCAGCTGGCTCAGACCAGGACAATGTGCAGGACTCTGAGGAAACTCCAGAAATTTCTAAGGGACCTGTAGGAGGAGATGATCTGCCCACTATAAGTACAGTGACAGCGAACGTCTTCACTCCAGCAGAATTCTCCAACACAAGATAGTACTTTCCACTGTCACTTCTCTTGCTGTCTCTGACTAACAGTGTAGTTCTCTCCTTTGTGGTCCTAATGACAACTCTGTCAGATTCCTTCAGTTTCATTTCCTCCAGTTTCCAGGTGACTTTAGGAGTGGGTCTGCCACTGATAGGAATGTCAATTGTGAAGGTGCTTGAGGCCTTGCAGGTGATGAGCTGGTTGGTGATGCCGCTGAGGTCAGCTGTAGGCTCAATGAGAGGCTCTTTGATGACTACGGAACCAAATGTTCCCTGAGGTTCACTGATTCCAGCATCATTCTTAGCCCTCACTCTGAAGTCGTACTCAGTTTTCTCAATTAGACCCTCAACCAGCATTTTTGTGAGTTTGCTCTCTCCACCAACAACCCAACGGTCTGTTCCCTTGGCCCTAAATTCAACAATGTAGCCTCTGATGCGACTGCCTCCGTCATGCTCAGGCTTCAGCCAAACCAAAGAAGCAGTGGAACTCGTGGTATCTACAACATCAAGTCTCTTCGGTGGAGCTGGCTCCTCAGTGGCGGTGATTGGCTCTGTCACCTCATGAGCCTCTCCCTGGCCATATTGGTTAACAGCAATGACTCTGAACAGATAAGGCACGCCTACATCCAGACCCGTCACTCTGATCATCTGCCGAGAACATTTAGCACTGACTGGTTGCCAAGCAAGGCGGCTAGCCTCCCGTTTGTCAACAAGGTAATGATGAATTCTAGATCCACCATCATTTGTTGGAGCATCCCACATCATTGTCAAGGCTCCACGAGTGACATCCTTGAAAGAGATGGCTCCAGGAGGTCCAGGAGTATCCAGCACTTTGACTGTGAATGTGATAGACTTGCGTCCGCTGTTGTTCTCTAAGGACAGTGTGTATTTACCAGCTTCATATCTTGTGCAGCCCTCAATGGTGAGAGTAGAGAAGGAGTCTGAGGTATTGATATCTCCCATGACTGGCAGCTCTCCATCAACTCTAGACCATGTGGCTACAGGAGTTGGTTTACCCTTGAAGGCAACATGGAGTGAAACAATACCACCATTCTTCACGATGTGGGTCTGTTTGAAGTCAGCTGCCAGCTCAATCTCAGGAGAAGTCAACCTATCCAGAGCTTGGACAGGGTGAGCCATCACTGAGGCTTCACCCTGTCCAGATCCATTCACAGCACTGACCCTAAACTTATAGAGCTCCCCTGGTACCAGGCCCTTTGCAGTGTACTTGGTGTGAATACATGTCTGGTTGTTTATTCTGTGCCACTCTTCCAGACTGGCTTTGCACATGTCAATGTTGTAGCCAATAATGTCCAGGCCACCATCAAACACTGGCTTGGTCCATTCCAAAGTTACAGAGGACTTGGTTGAATCAATGACCTGTATGACAAAAGAAAAAAATGCATTTGGCAATGAATATTTATGTTAGTAAGACCAAGAGCAAATGTTTCAACCGTTATTTGCATTGGTATATTAATATTCATACCTTAATAGCAGAAGGAGCACTTGGAGTACTAGTTGGCTCTCTACATTTGAAGAGTCTTGAAGTACTGCTAGCTGGTCCCACGCCAGCGCCATTTTCAGCCATGACGCGGAACTCGTACTCATTGCCTTCTGTCAGATGAGTAACCCGATGTCTCAATTCTGTGATGGGTCTCTTAGAAGAGACCTTCAACCAGCGCAGACTCTTCTTCTCTCTTCTCTCCAAAATGTAATGCTTGATTTCATTGCCTCCATCTGTTCTAGGCCTGGTCCAGCCGAGAGTAATACTGTCTCCAGTGATATGAGAAGCATCTGGAGTGCCAGGTGCATCAGGTACAGCTGGAATGGAGGTGAATATGTTAGGATCTTGCAGCATACTAAGAGGTCATTTTGGTTCTTTACACTTACTGTATTGCATTTGAGCAATAATGGGATCCGAATCCAGAGGTTTCCCGACACCAAACTTGTTAACAGCAGAGATTCTGAACTGATACTCATTGCCCTTAATAAGATTGGTGGCATTGAAAGAGCAGGCTTCACACTTGGAGGTGACCAGGGCCCATGAGATCCTGGAAGTCTCCCTCTTCTCAACCACATAGTGTGTTATGGCAGCACAGCCATCGTTCTCTGGCGGGTTCCACCAGACAGTGCATTTTTCGGCAGTGATGCCAGTAAATCGAATGGGGCCCTCGACTGGTCCAGGAGTATCTGAGAAGAAAGGGAAATTTAATTGTAATTAAATGAATACAACAATAATAATTGGGAAGCAGAAACCTTGGATTAACTATGACAGGTTTTGTCAAGCCGGGCATGTCCAGAATGATAACCCTCTGTATTTTTCATACACAGGGAAATCAGTCTGGTCAGCCCACACTTGTTCGCTGCTCGAGTTAACGACCCGTACAATCAGATTTATTTATTTGTGGTCAGGTGTTGTTAGTGAGCAGCGACACTCTTGGGACTCTTATTTTTTAATCAGCAGTAGTATTACAATAAACACATGTGTAGGTGAGTTTTGTGATGTATAACCCTGGTGATGCTGGTTTGCTCATATTTGCTCCACCCTAGAAATGTAATCGTTGCCTCACCAGTGCTGACCTGACCCATTCGCTGGTACCACA
Source organism: Gobius niger (assembly GCF_951799975.1). Taxonomy (NCBI): domain Eukaryota; kingdom Metazoa; phylum Chordata; class Actinopteri; order Gobiiformes; family Gobiidae; genus Gobius; species Gobius niger. Next base: position 11,675,417 of record NC_136860.1, on the reverse strand, counting down.
GTGAGTCTGAAGAAATAAAAGCTATATACTGTATTTCATGGGTTGATGAAAAATAAAAGCATAATATTTCACTATCCGTTGATTATTTGATTCTTTAAAAAATAATGTATGTTGTTTTAAAGTTACCCGACATACTGTAGCCAGCTATCCAGAACATGTCAATAATGACCAGTTAGACACAGAAAATGCTATTTTTGCTGTGGGTAATCAAATAATGGTCTGGATGAGGACCTAACCTATTTAAATCTCATTTTTGGCAGCTGAGAGGTGAGCTTAGGAAATGTGAGCTGTAATATTTATTTATTTCAGGACAGTGCATGCTACAGCAGAACTAAATAACTCACGCCCCTAGAGGCCATAAGCACCACTGCAGGCGATGTTGCGTTTTTTTTTAACTTATTAATTGTCCTTGAGAGTAAATACTACCCTGACAGAAAAGACAGCGTAGTATTTACCAAATTGAATTGAATTCTACTAATTGGATAAAATGCTATGGGCTGTGACTTTAATTGAAGCATCAAAGTAATGGGAAAATTCCTTTTAGTTTACCTTGTACTCTGACATTCACGTCAGCCTTCCTGGTTCCAGAGCTGTTCTTGGCTTCCACAGTGTAGATACCGCGATGGTTCCTGTCTGCATCCCTGATGAACACGCTGCTTGTGCCAATGCCAGTGGTGATCTCAATGTCAATCATGGTCCTCTTGTCAATTTCTTTACCATCTTTATACCATACAACTTGTGGAACAGGACGTCCTGTAATGGTGCAGCCCAGTCTCACGTTCTCTCCAGCTCGCAGTGTGAGAACCTGATCTGGCGACCACTCAATTTCAGGAGCAACTAAAGAAAAAAAAGCTTGAATTAGAATACGCGACAAGTTATCTATGGAAGTTTATTGAGAATCGTGACACATACTGCTCTCATCCCTGGTCATGATGTAAACAGACGCATTGGATGGAGGACTAACTGTGCCCACAGCATTCCTGGCGATCACCCTGAATTCAAATCTGTCTCCAGGAGAGAGGCCAGTCACGGTGAACTGAGTCTCGCTGATGTCCGTAAAGTTGCATCTAAGCCATTTGCCCCTGCCTTGGCGTCTTTCAACACTATAGGCCACAATCTTGCAGCCTCCATCTCTCTTAGGAACATCCCATTGTAAAGTGACTGAGTCTCTAGTCACATCAATGCACACAGGAGTGCCAGGTGGATCTAAATAGAAAGGAGACAATATATTAGAATTCAACTAATTATTCTACATAAATCCACTTCATGTTGTATGTACCAACATAATGCATTATATGAATAACACATAATAATAAATGTCTAAAATTTTGCTCATTTATAATGTTTCATAATACTCACCAACAGGCGAGATAGCAAGGGCATGTTTGCTCTGCTCGCTCACAGGGCTAATTCCAGCGTTGTTTTCAGCATAGACTCTGAAAGAGTACTCAAGACCCTCGATCAGGCTGATTATCCTGTACTCTCTGTTGGAAATGATGGTTGAGTTCACCTTCTGCCACAGCAGGCTGTTCCTGTCCTTTTTCTCAACATGGTAGCCCAAAATTGGAGAGCCACCATCAAACTCCGGAGCCTCCCATTTAATGGTCATGCCATCACTTGTGACATTGAAAGCCACTGGTTTTCCAGGAGAACCAGGAGGTTTATACTGATGCTGGGCAATGACTTCAGGAGAGGTAAGAGCCTCACTCATTCCAAACTTGTTCTCTGCACGGACTCTGAACTGGTATTGAGTTCCCTTGACCAAGTTGGGGATCTTGAAGGTGGACCTGACAACACTGGAGCATACCATCTTCCAGTTGGCATGAGAAGTCTCACGCTTCTCCACACTGTAGCAAGAGATCTCACTGCCTCCATCATCCTTAGGTGGATCCCAAGAAATGATGATGCTCTGAGCTTTAATTTCATCAAAGCGAACGGGTCCAACTGGGGTAGATGGAGGTCCCACTGTAGTTACATTGATGTCAAAGTAGTTCTTAACAGTCCTGTTATCCAAAACAAGAGTATACTGGCCAGCATGCTCCTTTTTGGCTCCTCTGACTGTGACAGCAGTCTTGTTGTCAGTTGTTCTGAAGCGAATCCTTTCACTCTCCTTAAGCGGCTGATTATCCTTGAGCCAGCTGATGACTGGCCTTGGTTTGCCCTTAAAAGGTAGCTCAATATGGATGTTCTGTCCAATACGAACAGCCAGCTCACCGTTGGGGTAATCGATCAAACTTGCCTCAGGAGGAATAATGAAGTCCTGAACTGTGATAGGGCCAATTGGTGAGAAATCGCCTTTACCTTTCTCGTTTTTGGCAAACACTCTAAAGTCCATTACAGCATTTTCTTTAAGGCCTGTGACCTCGCAGGTGCAGCGTCTGCATGTAGCTCCCAAAGTCCAGGTGGGGTCGTCCTTGGTTCTCTTCTCAATAATGTACTCTGTGATGTGACTGCCACCGTCATGGTCAGGCTTGGTCCACTGCAAAGTGACTGAGGTCTTTGTGGAGTCCAGCATCTTAATATCCTTAACACCTCCTGGAGTTTCTGTAGCTCTGACAGGCTCAGTAGTCTCACATGTGTCACCAACACCAAACTCGTTTTCAGCAGAAACTCTGAAGAAGTAAGCCAAGTCCTCCTCCAAACCACTGACCTTAAATGTTGTGTTGGCACATTCATTAGTGATAACCTGGTAGGCTTTCATTGTGGAAGCTTTCTTTTCAACTATGTAGTTTGTGACAGGGGAACCACCATCAATAATAGGAGCCTCCCAGCTGAGTGTAAGTTTTCCTCTTGTCACATTTTTGACAATGAGTTTTTGGCAGGTTGCCGGGCTGTCAAGGACTTTCAGAGAAACAATAATAATCTTGGGCTCTCCCACACCATTCTCCATCTCCAAGAGATACTTTCCACAGTCATCACGAGTGACTTGAGGAATGAGGAGAGTGGTGGAGCGCTCAGTGCTGTTGATGGTATAACGATTATCGCCCGCCATATTGCGATCTCCACGACGCCAGGTGACATTTGGAGTAGGACGACCCTTCAATGGAATAAATACTTCCACATCGCGGCCTGCTCTGGCCGTGTATTGTGTTGTCATTGGCACATCCAAGTCCAAGTCAGCTTCCTCTGTTACAACAAATGTAGACACGTTTAACAACTCTAGATCTTCAGTATAGTATAGTATAGTATAGTATAATATATAAATATATATATGTGTATATATAAAATTATATTTATGTATATATTTTTTTATACACACCCAGGATATCTTTGGCTTGCACTGGCTGGTACATCTTAATGTAGTCTCCTTTGCCTTTGCAATTGACTGCAGAAACTTTGAAGAAATAGTATACTCCAGGTTTAAGAAGAGACACCACATACTCACAGGATGTGACCTGTGGGTTTGTAACCACCCATTCTTTTTCCTCTGTGTTCAACTGCTCCAAAATATAGTGTGTGACTTCACTGCCTCCGTCATAGACTGGTCTTTCCCAACCCAATGTAATGGAAGACTTTGTTGAGTCAACAACACGCAGTTTAGATGGCTCTCCAGGCAAATCTGTAAATGCAATATGTGTATTTTGTTTACATAATTTCTTCCACAATGATAAAATACAACAATTGTAAAGGCTTTATACCAATTGGGTCATATGCCTTGTATAGATCAGATCCCTCAGAGTAGTTTCCTGCTCCAGCTTTGTTTACCGCACAAACTCTGTACTGGTACTCATTGTTCTCGACAAGGCCAGTAACCTTCTGCCTGGTGTCTCTTATGGTTCCCTTCACCACCTAATAAACAACAAAAAGTAGCTTAGCTTTTGAAAAATGTTTTATCTCAACACAAAATGTCCATGTAACAAACCTTAAACCATTGCAGACTCTTCTTTTCTCGCTTCTCCAAATAGTAACCATCAATATCACTGCCTCCGTCTAATGCTGGCCTTTCCCAAATCACCGTCATAGTGGATTTGGTGATCATTGTGACCTTGGGTTTGGATGGCTCACTTGGTGGAACTATTGAAAAAAAAAAAAAAACATAGTTAAACACTCAATACTGTATACATATATATACATATATACACACATATATATATATATGTGTATAAATATATACTGAAAGAAATAATGTACTCCAACACTAAGCACTTAACTTAATATTACCATTAAAAAAATAATTGAATATACACAAAACAACTCACCAAAAGCATTCTTTGCAATGATAGGTGCAGACTCAAGTGGATCTCCAATACCATATTTATTGACTCCACGGACTCGGAAGATATATTCATTTCCTTGGATGAGTCTTGGCACATTCACAATGCAGTCAATAAGTTTTTCTGAGACAATGGACCACATGATTCTGCTTGATTCTCTCTTTTCAACAATGTAATGTGTAACCATAGCACCGCCCTCATCAGAAGGTGGAGCCCACATAATGGTGACGTTGTCTGCAGTGACTTTCTTGAACTGAATCTCTCCAGCTGGAGGGCCTGGTTTGTCTGTTAAAAGATACAAATAGTTTCTCAGCAATGGACTAATAATAGTTATATTTTATGCATTTGTTTTTTTTAAACACTTTGGTACCTTGGATAAGAAGCCTGACAACAGCACAAGTAGATCCAAGGGAATTCTTCACCTTCACTTCATATGTTCCTGAGTTAAGACGAGTCGTGTCACGCAAGAACACACTGGTGGACTCAGATGTGTGTTTAAACGAGATCTGAGCAGATGGTTTGAGCTCTCTGCCATCCTTCATCCATTCAATAGTGGGAGCAGGCTTAGCAGTGATATTAAACTTGAGTTCAACATTGGATTCAGCCTTGTATTTGACCTCCTGGAAATACTCTTGGGGTATTTCAATCTCTGGGGCACCTACATGACAATGATTAAAAAAAAATCACAATATATTTTACACCATGTACATATGCATCAATGTCATAGTAGTAGTGTACTTTTTACTACAGAGAGCTAAATTGTATGTATTTTTAAATGAGACTACAAAACAGATATTTGACTCACCATAGGTGTCCACACATGTTGCAGGTCCAGCAGTCATGGATGGGTTGCTGATCGAACCCACAGCATTCTTTGCCATAACCCTAAACTCATAAGACTCATCTTGGGTAAGGCCAGTGACTGTGAAGCGAGTGTCGCTAATGTTGGTCAAATTAGCCTTGAACCACCTGCCACTGACAACCTCTTTCTTCTCGACTAAGTAACCGGTGATTGGTGATCCACCGTCATAGTTGGGTCTCTGCCATGCTAGACTAATGGTGTGCTTCGTGATGTCACTGATACGGAGGTTCACAGGTGGTTCTGTAGAGATATTAAATGTTTAAGTGCACATGCCTTTCAGATCAGAGAAGTACTGTATCTATAAAACTGTTACAACTTACCACAAGCATCAATAGCCAAGACTGCATCGGAAATCTTGCTGAAGGCACTGACTCCAGCAGCATTTTCTGCAGCCACCTTGAACTCATAAATAAGTCCAGCATTGATGTTGATAACCTTAAAGTGGGTAGCACGAATTACACTTTTGTTAACGCTCTGCCACAGTATACTGTTCTTGTCTTTCATCTGGAGATGGTAGCCAAACACATGGCTGCCACCATCGGATTTTGGCTCTTTCCATGCAACAGTAATGCTCTCTCTAGTCACAGCTGTGATCTCTGGTGCAGATGGAATATCAGGAATAGCTAGAGAAGAAGCAACAAGAAACAATTAGAATTAATTCTATATACATAAACGACTATTTATTTATTGTACTTACTGTAAGGCAAGTTGACTGATACTACTGGGGAATCAATGTGCTCACTTACTCCATATCTATTTTCAGCCTTAATTCTGAACTGATACTCAAGGCCAGTAGTAAGTTTCATAATCTTAATATTACAGCGGGCCACAGCAGAGGAGACATCCCTCCAATTGGCTGTAGTTGTCTCCCTCTTTTGGACGATGTAATTGGTAATAGGGCTGCCACCCTCATAAGCAGGAGGAAGCCACATCAAGCTTACACTGTCTTCTGTGACATCATACAGCTCAACAGGTCCAAGTGGGACACTTGGTCGGTCCAATACCACAATATTAAGGAAAGTCTTGGTTGTGCCACTTGAGTTTGCTGCAGTAATGTCATAGCGTCCGGAATCTCCAGCAATGCTTTCCCTAAGTGAGATCTTGATGCTGTCAGGAGTGACTTCTGAGTTGAACCTCATTGTTGACTTAAGCGTAACATTGTCTTTTGAAAGAGTGACTTTAGGCAAAGGTTTGCCTGTCAGGGGAATTTCACACTTAAGGGTGGATAATGCTCTTACAAAAACTGTGTTGTGTGGGAAGTCCTTCATGTTCAATTCAGGTGGTTCTGTGGAAAGGAAGAAAACGATGAGCTAACATAATTTACAGACGAGGTGTTGACAAATGGAACATATTGGTTATTGCTCTATGCAACTTACCAAACTGATCTTTTACTGCCACAGGACTAAGCATTTCCTTGATATCACTAAAACCAGCAGAATTTTCAGCTTTCACTCGGAAGAAGTATTCAGCATTTTCCCTCAGACCAGAAACCGTGAGGTGGATGGACTTGGTGACCCCACACTTCACCCATTTCTCTTGACCTTTTTCCAGGGCCTCGACCAGGTAGCCTGTAATTCTACTTCCTCCGTCATGCTCTGGCTTTGCCCAAGCTAGAGTCACACTCTCTTTGGTTACCTCAGTGACTCCCAGTTTGGGTGGTGGGCTTGGCTTTTCTGAAAGATTAAATCATTTTATATTAATGTGTTACTACCGTGCTATAGGACATATCAGCAAAATTTTAAAAAAAATATATATATTTTTTTTTTATTCGAAACAAACAAAAATTGTAACTACCTGAGATTTTGGTTCCCTCTTTGGTCTCTGCAGGAACACCACTTCCATACTCGTTCTCGCCTGTCACCCTGAAGTAAAAGACTCCTCCCTCTGGTAGATCTGTAACCTTGTGTGTGAGCCGGTGGCATGTATCAGTCAGCCTCGTCCAACCCTTTTTACTGGCTTCACGAATATCAACCAGGTAGTTCTTGACAGGTCCTCCGCCTTCATTTTCAGGAGTATCCCAGGTAACTGTGGCAGAAGTCCTGGTGACATCCTTGACTTCAACACGCGCTGGAGGTCCTGGTGAGTCTAGTACCCTGACACTGAGAGTCAAGGAGGCAGTGCCAGCCACATTGGACAATGTGACAGTGTATTTACCCGAGTCATTACGAGTGGCTTTCTCCAAAGTGATGGAAGTGAATGTGTCTGTAGTGTCAATAACAGCGCGCACTCTAAGGTCGACATCAGGCTTTGTCCATGTGACATTAGGTATAGGTTTGCCTTTGAAGGGAACGGTCAAGGTGAAAGAACTTCCATCTTTGACGATGAGAGTCTTTCTCATGTCATTACTTATTTCAAACATTGGCTCTTCTTCCTTTTCTTTGGCCACTTGTCTGTCTGACTCAGGACTAGGCTCACTGGCTCCAATCTTGTTGATCGATTTGACAACAAACACATATTCCACCCCAGGGGTCAAACCCACAACAGTGAACTCTGTGTTTTTGGTGTTCTGCACTCCAACAAACCACTCATCATCCAAACTCTTCCTGTACTCTACTCTGTAACCTGTCACTGGTGCTCCACCATCAAATAGAGGTTTGTTCCATGACAGAGTGACTGTTGTCTTTGTAGAGTCAACAATTTTTGGCTTAGCTGGAGGTGAGGGCAGGAACTGTGGGTCTTCAGCTTTAGTGAGAGGGCAAGGTATGCTGGGGGCGCTGAGTCCGGCAGCATTTTCTGCAAAGACTCTGTATTCATACTCACAGCCCTCACGTAGATTTGAGGCCTTCACTCTAAGGTCATAAACAGGCTTTTTATTGACACGGCACCAACGAAGTCCAGTTTTCTCTCTCTTTTCAATGACATATCCAGCGATACTGCTTCCCCCATCAGAAACTGGACGGTCCCAGCAGATGGTCATAGCCTCACTTGTAACAGCAGTGACCTGAACATTAGCAGGAGCGGCAGCAACAGTGAATGGATCCTTAGCTTTGACGGCTTCACTCTCCAGGGGCTCCCCGTCCCCATACTTGTTCACTCCTCTGACTCTGAAGATATATTCATTGCCTTTAAGCAGTTTTGTCACTTTACAGGTTGTGGCCTTCATGTCATTGTAGACTAAGGTCCATGCAAGACGGCTGGTCTCACGCTTTTCTACGATGTAATGCATTATTTCAGCTCCTCCATTTTCTTGAGGGGGTCCCCATGTGAGGGTGCATTTCTCAGCCATGAGACCTGAAACTGCCAAAGGTCCTGAAGCAGGACCGGGCCTGTCAAGAACTTTGCAGTTAACAGCCACACACCTCGTTCCACCCACATTGTGCAGTGTTAAAGCATACTGGCCGGAGTCCCTTCTAATAGCATCTCTGACTATAAGGGTGGTTGCAAAGTTGGTGGATGTGATTTCACATCTGGCCTTAGTGTCAATATCTTTACCATCCTTGGACCAAGAAACTACAGGAAGTGGTCTTCCACTAATGTCAGCATCAATTTTAATAATTTCTCCTGCCTTAATAACAACAAGCTGTCTGAATTTGTCTTCCATGGTGATGGTTGGTGGATCAACATCATCCTTGACTGTGACAGGTCCTGTGTTTTCTGATGGGGCACTCAACTGCTCAGCTGAATTTTTTGCAATAACATGGAAATCATATTGTACGTCTTCTGTGAGACCCGTAACATCATAGAAGGTATCCTGAAGGTTGGTAAAGTTGCACTTTAACCACCGTCCATTTGGAAGTTCTCTACGTTCAACAATATAGCCAGTAATTTTGATTCCACCATCATACTCAGGCTTCTCCCAGAAGAGGGAAACGGATGTTCTAGTAATATTGGTGACTCTAAGATTCCCTGGTGATTGGCATGGATCTCTAGCAGCCACTGGTTCACAGGGTTTAGTACATGGTCCAATGCCAGCAATATTCTCAGCATAAACTCTGAATTGATAGAGCAGACCTTCTTCAACTCCAGTCATCTTAAACTGATTTTCAGCTATCAAGCCTCTGCTGACTTTTGCCCACAAGATACTACTTTGGTCTTTGCATTCAACATGATAACCAGTAACAGGGCTTCCACCATCATTAGCAGGTCTGCCCCACTCAACAAGCATACCATACTTTGTGGCACTGGCAACGTTAAGGTTTGTAGGGGCGCCTGGGGGTTCAAATGGATACTGAGCAATAACAGGGGCAGAGTCAATGGAATGACTCTTGCCATAACGGTTCTCAGCAGCAATACGGAATTGGTATTCTGTTCCTTGATTGAGACGAGTGACTTTAATTGATGTCCTCGCCACTGTAGCTGACACTATTTGCCATGTTGTTGTGGTAGTGTCTCTCTTCTCCACCACATAATTGTTTATCTGGCAGCCACCATCATACGAAGGAGGATCCCAGGACAGACAGATGAAATCAGCGCTTACCTCATCCAACTTGATGTTACTTGGTGGACCAGGTTTGTCAAGGATTATAACTGTAATTTCAGCTTTATTTGTACCAACTGAGCTGGTTAAAGTGATCTCATACTTTCCCACATCGTCCTTAGTTGCATCCTTAATAAGAATTTTGGATGAGGTCTTAGAATTCACAACATTGACTCTTGTGGTTTGTTTGAGAGCATGACCATCCTTTTTCCAAGACACTTCCGGCTGAGGTCTGCCCTTAAAGGGTACATCAATCTTCAGATCATCACCTGCTTTGACACTGTAGGTATTGAAAAGCAAGTTGAAAGTCGGCTCAACTGTTATGTCCTTCACCACAACTGGACAAGCCAGAGGCTTGGGATCACTGCAGCCCTTGTCATTGACAGCCGTGACTCTGAATGAGTATTCTTCCCCAGTTGTTAGTCCATCAATAGTAGCCTCAAGTGCTTTAGACTCACTGCATACAGTCCATTTGTCATCTCCCTTAGGTTGCATCTCAACAACATAATTTGTGATCTTGCTGCCTCCATCATGATCAGGCTTCTCCCAAGAAAGTGTGACAGTATGACGGGTCACATCAACTAGCACAATCTTGCCAGGAGGCAAAGGCGGCTCAGAAACCTTGACAGGCTCTGTGGATGTAGGAAGGCCAACACCAAGTTCATTTACAGCAAGCACACGGAAGAAGTACCTGCCACCCTCCTGCAGATCAGAAATAATGTAGGAATTTCTCACACAGTTTGAGCACACGCTGGTGAAAGCCATTCTTTTCTGTTCTCTTTTTTCCACAATGTAGTGTGATATCTTTGCTCCACCATCGATGAGAGGAGGCTCCCAGGAAAGTGAGACTGAGCTTCTCTTGACATCTTTAACTTCCAAGTTAGTTGGAGCACTGGGCGAGTCAAGAACTCTGACATTGATGAAAGCAGATTTTGAGCCACTGAGATTCTCAAGAGTCAAAACATATTTTCCAGTGTCAAACCTGTCAACATTCTCAATGACCAACATTGTGTAAGAGGTCGTAACCTCAATTTGGGCACGCTCATTTAATGTACCGTCAGCCTTAGACCATCTCACTTCAGGCTCAGGTTTTCCTTTAATAGTTACAAACAATCTGAGTGTGGCAGTAGCACGGACATTAACCATCTTTCTCAGATCTGCATCAAGCTCAATTTCGGGCGCCTCCGTTTTCTCAGCAGCAATCACTGTACCTGGCAGTTCCACATACTCGCCAACTCCTTCACAATTAATGGCACTAATACGGAAGTTATACTCTGCATTCTCCTTCAGTTTCTTGACAGTGTAGTTGGTAGCCTGAACTCCTGTGTATGGTGTACTAATCAACCACTCATCATCTGTTGCCTCCTTGACCTCCACCATGTATCCAGTAATTGATGCCCCGCCATCATAAATTGGTCTGCTCCATGAGAGAGACACAGTTGTGCTGGAATGATCTATAACTTTAGGGTTACTTATTGGTCCTGGTGGATATGTGGCATCACATGCCTTAATATACTGAGTTGGTGCACTGGGCTTTCCAACACCAGCAGCATTTTCAGCTGAGACACGGAATTCATATGAGTGGCCCTCATTCAGACCAGTGCATCTGAACCGCAAATCTGTCAACCTCTTTTTATTGCATTTTGTCCATCTAATGCCATCCTTGTCTCGTTTTTCAAGCACATATCCTTCAATGCTAGCTCCACCATCATTTTCTGGTCTTTCCCAAGTAAGCACAATAGAGTCTCTTGTGATAGCGCCATCTTCAGGTGTAGAGGGAGCACTGGGAGTGGTAAATGGATTGCGTGCAACAACAGGTTCAGATTCAAGGGGTTCCCCAACACCATATTTGTTCACAGCAGTGACTCTGAAAATATATTCATTTCCAGGCAGAAGTTTGGTTATCTTATAGCTGATGGCCTGAATTTTTGGCTCAACCACAGTCCAAGACAATCGACTGGTTTCTCTCTTTTCAATGATATAATGGGAGATACTTGCGCCACCATCATGTGAAGGATGGCTCCAGTGTAGATAACATTTCTCTGCTGTTACTCCCTTTACTTCCAGTGGGCCATCTGGAGGACCAGGTCTGTCCAAAACTTTAACATTAACAGGAATCATTTTTACTCCACCGACATTGACAAGCTTGAGAGTGAAATGACCACCATCCACCCTGATGCATTCCTTTACTGTCAGGATGGTGCGTGTAAGTGTGGTCTTGACCTCCATTCTTGGTGTTGTTTGGTCAATCTCCTTTCCATCTTTCAGCCAAATAACTTCTGGTAGAGGCTTGCCACTGTAATCAGCATCAATTTCAAATGTCTCTCCAGCACTAACAATTGTTAGATCTTTGAATTTAGAATCCATACTGGCGTCTGGGGCTTCAATTTCATCTTTGGCAGTTATTTCACCTGTGCTTTCAGAAGGACGGCTGAAGATGCCAGCACCATTTCTTGCAACAACTCTAAATTCATACACACAATCTTCAGTGAGACCAGTGAGAGTGTATTGCGTGTCAATGATGTTGGTATAGCTTGCTTTCATCCAGCGTGTGTCTGGGTATTTCTTTCTCTCAATAATATAACCTGTGATAGCACTGCCTCCATCATATTGGGGCCTTGTCCATTTAAGTGTCACATGATTTCTGGTAATTTCAATAGCTTCTGGAGTACCAGGTGGGTCACATGGATCTCTTGCAACTGTGCTTTCAGAGACCTTGCTAGCAGGGCTCAGTCCTGCAATATTTTCAGCATAAACTTTGAATTCATATTCAATACCCTCCTCCAGTTCTGTTGTTCTGAAACGTGGTTCAGGAATTAGAAGCTTGTTGAGTTTGGTCCACAACAGACTGTTCTTTTCCTTTCTCTCCAGATGATAACCCAAGATGGGACTGCCGCCATTGTTTGTTGGAGGCTTCCATTCTACCACCATATTATCTTTAGTTACCGAAGAAATTACTGGTGTACCAGGAGAAGCTGGTTCAGTGAATGGATACTGTGCAATTACTGAAGGTGAAAGGATAGCAGGACTCTTTCCATATCTGTTCTCAGCAGATACTCTGAATTGATATTCAACCCCCGTCTTCAGTTTGGTGACTTTGATAGTTGCTCTGGCAATTGTCGCAGAGACAATCTGCCAGGCTGTGGTAGTTGTATCTCTCTTTTCTACAATGTAGTTGTTGATCTGGCAACCTCCTGTATACTCAGGTGGCTCCCAGGAAAGAGTGACATAGTTAGAGCTCACCTCCTCAATTTTAACAGGGCCAGTGGGAGGGCCTGGCTTATCAAGGATGATAACTGCTATCTCCACTGTGTTGGTCCCTAAGGAACTTGTGGCTGTAAGGGTGTATTTCCCAGAGTCATCTCTGTTTGCATCCTTGATGAGAAGCTTGGTAGAGGTGGCTGTGCCTGACACATTTAATCTAGTTGTTTCTTTAAGAGCCTGACCCTCCTTTTTCCATTCAACCTTGGGAGCAGGGCGACCCAGCACTGGAATCTCAATCTTTAAGTCCTCCCCTTGTTGCAAACTATACGTGTTGAATCGGATCTTGAAGCCAGGCATAACTGTCACATCCTTTGCTGTAACTGGTGAAGCAAGAGCTCTAGGATCACTCTTCCCTTTCTCATTAAACGCTGAAACTCTAAAGAGGTACTCATGCCCTGCACTAAGGCCAGCAACAGTACCTTCGCAAGTTTTTGTTGTGGTAGCAACTACCCATTCTTCTGATCCCACAGGCTGCATCTCAATATAGTAACCCATAATCCTGCTACCTCCATCATGATCTGGCTTTTCCCAAGAAAGTGAAGCTGTGGATTTGGTCACGTCAGTTAAAGCCACCTTACCAACAGGTAGAGGAGGTTCAGAGCATTTAACTGCATCCTCTGTCTCAGCGCTCTGTCCCACACCAAATTCATTTTCAGCCAATATTCTGAAGTAGTAAATTGTTCCTTCAGTAAGTCCAGTGATGCGATAACTTGTCTTTGTGCACTTGTTGTCCACATTAGAAAACACCTTTCTGGTGGACTCACGTTTCTCTACAAGGTAGTTCTTGATTCTTGCACCACCATCAATAACAGGTGGTTCCCAGGTTAGTGTAACGCTTTGCCTCTTAATGTCCTTCACTGTAAGATTTACGGGCGCTCCAGGAGTGTCTAGCACTTTGACAGAAACAAAAGCGGTTTTGGTGCCAGCGCTGTTTTCCAGCTTAAGGATGTATTTTCCAGCATCATATCTGTCACAGATGTCAATGGAAAGCTGGCTGTAATCTTCTCCCGTTTCTATTAGTACTTTACTCGGAAGTTCTCCATCCTCCTTTGACCAGCTGATCTCAGGAGTTGGACGACCTTTGAATGGGATGTATATTCTCATTGAACCACCTGCACGGACTACAATTCCTTTCCTGAGTTCGGAGTCAAGAATCACCTCTGGGGGATCAATCTTGTCCAGGGGTTTCACTACACCCTGAAGTTCAGCTGGCTCACCAACACCTAACTTATTGATGGCACAGATGCGGACCTTGTATTCTTGGTGCTCAGTCAACTTGGTGATGGTAAATTTCGTAGCATGAACACCAGATGGTGGAGTACAAATTGACCATTCTTCCTCATCAGCCTTGGTAATTTCAACAGCATACCCTTGAATCTCACAACCACCATCATAGATAGGTCTTTGCCATGCAAGAGCAACTGTGTCTTTGGTGGTTTCAACCACATGGACATTGGCTGGGGAGCCTGGTTCAAAGGTGGGATCACATGCTTTGAGGTAGGAGGTAGCAGGGCTGGGCAGACCAATTCCACCGGCATTCTCAGCGGACACTCTAAATTCATATTCATGATCTTCAGTTAATCCTGTCACTCTGAAACGCAAATCTGTCACTCTGCGTTTGTTACATTTGGTCCATCTGATTCCAGCTCTGTCTCTCTTTTCAACAATATATCCAACAATTTCACTTCCACCATTGCTTTCAGGTCGGTTCCAACAAACAGTCATAGAGTCCCTTGTGATGTTAGTGATTTCAAGCTCGTTGGGTGAGCTAGGGGGAACAAATGGATTTCTCATGATAACTGGTGCTGACTCAAGAGGCTCACCATCACCGTATTTGTTCACAGCCATGACTCTAAAAATGTACTCATTGCCTTTCAGGAGCTTAGTAACTTTATACATTGTAGCTCCACAATCACCTGAAACCACAGTCCATGCAAGGCGGCTGGTTTCCCTCTTCTGAATAATATAATGTGAAATGCTTGCACCACCATCATGTCTAGGAGGAAGCCATGATAGAGAGCATTTCTCTTCAGTGACATTGCTCACTGTGAGTGGTCCTTCTGATGGGCCAGGTCTGTCCAAAACTTTGACACTGAAAGGAACTGTCTTGCTTCCAGCTACATTAGTTAGCACCAGTGTGTATTGTCCTCCATCAACTCTGATGGCATCCTTGACAACCAAAACAGCCTTGAAATCTTCATTTTTTATCTCAGCTCTTGCTGAATTTTCAACCTCTTTATCTCCCTTGAACCACTGAGCAATTGGTACCGGTTTACCTCCTACACTGGCCTCCAGTACAAATGTTTCACCAGCATTGATAATAAGTGTTTGGTTGTATATTGGATCTGTTTCACACTTTGGTGGTTCAACTTCATCTTTGGCTGTGATGGCCCCAGTGCTTTCAGAGGGCTTGCTGACAGCACCAGCCGCATTTCTTGCAAGAACTCTGAAGTCATATTTACAGTCTTCTGTTAAGCCTGTGACAATGAATTCATGTTCAATGACGTTAGCAAAACTGGCCTTCATCCATTTTCCTTCAGGCAAATCACGTTTCTCCACAACATATCCAGTAATCAAACTTCCACCATTGTATATTGGAGCGGTCCATCGCAGTTTAACAGTGTGTCTGGTGACAATGACTGCCTCTGGACAGCCTGGAGGATCACACGGGTCACGGGCAACAGATACTTCAGAGACTTTGCTGCTTTTTCCAATTCCAACAATATTCTCAGCAGATACCCTGTACTCATATTCAATACCTTCTTCCAGAGGTGTAGACTTGAATCTGCAGTCTTGGATAAGAGTTTTATTGATCTTGGTCCAGAGGATGCTGTTTTTCTCCTTTCTTTCCAAATGGTAGCCCAAGATGGCACTGCCACCATCTGATGGGGGTTTATGCCATTCAACCACCATGTAATCCTTGGTGTATGAAGACACAAATGGTGTACCTGGCGGACCCGGTTCCTGGAAAGGATATTGTGCAAGGACAGGCTCTGAATCAATTGCATAACTCTTTCCATATCTGTTCTCGGCATACACCCTGAATTGGTATTCAGCCCCAGTCTTCAAATTTGAAACCTTAAGTGTAGCTCTTGCTACAGTTGCAGATACAACTACCCAATTTGTTGTAGTTGTGTCCCTCTTCTCTACTACATAGTTGGAAATTGGACAGCCGCCTGTATATGTTGGTGCTTCCCAGGTGAGTGTGATACTTTCAGCACTAATGTCTTCAAACTTCACCGGGCCTGTTGGTGGACCAGGCTTGTCGAGAGTTATTACCTCAATAGATGCATCTTTGGAGCCAAGGTTATTAGCAACATTGATGCTGTACATGCCTCCATCCTCTTTGGTAGCATCCTTTATAGTAAGCCGAGTATGATTTGTTGAGTCTGTAACATTGACCCTGGTGGTTTGCTTCAGAGCAGCTCCATCCTTTGTCCAGGTAATTGTTGGCTTTGGATGGCCAGCAACTGGAACTTCAATCTTGAGGTCATATCCCACCTGAACATGGTATGTGCTAACTTTAGGTCGAACAGCAGGCTCGATGACAAGATCCTTCACTACAACAGACTGAACCAGTTGCCTGGGATCACTCTTGCCCTTTGAATTAACAGCAACAACTCTGAACTGATATTCTTCACCTTTCATGAGATTTGTCACTGTAGTCTCAATGGCCTTCACTGCTGCACAGACAGACCAGGCTTCACTGTCCTTTGGAGCAACTTCAACTTCATATGAACTAATCCTGCTTCCTCCATCATGAATAGGCTTTTCCCAGGTAAGAGTAACAGTGCTGTTTGTAACATCAACAACACTTACTTTGCCTGGGGGCTGAGGCTTTTCAGATATCTTGATAGGATCTAAAGTTTTTACAGGCAAACCAACACCATACTCATTCTCAGCGGAGACTCTGAAGAAAAAGATTCCACCCTCTGGAAGAGGCTCAATTTTCCATGACATTCTGTTACAGGTGGTGACAGGAGAGTAAACCTTTCGTGTACTTTCACGCTTTTCAACTATGTAGTGTTTAATTTTTGCTCCACCATCAAGAAGAGGAGGCTCCCATGTTAGACTGACAGAATTCTTTGTAATCTCCTTGACAATAAAGTTTGTTGGGGGGCTAGGAGAATCATGGACTCTGACGCTGATAAAGACTGACTTAACTCCACTGGCATTTTCTGCTGTTAAAATGTATTTGCCACTGTCAAATCGATCTACATTTTCAATTACAAGTGAAGCGTAGTTGCCCGTATTGTCAATCTGGGCAGTCTCCTTAATTTCACCATCAGCTTTGCTCCATTTGACCTCAGGAGCGGGGCGGCCTCTTACAGGGACAAAAAGTCGAAGAGTGCAGGCAGATCTGATATTAATCATCTTCCTCATTTCAGCATCAAGATCAAGATCTGGAGCCTCCAGCTTCTCTTCAAGGAGAATTTTTCCTGGAAAATCAGCATGCTCACCAACCCCAACTTTGTTTATTGCACAGACTCTGAATGTGTATTCATGTTTCTCCAGGAGTTTTGTTACTTTAAACTTAGTTTCTGCAATTCCTGCAGGAGGAGTGCACATAAACCATTCATCGGATGCTCCATTGCAGGCTTCTACAATATATGCTTGAATTTCACAACCACCATCATAGATTGGTTTGCCCCAGGTAAGCGAAACAGTAGATCTAGTTGAATCCACAACTTTAGGGTTGTTTGGTGGGCCTGGTTTGAATGTTGGATCCACTGCCTTGAAGTAATGTGTTGCTGGGCTTGGTGTTCCAACACCTGCCGCATTTTCAGCAGAAACTCTGAACTCATAGCTGTGATTTTCTAAAAGCCCAGTAACTCTAAAGCGTAGCTCACTGACTGTACGCTTGTTGCACCTAGTCCACCTAACACCATCTTTGTCACGCTTTTCCACAACATATCCTTGGATTGGGTTACCACCATCATTAACTGGTCTCTCCCATGTAATTACCATGGAATCTTTGGTGATGGTAGACACATCAATCTCTGTTGGTTGGCTTGGGGCAACAAATGGATTTCGGGCAATCATTGACTCAGACTCAAGGGGTTCACCAACTCCATATTTGTTGACTGGAATTACTCTGAATATGTACTCATTACCAGGAACAAGTTTGGTTATTTTCAAATTCAGAGTTTGAACTTTAGGTTCAACTACAGTCCATACAAGCCTGCTGGTCTCCCGTCTCTCCACAATATAATGGGAAACATCACTGCCTCCGTCTTGTAAAGGTGATTTCCATGCAATCGAGCATTTCTCATTAGATACTCCATATATCGAGATGGGACCCTCAGGAGGACCTGGTCTGTCTAAAACCTTGACATTAATGTTAACAGACTTTTCTCCTCCTACATTCTTAACAAGGAGTGTATATTGTCCTCCGTCAATTCGAATAGCCTCTTTCCCAACAATACAGGCAGTAAAGTCTGTGTTTTTTATTTCCAAGCGAGCAGCTTCAGTTATTACTTGTCCGTCCTTAATCCAGAAGACAGACGGTACTGGTTTACCTTGAATTGAAGCCTCAAGCTTGAATGTGTCTCCAGCATTTACAACAACAGCCTGTGAATATTTAGCTTCTAGGTCAATTTTCGGGGGATCTACCTCATCCTTAGCAGTAATAGATCCAGTTGAATCTGAAGGCAAACTAAAAACACCAGCTGAATTTCTTGCAATGACACGGAACTCATAAATATGATCTTCAGTAAGACCTGTGACAACAAACTCCGTCTCAAGGATGTTTGCGAAACTGGCCTTCATCCAGCGGCCTTCACCTTCTTTCTTCTCAACAACGTAACCTGTGATTTTGATTCCACCATCATATTCAGGTTTTGTCCATCTGAGTGTTACAGCATGTCTGGTGACAATGACAGCCTCTGGTTTGCCTGGTCTGTCACAAGGATCTCTAGCCACCTGCATCTCACTCACCTTGCTGGCTTTGCTGAGACCAACAATGTTTTCTGCATAGATTCTAAATTCATACTCAATACCTTCTTCAAGTCCAATTGCCTTGTATCTGCATTCTGGGATTATTTGCTTATTTTGTTTGACCCACAGAAGACTGTTTCTTTCTTTTAGTTCTATGTGATATCCAAGAATCTTACTTCCACCATCATTGCTGGGTTTGTCCCATACTACAACCATGCTCTCTTTAGTTGCAGATTGCACAGTGACAGAACGTGGATGGCTTGGCACTTCAAATGGATATTGTGCAATAACCGTTTCTGAGAGGAGGACAGATGATTTGCCATATCTGTTTTCTGCAGCAATCCTAAACTGGTACTCACATCCAGTCTTCAAACGAGCAGCTTTAATAGTTGTTCTAGCCACTGTAGCAGAGACAATTTGCCAGTTGGTTGTGGATGTGTCTCTCTTCTCAACAATATAATTGTTTATACTGCAACCTCCATCATACTCTGGAGGATTCCAAGACAAAATCACACTGTCTGATGTGATATCTTCCATATTAATGGGACCAGTTGGTGGACCAGGCTTATCGAGCACAACTACATTGATGTCTGCTGATGCATCACCAGCTGTGTTGTGTAATTTAATAGTGTATGTTCCCACATCATCTCTGCAAGCCTCTTTGATGACCATACGGAGGTTTTTGTCTGTGACTTCAGTGTTAACTCTAGTAGTTTCCTTGAGAGCAACAGAATCCTTGAGCCATGTCACAGTGGCTTTGGGACAGGCAGCATAAGGTATATCCATCTTTAGATCATCTCCTGCCATTACACTGAAGGTGGTGAAGAGCGTTTTGAACGTTGGTGGAATGACCAAGTCTTTTGCAACCACAGGCACACTTAGGGCACGTGGATCACTCATACCTTTTTCATTTGTGGCGGAAATTCGGAATAGGTACTCCTCTCCTTGAGTAAGGCCTGTAACAACAGCTGCATTGGTCTTCACCACCATAACCTGCATCCATACGTCACTTCCTTTACCTTGCATTTCTACAATATATCCTGTGATTCTGCTACCACCATCATGATCAGGTTTTTCCCAAGTCAGAGTGACACTAGTTCCTGTCACTTCACCAAGTGAAACTTTGCCAGGAGGCAGTGGCTTCTCTGAGATTTTGATTGGTTCCAGCGTTTCTACTGGGAGCCCAACACCATATTCATTTTCTGCCAAAACTCTGAAGAAATACATTTTTCCTTCTTCAAGCTCTCCAATTTTCCAGCTGGACTTGTGGCAGCTGGCACAAACTGTTGAATATGCCTTTCTAGCCGATTCACGTTTCTCCACAATGTAGTTGCGAATTCTGGAGCCACCATCAATAATAGGAGCATCCCAAACAAGTGACACTGAGTCTCTTGTGACCTCCTTGATGAAAAGATTCTGAGGTGCCCCTGGGGTGTCAAGCACTCTGACATTAACATAAGCAGACTTGCTTCCTGTGGCATTCTCTACAGTGACAATATATTTACCACCATCAAATCGGTCAACATTTTCAACTTGTAGAGTAGTAAAAGATGGTGTAGTTTCAATGATAGCTTTATCCAAAGAGTCTCCGTGTTCTCTGGACCATTTCACATCAGGTGCTGGTCTCCCTTTGACAGGTACAAAGAGTCTTAGAGTGCTACAAGCTCTTATGCAAACAGCTTTACGCAACTCTGCTCCAAGTTCAATTTCTGGAGCAAGTAATCTATCTTCAGCTTTTGGTGTTCCAGGAACAGCAGCAGGCTCTCCCACTCCTTCACAGTTTGTGGCACAAATGTTAATTTTGTATTCCTGATTTTCTTTCAAGTTGGTTATTGTGAAGGAAGTAGCAGTCCATCCTTTCTTGGGAGTTTGAATTGTCCACTCATCCTCTTCTGGCAAACAAGTCTCCACAACGTATCCAGTGATTTCGGAACCACCATCATAGACAGGCTTGTTCCATGCCAGTGTTATTGAGGACTTTGAGGTGTCTAGGACCCTTGGGTTTCCTGGAGGTCCTGGTTGGAAGATGGTGTCAATGGCTTTGTAGAATGGACTGGAAGGACTCGGTTGGCTTAGACCAGCATTGTTCTCAGCAAATACTCTAAATTCATACTCATGACCTGGTGTAAGACCAGAAACCTTAAATCTCAAGTCTGTTACAGTTCTCTTATTGCACTTAACCCAGCGCATTCCAGTTTTATCTCTTTTTTCAATAATATAGGTGTTGATTCGGCTTCCCCCATCATGTTCAGGTCGTTCCCAACAAACAACCATGGAGTCCTTGGTAATAGTGGTGACTTCTGGCTGTGATGGTGGATCACTTGGAACATATGGGTTGGCACAAATTATGGGTTCAGATTCCAAGGGTTCACCCACTCCATACTTGTTAACAGCCATAACTCTGAAGATATACTCATTGCCTTTCAGTAGTTTAGTCACTTTGAACCTGTTAGCTTGGAGATCTGTTGCAACATTTGTCCATGCGAGCCTACTGGTTTCGCGCTTCTGAATGATAAAATACTCAATTTTAGCTCCACCATCATGAGTTGGATGCAACCAGTTAAGAACACATTTTTCAGCTGCTACATCTGTGATAGAAAGAGAATCTGGGGGCCCGGGTCTATCAAGAACCTTGACATTAAATGTAAACTTGGCAAAGCCACCAGGATTGCTTGCTATCAGCGTGAAAGCACCACCATCTTTTCTCAAAGAGTCTTTGTTAGTCAGAGTTGTGTGGAAGTCTGTCGACTTAATTTCAATCTTAGCTGTGTCAGCAAGCTCTTTTCCTTCTTTGGTCCACACTAATGATGGAATGGGCCTGCCAGTCACATTGGCTTCCAGTGTGAAAACTTCTCCTGCCATTACGATTACATTGCTACTGTAGGAGGCATCAACATCAAGTCTTGGCTCTTCAATATCATCTCTGCAAGTGATAAGCTCTGATGGCTGTGATGGAGCACTAACAGCACCAGCTGAGTTTCTGGCAAACACACGGAATTCATAGGTGGCATCCTCAATTAGACCACTGACAGTGTATATAGTTTCAAGAATATTGTTAAAGTTGGCTTTGAGCCAGCGTCCATTGGGCATCTCCCGCCTCTCAACTGTGTATCCAGTGATTGAAAATCCACCATCTCCCTCTGGTTTAGTCCAAGACACAGTTACCTCATGCCTTGTAATATTAAGAGCCACAGGCCTGCCAGGGGGATCAACAGGATCTAAGGCATACATTTGATCAGATGGTTTGCTTGGTTTACTCAGGCCAGCCATGTTTTCAGCTGTAACACGATATTCATATCCAATTCCATCAACAAGACCAGTTGATTTATATATATTTCCAACAACAAGAGCTTTGCTTATTCTTTGCCAAAGGATGCTGTTTTTCTCCTTTCTGTCAACATGGTAGCCAAGAATAGGGCTGCCTCCATCGTTAGATGGTTCGTTCCAGCTCAGTGTCATGGAGTCTTTGTTAAATGATGTAACCACAGGTGTGCCTGGTTGCCCTGGCACCTCAAATGGATAGGCTGCAACCACAGTCTCAGACACAATGCATGGCCCAATGCCATATCTATTCTGAGCCTTAACACGGAACTGATAGGTCATTCCAGTTGTTAGCCGAGGTGCCTTGAATGTTGTGCGTATGACTGTGGCTGCCAGTTCAACCCAGATGCCTGCACCAGTGGTTTCACGCATCTCTACAATGTAATTGTTGATGGGAACTCCTCCATCATTCTCAGGCGCTTCCCAGGACATGAGAACATAATCACATGAAACCTCTTCCAGTTTAATAGGACCGGTTGGTGGTCCGGGAATATCATGGACCAGCACTGTGATGGTCTCGGTTACTGTACCCAGTAGATTTTTTCCAGTCATAGAATACTGGCCTCCATCGCTTCTCTTGATCTCTCCAATGTTGAGAATGGTTGATGATGGAGTAGTTTCAGTATTAATTCTTTGGGTTTCCTTAAGGACAATGTCACCCTTCTTCCAGGAAACTACTGGTCTGGGTTTCCCAAGGACTGGAATCTCTACCTTGACACGATCTCCAGTCTTGGCAACAACAGTCTGCTGGTACACTGCCCGCATATCAAAGGATGGAGCAGAAGTTTGTTCTTTAATAACAGCTGGTCTACTCTCACGAGGGTCACTTCTACCAGATGCATTAACAGCCATGATGCGGAAAGTATATTCTGCTCCTTCAATCAAATCTGTAACGGTGTAGTCCAATGCCTTGATTGTTGTCACATGAATCCACTGATCAGTGTCTTTCTTTTGAGCCTCAATGACATATCCGGTGATCAAACTACCTCCATCATGCAGGGGTTTGGCCCATGTCAGACTTGCACTATCAGCAGAAACATCTGTAACATATAGGTTCTCTGGTGCTGAAGGTGCCTGGGAAACTCTGATTGGCTCTGGTGTTTCAGCTGGCTCGCCCACTCCTAAGTCATTCTCAGCAGTGACACGGAAATAGTAATAAGCTCCTTCCTCCAGGCCGGGTATCTTGAAAGAGCATTTTTGCCATGTGCTGCTCAAAACAGTGTACGCCTTCTTGGTGGCTTCCCTCTTTTCAACAATATAATTATGAATCTTGGATCCTCCATCAATAATAGGGATTTCCCATTGAAGAGTAATGCTATTCTTTGTTATTTCCCTTGGTTTAAGATTTACCGGGGGTCCTGGTGTGTCAAGAACTTTCACATTCACAAAGCCAGTCTTCTTTCCAGCAACATTTTCAAGACACAGATTGTATTTACCAGCATCATATCTAGTGCAGTCTGGTATAACCAGCAGTGTGTATGACTCGGTGGTGTCAATATGGGCTCTTGTTTTCAGGTTGGTATCTTCTTTGCTCCAGGTTACCTCAGGAACAGGGCGTCCTTTAATGGGAACAAACATACGAATTGAAGCACGGCAACGGACAACCAGAGTTCTTCTTAGTTCAGCATCAAGCTCAAAGTCTGGCAGTGACTCCTGGTCGACCAGTTCAGTGACTTTCTCAACCTCTGCTGGTTCACCCGTGCCTTCAGTGTTGACTGCTTTTACCCTAAAATGATATTTGCCTCCCTTTTGAAGTTTTCCAATGACATAATCAGTTACTTTAATTGGGAACTGTGTCTCAGTCTCCCAGTCATCAAGGCCTTCTTTCTTGTACTCAACAATATATCCATCTACTTCAAGACCACCATCATAGTGTGGTTTACCCCAAGCAAAGGAAGCTGTGGTTTTTGTTGTCTCTGTAATTCTGGGGTTTGAAGGAGGTCCTGGTGGATCTGTGGACAATAGAAGAAAAGAAAGCAGTTAGGACTTAACTTAGAATTAAATGTTATTTACAGTGGAATTAATGTCATTATATTGTATGCATAATAACTTACACACTATGTCCTTGGTCATCACAGGGCATGATGGCTCACTAGGCTCCCCAAAACCAGCTTTGTTTTCAGCTGTTACTCTGAACTCATATTCAATTCCCTCGCTCAGGCCTTGCACCTTGAAGCGCAGGTCAGGGACTGTTCTTTTACATGCTCTGACCCATCTCATTCCTCTTTTTTCTTTCCTCTCAACACAATAGCCTCTAATGTCACTTCCTCCATCCTGAACTGGTCTTCTCCATGAAATGGTAACAGCATTCCTGCTTACATTATCCACCTCTGGGACTGATGGGGGGCCAGGTGGGCCTGTGGAAAAACAAAAAAAAAAAAAACAATAGGTTATAGTTTCTGATTAAAAGTAAAATGTAATTATAAAGATGCTAGGAAACTTACGGAAACTGTCAACCATTTTCACTGGACCAGATTGGCTTGAATCTCCTGTGCCATACTGATTCACAGCAGATACTTTGAAGATATACTCATTGCCCTTGATGAGTTTACTGGCTACAAAACGACAATCCACTATGTTTTCAGCAACTTTGGTCCATTGCAGTCGGCTGGTTTCTCTCTTCTCAAGAACGTAGGACTTAATAGAGCTACCTCCATCCTCTTCTGGTGGAAGCCAGGTCAGCGTGCACTTTTCAGCTGAAATATTACTGGCCTCAACAGGACCTGGTGGACCAGGGATATCCAGGACTTTCACTTTTACATGCTCTTCTTTAATTCCAAATGGATTGCATGCAGTAATGACATAATCCCCTGTGTTCTTCCTGCTGGCATACTTGATAGCAATTGTGGAAGAGGTAGGGGTGGTTGTGATGTTGACAACTTCAGAGTTCTTCAGCTCACGACCTCCCTTGGTCCAAGCTGCAGTGGGTGGAGGTTTACCAACAATTTTGGAAGCAGTAATCACAATTGTGTCCCCTGCCTTGACAGATACACCATCCTTCATATCTGGATCTATTGTGATTGTAGGTGGTTCTGCAAAGGAGGAAATCCAATATAACTATTGACATTCAACAGTGAAATACATTTGTTATCAAGTAAATTAGGGAACTATCAATTAAACTAATTAACAAGTTTAGATATGTGATATAGAAATGGAAACGGTAACATACCATACTCGTCCTTGCAAGTCAAAAACTCAGTTGGCTCTGATGGTGGACTGATAGCTCCGCCCGCATTCTTGGCCCTGATCCTGAACTGGTATTGTGATCCCTCAGTGAGATCAGGCACAGTAAAGGCACAGCCCAGGACGTTGACATGATTGGCCTTCAACCACGCTTTTCCACCAGACACAAGCTTCTCCACCATGTAACCTGTCACCTTGTGGCCTCCATCATATTTAGGAGCAGTCCAGATGAGAGTGACTGTGCTCCGGGTGACATTAATGACCTCAGGATTGCCAGGAGGGTCTGGGAAAACAGAAACAGATTTTGTACTGTGATGCCATTCATTTTGAACAAGTTTAACTAGTTCTTATTAGCAATAGCAATTACTCACCAATGGGATCCAAGGCAACAACTGCTTCCGTCGCTCTGCTTGCCTTTCCTAAGCCTGCCATATTCATAGCCATCACTCTGAATTCATACTCTAGTCCTTCAATAAGGCCAGTCACTCTACACTCCTTGATTCTCAAAGGAGTTTTAGTGGCCCGTTTCCACATTAAACTGTTTCTTTCCTTAAACTCCACATGATATCCTGAAAACGTCAGAACAAAAATCAGTTATCAAAACTTATTTAAAATACTTTTGTTCATTCACTTTAGAAAGTTACCAGTTATTGGGGAGCCACCAGAATCCTTGGGGTCATTCCAGGTCAGAATAGCAGATTCATGGCGAATGCTCAAAATCTCTGGAGGAGCAGGGGCCTCGGGCACATCTATTAGTTGCACAAAAGATTAGACATTACCAAGCATGGAAGGCTAATGTGTTTTTCCAAATAATTACAATACTCACTGAATGGATGTTGAGCAATGACAGGTTCTGACCTCAAGTACTCTCCAACCCCATACTTGTTTTCAGCAAACACTCTGAAGATGTACTCAATGCCATCATGCAAGCGGACCACCCTCATTGTGGTCTTTTGGATGGCTGAGGCCACAGTAGCCCACTTATTGTCAGTTGTTCTTCTCTTCTCAACAATATAGTTGGACACCTCAGCACCTCCATCATCTGTAGGTGGAGCCCATTCCAGTGTAACAGCATCTGCTGTGATTTCATCAAACTTAATGGGACCAGTGCAGATTCCTGGTTTGCCGACCACTTTGATCGTGAATTTGCAGTCTTTGGTGCCTGCACTATTCTTGGCAGTAATTGTGTATGTGTCAGCATCTCCTCTCTGGCAGTCCCTGATGAGCAAAGTAGATACGCCTTGGGAAGCCTCCACACACATACGTCCCGTGTCTCCAATGCCAACATCTCCCCTCTTCCAGGTAGCAGTCGGTTGAGGAATGCCAATAAGCGGGATATTAATACGTGTGGTGCTGCCCTCCTTAACCACACAGCAGCCATCATGTATGCTGCTCAAGTTGCAGTCAGGGAGAACTAAAACAGAAGAATATGCACATTAAAAAACAAAAACAAAGAAAAAATGTCTAATCGGAAATCAGGGTGTGTTTTCTCACCAAATTGGTCTTTGGCAACAACAGTGAGCTCAGTTGGAGGACCTTCTCCAGATTCATTGAGTGCTTTGACTCTAAACAAGTATTCCTTGCCTTCAGACAACTCGTTAATGGTGTGCAAGGTATGTTTGCCTTTCAAGATCTCCTTCCATTTTTCCTCCCCTTCACGTTGCTCCAAGATGTAAGAAGTTACAAAGCTACCACCATCGCTGATGGGCTTTTTCCATCCTAATGTGATGGAGTTCTTGGTGGTCTTTGCGGCTTTGAACTCCGCCACTGGACCAGGCATCTCTGTAATGAGAATACATTGAAATTCATAATTAGCGATCAAAGTGCTTTTTTTCATATACAAAAGTACAAGTAAAATACATAAGAGCACTTTTACTTACCTGACGCTCGAACACTTCCTGGTGTTTCAATTCCCTCTCCAATTCCATAGGCATTCTCAGCCAGCACTCTAAAGCAGTATGCTTGTCCTGGCTCTAGATTCATAATCCTAAAGGAAGGCTTAGGGCATTCTGCTGCCACACAAGTCCAGGCTTTCCTTTCGGCCAGACGTTTTTCCACAATGTAGTTTTTGAGCGGACCGCCGCCGTCAATTAGAGGAGCATCCCATGTGATCCAGGCATGAGTTCTGGATGTCTCTTTCACTATGAGGTTTGTGGGAGGTCCAGGAGAATCTGAAAACCAAGATTTTTAGATTTTCAATTTCAAGTGTACAGTAAATGTGATAATAATGTTTCTATAAAACATTGTGTGTGATATTCTTATAAAGGCTTACCATTTACTTTAACAACAATTGTGAAACTCTTTGTTCCACTGCTGTTCTCCAGGGTCAGAACATATTTGCCAGCATCATATCTGTTAACGTCTTCAACCATGAGCAGTGTGTCCCAATCTGATGACTTGATGAGTGTGCCACGTCTCTCCTTTAAGTTGGCATCTACCTTGGACCAGGTCACCTTTGGTGCTGGGCGGCCCCTAAGAGGCACGTACAGCCTCATGGTGACACCAGCACGGAGAACCAGGATTTTCCTTAATTCAGCATCAAGCTCAGCATCAGGAGCAACTAAAAATAGATTGTTTTTTTCATTTATTCATTTTAATGATATTGCGGAAATGTTGATGTGAGATTAAAATAAAAAAGAACATACTTAGGATATCTTTAGGCATATGATTTCCGGGGACATCACTTGGCTCACTGTTGCCAATTTTGTTAACAGCAATCACTCTAAACTGGTACTCTATGTTGTCCATCAAACCTGTCACCACAAACTTTGTAGCCTGAAGCTTTTTAGGAACATTGCATTTATTCCATTCCTCAGCGTCAACCCTCTTGCACTCCACCAGGTAACCAGTAATCTCACAGCCTCCATCATAAGCTGGCTTGGACCAGCTCAGACTGATAGAGCTCTTGGTGGAGTCTACTACCTTGGGGAAGGCAGGTGGACCAGGAGGATCTAGAAAAAGACATTTTATGGTTACCCTGTAGTAGAGACTATAGAGAACAAAGATGTTTATAATTACTCACAGACTGGGTCGACTGCAAGAGCAGCATTGGATGCATCACTGGGTTTGCCCAGACCAGCCTTATTGAGGGCAATGACTCTAAATTCATACTCTGAGCCTTCAGTCAGTTGAATAGCTTTGATAGTCCTGTCAATCACAGGGCGGCGGTTAACCTTAGCCCAAGTGAGCTCAGTAGCTTCACGTTTTTCAACCAAGTATCCAAGAATGACTGCTTTGCCATCGTTTGCTGGTGCCTTCCAGCTGACTGTCATGGAATCCTTGGTAATGTTAGTAATAACAGGAGGATCACAAGGACCAGGAACATCTGAAAAGTATGACAAAGCATATTAAGTCTAAATACACACGATAAAGTGGATCAAAGTTTTAACGGCAACATACCATATGGGTTTTTCACCATCACACCATCAGTCATAATGGGATCTCCAACACCGTACTGGTTTTCAGCACTGACTCTGAACTGATACTCATGTCCTTCAATCAGTTTCTCCACGGAGCAGTCAGTGATGTGACCATGAATATTGGAGGTAACCAATGCCCAATTGGCCCTGCTGGTCTCACGCTTCTCAATAATGTAGTTCGTGATCTCAGAACCGCCATCTGCTTTTGGTGGCTCCCAGCGGAGTTTGACACGATCAGCAAATACCTTTGTAGTTTTCACTGAAGCAGGAGGACCTGGTTTGTCTGCAAAAGCAACACAAATATAAGCTTGAAGATGAAAAAAAAAAATTAAACAAAACTGCATCGGGTTAGTCATACTTACCAAGAACTTTGACCTTAATTGTGGCATACTTGGAGCCATTAATATTTTCTGCAGTGATGGTGTAGTCTCCGGATTCCTTCCTGGTGACTGAGTAAAGCTCGAGCAAGTGGACATGTTTCTTTTGACTCATCTTCATCCCCTCAGCAAGTACCAGAGGAGCGCCATCCCTCTTCCAGGTCACCTTGGGCAAGGGCTTACCGAACACTTCAGCATCCAGGAATACATTCTCACCTGCTTTTATAATGATCAGGTTTTTCATATTGACCCCCAGCTCAACACGAGGAGGAACTGTGGAAGATAGGAGAGAAAAAACAATTGCAGATTAATAATGTATGTCTCACAATTACATCCAGACAAACAGAGGGCTTTTCTTATCATTACCATTCTCTGCGAAGACTGGAATAGGATCGGAGAGTTCAGAAGGCACGCTGATGTTGACGGCTGTCTTAGCAATGATTCTAAACTGGTACTGCTGTCCTTCTTCAAGACCAGTCACCACATAGCTCTCAGTCTGGATGTTCATGCAGTTGGCATTGCAACGTGTCCATTTGTCCTCAGGAAGCTTTGTATACTCTACATGATATCCAAGCAACTTGCTACCGCCATCATGTTTAGGTTTGCTCCAGACCAGTGACACAGTGCTCTTGGTCACATCCATTGGCTCGGGTTTACCAGGTGGATCTGCACAAAGAGAAAAGGGTCCATTGTAGGACATTTAGCATGTTTCAATTCTTTCTGAGTGGCAAAAAATGCCAGTTTACTTACCAATAGCAGTCCTGGCAGTAATAAAGTCAGTCTGTTTGCATGGTTTGCCCTGCCCAGCAATGTTAAGCGCAGAAACTCTGAAGCTATACTCCAAGCCCTCATCCAAACCTGTGCAAGTGTACTGAGTGGCTTTGACAAGAGACTCATTAGCCCTGACCCAAAGAATGCTGTTCCTCTCCTTCTTCTCAATACAATATCCAGTGAGTGGACTGCCGCCATCGCTGCTGGGACGCTCCCATGACAGAATGACATAGTCCTTATTGATTTTATTAATCTGCAGGTTCAACGGTTCACTCGGAGGATCTGTAAGGAACACATATCATTCAACTTCAGGCCACACATAAAAAAATTGTACTAGTTAAAAGTTGTACTTACCAAATGGATATCTAGCAATAATTCTCTCTGAATATATTGGCTCTGAAATGCCAAATCTGTTTTCTGCACGGACTCTGAAGCCATACTCTTTGCCAGGAGTCAGCTTAGTCATTCTAAATTCAGTTTTGGTGCAGGAGGAAGTGACAGTCACCCAGTCACCCTGGCTTACATCACACTTCTCAACAATGTAGTTGGTAATGTTGCTGCCACCATCTTCTTGTGGAGAGTTCCACATCAGTGAGCAGGCATCAATGTCCCGCTCATTAATCTCCAGAGGACCCTCGGGTGGCCCAGGGAGATCTGCAAACAAGAGCAGTTGTCAATCACAAGAACAAATTAATTTTGTGAAATATGTAGCAAAATGTGTCTGTGAGACTGACCCATGACAATGACTCTAAGAATTTGGTTGATTTTGGCAGTACTGTTTTCAGCTGACAGGCTGTAGTAGCCGCTATCTTGTCTTGTCACATTCTTGATGATGATTGTGCATGTTGTCAGGGTCTTTACAACTTGCAGACGATCTGAGGTCAGAACATCCTCATTGCCCTGCTTCCATTTGCAGAATGGAGCAGGCTTTCCAGCAACGAGGGCTTCAACCACCATTTTAGAACCAGCTCTAACTGTGACAATGTCAGGCATGATGATCTTTGGAGCCACTGAAAGAAAATGATATATTTTTAATATGTTTGTGTTTGGAATATTATTGCATGCAGTCTCAATTTGTCATGTTGCGGTTACTGTTACTTACTAAGCTGCTCTTTGACCTCAAACACTCCCTCGGCTTCTCTGGGCAAGCTGACACCCATTATATTCCTAGCTGCCACTCTAAACTTGTATTTTGTTCCTTCCTTCAAGCCAACCACCACAATAGTGAGGTCTTTGACCACTGAGTATGGTGTCCACTTATCCTCAGGGGCGCCCTCCTCCTGGTAGTCTACTACATAACCATTGATCTTTGATCCTCCATCTCTCAGAGGCTTAAGCCATCCCAGGGTGGCACTGTTTTTGGTTATCTCCAGCACATCCATCTTCTTTGGAGGGTCAGGTTCACCTACACAGAGAAGAGAGTTTTTTTTTTTTTAAAAACCAACACCCATATTTGACTAACATTTCCTTCTTGAATACTTACTAGATGGATCAATGGCCAAATAGGACTTGGGTGAGTCTTGAGGAACACCAATACCATATTTGTTGCAGGCCATGACTCTGAAGTAGTATTCCACTCCAGGTGTCATGTTGGTAATTTTAAAACTCGGCTTCTTATGATCCTCAGTACATTTGGTCCAGGTCTTTCTGTCAACTTCACGCTTCTCAACAATATAATTAGTAATGTGACTTCCACCATCATTCTCGGGTGGCAGCCAGGACAGCTGCGCAGTTGTCTTTGTGACATCAGTGGCCTCGAATCCACCAACAGGTCCAGGCGTATCTTTAAAATACAGAATTATGAGAATGATATTGTACAGATGGGTCTAATTGCCATCATCAGATTGTTTTTGCAGATAACTCACCAAGTACTTTGACACGGACAAATATCGCCTTCTCTCCAGCTGAGTTTGACAGTGTCAGGGAGTATTTTCCAGAGTCGTCTCTTGTGCTTTCAGGAATGACAAGGAAGGACATTGTGTCCACCTGGTCCACATGACCTCTGCGTGCTACATTGTCCACACCCACGCGCTTCCATGTCACTTTAGGAGCTGGTCTTCCTCTGATGACAGCAAACAGCCTAATGGGGCATCCAGCTCTGACAGCCAAGCCTTTCCTCAAACTGGCATCTAAGTCGATCTCTGGAGCCTCTGTAGTCATATTAACATTACATTTCAGATGACCTGCAGGCTGAGAAGTTCTAATATTGATAAACAAAATAATGAAACCATACTCACCGAGGATTTCTTTGGGTGCAACAGCATCCTTCAGGTATGCGTGACGTCCCCAGCCAACCTGGTTTTGTGCTGAGACTTTGAACTCGTACTCCAGTTTTTCATCCAGCTGGTTAATTGTGAATTCAGTGAGAACCAACGGGCCATGGGTGTCAATCCTCTTCCAGCCTTCTGAAGGTTTCTCTGGGTCAGCCTCACTCTTCAGTCTCAAGTCCAGGCTGTAGTTGATAATGGGTGCACCACCGTCATAAACTGGTTTGGACCAACCCAGAGTAATGGACGTCTTGGTGCTGTCAGCCACTTTCAGTCCAGCAGGAGGGCCAGGGGGTTCTGAACACAGAAATAGTAATAACAATTAAACAATGTCAAATTCAAAATAACAAAAAAAAAAACACTAACCAATGGGATCTTTGGCAGCCACAGGTCTGCAAGGTTTGCTCGGCTCGCCCAGGCCGACCTCATTCTCTGCCTTGACCCTGAACTGGTAGTCATGGTTGGGAATCAGGTTGGAAACTTTCATGCGTCTCTCAGAAATAGGGCTCTTAGTGCATGGCACCCAGCGTACAGCCCTCTTCTCCTTCCTCTCCAGGATATAACCAGTGATAGACTTTCCACCATCGTTCTCAGGCGGAGCCCACACTACGGTCATTTCCTCTTTGCTCACCTTAACGGCACAAGCGTACAAAATACTATAGGTTAGGACACATGTTGTACAATGATTTGATTTAAAAGGTAACCAAAAGTTTTCAATTCGAGATATCTCATCATGATTTTTACCTTGGTGACGTCTGGAGCCTCTGGAGGTCCAGGCTTGCTGAACTGAGTCCTAACAGTCACAGGCCTGGTCTCCAAAGCTGGGCCAGTACCCATCTTGTTCTCAGCTCTTACTCTGAAGATGTATTCGTTGCCTTCCACCAGACGAGTGACGTTGCAGTAAGGTGTGACCACAGAGGCAGAGTATGTGGACCAGACCATTCTCCTGGTCTCGCATTTCTCCAAAATGTAGCTGTCCACCTCACAGCCTCCATCATCCTCGGGCCCGTCCCAAATCACTCGGCACTTATCAGGTCCAATACCAGTGACTCGGAGGTTCCTGACAGGTCCAGGGATGTCCAGCACATTGACGTTGGCATAAGCGGTGAAGGTACCGGCAGAGTTGGTGGCCGTAATGACGTACTTTCCAGTGTCAGTGCGTCTAGATTTTGTCAGGAGGAACTTGGAGTAGTCTGAGCCAGTCTCGTAGCTCATTCTGGGGTTGTCGCCCACAGCTTTGTCCTTCACCCATTTGACTTCAGGTTGGGGTTTACCTCTCAAGCCTGCCTCAATTCTCACAGATTCACCAGCCTTTACAGTCATGGTTCCAGACAGTTTTAAGTCAATGACAGGTTTCTGAATCTCCTCCTTCACCAAGATGTTATCGAGTTTCACCCAAGCACTTTCACCTCCTTCACCAACGGTTTGCACCCTGGAACAAATAAATCAGGTTTTAGAATTTTGAATAACAAGACATAAGAATAAAAGTATCATGTATGAATGTTGACAGGAAAAGGAGAGAAATGAAATTTCACATAAAACCCCTTAAGGTAAACAATGTTGCAAATTTAGCATTCGAATGAGAATGTAGTGAAACAACAGACATGAATGCTTCTTACCTAAAGGAGTAAGTCATGTTCTCAACACGCTGGTCTGCCAGGAAGAAGGTGTCAGTGAGGCCAGTGTTGAGTTTTTCCCACTCCTCAGCATTGTTGGCTTTGCACTCGAGGTTGTATGAGATGTTAGGGCTACCACCATCATAGTCGGGCTTCCTCCATCTAAGATAGACATGTTTTTTTCCAATATCAGTAACTCTGAAGTTCTCAGGCGCTCCAGGTATTTGCAGGGGGTCAGCAGCCAGTGTAGCAGTCTTGGTCTCCACAGTGGGTCCAGGTCCGACCTTGTTTGCGGCATAGACACGGAACAAGTACTCATGGCCCTCCATAAGCTTGGCTTTGATCTTGCGATTAGTGCAGCAGGAGGACACCATAGACCACATGCTGATGCTGGGCTCGCGACACTCCACAATATAGTGTGTGATCTCTGAGCCGCCGTTATCCTTAGGGGTTTCCCAGTTAATCATGCAGGAGTGCTTTGTGACGTAGGTAAGATGAAGACTCTGACAGTGGCTGGGTCTGTCCAGGACATTAACAGTGACAGTGCATGATGCCTCACCACCTTCATTTGATGCCTTCAGAGTGTATTTGCCATGGTCGTTCCTAGTGGCCTCCTTGATCTTAATGTGAGCCACAGGCAGGTTCTGCGTAATTGTTACACGTTTGCTGTTCTCCAGTACAGTGTCTTCTTTGCTCCACAACACCTCTGGATCAGGACGAGCCTTAATGAAGCCCGTTATATTGATGTTATGTCCAACACGCACAGTGACCCGTTCACGACAAGTGTCAGCCATCTCAATCTCTGGAGGAATGAGGATATCCTGAGCTGTGATAGAGTCTGGGACTTCTCTGACCGCTCCATCTCCAATCATATTTGTGGCATACACTCTGAAATTGTATGTCACGCCTGCCTCCAAACCCTTTACGTGGTAGGCACAGGGCTTAATAAAGTTGTCAAAATTGACTTTCTTCCACTCTTCATTGTCAGCCTTCTTCATTTCCACAGTGTATCCCAAGATTGGACTGCCTCCATCTTTTGATGGTTTCATCCAAACCAGGTCAGCAGTAGAACTGCTGTAGTCTTTAACTCTGGGGTTGATAGGATGGCTTGGGACAGTGATGGGTCTGCATGGTATGCAAGGATCAGAGGTGGGAGAAGGCCCACTGTAGCCAGCGATATTCTCTGCAAACACTCTAAACTCATATTCATTACCCTCAAACAAACCCAGGACTCTGAACCTAAGGTCCTTGTGAGGAGTCTTGTTCACACGGATCCACTTTCCTCCTTTGTGTCTGCGCTCAAGGATATAACCATGAATTGGGCTGCCACCATCTGCCAGAGGCATGGTCCATCCCACAGTAACGGCGTCCTCAGATACATCAGAGGTTTGAGGTTTACCAGGGGGACTTGGTGGCATGAAGGTGTGCTCAGCCACAGTGGGTTTGCTCTCAAGAGGAGCACCAATACCCATCTTGTTCTCAGCACGGATACGGACCACATATTCCGTTCCCTTCTGCAGACGAGTAATGTTGAGCTGAGTGGCAAGGCTGCCAGAACTCACACCTCCCCATGTCTCCTTGTTGGACTCTCGTTTCTCCACAATGTAGTTGGTCACAGGGCTGCCTCCATCATCTTTGGGTGGACGCCACTCAATCATCATGGCATCAGGAGTGACCTCTAAGATGTTTGCAGGTCCAATAGGTGCAGCAGGAACATCCAAAACAGTGACATTCAAAGCCACAGTCTTTGTTCCAGCTGGGTTGGACACAGTGAGCAGGTAGGTGCCCGTGTGATTCCTAGTGCACTCGTTAATGCTGAGGACAGTGGAGAAGTTGTCGGTGTCAATCTTTGTGTTGCCCTCACTGGTGATCTCCTCTCCCTCAGTGGTCCATTTGGCAGTGGGGATGGGGATACCTCTCATGATCGCAGGCAGCCTGATAGTGGTGCCAGCCTTCACAATGATACCTTCAGTAAGCTTCACGTCCACCTCAACAATGGGCGCCACTATAAAGAAAAACAGATACATAAATACAAATACATGTACGTGCATTTGAGTCAAAAACTGTAGATTCATGATCTCAATGAAGTTCTGTATCAGTGTTATGTTCCAAAAAGTCTCACCCAGTTTCTCCTGACAGAGGATGGGCACAGTGGTGTCTGGCCTGCTGAGGCCAATGGCATTTTCAGCTCTGACTCTAAAACGATATGTCTTTCCTTCCTCAAGGCCAGTCACATGAGTCTCAGGGATGCTCACAGTCTTCCACTCGTCCCATTCCTTCTCACCCTCTTCTTGATATTCCACAAGGAAGCCAGTAATGTTACTGCCTCCATTACGGTCGGGCCAGTTCCACTCCAGCCACACCTCTGTCTTGTCGACATCAACGTGGTGCAGGTCTTTAGGAGGACCAGGCGGGACTGTAAAGAAAAGAAGTTAAATCTTCATGCTGCACGTTACTAACATAATACACATAGCACATAGAATTTCTGACATTACTCACACAGCGGGTTCATTGCTTTGATAGCCTTTGGTGTCTCCACAAATTCACTGCGTCCATACTGGTTCTCAGCAGCCACTCTGAATGTATAGGCAGTGCCTTCCATCAGATGCTTGATCATCATGCTGCGTTTCTTGGACGTGGAGCAAACAGGGACCCATTGGGTGGAGGCTGTGTCTTTCTTCTCCACAACAAAGTTTGTTAAGCGAACACCGCCATTGTCCTCAGGGTCTTTCCAGGACAAGTATGCAGAGTCACATCTAACATCGGACACACGCAAGTGCTGGATGGGGCCGGGTTTGTCTAAGGAAAAGATTAGAAGATTAAAAGTTAAATTATGGAAAGTATTTAAACTTACATATTACCAAATAGATTGGATATATATATATAATTAAAAGCTTACCAAGGACCAATACAGTGCATGTAGCGGTCTTTGATCCAACAGGGTTCTCCACAGTGAGTGTATAATCTCCACAATCACCACGATTACAGAACCTCATTTCCAGCTTGCTGCCCATCTGGTTGGTCTCAATGTCCGCTCTTGTGGGCACCTCAGCCTCATTCTTCTTCCAAGTGACGGTGGGGAAAGGACAACCCTTAATTTCAGCCATGAGAGTGATGTGTGTGCCGGCCATGGCCTTCACCTCGCGGGTCATACCAGCATCTAGAATCAACTCTGGGGGCTCTGAAGGACAACAAACAATCACAGTTAGTTAAGTGGGATTTTTACATTGAAATTATGTTGGATTTCACTGTACTGTGCTCATTGTGCTCACCAAGTCTGTCCTGGACCAGGATTGGCTCCTTCACATCAGTTGGATCGGACTCGCCTGCAGCGTTTACAGCCACAACTCTGAAGCGATACAGAGCTTCATCTTCCAGGTTGATTACCTTAAACTTAGGCTCTGGGCAAGAATCGGGAGTATGATTGACCTGAAGAGATCACAACAATGTTCAAGGAAAGAAAGACAGATTCTGTTCTTTGTAATAGTTTTTTTTTTATATGTATACATATTTTGGTCTAATGACAGTAAACTCTATTGAGTCTATCACCTTCTGCCACTCCTCTTCTCCAGATTTCTGGAACTCCAACAGATATCCAAAGATCTTTCCACGGCCAGTGTCCTTTGGTGGCTCCCAGGCCAAGGTGACAGATTCTTTGGTGAAATCTATGCAGTGAAGGTTCAGGGGCGGGCTGGGTTTAACTGTGGTGAACAAATATTAATTTAACAATGTTAGAGCAGGTATTTATAGACATTTCTTTTTTATATGACGCCCACTCACCAATGGGATCTTTGGCAAAGACTGGTTTAGATGGTGGGCTGGGGTCTCCAGCTCCCACCACATTCTCAGCACTGACTCTGAACTCGTACTCGCAGCCCTGCAGCAGCTCTGTCACCCAGTAATCAACCTTGGGATAGATCCTCTCTGTGTTGCAGCGAACCCATCTGAGAGACAAATCAAACATGTTGGCAGTTTAACCTCTTATCCACTTAACTGCCACCTTAGGGTTAGGATTAGGGTTAAGAATTATTTACATCCAAATGTCAAAGGGTATTGACTGGAGAGCTTACAGCCTATATGCCAGAGTGATACTTTGTAATTTGAAAGCCAAGACCTTCTAGTTTCTAAAAATATGTGTGAGATCTGTGTGAGTGACTTAACCAAAATCATATCCTGTTTAACCCCAAACCTAAGCCTAGACCCCTGATCGGGGGGGATGGCCGGTCACAGGTTAATGCATCAGTTTATTGTTTCTTATGAGGCGGTATATTTGAGGCCATACCGCCTTTGCTATGCCCAACCCCCCCCCCCCCCCATCAGACCTTGGAAGCTAAGCAGGGAAGGGCCTGGCAGGACTTGGATGGGAGACCGTTTGGGAACACCAGGAAGCCTAGCGAATGTAGTGCGGATGTAGTGCGTGAGTGCGTGAGTGAGTGAGTGGTTGGTGGTCGGAGGGGCCGATGGCGCAGACTGGTTGCCTCGCATCCGTCAGTCTACCCCAGGGCAGCTGTGGCTACAATAGTAGCTTACCACCACCGAGTATGGAGTGAACGAATAGTGCAATGTAAAGTGTCTTTGAGTGTCCAGAAAAGCGCTATATAAAACCAATGCATTATTATTTATTATAGATTTGTTTGTTTTTTATGTACCTGTTGGCCATGGTCTCCTTTCTCTCCACAATGTAACCAGTAATTGGTTTTCCACCATCTGCGGGAGGTTCCCAGTTGATGAGAGCTGAGTCGTGGAAGACCTCCTTCACAATGGGCTGTTTGGGGGCATCAGGCACCTCTGCAATGGGAGGAATAGCAATATTTATCACAAGGAGGTCCAAGAGAGAGCAAAACCCTGAATTTGAATAGCGAGATCTTACTGAAAATGTCCCTGGCCCTGGTCTCAGCGGAGAGTAGAGGATCACTGATGCCATAGATGTTCTGAGCCATGATTCGAATGATGTACTCTCGGCCTTCAATCAGCTTAGGCACCTGTCGTTACAATTATTATTTAGTACAATTGTTCATAGAATAGTTTTTCAGACCGTTAACAACAATAGTTAAGGTGGAAAAAATACCCTGCATGTGGTCCTTGTGCAAGATTCGATGACAGGCATCCACAGGTCTCTGTTTGTGTCTCTCTTCTCAATGATGTAGTTGGATACAGCGCAGCCTCCATCGTCCAGGGGAGGGTTCCAGGAGATCACCATGTAGTTTCTGTAGATCTCATTGAACACAACTGGACCCTCTGGTGGCTGAGGACGGTCTGAAGGGGAAAAAAGGTATATGTTAGAGCTGGCAAGTTGAATGGTTGCAATTAGCATAATTTGAAGGCTGCAAGGATTTTGGCATTGTAATGTCTTCTGAACATCGATTTGTCTCATCTCTGCAACATACCAACGACAGTTATGGTGCAGATTCCGGTGCGCGAGCCAGCTGCGTTCTCCACGCTGACTGAGTAGCAGCCGCTGTGGTCTCTCTTGGCTTTGCTGATGTTGAGGCTGAGGTGGCGGGCTGTGCTGTGGAGGCTGATCTCCTCGTCCTCCTTCAGCTCTTCCT
Source organism: Gobius niger (assembly GCF_951799975.1). NCBI lineage: Eukaryota > Metazoa > Chordata > Actinopteri > Gobiiformes > Gobiidae > Gobius > Gobius niger. The sequence goes on along the minus strand of NC_136860.1, from coordinate 11,636,220 downwards.
GGTTCTTCTTCCAGGAGATGGCTGGTGCCGGCTTGCCACTGAAGCGTCCAGTGAGAGTGCACATGTCTCCCACCTTCACCATCATCTTCTCCCTGATGTCCATTTCCAGAGTGGGTGGCTCTGTAGGAGGTGCATATTTTAGTAACACAGAAGTCTGACTTTTATAAAGGAAAAACAGCTTTAATTCAATGTTTAAAGACTTGCCAAGTTCATCCTTGCACTGCACAGGTTTGGTGGCGAAGGAAGCTTTGCCCTGTCCCACTTGGTTAATGGCAGAGACTCGGAATTCGTGGCTCGAGCCTTCCTTCAGGCCGGAGAGAGTGAACTTCCTGTCCATCAGTTTGGTGTCTGCGCCCACGCGTACAAAGCTGTCCCGTCCAACCATGCGCGACTCCAGGACGTATTCCGTTACCTCGGTGCCACCGTCATATTTGGGTGGTCTCCAGGAAACAGAAATGGAGTCTTTTGTGACTGCGGTGATGATCAGATCCTCTGGGCGCTCAGGGACAGCTGAAAAATATAGGAAATGTTCAGTATGAATATGTAGTTGAGAAGGAAAGGGATATTTTCACAATTTTAGCATTGTTATTTTTTACAACGCGTGAAATCTTGTATTATCTCTCCTGAACTCCAGTGACCATTATTGAAAGGCAGATTAACCAAACAGAAAAAAAAGGCTTGGCTCCTCTAATATCAATACAATATAAATAGGGCAATATAAAGAAATTGTTGGAGCAGGTCCAATAAAATCACACAAAGCCAAGATACAGCCGTAGACATTTGCACAATGAATAAACAACGTTGGCGCTGAATGAATCCAGTACATTTGTGGGGAAATGCATTTGAGAGATGCTAGGGAAAATCAGCTGTTATTAAAGGGACTATACTGAGTTTAAAAATGTTAAAGTTATGTATTTTCCTCCCTCAACATGTTCCAGCAACATCCTAAGGTGTAGAATGAGCTCAGACCTATTCTATTTCAATTTGATACTTTTAATTAGCACAACAAATCCTTTTGCCACCTATTAAGGAACCAATTGCAGTTCATGACTTACAGATGGGGTCCTTGATCATGACCATCTTCTCGATTTCGGTGAAGGGTCCCATGCCGATGATGTTCTCCGCCGCGATCCTGAAGAAGTAGCCCTTGCCGTCATTGAGTCCTTGCACCACAGCGTTGTTTCTGGTGACAGTGTAGGAGACAGAGGTCCATCCCATGCGGTCGGACTCCCTCTTCTCAATGATATAGTTGGTGATGGCCGAGCCGCCATCGTCCTCAGGTGAGTACCAGGTAAGTTTGCAAGAGTCATTGGTCAGGTTTTCGCCGTTGAAGGGGAGGCCGACAGGTCCAGGCACGTCTAGATGGAAAAAAAGTTAGTGAGTTCATGATCATGCCTCAATAATAGTATATAAAGAACATGTAAAAGAAACTCAGCCCCAATCTCCACAGGTACGACAGACCTGTTACGGCACTTACCCAGGACTTCAACGATCACAGCCTTCTTCCTCTCTCCGCCCTCGTTTTTGGCGCTGAGGGTGTAGATGCCCTGGTGCTGACGTTTGCAGTTCTTGATGACCAGTGAGTTGGAGATTCCAGTTGTCTCCACCACAGCCTCTTTGGGCACCTCGGCGTCATCTCTAAACCATGCAATCTGTGGAGCCGGTTTGCCGGACACGTAGGCGATGATACGAATGGTGCCGCCGGCGTGGATCACGATCTTCTCCTTCACCGAGGCATCCAGGTCCATCTCCGGGGGAACTGAATGAAATCATTTATCGTAATACATTTTTGGAATCTTACAGACCAAATGACATATTAAAATGGTATTAATTAACCCTTACTTGTCCTGTCTTTGGTTTCAATGAGCTCTGAAACATATCCGGGATCGCCAACTCCAGCTGCGTTCACGGCTTTGACCCTGAACTGGTACAGGCCTCCCTCATTCAGGCTGGCCACCACAAATTTAGTACCTCTGACCTCTGTGTCCTTAGCCTTTTGCCATCCTTCCTCCTCTGCCCCTGGGTCCTTCTCCTCTTCCTCACTCAGCAGAAGCTTCCTCTGAGCTTTCTTTTCCTCTTCCTCTTTGTTGATCTCCTTGTACTCCAGGATATATCCAGTGACCTTTGATCCTCCATCCACTGAGGGAGGAATCCATTCAAGTTCCACTGTGGATTTGGTCCAGTCAACCACCTTTGGAGTGGGTGGGCCAGGAGGCACTGCAAAGAGAATCAGGTGTATATTTCATTTTTGCATATGTACATGATCTTAAATAAACAAATGGTTAGTTAAATGCTCTTACTAATGGGGTCTCTGCAGAGGATGGGGTCAGAGGGAATGCTGGGCAATCCACAGCCAGCAGCATTGGCAGCAATGACTCTGAACTGGTACAGAGCACCCTCCTGCAGCCCTGTCACGTCCCAATTGTTGCCCAAAGGCAAAGCCCTGATGGGCTCACGAGTCACCCGAGCCCAGCGCTTAGATGTAGTCTCTTTCTTCTCAATAAAATAGCCGGTAATGGAAGAGCCACCATCGTATTTAGGCTCATCCCAGTTCACTGTCATCGACTCAACACAGACGTCTGTGACGGTTGGCTTCTCACATTGGCCAGGGACAGCTGCAGAAGACACAGTTAGCACAGGGTGATGAGCTAACAGACTTTAATTATGTTTTGATAGATTACTAAACTTACTGAAAAGGTTTCTGGCTTTCTCTGGCTCACTGAATATTGGAGGTCCAACTCCGAACTTGTTTTGAGCCATGATCCTGAACTCATACTCGTGGTTCTCTGTGAGACGAGTGACTACATAGGCGCATTCTTTAGGGTCATTAGAGACGTGGACCCAGGACTTTCTGTTTTCCTCACGTTTCTCAACGACATAATTAGTGATCTTAGAGCCACCGTCATCTTTTGCTGCGCTCCAGGCCAAACCGATTCTATCAGCAAAGACCTCAGTGAATTTAACTGGTCCCTCAGGTGGTCCAGGTGGCCCTGCACAGCAAGGAATAGTGAGCATAAGTCAAAATAATATATAATTAATAATATTTATATAATATAAATAAAAAGCAAAAAAAATAGAGTACTGTATTTCTTACCATAGACGGAGACCTTGATGTCCTTGGACACTGTTCCCAGGCTGTTGCTGGCTGACAGGCTGTAGAGGGCGCTGTCGAGCCTGCTGGCCTGCGTGATGAGCAGTGTGCATTTATCGTGTGTCACCAATTTGATCATGTGCTGATCATATTGGACAGGGGTCTTCTCCTCGGGTTTGGCCGCATTGACCTTGTGCCAGGTCAGAGTGGGGAATGGACAACCGCTGACCTTCGCCACAATGCTAACGTCACAGCCCTCCTCACCCTCAAGGAACTCTCGCATCTCAATAGTGGGTGCACCTACAGAAATGATAAAGTGATTATTTATACATGTGAATGAAGATGTTCATAGTTTCCAATGTGACGATTTAGTTCAAACTTTTCAAAAGAACATATGTAACTCACATGTCTGGTCCTTGATGGCCAGTGGGCCAACAGTGGCAGAGGGTCGACTGGGTCCAGCGGCGTTCACAGCTTTTACTCTGAACTCGTACTCTCCACCCTTTAGTAAAAAAAACAAGGGTCAAATAAAACTTAGCAGAAAACAGTAACACAGTCAAGGGTCTTTATTGTGTGAAAAACACACCTCCTTCAGGTCTTCCACAATGAAGGTAAGCTCTTCAACATCCCTCTTGTTGCACTGCTTCCATGTCTCCTTCTCCTTACCGCTAGTGTCCCAGCTCAGACGCTCAATAATATAGTGCTTTACTGGGGAGCCGCCGTTGTTTTTAGGTGCCTCCCAACTCAGTGTGACAGTGTCCTTGGTTACCAGGTCCACCTTGAGTTTAGTGGGAGGGTCTGGTGGGTCTGCAGAGAAAAGCATCAACATAAATATTAGTTAAGGCAAGTGGTAGTTTGGTCGTAATGTGTTGATCAGAAGTGAGAACTCACAGATGGGATCTTTGGCTCTAACAGGTTCAGTGGTGACTGTGTAAGGACCGAATCCAAGTCTGTTCTCAGCTCGGACTCTGAACAAATAGTCCTGGCCCTCCAAAAGACCTGGGATCACAAAGGCTTGGCTCGCACAGGCTGCATTCACCTAGTTTAAGACATACAATTAATTATTTCAAATGCTGTTAATGCAACGATATTTGTAAATCGAATCCAGGGGCGTTACCTTAGTCCAAGCCTTGTCAATCATAGACTTCTTTTCAATGAAATAGCTCTTGATCCTCTCTCCTCCGTCGGTTTCTGGCAGCTTCCAGATAAGCCTCATGGTTGATCTGGTAATGTCGGTCACTCTCAGATCCTTTGGAGGTCCGGGAACATCTGTATTGTAGCACAATTTCAAGTTAGATCACGCGAAGTTGAATCTTTTTATTGATATCAAGATGAAGCAACAAGCAGGACAACAAACGTACCCAGAACAATGACTCTGACATTGATGTGTTTCTGGCCAGACTTGTTCTTGGCGGTGATTGTGTAGCGACCGGAGTGTGTCCTCTGACTCACAGGAACAGTCACAACAGAAGTAGTGTCTGTAGACTCAACCTAAATACAGAAACACAAACAGGCTTAGAATTGAAGCAAATGTAGGGCTGAACAATTAATTGCATTTGCAATTTTATTGCGATATTACACAACACAATTTCCAAATCGCGGAGGCGCTTTTGACTATGTCAGCTAATTGTCAATAGCCGTGGTCAATAGATGTAAACGGAATGACGAGACACACCATTGCACTCCACCGTGTGCTTTTGTTGAAATCAGTACAGTGAAAATATCACATTTTATAATGCTGCCACGGCAAAGAACTAAGATATTTATCTCTGTTATCTCTGCTAATCACTCCATTCAGTCCCGGGCCACGTGGCCTACAGCGCAACTTAACTAGACTGAGAAGTACGCAAAAGTACATGGTGAAGTGCATGTCAAAGTTGCCCGCCGCTCCATTCACATCTATGGCATGTAAACCTCTGGGTCCTACTGCAAATGATATACATGACCATGTGAACTATTTTGAAATATATTTTTAAAACATTATAATGGACTAAAAAGGTGATTGGTGGTTGGCCTAATTCATTATTTTTATTATTTTTAGTGCATGATCAGTCAGTTGTAAATATTTCATAAGCAATAAAATGTTCTCAGTTTAGTCTATATTATAGTTATATGCAACACAAAGAAGAAAAAAATAATTGTGCATTAAATTGTTATCGCAATATTGAGGGGAAAAAAAACACAATTAGATTATTTTCCAAAATCGTTCAGCCCAAAGCAAATTATAAGAAAACAGACAACACATCACAAGATTTTACTTCAGAGTCAACTGGAAGAGTGTGAAGCTTGTTCTTCTTGTGGGACTTGGCCTTTCCAGTGAAATCCCAGGTCACTTTGGGAGCAGGACGACCCTTGATAGTGGCAGGAATCCTAAGGGGATCTCCAGCACGAATACAAAGGAAGTCATCAAGTAAAACATCAATGCTAATGACCGGAGGAACTGAAAAGGAAAAAAACAAACAAATTATACATACACAATAAATTGGAAAAAGTAAAGTAATATCTTGCATTTGTTCTTACGCTGGACATCCTGAACCAGGACCTCAGTGGTGCGTGGGCTTGGGTCAGACTCCCCGATGTCATTGACAGCGATGATTCTGAAGCGGTAGCGTTTGAGCTCGCGGAGGCTGGGGACAGTGAACTCAGTGGTGGGGTGCAGTGATTCGGGATCGTTCACTCTCACCCACTCAGAGGAGCCCTCATCCTGGATCTGGATAATGTAGCCCTTGATGGGACTGCCACCGTCGGATTCAGGGGGCGTCCAGGCCAGAGTCACACTGTGTTTGTTCTTGTCGGCCACTTCAGGAGCAGCAGGCATGCTTGGAGGAGCTGTGTGACAGGAGGATACAGAAGATGTTAGATACTGTCAGGTTCAGATCAGAAAGATGACAAGGTGGTTTAAACTTACTGATTGGCTCAACAGCAAAGGCTGAATCAGATGGAGCACTAAATGGACCAGTTCCTGCACTGTTGCTGGCGGCAACCCTGAATTCATATTCTGTGCCTTCAAACAAACGAGTTGCCTGGAGAGCAGATAATTATATTTTCAAAATGATTGTGTGAATAATTATTATTGATTTTATCAGACAATCAATTAAAACATTTGAAGTTTAAATTGGTTCATGCTTTTGTTGTTTTTTTCTCTTACCTGATACTCCCATCCCTTTGTGCCCCTCTTAGTGATAGGCAGTTTATTTACTTTAGCCCAATAGCCAGTGCCCTTCTCTCTCTTCTCCAGCCAGTAGCCAGTAATCATAGAGCCACCAGTTTCTCTTGGGGGCTCCCATGTCAGAGTCATGGTTGTCTTCGTGTACTCTGCAATGGTTGGTTTCTCTGGAGGGCCAGGCAGGCCGAATGGATCAGTGATCTGAACTTCCTCGGTGGTGCATGGGTTAGAAATGCCGTAACGGTTCTCTGCTTTGACTCTGAACATGTAATTCTTGCCTGTCTCAAGGTTCCAAACCTTTTGGAATAGTAAAGAAAGAAAAATAAGTCAGATTAAATGGAAAGGCTCTTATGTTCAGTATCATAAAGGAGATGGATGACATGAGAGCGTACCCAGTATTTCTTCTCAATGATGGTGTTGTTGACCACCTCCCACTGGGGCTCAGGTGGTGGTTCCTGTCCCTCTTCCACCTCAGGCACGTCCGTCACAATCTCCTTCTTCTCAATTATGTAGTTGGTTAGTTCACTGCCACCATTGTCGAGTGGAGGGTCCCATTGGAGGAAGCAGGCCTCAGCCTTAATGTTGGGCACAGTTATGTTCCTGGGTGGCAGAGGACGGTCTGGCCAAGAAGAAAGTTGTATACATATATTATGTCAATTGTTGTTGAGTTTACATATGCAATGAAAGAAAACGTAAAAAGAAAATAGTAGTGGTAATGCATAAAAAATTCAGATGTGTCTCACTCACCGAGCACCATAACGTAGATTGTGTGATGCGCTGATCCCATGTTATTGGAGGCAGTCACAACGTAGGTGCCTTGGTCTCTCCTGTTAGCTGACGGGATGGACAGAGTGGTCTTGCAGTTCAGTCTGCCAGTCACTTCTGTCTCTATCTTCACTTCCTCAGTGGGCGGGTCGATCAACACATCATCCTTGGTCCATTCAATCTTGGGGATGGGCAGACCCAGGACATCAGCAGGCATCTCAATGGGCTCACCCTTCCTCACTGTGATGCTGTCGGCCTTGAAAACCTTCAGCATGTGGACCTCAGGAGAAACTGGTAAAACCAACAGTTAATTTTGATCAGACAATTGCCATAATCTTCCAAAAACACTACAACTGCACAACCTCACCTTCATCATCCTGGATGATCACAGTCATGGGGATGGAAGGCTCGCTCTCTCCAATAAGGTTGGTACACTTGATCCTGAACTCATACATCCAGTCCTCCTCCAGCCCCGTCACAGTCATAGTCATGTCAGGGCAGATCTCTGTGTTACAGGGCTCATAGTTCTGCTGGTCCTGCCTCTTCTTCTCAACAAAGTATCCAATCACTGGGCTACCACCATCGTTACGAGGTGGCTTCCAAGTCAGTGTGACCGATTCCTTGGTCCTTTCAGTGTAGTGGAACTTCTCTGGGTATGAAGGTGGACCTAAAGCAGAGACAACAACAACATAGTTAGGTATGCTTTCATTGGCATTAAGATAGCCTAAAGCTCAAAGTAAACTCATCACCTTGTGGATCTATGGCCTTGATGGGTCCCAGCTCGACAGGCACACCCAAACCGAATTTGTTCTTGGCAGTTACGCGGAAGTAGTAATCCTGTCCCTCCACGATCCCCACACACTCGCATTTTGAGGACGGAGTTTCAACAGGCTGTCTCCACGTGTGCATCTTAGCATCTCTGCGCTCCACAAGGAAGCCTGTCAAGTCACTCCCACCATCGTCGTCTGGGTCATCCCAGTTCAGGAAAATCATCTTACGGGTAACCACCACAGGCTTCAAATCTGTGACTGGTCCAGGAACATCTGTGGAGGACAACATTTCTCACATTCAAGATTTGTGGTGAGAAGAAAATGATGAATGCCACAAATATATGTTAATATAGACTTACCCTGGACTTCCACTCTAGTCCATGCGCTCTTGATGGCGCTGGGGTTACAGGCAGAGATCTGATATTTGCCGCAGTCCTGCCTCTGGATGTTCTTGATGCTGATGATGCTGGCGTTGCCTTCAGTGAGGACCTCCACACGATCCTTTTCCAGTTTGCCGTCATCTTTGGTCCAGCTGATGGATGGATAGGGTTTACCTGTGACAATAGCTGGGAGAAGAAGGTGCTCTCCAGCGCGGATGAAAACTCCTGCTTTCAAAGCCAGGCCCAAGTCAATCACTGGGACCTCTGCAAAAAAGACACACGAAAAAGGAAATAGTATGGCACCAAAAGAAGAGACATGATGATTTTAAACATTTTCAGACCTGCTGGATTCCTGACAATCACAGACTCAGTGAATCCTGGAGTTCCCTCTCCAGCGGCGTTACAAGCCATGACTCGAACCACGTATTTAGCTCCTTCACGAACCCCATAGACAGTGAAAGTTCGGCCCTTCCAGAAGCGCTCTGTGGCTCTGGACCAATCCTTTGTGCCAAGAATAGCCTGTGGGACCGCAGAATGCATCGATGTTATACAAGTCAGAGTTTTACAACAAAAATCTTGAAGCATGGATGAACTAACCTTATCCACATGGTATCCCAGAATTTCGCCTCCACCATTGTCAGCAGGCGGGTCCCACTCGACGTCAATGGAGTGGTCAGTGGTCTCAACCACGCGAGGGGTTGGAGGACCAGGAGGAACTGCAGTAAAGCAAGTATGTGTTAGATTTTTGTTAGTTATTGTAACATTTTTTTAGCTACCAGTACTTACGAATTGGAGCCTGAGCTGTTTGAGGCTCAGAGGGAGGACTGTACTTTCCGGGACCGGCCTGGTTTTCAGCGGCAACACGGAAAATGTAAGTGGAACCCTCCATAAGACCCGTAACGGTCAGTTCGGTATCAGGGCAAAGGTTCCTAAAACAAACATTTTATGTCAAACCAAAAACATATACTTTCTGGACTTTCCTCCAATTTGAACAGATTTCTTACTTGTTGACACGAGCCCAATGAGAGCTGTTGATCTCACGTCTGTCGACCCAATAGCCAATAATGGGATTGCCATTGTCGTTGGGTGCATTCCATGTGACCAACATGCTGTTGGCAGTAAAATCGTCAATTTGTGGCTTCTCAGGAGGCTCAGGAGGATCTGAGGATAAATAAATGAGAAACAATATAAGTCCCGACACTTTATAATAAATACACATTAGGAACAGTGTTGTTTTTGCCAAAATAACAATATAATTTCGTTCACGCACCTTTTTTCAATGATGATAACATAACGATGACAATCTAAAAATAGCTATTTGGGGACTAAAACATGGCGAGACGAAAATGGGAGAAAGTGGTTCATCGGACCGTTCTGAACCAGAGCTTGTACACGGAGCATGAGAATACACCCACTATATGTGACTACATTCTCCCTCTCTCTCCCTCCCTGCTACTATCAGCGAACGTCCTCCATGGAGGGCGTCTGACAGCGATGTCACAGGGACTTAAGCTTTTCTTAGGACAGTTTTAAATACCGTAGTGTATAAACGCAGAAAGCATGTTGATGTACGAATGTGCGGACGGCGCTGTTGGTAAAAAAAAAATCTTGAAGCGATGATCAGAGGACGAAGAGAGCGGGTGCTTTTGGGAAAAGTCGTGTTCACAATGACACTTCTGCCCGTGTCTATTGTGTTGTAATCTGGTGTCAAAATCTAATAAAGCCAAGAGATTATTATTATTTATCCCTATTTCCAATACTCATCAAAATTAATTATTACTTTCTATAATGAAACTGACTAAAATGTGACAAAAACTAAAAGTATTTTCATTCAAAAGACTACAACAAAAACAGCATTGACTAAGAGCAGTTGAAACACCTTTCTAAAGCATTATTTGCAAAGCCTTCCTGATTATTTCACCTAAATAGAAGTCAAGGATGGTTAAAATTAAAAAGGAAAAGGGTTTGGGATAGTTGTCTAGTTGAGTCTAAACATACTCATGGCCTATTTTTGAGCTTATAACTGGAATGCTTTTGTGTTTGCGTATAGGAATGCTTTGCAAACTTTTATAAATGTCGAATCAAACCAAAGCTTTACATATGCATTTGAAACAAAGTCGAGAAGTAATTTGTGGCAGTAGTGTGGAAAAAGTACCAAATGGATTCTTGGCGATCAGTGGTTTGGAGACGCACGCCGGCCCGGCTCCAAACTTGTTCTCAGCCACAACTCTGAAGATGTACTCCTTCTTCTCGATGAGCTTGGGCACCAGGTAGCGGCAGCCTCTGAGCGTGGAGGTGACAGTGCTCCAGCCGAACTCGATCTTAGAGTTGTCCTTCTTCTCCAGAGTGTAGTTGAGGATCTCGCTGCCGCCATCGTCCAGAGGGGCATCCCACTTGCAGATAACAGAGCTCTTCCTCACCTCCTCGAATCTGAAGTTCACAGGAGGCCCAGGAGTGTCTGTAGTAGAATGAAAGTGTTATTTTTAGATTTTAGCTTGGCTGCCTTTAGCTGTACAACAAAAACAAGGCTATTTTTTGTTACTTCGTCTAGAGCTTGACATAAATGTATTTGCTCATTGTCTACAATATGGCTACTCCTTTTCAAATGTGTTGCCTATAGTAATCTTAGTCGTATCTCACCGAGGACATTGACTTCACACGTTGCCGAGGCGATACCATGGTCATTCTCCACCTTTATCATGAAGACCCCAAAGTCGGCTCTGACGGAGTCTTTGATGACAAGAGAGGAGATGCCCCTCTTGCTGTTGTTGATATCAGAGCGCTCGTGTATCGTGGGGTAGTCGGGCATCTCCTCTTCTGGCTCCTCCTCCTTCTTCTCCTCCTTCTTCTTCTCCTCTCCCTCCTTGGCTTCCTCCTTCACTTCCTCTTTCTTCTCCTCTCCTTCCTTCACTTCTCCTTCTTTTTTCTCCTCTTTTTTCTCCTCTTTTTTCTCCTCTCCTTCCTTCTTCTCCTCCACCTTCTTCTCCTCTTTCTTCTCCTCCTTCTTCTTCTTCAGCGGCTTCTCGGGGCGCTTGCGGAGAGGCTCGGGCCGGATGACCTGGTTGTTGAAGTACCAGGTGATCTGGGGGTACGGGGCGCCAGAGATGTTGGCGTCCAGGCAGATCTCGCAGCCGCGCTTCACGTTCAGGCCGGACTGGAGGCTGCCGCTCAGGAAGACCTTCGGCGGATCTGCAGCAAGGAGAGGATGTTGATTAAAAGAAGACATTGGATACGTAGGAAAAAGTAACGTTTAAAATGAATTTGTAATATTAACTAGTCCAAATCCAAAGGGAAATGTTCTTACCAATTGCGTCTGAGATCTTGACGTAGGGCGAGTTGCGTGAGGGCTCGCTGACTCCGGCCGCGTTTTCCGCCTTGACTCTGAAGGTGTAGTTCTTGCCCTCGGTGAGTTTCCTGACCGTGTAGGACAGGACGGGCACCAGGAAGTCGTTGCACCTCTCCCACTTGTCTTCACCCTTGAGTTGCTTCTCCAGGATGTAGCCCATGATCTTGGCGCCTCCATCGTACATGGGAGGCTTCCAGGTCAGGGTTATGGTGCTGGAGGTCGGGTTGTGGGTCTCGACATCGACTGGTGGGTCTGGGGCATCTGCGGAGACAATGAAATTAATTAGAATTAGATGAGTAGAAACAAATAATATTCAACTGTTGTCTGGGACCGTAGAGAAATCTGATACTGCATCAAAATGCGTTGTGAATTATTTCCTTACGTTTCTGGTCTTCAGCAATAACTGGGTTCCTGAGCTCAACGAACTCTCCACCTCCAATCTTGTTAACAGCCTGGACTCTGAAGTAATACTCTCCGTTGGGGATGAGGTCCTTAACGTTCCAGCTGACTTTTTTCTCGCCAGACATCATGTTCACATAGGTTCTTCTGCCAGCCTCACGTCTCTGCAAAAGAAAATACTGTTAAACTTTGCATCTGGAACCTATTTTGCTATTGTCATGTTTAATTCACTGACCTGGAGGACATAGTGAAGGACAGGGCTGCCACCATCATAATCTGGTGGATCCCAAGTCACCTTACAGGAGCTCTTAGTGATCTCAGAAGCCTCAATCACCTTACAGGGACCAGGGAGACCTTAAGAAAGATCAACAAGGATTAATGTAAACAAGCTTTTAAAACAAGTGAAAACACTCTGTTAGATTCACTTACCAATGACTTTGACATTGATGGTTGCACTGGCAGCTCCCAGCTTGTTCTCCAGCGTCACTTTGTACACTCCAGCGTCAGCGTGAACACTGCTGTCAATTTCCAGGTGGCAAGCAACGTATTCTTTTCTGCAAGACAAATATGCTGTTTAGCTTGTATTTCCTGGAATTATACAATAAATACCTTAGGGAATAATAGCTCACCTGAAGCCGAGGCGCTCATCAGCCTTCAGCTCCTTGCCATCTTTGTGCCATGTGACTCTGGGAGAAGGAACAGCCTTGAAGGGAACTGGGATGTGCAGCTTCTCAGTCTCCACAACAACCAGATCCAAAGTCTGGAACTCCAGAGTTGGGTTACCTACAAAACAGAAAAATATGTTTTATAACATTACAAAACACAAACACAAATATAAAAGTGAAAGAGTTCTTTACAGTCAGATTCTTTGGCAAAGACGTTCTCAGAGATGTCCGATGGTTCGCTGACCCCAACGGAATTGATGGCCCTGACTCTCAGAATGTACTCCTTTTCAGGGATGATTCCCTCCTCCACACGGTACTTCAGCTCTTTGACTGCGCGAGAGTTCACTCTCATCCACTTCTCAGTTCCGGCCTCGCACATCTCAATGTGGTATCCGCTGACGGGGCTGCCGCCGTCCTGCTGCGGGGGTTTCCAGGCGATGGACAGGAAGTCACGGCTCGCTCCGGTCACATGCAGCTCAATGGGAGGAGATGGTGCACCTGTGGGAAAGGGACGTAACTTTAAAACGATGACGACCAACTTAGATTAAAAGTTTTCTCCCCATAAATGAAGTGCTACTCACCTGTGGGGTCCTCAATAGTCAGGATCTCGGTGGGCTCACTGGGATGTCCCACCCCGGCCTCATTCTCAGCGCGAACCTGGAACTGCACCTCTGTGCCCTCAATGACATCCGTCACTCTGTATTTACAATCTGGGCCAGAGGTCTTTCCACATTTGGTCCAGCGAGTTCCCAGTTTTTCCTTTTTCTCGATGGCGTACCTGAAAAAAAATATATATAAATTTGGTATCTTTAAATATACGTTCGAGTGTTGTTTGTGCACGTTGTTTGATCTAATCCAGGATCATGGTCAGGATTAGCCAGCGGGAGAATTAGGCTACTGTGCATGTTTTGGGTTAATGGGGAAACCAGATTGTCTGCGTGGGCTTCCTCCAGTCAAAGGAGAATATTGAACCTCCACACACACTTTCCGGGTATTGAACATGGAGCCTACTTGCTGTTAGGAGAGGGCGCTAACCACTACATTACCTCAGAATGGGTCTGCCTCCATCATTCTTTGGCTCCTCCCACATCAGATCCACATAGCGCTTGGTGATAGCGTTCACAGTGAGACCGTATGGCGGTCCAGGAGTAGCTATGAAATAAAAACATAAACATTATCCCCTCTGCCTTGATGTTGCACGTATTTTATTATCTTGATTGAGACTTACTGAAAGTGTCTTTGGCGAGCACGGAGTCGCCCAGCTCACAGAATGGTCCCACCCCCACTGCGTTCTCAGCGGCGACCCGGAACACGTACAGGGAGCCCTCGTTCAGCGGGCTCACGGTCGTTTTGAGTTCTTTGACTGTAGTGTCCACGGCCTGCCAGCCCTTGCGCCTTACGTCCCTCTTCTCCACCACGTAGTTGGTGACGCGAGAGCCTCCGTCGCGCTCAGGGGCAGTCCACTTCAGGTCGGCACTGTTGCGGCTGATGCTGACCACATCCAGCCAGCGCGGAGCAGAGGGAGGGTCTGAGGGGTAGAAGGAAGGAAATCATTTCATGTCATATTCTATATCAATACTATCTCCTGTTGCTTTCGCTTTTCTTACTCAGTCTCTCCTTGCACAGGACAGGGTCACTTGGCTCGCTGGGCTCACTCTCGCCGGCCACGTTAACGGCCCGCACTCTAAATGAATACTCCTGCTTCTCCATGAGCCCCTTGAGGAAGTACTCCAGCAGGTTGATGTCCTCGGCCACTCGGATCCAGTCAGTGGTGCCGCTCTTCAGCATCTCAATGACGTAGCCGTCGATCTTGGCACCACCGTCATGCTCCGGCTTGGTCCACATCAGGAAGCAGGAGGTCTTCGCCACGTCCTTCACTGTGGGCTTGCCAGGTGCCCATGGAGGATCTGAAGGTGAGAAGTACAGTGTTGACCAATTCAGAGGTTGATCTATATATATATTCTTTCTATATTTTTGATTCACAGCTTTAGGATAAGATAAGTTATGACTAAAATCCAACCAAAGCAGCTTGTGGTCTAAGCAAAAATCTAATTACCAATTGGATCCTTGACAAGGATTTGGTCGGTCTCCTTGCTTGGTTTTCCAGTTCCGGCGAGATTCTCAGCCAGGACTCTGAACTTGTACTTCTTTCTGGTGGGCAGGCCTTTCACTCTGCGATGATATAGAAAATATTCAGATCGAATTCGCGAAGTGTAGACACAAATAGCCGATAGCAAACAAATTCCACTGACCTGTAGTTGGTGTCCTTGATTGGCAGCTTGTTGCATCTGATCCACTTGTCATGGTCTGGTTCATATCTCTCCACCCAGTAACCAGTGATGGGGCTGCCTCCATCCTCATCAGGCTCGTACCACGTCAGGGTCACGGAGTCCTTGGCAATGTCTGAAGGCTCCAGTTTGTAAGGAGCGCCAGGAGTGTCTGTGGGGGGAAAAAAAATATATATATATATAAATAAATACATATTGCCTGTCAAGTCCCAGCTTAAGTTGTGTACACTGTTCTCACCAAATGGATATCTGGCAGTGATGGATGGGTGCTCGGCTGGCACGCCAACTCCAAACTGGTTCTCAGCGAAGACTCTGAAGATGTAGTCCTTGAACTTGACAAGTCCGACTGCTTTGTACGTGGTTTGCTTCACGGTGGAGGAGAGGCGGTGCCAGATTTCACTGTCTGCGGCACGGCGTTCCACGATGTAGTTGGTCACGCGGGAGCCGCCGTCGTCTCTGGGCGGGTTCCAGGCCAAGAAGCAGGACTCGTTTGTGATCTCCGAGATGTCAAAGGCGGCAGGAGGACCAGGTTTGTCTGTGCAAAAACATGGACACACGTTATAGTATGGTTATGCACAGTTAAACTCGTTGGCAACTGATAGTTTTCTTCAAAGGTTTCCTGCCGTTAAGATTTGTATCCACATTACACTGCTTCTCATCTCATTCTTATCTTAAAGCAGAACTAAGTAACTCATGCCCCTGGAGGCCATAAGCATCACTGCAGGTGTCATAGCATCTTGTGAGAGAGGGATATTGTACATCCAATTACACAATGGAGATATTTAGATATTCATACTTTTTTCAGTCAAACTTGGCTGAAAATACTGTTTAAGTGGTGCAAGTGTGGTTTTCTAGTCAGAGACACCAGGGGGAGATGAAAGATCCCCAAATCATGCCATTAACACTTGTATTACCCCCAGTGTGACTACGAAAAGGTTTATTAAGATAAACAAGTTACTTGGTTCTTCTTTAAGAAGTGCTTGTCACTTACCGAGAATGTTGACGTCAACGGTAGCTGTGGCACGTCCACTGCTGTTGGTGGCCTCGATAATGTAGGTAGAAGTGTCGTCTCTCTGGGTTTTGGCGATGGTGACGGTGGACTGTCCGGATTTGGTGTCGATGCTCACTCTGTCGTCAGGTTTAAGCACCAGGTCGGCCTTTGTCCACTTCACACGGGGCTCTGGTTTGCCGGTCACCTCAGCCGGGAGCTCGATCTTACTGCCTGCCTTAGCGGTCAGTCCGGCCAGCAGCTTGGCATCCAGCTGGATCTCAGGAGGTTCTGTGGAGAGAAATCAAACAGGGGGGATAGTACCATGATTTGGCTAAAGTCATATTTTATTTCAATTCATAGTAATATTCATAAACCAGCTTAGATTCATGTTCTCTATCAATGATGGCAAAACCTTTTGTCATTTAAGGTGAAATACTAAAGTAGGTGCCTTTAGGAGGTTTTACTTATGACTAGTCCGCTTCAATCAATCTGGGAACTGTAAGGTCAGTCTCATCATAATGTTTATACTTGAGATTAGGATGTTAAATGATTATATTGAAACAATATATAACATAAGATAAGATAAGATAGTGCTATCAATTATATAGTAAATAGAGATATCTTACATACAATAAATAAAAAAGCTTTATGGGGCAAAAAGTATAAACAATAAAAAAAATATTAGAGCAGAGCCAATGTCAGCAGTGCAAATTCTTTCAGTCCTAGTGCAGGTGGTTGATAATATGTGATATTTGGTGGTAATATGGGCATTTTGTGCGGTATTTACTCCCAAAACCATACTTTGAACAATCCTGATCAATCAATTGATTACTTTTTTGTGAATATTTCAGGTGAGTTTAAAGATAATGTACAATTATTTACATAAAAATTATTGTTGAAAAGTAAGAGTTTGGCTGTAGCAATAGGTTTGTGTAAGCTCTCAGTCGTAACAGAGTTTCCTATTGTTGACGCAGGAGAACCAACTAGGTAAACCCCTCCCTGCCAGATTGGCATAGATCAAGGCTGCTGCTAAAAGCAGGTAAGATGAGAAAGGCGCAATGTAAAGTAAAAATAAATAAATAAATTTCAAGTCATTATCCAAGTCAAGTTCAGCTGCTAGTTAACAGTTATGTGGGTTGGATTGAACTTACCCTTGGGATCGACAGCCTGGATCTCGTCAGTGGCCTTGCAGGGTCGGCTGGCGCCCAGTCTGTTGAGTGCACGGACTCTGTAGGCGTACCACTGGCCCTCGGTGAGGCCGGTCACCTGGCACTTCAGCTCCGGGACCATGTCTCCGCAGGGCTCCCACTTGTCGGTTCCTCTCTGGCATCGCTCCACGTTGTAACCTCGGATACCGGTGCCACCATCGTATCTGGGGGGCTCCCAGGTCAGGAAGATGCCACTGGCCGACTTGTCTCTCCACCTGAGGTTCTCTGGTGGGTCTGGCACGGCTGCGGAGGAGGAAAAATACGCTTGTTAGCGGCTTTGACAAGAAATTGCTATTTAGTTTGATGACAGTGTTTATTATGTTTAGTCAAGGTTATATTTTGCCAACTAAAATCTTTTATAATCAGCAAGTTTTGTTACTACTACTACTACTATTAATAATAACATTATTACCAAGGAAAAACTAAGTATGTTCCACGAAGCTAAGGGTTATGACCAGTCCCTGTTTTCATGTAATTCCATTAATTCCAATTATTTTAATTGGTCAATTGCTGTTTATATCCTATAATAACATAATGTATAATGAGTGTAATTAAATTTTGTTGTGCCCTGAGACTTACTGGCAGGGGAGGAGACGTTGACAGGCTCGTCGATGTAAGCGGGCTCTCCTGGGCCGCACTTGTTGCAGGCTGTCACTCTAAACAGATATTCCTTTCCTTCGACCACATCAGTTACGGTGAACTCCAGATCCTGGATTCCTGTCGACACCTTTGGGGGCATCAAGCAAGGACACGTTTAACACCCAACAACATTAAGCATTACTGTAGGGCAAACTTTATGAACGTCTCTCACCTTGACCCAGGTCTTGCGGGACATGTCGCGTTTCTCCACCTGGTATCCTGTCAGTGGGCTGCCTCCGTCATGCTCAGGGGCCTCCCAGCTCAGGTGCACATGCTGACGGGTCACCTCCAGGACCTTGAAGTCCTTTGGAGCGCTGGGAGCAGCTAGAAAATAACATTTGAAGTGTGAAGTCTGTAAAAACATCAATCTGGGCAGAGAACAAGAAAATGTATTTGTTTTCTCAATCAACAAACAAATATACACTACCGGACCAAAATAAGGTCACACGCTCTAATAAATGGTTGGGTGGCCTTTAGCTTTGATTAAGTAAATAAGTAAGTTCTTTATTTGTCATTGTACAACCGTACAACGAAATTGAGTTCAGGTGTCACTGTACACATTTGCTATGACATTAATTCAATAGCCTTCTGCAATGTCAAAATATCCAATGTTGCATTATTTTTCACCAACATTGTGTATTAACGATGCAAGAGTGTGAGCACTGTGCAAGATTCTCAATAGGGTTACGATGTCGACTCTGTGGTGTCCAATCCATGTGTGAAAATGATGTCTATAGTCACAGAAACGTTCTAAGTCTATAGTGAGATAAGAATTCATAGATTTGAAACTACTTTAGAACGAGCCAAATGTTTGTCGTCAAACAGGTAAGTCTACACTAATAAAAACAATATAAAATCAAATTAATAATCTCAAGTCAATGTCACCAATTTCTACACACTGTATGATTTTTTTTTCACTTACCAATAACATTGACCTCAACTTCTCCAGAGACGGACGCACTGTCGTTTTCCAGAGTCAGACTGTAGACGCCTTTGTCGGGGCGGACGCTTGGGGTCACGACCAGTTCCACAAAGGTGGACCTGGTCGTCGTGGTGACGCGCTCATCCTCGGGAGTCATCAGCTTCTCCCCGAAGGTCCACTTGGCAACGGGGGTGGGGTATCCAGTGATGGGCACTCTGATTGTCAACGGCTGGGGAACGATCACCTCCAGGCCGTTTCTGAAAGCGCTAAGGTCAAAGGTTGGGGCGACTGCGGAAAGAAAGACACAAAAGTGTTAACAATGCCATGACCAAACAAAAAAGGAGTATCAAGAATAAACCTACAGTGTGGATCGTCGGCCAGCAGAGGTCCAACAGCGTTGGATGGGTCAGAAACTCCAGCAGCATTTTCAGCCATGACTCTGTAGTTGTACTTGGTTCCATATTTCAGACCAGACACCTTCAAAACAAGAACAAAATGTAATATATTTTTTTTTAAATTGTTGTTGAAAGTGAGTGAAAGTCATAGTGTAAAAGGAATGAAAGAACCACACTGGTCTGATAAGACGAAAGGGCAAAACATAGTGAGTGAAAGTCAGCCTTATGATCAGTGCTTGAATCTACCAAAATGTGTGGGAAATGATTCTATTGTGGTATTACACACTGAAACAGCCAAGCCTATTTTTGCTTGGGTAGACAGTTGTTACCGTAGGTTAACCTCTTAACCCCCACCTTAACTGACTGCAGGCCAGTGTAACACCTCATTTGAAAGCTAAGACCTACAAAACTCATCTAAATGGAGCTTTTTCCTCAGCGTTGTTGCCACATTGTCCTAACTTTTTTTTACAATTGTTTCCATCTCTTTTTTGACACATTTCCATTGTTTATTTTCTTCTTCTTTTTTCTTTGCTCTTTTGTGGCTTTTTTGTCCCCTTTTTGTTGGTCTTATTTGGTTTTTTGTTGCATTTTCGTCACACATTTTTGTCACTTTTTCATCGCTTTTTTGTCGCAATTTTGTCACTCTTTTGTTGCATTTTCATCCACGTTTTCGTTGCTTTTTTCACAAAGCTTTTAGATTTGGGTAAAGTCAAACTGGAGAAAGGTGGGGGTTAAGATGTTAAAGATGGGTCCAATTAAATAGAAGCTAGTTTTCAATACAAATCATGTGTGTGCATTTTGTCTTTTAATCTTTTTGGTCCCACATAGTAACTTGGGTAACAAGGATAAGTTTGATGCCCGTTTTCCATATCACACAAGAAAATACTAACCATGATGTGTGTCCTGCTTCAGTGTAATTAATTAATAACTACAATGACCTTGTTATTAAACATGTAGGTACCATGCTATCACCATGCCACTATAGACTATATTTTCTAATCATAACACATTTGGGTTTCCGTATGTACCTTGTAGTATAGGTCGGGGCAGAGGCGGGCGTTGCAGCGCAGCCATTTGTTGGTGCCATCCTCGCAGCGCTCGATGATGTACCCCGTGATCATGCTGCCGCCGGTCCTCAGCGGAGTCTCCCAGGTCAGCTGTACGGAGTTCTTGTTCTGGTCGTGTGGGGTCAGGTTCTGAGGTGGGCTGGGGCGCTCTGCAAGATGGACACTCGCAGATTAGATGAAGATCTGTAGTTTTTGGTGACATTCAAGGCCTTTGTTTTCACACAGGTCATTGATAAACTTTGAAAACTTTAAGTATTAATTTTTACCAGGGATTTCCTGCCAAGATACAGAATCTCTTTTCGAGGGGAGTCCTGGCCCCTAAGGTGGCTCTATTGTACATGATTAACAGATACATGGGGATAGTACAAGCAAATGCTGCTGTGGCTGCTGCTCATGCAGCTTACGACTGAGTAGGTAAAGTGACTAAACAAATGACCAACTATATCACTTTGAGAAGCCTGACAGGCTCGTAATGCAAAATATTAAATACAAACCGGTCATATAATTTGTAGAAATACTGTCCAAAATACAAATCCATACATTTTGAGGCTCATATTTCATGGTAGTGACAAGTATCCAGCTGTATTTATCTACTACACCGCAAAATTAGCAAAGTAATGAGAGACAATTTACCTGCCTCCAACTGAAAGGAGACCAGTGGGCTTTGGTGAGGTCCCAGAGTAAGGACTAAATACAGTGAATCCTCATTTACCTTCTACTGTATGCTTGCCAATTATTGAACTTACGATCTGAAAACTTCCACCTTGAGAGCTATTTCTAAATCCAAATAAAAATGTGTCTTTTTTGACTCTTTAATGTAATTGTTACCTGATATGTTTATATTTTCTTTTTGTTTTTTACGGTATCCCTGAAATATTAGTTGTACGTGTGCATGAAAGGTGCTCAATAAACAAAGTTGAGATCAGTAGAGAAACAAACACAACTATAGAATATTTCGATGTCCCAGCAAACCCAACAGTATAAAACATATCATACCGATGGGGTCCATGATCGTGACAGGCAGAGAGGCAGCGCTGGGCTTCCCGACACCAGCCTTGTTTTCAGCCTTGACTCTGAAGATGTATTCCTTGTTTTCAATGACGTCATTGATGATGGCGCTGAGCTCGTCAGCTTTGGTCAGCTGGACTGGGGACCATTTGACTGAGGTCCTGTCTCTCAGCTCAATGATGTATGATGTGATAGGAGATCCACCGTCGGACACTGGGGGCTCCCAACCCACAGTGCAGCCAAACTTACTCACATTTCCAACAATGACGTTCAGAGGGGCCTCAGGAACATCTAAAAAAGGAAAAAAGCACTCTCAAAGTATTTCATTGACAGCTCCAGTTCATAAAGTAAAATTCCCCATATTTTTCTATAGACTAAAAACTAACACTGAGGGGGTCATTTGCTACAGTTTAAGGGCCCCAAATCTAAGAGATTTCTGCATGAGAAAAAAGAATGATTAAGTGACTCTTGCTTCTTCACTCCCCTTTTCTCCACTTTTAAACATGAGCATAAAATCATAAAAACCATTTTGCTGTGTTTTCAAGTATTTAGTATTTACTTTCATATAATTGTGCTAGCACTGCTGAAGTTACTACATAGCCGGTTAGCCTCCATAGTGCCATAATATTCAAATGTTTCAAAAATGAATAGAAATGTGACTTCCGGAACCGGAGCGAGTTTTGTGGTGAGAATGTTGAGCTCCCTAAATTCATCTTTATAATTCCACGTATTCAATCCTTACCAAACTTATTCTTTGGTTGCACGGGTTTGTCGGTCTCGACGAGTGGCCCGCTGCCAACGCGGTTCTTGGCGCAGACTCTGAACAGGTACATGGAGTCCTTCTGGAGGCCGGTCACCGTGTACTCGGGGCTCTCGGCATGGTCCGTGGCCAGGGTCCAGGTCTTGCGCTTGATGTCGCGCCTCTCCACGATGTAGGAGGTGACTTTGCTTCCGCCGTCGCTTTCGGGCTCCTCCCAGGCCAGGCTGACCTCGCCATCGGCCGTGTCCATCACCTGCAGGTTCTTAACTGGTCCGGGGACATCTGAGTGGAGGGGACGGGGGGACAACAGTTATGAAATTATACCAAGAAGGATTTATCCAAAGGGCTAAAGACAATTCATCAGAATTTAATTGAAATCACAATCTCAACTTTGTTCAATCTCAATAATTGTCATGTGACTTTACAATCATCAGGTTTAAAGGGACTATACAGAGTTTAAAAATGTTCTAATTATGTATTTTCCTCCCCCTACATGTTCCAGCCATGTCCTAATGTGTAGAATGAGCCCAGACCTGTTCACCACAACTGCCTCTAAAATCCTGCACTGTCACTCAAAAACGTGTTACTTCGGGTCCGAAGTGCCGCCTTGCACAAGCTTAATATAGAAGGTGCAGTTACACGTACGACCTGAGGTGGCAGTAGTGAGTATAAAATGGCAAACTTGCATCTAGCCCCTTTAAAGCCAATTATTTGGCAGAGACAGCACCGAGTTTTGGAGATCGAACAATATAAGAAAACAAAAATAATGCAATACATATTATTGCCATATTGTCCTGCTCTACTTTTCAATAACTTTTTGTTTTTTAATTCTGTTCTTCAACGCTTTAAAGGGACTATACAGAGTTTAAAAATGTTAAATTAAGTATTTTCCTCCCCCTACATGTTCCAACAATGTCCTAATGTGTAGAATGAGCCCAGACTTGTTCACCACAACTGCCTCTAAAATCCTGCACCTGTCACTAAAACTGTGTTACTTCAGGTCCGAAGTGCCGTCATGCACAAGCTTAACATAGAAGGTGCAGTTACACGTATGACCTGAGGTGGCAGTAGTGAGTATAAAATGGCAAACTTGCGTCTAGCCCCTTAATACTGACAAAATGATTAATTCATTGTTCAAATCATATATTAGGATAGTTAACAGTTCAAATTCTGTCTCATTCATTAAATTATTGCATTCTACATGGATGTTTCTTACATATGGCAACAAAGAAGAGGTCATTGATTGCATTTTATGAGGACATGTACTTTTAAAAAGAATTCCTTCAGAAAAAATATAAATATTTGACCACTTTATGTCAGTTATAAATAAACAAATAAAAAATTCTCACACACCATTCCAAATATGGAATAAAGAGCGTAGTTCAAGACCTTTGACAAAAAATATTGGAGATCTTTTCTTTTTGTGCATCCTGCTTCAAGGCTTCATAAGACAAGCATTCATTGTGTCTAAATCGTTTCCAAATTCTGATCATTGTTAACGCGTCTCCTCACCAATGACATCCAGGTTGATGAAGGCCTCGCCCTCGCCGTGCTTGTTCTTGATGGTGATCTTGTAGCGGCCCTGGTCGGACTTCTTGGGGTCCTTGAGGCGGTACTCGGTGCGGTCCGCGGCCGTGAAGATGTAGTCCTTGGCCAGGCTTAGGTTGTTGTAGAGCCAGTCGGTCTCAGCCTTCGGGTAGGCGCTGTACGGCACCGCCATGACGATGGGCTTGCCGGCGTCGGTCACGTAGCTCTGGTCTGTGGTCTTAATTTTAGGCGCAGCTGCGACACAATTTGGGAATCATCAGTACAAAACACTGACTCTACAACAAGACAAGTTCTTTTCCTTTGTAATTAAAGGTCCTGTACTTGATATTTTTCAAATAGAAAATTTGTTTTGTCCTTATGTATTTTGTAAAATCCGACATGTGTGCGGCACATTGAATTAGCTTGTAATTTTGTCAAGCATGAGCTAGCCGCTATTTGTTGTTGTTTACATTACCATGACATTTACTGTCCCATAAAATGTCTAAATCAGGTATTGGGCCTTTAATTTAGTACAAAAAATGGAGAAAAATGTCCACTGCAGGTCTGAGATTAATTTAAACAGCATCATAGTAAAAAAAAACCTAATCTAAGCTAATAATATTGTGTCAAATGATCATAGTTTTTTTATTGCATACTAGGAAGATATTGCTGTTTTTTTCCCCTCACCTGCCAGTTCGAGCTTGGCCTTGGCATCCTTGTCCTTCACCATGATCCTGTACTCTCCCTGGTCGCGGGGACGGATCTCGCAGACCTGCAGCCGGTGGACTGCGCCCTCGCTCATCATCTGGTACTTGTCGCCCTGCACCACCGTCATGTTGTTCCTCAGCCACCTCACCTCCTGCCGGTCCTTGTTGAGCTCCACCTCGAAGACCACGTCCGTGCCCGGGGGCTCGAAGATGTCCTGAGGCGGCCTGATGATCTCCACCGGGGTTTCTGAAGCACGCGACCAAGTCACGCATTAGAATGGATCATATACTAATGAACTGACTTAATGGGAATTAATGATTTTACCTTCAACAAACAGCCTGGCTCTGGATCGCTTCTCATCCACACCACAGGCATATTCACATTCATCGTCTGGCCGGCACTCCTTGATACGCAGAGTGCACATTTTGCCTTCTTTTTCAAATTTATATCTGTGGGAAAAAGATAGTTTCCAAGTCAATCAAAGGTTGCGTTCATGTGATTTCACAACATTCTGAAAAGACAAGTTTAATATAGCCCCCGAGGACATGTTACAATATGAATTTGCCTAGCAACAGTTCAAAGTCAAATGTTTTGCTGATGTTTTTATCATTAACATGTCAGTAATTACTGGATGTATCCACATGAAACAGAAATTAGCTTAAAGTTTAAAGTCTTTTCTGACCATTGTGCTCCGTCTGAAATCACAACATCAAATTCTGAAATGTCAAGAACGAAGTTGAAGAAGTGTATATTTAGCAAAAGCTCTGAGTTTGTTACCTAGGTCCCTCTCGGATCTCGCGTCCGTTCCTGTACCACTTCACATCGGCCTTTTCTTTGGTCACTTTGCAGGTGAACTCGGCGTCGTCAAACTCGGTGATGGTCTGGTCCTTGAGCTGCACGGAGAAGTCGGTGGGCGCCTCGCTGATGATGAGCTCAGCTGCCGATTTGCTGTCCCCGGCCACGGCGGTGTACTCGCCCTCGTCGGCCAGAGTGCAGTCTTTGATGGTCAGCGTGTGCTTGTCTTTGTCCACTCTGTACACGACGCGTTTGCTGAAGGCGATCTCCTCGCCGCCCTTCATCCATTTGATCGTCGCGTTGGGTCGGTTCACTTTGCAGGAGAAGCTGACGGTCTTCTTCTCCTGAGTGTCAATGTCCTCCAGAGGAGCCACAATCCTGAGGCTCTCCTCTGCAAGAGACAGAATGAGTGATGAAAAATACTATAATCTCACATATTTTTTTGAGCATGGGTGACTGAGAGTCATATACTTTAGCTGTGACTAGGTGACAAAAAAAAAAAGGACATGCATTCATTGTCATCTGTTCTTTCCAAGATAATTAAATGAATGTCTAGTCAACTAAAACATCTATGAATAAAACATTAAAAATAATATGTTGTGGCTTTAACGCACATATGTTTGTCAACTCAAAACAGACCTTTAACAGTGAGTTTGCAGGCACTCTTGGCCTGCTCTCCTCTCTGGTTGGTCAGGTTGATGCTGTAGTTGGCTTCATCACCCTTCTGGGCCTCTTTGATCCTCAGGGAGAAGACGTTGTCCCTTTGAAGCATCACGTGCTTGCTGCTCTCAAACAGAGTCTCGTCATTCTTCACCCACTTGGCCTTGGCTCCCTCCGAGTTCACCTCGCAGTTCAGGACGATCTCCTTGCCCTCCAGAATTTCGGTGTCCTTCAGGGGAGTGATCACCCTCAGTTTCTCTGCAGAAGACAGATTAAATGACCCCGATGTCAAGAATTTGTTTGGGGAAAGTAGCAAAAATCCAGATAATGGACAACAGCTTACCGAGCACGGCCAGGTCAGCGCTGGCTCTGGTTGGCCCAATCATCACCACATAGGCGCCTTCGTCTGTCAGCTCGGCGTTCTTGATGACCAGAGTCCGTCTCTTGCCGTCGCTGACCATCTGGTATTTGTCGCCGGCTTCAAGCTCTTTGTCTCCTTTCTTCCATTTTACTTCGAATGTGTCCTTGGAAACAGTGCAACTGAACTCTGCCTTCTGGCCCTCCACCACTTCCTGGCTCTGTGGCTTGGAGATGAACTCAGCGGCCAATTCTGAAGTGAGAATAGAAAGATAAGTTACAATGAAATTAGTACAAGAAAATTTGGCAAGAGAACAATCAAATCTTTTCCCCAGGAAATCTGCTTCTACTGAGGACATGACAGACAAGGGTTTACAGAGGAAGCAGCAAAGCAAATTGAAAACTTTATGCTGCATTTGAACACTGTGGAGGAGTCAGGGGCGAGTGATTTACATGTTATCCCTATGTAAAGCATACAAAGCATACTTGTTGTCTTGTTGAGTTTGGTCTTATTTCTTTACTCTCTTTCTTTTTAAATGTGTTGTGTTGTTGTGTGTTGTCATGTGTTATCATGTACAGTCATGCCTTGTGCATGTGTGGCTCTTGTGATTTTTAAACTCGTTTTTCGCTCCTATGCGTTGAGTGGCATAAACGGAAAAACGTTGTTTTTTTATTACAAAACTAGACACTCTAATACACCATATGTGTGATTTTGGTAGCTCTGTGATGAACAGAAGTGAAATAAATGACAATCAAAAACTTGTAAAAAGTCAAGATCATGTCATTTTCTTTTCTTTTTTCTTTTGTCCGAGGGGGCGTGGTGTTGCGTAGCGAACAGCTGTAAACCCGACACTTCTCTCTCACTCTCTGGAGTGCGTTTGACAAAGCAGAGCGGCTTCCCATGGATTTTGACGTTTAAATGGTCAAAATCGGTCCAAGGAAGAATGTGTTTAAATGCACACATGATAAAAAATGATCGATCTGTGGCAACACGCAGTGTTTCAAAACGTGTCAACAATCTTGTCCTTGAAAATTGACTTGAAACTAATATATTTAGGCATTTGCCTCATCCCATAACGTTAGTGCCAGAGGAGAGAGGTGGAGAGAGGAGGAGAGAGGAGTAACTTATTTTTTGCACTATAAAGTGCACATAAAAGCCTTTAATTTTAACAGTGCGCCTTATATCCCGGTGTGCCCTATGGGTCAATTTCTGGCTGTGTTTACACACCTAGTTGGTTTACAGGTAAACCAGCATTAATTAATTCGCCTTGTATTCCGGTGCGCCTTATTTATGAAAATAAACATTATCATTTATAACGCACCTTATAATCAGGTGCGCCTAATAGTGCGAAAAATACGGTAAATCAGAAAGGAGAGTGTTGCATAAAACACAAATTATCTCCGAATCTAGAATCTAACTATCCTCTGTTTAGCATTGGATTTTACATTGTCACGTCACCCACTCCTGCCTTTACTTGTGGGATGTTTTGCTCTGGTGTGAACCATACCGCTAATCTTGAGGTTCCCTGACGTCTTAATGGCGGGGCTCAGTCTGCAATTGTACTCTCCAGCGTCCTCCATCTTGAGGTCCTGGATGAGCAGGATGCGTCTCTTCCCGTCCACAATGTGTTCGTAGCGGCCGCCCTCAGGCAGCTCCGTGTCTCCTTTCCACCACGTCACGTCAGCGCTGGGTTTGGACACCTCGCAGATCAACTTCACGCTGTCTGTCTCTGTGCCCTCCACGTTGGCCAGGTTCTTGGAAAACCGCGCCTCCTCCTCTGCAGAGCAAGAAAAATTCAATGTCAAATAGAATGATTTGGTTTGGTTTCATTTCATTTCGAAAACTTTCAGGGAGCAATACATTCTAATTTTGATTTTGTTTTTGTATTCTAGTACAAGAAAAACATTCATGTATTGGGCCATAAAGTAATAATATAGGCATTCTAAGATGTTACGGTAATAGCCAAGTTGGCAGCGCATTGGCCAATTGTGACCGGCAAAGTGCATTTCTTACCGACAACAGTGAGCATGCCGGAGGACTTGGAGGTCTTTGCGTCACATTCGTATTCCGCCTCATCATCGAAAGCAGACTTGTTGATGATGAGGATGTGTTGGCGACCCTGTGCAATAATCTCGTACTTCTTCCCCTTCCTGATTTCACTTCCGTCTTTGAACCAGCGGACCTTACGCACGGAGACGATCAGGTGTTAGGAGTGCACAGAAAAATATATATACTTATTTCAACAGTTAGATTCATATTCAGATGTGGACTCACTTTAACATCTTCTCTGGACACTTCACATTCGAACCTGGCAGATTCCTTCTCTTTGACCTCGACATCATGGAGCGGCTTTGAGAACTCAACATGTGGAGCTAAAACGGGGGAAAAAAAGGAAGAGGAATTTAACATGTTATATTCAGCATGGGAGTGAAAACCTTTACAGTGTAAGTGTGTAAGAGGGTTGATTTTTAAGCGTCTTATTTAGACTGCCCTCCTCTTCCAGCAGGGGGAATGATCTGTGCTAGAAAGCATACAGAAGCTTTCATTTTTGACTAATGGCATGCAAACAAATCAATAGCACCATAAAAAAAAACACAGTTAGAGTGGAGAACTGCTCAGAATGGGTAGGGTGACTGTTTATGAACTTCAAAATGTACCCTCAGTGAACTTGCGTGAATGAAGTAAGTGAACTTTTGATGAGTGTACGTGGTTAAATCTCCGAAAAGTTTATTTTGCAAGATATGTCCCTCTTTAAACTCTCAGGGGCTTGTACTCACGCTCGACATTGAGGAAGCAGGAGGTTTTGAAGTCTTTAGCGTCGCAGGTGTACGTCCTGGAGTCGTCCAAAGTGCAGTCGTGAATGAGCAGCGTTCGTTTGCGGCCGTCGACGATGATCTCGTACTTCTTGGTCTTGCGGATTTCCTGTCCATCTCTGAACCACGTCACCTCAGCGTTTTCTCTGGACACTTCGCATTCCAGTGTCGCCGTTGATTCCTCTTCTACTGTCTGGTCTTCCAGTGGCTTAGAGAATTCGACTGGTGGCTCTGAGTGAACAGTAGGAATGTTATTTGGTTTTTGGACACTGATTTTAGCTACAGCAGGTTCAGAAAGCTTTGGGACCTCTTTTTACTGCGTCTATTTTATTCTGCAGCAGTCTGACACTAAAATAAAGAACATTTACATTCTATATGCAAGAAATCTATCTGTAAGTTGATGAAGTCTACTTTTATACCATGTCTCTTGTTCTGGAAAGCATTTTGAATCACTTTGTGTTTGTAATATATTTTTATTCTAGTTTTCGACTAGTCTTACCTTTGACAGTGAGATTGGCTTCAGTTGTGAAATCTTTAGCGACGAGTTTGACCAGTCCAGCTTCGTTGAGCTTAACGTCACGCAGGGTAAGGCTGTGCACGTTGGCGTCTGACTTCAGCACCACCTGTTGTGCAAAAGCAAGTGCAATGTTTTTATTGTGTTCAATTTCACAAACAAGACATATATTTTAATGTTTTGCGCGTCCGGCCAGTTGGGTTCAGAGGGAATGAGCTATGTGACCCTTTGTCACCTGCAGTAAAGTTTATGTGCCTCATAACATTGTCTACAGGTTCAACTATGTCACCTTTAAGCAGGAGCTCTAGTCATATCAATACTAGAGGTCGACCGATATGGGTATTTTTTTGGCCAATATGCACGGCCGATGTTTCCAAATGTTTTGCCTATATTCCTGTGTATGATGCTTCTATACTGTAAAATATGTCATGGAGAGCGTAGAATTGTGACATCAGGGGTGCTTTAATAGGGGCAGAGGGCTGATTTACTCAAGACATTCCTGTTTAGTAGGTTCTTCAGAGGGAGCTCATTTAGACAAAATGAGACAAGACAAGACAAAAATGAGTAAGTCTCTATCTCTTATGGTTCTGAAATGATGAGCAAAAGTCGGCAACATTAAACATATAAATTGTGATCCAAGGTGTACAACATATTCATTGCGACCTTTCTCCATTCCCCTGAGGCCTAGGAAGTTGTGGGAGGGCTCACTCACCAGCGCAAAAATCGGGAAGCTAGACGATATTGTAAAATACCCAAATATCAGCCTGATATTTCGGTTGACCTCTAAACAATACCATAGGGGCCACTTTAATGCCGTATAAATTCACTTATCAGTAGCTCAGAAAGTGTATAGTACTTTTCAGAGCAAATAAAAAACACCATTAGATTTTTATTTATCAAAAGAAAGTCTGGATTATTATAACACAAGAGTAGTCCTTTTTTTGCTTTGTCCACAGCTCTACAAACACATTAGTTACAACTTTCTAACATTCACATGACTGAAAAATAAGCTCTATCTGCTCTAATCATTTTATATGTATGTTACGTGTCCTGCCGCTCTGTAGGCCCAGTCTCGACGGCTAAAAAAGAACGCTAGCAGCTGCTTTCTCCAACACCAGATTTAAACCTCACGACCTCTTGACACCTGGCAGCTTTAATGCATATTCACTCACTGTATGTAACAGCACTGACACACAGTAATGGAAGCCGGGTAGAAAATCAAGACGCGTTTCAGTCAAACATTGCCAGATGATTGAACTACAGGAAACTTCGTATGTTTTTTTAAAAATAAAGTTTGAGTCCCATTGTTTTGCAAATAAAATACTTACTTAATAATTTCTACTACACTTAGAAACCTAATCATTGGAGTAGATATTTTGGACACATAAAGGCTCATTTCAAACCTTTATTCAGCTCATTTTAAAGTATTTTCAAGCTTTTTCCCTGGAAGTTAATTGCTTCCTTGTTAGTTTTACAGCCTTGTAAAACTTTTATTGCCGGCTCACATAAACAAATGCTCTTGCAAGGTAAACAAGCTCTAATTCAATCTTCTAGCTATAGACCATTTTAGTCATAAAGATCCCTTCAACCCTATTGCTTCAATTATACCATCGTCTTCGCAAACAGCCATTTTGCAAGCAGCAAACTTACAAAAGCAGAAAGCGTATCAAATGACCATGGAAACCGAGAGCTCTCATGTTACAACTGATGATCAGCCTAATCCCTCTTTTTTTATTGCAACACTCTTTCACGTCTTAACTGCGCTACAGTACCACAACAAGGCTAAAGAATTTTCAGTCCAGCAAGTGATTTTAAAAGTAAAGATGTTGAAATACTCTTGTTGCCACCTGCCCCGTGCCTCAACCTTCGGCAGCTGTTAAAAATAACCCCAGGGAAACGCTTGCGGGGCAGAAAAGACTCCCTCCTGCGTTATCTCAAAACCAGGATCGAATGCTCTGCCGGCATCCTAACCCACAGCAGGGCCTTATATGAAGACACAGCAGTAGAACACGTGTTGATATACGGGACAAACAAAGGGGGCCTTCGATAAAGTAAAAGTGTGCATTGACAAAGGGGCAGTGCCTCCTAGTGGTGGATGGTGGAAGTGTGAGCACAAGTGTGAGATGCAGCAGGTACACAGATGTGGACTTACTCTGTCACTTGGTTCCAGTTTAGTACCCCCAAGGAACCACTCGACAGCGATGCCTTCGTAAGACAGCTCGCACTCAAAGGTAGCGGTCTCCCCAGCGATGACGGTCACATCGTTTAGGGGGCGCTTCAGGCCGATCACCCGGGCTTTGGATTGGGGAGAAGACATGGTTTAGTTCCCCCCCCACTGTCCAAAACAATAGATTCCAAAAGGCTCCTCAAGGGAAACGGCTAATCCTTAATGGTAAATAATCCGCATGGTGTGGTTGAAGCTGAAGGCAGGCCGCTGAAGCCCTCAGGCCAACTAAACTAGCCACAGTGGGACTTGGCACTGGGGGGGTTAGCTCATTAGCATATGAGATGATAAAATATGCATGGGGCCGGCGCAAACCAGTAAAATCAGGGGTCACGTCCTGCCTCGCTGCCAATCACAGGAAACCTGTTCTAGAAAAGGCATGCACCTTCTAAAATAACCGTGCGGTCCTATTGGCTGGGAGCCCACCTCTGCCGAAGCCAGTCTGTTACTGTCAATCAAGTCGCGGCAATTTTCTTGGAACAGGAAAATGCGGCGTTACCCAATGTTAACGTTGTACAAGCCACATCACAACACCGGCCAAGTGTCGTAACGCTGCCATGTTATGGAAGTTCAAGCTATGACTTTGGATTAACAAGTGGTATCAGGAATTTACAACAGACTGCTTGACATGCCAGGGTTAATGCCCCTTTACGGCCAGTTAAGAACTGCCTGCTGACAGCTGGACCGCCAGGAAGTTTGTTTAATCGCAGAGCTGTCACTTATTATCTTCTCAGCGCATTATCTCATTACGCCCAAGATAAACCACAGATAAACCATTTGCACACAGGGTATCATATTTGCTGTTCTTAAATTCTTGGAAATGAAGGGAATCGCCATGCGTTTCATTCAATTACACATATTTTGAAGCCTGTCTATTTTTAGCACATTCAGCAAGTCATTTCTTTCACCTTTGACCCTGAGTTGAGCCGTTGACTTGGCATTCCCTGCTGAGAAGTCCACGCTTCCGGCCATATCTTTGCGGCAGTTGAGGAGAATCACAATGTGACGAGCGCCCTCTTCTTTGATTTCCACATCCTACAAGAATGAAAGAAAATTATATACAATGTGGCCTGAATATTAAAACATATTAATATAGTTTTCTCGAGGGCATAGACTTGTGATTTTCATAATACCGAGAACATTCTTTTTCAAAGTGACATTTGCTATTGTATTGTGTGTAGGGAGGCTCACAGTACTGTACAATTGCCATTTTTTCAGTCACAGTTGTCCTTTTGGGTCAAAATCTGACCTAAAAGGTATACATATATATATATATATATATATATATATATATATATATATATATATATATATATATATATATATATATATATATATATATATATACATATATATATAAGCCTATTATTATTCTAAGAGCCTTCATTGCAAACTCGATGAGGTTGTGGAAAACCACCCTTGAAGCCAATGGAATGGCAAGCCACTTGCACAAGTCTCCATCAAATGTGGCATATTCCAAGGAGACGCTCTGTCCCCACTGCTGTTCTGCATAGGTCTGAACCATAGACTGTAGAAAAAATGGACGTCTTATGCTCACTCCTCCCCGTTTACCAGAATGACCACGGCCGTGGGGGAATTCATGGCGGATTTACAGACTCCCCCTCCCCAGCTCTGACGAAGCATGTTCTTAAAAAGGACATACGGGCGGGATTTTCACCGTAGACTCGGCCCTTGCGTGACGTGTAGCTCGCGCTGCTCCAATGCTAACAGTCCGAGCCTCATTAAGTACGAGATTTCAAAAATTCATATTACGAAAACCAGCCTGGTTTCATATATTGTGATTAACCCAGCGTTATCTCAGGAGGAACATCTGGCCTAGTCTAGTGTTGAAACCAGGCTTTAAAGTAGATTTTAACGTGTCTAAAGTCCAATGCTTTTCAATGGGGGCCTAGCGGCGATATGGAGGTACTACAGCAACGGCGGAGCAATGGCGGCCCCCATGTTTGTGGTCAAAAAGCAGGGCAGCCAGCGGCCATTGGTCTGAACCCCCTCAGCCAAATAATCAACAAGACTGGCTATGGATACCGACTCAGGAACGGGGCCACCATCAGTCACCTCCTCTACATGGATGACATCAAGCTGTACGCTAAGAATGAGCGAGACATCGACTCACTGATCCATACCACCCGGATATACAGTGCAGACATTGGGATGTCATTCGGACTAGAGAAGTGTGGTCGGATGGTGACTCAGAGAGGGAAGGTAGTCCACACAGAAGGGGTCTCACTCCCAGAAGGAACAATAGCAGACATTGAGGACAGTTACAAGTACCTCGGAATCCCACAAGCAAATGGCAACCTCGAAGAGGTGACAAGGAAAGCGGCTACGGCCAAATACCTCCAACGAGTAAGGCAGGTCCTAAGAAGCCAGCTCAATGGCAAGAACAAGTCCCGGGCAATAAACAGCTACGCCCTGCCAGTAATCAGATACCCTGCAGGAATAATAAGCTGGCCAAAGGATGAGATACAGACCACAGATGTTAAGACGCGAAAGCTCCTAACCATGCACGGAGGGTTCCACCCCAAATCCAGCACTCTGAGACTGTACGCTAGCCGTAAGGAAGGAGGCCGAGGACTAGTGAGTGTGAGAGCCACTATCCAGGATGAAACATCCAAGATCCATAAGTACATCAAGGACAAGGCTCCAACAGATGACGTGCTCAGTGAATGTCTCAGACAATGGGGAACAGAAGATGAGGTGCTGGAGGTCCCGTCATGGGAAGACAAGCCCCTACACGGCATGTACCACCGAAACATAACTAAAGTGGCGGATATACAGAAATCCTACCAATGGCTAGACAGAGCCGGACTAAAGGACAGCAACTGCAACTGCACGCATCAGGCTGTTTTTTTTCACAAATTACTACTACTATTTTTGTAACATAATTTTATGGGGGGAAAAAATGTTACCTTACACAAAAAAAAAAAGGTCAGGTATATCTTTTTTGTCATGACTGTTTCCCACTTCACATCTTTACCACTATCTTACACTTTGTTGGTTATAAAATTCCGTACTAAAATAGACTGAGCGACTTGTGTTGCTGCAGTGAAGTGATGGCGAGTCTTTTTGCTCTGTGATGAAATGATTAAGCTTAGCAAGAGCTAGAGAGGTGAGGATTTGGTGAGCATTTCCTGGATACATAAAGATTTTTGGGAACAGGAGGAGCTTTTTGGAAGCTGCCATCGTGCTGCTAAATACAGCCAGACAACAACATTATAATATGGTAAAAAGCTCCAAATAGTTGCAAATCGCACATGTCATTTCATAGTTGTACCTTATCAAATCTGATATGCAAATAAGTTTGTGGCGTGTATGAGGCAAAAATCTTAACTACACCAAACTGCATACCTTTCACCCCAGAATTTTTTACTTGTGTGCAAACGCTTGGTAAATCAGGCCCAAAGTGTTCGAAAACAGTCATTTCTTAATATAGGCTGAGTTTAGCATTAACAGGTTTACCAACCACCACTAAAAATTGCCAAATACAAATTAAAAGCAAAGTCAGACAAAATCAACATTTTGCTCTTACAGCAGAGGGCATGAGTGTCTCTCCCTTCAGCTTCCATGTGGCGTGCAGGTCATCGGCAGAGATCTCGATTTCAAACTTGGCTGTCTCGGTCTCGGTCACCTCCACACTGTACAAAGGCCTGAGCACCTTGATGTCGCGCTCTGCAGAGGTTGGAGAACATGTTATTCAGGCACAGCACAATGAAATGAATCTCTAAATCAAAACAATGGGATCCAGGGTACGAGTGTCAAAGCATCAAAACACATTGCAGGTGACAAAATGGATTCACAGCTGGAAACAATAATAAGTAAACATTTGATATAAACATAGACGGGACAATTTGGCCATTAGCCGCCACTCTTTGTGGAGTGACTTACAATGTGCAGACAAGCAGGACATGATTCCTGAAGAAAATCCAACAGTATACATTATTAATAACAGTAACTTATGGGAAAAGTAATTCCATCTAAAGCCCTAATCTCAACATTTCTAATCTTATACAAATACAAAGCAGGATAAAACTAGCTTTACTCACATGCACAAGACAGTGTACATGTTGCATAAACATCTTGTGAAACTAACAAAATTAAAATACAAAGACTATTATTTCTTATGTTGTAAATAAAACATGCTTTAAAGTAATAATAATAATGCATTAGTCTTGCATTACGGTTTTCCAAATGCTCAAAGTCGTTTTGGCATTTGAAAAACTCTCACACTCAATGGTGGCAAGTCCATGCTGTAGTCACAGCTGCCCTGGGGTAGGTTGCAGGGATTGTGGCTGCCACCAATAACTAATAAACACATCACATTCAGACATTAGGCAAGGTGGGATAAGAATCTTGCTCAAAGACACAGCGACAATTAGCACAGGTCAGAGCTGGGAGCAAATCAGAGTCGCCCCAACGTAAACACGGAGGATTATCACATGTACATAAATACTTGATAGACACCTTAGAAACATTTACACCATTCACAAATATGCCTCTTAAGATGCCTTCAAGTGTTTCTTATACATGTATAATACACAGGTTCAATGTATAAAGTTGGATTTTCTGCAGGACTGAAACAAGACAGACTGATCCAGGGAGGATGGATGCCTTTGGAGATCTTAGTGGGCAGGGCCTGATTCACCTGTCCGATCAGGCTCAAGTGGGCGGAGCCGGGGAGACCGCAGGTATTACCTTCGATGCTCAGTTCGGCTGTGGTTTTGTCGGTGCCACAGTCGCACGTGTAGGCCCCCCTGTCGCTCTTGGCTGCCTTCTTGATGACCAGCATGCGCTTCTTGCCGTCGGACTGGAAGAGGACGTTCTTGGAGGGGTAGATTTCGTTACCCTCTTTGAACCATTTGACTTCGCCGCTGGCTTTGCTCAGCTCGCACATGAGGATCACCTCCTCTTTCTCCACGGCGGTGTAATTCTGGAGCTTGGCCGTGAAGTACAAGTCGCCCTCTGTCAAAAACGATCAGACAAGTTAGTCATACAGGTATTAAAATGACATGTCTGTCTCCCCAGGTGGTGATGCTGTATTTTCCTCACAAATCACACTCCCTTCATTACATTGCAGATTACTCTAACTGCCAACCAATCATTAACTATTAAAGAAACTATTCATTGTGCCTCACTCACTTTCCTGTGCCTATGTCCTACTCATTGAAATCTACCGTAAAACAATCCTTAATATGAATATACACTTGAATATAAAAACTAAATGGCATCAAACCCACCAAGCACAGTGAGCATGGCCTCGGATGTTTTGCCCATAGCCTCCACCTTGATGAGGGACGTGTCATCCACAGTGACCTCTTTGAAGGCCAGCCTGTGCACCCGGCCTTCCTCAGACATGTGCACCACTTTGCTGGGGTGGAGGCGGATGCCATTTTTGTACCACACCACAGGGATATTCTCGTGAGACAGTTCCACGCTAAACTGCGCTGTCTCACGCTCCTTCACGGTCACGTCTTTGATAGGTTTGACAAATTCGAGGCGGATACCTAATGAGTACAAGTTTCAGAGAGATGCGCTTAGAAAGATGCAGAAATATGAAATATAAATGGGGGATCAGATGGTATTTTCTGCTTTGTTTCCTTATATGAGTTATTTGAGGGCCAGGTAGCTGCTTCAAACGAGTCCCAAAAACCTTTACCTTTAATAAAAAGCTTGGCAGATGTCCTCTTATCTTCAGCCTCAAACATATATTTGGCCTCATCTTCGTATCGAGCAGATTTCACAATAAGGGCATATCGTGTTCCTTCTTTCACAAGTTCGTACTTGTCATCGCTAGACAACTCCTGAGTTCCCTTGAGCCAACGGAAGTTTTTGGGCTCACGGGAGATTTCCAGTTCAAACCTAGCCTCGTCTCTTTCGTACACGTGAACGTCGGCCAGCGGTGTAATGAACGAGACTGGGATCTCTGTTGGTTCAGAGGAACAGAATTAATCCCAAAGCACGAATGAAGCTTTGGGTAAGCGAGCGACTGCGAAAAGTCACGTCATAGCATTTGCCCCAGTGGTTATGTAAATGCCTATTACATTTCCCAAAGAAGAAAGCCATGACAGTAGCATGTAAGACTTTTGTAGTAACGCTCACCCTTCACTTTGAGGTTAGCAGCGCACTTAGCATTTGCGGCGCTAAATGAAATCTCGCCGGTGTGTGGGACTCTGCAGTTGTACAACACCAAAGTGTGTTTAGCACCGTCCTCCACGATTTCAACGTCCTGCAGGTGAGCCAAAAACTTTACCAAAAAAATAACAGCACTCACAGCTTATAATTTAGGTTAATTCACTTTCACATCTGAAAGAAAATTGAAAAAAAACAAAAAAAAACACAATGAACTCGGACATACGGCAGACGGGCTGAGGACCTCTCCGTTGAGTTTCCATTGGCCGTGCATGTCGTCTTCGCTAAGCTCGACCTCAAAGCGAGCCGTTTCTCCATCGAACACCTCAACGCCATACAGTGGACGGACCACTTTGATATGGCGGGCTGATGTTTCCACACAAAAAAAAGAGGGAACAACATTCTTACTCTAGACAAGCAACAGTTGGACAACAAACATGGGACATTTGTGTACAAACATGAACAAATAGATTAACAGACACCATCGTTTATCAGGAAGACGGACAAATGACAAGACAGACAGGGAACACTACAAGATATTGGACAACTGAATCTTGAAAAATGTTCCCACTATTATGATTCGTAGAAAGAAAAAAATGCCCATATGAAAATATTAGGAGGTGGTGCTGATGAAGGGTGAGCAAAAAAGATGGAGTGGAAAAAATGGGGATGACTGATCTGTTTACCTTCAATGTGGAGCATAGCTGTGGTCTTGTCTGTCCCGCAGTCACACAAATACTGCCCTTTGTCTTGGTTTGCCACTTTCTTGATGGTGAGGGTTCTGCGCTTGCCCTCAGCCTTGACCAAAACCTCCTTTGAGGCTTTGACTTCCATTTCGTTGTAGTACCACATGACCTCCACATCTTTATTAAGCTCACACTCCAGAACCACCTGGTCTTTCTCCACAGCGGTGAAGTCCTGGAGTTTGACTGTGAAGTATGCGTCTCCCTCTGGAACGGGGGAAATGCTCCATTTGACAAACGGTTTTACAAACAAGACATGACAAGAGATGGGACATGACAAACAGAGGACAGACGTTTTGAAATGGAGATGGTACATCCGTCGAACACAAACACATAAAGTTGGGTGAAAGGACGCACTCATGGGAACTGTGGAGTGAGCTGTGCGGAAGGAAGGGACAGAAGTGCATGATGGGGACACTCAGTTTTACCTATAACGGTCAAATTCGCCATTGACGGAATCCCTTTGGCCTCTGCTTTAATTTGGCAAGTATCATCGAGAGTCACATCTTTTATTTCGAGCACATGCTTTTTCCCATCGACGTGCGTGACCACAGTTCGGCTCAGGTGGATTTTTGCGTCATTCTTGTACCACGTGACCGGGATGTTCTCGTGTGAAAGCTCCAGCTCAAATCGAGCCGTTTTGCCTTCTTTGACAGTTTGATCTTTTAAAGGCGAGATAAACTTGAGCCTGATACCTACAGTTGTATTAGTAGGGCATAATCATATGAGTTAGTTAAAAAAAAAACAATTGAAACCAACTCAATGAATAAGGGCACATCGTTGTTGACCGAGCTTGTAAACTTACCCTCGACAGTGAGTTTAGCTGTTGACTTTTTGCCTAATACCTCAATAGTATAATCGTCCTCATCATCAAACTCGCAGCAGTTTATGATCAACATATGCTTCTTTCCATCAACGATGATGTCAAACTTTTGGTCAGGAGTGATGATATCAGCCCCTTTGTACCACATGGCCTTAGCCACGTCCTTTGTGATGGTGCATTCAAACTTGGCCTGTTTCTTTTCAGGCACTGAAACATCATTCAGTGGGACCACAAAGTCCATTTCGATTTCTGGTTTGGGAGTAATACAGAGTCACATATTTCCACAACACACAAGACATGACAACTAGTGGTCAGTGTACACATGTATCTTCCTTGTCTGTTTTACTGTTTGAAGTCTGTGAAATTGCTGGTTTCCAAACTGTTCCTGTTTGTAAATCTGTAATATTCGTTTAACCCTGTGGGACAACTTCTGTTGTGGCTATACAAAACAATCTGATTGATTGGTTGATTTTGTGTGTATGTGTGTAATCTCTGTAGGTTGATCTACACTCAAACTAGGCTTCTATCGCCTTATCTAAGCTCCAAACTCCTCGCTCCCAGCTGTCAGCCTTATAGGTCATGTAACCAAGCTGTTGCTATGCCCTGTTCTTTTTATAAATCCGAGGGTCACGAGACAGGTTGCGAGCCCAGCGTTCTGAAATGCTAGGCTGGGAAGGAAGGCAAAAGTTTAAACTCCCTGCCAACGCCTCAAATGTTTAAATGTGATTGTGTTTATTGTACTTAACTGACCACTTTACAGAGTATACATATAGTTGTGTCACACGACAAACATAGACATAGACTAGACATACATTAGACACACAAAAAAATCTTCAATGGCATCCTGATTCCTGGCTTCTTGGCTGTGTAAAAAACATGTTTGCAGAAACCCTTGAAAATAAAGATCTAAGGTCCATTCTGATGTCTATGTCTTTATTAATTTGATGGACCTTACGCCTTTATTTGTACAGCTAAAAGAAAACGAGAACAAAGAACGTTCTTGCGGTCTTTAGGTCTGCGACGCTTACCTTTAACATTAAGCATGGCAGTGGTTTGAGCATTCAGAGCCTGGTAGGACACTTCACCAGCATGGTCCAGCTGGCAGTTCTTCAAAATGAGGCGGCGAACACCGCCCTCCATTTGGATATCGCATGTCTGATAATCAATAACAGGGTTAACCATTTGAAAATTTTATACTGCACTGCATGGAAAACATGCTCCTAGCACATTAAAATCAAAGTAAATCAAAGACATCCATTCTTACCGGAGATCTGGTCAGGACCTCTCCTTTGAGCTTCCATTCACCGGGAACGTCATCTTCAGAAATTTCGGTTTCAAATGTGGCATCCTCCTTCTCGGTCACTTCGACACTTGCCAATGGTTTCAGGATATCAGCTTCACGCTCTGAGGAAGAGGAAGTGATAAGTTGATAAGTTTACAACTAAAGATAGCTAAGAGAGAAATTTTGCAACCCAAAATCTACTACGGGCCCTTATATGAAGATGAATATTGTAAAACGCACAAACCTCCTAATGTGAGCTTGGCAGTGTAGACGCGTCCCTCCACCTCCATGGCATATTCGGCTACATCATCGAGCTGGCAGTTCTTGATGGTGAGGGTCAACTCTTTTCCTTCTTTCTTGATCTCCACTTTGTCAGAGGGCGTGATCTCATTCTCTCCCTTCAGCCATTTCCAGTTGGGAGTTTCCTTGAAGAGCTCGCATTTGAATGTGGCAGTGTTTTTGGGTTTGACGTGCTGGTCCCTCAGAGGCTTCACGATCCAGTCTTTAATAATTTCTATTGGAGCAAGGAATTATGTAAATAATGAAACTAAACAACAGGATGATCACTCAGATCACAGTGAAAATTTCACACATGCCCCGGATTGAACTGTGAACAGCGAAACTGTCACATGCATTCCAGGCCTGCAACATTTGTAGGTTTTGTACATAATATGACCTTGCACATGAGATAACACCATATAAATAATTGCAAAATTTTCAAAAGGGTTAATTCTACCCATTTTATTGTGCAAACACTTACCAATCACTTTGACATTTGAGGAAGTCTTCACATCCTCCTTTTCTGCCACCTCACAAGAGTAAACTCCAGCGTCCGCCTCCACGGAGTTCTGGATGGTCACAGCGTGTTGCATTCCAATGATGTTAATCTGGATCTTGTTCTCTCTTTTCGCCAGGAATTTGCCATCCTTTCTCCAAATCACGTCCCTCTCTTTGTTCAGCTCGCAGGTCATGTAGATAGGCTGGCCCTTCATTGCTGAGGTCTCTTCCTCGAGCTCCTTTAACCATTTCACCGGCAATTCTGGGGACAAAGATGGAATTGAGTCCCATTCATATAACTGTAATTCTCACTCTAAACTTTGTATTATATAACACTGTAAGATACCTTCAACAATGAGTTTGGCTGTGCATGTGACCTCCTTGCCAGCATTCTTAGCAATACACGTGTATTCACCGGTATCGGACAGCTGCACATCAATAATGTTCAGTTTGCGATCTTTGCCGTCAGAGGTGAACTTGTGCTTCGGGCTTTCGCGCAGGTTGCTGCCGTCCTTCATCCAAGTAGTGACAGCAGTGGACGGGGAGACCTCACACTCAAAGAGCGCAGAAGAGCCAATGGACTCGGCCTCCTGAAGCACAATGTCCTGGAGCTTTTTGGTGAACTTCAGAGGAACAGCCTTGAGCTTGAAGCCTGCAAATGGTTCCTCTGGAGGTGGAGGGCCTTTTCCGCCGGGTTTCAGACCACGGCCCCTGCCTTCACCAGGGGATGGTGTCTGTTTGGCTGGAATACGAAGACAACATTTTTGTTACAGACTCTGTTCTTAATAAAAGTCAAATAAATAAAATAAAAATGATTAAGTGTCTAACTTACGTCTTAAGCCCCTGCCACGAGCAGCTCCTGCCTCTCCTGCAGCCGGCGACCCCTCTGTTCAGAAATATCTCAGTTAACTTGCAGCACAAGAGAGTTTGTATTTAAGCGAAGCGTACTTGCAGGGAAACAAGTAAGAATGATGGGGACATGCAAAGTAGTAAGGCTACAACGCAACAGAAAGTTTACAATCTTGATGAACAGTAATAACATGACTTAAAATGAAATGACAAATGGAAAACAAAATGTGAACAAGTTAACATTGAAAACAAAATACATTATGGAGATGATATTGATGATGGACATTATTTGACAATGAGAAAAATACCACCAAGGGTCAAATGAAAGCAATGAATATGGACACAGACTGAATGAGAAAGAACACTGAACAGGAAAAAGGTGAATTTTAAGATGACTGATATTTGTAAAGGCAGCTTGGATGAACATGGATGGAGTTGCAAAATGGAGGAATATTATTATCCATGAGGGAAGGGTGGTGTTTTTTTTGTTTTCAGCCCACAAATGAAAGGACCAGCCTGGTCTCACCTCTCCTGGGAAACCCTGGCACCTCCACAGCGCCTTCCTCTGGTTCACCTTCGTACTCCTCCACAGGAACCAGCTCCCATCCCCAGGCCTCATCGTCTCCCTCTGCCTCCTCTTCAGCTGCCTCGTACTCCTCTTCGAATACCTCTTCCTCTGGCTGAGTGGCAACCTTTCGCAACTCCACAGCTCCGGGGGACACCTCTTTAGATATTGGGATTTTACCTGCTGCTTTTACCTCCTCTGGTGAAGGTTTCTTGGGGATCTTTTTAAGTGTGACAGCATCTACCGGCGATTCTTTAGGTGAGATAGTTTTCTGGACCTTTC
Organism: Gobius niger; assembly: GCF_951799975.1. Classification (NCBI taxonomy): domain Eukaryota; kingdom Metazoa; phylum Chordata; class Actinopteri; order Gobiiformes; family Gobiidae; genus Gobius; species Gobius niger. The sequence goes on along the minus strand of NC_136860.1, from coordinate 11,593,293 downwards.
TGAGTTTGTCTACACTTGGGATCTTCTCTATGGGAATGGTTTCTGACTCCTTTAGTTTCTCAACTTTGGGAGAAGGTGTCTTCTTCAGCTCTGCTTTCTTGAGCTGCTCCACAGGTTTTAAAGCCACATCTTCCTTTTCATCTTTTGGTTTTGGAGTGACCACTTTCTTTAATTGGACAGGTTTCGGCTCCTCTGGAGTCTTCTCTGGCTTCTTAACCACCGCTGGGGTAGGAGTTTTCTTTTCGGGGACTGCCTCAGTTTCTTTCGGTTTCTCTTGCTTCTTTTCTGGAACTTCAGCCACCTCAGGCTTCTTTGGCGACTCTTTTTCTTTGGGTTTTTCTTTGGGTTTTTCTTCTGGAGTTATGCGCCGTCGACTTAAATCATCTATAGGTTTCTTTTCTTTATCCTCCTCTGGTTTCTTTGGCTTTTCAGCTTCTTTAGATGGTTTAGTGAAAGGTTTTAGCTTCACTGTCTCCTCTTCTTTCTCTGGTTTGGGGATTTTACCCTTTCCGATCTGCAATTTTTTCTCCTCTGGCTCTTCCTCTGGGGCTTTCTTTTTGTCCACTGGTTTTGCCATCTTTTCAGGCTCTTTCACTTCTTCTGGTGCCTTTTCAAGCTTCTTTGGGGGTTCTTTGGGCTCCACTTCTCTTGGAGTCCGTTCTCGCTTATCAAAAGGCACCTTATCCCTGTCTGGCCTTTCTTTTTTGTCCTTTTCTGGTTCTTCAGTTGGTTTAAGTGGTTTTTCAAATGGTTTTAGCTTCACTGTTTCAGGCTCCTCCTGTTCTAAAGGTAATTTTTTGACTTTCTTCGGAGCAGATTCGGGTGGTGGAGGTTCCTCTGGTTTTGGAGCTTTTGGGGTGATTTTTAATGGAATCTTCTCCTCTGGTTTCTCTTCTTTTGGGGGTGCTTTCTGTCGTGTCCAAGCATCCTTAGTTGGCTCTTTTTCTTTTTCTTCTTTTGGCTTAACAACCTCAGGCTTTTTAACAAACTCAGCTTTGTCACGAGGCTTTCTCTCTTCTGCTGGTCTTCTCGTAACAACTGAAATCTCAAATTCCTCTTCTCTACGAACCATTTCTTCAACTGCCACCACAGTTGTTGTCGTGGCTATCTTGGGTTTCTGAGCCTCCTCGGGCTGCTTAGGGGAAACTGTTGGGATCTTCTTTAGTTTTACCATCTCCGTTTCTTCCTCTGCGTCTCTGGCAACCCTTGGCGTGGTTTTCCTTAAAGTGGGAATCTCAAATGTGCCCACTTCCTCCTCTTTTGGAGTTTTACCTTTTTTGGGTGCAACTGGTTCTGAGGCGGCAAAGGTTCGGTGTTACACAAATTATGATACATTACATAGAACAAATGTTTTTTTTGAAAGATTGTAAATACTGAAAAAGCACTACTTATATGACTCGAATTAATAGTTTACAGGTATAATGCATGCTGGAAAGATAATGCAACAGGCAAAAAAGGTTTGGCGCTCACCTTTCTTGACTCCTCCTGGCGCCTGGACTGGCCCCTTGGTTTCATCTATTATAAAGGGATAAGCCAGAAAAGTTAATCATTAGTACAATTGATAATCATAAAACAGTTTCACGTTCAGGCCTTGCAGGAGAGAGAATGAGTATAAAGATATTCAAACACTTAAGAATGATGTTGAAGATGGGAGGTTTAGAGATGGTTTTAGAATATCACAATAGAAGGTAGATTGAGTCAAATAATACTCTCCACTGATGGAGAAAAAGCGTTTGTTAGTAAAAAATTAAATTCAGACAAATATACAAGACAAAAGAAGGTCTAGTCGACCAAATAAAGCAACTGGACATTCAAACAAGGTTGCACTCTGGATGAAAGATGTTGATGAAATGGACTGTATGAGACATTCTACAGATGGCTACCTTTCTCTGGAACTTTGTCCTCTACTACAAGTGGTTTCTCCTCCGAAACCTTCTTGACTGGTTCTTCCACCTTAGCAACAGGCTTGACAACTTAGTTTGTAACAAAGAGGAAAGTGTTAGGTCTGACTAAAATCGATCTTTCAGGATTCACAACCTATTCAAGCCTAGATACCTGGCTTTATGTCTTCTTGTGGAGTTACTTTTTTCTCCAACATTTTATCTTTTCTCTCATCTGGCTTTTTGGCGGTTTCTTGAACTTTCACAGCTGGTTTAGGTTTGCTTTCTTGGAAGACAAATGTTACCATTTTTAACTAACTGTTAGCATCTTAAAGTTTACTGTAAAGATCCAGTCATATACAGTTACATAAAAAGAAGAAGAATGTTATGTATACTCAAAATGTGATACCTTCTTGTGGAGCTGTTGGTGCTACTACTGCCTCTTTGGCTTGTGGTGTTCTCTGCTTCTCCTCAACAGGAGCTTGAAAAGTGAAATTATGCCAAAATCAGAAACGTAAGAGAGTGATGGGGTGAACGACAGACATTCAAAACGTACACAACATGGAAAACATATAAAGAGGGGAAAACAGGTTACCTTTTGATTTGACCCATTTTTGTAGATTGTAAGTTACACAACACAAAATTAGGTAAGAGTGGAAAAAAAGCAAACTTGAAACAGTGTATATCAGAAAAGACAAAAAAATCTGCAGATCTGCAGCATTTGTGCTAAAGCAAGATGGGTGCGATGATATGAATGTCGCTTGGAAGAGTGAAAAAAAGATAGTGGCGTTCAGACCAGGAACACAGTGCAATGTGAATTCTTTTGAAATATACCTCTAACGTTTTCTTGGTGTGATATTATCTCAGCTGTTCCCAAAACATTTACTCCTTTCTGGCCGGTGATAGCCTCTTGAGTATCTCCCTCCTTTGTAGTCAAACTTTGTACTTCGTGTAGAGGGATTGCTCCAGTTTGTGTCTCCAGACAAGATTCTTCCACATCAGATATCTCTCTTTTTAAAATAATTTGGCTAGTGACTGCTTGCTCAGGCTTAATAGCTAAATCTGCAACTGAGGGGTTTTCAACTGAGGGCTCAAACAAAATTTCTCCCGATGCTACATTTAAATTTGCGGATTTATATTTTGATGAAATTACCTGGTCAACTATGTGCATTGGCTCTGCCTTACTAACTTCACTCTTAGCTTGTGACTTTGTGTCCATCTGATGTTCCTGAAGCTCATCAATTTTGTTTTGCTTTTTTAATGCATTAAAATGATCATGGTCCGATTCAGTAACATCTTCAAGAGATTCACCCTTAGCTAATTTTCTGCTTTTTGAAACATTATCTTTTTCCAAAGCAAACCTCTCTTTATTGTTTATTACTAGAATCTGACTAGGCATGGTAGTTGTGGCTTGCTTTTTGATATGCTCCTGGGTAACGTTGCCTGTTTGCTGGAATTCTAAATTATCACTTCCTTTAAGCACCTGTTTCGCATCTTTAACGCCTTCACTTTTTGCATATTTTTCAGGGCCGTGCAGTAATGTTTTGGTAATTGTTTCAGCTCTTTGTTCAACAGGACAAACCCTTGGGATTTTGTCAATTTTTAGCTGGCTTTCAATGACTTTAATCTTTTCCATGTTGTCCTTTGTTTCTTTGTCATTAATTGGTCCAATGAATCTCTCTGAAGTTTCTCTTTGGGCATCTCCTTCATTTGCTATGAGTGGTTTACCAAGCGCTGTATTCATTACTGGTGTTTTTGAAGCCTTCGACTCCAACTGCCCCTGAACTTCAACAATAGGAGTTACACTATGAAAATCATCTTTAATAGTCTGTTTTTTTGATAAAATTCCTTTGTCAGACATTGCCAAAGCTTTTTCATTGTTCAAACGTGCAGTTGTGTCATCCTTTAATTCAGAAATGTCCTTTCTTGTGGAAATACTTTGTTCTAATTCAGGCATAATAAATCTTACAAGAGAGTCTGTTTTTGCTTCCCCTTCTTCAAGCAGTAAATGTTGTTTTGAAGCCATTTCCATCACAGGAGCAAATGAAACAGTTCTCCCTGTCTGTTCCTCCTTGACTTCTACCACATCAAGCGAAGAAACACTACCAAACTGATCTTTCAGACTGACCATCTTGGACTCCAAAATGTTCAAATTCTTTTCTTGTCTTTCTTTGGGGCCTGTTACAATGACACCATCTTGAACGGAGACTTCTGACTGTAGTTTTTCAACAGCACCCTTCATAACTGGTGCCAATGAAACTTTCTTCTCAGCTTGTTCATTAGTTCTGTCTAATGGAGTGACTAAACCATATACATCTTCAATTATGACCGTTTTTGATTGAGCCTCTCTTAACTTTTTGACCTGTGACCTGTCAACATCTTTAGCTTTTTTACCTATTTTTTGTTGATCTGACTTTTGAACTTCTGTAACAGCTTGTTGTTTTTGTTTAACAAGTTTTTCTTCAGTTTGATGGGCATCTTCCTTTACATTCTGAACACTATCAGAAGGTTTAATAAGTATTTGCTGTGCATCTAATTTTCTGTCTACTTGTTGTATTGTTTGACATATTTTTGATGCAACATCCATGACAGGAGCCATTATAAGCTTTCTCTCAACTTGTTCATGTGTTTTGTCCAAAGGAGTTACTAAACCATAATCATCCTGAACTATAGCTGTAATTGATTGGACTTCCTTGTGGCTCTTTGCTTCAGTTCGGATTTCTTTTGCCAGATTTTGCTTTTTAGCCTGATCATCTTCAGTCAAACTAGCTTTCTTTTTACCTTTAACTGACTCTTTCTTTCCTATGACCATTTGTGACTGGATGAGTTGATCAGATTGGAGACTTTGTGTGGCCTCGTCCATTTCAGAAGAAAGAGAAATCTTCCTTTCAACGTGTTTATATGCTGAGTCCAAAGGAGCAATTGAACTATAGTCATCATGTAATGTAACGGTTTGTGCCAGGATTGCTTGGACTTCTGTCGTTTTCGGCATTTGATTTGTCTTCACGTCAATCAAACGATCAGCTGCAATAGCTGAAATTTGATCAGCCTGATCTTTCTTTGTGATTTTTCCTGGTTTGTTGTTTTCATCTTCAGCTGTAGAAGTGTCTTCTATTGTTTCAACTGGCTTCATAACCTGTTGTTTAGTTTCTAACGCTACATTTCTGACCAGACTGACCATCTTGGACTCCAAAATGTTCAAATCCTTTTCTTTTGTTTCTTTGGGGCCTGTTGCAATGACATCTTGAACAGAGACTTTCGACTGTAGTTTGTCCACAGCACCCTCCACAACTGGTGCCAATGAAACCTTCTTCTCAGCTTGTTCATGAGTTCTGTCTAATGGAGTGACTAAACCATATTCATCTTCAATTATGACCGTTTTTGATTGAACCTCTCTTAACTTTTTGACCTGTGACCTGTCAACATCTTTAGCTTTTTTACCTATTTTCTGTTGATCTGACTTTTGAACTTTAGCAACAGCTTTTTGTTTTTGTTTAACAAGTTTTTCTTCTTGATGTGTATCTTTCTTTAAATTCTGAACACTATCAGGAGGTTTAATAAGTCTTTGCTGTGCATCTAATTTTCTGTCTACTTGTTGTATTGTTCGACATATTTTTGATGCAACATCCATGACAGGAGCCATTTTAAGCTTTCTCTCAACTTGTTCATGTGTTTTGTCCAAAGGAGTTACTAAACCATAATCATCCTGAACTATAGATGTAATTGATTGGACTTCCTTGTGGCTCTTTGCCTCAGTTTGGATTTCTTTTGCCTGTGTTTGCTTTTTAGCCTGATCATCTTCAGTCAAACCAGCTTTCTTTTTACCTTTAACTGACTCTTTCTTTCCTATGACCGTTTGTGACTGGATGAGTTGATCAGATTGGAGACTTTGTGTGGCCTTGTCCATGTCAGAAGAAAGAGAAATACTCCTTTCAACGTGTTTATATGCTGAGTCCAAAGGAGCAATTGAACTATAGTCATCATGTAATGTAACGGTTTGTGCCAGGATTGCTTGGACTTCGGCCATTTTTGGCGTTTGATTTGTCTTCACATCAATCAAACGATCAGCTGCAATAGCTGAAATTTGATCAGCCTGATCTTTCTTTGTGATTTTTCCTTGTTTCTTGTTTTTTTCTTCAGCTGTAGAAGTGTCTTCTAGCTTTTTAACTGGTTTCATAACCTGTTGTTTAGTTTCTAACGTTAAATTTCTGACCAGACTGACCATCTTGGACTCCAAAATGTTCAAATCCTTTTCTTGTTTTTCTTCAGGGACTGTTGCAATGACATTATCTTGAACAAAAATTTCTGACTGTAGTTTTTCAACAGCACCCTCCATAACTGGTGCCAATGAAACCCTCTTCTCTACTTGTTCATAACTTCTGTCCAATGGAGTGACTAAACCATATTCATCTTCAATTATGACAGTTTTTGATTGGATCTCTCTTAACTTTTTGACCTGCGACCTATCAACATCTTTAGCTTTTTTACCTATTTTTTGTTGATCTGGCTTTTGTACTTTTGTAATAGCTTGTTTTTTCTGTTTAACAAGTTTTTCCTCAGTTTGATGGGTATCTTCCTTTGCATCCTGTACACTATCAGTGGGTTTAATAAGTATTTTCTGTGCATTTAATCTTCTGTCTACTTCTGTCACATCAATCAAATGATCAGCTGCAATAACTGAAATTTGGTCAGCCTGATCTTTCTTTGTGATTTTTCCATGTTTGTTGTTTTCATCTTCAGCTGTAGAAATGTCTTGAGTCTTTTCTACTGGTTTTATAATCTGTTGTTTACTTTCTAATGCTACATTTCCTCTTTGAGCTGTTTGATCATTTTCTTTTTCTGTGTCAGGAGTTACGGAAACCATTCTTTCAACTTGTTTATGTGTTGATTCCAATGGAGCAATTGAACCATATTCATCATGTAATGTGACTGTTTTTGACTGGATTGCCTTGACTTTTGTTGTTGTTGATGTCCTTTTTTTAATTTCTTGAGACTCTGTTTTCTTGTTAATTTGCACATCTTGAGGTACGGAAAGTGAAATTTCATCAACAAAACCTTTCCTGGCAACTTCTGCTTTCGTCTCTTTTTCATCTTCAATCGTTGAAATGTATTCTATCGTTTCAGGCTTTAGAATATTTTCTTTCATTTCTAATTTCTTATCTCCTTGTTGAACTGTTGAACTGGATTTTTGACTCGCAACATCCATTACAGGAGTTAAAGAAATCTTCCTTTCACCTTGGTTATATGTTGATTCCAATGGTGCAACTGAACCATATTCATCATGTAATATTGTGATTATTTGTGACTGGATTGCTTTGACTTCAGCTTTTGTTGTCGCTAACTTTTGAGAGGCGTTCACATCTTCCGTTTCAATAACTAGTTGATCACTCAAATATTTCTTTGTAATTTTATCTTGTTTCTTCTTTTGTTCTTTAGGTGTTGAAAAGTATTCTATATTTTCAACAGGTTCCATTTGTTCAGTTTCTTCACCTGGAAGTAATTGTGATCTTTGTGTTGCAGCACTCATTTCTGGAGAAATCGATGCTTCCAATTTTTCATACTCTGGGTCCAAGGGTGTGACTAAACCATACGTATCCTGAATTGTGACCATCTTTGATAGTATTTCTTCTGTACCTTTTGTCAGTTTTGACCTATCGGTTGGAGCTTTGGAGGCCTTGTTTCTTTCCTCTGTTATTTCAGCTATTTTCTGTTCTCTTGTGAACTTATCTTTAGCGACAGGAATTTTCCTGGCTTTCTCCACATCAGACGGAACATCCTCTCTTTCAATAATTTCACCTGTTTTAACAACCTTTTCAGTTTCGTGCTGCATTTTGTGAGCTGTTTGTGCTGTGACTTCTGTTGCTGGAGCTGGGGTACCTTTCCTCTCGACTGTCTTCGATTGGAGTAACGTTTTATTCACTGTTGAAGGAATGTCCTTAAACTGGATATCGTCGGCCTCTGTGGTCTTTTTGATGATCTTCTGTCTTAATTTTACATCAGCTGTAGGAACATCTAAAGTTTGTTCAGTCAGTAATCTTTTTTCTAAAGCCTCTTGCTCTAACAAAGATGTTTTATAAGTTATGTCTGGCTTTGATGCAACTACAGCCTTTCGTTTAATTTGCTCCTGTTTTCTAGGGATTTTCTCTTCAATTAATTCAACTTGCCCTTTCTCGGTTAGTAATTTGTCCACAGTTGACTGAACTGTAGCCCTTGCTTCAGCATGCTTTGCATCTTTTGCTGGCATCTCACTTCTTTCCGTTTCAGATGCAACTTTAAGTCTTTCATCAACCTTAGTATATTGTTCTGAGGTTTTCACATCTGCTCCACTTGACGCATCTTCAGTGACAGGTGCCACCTGTCTCTCAATTTGTCCATGTGTTTCTGTTTCTTTCATGGCCATCACAGTTCCGTATTCATGCTTGATGGTAGTAGTTCTTGACTGGATTACTTTGTCAGCCACTTCTGGTAACTGTGGCCTTCTCACTATGGCCTTCTCAGCTTTGTCAAAATCTTTCGTGGCTTTGGTTTCAAAACCTTTTGTGTCAGTTAAAATGTTTTGTTGAAAACTGGGGTCTACAGCTAACATTTCTTCTCCTTGTCCTAATACCGAAATTGCTGAGATCTGATCCACAGAAGAATGCTCTACTACTTTGTGTTTTGCCTCATTTTGTTTTCTCCTTTGCTCTTCCTTAGTTTCTGCTGTTGGTGTAATACTGACCTCCTTTTTAGCTGTAACAGCCTTTTCCTGCATCAGCTTTGTTGTGGTAGGTTTTTCTCTTGCCTCTTTTCTCTCAGTTTTCATGTCTACATCTTGAGCTTTTGATGTCATTTTGTCTTTATCGAAAAATATTTCTTTTTCTTTGACATTTGTTTCCATGGGTTGACCTTGCTTAAGTTCAGAAGTCTCACCAGCTTCTCCGGTTTGCTGTGGCAATTCTTCATTTTGTTTCGGGGCAATGCCAACTTTTCCCTGACCTAATTTTTTTCTTTGTTCATTTTTAGTTTCCTGCGGCATCGCTTCAAACATTTTGTTCTCAGCAATACTTAAAGTTGATTTGTCATTTCCAATAACAATCATTTTTGGCTTGGTAGGTTTTCCTTTTGCTTCTGGGCGACCATCATGTATTGGCACTTGTTCCTTATCTGTCTTATCAGTCCTTCTACTGTCCTCAGTTGGCCTAAAGTCATTCTCTTCATGAACAGTTTTAACTTGAAGTTGTTTTTCATCTATTTTTTGCATTCTGTCCATTTCTTGTTCTTTGGAACCACTTTTCTCCATCATACGTGGCTGTGAAACCTTTATATCAAGTATTTTAGACTCTTCTAATTCAAGAGGACTGACTTTAAACATTTTATTCTCAATCTTTCTTAGCTCCAACACATCCTTTTCAACTACAACAATGTCAGCCTTTCCTTTCGTGGTTATGTCTGTAACAATTTTCTCATCCAACATTATGGGAGATTTTAAAGCAATAGTTTTATTGTGTGAAACCTCTTGCACTTTTTTAGATTTAACTTGTTTATTTTCAGACTTTTTCATTTTCGGTAACTTCTTTTTGTCCTTTACAGAGACAGTATCCTGTGTTTGTTCTGCTTCAGTTGCATGTTCTTGCGTTGTCTCTATAACTACTTGTGAAAATGAAATCTCCTTATCTGGTCCTTCAATATCAAGAGGTTCCACTTTAAACATTTTGTCAGTTTCCTCTGTCATTGACATAAGAACCAACTTTCGTTCTTGGATTTCTGCTGTTTCCTGTTTTTGAAGACCTGCTGCTTTAAACGTTTTATTTTCAACTCGACTCACGTTTGACAGGCCCTTTTCAACAATAATCAGTTGCGGTTTGGTTGTCTCATATTCTCCTTCAACTTGTCCATGTGGTGGGGCTGTTTTTGTATCTTGCTGCAATTTTTTGGGTGGTTTTGTTACAGTTTGATCGGTTTCATTGCCTTTAGACACTTTCGTGCTTAATATCGGCCCTATGGTTTTAGTAGCTAAACTTAAATCTCTACAACGTTCCTCATTTTTTAGAGTTGGATCACCCAAACGTTTATTTCCATTAATCTTTGTAGCTTTATTGAAAATATGTTTTTTCTCGTCAAGCATTTCTGTAGTTGATGCATCAACTTCATCAAGAGGCAGAACCGTTTTGTTGCCCAACTGTTCATCTACTCTGTGAAGTTTAGTTTCTCCCTGTTCTAAATCAACAGAAGGTGGTGCTATTTGTTCAAATATCTGTCTTTCAACTTCCTCTGATTCTTGAATGTCTTTAATTGCTTTGACCTTGAACATTTTATTTTCTACTTTGTCAACCTTTACCTGATCTTTTTCAACAGTGATGGTTTCAGCTTTTGTTTCTTCACCTGCTTCTGAATGTTCATCATGTTCAATTGCTGTTTGCCGCCTCACTTTGAAAGCTTGTTTCTTTAATCTGCTACTTTGCAATTCAGTTTTAGAAGGCTTTGGCTTACTTTCATCTAAAATGTTTAACCTTTCAGATGTAATTTGTTCTCTTATGTCTGAAGTTTTAACGCCCCCAGTCTCAAAATCATCAGTAGCAGATGTGTCAGCTTTATCACAACTTTCACCAATTATTTGTGATGTTTTTGAAATCAACTTTTGAGCACTTTTAATATGTGTTCCTTGAGGTTCTGGTGTGCTCATTTTCCCAGGAGCACATTCCTCTTTAATAACTTCCTTGTGAGGCATTTTCTTAGTTGTTAAAATAACTGTAAGAGTAATTTAAAAAAAAGAAGTAAAAAAGCACCATGAATCGGTGCCAAGAGATTAAGGAGAAAAAATACAGACAGACATTGGGAGTTACAGAGACAAATGTGTCACAAAAGATAATTTTTCAAGTTGTTGAGCTCTACCTTTTTGAGGTGTTTTGACTTCAGCTTCAGGAACAAGAGGTGTAGGAATCTTTGCTGGCTTTAGTTCTGTTTCTTAAGAAAAAAGATGCATTTTCATGTTAACATAATAAAGACATTAAGAGCGAAACATTTTAGGCACAAAAAAAGAAGCCAAAAGTGCGGCGCAAGCTGTCACACTGGATGTGAAATGAGGAAGATGTTTGATGGATGGTGATGATGGAAAATGTCTGATGGTGAATGAAGGTTTGGCATCAAAAAAGAGTGTGGCCAAACGTGGCATCAAATGGGAAAGGGATGAATGACCATGACGACACAATCCAGGCACAGAGAATATTTGCTCATCCTCTCAGATTTCTGATAAATATTATACTACATGAGACATGGAAATACTGGATCAATATAATTTGTCATCAGAATTGTAGAGGAATGACAAATTTCTCTGTGACACTGGAGGTGTACTGTTCCTTGTTGTACCTTGCAAAGCTGTTTCTTCTGCTTTTGTCTTGATTAAAAGACTTGAATCTTCGGTTTTCTTCTTAAGCACAGATTCTTCTTTCTTTTTACCTTCAACATGAATTTCCAAACCTTTCTTCTGTTCAATGGGTTTGGCTTTGGGCTCGATAGCTGCTACTGACTCTGTTGTTTTATCTACTGCTTCAGTTTTAATTGAGACCGGCCTTACCTGCCCTTTCTCCTGTATTTTTTCAGAAACCTCTTTCTTTACCGTTTTCTGTTGTTCACGATCTGCAGGTATTTCCTCTTTTTTAATCAATGTAACTTCTTTTGATTGGACTTCTAATTTTTCTGGCACTTTTTTTGGTTCAACTGTGATCGTGATTTGGTCTTCCTTAGGAGCTTCTACCACAATGGCTTCTTTAGTTTCTTTCCGTTTAACCACTTTAGTATCTATTTTTATCTTCGTCTTTTCTACAAATACTGTCTCGGCAATAGGCTTCTCTGAATCATCTACTTGGCCGTATTTAGCAGAAATGTCATCTGTTTCAGTAATTGTGGCAGCTTTGGATTGAACTTCCACTTTTGCTTTCTCTGCTGTTTTCTTTACCGGCTCTACGTAAGGCTTTTGCTGCTTGATTTCTTCTACGACTTTCTGTTTGGTTGGAAGAGTTTTCTTTTCTCTCTCTTCCTTTCCTTTGACTTCTCTAGACTCCACAGAAATTTGAGCAATCTGTTCTGTGACACTAAACTTCTCTTGTGGTTTTTCAGATTTTACTTCATAACTCACTTCAGAAACAGCCCGGCTTGACACCTGAGCCTCCTCTCTTGTTTTTTCTGCACGTATATTTACTGATATAGATTTGGGTTTATCGGTAACTTTCTCCACTGAAATGGTCTTTTCAACCTTAACTTGTTCATGTTTAATTTTGCTATCAAAGTCAATGATACTTCTACGCTCTGATATTTCTGTTCCTGGTTGCTCCTCTGGTTTAACCACATGTGAAACTTTGGTACTTTCTTGGACTTCAATAACAGTTTCGGGCACCAACTTCCTTTTAGTTATTGAAGTTTCTTTTTTAGAGTCAGTAACAGATATCTCTCCTCTAAGCTCTGACTTTTTCTCCTTTTCTGTTGAGGACAAAATGTCCACTGCGGATGATAAGATCATTGTTTTGGCCAGAAGTGTGACCTCATCCTCGAATTGCATTTTAGCTTGTTCTTTCACTACATCCTCATGCTCCCACACTTCTTCCGTGGTAGCCATTTTCTCAGTAACATAATAGACGTCCTGAATCATCCGAGCTTCTTCCACTCCTTCAATCTTGACGAGGCTTGTAGCTTTGGTTGCAGTTTTATAAAAAGAAGGCGTCATAAGGCGGCGCCAAGAGGTGACATAAAGACAGACATAAGCATTAGGCGACACACATTCAAAGAGGTGATAATCCACATTCAGTGTTCAGAGAAACCCTCATGATTTCAAATATACCTTTTTCAGATCCTGATACTTTTTGTTCTTGTTGATCTGTAGACCTCAGTGTCTTCACACTATCTAACTCTTTTTGTGTTTTGTAATCAAGAAAGAGGTGTTTAAAAAAAAGAGAGAATCAAGATGGTTAGCAAGGTAAGGCACGGTAAGATTAAGCATTAAGGAAAAGTTATAGAAGAGGTTAGGATTGCTTTAAGAAAGGTGGCAACAGTTCAGTTTAGCCTAATTAGTACACTCAAATAAACCAAAATTGGACAGCGACCGTAGTAATCTATGGTGAATTTAAAGCCTTATCTCAAAAACAAAGGAAGGTTTTTCTGAAAAAGGTTATATTTAAAATGTATTGCACTTCAGTTGGATATTAGTGTTTTAATCCAATTCCTATTTAATTTGGTGACCTTAAATACCACTGATTTATTTGAGCGTACAACAGCTGAATGACCTGTTGCTGAAGTTAGCCAGTGACAAAGCGTTGGCCTTCATGGTACCTTCACGAAGCAGCTCCTCTTTAGGCTTAGCTTCAGCTTTTTTCTCTGCTGGTTTTTGTTCCTCAACCTTTATAGGTTTTTTCCTCTCATCTACATCCAGCTCTTTCTGAGGGACTTTAGCAGGCACTTTTGTAGGTGTTGGAGGTTCCTTTGGTGTTTTCTCCAATATTTTTTCTTTCACCTCCACCTTATCATCGTGTGCGGCCACAGCCTCAATCACTTTGGGGGGGACTTTCTTGGGCTGTGGTGCCTCATCAGGCACAGGTTTAGGTTTGGGAGCTTTAAGAAGTTAACACAGAAACATGCGCAGGACGTGACTTTCAAAAAAGTGCTGAAAGTTGAAAAGAACTCAAATGGATCTTTGATTGAGCAAAATGCTCAAAGGCCATTTGAGTAATGACACAAATGACACAAATACAGAGGAATCAACAGACATTACACAAACAGAAGAGGGGATAAAATAGTGCGACAAAAAAGGCATTGTTACCTTTTTCTTTCTTTGAGGGTTCTTCCTTTGGATGTTCAATAACTGCTTCAGGTTTCTTGGCAACTTTTGGAGGCTCAGGAGCGCTTTCTTCAGTTACTTGAAAGAGGATGTCATGTTTATTACTAAGCTCAAACTTAAGATATTGTAAAAGAGAAGAACACTCTGTCGAGTGCAGGAATGCAAAACAACAACATTTAGTAAACCCCATCACAGAGACTGGTGTTAATGTGGTAGCACGCTACATAAAATAAAAAACGATTAAAATGAGCCTTTAAGAGTTTATGAAGATGAAGTGATCTCCAGCATCGGAGATACCTTTAGCCGGCAGTGCCTTCTTCTTCTGTGGCGTTTCTAGCTCTTTATCCAGCTTTTGTGGCACTGGAGGAGGTGGAGGAGGTGGAGGAGGTGTCACCACCTCCTTTTGTTCTGGTGCTTGACGCACTTTAAAACAACAGGCCTATGTCAGACATTGAGCTAAACAGCACTAATGATCTTTTTAACAACTTCACATCAGGAAAACACTTAGATTAGAGTAGACTTTATTGCCCCTTGTGGGAAATTTGTCATGGGTTCACAGCTGCTTGCTGATTTAGACAAACATAAGCTACATACTTAAGAGGTTAGTAGTGACACAAGAGCAAAGAAAAAAGGATGCTAAATATTCAAGATTAGGGAAAAGGAAATGTCTAGTTAACAAGGTAATAGCGACACTCCAAAGCTGCTCAATACCTTTCTTTGGAGCTTCCTGTGGAGCAGGGGCAGGCTCTGGTTTGGGCACTGGAGCTTTCACTTCAGGCTTCTTCTCCTCTGGCTTCTTGACCTCAGGCCTCTTCTCCTCAGGCTTCTTCTCTTCAGGCTTTTTCACCTCTGGCTTCTTGACCTCAGGCCTCTTCTCCTCAGGCATCTTCTCTTCAGTCTTCTTCAAAGTCGGCTTTTCTTCTGGCTTCAGTTTTTCCGCTTCTACAGGTTTTCGCGCTCCCTCTTTGGGCTTCTCTGGCTCTTTTGGCTTGAGTTTAGGAGGTTCTGGCTCAGCCTTCTTTTTCTTTTCTTCAGGCTGGACTTTGGCCTCTTCAACGACTTAAAATGATGAAACAAGCAAAAAGAAGTAGGACAAACATTTTCAAGATTCGCTTCATTATTTGAAGCTGACATAAAAATCACAAACATTGACTGTCGGACATGTAAACAGTGAAAACAAGACCAGGGGTACCTTTGGTTGGTGGCGTCACTGGTTTCTTCAGAGGGGTAGCTTCTGGCTCTGGTTCCACTTTGGCTGCAGGCTTAGCCTTGGGTTCCGCTTCAAGTTTGGACTCAGGTTTCACCTTAGGTTCGGGCTCAACCTTGGCTTTAGGCTTGGGCTCCGGTTCTGGTTTAGCAGCAGGGGGGACCTTTTTGGCCTCATCTTCAAGTAACCAACACAAATCAGCGAGCGTTAGCATTGGCATAACGGTGAGTGGGAGCGATTAAGAAGCGATTGTAAGAATAATCTCAAGACGGTGAAAAGAGTTAGCTTTAGGACAGAACAATTAGGAAAAGTGACAAATGTGAAAATACAAGGAAACATTCAAAGCAAGTTGCTGTCTGGCTGCTGAAACACTTATGATTAATTAGAGCTGCACAATAGAGAAAACATCTCAGAGTATCCTACTACTGAGATAAAAAGTAAGGTTCCGACATATGGTGCAGCCCTATCATATTAAGTCATTAGCATTAGCCATGTACAGGATAGTTGGCAAAAGCAACGTATGCTATGTTAGCTTAGCTGCTGCAGCATAGCTAACGTAAAAGGCTTTCTTAGAAATGCATTTGCATTGAATTCCTTTGGAAATGCTTGTTATCTTGTGAAAAATACTAATAAATTGACAATACAGAGCAAGAAACACAAAGGACCAGACACAAGAGGTTAAGCGCCAAGAAGCTAGGATTAACCGTGCGCTGTGGCAGAGGCATCATGGCAGCAGAGTGAGAACACTATGATGTACCTTTTATTGGCACTTCTGGCTTTTCTTTTGGTGGAGCGGCAGGTTTCTTAACCTCTTCTGGTTCTTTCATAAGATACATTGATAAACATTAGAAGACAGGACAATGGAAAAAACACACTACACAATACAAATACATGATGCAATGATTTAAACATAAAAGATGTTCAGACAGTACACAACTATGAGTATTCTTATTCATGGAAGTTCATTTTGAAGGCTTCTACCTTTAACAGCAGGAACCTTTGTTTTTTCTGGAATGGAAACTACTGGCACCTTTTCTTCCACTGGCTTTTTGGGAGTGACTACATACACAATACATGAATTTACCAACATGTAAACACTCATGACAAGACACAAGTTTTAACATACTAGGTTAAAACTTGTTTATGCTAATACCTTTAGGTGGTGAGGGCTCTTTGACAGCTGCCTTTGGCTTTTCTTCTGGTTTCTTATCTTTAAAAGACACTGATTATGTTAACACACTGCACAGACTTCGACAACAGTTATAAGAAGCACTTGCAAAAGCACAGTGGCTCAGCAAAAGATAAAGAGAGAAGGAGTAGCTTAAAGTGCAGCCAGTTGGCATCATAAAGACCAGTTACAGAGCAAAAGAGCGACTGATTTTAGTAGGAGAGGATGAATGATTAAGATGGGTTCAAGGACAGAGCAAGAAGCAGCAAAAGCGCTAAGACATTTAGCTCTGCGAGTACCTTTAGTTGGAATTTGCTCCCTGCCTTCCACTTTGGTGGTTATCACGGATTCCTCAATGGCAACTCTGGCAGCTACGGGAAAAACACACAAAGCAAATATTTCTGAATATTTCTTTGTTTTTAGGCGAAAATATGGTCCATAATCACCTAAAATTACAAGTTTTCAAGATGGGGAAAACGAAGTGAAACATTAAAAATACATACAGACAAACAATAAGAGAGTTTTTTGTTTTTTAATCAAAGGTGTGCTCTAATGCTCTTATACCTTGAGCTTCAATAACTTGTTGTGTTACAGACTCTTCTGTCCAGCTTTCAACGGCGACTGAAGACGTGACACACAAAACACAAAAGTGACAAAACACAACACAAGTGAGGAAGAATAAACACAAACACTGTGCCAAAGAAACTGTCAAGCTTGCCATCTCATTGTTTCTTCAGGGAACATAAAGATGTGAAGACCAAAAACATTTCAAAGTTAAGGTATCCTTCATTGTAACCGAAAGGAAATTAGGCCTCATCTTAAAATGAGAGGGCAAACTCGAAAATGATTTGACAATGCATGATTAAATAAAAAACAATGAAGATGAAGGTTAAAATGAAAACCCAAGATGAAATGGAAGATGAAGAATCAGAAAGACTGTCATGCCCAGTGAACACACGTGTAAATGATAATGAAGATGTTAATGATGACCTGATTTGAGAGACTCTTTTTTTTAATTTAATGGCTGATGAAGGTTGATGAAGAGGATGGAATTTTAATGGGAAGGTGTATTTTTGATTACATTGGTAAGGTTTACCTCTCTGCTCCACCTCCTCTTCATAGTGATAAGAATACTCAGCCGACTCTTGCACTGAAGAGAGTTTAATTCATTGTGTGAGTGTTGCTGAATTGCTTAGTGTGTTAATTTTGTGAACGTCCTATTACTAAATACCTCTTTGTTTCCTTTCCTCTTCATATTGATAAAACTCTGCGGATTCTTAAAAGACAATACATACCTTTGGTCATTTACCGCAAATGGGATTCACTCAAAAATGAGTAGTGTTTGAGTCTTTGGTTATTGAAGACGGTAAAAGATTTAGTATTGTTTTAGTTTCCTTGTTCATTAAAATCTTCCCAGTCTTACCTTGGATTGCAATGGAAGAAGGCATTTCGGGCCTCTGAACTGATGAGTCTGGGACATCTACAGAATATTAAAATACGTTTTATTTTGCCGATTTTAGCTGAGAAATGTGATACAATAGTTATAAGAGAAGCTTTTTTTTGTTAGTGGCCAAGAAATAACACTTACCGAGAGGAATCATTGCTAATTCGATCTCTGCGAAGGGGAAGAATGAAGAAGGAGTTATAAACCCAAAAGGCAGAAGCTGCACAAAGCAGAAAAGTGGCGTCTGACTGGGGACTGTACCTTTGCCAGACAAATAAAGCTCAGCTGTGCTCTTAGCCTCTCCTCTGGGTTCCAACCTCACAATCACTGAGTATACGCCTACATGGAATTAGTAATGAAGACACTCAATTTAGAAAAAGGATGGCAACAAAAAGTGTAGAAAAAAAAACAAAAAGAAAATCTTGCGGGCTTTTGGAAGGGCCGTTCGCGCTCTACACACCTTCGTCATCAAGGGTCACATTTCGGATGACCATGAAATGTCTTCGGCCCTCGCTGCGGAAGTTGTATTTCGGGCTTTCCTTCAGCTCCCACGTGTCTTTGTACCACGACACGATTGCGTTGTCGAAGGAGACCTCGCACTCGAAAGTGGCCGATTGCCGTTCGTTGACCTCGACGTTGTGGATGCGTTTGGTGAAATGAATTTGTTCGGCTAAAACAGATACACATGTGTGAGTGCTCGGGTTTGGAGTCACAGCTTGGAGGGGAGGGGGGGGGGGGGAGGGGGTTGTGTGAATGGCACAACTGGAGTGCAATGGTAATGGCACAACATCCAAACGGTTAAGGCAGCCCAGTCTCCAAGACCAAGTTATACCTGGCGGACTACAAGTACAGACACTTGTACAGGTGTTATTAGGTTTGGATCTGAAGGTTAACAATGTGCTTTATATGACTGAGGGGAGAATGAATATACATCAAATTGTAAGGAGACGTTAAATGTGAATAAAACCTACATAAGGCTAATGAATTCATAAATTAATTGATGTATTGAACATATTGTGGCCTCCAGCATTGTTCGTGATCTTCTTGATTGAGTTCATTTGTACTGGTCCAGTAACATGTCAACGTTACTGTGTCAAAACTAGGGTTGTCCCAAAAAAAAAGGATTCCTCTGTACAAAATCGATACTGCAAATGGTATCAAAGCTAGATATTCATTTGAGCAGGTATTGATACTTTCTGCCAGAGCTCAGCGGGAAGGAATCAGCGCGCTACACTAACACTACAACTAAAAAGTAAAAAGAAAAAAAAGTAAACTAAATGCATCCATTGTCGAAATGTAAGAGGATCTGATTACAGGTCGAAATGAGCAGGCGATTTTTATAGAAACTGTAGAATTTGCGATTGTGGGTAACATTAGCTTAGCGCCATCCATTTGTTTACATTGGTTTACATCAGTTAGCATCAGTTTTTTTTTTTCATCAAAATTCTCATCAAAATGAAATCATACCAATGTCAATTGTACAGTTACATGTTTTCTATCTGTACTTTGCTCATGGATATTTTTTAGAGGGATTTCAAAGTTTTAATATTGTGCTTTGAATTGCACATTATTCTGCTCCTAAATGTGACAGCAGTGACTGTTACTGTTCCTTTAGGCAGAAACAGACAGTGTTTAACCTGATGGTCACGGGCCACATCCAGTCTGTATTTGACTTTTGATATGAATATTGCAGCTCAAAATGCAAAACAGAGAGAAATTGAGTTTGAAATATTAGTATTGTGACAACACTAGTCAAAACACTATATTTGTTTTGTTTTGGTATCAACATGGATAACTATTGTTTTTGTCTGAGACTGGGCTGAGTTAGAAATGGTTATCCACAAAGGCCGTTATTGTTGATGAGAATGTAGAGAATGCAAGAAGACGACGACAGATGAGGCGATGAGTTTGTTGTTTGCTGTTTGAAAGCCTTCATCCAACAACATGGTTAAGACAGAAGGAACAGAAATGTCCAAAAAGGTAAGAAAAAAAAGAGAGTGAAATCCATACGTTGAGCAATGAGCATTAGTGTCGTCGTTTTTTGGGGTTTTTTTTGGTGGAAATCGGAAGAGGTTAGTGAAAGTGATAGAGCATCCACGGAAGAGTTTTTTTGTTTTTCGGGCGGTTGTTCCAGGTACAAACCTTCCACCCAGAGCTCGGCGGAGGACTCGAGGTGCTGGTAGCGGCAGGAGTAGCGGCCCTGGTCTTCTGGCTTGAGGTCAGTGATCAGGAGCTTCTGAACCTTGTGCTCCACCTCAGACCTGTACCTGCCCTTCAGCTCTAACTGCTGGCCATTCTTATACCACTGCGCCTCAACGTTAGGGATGGACAACTGACAAGACAGAGCGCACGACTGGCCTTTCTTACCCGAGGTGTCCTGCAGGTGCTTCTCCACTTCCGCCTCTGCAAGACACAAGGGAAATGTGTTTAATGCTTTGTATTCATTTTGAAATACTTTTTGGAACTTCTTTGCATTGACATTTTACAAAATACTCTGAGGAAACTCTGAAGAGTAAATTATGTTTACTGATTTCGCTGACTTAATTTTAGAAGATCAATTAAAAATTGATAAAGGTTGGCGGTTGAATCCCGATTAAACCGTGTATATTGACCATGGGTCAAAACGTAAAGATTCTAAATATTGTTCAGTCCAAAACTGGAATGTCTGGAGTCAGAAGGAAATGTTGTTGCAAGAGTTTAAAGAAAAAAACGTGCTAAAGTTTCATAATATGAAACTTTAGCACCTTTTTTTCGTTATCTCTCTATTATGCTTTTCTTTAGCATATTATGCTTTTCTTTAGTCTCTCAGAAAGATAACGACCATAGTACAGTGTCATCTCCGTTGCCTTTCGTGCTACACGTGGATACCAAATGGGTCAATATTTCTGAATGAATATGTGTGGGAAAGAC
Source organism: Gobius niger (assembly GCF_951799975.1). Taxonomy (NCBI): domain Eukaryota; kingdom Metazoa; phylum Chordata; class Actinopteri; order Gobiiformes; family Gobiidae; genus Gobius; species Gobius niger. The sequence goes on along the minus strand of NC_136860.1, from coordinate 11,572,878 downwards.
AGTTTTGGAGTTATTTTCAGGATATCTCCGGCTCGCTATCTGCTATCCAAAGCATCATAAAGTAAGCATTGCAAAGGGAGAGCTTAGTCCTTTTTTTACTCTGACATTAAAACTAAGATGTTAAAGGATAAAACTAGCTAAAAATCTCAACATTGACCACTGCAGTATTTCGCCTTAATCCCAGAAATATAAAACGTTGACTTTAAAGAGTATACTGACCGGTGACGGTGAGCTTAGCGCTGGAGATGTGTGGTCCACACACCACGCGGTAGTTGCTCTGATCAGATGCCTGGCACTTCTTGATCTTGAGCAGGTGACGGTCGCCGCTGATGCTGATGGCGTACTTGTCGTTGGTGTCCAGCTTTTGCGTGCCCTTGTACCAGGACAGGGTGATCTCGGGGTAGTTGATCTTGATCTCACACTCAAACACAGCCTCTTTGCCAGTGAAAGCAAATTGGTCGGAGATGTCCTTCACCACAGTGACAGGCTGAAAGGAGAGACACTTGAAAATCCTGAAACAAAACTTACAAGAACTGCAAAATATATCTGACCACATTTGTATAACTTTAAGTAAATTTTGAAGGCGTATGGTTTAGACGTCCTTAACGCTGAACCAACTACAACATTATGATAATCTCTATGGGTTTAGGCAACTCAAAGTGACACTGACCAGCTTTTCCAAAAAAAAAGTAGTGAGGCGAGTAACTTCATTCATTACAAGCGCATGTGTTGTTCTCCTTCCGCTCCTGTCTCTTTTAGTGCTGAATGAATGAATGAATAGTGTGGCATAGTGTGGAATAGTGTGGAATAGTGTGGAATAGTGTGGAATAGTGTGGAATAGTGTGGAATAGTGTGGAATAGTGTGGAATAGTGTGGAATAGTGTGTCGATGGCATGTAGGTCGTGAAAGATCAGATACAGCTTGCATTAGAGCTTTGGCCTGCAGTCTGAACATAGCCACACACACTGCAAACTCTTCCTTTCATATTTTTACAACTGACAGGTGTATGGGTCTGACCTCAGTTCTCTCCATCCTCTTCTGCAGATCAGCCACCAGTCGCGCCATATCCTCGTCCGACTCTCTGTCTCCACGTTCCAGTTCCTGCTGTGAAACACAGCAAATTATGTTTTACATTTTACATTTCAAACCATGTTGAAAATCTACCCAGTGTCTGTTTCATTTACCGGTTTTACACTTTCCTCTCCTTTCTCTTTCTTGAGCTGCTCCATGGCCTGCAGCAGCCCTCTGTAGTCAGTGATGCCGTACATTCGGGCATATTTTTCATACTCTTTGGGGTCCACGTTTCTCAGGAGTTCGACAATGTCAATGTTGTCCTTCTCCTCTTTCGGACTCTTCTGCTTGGATGGCGTCCTATGGAAAGGAAATGTAACTAATGCGTTATGTTCTGGTGACGTCGGAAAGTTCAAAAAGGACAGAGGAGCTTACGGACAGAGCGCTTATTTAACCAGGAATAATTGATATGGGAGAATTTCAAATAAGCTGTTTTAGATTGATATTGCATTCTCTAAGTGATCGAGTATCTGAAATCACTTTTTATTTGACCAAATAACTGCATAAAGCACTAAACCCTACACTATAAAAAAGGTGGTGTCACATTCACTATCTGCTCTGTCACCACAAATAAACAAATAAACAAATAAACGTGGACACTGGACAATGATCCAGAAATTGAAAAAAAGGTTAAACCAGAATTAGCCATAATAGTGAAAACATTAAATAGACTCAAACACTTACTGTATTACTCAATTAAAAGGCTGTAAGTAATTCAATAACTCTCCCTCTAGGATTTTGCGGGCAATTTTTGTGATTGTTACGGGCAAATGCCCAAATGCTCAAATGCCTGATCTTGCAGGCCATTTCTCCAAAAGTTGTGATGAAAAGTTGTGGGTTGGTTTTCTGTTGGAAACAATATATTTCTACATCAAAATCTAACTTCACAGTAGGTTTAACACCTTAACCCCCACCTGAACCAACCACATTTTCTCCAGTTTGGCTTTACCCAAATCTAAAAGCTTCTTGGTAAAAAGGGTCAAAATAGCAACAAAACTTAGGATGAAAATGCATCAAAAGAGCGCCAAACGTGACGAAAAAGCAACAAAAAGGCACAAAAAAAAGAGAACAGAAAAGTGATGAAAATGTGACAAAAATCCAACAAAAAAACGATGGAAAAAAAATGTCCAAAAAGTGACAAGTGACAACGACTTTTGTAGGTCTTTCGAATGAGGCTTTACACTGGCCTATAGGCTGTATCCTTTGAGATTTTGGGTAAAGCTAAACTGGAGAAAATGCACTCGGTGATGGAGGTTACGAGGTTAACCAAAGAGACGGGAATAAGAAAACACTTAAAATAGGCATTGTTTTAAATAGTTGTGTCATGTATAACGGAGCGCATCCCTTTTCAAAGCTTTGGACAGTGGAAGGAGCAGACCTGTCGCTGTGAGCGGCAGACTCTGAATCCACACAACCCTGCGAAAACAGAGCCCTCTCACTCACTGATATTGAGTACCATATCACATGATAATGATCTAGTAGCAGAAAAATGAGATTCTGACAGGGGGCGCAAGGATTACAGGGCGGCGCTCGCTGTAAAGTCAGATAGTGAGGAGAGGGCGGATTGTGAGTCGCCGCTTCAGTCTCAATTACGTAAACCCACGGAGGCGCTGGACACCTCTCCCTACGTGCAAATATAACAAGTTAAATGGATTGAACTGATCTGAAACTCACTTTAGTTGCAGGAAAGTTGCAAAGATACGCAATTGTTTGAATAATTGAGGGAGAGTTTAAATCGGTTTGGAAAAGTTGCAATGGCGCACTGATTTTGCAGAGTTATGATCGCAGCGTTCTGGAGGGACTGCAATAAAGCGAGCTGTCACTCACTTCTTGAGTTTGGCTCTGAGGTCTCCCTCCAGCTCGGCGCTCGCCTTCTTCTCTTCCACGTGCATGTCGGCGCTGGCCTCGATCTCGCCGTGCTTGTTGGAGGCCACACAGCGGTACTGGCCTGAGTCGGACTTGGTCACCTCGCGGATCTCCAGCTTGGACACCTCGCCCTTCTGCTCGATGGAGATGCGGCCGCCGTTTGTCAGCTGCCGCCACTTGCCCTTCATCCATTTGACGTTGGGGATGGGGTCGCCGCCCACTTTGGCAATGAAGGTGGCGGTACCCTCTGAGACGAAAGGGCAGGCAAAATGTTAGTACTGTTTATTGGATTTGATTGTTTGCTGACGGCACATTTTTGGATAAATAGGGAAGCAATTTAGCTGTACTATTTTAGCTAAAATATCATTAATTTGGTGTGGTGATCTAATGTATCTAATGTAGGTATTGAATCATATATTTGTGGTTTGAGCATCTTACTCTCTACAATGTTGACTGTCTTTGGTTCTTCCACAAAGTAGAGATTGTCAAGTTTCTTGGCCTGAGGAGCAGCAGGGGCTTCAGCCGGGGCAGGGGCAGCTCCTGATTTCTCTGCAAAGCAATAAATAACAGTGACAAATGATAAACTTTTTTCAGTTCACGCTACACCAGGTAACACGCTGAGTAAATAATAACTGGAGAAGAAAAGCTCCCTCGTAGAAGATTGCAAAGTTGGCTTATGTCACACAAGCCGTTAGCTTTACCTTTGACTGTGACTTTGGTTTTGCTAAAGTCGCTGCCTGCCTCGTTGGTGGCTTTGCAGAGGTAATCTCCTGCATCGTGCCTAGAGACGGGGCTAATTTCCAGACAGGCCGTGCCTTCGGAGAAAGTGATCTTGGTGCTTCCAGACGACACCAGGTCCTTCCGGTCTTTCATCCACTGCATTTTGAGAGGAGCAGAGCCGCACACGTGGCAGCGGAGAGTGAGCTTGTCGCCCTCGTCCACAGACATTGGCTTGAGGGGAACGTCAAAGACTGGAGGCTTCTTGGCCTCTGCAGGAGGGAGTGGGCAGGGTGCATTGTGAAGAAAATGTTGAAGCCATTATTAAAATGTATCTGAGGCGACGACATCAGCCAGCCAAAACATTATGTATCTATGTGTTAGACCTTAACAAGCTCACACTAACATAGATCAAAATGTATGTAAAATATGGTGGTACCTCATAGAATTTCTAGTTCACACGATAATAAAAACTTGTGCAAACTCACCTTTGATTTTTTAGCTTAACCAACTCTGCCAGTATCGCGCCACTTCTATTATTTAGTTATTCAGATTAAAATTAAAATCACACACTACAGTTCCCTTACATAATGTCATAGCTGACTGATCGATGGGCACAAATTTGTATGGCATAGTCAGTCATACACACATACTGGGATTTTCAAAAACCCACCGGAAATGCCAACAATGACGTCACAAGAGGCCTTCCCAGCCTCGTTGGCCGCGTGGCACGAGTATCTCCCACTGTCTCCAAGCTGGCTGCTCTTTATGCACAGCACGGCCACATTGCTCTTAAAACTGACGTCGTATTTGTCCGAGCTGAAGAGCTCCGCGCTGCCTTTGAACCAGCTGACCGACATGGGCTGGGAGCCGCTCAGACGGCCCTCGATCTTGACCAGTTTACCCTCCGAGTCTTCGATGTTCTCTGACGGCTTTTTAGTGAACATCGGCGGGCTTTTGCGCTCTGAATTAAGAGGGAGAGGGAAAACCGTGAGGAGGACAGTTTGAAAAGAGGCACCCCAAAAGAGACAGCAAGAAGCGGGGCTGAAACGACTGACAAGACAAACATGACCCGGACTGAACCTTTTCTAATTCTCTAATATCAAATTGCATATTTGTTTGTATTTTAGCAGATTTTAGCAGAATTTAGCTGTATATACATTTCAAGAAACCCAAATCTTCATCTCCAGTCCAAATCTTCACATCCAAACAGGACTGCAGCTAATTACCATTTAATAATTGACCAGTTAGCGATCTTTTATTGATTAGACTAACCATCTTTTTCAAAATACAATTTTAAGAAGATTAGACGGGAATGGACAGAAGGCTTTTTGATAAAGTTTTGACCGGCTTTATGATAGATATTTCAATTATTTCTTCACATGAAACAAAAACTTGCACAAAGTTAAATGCGCTCTCAGCTCAAATAAATTTAAAGATAAACAGCGTAACATTTTGGACTATGCTGTTGCGAACAAAACATGCTCCTAATGATCAGCTAAACACAGAAAATGCAGTTACTGCAGTGGGTAATCTAAGAATGGATTTGGATGAGATCCTAACCTATTCAAATCTCAAATTTTACTGAATTTAGTCGACATCTCCCTGGAGACGAGCTGGAGACGTACCCACTGCTGAGCCGCTCACAGCAAAGGCTCATGTTTGTACATTTATGAGGTATTTTTCAATGGTGAAAATATCTGTCATAAAATAAATGCTTGTATTTCAGTTTAATTTATTGGGTAAAATTCTATGCAGTAATGACAAAATAATATTTAGCCACACAGGCAAAGTAATTGCCAATTGTCAATAAATAAATAAGTAAGGCAGCGCAATTATAAGTGATGCAATATCTGTATCGCAAGAAGTCACTCAAAATCACCAAAGTCTTCCATCTGACTGAGATTTGTGCAAACTCAGCCTAAAATAAAAATGGATGGAACTCATAAAAGTTCATGGCCAAATCCTATCATTTAATGCCACAAATGCAAAAGATTTGTACATATTAATTTATTAAGATTTGTGACATTTCATCAAACAGAGGAATAAGGGGAAATTTCAATATTCAATAGCAAATTGGGCCCCAACGGAAACTTTTGAGGAAAATAAAATGTGCACAGTTTCAGCAAACACTGCAGCCGAATGCATTTTGTTCCATATTTTTGTATTTTGATGAACTTGTGCAGTAAAAATACTTGTACATTATTATTATTTCGAAAAAGGAAATTTATATTTATTGTCAATTTGAATCCGATTAATGTTTTATAATTACATTTTAGGCCTTAGTTCACTTAATGACTTCTAATGCTATTTAATGCCCTGCGGAAACCCTGTTAAATGTAGTGGAACAAACCATTTTGAAACAGTTTAGTAAAATATGGCAATAACATCATTACTGCATATGTGTCATTAAAGCCTATGTGACATAAGACTAATGTGGCTTTTCTGTTTGAAGAGTCCTTTCAAAAACTATGCCTCTTTGATAGAGTTATATTTGCTCAACTCGACCTATGCAAATGTGTACTAACTTTTTCTAAACTGCTCAGCGTCAAGCACAACAGAATACCTTTCACAGTGATTTCGGCAGAACAAGAGTCCTTCCCCATGTCGTTCGAGGCGTGACAGAAGTATCTGCCAGTGTCGCCCTTGTCCGCTTTCACAATGGTCAGGCAGGCGGTGTTATCGGCAAAACTGATCTTATAGTTGCCCCCGGTGCGGATGTCTTTGTGGTCTTTGGACCATGTGACTTTAATGGGGGCTGAGCCGGTCATGTGACACTCGAGCTCGATGCTATCGCCCACGGTAACCTCTTTGGGCGACAGCTTGCTGTCAAACGCTGGGGGGTAGCGCGGCTCTGCGGAGGTCACAGAAGAGTTGGACAAAAGGGCAAAACAGCACAAACGAAAAACACATGAAACGCATCGAAGACAAGAGAGATGTTGAGGCAAAAAAAGAGGAAGAGGAAAGAGGAAAAAACAAAAAAATACACATCGCCAGAGTTTCACAGAATGGACTTAATTAGAATATTTTCTTTTTTTTTCATTTCTAATTGCTAATCAAGTTTCATTGTTCTAAAGAGAGATAACAAATTTGCTTTTAAAGAGGTAGTACCTGATATTGTTTTGCTCATGGTAGAGTGAAACCCATTTTAGTCCCTTAGTTTATAGTCTGCATCATATTGTGAACAAACTTTTGAGCAATTACAAACCCTGAAGAGGCACTGATGAGCTATTTTGTTGTTGTTGTTGTTGTTGTTGTTGTTGTTGTTGTTGTTGTTGTTGTTGTTGTTGTTAGCATGAACGCGTCAGTGCAGCAATTTGCTCCCTGAAAGCTGTGTAACATGCTTATAAACGTATTGTATCTCCATGAAAAACAACAATGTAATGTGTTGGCACGTTAGAAAGCTTTGATCATTAGTTTAAACTTGAGCAGCTAACACTGTTTCATAAGGTAAAACATCAGGCAGTAACAAAATAAATAATTGATTCTTTTCTATAATTGTTTTGGGGAGTTTAGATTCCTCGAAACTCTGCAATGTGTATTTTATATCAAGATCCACCGACTTCTCACGTCTGCTGCAATATTTACACAAACCTTGCAGAGTGAGTTTGGCTCTGCAGGAGGCTGTGCCCACACTGTTGGTGGCCACACACGTGTACTCCCCACAGTGTTTCATCTCCCCGTGGCCGATTTGCAGTGCAGCCGTGTTATCTTCATATGACATAGAGAACTCCATTCCCTGCTTTAGAGGGGCACCGTCCTTCATCCAGGACACCTCTATGGGTGAGGAGCCGGCAACACGGCACTCAAACCTGACAGGCTGACCCACAGTCTCATGGAGGCTGGTGATCTTTTTAGGGAATGAGGGGGGAGTTTTGGCCTCTGCAGAAGGGAAATGTAGTCAATGGTAGGGAAAAGTATATGTGTTATATATCCGTAGACTTCAGGCACATAACCTGTTCCAGTTCTGGATGTCAGTTCGAGTGCTTTTGACCATGTCACTACAAAGACTGCGATGGAAGCTCACTTTCTACTAAATGCAATACTATATGTTTGTGAATATTGTGTCTCTGTTTTCAGAGGTCAAATTATACGCTAAGTTAGAACTTCCACTTAAAAAACATCGCCTCGCTGAAAAATGTCTACCAGACATCGTCAACTGGGTGAAAAATTCTACTCTGGTAAATGTTCATTGTTCAATTACAAGTGTTTTACAACACAATGCATTGAAAATGCATTGGAACATTACCAATGTCATAAAGTTTATGCTGCTCACCAGTGTCAGAGGATGAGAAAGGAGTAAATAAAAGTACCAACTCCACTATTGATAAATCTATATAATCTGTATCAATCCGCCCATCACAAGTATTTTAGTAAATAGGAACTACTTGTTACTTGGCCTATTTTTATTTATGTTCTACCAACAACATATTTGTTATAATCAGAGACTGTGGAAATTGCCTATTTAGCCGACTTAGAAATTCAAAAACAAAAAGTAGCTGACTTGGTGTTTGGAGAAGAAGAGGAAGACGAGATGGTAAATCTTAAAAAATAACTACTCACTGTTAAACGTTTGTGACACATTTGTCAAGTATCATTATTAAAACATTTACAAAACTTTCCTCATAATTTTGTTAAAATATTTGGGGCTGACGCTGTCAGAAACGGTAAAAGGTCGACCCTTTTACCGTAGGGTAAGTAAACATTTTATCAGTGATGTATTATGTATGTACAAATGCTTAATAGTGTGTAGTTACTATAAAGTCAAAGGCAGGAAAAGCCAAGATACCCACCCAGAACGTTGAGTTTGCAGCTGGTGGACGCAGAGCCGATCTTGTTCTCAGCTTTGCATGTGTATTCTCCAATGTCGGCCTTGGTGGCCTTGCTGAGTTTCAGACAAGCCACGCCTTTGGAGAACTCCAGTTTACAGGTGGCACTGGAGCGTACTTTCCCGTCAGCCTTGAACCAGGACACGGCAATGTCAGGCGTTCCGGCCACATGGCACTTCAGGCACACCGCATCTCCAGACGTCACCTCCATGGGCTCCAGAGACTCAACAAAGTATGGAGGCTCTGCAGGGACAACAAAATGATATCACTTTTGCAATAGCTTCAACCTGTCAGCCAGGAGGCACTTATATAGCTGGGACATATACCGTAAACTTTTTTGTCCCTTACTACTGATCGGTCTTGATTTTCAATCAATGCTGTGATTCTCCAAATAATTCTCAGCTTAAACAAGTAATTTCTTTTCGACCCAGTAGCCATTCAAAACAAAGTTGTTTCCATGATATTCCTCAAAGTCCAAAGTTGTTATTACATTATAACTCTTTGATTTAACGATGTTGCAGAAACATAAAATTAATATAATTCAATAACATGTCATATATTTTGTTAATTTCTTAAATCTGTACAAAAATGTCAAAATAAAAAAGGAACCTTTTGTAAAGTTGTATTTTATTTATGCTCCAGGGCAATGCGATACAATACGGTGTCCTGTGTGAATGCTGCCATCTGTTGGCGTACTTCTGGTACTGCAACCCATGCAGCACATTTTAAATCCAATGTATTTGTTTTGTGTTTCTACCTTCCATTTTTTTTTTGGCAAAATTGATCTTTTAGTTTCTTTCTACTCTCTAAACGCTGCTGCATCTTGGTTATATCCTCAGCCAATCAGAGGACATGTTACATCATTTATCAGAGTCCCTTTCATGAGGGTTTAGAAGTGGTTATTATCTATTTTCCCAAAAGCCTTAAATAAAGACTTATGCACTCACCGAGGATGGACACGTTGGCGTGGCACGCGTCCTTGCCTGCGTCGTTGGACACTTCGCAGGTGTATTTGCCCGCGGCCTCCTTGTCATCTGTGCTGAGACACTCCAGGATGCAGGAGCTCTCCGTGGTGGTGATGTTGTATTTGTAGGAGGCAAAGATCTGCTGGCCATCTTTGTGCCAGCTCACTGTGATCTTTGGTGTGCCGGTGTAGGTGCACTCTAGAGACAGCGGCTTGCCCTTTTCCACAGACACATCCTTCAGCCTCTTCACGAAGGCCGCGGGCTCTGAAAGAGGAACATCCAATCATTTCATTGCCCCAAAGAAAAGTTATTATCTTCTTTTAAAAACTAAACAAGAACAAAAACAAACAACAAGTAAAGTCTAAGACAGAAGAGTTTAAAGGTTGGCCGCGCTGTATTTCCAACAGGTACTTGACAGCTTTATGCCACATCAAGAAAAGCCAAAAAGTGACAAAGGCATATTACAGGACATAAGATCAGACAGATTCTGTCTTGTCACCTCCAAGAAGTAAGAAACCCATGGGCACTCCCATCTCAGGCAAAGAGTGGAATGTCATTTAAGAGTTTGATTTAAATCACAGTGATATTCGTGGTTGTAACCCCCTAATGTCGCTCAGTCTGTTCCGTTCCCTTTCTTTTGATGAAGTGAATCTGCTGCTGCTGTGTCTGCAATGAACAGATTTTATAATGGACTTCAATGTATTATGTATTTTCATTATATTTGCTGGGTAAATGTATTTGACTGTGTGAGCAAGCCAAAGGCAAATTTCTGCAATCACTGCATGGTAGACAATAAAGTTCGTCTATTCTATTCTATTCTAGCAATTAAGTCCAAAAAATTTTGTATACTTAATTGCCAGAATAGAATTGAGCGCATATAGAGTCACTACGAGATCTGCCTACTTCCAAATGATCATAAAGCATTTACTTACAAAATTTCAGTTAATAATAAAATGACCCTATCTCATAACACATTTGTTTTGTGCAAATAGGGTAACTATACCAGCCATAAAATTCCAGTGAGAAAAGGCTTTAAAACAAGTGTTGCGTATATATATTCTCATCTATGCTTGAGAAAATGTGACTTTTTAGGACAAATCTCTTTGCGAAAAGTAACTTGAAAGCACAGACAGTACGTATCTCTTTAACCCTCCTGCATAGTTACTGGACTGTCACTTGCGTCATTTAAATTCCCAGCCCCTGAAATATAATTGCTTAGCCAGCAGCAGTATCCGCTTTTTATGTCCACAGCCTAACACTATTAAAGTTTTAAATTTAGAAGGGAAACATGCAAGGATTACAAGGTACAGCAATACTTGAAAGAAAAAAAAAAGATTACAAATCACAAAACTGTACTTCTTAAATTAAACTGAACAAAGAAAAAAAGTGTTTAATCACAAAAAGAGGAAGCATGTTTTTCAGTTGTCAGCCAGAGTATTTGTAATCTATAATGTATGTTGTGGTTTCAGTAAAAAGTCAAACACACTGTTGTAAAAGCAGATAAACATGTAGCATAAAAGTGCTAACTTAAGCGACTATGCAGCATTCCTAAAAACCACAGTGAGATTCCCATATCACTTGACCATTTAAATCTTCCAGAGTCATTTCATTAGCAAACACATGCGATTAAAATCGACACAGCGCTGCTTGAAATACCTCGAGTCAGTTTTAATTCCGTTTAAGTCCGCGTATTGCATGACTAACCTTTGACCATGAGGTTGACCGGGCAGCTCTCGGACCCTGCCTCATTGCTGAGCTGGCAGGTGTACTCCCCGCCGTGGGATTTGTCCACATTGTAGAGCTCCAAAAGGGCCTGGCTGTCCTTCAGGTAAAAGTTGCAAGTTCGCCCGGAAACAATCTCCTTTGTTCCTCTAAACCATTTCAGTTTGAGGGGAGCACTGCCCTTCACCATGGCTGAGAAAGTGACAGTGGAGCCGGGCATGGCTTCCACTGGCTGGGGCGGCACCACGAAGGATGGAGGCTCTAAATATAAAAAGATTAAACGTGCAAACGTATCAGATTTCAGGGCTGCCAGTACAAGGGAGGGGCGAGAGAGATTTCACTTCTATATCTGGAGGTGGTTATGAGGATGAATCCGAGCTCAAGAAACACTATCTTGATATGAAGCAAGTGGCTGCAAAATTTCTCAGGCTTTGCTAGGCCCAGATATACGTATAAAACATGACAAATGTACGCTTTGGACTCACATACAAACATTTAACGTACATTAAAAGATTCAGCAGTCGCCCTTTGGGAATGTCAGCTGACCAAGAGGTGCCAATGTGTAAATTGCGTAAGATAGTAAAAATAGCCGTTTAAGTGGAACACACCAACTTTATAGCTCCTTAGGCCCTAGTTACATGGATATTTTTAAGAACTCGTATTCATTTATGTGCTTCTGCTGCTTCTGCTGCATCTGCTGCATGTTTTCAACATGTTAATCGTAGATCATAAAAGCATACTTTTTTAATTTACATTATATGAAGTTCAGAAATGGTTCTCACACTAAGTACCGTTGAAAAATCATTGGCTTTTCAGTTATCACTAGACTACTGTGACTATACGAGGACTAAACCATGGCTTTATGAGGACTAACTCCGGAGGGACAAAAATATAAATCTTTCTAGATTCTGCAAACTTTTAGCAATACATTTTGAGAACCAATGAAGCAACAAAATATAAACAAGAAATGACAACTGCGAACAAGTTGCTGCAGCAGTAGCAGAGGTGGGTAGTGAACATTTACAATTACTCAATCACATCTTGGAGTAACTTTTTGAAGAAATTGTATTTTTAAATGTAATTATTTTACGGCATTTGCTTGACCTTGGGTAGCTATTATCATGCTTTTTATAATAGCATGTAAACAACTTTAAGTGTGCTTATAGGGAAGAGCAGGGCAAAGTGAGACACCATTTGCTTTGGTGATTATTGTGCAAAAACAATTCAACATAAATACACATTTGAACCATTTAGCTACGTTTTGGTGGCACAGAGAGTAGAGCGGTTCATATTGTGATTGGAGGATCGGCGGTTCGAATCCTGCAGGTGCACACTGTCATTGTGTCCTTGGGCAAGACGCTTCACCCACCTTGCCTCTGCGTACACTGGTCTGTGAATGCGAGTGTGAATGGGTGACTGGTTCCTTGACATAAAGCGCTTTGAGTGCCTAAAGCAGGTAGAAAGGCGCTATATAAATGTGACCAATACCGTTTGTGCTCTAAACAATGTGGCATTGGACCCAAGTACATATTTCTCCCTTTTTTGTAGTAGTAGTAGTTGAGTAAATGTTTCAGCTTCTCTACCCACCTCTGGTAGAGAGATTACATATTCATTCTTGAATTGGTAATTGTGAACCAATAATAAGCAATAAATAGCGACAGTCCTCATTAAAGTATCAAGTAAAGATTGGTAGCACTATACTTGTATTACTTCAGCAGGACATACCTTTTACCACCAGTGTGGCAGTGGTCTCACAGGAGCCAGCCTTGTTGACAGCTTTGCATTTGTAAGTGCCAGAGTCGGTCAGCTTAAGAGTGGGCACTTTGAGGCTGCAGTTGTTGTCTGTGAATGAGATCTCATAGTTTGGCCCGCTCTGAATCTCTTCACCGTCGTGATACCAAGTGACAGTGATCGGCGAAGAGCCCGACACTTTGCACTCCATTTCTCCGGCTGTGCCCACCACCATGTTACAATCCTTCAACTTCCTCGTAAAGGTGGGAGGAATGAGCTTATCTGTTCGGGGGGAAACGGTAAATTAGCAGAGTGCTGGGGCAAAAGTGAGGATGCTACTCTACTGGCAATAGAGCTGGGTATCACAACCCAATTAGATCACTTCACAAAAGCCCAAACATTCACTTAAGATGTTAGTAAATTGATTCATGAGGCAGATGTTTTTGAAATTTTGACTTCATAAGTCAAGATTCCAAATAATACCCAGCCCTACTCATCAAACTATGAGAAAAAGAAGGGACCAACCTAAGACTGTGAGATTTATCTTACTGAGGTCCTTCCCAACCTCATTTATAACCTCAAAAGTATATTCTCCAGAGTCCAATTTCTCTGTAGAGAGCACATTCAGGCAGGAAATCATCCGAGAAAATGAGATTCTGTATTTTCTGCCAGAGGCCAACTCAACACCATCCTTAAACCATTTCGGTTTGAGTTCTGGACTTCCGCACACTTTGACCTCTAGGGCGGCTATATCGCCAGCCGTCACACTCAGTGCATCAGGCTTATCCACTATCTTAGCTGGTTCTGTGAACAAGACAAGGAGCAGAGCACGTTCAAATTAGACCTGCAAAAGAAGAGTGGAAGAACTGCAAGAGAGAGAGAATTATTTGGTTACAAACCTAGGACAGTCAAGTTAGCGAAACACTCCACACTCCCAGCATCATTTCTGAGTTGACAGGTGTATTTGCCGGCCGTAGATGCATTGGCCTTAAAGACTTTAAGAGCGACCTGGTTGTTCTCAAAGGTGATTTTCTGGTTGTCACTGTCCCTGAGAACGTCCTTGTCCTGAAGCCAGGACACAGTAATGGGCTCAGAGCCTTTAACAGTGGCCTCTAGGGTCACCTCCTCTCCCAGTATCACTGTCAAGTTTGACAGTTTCTTCACAAATGATGGTGGCTCTGAAGAGAGCAAAATGCAAAGTCAGCAAGGTGGCAAGTAATTTCACTGATTGAGCTGATGCACACCAATTTGAACTGACCTCTCAGTTTAACTGATGTCTGGCAGGTGTCACTTCCTACATTATTCGATGCTTTGCACTCGTATTCGCCAGCATCAGACGACTCTATTCCAATCACATGCAAAGTTGCAGAGCTACCCTCGCTCAGCATCTTGTACTTCCTGCTCTCCATCAAAGGCTTCCTGTCTTTGAACCAGGTGATTTGAAACGGAGCTGTACCACTCAGCTCGCAGTACAGACTCACGTCCTTACCCTTCAGACCCTCCACGGGCTTGGGCACTTTTACAAAGTATGGGGGCTCTACAGAAAGATCAACAATCTGTTAGGCACATAACGGTGACGGTCAAAATCTAAAACTTGGGTTTTCAAGCTGACACCAATAACCACTGGGCAAAATTGTAAAGCCAAATCTTCAAGACTAAGTGGAATTAATTTGGACAAAACCTATTCTGGAAATATTCTCTATGATAAATAATTGAAAAAAAAAAAAAATAATAATAAAAACATTTGGTGACATCAATTTGTTAAGTCAGATTACTGCTTTCTATTGCTAGAAGAATGCTTGTGTTCTTAACAAATAAGGTTTTACAAATAAATTGAGAGAGAAAAGGTAAACAAATCATTCAAAACATTTGGATCAAGTGCAGTATTATAGTTTCTGTTTCATTGATATGGGATCAAATGGAATGGTGTGTGTTGAAAATAATAAAGATTTGTGGTGGTGAGTTAAAACGTAAGTGTGAAAGTATTAAAAGGGATAAAAAATGGAAAAAAAAAATATTAAGAATTATTTTGTGAATGGATAATGAAGTCTAGCATTTTTGCAGTCTCTGTCTACTCAAAGGTTAGGCAATGGTATGAAGTTAGAGGGTTGTGCCATTAGTCGTGGGGTTACAGATGTCAGCTTGCCGCGCCTTGCCTAAGACAGCTCAGTATTAGCCAGCGCATCAAGAGGGTCATGGTGTAAGCAGTCTACAGTGAGGCTGACCTTTAACGGTTAGAGTGGTGCTGCAGCTCGCACTGCCAGCATCATTCTGTGCTTCACACGTGTAAACTCCGTCATCATCAGAGTTCGTTGTGTGCAGCTCCAGCACTGCCACCGAATCGGCAAACGTTGTCCGGTAGTTTCCCCCGTCTGTGAGCCTGGTGTCCTGCTTGTACCAGGTCACTTTGAGAGGAGCTGTGCCACTGACTTTGCACTCCAAACGGAGCGGCTCGCCCTGCTTCACGCATTTGTTGGCAGGGAGTTTCAGCACAAACTCTGGCGGTTCTGGAAAGCCAAAGTGCATACATATATGTTAGTAGACATAAGAAAGAAAGGACATACACAAGACGACACTCATTGTTAAGAGCATATGAGGTGGCGATGATGTGATGGCAACAAAGTTAAGAGCAAAGACAAAATGGCGATGAAAACGCAAGTATTTCACTAGCAACAAAAACATATAACAATAAGCTGCTACAATGCTAAATACAAAATGAAGCTACTTTAAATAGCAATAAAAATGAGAGATGAAAAGCCACAATGGTCTGGGATGATGGAAATGCTTATCAAACCTTTGACAGTCAAGTCTGCACTACAGCGTGCAGAGCCAGCGTCGTTGCTGACTTGACAAGAGTAAACTCCGCTCTGGGAGACCCCCACTGAATAGAGCTCTAAGAAACAAGAGAGGCCCTCGAGGCCAGTAAAACAACTGGGTCCAGTCATGAGCTCTTTGTCGTCTTTGAACCATTTCATTGTGAAAGGGGGTGTTCCTTTAAAAATGCCCTTGAAGCGGACTTTGGCATTGGGTAGCGCTGATTGCGATTCAAGTGGAGTTACAAAGCTTGGAGGCTCTGAAGACAAGATGGTGGAAGTTAAAGATATACTCACCTTTACCTTTGAAGACATTACATTTACAGTGGGTTCAGGAAGCTTTCATGTTAATATGTTGAGGTCTGACAAACAATAGAATGATTCTGCAGACTTCAGGGTTTTAATAGTTAAGTCATTAATACATTTATAATTTCTTCTATTTCTATTTTTTATGTAAAAAGCTCTAGGTCTATAAACTTTCTGAAGCCACTGTATATTGCATTAAGAGGCGTTTCTAACCTTTGACCATGAGAGAGCCACTGCACTGGCAGCTTCCAGCAGCATTGGTCAGCTTGCAAGAGTATGATCCTGCGTCAGTTTGCTCTAACTGCTCGATTTCAACAGACACCGAATTGTCCTGCTGAATAAGTTTATGTTTGACGCCACTCGTGATTTTGCTCCCGTCTTTATGCCATTCCACTGAAATAGGCAATGAACCAGATATCTTGCAGTATATCTGTACAAAAGAACCCAAAATCTCCTGCATGTCGACAAGAGGTTTGATGAAGCTTGGAGCGATTACTTGATCTATTACCGAGAAAATCAAAAAAAGATCACTCGAAAAGGTTTATAAATGCATAATAACAATAATAATAATAAAAAAAGACTGTGCTCTTTACACTGACCTAGCACAATGACTTTGATTTTACAAGTGCAGCTGCTGATGTGGTTCGCTACTTCAAAGACATACTCTCCTTGGTCCTCTTTCTGAGCAGCCTGGACTTTGAGGCTGCTAATGTTGTTTTCAAAAGAGATCTTGTGTTGCCTGATTGACTGAAGCTCTTTCCCATCTTTGATCCATTTGATTTTAAGTTCAGGGGAGCCTTCGACCTTACAGTCCAGGCTCACCGGATCTCCCACTGAAACCTTAATCACCTCGGGTTTCTCTGTGATTCTAGGCGGCTCTATGAAGCAAATGAAATCACCTCAGGAATCTACATCAAACTACTTTGAACTCACGAAATGTGCTCAACTATACCTTGCACAGTCAGGTTTGCAAAGCATTTGTCCTGACCAGCATCATTAACCACCTGGCAGGTGTACCTCCCCCTGTGACTAGCTTCACAGGCAGCGATTCTCAGAGTGGCCATATTGTTCTGAAAGGTTCTCTCAATTTTGGGGTCCTCCAAAATCCAGTTTTCATCTTTCTGCCATTGAACAGAAAGTGAGGGAGATCCTGCCACAGTGCACTGAAACTGGGCCATTTTACCCAGAATAGTTGTTGTGTCTTCAACCTTTTTAGTGAATGTTGGTGGTTCTGGAAAACCATCACATGATATAAATAAAGCAAATGATTTAAAACACACAAATTTCCAATCTGACACTAACCTTTAAGTTTAAGTGTAGTCTTACAAGTACAGCTCCCCACTTCATTAGAAACTGTACACTGGTATTCACCAATATCTACTGAGTCACATTTGTGCACATCTAGACCCATTATCTCATTTGCCTGAGAGAAGTTGTGTTTTGAACTGGGTTTCATCTCCTTTGCATCTTTATGCCATGAAATCTGAAATGGAGGAGTCCCTGCAACTTGACATTGAAAACCAGCAGTGGACCCTTTCACGATATCAGCTGGAGCCAACTCCTTGATAAAACTAGGTGGTTCTGGGACAAAACAGACAACATTATGTCAGCTAAATGTCTATGTCTTCACTCTGAATTTCAGAGATGACAAACTGAACACAATCTTCTTTGTGAATTGTTTCAATGGTAGGACTAACCTTTCACTTTGAGCTCCATGCTGCAGCTCTCGCTGCCTGCCTCATTTCGAGCTTCACAATAGTAAAGACCACTGTCTTTCATGTCTGTGCCACTGATCTCCAAAATGGCTACAGAGTTAACAAAGGCTATCTTGTACCTATTACTTGGGCTGATCTCAGAGCCCTCTCTGAACCAGTAGATGTCGATTTCAGGTGTGCCAGTTACCTGGCACTCAAACATTTTACTCTGACCAGGTCGGACTACAGACAAGCGGGCTGGGGTACGGGTGAATTTTGGTGGCTCTGAGGAATGACATGAAATAATAGTAAGCTCTGGTCCATCTCAATACACTTGTATAATGAAGAAACAATATTCTAAATAAAAGAAGCATACCTTTGACAAATAAAGTTGCCTGGCAAGATGTTGACCCTACATCATTCTGTACTTCACAAACATATTCTCCAGAGTCTGTTGTTTTGGCAAAAAATAGCTCCAGAGAGCTGGATGTGTTGTCCTTAACAACAGAGCAGTCAAGACTGGACACAATCTCCTTATTATTCTTAAACCACTTAATGGTTAGCGGTGCTGTGCCTGAGACCAGAATGTTAAACTGGACTTTTGATCCCGGCAATACATTCAGAGATTCAGGCTTTTCGAGAATAGATGGTGGTTCTGCCAGAAAAAATTTAAGATATTTTAGTCCATAAGGTTATTTCACATATACGGATGAAAACGTATAGACAAACCTTTTACAAATAAGACAGCAGAGCACTGCACAGTCCCAGCTTTGTTCTTAGCAATACAGGTGTAGTTGCCACAGTCTTTAGAGTCAAGATTGGAGATTTCCAGGAAGGCCACATTCTCAAAGAATGTGCATTTTTGTCTCTCGCCTGATAGTACCTCACTATCATCTTTAAACCACTGTATTGTAATAGGCAGCGATCCAGAGACAAGGCACTCCATATGAGCAAAAGATCCTTTAATACCTTCAATCTGCTTCAGTTTTCTCGTAAACGATGGAGGGATAATTTGATCTAACATAAAAACGTGAAAATTTAAATACTAAATGGTATGACACCTATTTTAAAAATCACAATTTATGTGCACTGACCTAGGATTGTCAGAGAGGCCTCACAAGAGCTGTGACCTGCATCATTTGAAACCTCAAAACTATATTCTCCACCGTCACTCTTTTCAGTTTTCATAATCTTCAGAACAGAGCTTGTGTCAGTGTTGTGGACTTTATATTTCGCCACAGAGGTCAACTCTTTGCCTGACTTTAGCCAGCGAGTCTTTAGTGGCTTTGTGCCTGAGAACCTGACCTCAAGAGTGGCTGGATCGCCCTGAGTTACACTGATGGACTTGGCTTCCTCTGTTATCTTTGCAGGCTCTGCGATTAAAACACAGTTGTTACCTCTCATCTCAAATCGCAGTCACAGTCAACAAACAACTCAACACTACATCTAGTTATCAAAATGAACCTTAACCAACCTTTAACAGTTAGCACCGCTGAGCATGTCTGGCTCCCAGCCTGATTCTGTGCCTGACAAGAGAATTTTCCCCCGTGTTGGCTCTGAAGATTGGTAATGTCCAGTAGAGCGGTCCCATTGTCATACGTAAAATGAATGTTTTCAGACTCTTTTAGTTCGTGACTATCTTTCAGCCAGGTCACTGAAATTGGCTCAGAACCCTTCACAGAGCACTGCAGAGACACATTACTACCAACTAATGAGCTGAGATTCTCCAGTTTGCGGACAAACGTTGGTGGTTCTGCGAAGAAACAATTGTACAGCTACATTACTTGAAATCATAGTAGTGTAAACTGAAACCAATGACTTAATCAGCAAAAGTCCACATTTTTTATACCCTGAAGCCTCACGTTTACAAACCTACCTTTTAGTGTAACTTGGCAATCACATGAAGCCTTGCCGACTTCATTCTCTACAGTACACTGATAGGAGCCAACATCTCCAGTTTCTACAGTGAGAACCTGTAGAGCTACCAGACCATCCTTCACTGTTAGCCTATGTTTCTTGTCATTTCTAACCGGCTTTGTATTCTTGTAAAAGCACACAGTGAAAGGAGCTGAACCAGAGACTTCACCCTCTAAAGTCATCTCCGAGCCTTTTACCACATCTTTGGAGTCCAAACTACGAATGAAGACTGGTGGCTCTACAAGAAGTAAAGTATTACTATTAATGCGACAATAACGGTGTGGATTAGACATTTCCGCATCCATCGCGAAACTGACCTTTCACAGTAACAGTGCTGCTGCTGCGGTCACTACCAGCCTCATTGGTGGCCACACACACAAATTCCCCACTGTCCTCCACTTTGCAGTCAACAATTTCCAAAGAAGCCACTGAATCACTCAGTGTGATTGTGTATTTAGGTCCAGAGTTGATTTCCATCTCATCTTTGAACCATTTAAAACCAATAACAGGGCTGCCTGTCACTTTGCATTCCAGCTTGGCAGTGCTCCCGCTTGTGATAAGTTTGGTTGCCTCTAGTTTTCTCACAAATACAGGAGGTTCTGAGAAAGAGGTTAAGATTTAAGATGACACAGAAGATCTGTTAGTATATCATGATGCATGAATGACGTGGAATGGTATATCTGTAAAACAGACACCTTTCACAAAAAGGGCAGCAGTGCAGTCCACTTTTCCTGCGTCGTTGGAGACTTGGCAAGTGTACTTTGCTGAGTCACTCGGTTTAACAGATGAAAGCTCCAGAGAAGTCGAGGAGGCATCTTTCTTTATAAAATAAGTGCCTCCAGAAACAATCTCCTTTTCTTCTTTGAACCATTTTACAGCCAGAGGAGCTGTTCCGCTGAAAGCTGCTTTGAGTGAAATTGTGGTTCCTGGTATGACATCTTGGTTCTCTGGTTTTACAGTGAACATCGGAGGTTCTGGATGTCATAAAAAACATATTTGCATTTCATGTTAAAATCAGAGCAGTATTTTTCTAGGGTAAATTAAAAAAATAACAACCAAGCCTTTATAACCTTTGACATAAAGAGTTCCACTAGTTTCCTTGAAGCCAGCTGAATTTGTGGCTTTACATTTGTACACTCCAGAGTCTGGCTTTTCCAACCGGACAATTCTTAGAGTCGCCGTGCTTTCCACAAACTCTGACTGGAATTTGGCTCCAGAAGTAATTTCCTTATCATCTTTGAACCAAGTTATGGTCATGGGCTGAGAGCCAGACACTTTACAATCCATGGCAACATTGTTTCCAATGTTTGCATCAACTCTTTTAAGAGACTTGGTGAAAGTTGGTGGCATAATCCGATCTGGGTGTTGATGAAAGAAAGGTGAATGCAGCTAAATCATTCTACCCTGTACTAAAACCAGACATAAACATTTCAGTTCTATTTTACAAACTAAAGAGACAAAGACAAAATGCAGAATAAAGTCAGAGAAGTATAGAATAGTATAAAAGTATATCAAATCGGAAATTGACTTAAAAAAAAAAAGCCATTTTCAAAAAGCACTACGACTACTATTACTAACCTAACACAGTGACTGAGAATGTGCACTGGTCTTTTCCAACTTTATTAGACACTTCCATCTTGTATTCTGAGGTGTCTCCTCTGTCTGCTGAAAGGATCTTCATGGTGGCAACATTGTCCTTGAGTGTCATCTTATATTTACGGCCACTTATCATCTCTTTGCCCTCTTTCAACCATTTCACTTTAAGTTCAGGGCTTCCTGAAATGGTACACTCCAATGTGGCTGAATCCCCTGCTGTCACACTGATGGACTCGGCAGGTTCAATTATTCTAGCTGGTTCTGAGATAAAACATTTTGAGATTTAAATAAGAAATCAAAGCAACTCTAACAATCTGTGTCTTAACGACAAAAGCAGTCTAACCTTGCACTGTCACGGTGGCTTCACATTTAGCTTGACCAGCCTCATTTTCAGCTTGGCATAAATACTTGCCACCATGGCTAATGGCTACTGACGTTATTGACAAGCTTGCGACATTGCTCTCAAATGCCATCTTAA
Organism: Gobius niger; assembly: GCF_951799975.1. Taxonomy (NCBI): domain Eukaryota; kingdom Metazoa; phylum Chordata; class Actinopteri; order Gobiiformes; family Gobiidae; genus Gobius; species Gobius niger. Next base: position 11,551,173 of record NC_136860.1, on the reverse strand, counting down.
TATTTGGATCATCATCTCTCAGAATCTCTGAGTCTTTCATCCATTTTACTGCAATTGGAGCCGAGCCCTTTAAAGTTCCTTGTAATTTCACTGGATTTCCCAACACAGCTGTTGCACTTTCAACCCTCTTTGTGAACGTTGGGGGTTCTACAAAAATACATTAACATATTACTTTGCTTTATGTCTAAAATTTTCTCATGTAAAATATATAATTTTCTTTTACAAACCTTTGAGTTTAGCTACTGCTTTACTTGTAACTTTTCCAACATCGTTAGAAATAACACATTGGTAGTCACCAACATCTGCGCTTTCAAAAGTCTGGATCTCAAGCCTTGCCAGATTATCTTCAGAGACTATAGTGTGTTTTTTATCACTAGAGATCACTTTTTTGTTTTTTAACCAACTGATCTCAAAGGGAGCTGTTCCTGTAATCTCACACTGCATCTGCGCAGCTGCTCCCTTTACTGTATCTACTGCCTGCAACTCTTTTCTAATGGATGGGGGCTCTGTGTAAAAGCATAAACACCGTTAAATATCAAGGTCCCAATTACTGAAGTGTGTTGCATTCACCCATGACTCACATACCTTTCACAGATATAGCAGTGCTGCAGCTCTCAGTACCCGCATTATTTGACACCTCACAGGTGTAATTTCCACTGTCATTGACCAGAACATTAAGAAACTCTAAAGTAGCCACTCCAGACTTAAAAGAGATTTTGTATTTTTCTCCATCACTTAATTCTCTCTCATTCCAAAACCAGTGGATGTGGAGCTCGGCTGATCCCTTCACAGTGCACTGTAAGCGTGCAGTTATACCCTGTTTCCATATGAGCTTTGGATCCATTTTTTTGGTAAAAGTAGGGGGCTCTGAAAAGAGTATTCAACACCACAGAAATAAGACACAACAGAACTTTACATTACAAAGACACACAAAGAGCAAAAGATAAGCGGTACAAAAGGTTAGCAACAGCTTGCAGTTGGCTGAAAACTCATGGTAAGCCAGTCTACGACCCTATCTCTATGAGTACATCGCCTATAGGATCTTACCTTGAACTGTTATCACAGCCTCACAGGTTGAGCTGCCAGCCTCATTGGTGGCTGTGCAAATATACTTCCCAGAGTCCTTAATTTTAGACTTGGGTATTTCAAGGACTGCAACCTTGTCTTCAAAGGATAGCTTACAGTCCATGCTCTGGTGGACCTTCTTGCCATCCCTTGTCCAGGTGACCGTGACACCACTGTCCTCGTCCACCTGGCACTCCAGCCGTAGCAAGTCATTGAGAGCAATCGAAACTGCTTCAATGGGTTTAACAAAACTTGGCTTATTGATAACATTGAGGTTTGTGGTAAAGGTAGCAGTGCCAACACTGTTGGAGGCTTTGCAAAGGTACACTCCTTGGTCAGTCATTTGTAGACTTTTAATGAGAAGGGAACACTTGTTTTTGTCACTTTTCATGACATAGTTCCCTTCTGAAGAAATGGCTATGTTGTCCTTGTGCCATATTATCTCCATGGGCAGGCTCCCAGTGAGTGAACACTGGAACGAGGCCTGTTTGCCCACGAACAAAGTCATAGGGTCTGGTTTTGATACAAATATTGGAGGATACATTTCTATGGAGAGCAGGTAAAACATAATATTCAGTCAATGTTTAACCAAATATTACAACACCACATTAAAGAGAACTGTCATATTTCTCAAATACAACACATAACAGACAACCCTTATATTTGCCAAACGTGACACCAGATCCAGCTCATGAAGAAATTACTTCCACATTGCATCTCACTGAATCATGGTGAAGCACAGTGCAAATATAAAATTCTCTCTCTCTCAAACAGAAATAGTGTCAAGAGAAAAAGTCCCATTGGGAGCTTACCTGTGACAACGAGCTTGGCTTCACATCTGGCAGCGCCGTGTTTATTTGTTGCTTTACAGCTGTATTCACCACTGTCAGCCTTGGCAGGATTCAGGATCTCCAAAGAAGAGCTGGTGTGGCGGCTGAGGATCCTGTACTTCTCACTTTGTTTGATCTCAAGGTCAGATCGGTACCATCTGAAGGTCACATCTGGAGCATCTTCAATGTCACATTCAAACTTTGCATGACTGCCGACATTAATCTCCAGTGGGGTGATTTTCTGCCTGAAAACTGGTGGAACTGTGGCAGACACAAAAAATGAAAGAAAAACAAATACACATTAAGTTTGACTAGCTTATTTTGCTAAGTAGATAATTTATCTTAAATGATGGAATGTACAATGATGGGAAACAAAGTAGGAGTTGCTGTGGAGGAAAAACTTGCAAGAGATTATGAAGAGATTATCATGGGGCGAGTAGTCAGGCTAGAAAGAAGAAAAGATATGAAGATACTGCAATGAAAAGTTTAAAGCGTGAAAGCATGCTTGTGTGTATGTAATTTGCATTCCAATTAAATTCTACCTGGTCAAGGAGAAATAACAATATTTCTCATGAGTTGTTTCTAAAATACTTTAATTCACATGGAAAATTACAAAATTATATTGAAGTAGCATGTTTTAGTTTAATAAGGAAGAATGTTGGTTTGTTCTTTCTGCAATTCTACTTATCTATAGAAACAACTCATTTAATGTGTGAGTAAATACTGAGCATTTATGAAAACGGATATGTTTTCACAACCTTTACAGCAAATATTATATAATATAATAGTATATTGTATGAATATATTTTGCCAAGAGCATGTTCTACAGAGGAGACAAAACAAAGTGTGTTAGTATCATCCAGCAGCTGTAAAATGGTACTCATGCTGAGCTATGGAATAAAGACTGAAAACAAAGTGGAAATTAGCATCTTGTGTGATGACAATCTTGGATGAAACGTTTGTCTGTGATTGATTAGTTTTTGGGATGAATGAATGAAGAACACATCCAAATTTCCAGTTCCCAAACCTCTTGAGACCACAGTCAGTCTTGAAGATGTTGTGATCTTGCCAGCTTCATTTTCAGCCTCACAGACATACTCTCCTTGGTGCTTCTCCTTCACAACTTTGTTGATAACCAATGTGTATGTGTCAGTGTCTTTTGAACACTTGAACTCTTTGCCAGACTTCACTAATTGTCCATTGAAAAACCAGTTTACCGTAGTGACATATTTTATAGTAGTGGAAAAAGTTACTTTACTTTCTTCATCAACAGATACATCTTCAAGCGAGGTCACTACGGCAGGGTATTCCCTCTGTTCTGGCCTTGATATGGCAATTTCCTCTTTAAAGACTTCCTGCTTGAGTTCTATTTCTCTGCTCTCAACTTTTACTGACCTCACTTCCTGCCTTGACACCTGCACAGTCTGCTCAACTGCCACATGCGCCTCAGTAGAAATCTTTACTTGTGAAAACTGCTCTGTCATTTTCACTGCTTTTGATTCTTGAACTGCAACTTGTTTTTCAGCTGCTACATGTTCAATAGACTTTTTAGATTCAGTTTTTAGTGCAGCAGCTTGTGATTGAACAGCAGAGAAAACAACTGCACTCTCTCCAATATTTACTGTCTCTACCATTGTTGAGAGCATCTGTTTGCTGTGGGCGGTCATAGCCTGTGCTCTTTGGGGTTTGTCTAACTGCATAGTACCAGGCTGTGCTGATGTAAGAACGCTAGCTTCTTGGTAAATGATTGAATGAAAAGCAGCCGTAAGTTCAGTTCTGAGTTCAGCCATTTGTGGGTATTCACCTTCAAATGCAAGAGTTATCTCCATTGGGGAGCCTGTTGTTGTGATGAGATAAGTAAACATGGCCCGTTTTGGCTCTCTCTGAACCTTGACTTCCTGTACTTCGACAGCATGTAACTTCTCAGCCACATCAGCCAATAACACAGGTTGGTCACTGGCCACCGCTGACTGAAGTGCGTCTCTGAGTTGACGTCTTATGTTTAGACTGGACGGCTTAGGGATCTGGATCACAAAGGTCATTTCTTTAGGTAGGGCTGTCGTGTCTTCAGACTCTGAAGCCATTAAAGAAAGCTTGGGCTGTGTTGTGACAGCAACTTGTGATGACTGTGCCTTGGTGACCTCCTGCGAGACTTCACCAATAAGAACTCGCTTTTCATCCATTATTATAGACTGCCTTACTGACTGACCTTCTTGGATCTGCACAGCAAAGTCCTGTTGTGCAGCCTCAAGCAGAGTAGTACTTTCAGTGGAGATCTCTTTCTCTTCAACTTGAAGAGGAACAGTGGGGACCTTTGGCTCAACGGCCATCTGAGGGGTACATTTGTCTACATCTGTGAGACTCTCAGTGTGTCCCTCCTCCATAGTATGGCTATCGGCAACACTCGTCACATGCATTACGTTCCAGCGATCCTCTTTCTGAACTAACGCACGTTGCTGTTTGACATCAGTAGTAAGAGGCTCTTCTTTTGGCAACTGCATGGGCTGGTAGGAGAGCTGAAGGATATGTTGAGGTCTTGGTTCTAATCTAAGATGGGATTGAACCCCAGTTACAGACACATCTAATTCCAAATGGTAATCTGCAACAAGCTCCCTTTTTTCCTCAAAGGTAGCTGCATGTTTCCTTGCACGTTCCTGCTTTTGCGCTGCTGTATGCTGCTCTGGTTTCTCAATGGTAAGTAAGCCTTCTTTCTGCAACATCTCAACAGGCTGTGTGGACTGGAGATGAAGCTGAGTGGAAGCTTCTTTTTGAGGATGAAGGGTCATAGTGCTTGCTTTTGCCTCAAACTCTACAGAGTCCTCACAAACCACTGTCCTTAGCTCGTCCTGGCTGACTGTATGGAGTAGTGTTGGACTTTTTCTGCTTTCTGCTTGCTCACTGGCTGGTTTTTCACTTGTAAAAGCTTTCTCTGAAGGAAGGAGGTCCTGATCAGTGACAACCTGTAAGTGTAAAAGCTGTTCTCCCTCAATATGTGGCTTAATCGTTGTTGCGCTATCTAAACTTGGCAGCTGTTGAGTGGGCTCAGATTGAAATATTTGCTTTTCTTCAGTATTTAAGGCTAAATTCATAATTTTGTCCTTAGATAAAGTGGCTGTTTCTTCAGCAGACCTTTCTAGTGAAAATTTACTTTCCTTGTGAAGTGTATGCTTTGACTCACTGAGTGATGCCACAATAGGCTTGTGCTCTTCTTTACTAGCTGTGGATCTAAGAGCTAAATCAGATGTTGCTATATCAGTGGTATGGCCTTCAGCAAGCACACGTTGCTCTGAAGATTGCGCTGAATACAAGATCTTTACACCTTCCTTGACCTTATAACCCTTCTCCTCCCGTGATTCAGGCATTTCCTGCGACTGCTCTTTAAGCATGGAAAGCTGGGACTCAACTTGATGTCCGCTTACTAGAAATTGAGGTTCAGAAACTGTCTTTATTTTAGTTGGTTTTCTGTCAGCTAAAGGCTCTGTGCTTACAGTAGACAGTGGGGTTAACTCCTCTGCTACAGCTGACATCACTTTTGACTTCTTTTCTCTGGCGGCTTGTAGCTCAATGACCTCAGGGCTTTGGATGCGATCACAGTGCTGCTCCATAAGGCCTTGGCTTTCTTCAATGGATGATGTGAAAGCTGCCATATGAAGCTGTTTTGCAGGAACAGCTGAAACCTGGGGCGGATGAGTAGGAGCGATGGAAACCCTCTCCTCTAATTCATGAGTTTGTAGCACTGCCGCCTGGTGAGTTACCTTCTCACGATGAACTGTCGCAGCTGAGACATTGACCTCCCTAAGCGAGCTAACCTGTTCACTGGGAATAATCTGCCGGTCTTCAGTGCCGATTGTGTAAACCATCTGATCTGTCCTGGTCTTGTCCTGGCCAGGCAAACTTACTTGATACAAGCGCGACTCTGTAGCTTGTTCTGTCACGGAAACCTTGTAGCCTTTCTTCTGAACAACAGCGTGCTTCTCCTGTCTGCGGGATTCTTTGAATACAACAAGTTCAGCACTGCAAGATGCTTCCCCAAACTGGTTGGAGGCCTTACAAGTGTACAAACCACTATGCTCCTGTTTTACACTCTTCAAATTGATGTGGCCTGATCCATCAGGGTTGGCTATGATAATGCAGTTTTGACTAGGCTGGATTTGGAATGCACCTTTAAACCATTTCACATCTGGATGTGGGTCACCACTAGCTTTGTAATGAAAAGTAACCTCTCCACCTTCTGAACACCTCACAGGGACAATCTGTACTGTAAAAGTAGGAGGCTGGCCTGTGATCTTAAACATTTTTTCAACCCACTTCTCTGCCTGGCTGACATCTGGCTTTTTTATTTCAAGGTATGTGGTACAAGTAGTTTTACCAAATCGGTTAGTGGCAGTGCAGGAATATTCCCCTTCATACTCTGTGGTCACCTTGGTGATAATTAAAGTGTGTACTTCCTTTTCCTCAATTATCTTATACACGGAAGAGCTCTTTAAGATTTTCCCTTTGTGGAACCACTGAACAGTAGGTTTTGGGAAACCTGAAATATGTACAGAGAAGCTTGCAGTTTCACCAGCGGTCAAAACTGCTGGGGAAAGCTGAGTAAGGAAAACTGGCTTTTCTTTTTTCTTCTCTAAAGTGGAGGAATAGCGTTTAGAGTCTGGCTTGAGCTCAAGTGTTTTTGTTTTCTGTGGTAACTGGACCCCCGTGCTGAAGGTTTCCTCGTCCACAGTGGTGATGGTGGTACTAGAAAATTCTGTGAGGAAAAATTAAGTTATTTTCATGAAAATATTCCGGAAAGAGAAGAAGAAGAAGAAGAAGAAAAAAACATTTTAGATTAACAATTTTACATTATTCTATTAAACAATATTGTTCATCAAGCATTTTTTGACACTTGCAAACAAATAACTTCCATTCAATCAGATGTATTGTCAAATCTACTGCAAAGCACATGCAGAGAATCAAATTGATGCAAACAGACAATAGTAATCAAAATGTATGTACACAATAGGTAAATATTTACACATTAATTTATTTTAAATACATTATGTACACTAAGTGTACTTAAACTAAATTAGATTATAGAATAAATTCAGACAGAAAATGTTAATATTTTTATTTTTTATTAAAAACTCAAACGAACAATGAGCTCTGTACAAATGAATCATGAAATTCTATGTCACCATTCGACATTTCTGTTCTTGTAATATAAACACCATTCAAAGATTACACTTATTTACAAGGCGTACACTTCTGTATTATTGAACTGTAAAATAGAAACTGGCTTCACAGTATTTGATGTTTTAACATCTAGCACTTACAACTTTTTTAAAGATCATTCACACACAAACAAACTGGAAAAACAAGGAAGATTGATTAAAAACTTAATTAAACTGAAAATGTAATAAGCAATTCAAAGGTAGTTAAAGGAAGAATATTTGCCAACAATTTCAAGTGAAAAACCTTTCAAAGCAAACAATCATTTGTCTTTCTTCATTCCGCTATGAAAATATTACTTGTTCACGCTATTTCCAGGGGTCTTTTCAGGCCATGCTCCCCAAACTTATCATGATAGACTTGGTACACGCATCTTTCATACAATGTATCAAATTGTGTACGTAGCTTCTTGTATTTGAACTTTGTGATCCTGTTGTGTAAGACAAGTATATTCAATATCAAATTGGTATTTGATATCGAATATACTTGCAAAATAAAGATTTGACAAATATGTCCGGAACACAAAATTATTTTGGGACCCCCTGCCATACCTGTGAGGGCCGTTAGGGGTCACAATTACACAATGAAAACCCAGTGAACAAGTGAACATATTTCATCTACCAACTGGAATTTTATTGTTGTTTACTGTATGTAATTTTGTCTGATTTTACTGTAAAGCACTTTAGTCACCTTTATTGTTGTAAAGGGCTTTATACATAAAGATTGATTGATTGATTGGATTGATTGATTGATTGATTGATTGATTGATTGATTGATTGATTGATTGAAACAATTATTTGCACTAAAAACAAAGCACATACAAAATCATGACGCTGTCAATATTACAATGAAACCAATTATTGAGAATACATTTCATAAATCAGTGGTTCTCAGCCGGTGGGTCAAGACCCAAAAGTGGGTCGTAAGACCATTTTCAGTGGGTTGTAGGTCTTTGCCATTAATCTAATACATTTATTTATTGTCTTATTTTTTCACAGAGGATAGGACAAAAGATGAGATAGAACCATATAGCTAAATAGCCTAATAACAAATGCTTGATCATAACTCTTAGGAAATAAAGTATTTTGATATTGATATAAAACTGCAAAATGTTTTCAAGTTGAAATTAATATTTTCATTTTACTTTTATTTGTGAGAACCACTGGGTTAAATAAATTAGTACCAGTAGGTAGTAGTTAGTAGTTGCACTTACATTTTATTTTCTTATCATCCTGACTGAATTTTAAACTTTTATTGAAATAATAAATAAACAAAATATATTCACAATTTACAACAAACAATACAAATGTACTAACTAATACAAACCTTTCTGTTCTAAAACACCTTGAGAAGGGCAGTCGTTTCGATAGAACCTGCAGAGTTTTGTATTAAGCACTTGTATTCCCCAGCATCACTTTGGGTCACATTGGTAATGAGCAAATTAAAATGGCCAGCTGTTTTCTCTTGAATGATACACCTTCTGTCAGTAATGAGTTCTCCATCTTTGTACCATTCAGCAGTGGGATTTGGTTTACCGCTAACTAGACACTGAAGGATAACTGGAGTGCTGACCGCTGCTGTGACGTTTGTTAGTGGAATCACACATTTAGGGGCTGTTTCAGTCACTTGGAAATGGAAGCTACACATTTCAGAGGATTTCCCTTTAAATTCAATCTTTTCATCTTTGGCTGGCTCAGCAAACACATCAAAATTGATACTAACATATTTCTCCCCCTGTTCACTAGTTTCTTTGTCTGTGTTAGCAACCAGCCTCACTGCCCGCTGAGATTCATCTGCTTCCTGTTCAAACTCAAACTCAAGCTCTATTTCTGAAACCTGCTCTCCATCAAATGATTCATTCCCGACCATTAAATCAAATTTCTGAGGTTGGACTTTAGCGCTACCAAGTGATACAGCGGTTAGTTCCCTTCCTCTAGTTTTTCCAGCAAACGCTTTCGCACTTAAAACTACCAAAGATGCCCTGCACAGAGTCTCTCCTACAACATTAATGGCTCTGCAAGTATACACTCCACTGTCCTGACTTGAGATTTTGCAGATTTTCAAGAAATGATTGTCACCATCTGAGGTCAGAATGAACTTCTTATTGTGAGGGATTTTTTTGTCGCCTTTGAACCAAGAGACAATCGGAGAAGGAATTCCCATTAAAGAGCACTCAAACATAACAGTTGTCCCTTCATGGGCTTCCATATCACAAATGGGATTGATAAATCTTGGTGGCATTTCTGTGACCTCGAAAGCAATTTTCAGATCATCATGCTCCTGTGTAACAAAATCAACAGTGCCTTCTTCATAGATGCTTGGCAACACATCCAAAGAAATAATCATGCTTTTGTTGTCAGCTGTATACTCAGGAATAGTAATAATCTTAACTTGCTTTTCAAATTCCTTCACATCTTTTTCATCCAATTCAACTTCCAGAAGAATTTCTTGGGGTGAAGGTGAACGGGATGAGTCATTTTCTTCCACATCAAATTCCATCACATGCTGATGAGTGACAGCGGGAGGGGCAGGCATAAATCTGACTTCCTGTGACACAACACCCACTAGGGCCACACTCCTGGCCTCTCCGACATAGTTTAGAGCCTCGCAGATGTACTCTCCTTGGTCAGCTTTTGTCACATTATTGATTGTTAGTGAGATACTGTCTCCATCTCTATCCATAATAATTCTGTTGCTTTCAACAAGCTGACTTTTATTACAGAACCACTTTACATCAGGAGAAGGAAGACCAAAAACTTCAGCGTAAAACCTCAGAGTGTCATTTTCAAAAACTCTTTTCTTAATTAAAGGCTTCAGAAATGCTGGTGGAATACCTTGTACCTTTTCTTGGAGAGATCCTAAACCAAGAGAACTTCGACCTGATAAATATCGAGTTTCTTCCATTGTTATCTCAGAATGAGATGGCGCTACTGTATCATCGGCTGGAGATAGCAAATACTGAACAGGAGAAAAAAAGTTATCTGTTGAGCTTCCTGTTGATGGTCTCTTGTATCCAAGTGGGGAAAAGGGATGCTCCTGCGGTGTCATGAAGCCACCAGGTGAACCTGATGTTGGAGTATTCAAAGACATGGGTGATTTGTGACTCTGGAAAGAGTCTGCAATTTGTTGTGAAGTCTCTGTAGAAGATCCAGGGGTGAAGAAGCGCTCAGCCACTTCTGCTATCTCTTCACTCACAGTGCTACCAATTTCTATAGACATTTCTGACTCCGGAGACAGTGGGCGGCCCCAGTCAGCAGGAGGGTTATAGTAATCATACACTGCACCAAAACTGACTTCCTCCTCTTCCAGGGAGCGGGTTGTTGTCAAAGAAGCTCTTGCTGCAGTAGACGGTGGCATATGTAATTCTCCGCTGCTCTGCAAATATTTTTCAACTTTCTCAGCCTCTACAGTAGCTACTGTGTCGGATAAGCCCTCAATCATGCTTTCCACTTCAGGTTTGGCAGTAGATTTTAAAACTTCATCTGTATCTCCATCTCCAAGTGCAGTGTGAGCCTCAAGTGTGAGAGATACGTGTTCCTCCACAAGTTTGTAAGGTTCTTCTATTAAAGTAGTCACATCACTCTTAATAGGTTTTGATTGAGCTGTGATACGACGAACATTGTCCTCTTTTAACTCAGTTTGAGCCTCATGACCCAACACTTCTATTGCTTCTGTCATATCAACTTGGGATTCTGGCAAGCTAAGAAATACACCACTATCCAATGAGGGTTCAAGTTGGTAATCTAAATCTTCATGTTCTTCAGCTTTGCCTGTTGTGCCCAATTCTTCAAAATGACTCTCTAATGAAGTGGGGACATCCATTTCCTCATCCACAGCTGCACTGTGCTTCAACGATGTGGCAGATAGCTTTTGTCTTTCTGGTTTGATAGGTTCAGAAGTCCTTTTTGGCATAAGTATTTCTCCGGAAGTGGTTGATGTTTTTACAGAGTGTTTTGATGCAGGCACTTTTTCTGACTGGAAAGGAATAAAGCTGCTAGTTCTTTCAAATGTTCGTAACATGTCTTCACCCACATCAGGTACTCTGGTTTCAATCTGTTCGGGTAAAACACCAGGTTTCTGTGCTTTGGGTCTGACTATATCTGCAGAGTCTTGCACTTTCTCTACAAATTGTTGTGGGCCATGGATCTCAAGCCCTGCTCTTTCCTCAGCAGACTTCCCAAATGAAGAAAGTGGCAAAGTAACATTTTCTCCAAGCAAAATATTACCACCTTCAGGAACTGGAAAATGTTCAGTGATGGTGACTTGATTTTGTTGGTCAGCGACATCAAGCACCTCAGGAAGAAACTCTTTAGGGAACACGGTTTGCTGTTCTTGCTCATTAGGAGATGTTGGAGCCATTTGCCCAACATTTGACTCAGATTCAAACGCTTGTTTAATCTGAGAAACATTTATCACAGCAGCTGAGGATGCCAAACCACATCCAGACAAACCCTGAGACTCTCTGGGAAGAGACTGTTTTGATTTTGAGGTGACATGTAAGGTTTCCAGTGGTGAAGGCACAGTTTTATCTCCAAATTCAACAAAGGTGTGAGCGGTGGTGGATTTGTCGGCACTTGTTCTATCTTCAGATAGGCTCCCGCTTTCTATTTCTTCAACTTGGATAATTTTGCCCTCCTTGTAAAAGTGCTTTGGCTCAGCAGCTTGATATGATACATTAGAGATGCTTGAGACTTTGCCAACCTTATTTGTAGCAACACATTTATACAGTCCTGCATCACTGTAAGCAAAATTCTTGATGTAAAGCCTGCATGTTTTCTCATTTACTTCCATTATGTACTTATCTACTGCAGAACAGACGCAAACATCATCAAAGTACCAGGTGACTTCAGGAGTCGGCTCCCCTGAAATTACACAATCTAATACTGCTGTGTTGCCATCAGAGCACACCATGTTTTCTAATTCACGGATAACATTGGGAGCTTCAGCAGCCACATCAAAGGAGAAAGTAAATTTGTGTTTGATCTGAGATGCACTGTCATCAGTTGGTACATCTGAGGCCTTTTCTGCGGGTGATTTGTCTTCACTTATCAATGCTGCCATGTCAGGAAGAGGGGTGGCAGCAGTAATTCGGATTTCAACTGCTGAAGACGAGAAAGATTCATCTGAGAGTTGTTGTTTTTGAATTACGACTTGAGGCACCTGTAAAGTTGCCTTTCTCGCATCTTTATAAGAAGAAACTTTATCCTCTCTTGCCTTCTCAAGGTTTAACAAGGTTTCTTCTATTTCATGTGTGACTATTACTTTCTTTTCAACATCCATTGTTGGATGCATCACTTTTGCATCTGAAATCCCAAGCGTGGCCCTGGAGATGTGTTTGCCATATTTATTGGCAAGCACACATTCATAAGTGCCTACATGGTCTGTGGTTGGATAGAAAACAGTTAACTTTGAATAGTTTGATTTTGTAACGATATCATAGTCAGGGATTTGGGCTAATGGTTGGCCATCTTTCAGCCAACTGACAGTGGGCACAGGTTCACCTTGAAACTGGCAGCAAAACTCTGACATCTCACCAATATGTACATTGAGAGATGACAGCTCTTTCACACAAACTGGAGATTTACCGTTTTTATTTGGTTTTTCACTGTGTAATTTTGACTCTACTGAGAGCACACTTTCCTTCATGGGAACATTCATTTTTGTGTCTGTTTTTTTATCTTCAAGACCACTTTCTTTTACTCCAATATTTCTAGTGACTTCACTTGCAACATCCCTTTGCAGTCTTTTCTGTGTAACGTCTCTAGATGGTTCTATCTCATGTTTTGTCCTATCCTCTTCTTTGACTTCATACTGGAAGCGCTGGAGGCTTGCTTTATCAACAAGCATAGCATATTCTTCAGTTGGCAGCTCTTCCTCTAGTTCTTTTACGGCTGGGACTGGTTGTCTGAATGGTTTAGCCGGAGCAGCAATTTTCTGTTTTTCGGCTGGCAAGGTGCTAAGATTGGAAGGAGAATGTTTTTGAACAGACATAGCTTCAAGGCTCATTGCTTCCTTTGCAGTAGTCACTTCAGATGACAAGCCTGATTTGTGTGATATCGTGTGGGCAGCTGAAGCAACTGTGTCTGGTGTATGTATGTGCACAGCTTCATTAGAAGGCGTTGCTTTCACATCTTCTTGTACTTCTACACCATAAGCAGTTTTGGAAGTTGTGAAAGATGCCCCTGTTAGGATTTGCTTTTCATAGGGAACAGATGAAACTTGATTCTGAAACGTTTCTGGCAATCTCATAGAATGTATTGTTGTTTCGGACACTTCAAATAATTGCTTGCCTTGATTGTCAACTGGCCACTCTGATTCCAGTTCTGTGACTTCTTCTTTCTGCCATTTCAAAATGCGTTGAGCCATTGCTTCTTGTTCACTCAAGAGGTATTCACTGTCCCTATCCAGTCTAGTTTCACGCCCTTCTGTTGCTAGCTCTGTGGCTGCCCATGCTGGAGTTTCTTCCAGTTTTCGAAAAGGAACTTCTGGATTGACCGCAACCTTTTCCTGGGTAGTTGCACTGGCAATTTCAGACCGACTTGCTGCTGATGTTTCCCCATGAACATTTCTCTCTGCTTTTGCTTCTGTCTGAAATTTTGTGGGGTCTTCAACCCTTTCACCTTTGTGTTGGACTGTTTCTTGTTGCTCCATAAAAACATCCTGCTGCCATTTCATAATTCTTTGCGCAAGTGCTTCCTCTTCACTGACAAATTGGTCACTCTCACTTTTGAGTCCAGAGATATTTTCTCTTGAAAGCTGTAATTCATGATAATCTTTAGACTTTTCAAATCTCTCTTGTCTTACTTTTGCTCTAGGTGAGGCCTCAGTTTTCGTTTCTGATATTCTTACTCTGGGAGATTTTGGCACTTGTTTTACAGATTCTTCCTTCTCAAATTCTTCAGCATGGGTTTTCATTCTTGGTGATTTTTGCAGAGTTGGAGGAGGGCAAGGCCCTGTTGCTTTCACCTCTTTCCGCATCGTCTCCTCCTGACTGTAAATTGGACCTTCGGGCTCCATGTATGGTGCATCTGCTGGCATGGGGAGATCGGTTTCAGGGTGAAATGTATCTTCATCTGACATAATCATGCCTTGCTGCCATTTCCTGATTCTTAGAGCCAGAAGTTTCTCCTCACACTCAATGCGCTCAGCCTCTAATTCCTTTTCATAATGAGCTCTCAATGATTCGCCAGTATACTCTTCCTCATATATGTCTTGTCTTTCAGAGATTTCATGAGATTCGACAGTTTCACCAACAGCATGTTCTAAGGACGTTTTGGCTTGCCTTGGCCTTGAAGAGTCTCTCATTCTGGCTTCTGCTCTGGCCTCTGCTCTAGCTGTAGCTCTTGATGGGGACTCAACTATTTCTGTAGCCCTGGATGTTATGATGGGTGATATTTGTTGTCGCAAGACTGGAAGTTCAAATTCAGTTTCTTCTACTCTAACTTTAACTTTGGGAGATTTGGGTGGAGGGACAATACTAGCTTCATTATCACCTGACCTTATCAACCTTGGTGATTTATGGTGATGGGCCGCCTCTGTAAGACCAGTTCCTTCCTTTTCCATAAATTCTTGCACCATGTCTCTTTCAGGTTCCATGTATGCGGGCTCAGAAGGCAAAGGCATATCAGTTCCTGGGTGGAGCATTTCATCTTCAGACATCTTTTCTCCTTGCTGCCATTTTGTGATTCTTCGAGCCAATTGTTTATCTTCATAATCTATGCGTTCAGCCTGCAAAGCTTCTTCATACTGAGCCCTCATCCTTTTTTGCTCCTGAAATGTTCTATTTTCTACATTTGACGATTCTGTTTGACCTTGTGAAGATGAAGAATATTTTGATGATATTTGCACTTGCGATGTCAAGTTATCAGTGTATAGAACTTCCCCAGTTGGAGTGGCAATTTTCTGAACAGATGCCTCATGATGATGGTCACTTGACCTGACCTTGAACTCAACATCTGGTTTGGTTTGAATAAAACCTTTATGCTCTTGCTCATCCTCAGTTTTCTTCTCTGCACCTAGCACTAACTCACCTCTCAATAGCTGAATAGCTCTTGTTCTTGACTGTGGCTCAAAAGAATGTCTTACACGGGGCTCTGACAAATCCCTGCGAGAGGGTTTACCCAAAATGTCCTTACCTCCATCATCGGAAAGCCGATTAAATTGTTGGGAGTCAGGTAGAGATGCAGGTTTGCCTCTTAGCCTTTCAAGATACTCTGAATAACTAGGTTCGCTAGTTACTGACTCACCATCAAACTCAGACGAAGACATGGTTGAAATTGACAGTCTTTTTCTCTGTTTGACAGCCTTCTGCAGACTTGTTAGTTTCGTTCTTACCTCATTGTGAAGGCTTTCTGTGTCACTAAACCTTTCACTGTATCGGTCACTGCATCTGTCACTGAATTTATCGCTGAATCTGTCGCTGGATCTACCGCCTGTTCGTCTGTCACAGTAAATGTCGCTAAATCGATCGTTAAAATGCTCGGATCGATCAAACATAGGCGGAGGGGATGGGGCGCGCTCAGAAGCTGTTTCCAAATTTTTAAGTTTATGCTCTTTTACTACCTCTTTTTCATTCGACAATGTACCGGAACGGAAGTATACAGTGCGGACAAGAGTATTTTTAGATCGTAACCTCCCTTGACGAGCTTTTGACACCCTATCAAATGGTGAACCAACACATCTAAGATCCACCCTAAACTTTCTCTCCTTCTTCTGCTCTGCTATAACATCGTCACTTTCATGCGCTTGCACGGATCGCTTAGCAGATCTCAAATAGTTGGCAGATTGCTCTTCTCTTAGTGACACCAAAAGTGATGCTGTGGATTCTGCAGAACCTTCTGTATTTATGGCCATTACCTTGTAACTACCCGAGTCTTTCTCCTTAATAGGCTCAATAAATAACAATGTGGTATGCATGTGCACTTTGCCGTCATAAATTATTCTGCGTCTGCGCTCTTTGCGAATTGGTCGGTTATTATGGAACCAGAGAATTGAGGGTGGTGGGAAGGCTACAATTTTGCACTCTAATCCTACTGAATCTCCTTCAACAACTGACTGGAGCTGAAGTTTCTTTGTGAATGAAGGTTTTAAATTCTCTGTCCATGAGGTGACTGAGAGCTTATCAATGTCAGACAAGGTCGTGGGATCAGCACCGGAAAGCTCTGCAAATATAAAAAAAAACAGCTGTCAGACGATCATAGACCTCAGGAGAAAGTGAAATGGAATTATTTTAGGCATGCTGCAAGTCACAATGCCAAAAGAAATGATTTGACTCACCATATTTGTTCGAATAAACGCAAGACTCGATTCTTTTAAATAGAAACCTGCAGGACGTTTAGATCCTTCGTCTGTGGAAATTTCTTCAAAACAAATTATTTTAAGGAAAGTAGAAAAAAAAAAGCATAAACCAAGATGGGCTGCTTTTTGAGAAGTACTTTATGCTACAGTATTCTTCACCTGACTTGCAGACAGAGGGAATAAACGCCCTTTTCTAATCCTTAAACTTAGGCCATAAATGATGCGCAAAACATGACATCTTCTGTTCCCAAACAGACCATTTTAAGCCGCAAATTAGGTGACAAGGCGTTTATTCGAACTAATATAGTTGTGTTATTTACAAAGCAAACCACAGGAATCACATCCCACTATCTGCAAGCCAGGCTACAAAATACTTTGCGGAAAGACATATAAAAATCATATCTTTTAAAGAATTCTTCAATCTGGAAGCTTTAAAAGATATATATCCTTTGTATAAAATAAAGACCCTTCATGCCAAAATGGATACCTATAGGATGCAAGTGTCAAAAACTGCTTCAAGCATATTTGGACTAGACAGTATACATGTAGTTTCATTAATACACGTAGTAATGTTCTGAAAAGAAGAACTTGTTGGTCAAGACGTAAAAGTAACATGCAATCTGACTTAAGGGTAGGATCTAAAGGGACAGTTCAACATTTTATCTCATTAAGCAGTCTGTAGGAGCAGTCTGACTTCATCCAAATCTGGTCAGCATGCTGCCGCACACTCAGCCGTCTGAACAGTTTTATTCTCATCAAATGCATTTTTTTCTCAGTTTAACATTTGGATCAAAGTAGGCTACTGACAGACCACAATTGAGGCATTAGAAGCTCATTAACATTTTGTCAAACAGTCCCTTGAGCAGCACATTAGAACAAGGGGTGATAATACATTTATAGCCTTTGATCGAAACACAAACGTACTCCTACCTTTGACTTCTTGCTCAATCTTTGTTTCAGTATGTTCAACACGAGTCACTGTGAAGAAAAACAACAATGTATTAATTTGGAGGTCACAACACAAGTAAAAGATACGCACACAACACAAGGGAAAGATAGACGAAGTGAAAAGTAGAAAAAAAGGAATAGTGTTGTTATTCTCGCACAAATATCTCAAAGGTTTCCCAGAAAACAGTGGTGGGATCTGGTGAATAAATGCGCAATTAGTAAACACAAAAGGAAACTTGAGGGATGTCCTGAAATGTTTTACAAGCAATATTGGAAGATTAGATGTGTGATTATTGTGTGGGGGGCCTAGTAGTTTAGTTGCATCACTTATGCTGATCACTGTGTCAGTCTCAGCGCCATGAAACGCATTCCACAATTTGCCAAATGTAACATACAGAAAGAAATTGAAAAATAAAATTGGCAGATTTGTTGCCATTTTATTGCAATATTTGTTGCATTGGTGGCAACAAAGATGGCAATTATAAAGGTTCTTCAAAATTAGAAGCAATGTTCAGAACATCCCTCAATTGTGATACACAGTGTCATCTGGTGAAAGAAAAACAATTAGGGTCAATAAAAGGAAAAGGGCAAAGATTGAGGGGAATCTGGCTGCAGTCAAGGGATCCCAAAGTTACCTTCTTCTACTACTTGTTGCTCTTTGGTTATGGTGAGAGTTGCAGAGCAGACGGCCTCTCCGGCATTATTGACAGCTTTGCATGTGTACAGGCCTGCATGCTCAGAGAAAGCATCCACTATGATCATGGTGGCAATGTTTGTCACCTCATCAAAATGAAAAACCACATTTTTCGTGGCCTTTACTGGCAACCTGTTGTGGAACCAAGTCACGTCTGGCTTGGGCATGCCAGACACGTATGCATGGAAGCGAGCCACCTCTCCGTGTGGCACCGTGCAGCTCGCAATCGGCTGAAGAAAGGCTGGCTTTTGGCCTAGAGAAGGTTTCTTTAGACTTGTGAGACTGGTGGAAACATGCCATTCGGTTTCTGTAGTGTCTTTTATCCCTGAAAGGAAGATGTTGACTGTTTCACATGCAAGGTTCCCATAAGATAAATACAACATATATAATGAAATTCAGGCGTGGAGTCTGTTGCCCCTTAGCAGTGATTTAAGTGCACCAGTCAGTAAAACGTACCTTCCATTGTTAGGGTTGCAGAGCAGGATACAGTCCCAGCACTGTTGGTGGCTGTGCAGCTGTACTGGCCCTCATCTTCAGAGTAGACACGGGAGATCTCCAGCTGACAGCTGTCATCAAATTGGGACATCCTGAAGAAGTCTGACTGCTTGATCTCCTTGTCCTTGTGGAACCAGCAGATTCTCACATCTGTCCAATACAAAAAGGTGGTTGTGGCTTCAGAAAATACATCACAATAGTGAATTTCAAATTGTAGCAGGGATTTCTAGTGAACACATTTTAATATCTGTTTAAGACCTGTGACACTTTATAGGCTCATGAGGAAGTACTTTACTGAAATTACTATACAAGATGGAAACCCCTAGTGTTTTAAGTTTTGGAACGTTAAGAATCTTACCATCTCCACGGACTCGGCACTGGAAGCGGGCCGGTTCACCTTCCCGTACTGAAGTGCTGCTAATGGGAGAGATGACCACAGGAGGAGCCACTGGAGCAGCTGAATCAGGGGACACCACCTCAGAAACTAAAACAGTAGACAAGATGTTGCAATGAGTGTCCTGATGTTTTGTATATATTAAGATTCATCTTTTTTTTTCTTCACCTTCCACATTAAGTGTTGCAGTGCTGGTGGCTTCGCCGTAGTCATTCTTGGCCTCGCAGTTGTACACGGCTGCATCCTCCGGGAAGACCTCGATGAGCAGCAGCGTGTGCTCGTTTCCGTCGTGGAGGAATTTGCATTTGAAGCCGGGGGACAGGGCCTGGGAGTCTTTGTACCAGGACACCTGCGGCTGAGGCCGGCCGCTCACCTCCACGGAGAAGCGAACGGGCTTACCAGACTCGACTGACTGGGACTCCATGTGGCGCACGATCTGAGGAGGCTCAGGGACTGAAGGAATATACAAAAAGTGTTTTAATGTCCAATCGTATCCATACAAAAGCCCTCATTTCTGAGCATATACAAATACTCATACGCTGGGACAGAGGGAAGCAGTTTAAAGCCACACTGCGGAATATTCCAGGTTAGATATTCACATAGGTTAACTAAACTGTCACGAACACATAAACAACACGTCAGTGATACCAATTGTGCAACTAGGGACTTAAGTGCTGCAGTGGGTTGACAAAATAAAGTGTTTGAACCTACAGCATGTTTGGCTACCAAAAGACGAGACAAGAGCTGGTGATGTCCCACTCCCAGCAAAGTTACATGTCAGGTCTGAGGAGAAGCGAGCCCAATTACATGTTTTTGAGGTATTTTTAAGTGTGGCGCAGTATGGCTTTAAAAAGAGATAAAAAAACATTCTTTCCATTTGCAAGGTACGCTTGCAAATGACCACGTAGAGGCCAAATGAAGCGTCTACATGCTTCATTTGGCTTTCAAATTAACAAAATTAGTCCAGTGAAGGTGTCTGGACTTATAAAACGCAAATGAGATCGACCCAACAGCATCATCAGAACAGGCTACAAATGCTGGATTGCCAAAAAAATAAATGAACTTCAGGTAAGTTTATTTTGCAAGGAAGCATTATTATAGCATTACCAAGAACTTAAAATGAAAAATGTGTTGAGTAGAATATGAACAGTGTTGGATAAGTTACTTAAAAATGATAATTAATTACAATTAATATATTCTATATTAGTGATTACAGTTTTAAAAATGTAATATGTTTGTATTACATATTACTGTTTCAAAAATAGTGTTACTTTTGGCAAAATATAAACTGCAAATAGCAATAAAACAACCAAGCAAAAGTGCAGTCAGAGATTTCCTTTTCCTTCTCTTTCCCCAATTCTCTCGTGTTTTGTTTTGACGACAGTAACTACAGACTGATGTCCAACTTGATTTGTTATGCTGCATCTTATTAGGGGGGAGTTTGGCATTTTTTTGTTCATACATTGAAATGCACTTGAAATGTATTGACTAATGTCGTCCCATATTTTATTTAAAGGAACAGGCCACCATTTTTACATAGTGAGATATGATCGAGAGTTACGTATGTAACTACGGTTCTATGAATCCCTCCTGACCGCCAGAGGCGGTGCTGAAAGTACTGAATGTTCGCTGCGCATGCGCGAAGGAAACATTCAGTGCTTTCAGCACCGCCTCTGGCGGTCAGGAGGGATGAAATAGAACTTGCTTGAGCTTAGACGAGTTGATGCGTACCTGTCTGGTCTTTATGCGTGCCCTCAGTCACGCAAAATGACCAAAGATGTTGTTAGCATTTAGCCTCTCCCAATGTATTCCTATAGCTCCAAATGGGGGTGAATTTGGAAGCTACCACGCTCTTCCACGGGCATGCACAAAGACCAGACAGGTACGTATCAACTCGTCGAAGCTCAGGTAAGAACATATCTTAGTATTTAAAAAAGGTGGCCTGTTCCTTTAAGTAATATGTTATATTAGTTACTGAAAATACGAATATATTTTTGTAACTCATTACTTTTGTCATAAGTTACCCCCAACACTGAGTATGTAGATAGATTTTGGACTCACGGTTGACTCGGAGATACATGGTGCTTCTGTTCTTGCCAGCGATGAACGTGTACTCGCCAGCGTCGCTCCTGTACGTCTCTGTGATGGTGAGGCGGTGGAGTTTCCTGATGGCCACATAGTTAAATCGTTCTTCCATTGAGAACTGGATTTCTACGCCGTTCTTCAGCCATCTGCCCTCAACATCGTCCTCATTCACCTCAAATTCAAAAGAGGCTCTGTGTTTCTCCAGAACCTGAAACATTTTTAGATTTTTTTTAATTAACATTAGTGAATTAAAAAAAAGAAACTTGACTCATCTGAGCATGTTCTTACTGTAATCTCCTTTTCCGCAGGTTCAGAAATGCGGACATCGCGACCCTCCACAATAAGTCGGGCCTTGGACACGCTGGATCCGGCCACAACAGAATACTCGCCGGCGTCGGAAATGCGAACCGTTTGGATCATCAGGCGGTGGACGAACTTCTCAGCTGTCACAGTGTACCTATGAAAATGTGATTGATCAGTGACTATTCCATTAAAACTTAAAGGGCTTGTAATAAACTTCATATGGCACCATAGGTCTACATTGTATAACATGGCGTTTGTTAAAGAAAAACACACCATGTGCACTGTTGTGTGAGTCTAAATATAGAGCATTTTCTCCAGCGCAAACCAGGAAGTCAGAGACTAAATTAGCACAATGTTAGCATTGGCAGTCTGCCTTATTCACATCTCAACTCTGTCTGAACTCCGGCTGAGAGGAGCTTCTGCCCTCTGCAGGCAGCATTGGGAATTACACGTGAAAGAACAGTAAATACAAGCTTTCCTTTTGAGGTAACGGCATGCTAACAAATCAAAGGTGCCATGATGAACACACTTTGAGCACAGACCTGCTTAGAAACGGGTCCTGTTTTAATAAGGAGTACGACCGTTGTGTGTTCATTCTGTTACTATATACACCACTCCAGGGATGTTTTTGAGAAGCTAATAATATTATACCATAGTTGAAGGCTAACAAGTATATTTAACTATACATCCTACTATATAATAAGTATATTTTGCAGAATATATGTGTTTCTGAAGTCATTCAAAAGGTGCACCGCAAACTAAATCTCAATTCTGAACAAATTGCAAATCTAATTACAGTCACATCATTAGTAAAAACATTGAACTTAGCTTTGTTTAGTTTTTTTGTATAGTGCAGGCCTACTGGAGTATACTGTACCTCTCCTCAGAGTTGTCCAGTTCTTGTCCGTCTTTCATCCACATGACCTGGGCGTTGGGCTCTGAGATCTCACACTCAAAAATGGCCTTCTTCTTCTCAGTGATTTTGATGTCCTTGATTTTCTTGGTGAACTCAATGAGACGAGCTAAAGGACAAGGCGACCGTGATTTTAGTACAAGTACAAGTACACCATGTTACCCATTATTGTGCCTATACAGTAAACTACTTGTGCACGGACTCCTTAGCATTGTTTTATAACTTAAAACTACGGTAACATTTAATTAACCTCTTACCACCACCACTCGCATTTTTGTCACTTATAATGTCTCTATTTTGATACTTATTTTTTTCAAGAAGCTTTTAGATTTGGGTAAAGCCAAACTGGAGAAAATATGCTTTGTTACTAACTTTGTTACTATGCTTTGTACCTAACCATAATGATTTGCATGGAAAAAATTGATCAGGTTATTCAGAGCTGTTTTCTGAGTATACAGAAGAGAAGCAACTTGTACTGGAAGAAATGCATCCCTGAAATGATCATCGAGTTGAGAGGCTGACTGGACTTAAAACACACTATGAACCAAATCACACCCTCAGGTATGTTTTCTCAGGGGACACCAACTGAAACCCTTTTTATAGGGGACATGCATTTGGTTTAGCAGGATGTGTGCCCTTTAAAAAATAGCCTGGTGTAAAGTGCGTGTGCTATTTCTGCTCTTACCTTCGACAAAGAGGTTGGCAGAGGAGGCGGCTGACCCAGCCACAAACTGGTACTCCCCTCCGTCTCCGAAGTGTACATTTCGGATGGTCAGCGAGTGGGTAAGCTCCTTGCTGCGAACCTGACACCTGTCGGAGGATTTTATCTCCACGCCATTTTTCAGCCATTTGTATGTAATTCCCTCGTAGTTCACGGTGACCTCGAAGGTGATCGTGTCCCTCTCTTGGGCATTCAGGTCTTTCAGCATAGATGTAATGAGTACAGCTATGGAAAAATAAACAAACAATATATTTTAAAAGGACAGGTCTTGATATAAATAGTCACTGGGGGTGGGGGCTGGTTCTTATCCTCTTGACAGACTAAGATAAACAGCTGCACAAAAGTGCTTGCATCAAGGGTTCGTGAGCTTCACAGTGTGGTGTAATTATATTCCTCATATCAAATGTCTCTCCAGTTATAACCTGGAGAGGTTTATGGGTTCCGCTGTCTGCCATTCTGTGGCTTTGTTTCATAAGTCACAAAATATTCTGCATATTATGCAAAATATCTAAAACTGTTTTATTTTTTAATTGCTGCATTATCTAAAATTCAAAATCTTTTCAATGAATAAATTATGGATGTGCTTGCAAAAAAGAAAAATTACTTCTAGTTAATTGATGCAGGATAGATGTATTTATTTTTTGTTTAGTATGCAGCATCAGATATATGTGATGGGATGTTATTATTTTATTTTATTTTATTCTAATTCTGTGCGAGGTTCATAGGAGAGTACGTTATAACAGGTGACTGTAAATAATATGTAAAAGACCCTTTTAAATAACTCCAGCACACTGTTGACCTGTTTTAAACCTTTAATGATTTGGGAGGAATTTAAAACACATCCATCAATTCCTTCATTCAAAAGTCCAAAAGGAAAAGAAAATGCAGCGGTATGAAAAAGATTATTTGCAGCATGCATTATTTTAGGTAGGGGTTAGGTCTAATGTAAATAACATTTGGTAAAAGGATTGCCAAGGGATTTGGATTCAAAATTAATTTGTTACGTAGGATCAAAAACCAAACATTCTCAGTTATTTGACATATGTTAAATATTAGTGACTTTCACTTTTTCTTTTTGATAATGAATGACTTCTTACGGCTGACAGTAAGCGTGGCAGACACTCTGTCGTTTCCACAGACAAACGTGTATTCGGCAGAGTCGTCCCGGCTGGTGTTGAGGATCTTCAGCTGGTGCAGTTTGCCCTGAACCACGATCCGGAACTTCTCGCTCATCTCGATCTCCACGCCGTTCTTCAGCCAGGTGGACGGCACGTTGAAGTGGGAAACCTCACACTCGAACGTGGCAATCTGTGTCTCTGCCACCTCTACGCTCTTCAAAGGTCTGGTCACGCGCAGAGCTGTGAACCAAACAGGAGAGATTACAGTGAACGCAAATGGACGGGCAGAAAGATCAAAACTAGGAGTGCATTGATATTGGAAAAACTATCTTTTTTGACAATTTTGTCTTCTAATTAGATTTGCGGTTTATGTTTTAAAATGAACATGTCGTGCATATGTCATGCGGGGCAGGTTGACGAACAATGGCAGCAGCTCAGGACTGACACCTGAACACTATTTCGTTGTCCGCTTGTACAATGACAATAAAACACTTACTTATATTTAACGTTTGAAATAATGTCTATGGAAGGAAAATACAGTAATGACTGAGGCACAGGGAAAAGCCTCTGAAAATGTGGAGGACAGTTTGTGTTTCATCTGTGATGCATTATAACTCATGAAGTACAGATCGGAGCACTTCAGCAGCAGAAGAAAGTGGACTGGATTACTCAAAACTGCTTGAATGTAGTGAAATACAACTCCATGTTATTTGATGAGAGAACAACGTTAACTTTGTCTGAAGCTAAAAACTGTCATGTACATAGTGTAGATAGTGTACATTTTAGATATGGACCATTACCATTTGGAAATAAACTGAAAGATAGCTCAGATTTATATAAAAGGCAAAAACATAAATGTTAAAAAGCACTTACACTCGACAGTGAGCGTGGCGCTGCTGTGCAGGTGTCCCACCACGACCGTGTACTCTCCAGCGTTGCTGGTGTCCACGTTCTGCATGATCAGCTTGTGGGCTTTCCTCTCGGCCAGAATCTTGCACTTGTCGCTGGGTTTGATCTCCTGGCCGTTGAACTTCCAGATGACCGGGACATCGTCATGAGACAGGCTCAACTCAAAGGAAGCTGTGGAGTCCAGCAGCGCGTTCACATCCTTGATCTTCTTGATAATCTTGATGGCTGCAGAGAGAGGAAAAAAGATGAATAATGTATGTGTCTTGCACTGATGGGCAAAAAACGCGGAGCCTGTTTCGGCAATAGCTGGTCACGTGACTCAAGTGCCTATTGTCTCCAAGAGCTTCACTCTGGGAGTTGCGCATCAGTGTCTCAAAGCGAGTCATCAGCTCAGAGCGTTTCACTGCTGTCTTGAGCGGTGAGGTCGTACAGATGTTTTCTGGACCAAATGTAACCATTAGCGATGTAAAACATTAGTGACAAATAAATGTGCTGTATTTCTCATTTGACCGCGTTCACGTGGAGAAAGAGTCTGCACCAGTCCTGCTTTTGAAGAGGTATAAAAGCAGACATGGCTGACTTACTCTTATTTATCGACCTATGATTGATTTGATCATTTGATCAATATCAGGCTGCAAATAATGAAACCGCCCCATGCCTGTTTGAAACTTCTCTTCCATGTGATTGTGTTGGTCCTTCAGTCGTGTTTATGAGAAGTCACAATAAACAATAGAGACAATAAAGTTTGTCCACAAGAGGTCAATTGTGGACGAGACTTTCTGCCAGGACAGCCTTGAAGCGTTCCAAGGCTTCAGGTATCCAAAATGTTTTCATTACGGGTGTGGAATTATTGTGACATATTTCAGTCATTTTGTTTTCAACCTTGTTATGTTTAAGAATGCTCAGGTTAATTTGACACTGTAAACTTTGTACAGTTAGCTATGAGTGAAGGACATGAGCTGGCCGAAGCATTGATCTGTTTGTTCTACACAACTATGCCAAGTTGCCAACTATAAAACGCTCTGTAAACTTTGTCAGAAAAGCTTGAGAGAGATATGGGAAAGAGCTATGGCAGAATGTTGCCTCTTTGAATTTGTGAACTTCTCTGTGTTGCAGTTGTCAATGAATATGGCTCTGGACATTATTCGAAGCTCGAAGTTTGGTATTATTTCAACTTCCACATGGGTCACAAACCAAATTGACACATCATAAGAGAAAGTTGCATTTGTCTCATCTTTGATCCTTGGGAAAATAGTGCAGTAAATATTCTAGTATTTAAGTCTATGTCACATCCGATTGTGTGATATCCAGGTTATGGTGCTATGTTTTTGTTCACTGTGAAAAAAACACTACTGAAAGCAATGGTGGTCAACTGAGCTTGAGGGGCCAACAAAATTGGTTTGAGCCGGGTCCTGACTGCTATTTGTAACAATAGACTGCCACAAAGTTGCTAATGTGGCTAAGCTGTAGTGAGCACTGCTACAGTCAGGTCTGGTGAAGGTGTTTGTGCTTTAAATAACCCAGAGGAGCTTCATAGATAAGAAGGCTCTTGACATTAACTAGAAGTCGAAAAGAACATTATCTAATGAAACAAAAACAATATGCTCGGTACTGTATGTTTTTGATGGAAGCATAGTATGCATGCCCTTTAAATGTCTGAAATACTCACTCTCCACATTAAGCCTGGCGTTGGCGGACAGCTTGCCCAGCTTGAAAGAGTAGACGGACTCGTCCTGGGTGTTGCAGTTCTTGATCCGGAGCGTGTGGACCAGGCCGTCAGTTGTGATATCGTATTTGTCGTTACTATGGAGCTCCACGCCATTTCGGATCCACTGGGTTCCCTTCACGTCGGGGTGGGTCAGCTCCAGGACAAACACCGCCTCCTGGGTCTCGGTCACTGTCTGGTTTCTCATGGTCTTCTTTATTTTCACAGCTAAAGCATTTACAAACAATGTTTAGAGGGCAGTTAGTGCCAAAAATGCTCAAAATAACATAGTAACACTGTACACATAGTACAATCTGATTACAAACCACTTTGTACTAGACTGTCTGTGATTTAGTAGGACTCACAATGTACTCATAACGGCTAATCAGCTGTTTATTTGGACCATTGCACTTTCAAATTTAAAGATGCAGATGCTATTTAATGCATTGCTCACAGTGATTGCAGTAATCCCTTGTTTTGGACTCTGACAGTTGTTAACATTTGAGACAAAAGCCAACTAAAGCTAATGGCAGTGTATGGTGTTTCTGGAGTGACTGGCTTCTAAAACGCTGCTTACCCTCAACCCGGAGATTGGCCGTGGTCTTGGAGCTGGCAACCTGGTAAGTGTACTCGCCCACGTCCTGAGGTCGGGTGATGACAATGACCAGCCGCCTGACAGCACCGTCAACTTCACTGACCACATTCTCGTTGAAGTTGACCGGCTGGCCCTCCTTCAGCCACTTGCCCTCTGCGTTAGCGTTAGCCACTTCGCACTCCAGCACTGCAGTCTGGGATTCAGCCACGGTCACATCCTGCAGGGGACGGGTGATGGCACCACCTGGTGGGACAAAAAGAGAACAGTTTTTGTAATCTGCTTTTATCACAAATACTAGAAATGGAAGGGTTTAAGGGTTAAATAGGTAAATAGGTAGTTATCACATGGCATTTAAATGGTGTATGTGTCAAGAAAGAGTAACTTCGGATATACAGTATATGTTGCGGAAAACATTGCTAATACCCACTGAGTTTGACCACAGACAAGATCTTAACAAGTTTGGTGAAGTTGCCTCGGCTTTGTAACGTGATTCTATTAGTGTGTATTGGTTGCTCCGGTCCGGTGGCAGTCAAGTTGCAATAGTGGTTTTCTGGCCAGAGACACCAGTGGGAGATGAATGACACCCCAATCATCCCATTAACACTTGTATTACCCCCAGAGGGGCTACGAAAAGGATTTATTAAGGTAAACAAGTTACCTTGTATTGCTTTACAACTGTACAAATTTCTCTGTGGTACAATTAACATGGAACAAAAACTGGCAAACACTTCTTGTGAGCAAAGGGAAATGTTTTTTTTTTCCAGTCACATTGACTGACTCAGGCATTACTATTGTCAGCTGAGAGGATTTTAAAGAGGGGGTATTATGCTTTTTTCAATCACATAGCACCAGTCTATATCACACTACAATGATTAAACCTTCAGTTGGTCTGTAAATGCAGTAAATTAAAATAACTGCCTTGTATAAAATTGCTCTCTCAAAATGGCTGTAGCGAATGTCTTGAAATAGGCCTCTGTCTCTTTAAGCACCTCTGACCCTTTCAGACACGCCCCCTCCACACGCTCTGTGGCATCAGTGGGGAGGGGGTTCTGCTGAGGAGCAGTGGTTGGTTACTCGGCTGGTGACGAAAGCTCGGAGGCGTCTCCAGGAGGTGGGGGCATTTACAGATTACTCAAAAATACGTGAATGTGCCAAGGCAACACTTCAGGCATGTTTGTAATGAGGGAATGACATAATAACATGATGTAAAGCTTGAAAAAGTCGATTTTGCATAATACCCCCCCTTTAAGCACTAACAAACTAATTAATTAACAAACAATTATTGGTGAAAATCTTTGGAGATTTCTTTCAAAAATATCACTTGTAGAGTAATGTCGCTCCATCTGGCAGATAGTGTTTCTACAACATAAAGGCAGCTCGTTGTACATGTTTGATTGAACATACCGGAGACAGTGAGTGTAGCACTAGAAGTCTTTTCTCCAGCGTGGAAGGTGTACTGTCCCTCCTCATCTTTCATAGTGTCCATGACGGTCAAAGAATGGACTTTTCCTTTGGACTCCATCTTGTATTTGGGTCCTGCTTTCAGCTGCTGGCTCTTGAAGGTCCAGGCGGGGTCGATGCCAGGGTGAGACACCTCCACCTCAAATGTGACATTCTGGGACTCGGAGCAAACTTTATTCTCCATGTTCTTTACAATGTGCACCTCTGCAAACATATTAGTTATTAGCTCTAGTAAATTTGTAACTACTTGATAATGACAAATAAAATCAAACTTTACCTTCAACAGAAAGACTACAGCTGGTGTCAACTTTCCCGACTAACAGCTTGTAGCGGCCCTGGTCAGAGGCATAGGTCCGGGTGAAGACCAGGCGTTGCTTGGAGCCCTTGGCTACCATCTGGATCCTGTCACTGCCCGTTATTTGTTTATCATTGTGATACCATTTCACAGAGCTCACATCCTGAGCAGAAATCTTAGTCTCCAAGACAACCTTAGTGCCCTCAATGCAAGAAACATCTTTCAGTGGAATCACAATCTCGATGGCTGCGAGAGAAGAAAAATAACAATAATATGATTATTAGTAATGAGTAATGTTAGAATGTGAATACCGGCTTC
Organism: Gobius niger; assembly: GCF_951799975.1. Lineage (NCBI taxonomy): Eukaryota > Metazoa > Chordata > Actinopteri > Gobiiformes > Gobiidae > Gobius > Gobius niger. Next base: position 11,521,819 of record NC_136860.1, on the reverse strand, counting down.
ATTGCATTGATCAATCATATAATAAAAACTAGCATAACCCAGGGGTACAGGGTACCCAAATGGCACCTGAGCAATTAAAAGGAGGTAACTGGAACTATTTCAGATAAAAAATTAGGAAAAAGTTTATATTATTAATGCCAGAGGTAAAGTCTGAGAATATGCTAGCCTAATTCTGCTTAATGCATCTTGTCTTTTTACTGGTAAACATGATTTTAGTTGAATTCCTTCAAATTAAAATACATCATACTCAAGATTGTGGGTACTATAGGAATGTAGAAGGCACTGAACTTAAAAAGTCACTAAAACCAGCATCAAGCGTTTGCGTCTTACTCTGAACATTGAGCTTGCACGACGTGGAGATCTCCTGTGCGGGGACCACAAAGGAGTACTGAGCAGCATCCTCTCTGCTGACGTTCTCCAAGAGCAGCTTGTGAACCACTTTGTCGATGACGATGTGCACGCGGTCGGAGGCGGAGAGGGCCTGGCCGTTCTTCATCCACGTGCCCTCGACGTTCTCCTGGGAGAAGCGCACCTCCAGCTGCGCGATGTCACCCTCGCACACGGTCAGGTCGCTCAGAGGCTGCATCAGTGTCACAGGGCGCACTGGAGGAGGGAAGAAAACAAGTTGATATTATTGTAACAAAATATCAGTTAATGCTAATTGTATCAAATATATGTGTACGTATAGTCTTGAATGGTCATAGTTAACTTATCGCAAACGATGGAATCATTTAAGCCTTAGATGTCCACTGTACACAGCTAAATAAACTACAATGGGTCTTATTAGCATTAAACTTGCTCACTCTGTAGAATTGTAGAACTCATCAAACATCTCCTGAAAAGCATCTGATTCTTGCATTAGTGTTGGGACAAGATCTGAGAATTAGCACGAGCTATAAACTCCTTGTGCATCGGCTCCAGCAAAAACAAATTTATCGCAAATCGAATTAAACAGCAACATTTGTCAGAACAAACTTTTTTTCTTTTTTTTTTCTGAAAATATTCAGCCCTGACAAAAAGTCAGATGTCAATAGTTTTGAACCAAGTAAAGATCAGTAGAAGAATTGGAGCTCCACCCACCACAAACCCGACCTGGTTTCAAGGGTAAGTTTGCCCATTTAATTTTTAAACACTGAATAACTTCATAAGAAAATAAATGATCAAGAGTTTAAAGCCTTAATTCAAAGCCTTAATTCTGGAGCCAGAGCTGGTTTGGAGGTAGGCCGTTAAGCTCCACACACATAGAACCTCGAGTTATATTTTGTACCTTTCATCTTGAGTGAGGCGCTGGTCTGGAGATCGCCACAAACAAAGGTGTATTTGCCCTGGTCCTCCTTCTTCACTTCTCTCACGGACAGAGTGTGCCTCCCTCTGCGTGATGTCATGACGTATTTGCTGCTGGGTGACAGCTCCTTTTCTCCAAAGAACCACGTCCCCTCGGCATCCTCACGGGAAACCTCCACCTCAAACTCTCCGGCGTAGGTCTCTGGCACCTCGATGTTCTCCATGCGTTTGACCATCTCAAGTGCAGCACCTAGATTAAGGAATAATTCAATGTATAATCAAAAAATAAATAAATAGATCAGTATGTACTTTTGTGTATAATTACCTTCAACATGAAGTCTAGCGGTGGTTCTAATGTTGTCTTCGTCAACAACCACACAGCTGTATTCAGCGTCGTCCTTGAGCTCAATAACGAGCACAGACAGGAAGTGAACCTTTCTGTCTGAGTGCATCCTGTACTTGTCTCCAGAGAAAATCTCCATGTTGTTTTTCAGCCATTTGACTTTAATGAAAGGCTCATTGGTCTCACACTCGAAGGTCACCATGGTGTCTTTTTCATTCGCGCTGACATCCTCAAGGTACTGGGTGAAGTTTATTGCAGTCTTGGCTATAAAGACAAAGAAAGGACATCTTTTTTTCAACATCACAAGCTACAATCACTTGAGCCTTACAAAGTTTATTCTTCAGTGATTTCCATTTATAATATAAGTGGTTTGACTGTTGGTTTACTTGAACTTAAATTTTGTTCAGATATTTACAAGGAATTCAGAAAGTCCAATATTCTGTGAAGTGGTAAGTAAAGCCTTTGTCTAAACAAGGGCCACTTAATTTTGATTTTGATTTTTTTTTTACTGTGTTGCATTTGTCAATTCGCAACTTATGCTTTATTTTGGAATATTAACACTTGGGTACAGTGAAGTATGAACTGCTAAACTAAAGGTGGAAACTAGTTTACAGGTTTATACATAAACCAGACTGGATATTTTGTTGTTTCACCATAATAGTTATTGTTGCAAATTGCAACCATTAAATTTTGCTAAAAATCTTATTATTTCGATCCCACCACACTGCTACTGTTAAAAAACTGAAGAACATGAGCATAAACAGCAACCGTACCTTGCACCAGCAAGAAGGCGTGGCTGGAAGACTCTCCTGCTATGTTAGCGGCTTTGACCATGATGCTGGCTGAGTCCTCTGCAACGCAGTCCCTGATGACCAGCTCACACACGTGGTCCTCAGTCCAGTACCAGTAGATCCTGTCGGACTTCTCCAGCGGGATACCGTTCTTGAACCACTGGCACTCGGGATCAGGCCTGCCCACCACCCGCAGTCTGAAACGTACCTCCTCCATGGGTGAGACGGTCTGGCTCTTGATGCGTTCGATGATCTTGGGAGCTTCCATGGATGGGGACAGCTGGATTCTCTCGGGTTTGAACGTGGGGATGGTGACCTGCCCTTGCTCTTCCAGCAACCTCCTCTCTTCCTCTTCCTTCTCCTTCAGGCGATGCATCAGCTCGTCTTTGGTCTTCTTAAGCAGATCTTCATAAGAGTCGTCCCTCTTGCGGGACTTCATCTCGACAGCGGAGATGGATTCATAGAAACCTTCTTCTGTCCTGCGCTTGAACTTGCTCTTCAGCTCCTCAGTCTCCTCTGATGTCTTCTCATGAACGATTCTCTGGGTTTTTCTCAGTTTAACAACTTCCCCAATTTCGCTTGCCCTCTCCACTTTGACGACGTCATAGCTCATCCGTCCTAGTTCATGCGTACCGTCTATGGGCTTTGTGTCAGGGGCACGGCGCAGCACAGAACGGAAGTCCTCCTTTTGCTGGATTTCAAGTTTCACAGTGTGCTCCGTTGTACCCAGAGGGTTGTCAGCGACCACTCTGACCTCGCCGGCATCGTACGACTTGATATCAACAATCTCTAAGTAATAAATACCGTCGTAGCGCAGTCTGTACCTCTTACTTTTGCGGATGAGTTGGCCATTGAGGTACCAGTTTACTTTGGGAGCTGGGTAGCCTGTGACCCTGCAACGGAAACGTGCAATCTCTCCTTCAATCACACAGGTTGGTTCAGGGAGCAGAACAATATCAGGCTTGGTTTTTTCAGATTCTTCATCCATGCCCACTCCCGCCGGGCCTCCTTCATGAGCAAAGCGTTCGATGTCATCAATTCTGGTGCCTCTTCTGCCTTCAGGAAGCTGGGACTCCTCAACCAGGCCTTTCTCGTCTTTAACAATAAGTGTCGCAGAGGTCTGGTCGACTCCAAATTTGTTACTGGCTCTGCATGTAACCACGCCACTGTCTCTAGCATAAGCAACCTCATAATCCAGGCTGCAGTATCCAAACTCATTCACCATTCGCAGCCTGTTTGCAGCGGCGAGAGGTTTGCCATCGTGGAGCCACTCTACTACCATGGTGGGGTCTCCGATGGGGGTCAGCCTGCACTCAAAGTGGGCCGGACCAAAGCGTTTCATTCTTATAGAGGTCAGTTTCTTCTTAAACTGTGGTTTCTGCTGTTTCTCTTTGTCATAAAGGTCACCCTCTTCCCACTGTTCTTGTCCGTAGCGTTGGTGAAGAGGCTCAAGCTCCGGGGCAGCGATGTCTTTTGCTTTGTAGGTTCCTCTGGTGACAATAAGCTTCCTCTCAGCCTGAGGAGCTGCGAAGTCGACCTCTACATTGACTCTACAGCGGGTGGTGTCTCTGCCGGCTTTGTTGATAGCTGTGGCTGTGTACCAAGCACTGTCTGTGGTGGCAGCTGTAGGAATCTGGAATTTAGCCTCTCCTTTAGTGCCCTCAATCCTGCAATTCAAAATAGTTCAGTTAGGAAAGTAGGCAAGGCAAAAAAGTACACATGTTGCATGAAAAAAATAAACACAATGTGCCTTACAGAAACTCCAAAGGAAAGGAACAGATGATAGTGGTAATATGAGGAAGGGGAAGGCCTCCTTTTCAGTGGTTCCTAAGTTTTTTTTGTTTTATTTGGTTTCTTTTGATTCTTGAGATGATTATTCAATCAGAAAGAAGAAAGAGCCCTAACCCTGAGGGTTGTCAGATCCCATGACTAATTCTGATTTGGAAATTAACAAAGGGATTCTCACTTATTCACTTAATCCCAACACTCGTCCGCAGTCAAGTCCTACTTTTTGATAAAAACCAGGACTTGATTAAAGCTCAGTGACTGAAATCTGGAGGCTTTTAGTTCTGTTGCAAGTAAACAAGGGGGTATCTGGACAAGACTTGCCGCTAAGCCACACAAGCTTTCTATCACGACTAAATTTTTCACTGGAGAATAAACTGGATTATGTTCATCTGCTACGCTCTTCCCAGAAGATGGTGAAAGACTGCTATGGAGCGGAGGGAGCTGCACAGGACGAAGAGGAAGGAGGTGGAGGAGCTGACCAGTGTGGGACACCACGCTCTGAAACAGGGACAAACCCAGGAGGCGGTGCACCGAATCACAGAGTGGCCCACAATGACAGCGTGCTCAGTTGCAGCGGCTAAGGAATAACCCAACACCTGAACGCAATTTTGTTGTACTATTTTAGTTTAGTTGAGCAGTTTACATTTTCTAATTCATACCTACAAATGACAAATAAAGCACTCACTTTCTACTTAAAAGGGACTTGATGAAAGTTATACTCGCTACTGCCACCTTGGGTCTTACCCATAGCTGCAATTTCTATATTAAGCTCATGCATTACGGCACTTTGGACCATAATAACTTTTTGAGTTGTGGTGAATAAGTCTGGGCTCATTCTATTAGGAAATTGCTGGAACATGTAGGAGGTGAAAAATACATAATTTTAACATTTTTACCCCGTCTAGTCCCTTTAATACACCAACCTGATTTTTTTTTGCGACATATCTTATTATTACACTCCCTTATTTTACAATACATTTAAAATACAAAATGACAATTTGAAATCATTGCAAAATCTTTCCTTTGATATGTACATTGGAATAGTGTTGCACCTTGTATCCTAAAGTGAGAGTTTGCGTTGCCCCAGTGCCTGTACCCCCGTTTGGGAAACACCATGCTGCTTACCTGATGTGTGGGTGCTTGTGTGGGCTGATGATGTCACTGTTTTTCAACCACACAATGTCCGGCAGAGGGTTTCCCATGGCTTTGACGGCGAGTTCAACCAAAGTGCCTTGTTTGACTGTGATGTTCTTCAACTTCTCTAGAAACTGAGGACGGGCAAGACTTTCACGAGCTTTGGACAGAAAAAAGACAGAGAAGGTCATGTTAACACAAAAAACGTTAAAGTGCACATACCACGCCTAATTGAGGCTTAAAAACATTCTTTTGGATACCTCTGTATTGATATTTTACATTTTAAAGTTTGACATGTCTTTGTACAGCGAAGACAGTATGAAAAGAGACCAGGCTGGTCAGGATTTCAGATTGGCCTGAAGTTCCCTCTGCAGTAGTGGCATGACACATTATAAAACAGTGAAAACAAATGTTCACTTTCATTCTAATGGCATGCTAGCAAATCCATGGAGCAGTGAAGAACACTTTGTGCGCAGAACCCAGACGGTGATGTCTGAAGGGCTCCTGTTCCTGTGTTCCTGCTAACCTGGCTAATGCCAGAATGCTGTGTGCGCTCGAATCATTTCGAACTGCACAGCAGCCTGGGGACCATGGCTGAAATTTTCGCATGGATTTGGGAACCAATCACAGAACGAGGAGGGACGGCAAGATGATAATGAGCTATTCGATATACGGAAGCTTGTAGTTTATTTACAGATTTTTTTAAAAGTTTATTTACGGATCAAACATGACAGCAGCAGACGCGACGCTATTTTTCGATCAAGCTTTAGGCCGTGTTCTAAATAGTTACGATACGATGATGCGATTGGCTGTGGCTACGTGCAGACGCATGATAGACATTCGTAGCTCCCAATAAACGGCTATGGACAATCGTAATCCACACCTCTCCTACGAGAAAATGAATTGGTGGTCCCCAGACTAAATATCACTTGTGATTTTAGTCTGGCGTTAGCCAGGCTATGTTCCTGCTACAAAAAATATCGATTGTAGTTCTTCAGTAGTAAAGAAACAGTGTCAACGAAGCTAAATACAACCCCAGGTATGTTTAACATGTTTAAAGGCAGAAAAAAAGGTAATTCTGCCTGATTGAAATAAGTGACAAATGTCTAATATTTTCTAATATCATACCTTCTACGGTGAGATTAACAGCAATCGTAGTGCGCCCAGCTCTGTTCTGAGCAACGACAATCCATTCTCCAGAATCATGTGGCATGGCAGGAACAATGATCAGGGACTGAACTCCATCCTCTTTGATAACAATCTTGTGGGTGTAATCATTTGCCACTTGTTGTCCTGGATAGAAAAATGTCACATTGAAATCCATTCTTTATGATTTTTCATGTGTTTGAAGCACGTGACGGTTTTTCCCTTACCATTGTGGAACCAGTACGTCTCTGGCATTGGTCTGCCAACAACCTTAAGGTCAAACCTTGCAGTTTGTCCCTCAGAGCATTTAATAGAAGACGGCTTCAGGACAAAGACAGGCTTGTAGAGTCTTTCCAGCTGAGCCTCGTCTGTCTCCTCCAGTCTTCGGGCAGGAGAACGTCCAGGAGAGCGGCTGGGAGAGCGACCGGGGGAGCGGCTCAGTGAGCGCGGAGATGTAGATCTAGATATAAACATTAAAAAACATTTATTTCTCCAGTGACGTTTTATGACCTAATGTTTAATTTTGTGGAGTAAGTTATCATTATAGCTTTTGTAATATTTTGCCAAACTAAACTAAATTCCAATGCTGAACTCAGATGTACAGATGGAGCAGTTGGAAACCAGATCTTAACTTCACGTAGAGCAATTTAAATGTTCCTTTTCAATCAAAGAGCCCCAAACCAAACAAATTCAAAATCTCAGGAACAATTCTGATCCTTTGAAACCTTCTTAATAGAACCCTCAAGCCAAAATGTGATGAAGGTATTGTTATAAATGTATACATTTACATGAGACGTTGTCAACTAAAACCCCCAAAATAACTAACAACATTCCAAGTTCTCAAAATTAGGATGCCAAACTGAATTTGTTGCTCTGAAATCTACAACTTGTCTCATTGAGTTCTTACCTGATCCTCTGCATGGCCGGCTGTGGAGTGTACCGCTGAGGGGTCACGACTCCAGAGGGCTCCACGTAGAGTTTCCCAGAGCTGACAGCATTTCCCTTCATGTTGCTGACAAAGGCTGTGTAGACGCCTTCGTCCTCTGGGAGAACGACAGCAAGGCGGAGACTGGCACGGCCGTCCTGAAGAACCTCCATCTGGTGGCGTCCTCCTGGTCGGATACGCTGTCCGTCTTTGAACCACACAATCTGCACACAAGCGCAAAGATATACAATATAATCTCAACACTGACAGTTGGGGTGAGTGAGGTCCTCCATCTCACTGAGAAGTACACAGTTTTGCATTGGTCCAAATGTAGTATTTTGATGAATCGTTCAATTAAATAGTGCTGAAACTGTTTGGTAAAATATTGCAATATGGATATTACAATGCTCTAAAATAATTATTTTTTGAAAGATTATAGCATGCAAAGTACCTTGGGCAGAGGCCTTCCTGCCATCCTGCAGTGGAAGGTGACTCCCATGCCGTCCACGATTCTGTAGTTTTTGACTGGAGTGTCAAAGACCGGCTGCACCGCCTCATGTTCAGCGATCGTCACCATCTGCTCTCCGTCTTCCATCACCAGCTCTGTGTAAGAAATCCTCATGATGCGCAGCTCGATCTCCTGGATGATCCTCTCCTCAAAGGAAGAAACCATAAACTCCTGTGTGAGGGAGAGAGAGCTCAGTAAAACCATGGTAACTGTGATTCAAATACCCATCTAAAGATGACCCAGATCGCCTTGTGATTGAAGCGCCTATTTCCAAGCATTACCGTTTCAGAGATGAAGCTCATTGGAGTTGTGATCCTCCTCTGCTCCATCTCATGTTGGCGCATGACCACAGTGGGCTCCTGCACCACAGTAGTAGTCACTTCTGTCTTGTAGGTCACATCATGTTGCTTCATGTAGCTTTCATATTGTTCTGTAAAGTGACAAAACACATTTTTGATACAAACATATGTGTTAGTTTCCTAGGATAAGTTTTGTTGGATACTTTGTCAACAACTTGTTTTGTAAGCTCTGTGTTGATATCATTTTAGATGCAATACCTTCTTCCATCAAAATAGCAATTGCGGAAGCTTCTCCATGTTGGTTCTTGGCGTGAACTGAATACTCTCCAGCATCATCAGCAAAAGTCATTGAAATCTCCAATCGGCATTCGCCAGTCTCTTTCTTATAAGCAACTTTGTACCTGATAGAGGGGTAAATAAAAGAGCTGTTATATGGAGGACATTTCTATGACTTTACTTGGACGGGGCATTGTACCTGTATCCGGTTGTAAGGGGCACCCCGCTCTTCTTCCAGATGATGTGAGGTCTGGGGTTTCCTCCGATCTGGCAGTCGAACATAACGCTGCCCCCTTCCACGAGCTTCTGGACGCTTGGTTTCTTGATAAAGTGGGGGGCAGCGGGTTCCCCCGAGCTGACCGCCTCCATCACGATTTGTTCCTTTGTCTCCACAGAAACCCTGAGAAACAAAATCAAAGTCAGAGGGTTTCATGGGAATTTAAGACAATGACTGTGTCCAAATGTTCACACTTTTCCCGAGATAGTCACAACATTTTCTAATGGTTTTAATGGCAAATATTGGACTCAAAATCTCTCTGAAATGTATCTGTGTTGTAGTGAGCGGCAATATTCACGAGACGCGCAAGAGTTGAGAGAGAAGAACAGCCAACAGTGGCAGGTCTTTGAACTGGACTTTGAACACAACACGAGTGAATGAAAAGAGCCACAAAATGAGACGATACGGCGAAAAGTTGCAAATCTGCGATGCTTAACTAAGGCTATTAAAACAACGACAGCAAAAAAATGCAATAATACAGTACCTTTTCTTTTAAATTAAAGCATGTCTGACATTGAATCTGGTCTGTCTTTTATACAGAAATCCGTTTAGTCTTAAGCTAAGCAAAGTTTAGCAAACTTTTTCAAACGATGAGAAAGCAGTGAGCTGTGTGTCTGGGTGGACATTCACACACAGCTTGAGTGCTTGAATTACTTACATTTTCTCCTGTGTAATTCCGGTTTGAGTGACTGTCATTTCTTCTCTGCTCTCAATTTCTTCAGAAACTATGAACAATACACAAATATGAATTGAAAACGAGGCAAAACAAGAATATACGCCATTCAAGGTTTGGCAAAATACTGTTAGATCTCTTTGCGTAAATATTTAAATTTAAACAGAATGTTTGCGAGCAGAGGGCACATGTACTGGAGTGAAGCAGAGTAAAAGACTAAGGAAGGCTGAAGGAAGAGGGCGCTGTGTTTCCCATTAAGACAGAAGTCTATGCTGGCCTCCTAAAGTCTCATTTTGAACTTCATAAGATGGAGGGTTTTTAGAGATCAACTGAAAATGCAGGATTACCTAAACACACCATAACTTTGGGGATGTTTTTGATAAATATTTTATTAAGGTACATTTTTTGCATGATACGGAGCTTGAATTATGTGCATCGTTCCCACCTTTGACGAGCAGGTAGCAGGATGTGCTCACAGTGCCTGCCTCACTGGTGGCCGTGCAAGTGAACCGGCCACTGTCCTCGGCGAAGGCCTCGCGGATCACCATCCGGGCAAATCCGCTTGAGAAGCTCAGTTGGAAGTCGATGGAGCTCTCGATTTTGTAGTCCTCTCTGAACCACATGACGGAAGGAGCAGGCTGACCGCTGATCTGGCACTCCAGGGTCACCGACTCACCCTCCGTCACCGACACATTCTTTAGTCCCTGAAGGTAACAAGGGACAGAAATGATTAAAGCGGGGTATTAAGCCATTTGCAGGTATTTCAAGCAAATCTTCATAACTATCTTACATTTAGTTGGTAAGAAAATGCTACATTGATCTAAAACGGCTTGTTTCAAGTTTCCCATAGCTTGGTTTCCCATTCAAATTGCTTCAATCCCTTTAAGACTGTCCTCCCCTTGCTCTCCATCAAAACCTTGATGCCTCTCTGGCCTTACGAATGAAGCTACTGTCATTGGTCTTAGTAAGTGAAGATGTTGCTTTGTTTACAGTAGCAAGGCTTTATGGTGTTTTTGCATCTTGCTGCTCTGAGAACGAGCGAGGGGTAAGCGGTAGTACGAAGTGTGAGCTGTGCCGAATGTTCAAAGATACTTGCAGGAATGGTTCAAAACACAAGTGTGTTCTTTGACATGGAAATAACATTGGGAAATAGCTCTAAAAAGTTGTTTTTTGCATCATGTTTCCTTTAAAATTGAGTTGTAATTTTAATTTGAATAGTTGGATAATGTTCTTTTCAAAGAACCGATATCCTGTCATGTATAAAAGCTGTTAATCTTGTAGTCATGTAGAGGTCAGGATTGAATGTTACAGATTAAACAGTATGGGGAAAAATATTTAACACTAAATTGACTATTTTCTATGTTGAAGGATAACACGTTCCCAAGTCCAAGAATTGTCTGACAAACACTACTATGACCCTTTCCCAAACTTGTTAAGGCCTACAACATGTCCATTATCATGCAGATGATGGCACTTACGGCAACAATTGTTGGGGGAACAACAGGCTCCTGGGCTCTTGTTGGCACAGCAACAATCTCCTGTAAAACACAAGTCAAACCATGAAAACAATAAAAAAGCAATTTTTCTCTCTCTGGGTTTTCCGTGAAGTGGGAGGGAAGTGCAGGTTAGCAGGGATCAGTCCTTGTGGGGAAAAGAAATGGATAGCATTAGGTCATGTGATGGTCAAACAAACAAACAAACAAACAAACACGTGAAGCGGTTGGTGACAAGGGATTCAAGAAGAAACACCAGACATAGGAAACAGACTTTTATTCAGCAAATTTCCGTTTACTGTGAATTTTCGAAGTGATGTGGAGCAGGATATTGAAACTTATTGCTTAGCTCAGTGGTTCTCAAGCTGTGGCACGTGTACCTCTGTTGGCTATAAATAACGGACAAAATTGACCAGATTTCATCAAATATTTCAAGAAACGGTACTTTGTGTGAAATGTTTGAGAACCACTAGCATGTCACATTAAAGCAGTAACAGCGGAAAGGACACGACAAACAGATAAAAAGAGAGAAATGGGCTTGATGGCGACGGCTTGTGATTGGCTGCTGGCGTTGTGGGTGGGGTTTAAAACACACTTGACCGGTGGGACCAACCTGCGGCTCCCAGTCCTCAAACTCCTCCTCACTCGCGGCGCCCCCTGCCGCTTGAACCTCTAATCGGCTCTGAAACCGGGGGTCTTTGAACGGCGGCAGAAAGGGCTCCGCTTGGGTCGTGTGGGTCTCCGCCATCGCCTTGCGGGACGGCGTGGGGGACCTAACGGGCTTGATGACTTTTCTGGGAGCGGTTGGGGACGACAGTTCTTTGTGGAGAGTGGCTACAGCCGTGCCGGCGATGGACACCTGACCAAGCCAATGAGAAGAAAATTAAGGGACGGATGGTAAACGGATAAAAAAAGGAAAAATCTCGGGGTGATGATGATTAGTAAGATGATGACGGTTTGGGCTCCATCTTTGAGTTAGGTGGTTTAAGATTGTGAAAATCCAACGCACAAAGTGAATGTTAGATCTGTGAAATCTTGAATCTTCTTGTGAATGGTAAGTGCAGAGAAAAGGGACTCTATTAGGGCTGCACAAAATATTGAAAAATCTTCATAATCGCAAATCCATATCGCAAGACGTCCTCTGAGTTTTGTTTTGGTCTTAATCTTAATCTAGTCTTTAAATTTTGATTTTGACATATATTCTGAACAGCTTTTTTTTTCTCATATCGTGCAGCCCCAGGTCTCTATGTTAAAATGGCGGTTCGTTAAAGATGGAATGAAGTCTTGTAAAAAAAAAAAAAAAGGAAATGGCCACAGATTCCAAGGCAGCTCCTCTTCTTACCTCTGGGCCATGTTCAGCTTTGGGGACGGTCACTTTAGAAACAGAGAAGTGTGGCACCGGAGTCGGGCTCACACCTCTTTCCACTTGGGAAGAGATTTCAGTGGTTTTCTGGATCTGGAGTGATCAATAGAGCTGTTACTTCACTTCAAGCTTTTGCTAATCCATTACAATAGGTCGGAAAGTATTCAGTAAACTTTTTTTTTTAATAATTTCTATTTTATTATATAAATTAGAAGATTGACACTAAAATCATATACATTTCTTTTCTATAGGTAAATCTACGTTGATTGTCTGATTATTTACATAATATGACTCACAGGTCACTGCTTGTGCTCATTTTATTCACTATTGGTCACATAATTTTTCATTAGACCAACACTGCAGGAGCACAAAAAAGTTACATAGTGTAGCTTTAATACAAAAAAATTGAAACAAAAAAATATATTGGGGAAAAAAGGTGTCTGAATACTTCCTGAACCCAGTGAATAGTATATTTATGCTTCTGTGGCTAGTCCAGACCTGTGTCACTTGGACTGTTTCTTGTTTTACTGCAGGTGGCGCTTTTGGAGCTTCGGTCATCACTGCTTTGATTTGGATTATCTCTTTTACAGCTTGTGGTTTTATCTCCACAGACTCCTCTTCCTCGACTGCAGCTCCCTCCGCTTGCACTGGGAGGCGCACACGAGCCAGATCCACAGCGGCTAGTACAGTGGCCACTGCCTCGGCCTTTTTCCCCTCCTCAGCCTGAGGCACAGGCTGCCACAAAGAGGGAAGGTTAGCCGCAAACGTTCAAATGGAGTGCTTACTCTTTTGGAGTTGTTTATGCATTTTGTCTAATTATTTCTCAGTGTTTGTTATTTTTAGGCAACATTAGATAATAGGGATAATAGGGTCCGATGACAAAAATGGTCTACCTGCTCTTTGGACACAGTGGGTGCCATCACAGCTCCAGCCATGCTCTTTACACGGAAGAGTACAAGCAAACACAAGTTATAAGCGGAAGAGTTTTTTCATTAGGTTTTCAATAAACCAATGAATACATGAACAAGACAAATCAACAAATCGGTGTGAACGGTGTGATCGGGATGTCTGACCTCTCTGGTAGCCGTGACTTGCTGTTCCCAGTGTTTCTCCATGTGCATCTGGGTGGCGCTGCTGACGCTGGTCATGCTGCTCATCTGGCTGTAGCTGGCCTCACTCAGGTAGTCTCCCTGCTTCCACGGGGGCATCACCTCAGAGGAGGTCACCACCTGTGCCAAAAAGAATAAAAATGGGAACCTCGCTTACTGTATGACCAACAAGGAAAAACAAATAGACAAATAGATAAAAATAGTATGTCCATTTTTAATTGAATACTTGATTTCTTCCCACCTGTTTCCTGGTCATGAGTGGAGATTTGACTGGTCTGATTGGGGAACCCGAGAATCTAGTGGTTGAAGTAACGGTACTGTAGGGGGAAACGGCTGTTATAGACTGAAGATGAGTGTATTCATATTTTTATTTGAAGGCTGTTTGTACCTGACTGCTGCAGGGGAAGGGCCCTTCACGTGTCTCACAGGTGAAGGCGACTGCTGGCGTCCCGTCCTGGGGACTTGGGATGGGGGAGACCTGGATCTGGAGGTGGGCTTTGGGGGAACCCTTGGGGGCGTTTTATGAGCAATGTGTTGAGTCATCATTCCTCCTTCTACATGCATTTCCATCATCGTGGTGGCCTGGAAGCTTGCTTCCATTTTCTGAAATACAAGCACATACATGTAATACCTTGTTAATTATTGAAGATAGTCCTATAAAGTTGTTGTTGTCATGGTTCAGTAATATAAAGTAGCATGCGTTTGCTTACTCTATCTACTCTTGTCTGTGAGGTTCCCATTTGGGCTGTGGACATAATCATCTTGGTTTTCTTGATAGGTACAGGTTCTTCTCCTGTATTGACATACAAACACAATTAGAACACACTTAATTCTTTCTCTGTATAATATGAACATATGAAGAACTTGTAAAAGTACAGACCTTGAACGAGCAGCTCGGCGGTGCACGTGGCCCGTCCACTGCTGTTTGTTGCTGATACAGAATATGTACCAGAATCTTCTGGGAAGGCCTCGGCGATCAGCAGACTGTAAAGGTCTCCCTCCTGGAGGATCCTGAAGTCAGCTGAGCTCTGGATCTCAGCTCCCTCTCTGTAGAATTTCACCACAGGGCTGGGGATTCCTGTGACACGCACATCCAGGCGCACCTGGCTGCCCTGTCGGACTGTAGAACTCTGAAGTCTCTGAACGAAGTTAGGGGGCGCAGTCTCCGCTGTGTGACAGAAAATACATAGCAAAGTCAGCTTCTGCTTCCACACATGATATAATATGTAATTATAGCTATGAAATCAAAGCTTAATATGAGTGGTTGTTAGGCATACATTATGTAACATGACATTATTAATATATATGTATAAATGTAAAACTGATTTTTACTTTTTACTTTTTAATTAAACTTACAGCATGTAAAAAATGGCAAAGAAAAGAAGCTACAGTTAGCTTCTAACCTGTGACGAGAAGCTCAGCGGTGCTGGTGGCTTGTCCTGCTCCATTGGTGGCTCTGACGGAGAATCTCCCGCTGTGTGCGGCGGTCACAGCGGGGATCCTCAGCGTGGCGCAGCCACCACTGAACGACATGTGGATGCCGGGCAGAGCGGCTGCAGACAGAACCTGGCCATCGCGGAACCAGCTCACCTCAGGAACTGGAGAACCTGGAGGAGCAAAAACATGAATTAGTGACTGTGAGACATCCCTAAAAATTAAAAAAACTAATTTAAATAAGTTGAATGATTGAGGTCATTTTTATGAACATGTCCTGCCTTACAAGCAGCAGTAACGTGTGATAAGCCTGATCCATGCAATTCCTTTTGTTCCTTGACTAAATAGTTGAATGTTTTTTGTACCATGGTTATAAATAATGCTTTTGAGTGCAAATGAAAAAAAAATACAGACACATAATGAAAGAAACAAATTAGTTGACCCATGTTTCAACCATCTCGGTCAGAGGGTAGGCAAGATTGCCCTACACAATAGATAGAGGAATGAACCTGCTCACAGTGGCACCAGCATCTGCTAACACTAGTTTTGTACATTGTACTGAGATAAAAGCAGAGGCGGGTAGTACTTAGCTACATTTATTCAAGTACCTGTAATTTTGCAAGTACATTTTTCATACAGCACTTTTACTTGAGTAATTATTAAAGTAAAATTAAGTATCTGTACTCTTACATGAGTAAATATTTTGGCTACTCTACCCACCACTGCATAAAAATGCAGTCTGGTGGTGCTCCCTTGAGTACTTTTTAAAGCAAGTGACAAGTATTTTTGATGCACTTGGATTGTTTAAATGTCTGTAGAGCATATTCAAAAGTGGTGGTGAACAATGAAGTAAAAAGTAAGAGTAATTTTATGGTTAAAACTGATTTAATTTTACCAGGCACTACATTATGGAGCCTGTATCTTTCAACACCACTCCATTTTTTAACTGGATTAAAAATAAAAGTTTCTCGTGGTTTGTGGTTCAAACACAATAATTTTTGCTTGAAGACCTGCCGGCCAATCTAAAGCTGCTGTAAAGTCGTTCTAACCATAGACATGGCAATAATTAATCACATAAAAATAATCAGCATAAAAACTCCAACCTGACCCTTCTTTTTAATTTTACTTGAATAGAAACTAGATCTTGATAGTGGTAGTGCTGCAAAAAGTGACTTGTCAGTCTCAGCAAAAAATAAAAAGACTGAAAGAAAGGACAGTCCGGCACTTAAACTACCAAGTACAGATGACGGTTCAAGAACCTTCATGTAATGGTGCCAACCACTACTCAGCCTTTCACGGTTTAGCAGATGTCATGGTTTTTTTGAGGTGTTCACAAAAGCGTTCTTACCACTAACTTGAGCTTCGAACGTTGCAGCACTACCCTCTAGTGCCACAACGCTCTGAAGCGGTTGTGTGAACGTTGGCGCCTGTGTCGTCATGACGATGGCACCCTGCGGGGGAAGAACAGAACCGGTAATTAAACAAATGGTAAAGAGCAGAAGGCAGTGCAATTTTTAAAGATCAGGGCTGTCAATAGTGGATAAGCACCACCGATGAGACCAGTATAAAGAGTTTATATGAACCATTTCTATATCCATTTTATGAAAGGACATAGTAATTAACTCAGATGTCAACACAACACACTACTCAGCATGAGAAAAATAGAAGAAATATTCCACCAGGAGCATTTAGTCCTGTACCTCTCCTTTAGTCAGATATAGTCGACCTAAACAATATTGGCCTATGCAGAATACTTTATTGCAGATAGCTGATTGTCCAACAAGAGACATGTCTATCTCTATTTTTGAACAGTTCACGTTTGATCAGTTGCAGTATTCTTATACTTTACATATTTGTCCCTGTTGGGAAGTTTTGCCACTGCATTTTATCCATCCTCCCCCCAGAGCGTTTGCGTAAATGTCACATTATGACCAAGAAAGGAGAACACATGCAGAAACCACAACAAATGCTGTTTATTCAGCTACATTCAAACAGGTCTCAAAGCTGTGGTCATCAAATGATTGCCTTGTAGTAGAGTAAACATCATTTGGCACCACAGATGCATAAACAGGACATGTGTGAAAGAAAAACAGGACAGGAAAAGAGAGGCTAGCACAGCGTTACCATTGGTACATTTTTTTACTGGGTCATTCATATCAATTTAATGCGACCTGTATATAATCTATTGTCTGAACGTCATGTCCCGTCGCAAATGTGTCGGGCACAGCTTCATACACAGCTCGCTGCTGTTTGCGGAAGTCTGGCAACTACAGTTGTGTGTATCAGTGACTTGTAGGTCACATAAATGCGACCTGCCGTTCAGACTGACATCACATTGCGAAAGCTCAGATATCCAAGTGGCCTGGTTTGCATTTGACAAAATTACATCTGTGTTGTTCAGACGGTTATAAAACGATAGGTGCAGGTTGCACAGGAGCAAAACAATCACTTCAGCCTGCTGTCTGAACGTAGCGGAACGTTTGAAAATGAATGTTTTAAATTAATATTATTATTATAAAACATTGGAGGGCAACGGTTTTGGGCTGGGTGGGCTGGACCTGTCCCGAGCACAGAGGGGCTTTTAGACAGTAACTACTGTAAAGTTAGTTAATTTGTATTTCAACTAGAGGTCTCAGAGGTGAAATAAAGCAATGAGTCTAAACACCACACTCCAGAGGGGAACCTATTGTGCATGTTTAAGTGGTAGGGAAACGAAGCATCCAGAGGCAACTTCTCCAGTGGTGGAAGAAGAACCACATTTTTCTTTCAAAGAGGCGAATTTTAAAAAAATCGGGGTTCAAGTTCCCAAATTGTGTGCACAGGCCCATTACTGTTACTTTACTCCATTACTCCACACGACTGTAGTTAACCCTGGCATGAACCGTTTCCAGAGACACTTCCTCCTGCTGAAGTTTGTTTAATCTCTATCCGGTGACGGCGGGATCGAGCGGGGAGGAGGGGGGTGGGGGGGGCGTTTGCAGGAATGATCCCCTGCTCTATTTTTGTCTGGCCGTCTGGGCGAGCGTCCCTGATAAGATGAGAAGCTGATCCTGGGGGGCTTCAGCGCAGATTAAAACACCTGTCCCAGCCCCACTGGTCTGACCCCTCACATTTCAGCTTCACCCACTTTCTGCTCTGCTTATTTCACAACTGATGTTTACAGATTGTTCACCAAAATAAATATTGTGTCGAATCATGGAATGGTGGATTTGGACAGGTTTTTTTTTTTAAGTTAGGAAAAAAAGTACTGAAACATTTCTTTTGTGGCAGTTTTCTCTCTCTTTCAGCAAAGTACCTTATACATAGTAATAAAAAAACACAGGCAAACTACAGGCAGTAAACATTTTAAAATAAGTTATCTCTTAATAAGATAAGAATTTATTTACTGAAATCAACTTCTTTGTTATTCTGACTCCAGTCTTAAAACAGTTTAAATCAACAAAGAAAAGCAAGCAAACAGAGGAATCAATACTTTTTCACACATGTTTTGTACAACTGTAGTATAGGCAAGGCAAGGCAACTTTATTTATACCGCGCATTTCGTACACAAGGCAACTCAATGCGCCTATAGATCTGAAATATTGTTAACTGGACTGGGCTGATCTGAAGATAGAACTGACATGTCTTCGACTTAATCAACCCAGTTCAGTCGACGATATTCAAAATCTCTCTCCTACGATGGAAAAAAATTCATGGATGAATAGAAATAACATTGAATCAAAACTAGAAGTCCAGGAGAAATGATTTTTTTTTTTTCTAAAGCGGACTGAGAACCTGCACAAACGTGAGCTCACTTGAACCACATTGCAAAAAAGTTGCCTGGCCAACCCACTGTTTCCTATAGGAACCTTGCTCGACCCCACAAACTCCTATGGGTGGGGTTGAAAGGTGGATTTTATCAAAACAAACATGTCGGCTTCAGCGGAGTGGTTGAAAGAGAGCGCGTTAAAAAATCACACAAAGACCCAAGAAAACAGCCAGGACTTCAACAACAAATCAACTGATGACGCACTCAACACTTTTAATCCATGGTAGGGCAAAGTTGTAAAGTTAGCTCTGAACAACTGGTGGTAACGTACGGACTTTGGAAGGCTCTGGACGCCCCTTGAGAAGAAAGTTGAACATTACCATTTCTGCCAGTTCTCAAATAATTCTATACAGACTTTAACTTACAACTACAATAAATCTCCTCCCAATGAACCAATCAGTGACTCAGCAAAGCTGGGTAAAAATGAAGCCATAACAATCACCACAAGAATATGAAGCTGTGCAGTGGATTAGGACGTCAAAGGGAAAATTTCAATCAACAAGCTGAACTTATTAGATATAAAAAAAAACATCAGTCCATATAAAAAGTCGACGATGAACTGGATTGACCCTGATCGTAATTCTGCCATCCTGATTGGTTAATGCCGTTATTGCCCAGCCCTGATTGGTCCAGATGGGGCAACTAAACTAAGGCCTCACAAACCTGAGAGCCGCCACCACCTTGTACCAAACAGGAAACACCATAGAGAGTCAGCAGCGCAATGCAAGGAAGTCCTCACTAATGATGTGATACAACAACTGCTCTACATCCAACCACTTCTGACCTTTAAAAATGACTGGGTGGTGCTTAGTAACTGGTCAATTTGCATGATCCCCCCCCCCGGATTTACACCATTCTCTTCCCTCAAATGAAAGTGAGTTGTGAAATAAGCAATTATTTCTAAATTCCAGATTTAATCTTCGAGAATGGGTTCAGGCACAGTCTCCCAATGGTAAATTAAGCCTGCTGTGCCTAAATGGTAGATTACTAAAGAACTATTGTTATTAATTCTTAATTCAAAATAGTGATTCAATTGTTGCCTTTAATGGTTAACATTTTAACAAACGCTTTCAATCAAAACACAACCACGGTAATACTGATGATCAACAAAAATCTAGGCACCAGTTTACTCCTCAGGTTTACTCATATCATATCGTAGATTCCGACTGATGTTTTGTGTTCGTAATATCATATATTGTTTTTGCCTTTATTATCAATCGATTATAGCTATTATAACCTGGTAATTGCAAAGGTCTACCCCTCCTTAGGTTCACAAGTGCAAATATATGCTCCATCTATTAATGACATATGAAATCAACATGTGATTGCTTTTTTTGTGCAGCCAGACACTGCTAAATTTATTTATGAGCAGATCCAGGACTGAACAACTGCAGGGTGGCACTCACTAAAACACACAACTGTATATCTCCTTCAGAAATACAAAAAAATGTATATATCTTAATGGACGTATAGTTTATTTTTGATTTTAAGTCAATGCTAAGTTGTGTCATGAAAGGGTGGTAGAGGTCAGGTTGCCATTTTAAACCCTGACAAGATGGCCGACCCTGTCTTTACAGGCCACCATTTTCAACAAGAGGAAGTTTATTACACAAAAGCCACTCGTCTTAGTCAATTATGTTCATTTTGTTTCATTTTCAGCCTTAAGGGGTTTGAGAGTTTGGCAGAACACCATAAAAAGCTCCCATGATGTGGCACAGTTATTTCCTATCACTATAAAAACAACATAATCTTTTATCGTTTTGAATATGTGCCTTTGGTGGCATTTATTGTGGCCATTTTGTCTTTTGACAAGTGTAACAAATACAACTAAACATCTTGAATTTTAAGGCCCTATACGTAATTTTCACCTTTTTTTTTGTCCGATTTTTTCAAAAGTATGGCAGATTTGTTTGATTTTGGAAAAAGGCAATAAATCATAATATGAAAAAAGTAAATCATTGTTGACTATTTTAGACCAGTGATTGCAACTGGTGTAGCTTCAGGACCCACCTACATCCTGTCATGATAAGCTATATTCATTTAAATGTATCCCACACTCGTCAGTGAGCTTCAGGGAGGAGACTGCGGAGACTATGCGCCAGGTCCAGCCGACTGAAAAACAGCTTCAGCCACCGGGCTGTCGGGAAACTGAACTCTCTCCTTTCTCTGCAATCATAATCTGAAGTCCACTCCAGCCCTTCAAAGGCCTGAAGCCCCCCCATCCAAATTTTGAATAAATTGTGAACATGTTTTAAAATTTAATTTGCGCCAAAGGTTTCAATTTTTCGGGGAATTTTCTTCATCTTGAAATCTTTCTGTTGATTCAAGCATTGATAATACAACCGAAAATAATCAAAACCAATCTATAAATAATGTCTTTCTGACCAGTTGAGAATCACAGTTATAGATCATCATTTTAATTATAAATGCTCGGCCCATTTTCTCTTGCGCTAAAAAAAAAGTTGTATCACCAAAGGCACTTCCTTCAAGCAACGCTCTTTCCCATTGTCCCAGTTGGGTATCATATAACAAACTGGTTTATCTAAGACAGGACAGCAGACACTAAAAATACCCCCTCTGACACACACCCCCCCCCGACACCACCCTGTGATTGACAACCACCATGTGTCACATAGCTGGAAGAGCAACTGATAGCTCGCCTGTTGATTCCCTTAAAAAGCCATGGCCCCCCAGCTGACGGGCCGCACTAATGCTATCAGCGGCTATTCTGGGACGTCCCATTTTAACCTTCACCCAAGAAAAAAGCTGTTTAAAAAGTCTCCATCATGTCTGAAAAGGTGATTGAAGTTATCGCTGTAACTTTTGTTTAGGAAGGCGAGACGCTGTAACAAGAAGTCACGGTGCCAGTCAGTTGTCCTACGCCAATCACTAGCATTTTGACACTTACTTGTTGGTACAAGGATGCCGGTGGGGTGGGGGGATGCCCAGATGAGGGCTGTTGGCTTCAGGAAGTGTGTCTCTCTATCCGAACTGATGGTGAGAATATCCCAAAATGAGAAGAGGTGCGCCTCGTAGGAACCCCAAAGAAAAAAACAAAACTACAGGATGGTCTGTAGTTTTGTTTTTCCTTCTGACAGCAGTCCCTCCAGCCGAGGCGTCCAGGCCGGGAACGCTGACTCTGCTCAGAGGCGGCAACTGCGGCCATGGGGGGTTTTATACGGCCATGACATCACCGCCAGCGGGACGTCCCCATTGGTCCGCGCCCTTAGACCTGCGGGGGATGATGGGAGAAAAGGGAAGACATCTTAGATAAGTGGTCCAAAGTTGTGTAAACTTATCTCATAAGAGTGTTATTTTGTTGTTATTTTAGTTTTAGTTTTTTATTGTAAAGCAAAAGTGTATACCAGAAAAAACGTTGGAAAATAAAATATTTTTCTCATAGTGTAGGCTAGTATCAATGCACCTAATGTTTATGTTTTGGACTATTACTCGGAGCCCTAGATTCTTTATTTTTTTTTCTTTTTCTTTTGCATTTTTGTCTCATTTTCGACGCTATTTTGATGATTTTTCAAGAAGCTTTTCGATTTGGGCAAGGCCGAACTCGACAAAAATGTGCTTGGTTAATGTGGGAGTTAAGAGGTTAAATGACTCTAAAAATACAACATGAAATATTGTCAGTTCCAAGAAAACATCCTGAGAGAGGACCCTTGGATCCCCTTGTTATTTTTTATTCCTTGCCTTGACGGAAACTGTCCATCTGCTGCTCCACTGCCTACTGTTCATTGGATACTATGTTTGTTGATTTCCAAAATCTCAGTTTGAGAAATTAGTGATATTTGGAGACGATAATGACTATTTATCGATTTGTCGTTCGATAAAAAACATTTTTTGGCCCAATATTTATCGTCAGTACATCTATTTGCATCCCCCCCATTTTTCATACTTTTTTTTTACTTTTTTTACTAAGTCAGTTGTTTTTCATTGTGTTTCATGTTCATGGTGGGATATTTTAAGCAAACTGAGCAAACACGCATACCCCAGTACAGTGGGTTAGTGAGCTGGGGTCCAAGATCATTTCAAAATATAAAAAAGAAAAAAAATCATAGTGTATTTGAAACTATTTGTAATTGAAAAAGTAGAGATTTGTGAATGGAAATCAAATAAAGTAAACAATGTAAAGACATACGTATCAGTCAATTAGATTTTAAATGTCTTTTGCTTGATATTTTCAATATTATGAATTTGTTTTTTCAGTGGGGGGTCACGGCCTGAAAAGTTTGGGAACACCTGCCCAAGTATACAACATTAGATTTATGTGTTATACTTATCATGAAGGTTTTGTTTTGATACATGATTTGGAAGAAAACAGTTGCAAAGCAGTACGTACACATCATGTAGCCAGGCACAGCAACACAGGTTCACATCCTCAAACTCGATTACAAAACAGAAGAATCAAGAAAAACATGTTAACAGGGCCATTAGACAAAGCAGAGACAGGCAGGTGTTAGCAGGGAGCTGTAAATGTCATTAGTCAATGGGGCAATAGTGTGAACAGGTGATGAGATGACAGGGGTCAGGGCAAGGGCGTAGATTTGGTGTCAATATTGAGGAAGACCACTCATAGAGCCAGTAAAAGGTCAAATACACACAAAGATCAACTTTTTTCCACTTAAAAATTTGCATAATGCACCTTTAAAGCAGTACTAATTAACTTATTTACCTTAATAAATCCTTTCTGTAGTCCCTGTAGGGGTAATACAAGTGTTTATGGGATGATTGGAGGGTCTTTCATCTCCCCCTGGTGTCTCTGGCCAGAAAACCATGTTTGCAACTTGACTGCCTCCGGTGCGGAGAAAGCAATACACACTAATGTAATCACGAAGAAGAAGCCAACATGCTAACGGGCAAAGCTAACTGCGGGCTAACGTCACTTTAAACAGTATTTACAGCCAAGTTTGAGTGAAAAAAAATATTTCTATTGTATAATTGGATGTACAGTAACCCTCTCTCCCTTTGCCTTTCCTGTCAGCGTAGTATTTACTCTCCAAGACAATTAATAAATTAAAAAATCGTAACTTGCTACTACACCTGCAGTTGCGCTTATGGCCTCTAGGGGGAAGAGTTACTTAGTACTGCTTTAAAAATATATACCTAAGTCTGTATCTTCACTGCTGCCTCATTCCGCTCTCCTCCCGCACTTGATTTCTCCATCAAACTAAGTAATGGAAAGAGCATAACAACTATTTGCTGATTGATTTTGAGTTAAACATCTGATCAAATTAAACAACAGACGTCGCGTTTTTCCACATTAATGCAGCGGACGTTGATAAGCTCCATAAACAGACTGCAGCCCAGTTGCAACCCGAAAATGTGAAGATCTCCGCAAATATTTCACCACTTAACATGAAACAAAAAGTGTTGTGATGCTGACCGTTCTCTCTCCAAGCCAAAAGTATCCAAATCAGTGTTAGGCTTTTGTGAAAGATCGCACAATTAGATCTCCACATGTCCCCTACGGCCATCGCAGTGGGAGCAGCAGGACTTAAAAACATTTGTACATCATCGAATTTGGCTCTGAACGCTCTGAACTCTGCACAGCCGCTGCCACTCGAGTTGCTGCCACAAATGTAAATGCTCAGAAAGGAAAAGGTGTGAAATACTGGTGGGGACTGTCCCTGCCAGGCCAAAGTTGGCGGGGACATGTCCACACCAGACCTTAAGGAGGTTAAGGGGTAGGTTTTAAAGCTTGTGCAATGCTTCGGTCACAGTGGGACGGTGCAGTAGCCTCTGATTGTGGAGAATATGTGGATTGTTTGCTTAAATTAATTACACATCTATGCAATTATTTTTAGCATCATGTGAGTCCAACATTGTGTCTAAGGTTATATTTTTGATTATGCAATTAATTAAGTATTAGGCTTTAAAGGAACAGGCCACCGTTTTTACATACTGAAATATGTTCTTACCTGAGCTTAGACGAGTTGATGCGTACCTGTCTGTTTTTTGTGCACGCCCTCTGTCACGCAAAACGACCAAAGATGTAGTTAGCATTTGGCCTCTCCCAATGTATTCCTATGGCTCCAAACGGGGGTGAAGTTGGAAGCGACCAAGCTCTTCCACGGGCACGCACACAGACCAGACACGTACGCATCAACTCGTCTAAGCTCAGGTAAGAACATATCTCAATATGGAAAAATGGTGGCCTATTCCTTTAAGTTTCAGTGTAGCGACCCTTATACTGTAAGTATTACCCACTGTTACTTATGGACCTCAGCCATTTTGTTGAGCATTTCTTCATTAACTTTTTTTTATTATGTGCATTTCTCAGCCTGTATTAAATGGTCGACTCCGCTTATTACTTGAAAGCAGAGGATTCGATTTTCTGTACACTTCAAGTAAAGCACTACTTTTCCCTAAAAGAATGAATGTGCCACTTACAACCCCCAAAGAGATAGTATAGGATTTTTAATAGCCTTTTACCATCTTATACAACAATAGAATAAAATGTGGGCTACCTTTCTGTGGATAAAGAGCACGTGACATTTCACTGGAAACTACTAGTGACCTTAAACGGTTTAAGACTTAAAACTCGTTTAAGACTTAAAACTGGGCAGTGCAATAATGTTCATTATACAACACTCACCTCAGTGCTCACCCTTGTGTGTCAAAGGCCATGGAAAACCATACTTACCTTCTCTTTAATGAGAACAACATCATCTTGCTTGTTAGCCCACAACGTTAGCTCGCTAGCTAATTTATTTTGCTAATGAGAGGGAAAAAAGTGCACTTGCATCAAAACGAGTAAGTACACATTTTACCCCCCAAAAAGTGTCACGCTTTTAACCTTTATGCAATATTTTCATCATTTATTTTAACGCCATTCACCCAGAGGGAGCACTTCAGGACAGGACAGTCAACACTCTTATTACAGATTCATGGCGCAAATTGGTAACACAAAAGTCCCACACACGTTAAAATAAGCTAGCTAAAGATCTTGCATGAATGTGTGTGCTGCCCGTTTTCTTGTCTGCAGGCCTGTTGTTGACATTTTAACATTTCGTTAGTCACGTAGCATAATTGCCCAAGTATTTTTTGTAAAGTGACAATGGCTATAAGAGAACTCCAATGTGTTGTCTAAAAAACGTCTTTTTTAATGTTTTCCAAAAATAGTGGGAAAATGAGTTAGGTAACAATGCTATGTGGCTAACTCATGGATCTATTATTACTCCCACGATTTTGATCAATATTTTTTCCATACAATTTTTTGTTTCTTTCTTTTTTTAGTAGTTATTTAGGCAATTAAAGCCTAGCAAATAGAATACATAAACACTCGACTTATGTAAAAAAAAAAAAAAAAAAGACAAATGACAAATACATGTTTTTTTATTATGAGTTTATGTCACATTTTACATGACTACACCAATCCTTATTTATTTATTAAATTTTTTCAAATAATAGCCTATCATGCACAATTCCCATATTCTAGGTGCAAGACAGCAAACAATTCCTCTGTTTCAGGAGACATATTACACCAATAATGGAGATGGGGCATATATACTATTGCTAATATTAATATGCTGATTTTTGTTTTAATGAAGGCTAAAAAGTATTATTATTATTAATATTTATGAATTTTCACCATGTAATCATCAAGGGACCTCCACTCCCCATCCCAAATCATCATAATCTAGTGTCAGTTTCTATTTCAAAAGTACCAAAGCTTGTCAAGGTGAGCAGACAAAATAAAATTAAAAGATGAGTAGAGATGTAGCTAGTTTAAAGTTTCAGGCATCAAATACAAAACAAATATAATTTTATTGAAATAGCTTATATTAAGTTTCACTCAAATCAATCAGAAGGTAGTTATATTATAATTAAAAAGAGCAGCCAAAGCAGGAAACACAGTGTACCAAACCAGGTCTGCCAGTCAGCCATGATAACGTCATACATTTCAGCCATAAGGCCTCTGTCTTCTCCATCATAGTTGTTTTTGTTTTCTTTGGTTCCAGTTGCTGCCAGCCAGGCCTCACACACAGCTCCATCCATGGGTTTGCTCTCTTCATATCTTTGGTTGTCCACTCGGACTTGCTCCTCTTCCTCTATGTCATCTTTACACCTGGAGCGACCATGATGACAAGAGGTCAGACAGCACAGCATAGTCTACTCTATGGACAGCTTGCACAATAAATCTATTTAATAGATAGATTTATGGCAACACGATTAGGTAATAATCACCAGACAGCTAATATGAAGGGTGTGGGATCAATTGAAATACAAAGTTAAATAATAATGAATTAGCAGAAAGCAAAGCAACCAAACAAACGGATTTATGGTTATTTTTTTGTTGTGTATTTTCAATTTTCTACAGGCTGTACACAGCAAAACAAGTGAATAACAACAAAATGTAATGTTAATGCATTGGGTATCTGTAATTAAATGTGTAGTTTATTTTGACCCACTCACAATACTTACCTGAGACTTTTGATATACTATGATGTTTTCATGAGCTGATTCTTTAACAACTCATCATACACTGTCTGGCCAAAATACGACAAAAACAGCAGGACACTCTCTAATATTTGTTTGGGCGATAGCTTTGATAACCTGGACATTCAGTGTTATCAGGTCTTTGGCTGACCTCACTCTTTGACCACATAATGATGCTGACCAACAGCACCCCCAGACCCAGGCTGTAACTTCTTTTTAACCGACAGTGTACTATAAAAGCTATAAAAATGCTATAAAAAATATTTTATACGACTAAGATGACGACTATTGCCAGGACCTGCCAGGGCATGTGTTTCTCAACATGAAAACAAGTTTTATGTGTTTTCATATATCAGTCTCAGTCAAAACAATTAACGCTGCAACAGAAAGATTCACATCATCTACTCAACATCACAAACTATGTCTGCATGATTACCTGATCAAATGCAGTGTTACTTTTTTAATTGGTTTCTGACGATTGGAATGGCATTTACATGTGTGCTGAATGCACTGGGTACATGCCAAGGGTCATAAGCTGTCAGTCAATATCACTATCAAGATGCCGGAACCAATAATGTAATTGCATAATAACGTCCAAAAACATATTTTGTCTTTGCTGATTTTAAATGCAACGCCAATACTGTAGAAGTAGGCCAATAATGCAAGTTGCTTAGTCAAAAATACTTTTGCTATTACACATTATTGATTAGTGGAGTGCAGTTTCAGCACCATGTTCAAACAGAATCAAATAGTAAGTCCAGTTGACTTAGGAGTGGTCTGATGCATAGAGGCCAAATTAGTTTGTAAGGGGCACATTGACAGTTCCCACTGTGCTTATTAGTCTAATTTGATCAGGCATATAATAATAATAGAAAATTGGATTACGTCTAACAATTCCGTTATTCAGAAAAGCTATTATTTCCAATAAAATCACACTGTCACATACTGGGTAAAAAGAAAGTTCGCTTGTTACATATAAAATGGGCCAAAATGATTATATTATTAGTTGTCATTACATAATTGGCCAATACTACATTACGGGTTCTTACAAGATGCAATTTAATTTCCTCTCTGCTAGACTTGTACTATTAGCATTCTCTGCTACAATCTCTTATACTTATGTAAATTTGTGAAGCTGGTTGTACGCTACCCACCAGGTGAGCGTAGGCTCGGACTGTCCCGTCACCTCCACCTCCAGCGTCACAGGGGAGCCCCCCACCACCACGGCTTTAGACACAGGTCTGGTGAAGCAGGAACACTTCTCCTGGGCTTGTGGAGGTATGGACGGACCTCTAATTTGTGGCGTTAGCCTGATCTCCTCGCGGATAGTGCAGGGTTGGCAAATGTCTGGGTCTTGATCGAGAGTTAGTAGATGAGGTGACGTATAAGGAGGGGTGACATGCGTGTTAGCTTGCTGTGCCAAAGCTTGGATCTGTGCTTCTGGCAGCGGTGGGGGGCCAGGTTGAGCGCTAAAGCCGGGATCATGCACACGCTGTTCAGTGGAAGTTTCATGGTAAACTGTCTGGTGGTTCTGCTTGCTGTTGATGGTATTATTAGCACTGAAGGTTGCGTTACAAGTTGGATTCATATGGTTTATGCTGTCTGATTCTTTGGTAGAGCTGCTGCTGCCAAGCTCTTGTTGAGGATTGGCAAAGTTATCGTCAAAGCTAGTCAAACCAGGAGCTTCTTTTGAACTTTTGTTTTGCCTTGCCATTTCATCTTCATAGTATTTGCTTGGTTTTTGGAGAGTATTGTCTTGGCTTGGGACGTCTAGGTCACTTGTAGATTTATAATCTTCAATCTCGTCTTTATCTGCATTCGTGGAACTCATAGATTGAGATTGAGAGTACACAGTTTCTTCTATAATTGTAGTGGTAAGGCTGTTGCAAGCTGCCATCTTGACTAGTGTTACTGCTTCTTCTTGGGTGGAACCATGACCATATCTGTTAGACTCTTGTTGGCAAGATAACTTAAAAGATTCGTTGTTTGTCTTTTCAGTCACAAAATTGGTAGAAGTAGGGTTATGTTCCAATAACTGATTTTCATGGAAAACTTTGGTAGGGTCATTGTAACAAGGAGTAAAGCTTGGAACTTCAGATTTAGGGAGTTTGATATCTGCAACTTTTTTATCTAACTGACTTGTTTCACAATTCCCTGATTCATTATCCTTACTGCTTACGTTTTTCATTTCAAAGGACGTCATTTCTTGGTTAATGCTACTTCGGCACACTGGGAATGACTTGGGTAAAATATTGTCTGGCCGCAAATGAGAGGGTTCTTTGGAGAAACTGGGGCTCGATGTTGGGAAGTTGACAGAGAGGGAAGGATTCGTGTCCTTGTGGGGATGAACTGGGGGAATGGGTTCAGTGTTTCTTGAAGGCTGGTCTGGAATGTTGTCATGGTTGGATTGTTCCGGTGTGATCGTGGCTTCTTCATTGGTGATCGTGTGCACGGTGGCCGTGAATTCAGCTTGGACTTGATTTGGGATTGGCACCGTCACTGGAGAAGGGACAAATGTACCAGATTCTGTCCTGAATCTGAACAAAAACATGAGGAAAAAACTTAGATCTTCCTGACATTCATACAGTGCACTGATAGGCCAGTTTAGTGCACTTGCTGTTACTAATGGTCAACAAAAATAAACAGAAGTAATCCTTGCTCAAAATTTACACCCATGTCAAAATGTACACCTTTTTTTTTCATTTTAGAATTTCCATCTTTGTGATCCTACCTGCTGACACAGTGCTGGTTGGTCTCACTGGATTCTCTGTGCTCTGATTGGACGTGGCTCCTGTAGCTGTGTCGGGAACCGAAGCACACTCCCTCCTCTAAGTCGGATTGGACCAGGATGGACTCCGGAGTCTCGGCCAGAGGAGGCAGAGAGATGTCGTCAGGGGACGGACACTCGTACTCATCAGTGGACAGAGAATCCTCAGACAGGACTTCATGGTGATGATGGAGCTCAGTCTCATACTGGCCGCTTCCCCCTGTGTCCTGTGGGGAAAAGCAATGGCAACTAGAGTTTATAAATATTTTTTTTTCCTTTAAATTAGACAAATCATGAAAAATTGAGGCTAAAAATATTTTACCTCAGCATGTATATATTATGTTTTAAATTTGAAATTAAGATTGAAACACCTTCTGCAGGCAGAAGTGGGAATGATGTACATATACATATACATTAAAGCACTTCAGACTCCGCCATCAGTCTCATGAAAAAAAAGGCAATAACTCTGTATCAGACTCAGGAACATAAACACCTGTTCCAGCCATATGCACTGCTCTATTGCATGTGATATGCCCATACTCTTCTGTGTCAAATTGTTGTTGTTTTTATCTATTTTAGGCATGCCCTTATAGTTGTATAGTTTTAAAGTTTTTTATAGTTTATTATTTATTGCTACCAAGTTTTATGTTCTATGTTTTATGTTTCATGTTGCACGATTGACCTGAAGAAAATTCCTAGTTTGTGAACCTGTTCACTCACAATGGCAATAACACCTATTCTGATTCTGATTCAGCAGTGCAAGATGAGACAATTAAAGTGAAAGGTATAACACAAAAGGAGTTTGAAGTGAAATATCACCCAGGGTATGTTTCTGATGAGGAAAGAGACAACCCAAGGCCGAACCCGGCCAGCCATTTTCCATTTATTATATTTTGACCAATATAGGATGAAGAGACAGACTCCACGTCCCATCATTCCTTGCTTTGTCATTTGCTAACGACAAAATTTGTGAGCGCTATAAAAAAAATCAAAGCCCATTTGGTGTTTGAATGAAGCAGAGGTGCAAGCTTTATGCAATATGTTTGCTGCATCGTCTGGTCTTTTCTTAGGCATTTTGGAACTGTATGTCTTATTGACATTTTCCAATATTGGTAAAAATGGGAATCATATGTGTCAATATGTGTAATTGTAACAGTGCATATTATTATTATTATTATTCAGTTACTGTATTTATTAAAAAACAAAAACAAAACATTTTGGCACCTGCTCCAGTTGATATGCTGCTGCTAAACCAGTGCTTCTCAATTATTTTCTGAAAACATTCAGCTCCCCCAACTTGCTTGTATGGGCAGAGGATGAGCATTTGGCCTGAAAACCTCCCAAATCTACTGTAACTCTGACCAACCAGTGACATACCTGAGATGTGTTGAGCGTCTCTTCTCTCTTTGCCTTGAGGACTTCCCTGGGAGAGGGCGGAGTCTGTATGGATGTGACCTGAGGCACGGCTGGTTGCGATTGGCTGATGATGGCGTAGACCTGTCTGTTGGTCTCCAGAGGGGAACAGGACAGACTGAAAGTATGTGTGGAGCAGAACGAGGAGGAGGCTTGTCTGTGGAGGGCAGAAGGGTCAAAAGCATTTACTGTATATCACAAGATAACTCATGTACGAGCAAGCAAAGGGGCCCAAGATAGCATTACCTGTCTGTCTCCTGAGTGCGGTTCTTGTGCCGTGGAGGTTTCTTGCTAAATGAGTGCCGTATCGCTGGTATCTCCTTCCCATCATGCTTGTTGGTCAGTTCAGGGGTGTGGCCAGTTTCTTTCAGCTCATACTAATAACAACACAAGATTTATATTGTATTGTAGCTTCACACAGAACTGGTACATTTTGCCGCCCTTTCCCTTACCATCTCAGCTGCCTCCTGTGCCATGCGATTGTCCACTTGCTCTTTCTCTTTTGTCTTTCTTTCACCCTTTGTCTCGATCACGCTATTTCCTGTCTCCTTATGTTCGCCAGACTTCTCCATGTGCCCTTCTTCGGTTTTCACTTGCTCCTCGTCTTTCTGCTGCTGCTTCAAACTCTCCAACTGAAACGACGGCAACGATTAACGCAATTCATTTCTTTAAAGCCCTGAACGCAAAAGACCCGAATCACGTCATGACAATCTCTACGATTGACGATCTTTCCCCAAACGCTTACATGCCCTGGTCAGGATTAGCTTGATGCCACATCTTAAAGTGATAGTCTGGAAGTCTAAATGTATTGCAAATGTAACCAAATGTGCAAAATCGACCACCTGGGCTTGCATTTTGAGGTAAAGTAAGTAAAAATGTATATATTATTTTTGTAAAGTCCCTCCTTCCCGGATCCCAGCAACTAATCAGAGTCTAGTATCCTCCCGTGTTGACCAATGAGACAAGCTTTTCCTGTGAACCAGCCTGTCAGGTCCAATCAGGAGGGAGGGGGAGGAGCTTGATTGTTTACTAAATTCTGTTCCTGCTCTCCACATTTTGCAAACTAAGACGGGCTAGAGGGGAGGAATTTGATTGTTTCCTTTCAAATTTAACTCTATCTCTCGTCACTTTGCAAACTTACAGACTATCACTTTAAGCAGGTCACCCAGGTTTGAGTTGTGCAACTATGGCAGCTCTATTTTTGTTTTATTCTAGAGAGTTGTGTAAAGATCTTCTTGGAATGTGCGTAAAACATGACACCTGAAGCGAACATGTGAATACCAGCCAGGACTTGTCTATTTGTGACGCGCTAAACCTTTTTTTTTTTCCTTTTTCTTCAAATGTAATGTCACGTGAGAGTAGCCCATAACCTTTGACTTGTGGTCTTTTACCTTAAGCTTGGCCTCGAGCTCCAATAGTCCATCACTCAGCGCTCTGATCGCTGTCACCATCTCCGAGTGTTTACTGACTGTCCTTTCAATGTAGCGCTGTCCCTCGTCAGCTCCTGAAACACAGACATAAAAATGAAAGGCGATGATGATTAAAATATACACATATAAAAGTCTTCATCTTTCTGTATCAGAGACGATTAGTAGTTTCATGTTCAAAAATGTCACATGATGGCATATGATTTCAGCAATAAACCAGATATCATTTAAAAATAAGTCTGGAAGCCTGTTGGTTAGTGCTGGCCCCTGACCGTGCAGCCTGACGGCCAGCTCGGTGATCTGGCTGATTCTCTCCTCCTGCTGCGGGACGGTGGGCCACACAAACTTCTCAAACTGTCGGTAGAGGACGGCCACGGCCTCGGTGCTGCGACACTCTGCCGAGAACTTCCCCACACGATCAATGGTCCCGCTGGCCTCCTCACACCACAGCTGATACTGGACGCACACAGAACAACACAGAAGGCACGCACAGTTATAAAGATGAAAAGCAAGGGATTGCATTAATTTTGTCAAACCCGGATTTACTCTGTTATTCAAACCTGCCCTGTGTTATCAGACATCTTTGCTGGCTTCACTTTGATTGCCTCCACTACAAATCATGTCTTGGCTAAAAGCTAGTAGCTCTTGTTTTTGCCTTTTTGAAAACCCTCATTTCCTATAAATGGACTAGAATAGAATAAATGCAAAAATTACACGAGTAATAGGAAACTTTAAAATAATAAGAGCCATTTGTGACCAGGTCCCAAACAAATAGTGACAACAATGGCCTGCTGGCAAATCCTGGAAAACACAGGCTTTTTACCCTTCTGTAGAGGCACAGACAGTTCTCTGGCCTGTGACAGACATGGAGACCATTGTAAACTTTGTTGGGAAGGACAAGAGGAGCAGTGGAAAAAGAGAAATCATCAGAACTCCTGCTTCAGTCTGATCAGGTAACTCAGGAAAAAAATATTTTGACAGAAATGCATGCCATATCTTCTTCATGTCTTAAGTGTAAGCAGTCACCGGCGACATACATGCACTGTTTTTGGTCATGTCCTAAAATATTGCACTTTTGGTCTTGTATTGCCAAAGAGATAGGTGCAATTTTAAAATGCCAAATTATCTTAGATCCAGGTCAGTTTTTATTGGAACTGCCTACTAAAACAACATATTATAATTCTAAATTATTGAAAAAATTCCTTTCCTTGGCTAGGAAAAGTATATTGAACAAGTGGATTATGGACAAACCACCTACAGTCACAGAGTGGTACAGTGAGATTTTTAAAGTGTTGCCAATGGAAAGGATAAGTGCTAAATTGAGAGGAAATGATGATTTGTTTTTAGATATTTGGCAGCCTCTTATAGATCACCTACCAGGAAATCTTAGAGATGTTATTATTAAAGGATCAGCTACAGTAACCTAATATTTTAGATGAATAATGCCGTGTTTAACTTTGATGTTGTTGCCCGTGTTGGAAGAATCATTTTTATTTTGTTTTGTTTTTTCATGGTGTGCCCATCTTCTATTTATTTCATGTTTAATTTGTTTTATATAGTCTGCTCAGTGTTATTTGTCTATGTGTGTGTGTGTTTTGTTATTTAAAAAAAAAAGAAAAGCCAAATAAAGTCTTATTAACAAAAAAAGAAATGCATGCCATAAGAGCCTTAAGTGTATAGTAGTGAGAGCAACTGAGAAGATCCTCTTCATTCAGGACATTTCTTCACCCGTCAAACCCATAAACCCCAAACATTGTGGGTTCCACAATGTTCCCACGCACCCATCCCACACTCTCCTCAGTGTACTGCCTCAAGGCAAGGTTCTGCCAAAAGAACAACTTCATTCACTAGGCTGTCAAGAAGCTGAAGTCCTTCGGTCTGTCCCTCAACTTCATCTACCCCCCACCCCACCCTTATCGTAGTGTTTTGACCAAGACTTTGAGAGTAATGCAATTTTATATGTGCTTTTGAAACATTTACAATAAAACTGTAATGTTTGATCTTCTGAACTTTAACGTGCATATAGTCTACTTTGCATTGCATGTAGGTGTTTAGGGCACTGAGGCCATGGAGATCAGGTAGCTTGAGATCGGTGCCAAATTGGCTCTCACCCACTGCATGTGAATGTGGCACAGGAAGCAGGTCGGCGCGTCAGACACACTTCACGACACAAGTTCAGCTTCAGAGCTACGCATTTTGAGGGCCTCAGTTCTCGCACCCAGTTAAACAGGTGTGGACTGGTTATTACTCCATTTGTTAGGTTTTGCACGGGTAAACAGGATAACCACACAGAGGGAATGTTTGAGAGTCAGCTTTCACTCAGTGCTCATTTTCAAGCACAAAAGAAAATGTCATTGCTATTTTTTGCAGAGGGTAATCAAAGAATGGATTTGGATGAGGACATAACCTATTTAAAGGGACGAGATGCAAGTTGGTAATTGTATACTCACTACTGCCAGCTCAGGTCTTACGCGTAACTGCAGCTTCTATATTAAGCTCGTGCATGACGGCACTTTGGACTCCGAATTAACAACTTTTTGAGTGACAGTGCAGGATTTTAGAGGCAGTGGGGGTGAATAGGTCTGAGCTCATTCTACACATTAGGACATTTCTGGAACATATAGGGGAAGGAAAACACTTAAGTATAAAAGTTTAAATCTCATGTATGGCTGCCTTTAGTCCACATCTCCATGGAGACAAGCTGGAGGTCTGAGGACAGGTGAGTCGCTCACAGCAAAGACACATGTTTGTTTGGTCTTTTTTTTTTCAATGATGAAAACATCTGTAGGAAAAAAATGCTTGTATTTTCATTCTTTTCTGTGGGTGTGGCCTTAAGCTCGTCCCTGTGAAAAATGTGCATGTTAGAAATGTGTTGGGATTGAGTTTGATCCACAAGTAACAATTTCAAATTTTGATCCCCGTTCCAACGTCTAATCAGTTTAAATCTTTAATTAAAGCATGTTTTAAACAGATAAAAGACGTAATTTTTGAATCAGTCATTACTACAGAAAGAAACGGTGATAAAGATGTGCGGCGCTCATGCTGACCTCGTCCATAGCCTCCTGGAGGGAGCAGGTCATGTCCAGGGTTTTGTGGTGCTCCTTGATGGTCCGCTCACACTCGCCCATCTGTCTGCGCAACTCATTCAGCAGGTCCTCCAGCTCCCGGGCCGACCCCCCATCCTTCACCTCCGACTGCAGACGGGCTGTCAGGGCCTGCAGCCGACTCTTCAGGCTCTGGGATACAACATTAACACAATATGATGCAGATCTTGATGATAAGAAAATGAAGACGATGCGGTGGAGATTTAATAAACCAAAATAATATTTCAACTCAGGGAAAAGAAATTGATGTAGTTTTCCTTTACTATGTCATTACATTTGTAGTTTGAGATCTACATGTTTATTACTTTTGCTGCAGAAAGAGAAAATACATCTACAAACATCTATATTGTTTTGCCATGACGACAATAATCAAATTTGACTCATCAACCTTGTAAAGAAATGTTAAAACGCTTTTGGGGAGCTTATTGGACAAGGCCAGAGAACTATTTCCCCTTGGCTTTTTAATAAAATTATGCAGCAATGACAGCCATCTCACCTAAAGGCATGTGACCAGTGGGGGCAGGCGCTGGAGGTGGTCAACTGGCTCTTAACCTTCAGTTTAGAGTTTTACAGGCAGCAGTAAAAGTCGATGTCATAAAATCAGCAGTATTTGGTTTCTCCCCACTCTGGAATCCTGTGGTAAGTCACCAGGTTGATTGTGACACACGCCTGTATGTATTTGAATAACTCATGTATTCGTACTCCTGTATGTACGCTGGAAAAAATGTCATGATATCTCAGATAAAAGTGCTTGAATTTGTGCCAATTTTGAGTAGGTTTGAACAATCTTACCACCAATGGAACAAGGATTTTTTTTTTGCTTTGTTTTTGTCTCTCATTTCAGGGGTTTTTTGTCTTCATAAAAAAAACTTTTGTTTGTCTATATGTATGATACACAGAATAAACTTTTCTGAATGGTAGAACTTTGTTTAAATTAGTCTGACGTTGTTGTATAGGGTTTGAAAACTATTGTTTTTTTATAATCATTGTTTTGGTTTTTTTTGGTTTTTTTATGCTGTGCTATTGTAGGATAACCTGAGACCAGGGAAGATTTTTTATTTTTTTTATTTCAATTTTTCAATAAACAAGAAATACGCTTTTACAATTGGCGTAATGAAGCTTCTGCACAAATTTAACCTGGAAGACATACCAGCTGCATTCATTCATCGCCTCATCACCGGCAGCTCTTTCCAATCATCCAATCACAGACCCTGCTTCATGCCAGCCAATCACTTTTTTGAATTTTTATTTATTTATTGGTTTATTTGGTCGGGACAGTGCGTGTTAATGAACATATGGGTCTCATGCAGGTAAAAAAGCCACACCGGATTGTAGCCTTGGGCTTATTTCCATCCGTCGTCCCCCATGCGCACTCTCAAACACTCACATTCATCCTGGCCTATTGTACATGTTTTTAGTGGTAGGGGAAACCGGAGAACCCGGAGGAAACCTACGCAGACACGGCAAACTCCACACAGAAAGGCCCCGTCCATGGTGGGAATCGAATCCAGGACCTTCTAGCTGTGAAGCACGAGCAATAACCGCTGTGCTACCGTGCCGCCCCACTGCAGCGCTCGTCCCTACTCCAGCCACTCATTGCTCATGATCCCCTACTTAAGCCTCCAGGTCAATCACTCAGCGTTTCCCTGCCGTGCTACGACCCTACCCCACCCCTTTCTCCGCCCGGCCTCGCCTCGGCTCTGCTCGTCTCCTCAGGTCTCTTTTTCTACCACCACCAGTGTCCAGGCTCCAGGGAAGATTCTGGCGTTCATTAATGGCGTGCAACTCTTTCGCTCATTAAATCTTCCAACGGGGTCTGAGCCCCAATCATGATTAGTGGACATTCAATTAAACTTTCTTAATGCCTTTCTGTCTCCATGAATCGATATCTAATCAAAATCGCAATCTCTACTTTGGTCAATCTCAATAACGGTGATGCGACTTTATAATCGGCAGGTTTACAGCCATTACAGCTCCTTTAGTTTTGGAGTTTGGATGAGACAATGGAAGATTTTTCTGTGTTAAATGAAACTGGAGGAATGCACTTGTTTTTGTTTGTATAAACGGTCTAAGTTCATGAATCAGCTGCATTTATTCAGTTTTAGTATGAAAATATATATATATATATATATGATTATTATGTTATATGATTAATTGTTTTTCCATATTGTCCAGCCCTATTGCATAGTATAATCAAAAACAATCCAGCAAACGTTCTGAACCTTTCTAAATGGAATGTGATGTAATGCAGTATACCTGCAGCTTGTCTTCATAGCTGTCCACCTGCTGCAGCTGGTTCCTCACGGCCTTGATGTTCCTGCTGCGGTCGTTCCTCTTCAGGTAGTTGATCTTCATATTACTAAAGCGCTTCTTCAGGTCCTTGAAGGAGTCTCGAAGCTACAGAGAGAAATAAGAGGCACATTTGATTAGTGTTTGTCAAGGTCACACGTCTGAAATATACAAATGGGAGCCTGTTGTTAACTCATTGATTATTTAAAATGTTGTCAAAAGTATATGAAAAATCTTTTACATATTTTTTTATTTATAGACTTAAATGCTTGAATATGGAAGGCCAACAGTTTCCTGTTGTAACTACATCTCGGTTTATCAACATTATGGATAACTTTGTGTAAAGTCCGATGTCAACAAGTCCAAGTATTGTCTGCAGTGGATGCAAGTGGGCGCAGCTGGGTTTTATAGGAGTATTTTTGGAGCAGAGGGGCGCTAAATGCAGCGGGACTTTTCAGCAACGCAGGGGGGGGGACAGCGGTGTCGAGTGCAGGATCTGTCAGCCGGGGACAGCTGAGAGAGACACACATGAACCAGGCACTAAAACCGGAACGAGCAGCAGGGAAGAACAGTGGCTCCAGGGCGAGGCCCGACCAACCGCATAAATCAGCCAGGACTGGGAGCGCAATTCAGTCAATGGGTTGTGGGAAATTTGAAAGAATAGACACACAGCTTTTCTCATAAAACATAACTATAGATATAGAAAAAAATCTCACATATTCACTAACACTTCCATTCTCAAACAGTGACAAAGAAGTTGGTTAAACTCAGTGGCTCCAACATGTTTCTCACTCACAAGCCCTTTGACACGTTCTTCATGTGAACTTTAGACTGTGAACTAGAGTCATGGCAGCGCGACCAAATCCCAACATAACAGTAGGCACTTCTAGGTCATCAAGTCAGGACTAAACAACAAGGAGACGTGTGTATGTACAGTTTAAAATTGTGTGGCCATGAGTTAAAATTATGTCCATGAGTTACCACATGTAGCGGATTAGCTGCTATTGTTCTTTTAAACTCAGAGCACACTCCGTTTTGTGCAGATAATGGCACAATAGGGACGGTTTCTGCCAGACAAACACATCGGATTAGGAGAACAGATGCCACAAAGCAGCAAACAGGTATTTGAAGCTGCTGGTGCCTCTGGAGTCCCCCGAACATCAAGGTGTAGGACCCTCCAGAGGCTGCAGTTGTGCAAAAACCTTCTATCCGGGCCTCCCCTAAATGGTTAATTGAATGCTGATGAACAGAAATGGCTGCAGTGGCTCAGAAATACATGAGGACTCATTTTCAAACAGTCTTGTTCACTGATGAGGCCTTGTAACCCTGGATGGTCAAATCAATGGAGTAGTGGATGGTTGGTGAATGACCACAATGTCCCAACAAGGCTGTGACGTCAGTAAGGAGGTGGCAGAGTCATGTTTTGGGCCAGAATCATGGTGAGAGAGCTGGTCGGCCCCTTTAGGCCCTTTTAGGCTCCCTGAAGGTGTGAAAATGACCTTTGAAAAATATGTGGAGTTTCTGCCTGACCACTTTCTTCTATGCTACAAAAAGAAGAGCTGTGCTTTCCCGAACAAAATCCTCTTCATGCATGACAACGCACCATGTCCTGCTGTAAAGAATACCTCTGCATCACTGGCTGCTATGGGCATAAAAGGAGAGAAACTCATGATGTGGACCCCCTCCTCCCCTGACCTCAACCCTATTGAGAACCTTTGGAGCCTCAACAAAAAAAACTTCTATGAGGGTGGGAGGCAGTTTTCATCCAAACGGCAGCTCTGGGAGGCTATTCTGACATCCTGCAAAGAAATTTAAACCACATTTAAATGATCCTCGACCAGTTAAAGACTTGAAAATTATGCTGACTCTCATTTTAGTTGGCAATTTAGAAAATCTTAGAAAAATGTCATTTGCATAATAATTAGGAACGCAGTGTAAATCAGGCTTTGGTGAACACGTTTAAATCTGATATTATATTAGTGCTCGTCACGATATGACCTTTCAAAAGCCAGGCAGGGTTTTACATTGACGAAGAAAACCACTGTGCACTTGGTGGTGATAAGCCGCTTCTGTAGCCGCTTGTTGAAAAATGTGACTGCCAACCTGTGCCAGCGACCTCTCCGAGGACCACCAGTCATACACCACACAGGCAAGTTTGGATTAAGAGTCTCCCCATTGTCAACACCGTCATCCTGAATGATTCTTCTGCAAAACAGGTCGATGTTGACTACGCAGAGATGGCGCATGGAAAAAGCCCGTAAACATAACTGGGGTTCAGCTGGTGTCCGCTCCGTGAGATGAGGAGGCCTGAGGGATCTTAGCTGGAAGCACAAATCCTAAAGTCAACAGTCCGAAATAGAAACAGTTCTCCACAACAAGCAACAACAGAGCCCTCCTCAAGTAACTGTGAATCAGCATAGGAGATGTGAGAAGCAAGGTTGACAAAGTGCTGGTGATAGCTTGCATCCACGACATGCTAAAGTTTGATGTCAAAGTTTAACATGGGCATTTTGAGCAGTACCATGACCAGAACATGTTAGTCTGGTGAAGGTGGGAACGTGGATGGACAGCCATAGGTAGATGCTCATGGAAGATCTGCCTGACAGCGTTATGTGGATCTTTTTTGTGTGGCTGCTGTCTTGCACACACAAAGCGGTACGCCAGGCAGCCTGAAAAGAGGTTTGACGAAGGCATGTACTATGGCAGCAGAACTACAATATATAGCCCTTGCTGCATTCCCGTCGCTCAATCTCCTATCGTGCACACACAGCCAAGTGCATGTTATGAAGCTTTTGCAGGACAAACTACAGTACAAACTATTTCCTCCACTTAAAGTTAAACACTGTCCATGTCGAGCCTGATAAACCACAACCACTTCTTTCGGCGCAAAAGAAGGTGGGTCTGGACATCCACGGTAAAAAAGTTGCTGATAAGGCCTAGCCGAACCAATCACGACCATCACAGAGGAATGACAAGGTTATGTCACTCGCTGCGCCACTATGTTGTTAGTTCAATTAACATTAACATCAGCCAAAACAAATCATGGATGAATTAGACGTAATTCCCTACGTGGAATGGACAGGGAATAGTATGGCAGAGCCAGGCAAGTCCATGTCCTGAGAGGGAGACAGAATGTATCGATGGGTCCAGCTCTATCGCTAGTAATGTCTACACCAGCACATTTACAAGCATCACCGATGAAGTAACAGTGATCCACATTTTTAAAAACTCATAATCCGTTACCAGACCCGTTTGGAGCTGCTCTGCTCTCCAAGCGTGTTCATCGTGGCGCCATCAATTTGCTTGAATGTTGTTAGCTGAAAGTGAAAGCTCTATCACATTGTTTTTTGCTGTTTTTAGCAAGCTTTTAGCTTAGGCCAATCCTGACCAGCCCAGTCACTCACTCCTTACTGTCTTACTGTCTAAAAAGAACATTAAAAACTGGGACACAATGGACGTTTGTGGAGGATCCAAATTGTGACTTTTTTATACTGGTTGAATGGTGAAATTATTGGTTTCTAAAAGTTTAATGTCAATTAAATGGACCAATAAGCATTGATTTTTTTCTCACTCACTCTTTGTATTTTCTTCACATAGACATGATTTCAAATTTCAAAACGGCTGACGTACTCAAGAGAGTGTTTGAAAACATATACAGTGGGGAAAAAAAGTATTTGGTCAGTTTCACATAGACATTGTATTGGATTTTGGCCAAATACTTTTTTTCCCCACTGTATGTCCCCCAACACAAGAAACCAAACATTAAACCGAAAGCATAACAAAGTGTGAAGCTCCAAACAGTTTGCTTAGCATAGACATACTCATTACAAAAAAATGTGGCTGCTTAGCTTGAAAGGGATTTTAGATGCGCTTAGGAAGCTCATGTTAAGATATCTGACACACAAGCAGGCTATGCTATATCAAAGTCCTATAAATAAAACCACTTGGGCCCACTCAGACGGTGATCAGCTGTAGATTGCCTGTAAATGACTCAGCACTGGTCAGACTTAGCAAATGCAGCAGCTGCTCCCCCCCCCCGGTCCTTCTCCCCCGACCTCTCGTCCCGCCCCCTCGTCCAGATGTCAACCGTCATCTTGTACTGAGCGTTTAAATGCTACTGTGTGGTTCATTCTTACTCTAAACTAAAGTTTTCTTCTGTCTGTCGGGATATCGGGTCCGAATTT
Source organism: Gobius niger (assembly GCF_951799975.1). Taxonomy (NCBI): domain Eukaryota; kingdom Metazoa; phylum Chordata; class Actinopteri; order Gobiiformes; family Gobiidae; genus Gobius; species Gobius niger. Next base: position 11,479,536 of record NC_136860.1, on the reverse strand, counting down.
CCTTCAAAGATCAAGTAATTCTGATTCCGAACCCTGAATGCACAGCAACATTGGCTAATGGAAATACACTGTAATAATAAAAATGTTTTCTTTTTTTTTTTCAGTTCAGAACTTTGCATTACACAAAAATTACAAGACTTGAACATGAACTATACTCGTTTCGACATATGTGCTTGTACATTTTTTTCAACATGTAGAAAGGGAAACATTTTCAGCCTTTTTTTTGTTTGAATATAATATTACCATTTAGGACACATTTTACGGTGCAGTTTTTTTCCTCGCGACCCTCGAAGGTTAAAAAATGTTAGCTCGCTGTTTCTAGCGATGCAATGAGAGAATGCAACTATTCCGGTCGGGCAGAATGGAGTAGCTGAGGGTGGCTTTAACATCGATCATAATTTTTTTTTTTATTTTTTTTTTACATCAATTCATATTTTAAGCAGTTTAAATTGATTTTGAATTGATTTTCGATGAATCGCTACATCCCCATGAGCCAGTGATTGGCTTTGACCTCCGCAGCGATAGCTCCAGTATAAGTAAACACTGGATTATAAGTGCCACTAATGATGGAAACCCAGCTAAAGTCTGGACAGTCAGTTTGATATTATCCTGGCTTCGCATTTTGAGCTGTTTAATCGGTTCAGTGTTTATAAAGAGTTTGTTTTTGACGCACACATGGTCAAAAGTTAAGGAATAAAAGCTGCCTTAGGTATGGTACTGGTGATAAACCACCTAGGATAGAGCTTGCCCAAAACTTCACTATGTGTGAACAAAACTCTATTGATCACCGTCCTACACGACAAAGTGGCCAAAGTGGTGACGCACAGCAGCAGGTGTTGTGTGGAGCACCCAGAGGAGTGACCAGTGTGTGTTTCTCCAGCTGATCTCACTCTGGCGTTTTCAACCTCTGACTGCTCTCTCTCTCTTCTACCCATTTGCCATAGAGTCAGTCAGCTGCTCCACCGGGAGAGAGAGCAAACATTACCACTCGGCATATAGAATTACTGAAGGATGGCTGCGTTTTAAAACGACAGATAAAATTCCAGAGTTGTGTCTAAATTATTCATAGAGACTTTTTCTTTTAAATTCACAGTAGAATGAATGATCGAATCCAGCCTGATTTGTTTGTAAAATAATTCAAAATATTTTTTTTCCACACATAAACAATTTACTCCCTTTGACTTCCTCAAGAAAGTACTTCCTCAAGAAAGTACTAACACACTAGTACACAGAATTTTAGCCAGTTTCCTGTCGCAGAGAAGTCACAAAATGGAGGCCAGCAGTATCCAGCCACATTGTGTAAAAGCCACATTCACTGTTATTTTTAGATCACAAAGCTTTGAGAGCTTGGCAAAGCTTGACTGGTTTCGTCTGAAGAACTGCAGTTCACTTTGAATCGTATGCGGTTTGTAAAATGCCGAATGTTGAATAACTTGATACATTGGATAAGCGTGATATTTTTGAAAGCGTTAAAATAAAGCTCAGATGAGACACACTAAAATTAAACAGGGTGAAATCCCACTGACAGCTGCAGAGTATTTATAGGGAAACAAGGAGAGAGAAGGGCGGCTCCCTCTGGTGGACATTTTATATGACTGCAGGATAGAACTGAATTACTGCATGACTTTATCACAGTCTGCCTCTGCTGACAAATGGTGATTCAAGCTACTATACCTTTCAATTTAGATGGTCTCAAGTTAGATGTACAGGAGTTTTACGTGAGGAATAGCTCTGTTACCTTTATTTAACCAAAACCAAAATAATAACTGACTATCCAGAGAACAGATTTCAGCTGTATAATATTGTCACACAACATTAGAAGAAACTCTTCTAATGTTATTTTTTACACATGGTTATTTTGGTTTGTTATTCTGCTTTGATGCTACAAACTATTCTGTGTCAGTTGCTGTCTGTTTCACAGACCAGCTGTTGTCTGTCCTACAGGTCACACAGCTGCACTTACACATTATTGTTCTTGATGTGTTACTGGTAACTGCTAAGTTAACTCATTCTACGTTTCTGTGTTTCCAATAGCTTTTAATTATTTTGCACTCATATTTGAAGGTAAGTGATGCATTCACAATTGTACTATTATACGTTATACTCACACACATGGGGATTTTGTCAAGATTCTACAAAGGTTTCTGCCAGTAAGGCAAGGCAACTTTATTTATACTGCGCATTTTGTACACAAGTCAACTCAATGTAGTGTAGAGTGTAGTTTTTTATGATTTTTATGAGGTTTTCAAGCCTGGTGGACTTAAGTTTTGTTTCTAGGCGAAAACAAAAGTAGGTCTCTGCTCTGCTGATGATGATCATATATGTTTGGGGCAAATGAGAGGGGAGAGAGATATAGTTTATTATGAAGTTTGTGCTGGCCCTTAAATGGAGAGAAAACTTGAATGTAACACATCTCTTATGACTGATGCCTTTGCCCGAGAGTGAAGTGTCTCACTGAAGGATGCATTTTTAATCCAATCAATCAAACCACCTACCCTCTGGTTTCCAAAAAGACTACTGCACCACAATGTAACTCACCAGGTTAATGTCGTGTAGCAGGGCCTGAGTCTTCTTCTCCCTGAGCACTTCCTCCTCATATTGAGCAGCCTCACACAGCCACGACACGCGCTGAGAGTCCACAGACTGGAGACAGGCGTCCAACTGCTGCACTCGCAATCCAGAAACACTCTGTCCAGCAGAAATGACATGGTTACAGGCCCACACCAGGGTTAGTCCTCACAAACTTACCTGCTTATATTCGTTCATTTACTTTGGGTTCTGATCATTCTGAAGTGAAAGTTAATTGCCTTCACTACAAAGCTTGCTTATAGTTGCAGCTATTATTTTTTGTTCCTTTCTACAATGCACCCAGGGCTTAGGCCCCGTCCACACGTAGCAGGGTATCTCACAAACCGAAGATATTTTCCAACAATCTGGCCTATCATCCACACAAACCCGGAGCTTTCTGTCTATAAAAACGAAGGTTTCTAAAAACTCTAAAATGAAGATTTGGGAATTCTCTGGTTACGCGTTTGAGTGTGGACATCAATAACCGGAGTATTCGATCCCGTCACTGCCAGCGTGCTCATGCATGGCCTGTGTTTACATCAGAAACAGTATCTGACGCCTCCAAACTGTGTTGGCTTTAAGTGCTGCTTCATGTCAAAGCGCAGGTGAAGGAGCGCTTTACAGTCAGTTATTTTACGGCAAATAACCGTCCCACAGCCGTCATGTTCCTCGAACACATAACAGCGCGGGTGCATTTCTCGGCAGTCATGCAGTTTGCGGCGTAACACCGGGACATGCTTCTGCAGAACTTTGAGATAAAGTTGTCCTCCCGGAGGAAACGGTGAGACCAATGCCACAGTCCTCGCTGCTGCCGTGTTTGGAGTTATAACATGCCAGGTCAGTCTGTCAGCGATCAGTCTGGTCAAGAAAGTTCCTCGCTGTACTAGCCTATTTATCTGACGGAAGATTACAAAAAATGCGGTTAAGTGTGGATGCCGTTTTTTTTTAAAAACGAGGCTGTGTGGACTCGATTTTTTTTCTAGGCAGAGGGCGGATTTATAAATGCCCTGCTACGTGTGGACTAGGCCTTAATTTGATTCCCTGTTTGGGGGAAAACATTACCTTTTCACATTTTTTTGTAGGGAAAGGATCCAGAAAATATTCTGGAGGATCCAGCTAATATCTGTCTCAAAATAATTGTGTGCGTATGGCTTCTGTTCCAGCACATGATGATTCTGCGCAGGATTTAAGGCTGAATTGTTTTTATGAGTTATCCATGCATTGCATACTCATTCGGGATGCACGATACTATCGGCTGCCGATAATTATCGGCATTTTTGACACCATCACCAATAAGCCAATATTATTTTTAAAAAATTGGCCGATAATAAGGCCCGAAAAGTATAAGCTCAAATTGCATTGAATCTGCGGCTCCAGCTCGCTGCCTTTCTCTCGGTGGCGCCGCCTCGCTCCTCCTGCAGCCCGGAGCTGCTGCAGATTCATGACTGCAGATTTACAGCAGCAGAAATGCTCTCTCTGACCGACTTCTGCACTGTTATAGCTGTAAAATACAAAGAGTATTCCAGCGAAACAACGCCGTGCAGGTGCTCTCTGCGAGAGAAGAGTTTTATGACTTTTTACATCGCAGTCCCTTCAACATTACATTACATTGATGAAATAAGCCACGCAGCGAGTGCTTTTTTGCCACACAACACACAAATGCACAAATTAGCCCAATGCAGGAGAGAGTGTTTTGGTGCTGTTGTATCATATTAGTCAAACTTGAATCTGTCACAGGCACGGATTTGGCATCACTTTTCTCATGTCAGCAACAGGTTACAGCAGCACCGCACAAAACGGCAGGAGACACGTTTCTAGACTCAGTGAAATATTCTGTGAAATATTCTGTCTATATTCCAGTATTGTATCTAAGAAGTCCTAAGTATGATGTCAACAAAAAGAAAAATACTAAGAAGGAAGTCTTAATATCATGATTATTATTTTCATAAGATGTGACACAGATGAGCAGAGACAGACCTGCTCAGATGATGGAACAGTAAAAACCCTGAGCTTTTTTATCTATGTTTATACACTTGTATATTTGTTGGTAGAGTTTATACCATGTGGGCAGAACTGTTAAATTGGTTTCTTGTCACAAAATAAAGTGCAAATATACATAAATAATTATCTGTGTCATTATCGGTATCGGCACACTTCACTTTATTTATCCATTAGGAACTTCATTTGCAGGAGAAGTGCCAGTACGGGCCCGATAAAAACAGTACATCCACAGACATTCAACAACATACAGCAATAATAAATACATTAAAAAAAAACAATATAGTGGGCCTTTGATAGACCAAGGTCCACACAGTCATTTATTCAGCAGGTGGATGGAGGTCGGGAGGAAAGTGGAGGTCGCCCTCTTTGTCCCCAGAGGGAGGGACCTGAACCTGCGCCCTGACGGCAACAGGGCATAGTGAGAGTGTAGAGTATGTGAGGAGTCTGTGGAGATCTGGGTTCCTTTCCTCAGAACTCTGGAGTCATAGATGCTACTGAGTGAGTCCAGCTCTTGACCGATGATTTTATTGCTGATTTTGATTATTTTATTGAGCATGTTGCGGTGGGTGAGAGTGAGTGAACCAAACTAGACAGTGATGTTGAATGTAAGGATGGATTCAATTAAACATTTGTAGAAAGAGGCGAGAATGGACGGGTGGACTTGGAGTTTGCGGAGTTTACGGAGAAAAAAGAGGCGTTGTTGACATTTTGAAAATATGTGTTCAGCATTGAGTTTGAATGTGAGTTTATGGTCGATTGTGGAACCCAGGTATTTGTATGAATTAACCTTTTCTATTATTTCGTTGTTTGTTTTGGTGATATATATTATATACGTCATATTACTTTACAAGACAATGCTTGTTTGGTCACTTACGCTGGTCTTGACGCCATCACAGATGTCCGTCTGCAGATTTGAGGCTCTGTTGAACAGGTTGTGGATCTGCTCCTTTTTCACTTTCAGAAAGTTCAGCTTCTCCTCGGGACACCTGACCTGGCCAGACGTTATTGGTCTGGACCGAAGAAGATCTTCCAACTGAAAATGATTTGATTTGATTTTGTATTTGTACATATAACATTTAAAATACAAGTTTACAAATCCATAAAAAGAGAATGAAAATACTGTGCGGGAGAAAATACTGTACCTCCCCAAACTCGTATTAAACTGGCATAAAATGACACGAACAAGCAAGACAATGGTTACAATGACACATCAAGCATTTAAAGGACTTCACTCCATTTGGAGCTATAGGAATACCCTGGGAGAGGCCAAATGCTAACACCATCTTTGGTCGTTTTGCGTGACTGAGCGCGCACATAAAGACCAGACAGGTACGTATCAACTCGTCTAAGCTCAGGTAAGAACATATCTCAGTATGGAAAAATGGTGGCCTGTTCCTTTAAATGAATCAACTGAACAGTATAATCTTATTTACATATTATTTTCAGCTCTTTTTTGAGTCTTATTTTAGTTTAGTTTGTGTTTTATTACTTTCAGCAAATTAGTAAACAGCATAATTTTCCTGGACCTATATTTTATTAAAGATTTAAATTTCAGACTTACTGTTGGCATAGCTCCAGCATTTACAGAGCAGACCAGTCAACATTAAATGTACCTGCCATTTAACCAGCTGTCTTTTTTCCTCATGGTTAAAAGCACTTGATTTGTTTATGGGTGAACAGACCTGCTTGATGATGAGGTGAAAGCTGCTGCTGAGTTCCAGGATGGCTTCACTCTCCTCGATCTTCTGCTTCAGCCTGAGGTGCAGGTCCAGGAGTGCGGACACGTCCTCCTCTGCCACATTCTCAGTTATCAGAAGCCCATGCCTCTTTTGGAGCCTTCTCAGAGTCTCAAAGTTAGATGTGATGAAGTTGACCTCAGCGTCCAGTTGCTGCAAAACAGAAACATTAGAAGGTGTGTGTTGAAAAGCTGTACACGCAACTTTGCAGAAATAGCCCCAAGATGAACAGGTCTAGTGAAGAAAATAGATCTCTCGTGGCCAGACAAAAATGTTATAATGTTTATAAAAATCTTGGTCATGTTACATACTTAAGCATCTTAGATAATTTGCATAAGATAAAAAAACGCTAATGCAGCTGTCTGTGGTGAACTAAAGGACATGATTTGGTGAATGTCAGTCATAATTGAACAGTGATGTTTATATAGAGTCATTGGGACATTGTGCAGTTGCTCGGATTATATTGGTAATACTAATAACATTAAAGCAGTACTAAGTAACTCATGCCCCTAGAGGCCATAAGCGCCACTGCAGGTGACGTAGGATGTTACGTTTTTTACTCATTAATTGTCCGTGAGAGTAAATACTACGCTGACAGAAAAGACAAAGGGAGAGAGGGATATTGTACATCCAATTACACAATGGAGATCAATTTTTTCACTCAAACGTAGCTGTAAATACTGTTTAATTGGCGCTAGCCCGCAGCTAGGTTTGCCCGTTAGCCTGTTAGCTTCTTCTTCGTGATTCCATTAGTGTGTACTGGTGACTCCGACCCGTAGGCAGGAAAGCTACAATTGTGGCTTTCTGACCAGACACACCAGGGGGAGATGAATGACCCCCCTCCCACCCAATCATCATGCTTGGGTGGGAGGACTTGATTGTTTACCTTTGAAAGCCAACCCTCTCTCCTCATTTAGCGATCTTACAGACTCTCACTTTAACATGTGCAGATGTGCATAAATCAGTCTCACCCGCAGTAAAAATCTGTTGTTTTTCGTAAAAGCCACTCACAGTGAAATGTGGACTGGCCAGAGTGAACTGCTGCAGGAGTCTGGAGGTGTGCTGCTCGGAGCCCAGGTCTATGACAGTGCAGGAGTCCAGCAGCTCAGACACACACTGAAGGTCCTTTACCGTCTGAAAACAGTGAACACAAAAGACACATATGCAATAGCTACATATAAACACGGCTGAAAGAAATATCAGAGCTCAGATTATTACAGCATTAGTGACTTGTTGCTCTACTCTCTTTCTCCATTACTCTACAAGACTCTTGGGCAGTATAACAATACCTAGATTGTATTTTGTTTGCATTAGGATAATAAACATTCTGGCTTTACAATGTTTTTTGTTGTATTCCAGTCTATGTATGATTGACCATTGATAGTTTTATTATTGTATTATAAAAAAAACTAACATAGAAATGTATCTTACTCAAGCACAGTAAGTACCCTAAATTCTCTAATACTGGCCTGTATTCCATTAGCGACCGGGTCTCTAACAGTGGCCGGGTTCGCGGCTGGCGGAGGCAAACAAAAGCCGGTCTCTAAAACAGGCCGGGTCTTTTATTAGAAACTATAGCGGTAGAAATATTCCCCATGTTAGGAATTTGTCTCATACTCGTATAAATGAAAACTCATGTGCAGGAAGTAAACAAACGGGAACCCGGGCCGATGAGGACGGTGCTGAGTGGAGCTGATCCGAGCGTAACTTTGACACAGATTTAGCCACTTTTCAAACCTCCTGTGAACATATTTGGAAACAGGGCAACAAATGTTGTGTGACCCTCCAGGGTTTTAATAAAGTCACCATTGCGTCTTAGAAGCACGTCCAGCTGCTCCGTGTGCAGGTCAGTCCCACGCCTCAAAAGAGCGAGCGTCTCGTCTTCTCTCTGGTCTTTTATGATCAATCACAAACACAAACGCTCCGTCTAAACTCGCCTTTTACACAAGATAACAACAAATAATCCGGTCCACGGTAAAAACGAAACAGAAACCTGCAGTGACATTGATGTCAACGCTCCGCTAACAGCAACGAAACACTTCCTGTTGTCCCGAAAAAACAAAAGGTGTCAATGTTCCAGCCGCTGGGAGAGTGTTTGCAATGTTAATTAATAAATTAATCTAATATTTTAGGTGCAAATGGACACAAATCTCGTTTTTCTTCATTTTCCTGGTCGTCAGTTTTGCTCAAATAAATAAAATAAAGGCCTGTCTCTAATTGTGGCCTGGTTCCAATAAAGGCCTGGTCCTAGATGCCCTTGAGTAAATAAAGGCCCCGGCCTATATTATAGAATTTAAGGTAAATTGACTTGTTACAGAACCTTTTTCAACCTCACGTCTAATTAGCTCAGATAGACAAGAGGGTTGACTGGTGATCCAGAACATTACTATAGTTTTCAAATAAAGATGACCCCGGTGTGCCCCCCGATTTATGCATGATTTATGCATGAAAAAGACGTCTCTCGCTCGATGTAAAGATTGTAAAGTTGGAACCGGAAAGCCACTATGCAAAAATAGAGGTTTAACTGTATGCAGCATTTAAAACAACTTTTGAAACTTGTTACCTTCTCTAATCTTTCTTTGTATCTCAGGCAGTACTCGTTGTCCTCTTGCAGCTTTTGCAGTTGTATGTGAAAGCGTTTGCGCAGCTCTTCCACTTCTTCTTTTGTGTCATTAAGATGCCCCATGGTCTCTGTCACCACACGGACCATAGGCTCCCGGTGTAGTCCCGCCTCCGTCACCTGGTACAAGGCACAGACAGTGAAACGTTGCTACACTGGTCACAAGGATAACAGTTTTTTCTTATGCGCAAATGGTTTGAGGCAGGATTACCTGGCAAAGATCACTGTTGAAATAGTTTCCTTGTTCTTGAATCGTGATGAACTTTTGCCGTGCCGTCTGCCATCTTGTCTCCTCCACTGTCTCCTCCATCTCCTGTTTCTTATTGTAAGCCTGTTTCAGATGTTCAAAATCCACCTTCACCTGAATAACACAATGATTGTCGAATATATGCCATTTAAACACAAAAATGTCTCAGCTGGACAAATACAACTTATAGCGGGGCCTACCTCCTCTGCTGCTGTCAGGAAGCTGACGTAGGGCCGCAGCAGCTGGAGGTTGGACTTTATGGTGGTGTTGACAGTGTTCAGGTGCTTCATTATGATCTCTACACAAGCAGTGCCTTCAGGGTTTAACGTACATCCTTCAGAATTGACTTCGGTGGAGCTTCTTTGGAGCTGGTTGGTCACGGCACTAAGGCTGGAAACACCGGAGTCACTGGAGAAGTCAGGACATAGGGCTTGAAGCTGATCCTGGATCTGCACCATGGACTCAGCATGCTCCCCTGCAGCCTATTCAGTGTAAAGCAAGAGGCAATTATTATTATTTTCATGATTTGATTGTACCTCGTCACAAAGAGACAAAACACAGAAATTGCCAGTGATTGCTTGACGTCACTGCCGATAAAATAGACAACGTACTGTACATACCTGGGCCTCGGACAGCAACTGGATGTGTATGTTCAGGATGTGCTGAGCCTCAGAGAGACAGTGTCCTGGATTGGAGTTGATAGATAACTCACAGGTGACTCGTTCCAACCAGACACACACCTGACACAGACAGAAATACGCAAATATATTTATTGTGAAGCACTTTTTGACTGGAAAGGTGCTTAACAAATAAAGTTTACTTAATTACAATACTACATTTCAAAACAACTTTAAAAACAATTTGTATTTATATTTTTCATGAGGAATGTAACGTTTTAAGAAAAACATCTTGTCTCTGTGTGAGATTAAATAAACTAATGTGTAATTCGTTTAGCAAAATACAATATATCATAAGCTTTATTATCTTACACTTTAGCGCAGAAAATGTTTCTATGTGACATAAAGTGATTTACATAAGCTAACGCTTATAATGTATTCTTGTCCAACCTTTGATTATAAATATTTAGTCCTGATATCCACAACCAACTTCAAATAGACTGGTTTATGTGCAAACCAAAACCTAAATAAACAATTCCTCACTTCCGAAATAATTGCTTGGTCAATGCTGAGTTAAGTAGAACTTGTGCCAGACGTTCACTGTGACAGACACATGCTATTTTATTCGTATTGGCATCTAAAGGTTCTATTGTATTACTTCGAAGTACTTTAAGTATGCACCAAGACAACATGGTTACTTAATATGCATAATCAAGCAGGACGCACTCTTCTTGATTACAGCTGTTGATCTCGATTGGGGTCAACCCTATGTTCCCCAGGTTGGGTGTTCCGTCAAAGTGACAGAATAAACATGTCAAACAAGGCATAGAGCCCAGCCGAAAATAGAGAACATATGCGATATTGTTTAATAATTCATATCAGCAGAGAGTTGGTTACAAACAAGAGGCTAAATTGTTTGTTTCTTTGCAATAGGTATACAAGGTGCATCATTACGCACAAAATTATGCACAATATTACAAATGCGATTTCAAAAAAAGTAGACTATAGCATAAAGAAATAGGTTTATATTTTACAAAACACAATTAGGCAATTAGGCTTAATGTTTGACAGTTGTTTATAGGGTTTTAGCCTATGGTTTAGCGCATGTGGAATTGCCTCTGTTCGCAGGACCTACTGGAAATTATAGCCTAATTGTAGTTCTAAAAGACTAGGCTAAATGACAAGCATTATTTTTTTTTAAATAACACAGTTCCCACATGAAAGGAAGTGGGGGAACATAGGTACACACCTGTTCCGATTCTACCAGAGTTCTGACTCTACTCTAAAGGCTACATGGAAGTGCAGAAAAAGGAATTTCTTGCAGGTGCAGAGCCTCCTGAGTGAGTGATGCTGCTCACAGTGATTTAACGTTAACGTCACCTGCTAACCAACAAAAAAGGCCTACCTTGGCTTTTTCTTCTTTGTGGCAGTGTTCAACTGCTTCTATTTTAGAATGCTTTTTGACTGTTATTCCCCGTCCCACAAATATTTATGCTTGAAGTCCAAGCTTCCAGTTTCTCGCTCATGTTTGTGTTCTAGCACGTATTTCGGAAATAAGGAATTAATAAATGATAACAAACATCTATACATTTTATACAGAGGCAAACATGACTGCACCTTGTGTGCGAGTTGGTCACGTGATGCATGTAGCTTCTCACTTTCTTCAAGATGGAGGCTTCTGGCTTCATCCTGCTTTAGTTCAGATGTGGAATGGTCAAACGCAAGTTCATATTCCTCTACTACAGTGCTTTCAACCTTGACTATGGTCTCCACACCGGGTTTAACTTCTGTTTTATGGACTAAATGTTCCACTGATGGTTCTTCACAACGTAGCGGCATAGGAGTATTGTCTTCAGCATTGTACTGGACATCAACAGTATCTTTAACGTCCCATTGGATCAGTTCTTCAGACATGGATACCACATTTAAATGTTCCTTCGACTTATTACTGGCTACAGCATTTTCATTTTTGACTTTATAGGATGTACTTGGTGGCACCAACGTCCCGTCTTCCTTTTCTTGCCATTTTGACTGCAATTTCTTAAACCTTTCACGATAACTTTCACTGTCCCATTCTGGCTCGCTCTGGTCAATTGGTGTTTCCTTAGTTTTCAGACTTGCCAAAGAGCCTGATTTTTCATTTGATAAATCTTTGGTCTCCTGGTCAGAAATGATATTCAGTTCAATTTCATCAATATTTGGCCCATTGTTTAAATCTGGTCCATTTTCTGGCGCAAAATTTCGAGATATCTCAACCTCTTCCGCGACTAAAGCTTTATCTGTCATAATTGTATCACTATCACATTGACTATTGGATTCGAATTGCAAGTTTGAGATTTCAAGTGGCTTGGTTTCAGCCTTTTCTTCAGAAACTGTTGATGTTTCGTCAACGGTAATATTGAGTAGATCTTTAGTTTCTTGCAGTTTTGGCTGAAGCTTCTTGGACACCAGGTTGAAAATTGGCAAAGCTCTCGAGCGTTGTTCCAACTTTGCCGGCGATCCTTGCTTCGAAGCAGATATTGTCATCAAATTTTCCTTCGATGTTTGTTTGATATCAGATACAGTCTCTTGGTGTTTGTTCAAATTGATCTCAAAGTGAAGATTGTCCATTTCATCCAGACTAGATTTAGTGTGAAGCGCTTTAGAGTTTGGCAACGGAGAGTGCGGTTTTGCATCCACATTTCTATACTTTTCGTCGCAGTGGTGTTGCTGCAATTTGTCATCTTCTACAACGTTAAAGTCTTGCAGCTTGGAGTCCTTTGCACAATCCAGATGTGACTTAGAAATGTTTACTTTCACTTCTGGTCTTTTTGACGAATCATTTGCTGTTACTAGATCATGTACTAAATCATTTGAAAGTCGCAATTCTGATCGTTTTTGCAATGACGCAAGATTAAAAATGGGTAAAGATCTTGGATGCGATTCCAATTGTGTACCTGCTTGTTGGTTTCTGGCATCATTTGAAGGAGATTTCACTTTTAAAGTCTCATCCGATTCTTTTTCCGTCGGTACATCGTCTACCTGTTCATCTAATTTAATGCCTGAGAGAACATCTGTGTGCAAACTTGACCTGGTACAAAGTTCTGGAGATTCGGATTTCAAACATTGCAGCTCGATTTCTGGTTCTGCTTCAAAATTCATGAATTCTTCCAATTCCAGTTCTTGCCTCGATTCCTCTTTGTTCTCTGATAAAGACTCCAATGACTTTCCAGATGTCGCGTAGTCATCAGAGGTTTCTTGTGTTTCTTCATATCCATAAATCGGTGTTTGCTCCCTGCCCTCAGTTCTAGATTCCACCCGCAGTTGTTGCTCTTCCGCTAATCTGAATGCAGTCTGGAGGTTGAGGGTTTCGTTCGAGGACATAGACACCAGAGAGGAGTTAGATGTGAACTTGTTATCATCAGCTATCGTTGGGTTCGAAGATACTGGGGGTAGTTCTGGAGATTTTCCCATCTCTTCCGATTTCAACTGAAGGTCAGGCTCCACTTTGGGCGTAAAGGAAAAGTCTTGCGCCAGAATTTCCTTCAAACTCCACTCCTATGCAAGACAAAAAAGAAAACACTTCTGAAAGAGATTTAGAGCAGCGACTTCTGAATAAATACAATGCAATAAATACAATACAATACATATTTCAGACATATGTAAGAAAGAATGGAAAATTATATGATTCCATTAGCTTCCGGTAGCTACAGTCAGTCAGATCTAGGTTCAGCAACATTAAGTGCTTAAAGAATGAGATCAGCTGAAGACCTGAACATTCTGAATGACCAGGTTATTTCATCGTCTTCCCTGACATCACGAGCATATTCCAAGATGACAAAATTTATCTGGCACATATTGTGAAACATAGTGGTTCGTAGAGCATGAGACATCATTTTCACGCATGGATTGGCCACAGAAGTCCAAATCTTAACCCCATTGAGAATCTTCGGGGTGTGCTGGAGAAGGTTTTGTGTAGTGATCACACTCTTCCATCATCAATACAAGATCTTGGTGAAATTTTGAACTGATCACTTTATTTTTCGACATTGCAGAAGCTTATTGAAACGATGCCACAGCGAAAGTATTCAGCAGTCAAAGCTAAAGCTGCTAAAAATAATACAACCTTTTTATGGTCAAGCAGTGTAGTTTCTATTGTCGATTCCTCTGACTGTATCAACCTGGTTCTTTATAGATTTCAGATCAATAGAAAATAGACTATTAAAATAGGGGCATGGATGTTGTTTTATACTTCAACAGGGATAATAAATCTGGTTTATTCTGACAATTCAAAGCATTTAGAAAGATCATTTGATTTGCTTTACTTAAATGGCTAATTTGGCGACTGTCTGACCAGAAGGATGGCTGAACAGATAAACATTCAGGCTGTTTGTGATTTTCCCTTCACAGCCCCACTTTAAACTGTAGGTATAGCTCACACAGAAAGTCTCTTGTCTTTATACTAAAGGGTCGTAAGTTCGAAACTGCACATTGTTTTCTCATGACGTGACCACACGTATAATCAGAGGCTTTTACAAATTACCCGATGCAATACCCGTGACCTACTAAATGTCTGGCTTATGCGAATGTACACCTGATTCACATGTTTATTTCTGTCCTTGACATCTTGACATTGATACTCCATGGACAGGACAAACATGACAGTGGCGTATCTGACTTCTTACTTTATTTACTGTATTCTACTATTCTACTAGTCCTAAAATCATACTACACTTCTGAAGACAAAATGCTGTCTGTGAGTTGATGGCGCACTGTATGACTCTGTCTAAATATTTGGCTGTGTTTCAAAGTCTAAAACATGAAGGCAGAGTATTTCTTGCTCAGAAATAAATCAGTGTATCATCACCTCACGAATGGAAGTGATGTGGTATATTTAAATGCAGACATCGGAGAGAGACATGAAACCACAGCAGGATCTTATTTATAACATGAGTCATGGTGAGGCTGACAGAAAAAAAAGATGGACAAATTATTCTTCCACTGTGACATTTTTAAACTGAAAAATGCACTTTGCAAATGGCAAGGAGCAGACCTACTTTCTGAATGTACCCTATTATGTGCAAATAATGAAGGCTCAAATTACCTATATTTTTAGTTTCAATATTTTCAATTTTGAGAAAACGGGGCCCAAAGTATTGTACTGTCTGCACATGCATCTGTATATTTCTCCCGTCTTTAGCCGCAGCTTCATATGGTATGGTATGGTATGGTATGGTTTTTATTTAGACAGGGACAGTGCACAATTTAACGTTGACCGAAAGGAAAGATGCATTGTGCCAGGTTATAGCAAAGATGCTAATTTCCACCTGTCGTCCCATATTTGGATTACAGCATCATCTCAGCATAGTCTCGCGACCGGCTGGTGTGCCGGTCCCAAAAAAAAATTATAGCTCAATGTTAGAGAAATAACAATGGTGTTTGAGAGGTTTGATGAAAAATTGGCAGCAGTCTGGATGTCTTATATAGGAGACGTTTATTTACCATCGGTGTGGGACCCGGAGACATGAACTCGAGACAGTCTGTCTATGCCACACCACAGTCAAGACTATGACAAAGAGAGTACGACTGTACAGCTTGACCCAGTATGATACATCCTCTGTCCTCTAACACTCACTATTGGACAAAACATTATAAATAAGCATTACAAAAGGTCAGTTTCATCTTTTTTTTCTTGACTCTGACATTAAAACCAAGATGTTAAGTGAGAAAATGATCTCAAATCAACATGAACCACTGTGTGAATAATCTATGTTTTCACTTGTCATGGCTTGCCTTAAAAAGCTTTGTGGCACAAGTGAGACAATGGGCAAGACTATAAAAGAAAGAATGGGAATGTCCAAATCAAAACAAACAGATTTTAAACATCAGTAGGCGGTCTTTGCATACCAGTATATATGCTTTTATCAGCAGTAATAGGGAAATGATAAACATGTATAAAAGAAATAAAAGTGGCTCAGGAGAGGTTTGGACTCTCCTCCGTGCAGGTGAACGCAGGTATCTATGAGCTGCCTGATTGGCAAGAGCACTTGCAAACTTTTATTCATGATAGGCAAAAAAAACATTATCAGAAATATCAGATTTTTCATAATTATATTATGTTGTATCAGCTTACAACACAACTAAAAATAAGACTCTATTTAAGACTCAGTACTTATGTGGCATTTTAACCAAGTACTTATATTATTCTTTTTAAAGCAACACTGGTAAATATACTCTACCACATGCGCATAACTGTGGCATCTAAGGTGAAAACGGTCAGAACGTCCTTTTCCAGACTTACCTGACTCTCCACAGAGCCCTGTTTATCGAGACTTGTCTGGACGTGGCTCTGAACTTGCTCGATTTGCAGCTTCACCTCCAGGTCGGCCGCCCGCCTCCGGTCCTGCAGCACCTCTACCGCCCGCTCAACCCTCAGCACAGTGCCCCAACTGCACTGGGAGCCCTGAAAGAAGGTTATGGTTTTGCAAAATGTGACAATGAGGCTGTATACATCAGGGGGTGTGTCCGCGGGTTTTTCATTGAGTGGAAGGTCACAGAGCGGTGCAGACAAATATTTAATCTATTTAATCTATATATATTTAATATTTTATCTGTTGACCACAAACACACACACACACACACACACACACACACACACACCTTTGGGGCTCAGCCAATGACAATGCACGCACACCTTCGTCACGCAGCCGCAAAGAGTGTCCTGACTTTTCATTGGGGTACATTCACACGTGCCGCGGTCTCTCAAAACACTGAGGGAAACACCAGCGGCTCATACGGATGTTATAAGGACATTCTTCGCTTTTTGAGGATTGTTCGCAACACAAGATGAAGGAAGGGAAGCTGCCGTGAGTTTGTGGAGTTTTAAAAGATGCTAAAAAGACGTCAGGAGAACAGGACTGGAGGCGTTGGTGAGTTCAGTGGTTTATAATGTTTGCCTCTCGATTTTGACACTGTGCCTACGGTAGAACGCATTGTAAGACAAAAGTGTGCTGTGTGAAGACGTATCAGTTGTCTGACTGCACTTCACTATGAAAACGTTTTCCTTGTTTTTCTTTTCTTTTTTTTTGGTTTATAAAACTTGGAACAAACAACCAGAGGTGGGAGTAAGTCACTCAGTCGAGCATGTCTCAAGTCAAGTCCAAGTCGTGAAGGCCCAAGTCCCAAGCAAGTCCAAGTGAATTGTTCCTGAGGTCAAGCATATTATGTGATTGATTGTTCTTTGCAATTGATTGTTCTTTGCCACAAAATAAAAGAAATCATTTGAATGCTCCAGTCTACGTACAAAATGACCAGGACAGCATTTTAAAGAAGGGGGCCCAGGGGCCTATTTCAGAAAAATGTAATCAGACTCTTTTAAACATAAGCTGCTTTTCCCTGCAGTCTGATTGATAAATATGAAATAAGATTTTTATTTTTTGTTTGTTTCTGACAGTTGTTCTGTCAGTGGTTCCCCTGTAATTCCCCAGCCCCTGTTTGCTCGGATTCACCCCTGCTCATAGTATCTGCTCAGGCCTGCCGTCACTGAACGCCTGAAAACACTGCACCACTCCCAAGATTTTTGTCAGTTAATCCAGCTCTTACTGCCTCGTTTTTCTGGAGGCTGCCTGTCTGTGCCGTAGGTGCAGTCCATAGTTTCAAACATTTTCCTGTCCTGAAGACGTGTATATGAAGCCGATTATGAATCTTCACCTCTTCACTCACTGAAGAAAACTTTTAATGCATCCAAAGAAACACACATGTCCTCCTTCCTTTCCACGCTATATTTATTGGACGCACCGTGTCGGTAAACCGAAAAAGCATGTAGCTAATTACCATATGTAAACATAGACACGCTGCTTTTATGCAACAAATCCTGTCTTTCAACAGTTAAACTCAAATCAATAATAAATATGCCACAGCAAGTCATTGAGAGTCATTGGCTTCAAATCCAAGATACTTTAAATATAAACCACACCAGACCAGGAATTTAGCAGCTTTGTACATGACCCTAGTGAAAATAGTCGCCAACTTCAGTCTTACATTTCCAGCAAAGTGGAGAAAAATTTGGATCAATCTTATTTTTAGGAGCTATGTTTCTGATGCCGAATCCTAAACTGAATAGACTTGCTTCAATTACAAATGATAATTCTAGTAGCCTTGTCCCATTCTTCACATCAAACATCCGGATCTATCAAAAATACCAACATCCCTTTCCCAGGCCAATTGTATAGACACTGATGTAGAGGGGATAGTAGAACATATAACTTTGTAAAACAGAAATTGATTTCTTACCATTGTACAAACAAAGTGCACGCTCCAATGTAGAGAAGTCATTATTTGTCAGTGTTGTCTCTTTAGTAATAAAATGTCTGACTTGAAAATATGAGCCTGAATAAAGGACAACAACCCCGATTTTCAAAAAGATCCCCTTTGGCATTTGCCTTGTTGTGAAATGAGGATTGCCTGTAATGTAGGTTCTAAATATATATTTTTTAGTCTGACAAGCAGCGGAAAAAGCCTTTAAACAGACCTGATTGTGAAAAATACCTAACACTGCCACACCTGAAGAACAATATAACTCTGTCTTTTTTATTAACTACAGTGGAATTAAATTTGTTCTGTCCATCACTACCTTGCAAAATCTGTCATTTGTGAGCTGTCCATCAGATTATGAAGCATCCTTTGTAAAATGACCTTGGCAGTAAAGGTCCACTTGCTCCCTGAAAGATTTTAAACATTTTTTTCATCTCTGGAACGTAAAAAATCCCAAACCATTAAAAAAAAATATGCGCTGCTTTTAGTATATGTAAACAAAACAATCAATACTGTGAAACGAAGCAAAATTGAAAGCAGAGTATCCTGCACTTTGTTGTTTGTTTGTTTAAAAGATTTTCAAAATGGAAATACCAAACTTCATTAACAAAAAAATCATTGTTTGCCAATGATAGCCCCGCATACAAAAGTGTAGGACTTATGAGACATTAAAACAACGCAGTTTTTAGCAATACTTCTTGCATACATTTAAGTATTGTATATTTGAAGCTGTGTAAGCAAACTATATAAGCAAATAAATATATGCATTATATTCTATTTTGATGATCTAATAGAAATATATTAATACATATTCATCACAACAACTAATTTCTGCCATTTCAGAACAGTGTAAAAATAGTAGTAATAGTAATAGTTGCTAGTTTCTCGCTCTTGTAAACATCCCGCATTCATTTTACGCACACATTTATATGTGTGCATTTCACAACATTCAGCAGACTGTGGTGCAGAATTTGTATTCAAGGCAGTACCGACATTTCCCAGCACATCAGGGGCATGAGGAATTTTACTCTACTTCAGCAAATCAGTTTGAACTCTAAAATTACCTCTTGGTCCACATCGTCCTCTTCCTGTAGTACTTGCCCTTGCCTCTGGAGGGCCTCAGTTCTCTGCAGCTCACTCAGCCTCTTCACCAAGTCACTGCTGATGCCCAAGAGTTGCAGGGACTTCCCCAGGAGATCTGAAAACACAACACGATGCCCTAGTTATACATTTAAATCAACCAGTCTCCTTCATTGCTATCAAAAGGATGATCTAATTTTACAAACAGGCCATGACCTCTTCTGATAGAAATGTACGTGAGTTGTGCCTCATTCAGTCCGCCTGGTTTGATTTCCAAATCTTCAAGCCTCTCAATGCCCAGAGCAAACTGTGTGGAAAAAAAAACAAAAATAAGTGAATGTACAGAGAATGGTGGTTTCAAGAGCGGTTTCCTCCGCTTTTAGGAGTCAAAGAAAGGAAACGATGAGGTGGTAGCGAACAGGAAAGTGGGTCGGAATGGAACAAGCCGCAGAGTTCATGTCCAAATCAGATCTGACCTAATCTTAGGGAAATTACCTCATGCTGAAGCGGGCACCGGCAGCAGTGTCTGGGCCTTATACGGAGCCTGGGTGAGACAGGGGACACGAACTAGCATTATCTTAAACAAACAACCAATGGAAAGAAAAACCCTTTTCCTTTCCAAGGGACTGCATATTTGAGAAAAAAATGGGCTACTCACGAGATGTAATGAGATTTTGTTTTAACAACCGAAAACTGAAAATCTTTTTGTAGAGGCACGGCAGGTTTTCAGGACTCTGCATAGGACATCTATTATAGAAAACGCTATCTCAATGGCCGCCGCCTGGGCGCCGCCATGTTTATTTCCCATACCGACTTTGAAGCTAAGCAGGGACGGGCCTGGTTAGGACTGGGATGGGAGACCGTTTGGGAACACCAGGAAGCCTGGCGACAGTACTGCGTGTGTGCGTGGTTGGTGCTGCCGTGCGTGTGCGCGCATCCAGACAGGGCGGTGTGTGCGTATGTGTGTGTGTGCGCGCGTGCGTGTGTGTGCGTGCACGTGTATGTGTGCGCGCATACAAACAGGGCGATGTGTGTCATCGTCACTCGCCGCTACCCTGCAGACGCTCCGCACAGGTACAGTTACCTCCTCCAAAAGACATCTGCGGGTCTTTGTTTAAGTACACGCAAAACATTGCCCAAAACCTGCTCAAACACGAGCCTCTAATCAAACGCGCTGCTCCGACTGATTTAGCCTCCGTGTGAGTAACAGCGAAAATGAAACTACAACTTAACGAGCGCATGGCCTGCACTGCATAGTTTTTTTTCTTTCTTTTTTTTTACTTTGCTGCTGGACCATTTGTTTTCTATTTTGCTTTCACGTATTGTGAGCCCAGAGGTACATTTTATTCTAAAGCAGCTTTGAAAGCATTGCCAATTTTATTGTCAGGTTATAAATACTGTCTAACAATGATCATTAGGCTATTTCAGTTCAAAACCTACTTATTATTTTTTTGATTGTGCACTACCGTCATGCACCAAACCACGGGTCCTGCACCGTGACCCAAACCATTAGAGCTGAACCCCTAATATTTATCCATATTTCTCCCACTGTCTCTTGATTTCTATTCCCTGAGTTTAGCGAACATATTGTCGTTGTAGTTAATAAGAAAAGAGTGCGGGTGCATCAAACACTCCACTTGCAGTTGGTTTCAAATTATTTTTGGCATTCTTTATTTTACACATTTGTAGTGGCCATAGTTTTTGGAATGGGTTGGGAACCACTGGTCTACAGCTGAACTGTGTGACGGGTTGGACATTTCTTTGTAATCACTCATAATCTCAGAAAATCAAATGTGGAGCCTAGCGAGGCCCGGCCGAAGGCCGGGTCTCAGCTAGTAAAAAAATAAAAAATAAAAATCATAGATAATGTTTGACCTCTTAACCCCCCATCTGAACCAAACACATGAGGCGTTACTTTGGCCTATAGGCTGTGAGCTCCAGTCGAAAACGTTTTAGATTTGGGTAAAGCCGAACTGGAGAAAATGCGCTCGGGGGTCGGGGGTTAATTGATATGAGTTTTGCTATGCCAGTCTAAAATTTAAGGGCAAGGGTCTGAACGCAGCCAATGGAGGGGCGCGTGATGGAGCGCCATGTCTCCACAGGAAATGACATCACCTCCACAGGACAATGCTATCTTAAACTAATCCAAACTAACCCTAATACTAACATTAAAGACACATTATGCAACATTTTATGTGGAAAAAAAAGTTGATATTTGTGTGTATTTGACCTTGTAGTGACCCAGCGCCTTTACTTTCCATCACAGTGGTCTCTAAGACGCTCCAGGATCAATTGTTTGGTATGTTTTTCCTGCTGACCGACCTTCTCACCAGAACACCTACAAAACAATTGATCCTGGAGTGCTGTAGAGACCACTGTGATGGAAAGTAAAGGCACCATATCAAATATTGTCAAATATTCACAAATATCAACTTTTTTTTGCATAATGCACCTTTATACTCTTAACTCTTGACAGGACTTTACAACCTACAGGCCTGAGTAACACCTCATTTGAAAGCTAGGGATGATAAAATGTTCCTTATTTAGGTTAATTTTTTGCCACTTTTTCAGCATTTTATTTATTCTTTTGTAGCTCATTTTTGACACTTTTATTTACATTTTAGTTGCTTTTTTGTTGTGTCTATGTCACATTTTTGTCACTCTTCAATCACTTTCTTGTCATAATTTTTGTTGCTACTTTAACCGTTTTGTTTGCTTTTTTGTTTGGTTTTTCATTCTCGTTTTTGTCACTATTTTGAAACTTTTATTTCAAGAAGCTTTTAGATTTGGTAAAGCCAAACTGGAGAAAATTTTCTCCGTTCCGGTGAAGTGGAGCTCCACTGATCACCTGACTCTCCATTGGCTTGGTCAAATTATAAATCAATTATTCAACATTCACAATGCCCTCAAATTAAAGTGGATACATGGTCAATATTGGATTTTGCAAACTTACATTTTCTAATTATGTTAGTTTTCTTAATTTTATTCCTTTGATTTGCATTCATTTTGTTCCACAATATGCATCATTATAATCATTGACCTCAGAGAAATTATGTTTAATATTGTATTGAGGGGAATTTGTCGTAGTCCCCATTGTTTTGTAACTTTAGACAGTCAATTAACGATTTTGTAGGCTATTCATAATCTGTAATGCTCTGGCTTCCATCACACACTGTTATTTTGGCCCCTTGATCTAAACAGATGAATAAAAGTATGTCCAGCTGCTGTGACCGCTGCCAAATGAATGGGTGGTGAATGGAGCGGAGGGGACTCGTCGGTGGTGTGTCAAGCGTGTTGTAAAAGACCAAACGGGGCAGACACGAGGGATCATTGTTGGACCGTTTTAGACAAAGGGCTGCAGCAGATGGTGTTGGTCAAACAGCAGGTGGGGAAGAGAAATGGCAGGCGGCCAACGGACATGTGTAACCAACACGCGCTAACAACTGGACCACAGAGAAATGTGATCTGTCCTTCAGGGAGAAACAACCCTCTGTTATGGACTTAAGCATAGTCTATTGTTTATACCACATAGCTGAGGGGATTAAATGACCTGAAAGACCAAGGGGTTTCATGGAAAGAAAGCTAGTTTGGGATTTTGGAAAAACTAATTGGCCCCTACTTTGGCAATATCAGGCATATCATGTTGTGCATATGCATTCAGATTGCTTCCTTTCTCTAACAGAAAAGTACATTTAGAGCGCAGATTGGTTTATGTTCATCACGGACTTGGGGATGTCCGGCCCTCCAGCACAGAACCTCTGGCCCCGAAGATGATTTTGAGAAATATTATTGTGCAAATAAGAGGTCAAATACCTGTTAAAGTAGTCTAAAAATGCGAGAAATAGTGTCAGTATTTTAAAAATGTCAGAACATCCCGCTTGGTCATATATAATGTTAAACAGTGATTCTCTACTGGGTCACGGAACCATTTTCAGTGGGCCTATAGGGAACTTTTATTCAATATTTTCCATCTGAGACTGCATGGAAACACTAACTGTGTCTATTAAAATTAATGTTGTTTTGATCATAATTTCAGTCTTAATGGGCTATCTACTGCTTGTTCAACAAAAACGTGTGTGGGAAATACAATATTTTATACGATATATGACAAATTACAGTTTTATTTGGGTCCTCGTCTTGTCATCCAAGGGTTTTGGTTGGTCCCAAAGCCCTGCCGCATGGGAACCACTCATGTAAAACATTGGCATTTGAAGAAATAGTTCTTTACTTTAGGCTACAATGTTGAGGTTCGGCCCTTTGGTGTTTTGGGAATGATGCAAATCGGCCTCCATGACGCAAACTTGCCTACCCCTGGTGTACAGTTTATGTGCGTGCACTTACTAAAAGAGAAGTCACTCTGCGTTAACATGATTGTAGTGCTGTGATTGGGTGATCTAAGCAACAGTAGAAAATTGGCAAAAGCAAACCTTCATTCTCCTTCTTCCAAGCTATATTCAGTATTGTACACCTTTTAGGTTTATGCTTTTCTATTATAAAAAATGAAAAAATAAATGTTGAGTGCAGAGAGGCGACGCCTGAACAGCTCAGTGCGACGTCAGTATATCATGATCAATATACATTTATTTAGATGCAGATGTTAATTTTCACAGATTGGTCTGTGAGGTTGAAAATAATGTATTACCGAAATTATCTGTGGAAATTAGATATAAAATTCAATGCACATTAAAAGATTATTTGTTTATTTTGGTCGGGACAGTGCACATTAATGACACATGCATGTAAACACGCCACGCCGCATTGTAGCCATGGGCTAATTTCCAATTTCCACCCCGCAAATTGTGAAGTGTGCCTATAATCTCATCCCTGTGAAGAATTGGGATGCTGCAAATGTGTTAGGAAAGTTAGGAATGACTTTGAACACAACTAACATTTTTATTTAGTGGCTTCTGCTTTCATTGTTTGTTATCAAAAAAAAAAAATCAGGTATATGACCTATAAGGACGGTGACTGACACATCAGCAGGTAGGGGAACACATTTTGAGCCTTTGAGGAGCCCTTTTCCTCTGGTTACCTCGTTCACCGTGTGGTAGAAGTCTGCAGTCAGCCTGAGCGTGTGGAGCCGTCTGTCCAGCAGCCGGAGCAGCAGAGTCCAGCCCTCCCTCAGTGAGCTCTCCATGGCCTGATATACTCCCTCCTGGTCCTCCTGTGGGCTCTTCTGTTCACACAACCAGTCATCCTTCTGCTCTGCACGCTTCTTATCAACAGCCGACAGCACCTCACTTTCATGTTTCTGAGAGACAAGGCAAAATGCAGGTTAATTGCAGCATAAAAGTGAAGCTGAAAAAGAAGCTGAAGCGCTAAGTGCTGGCGTGAACACTTCCTAATTTACCATCAGATAACATAGAGCTCATTGTATGTTTTTGATGATGAAACATTATATAATGGACAAAACTATAGAACAAAGATTATAAAGATTAAAGATTATTTTTCTTGTTTCATGGAGATAAGAAATAACATAACAGGTGACTGAGAAATTGAAATCAGAAAGGGCATGCTATTTGTGGTCCCCCCTCCGCACTCATGTTGGTTGAGTCCAATGTAGCAGCTCACTATTTGTTCTCTTTTCTTCACACAACAGAGGATTGACCAAGTGAGAAATGACTACTACAAGGCAAGGCAAGCAAGGCAACTTTATTTATACCGCGCATTTCATACAAAAGGCAACTCAATGCTACCTTTAGCTTTTCCAGAAGCTGCTTCTGCTCTCGGATGAAGGTCTGGTTTTCCACTTGGTCTGATCCGATCTCACAGAGTCCTGGTTCAACATGGACCAGCTGCAGATGCACCGAGGAGCCACTCTGCAATGAGGAGAAAATGAACAAAGTCATACTGTTTATTCAAATGCATTGTACTGCCATTGTTTTGATTTTTTCCTATCCTTCAAAACCATGGAGGCACAAATGTAGAGGGCGAAGGCAGATCAATGTGCAAATCCCCCAGTTGAGAAAGGATTTTTAATGCTTTCCTGGTTTTTGTCCGCACTTGCTGAGCTCATGTGCCATTGATAAATAACACAAAATGGAAAGGGCGTGCGATTGCGTAACCTCCGTCTGAATGGCTTTAGTATGAGTGGGTCAGGCCCCTGTTTCATCAGAGCCTTCAGGGTCCAGCCTGGCTTAGTGCTGAGGCAGTCCTGAGGGAGACATGTGAGAGAATGTACAGTGTGTATGCGAAAAATCTCTCCCACTAAAACCTCCTCCATCTCCTATGGGATCAGGCTTTGGATCTAGCATCTATCAATTTAACGACCAGGATTCAATTTAAAGCGTCATACTCAGCTCTTACCTTTGTCAACACGTTTCCCAGACTTGGTTCACGGCATCCTCTACAATAGAGGTCTACAACCTGTCGCTCGCAAACATCGGCCGTGGAAGGCTTTATCTGCTTTCTAGCGGTGACACCTAAACCTCAATTTGGGAGACTCAAAGCTTTTCGGTTCAAAGCTCAAACAGACACATCCATTTTTCCAATCTAGTCTAGACTCTTCATCACAGAGAAGTGTGACATCTCAATACAGGGACACTTAAAGGAATAGGCCACCGTTTTTACATACTGAGATATGCTCTTACCTCACTTTAGACGAGTTAATATATCCCCGTCTGGTCTTTGTCCGTGCGCTCTGCCACGCAAACGGAGCACATACGCAGCCTCTCCCACATGTCACATAGCTCCAAAAAAGCTCACGATAGAAGCTACCAAGCTCTTCCACGTGTTCCCTATTTAAATAAAGTTACGTGAAGTGTTTTCATGCGAAGTATATTTACACAGAAATGTAACGTGTCGATTTTATAAGCAAATAAAAAGGGGGACTATATTGTGAGGCGTAATGATACGAGGAGCAAAACGTCCGCGCAGTAACTCCTAAAGACTTCCCCCCGCTCACTTCCGTCAATAACCTTTAGGAGAGAGAATTGGACAAAACAGGTGGTCAAAAAATGTGTCAATTTCAACCAAAACTGAAACTGTGTTTTCCATCCAGGGGTACGGGGATCCTTAGGAGTACTTGAGCACTAAACACTACTTGGAATTATTAAAAAGCTGAAACAGAGTCAAATTATAAGCATTAATTTAAAGGGAAAGTTAATTTTAATGATGTTTTTCAGTCAAAATTTGGAATTTGGGAGTATTTCAGTTTTAATTTTTTGCAAACAACAGCTCTAAATTCTGGATAATCCGTGGTTTAGTTGACCACGTTGTGGCAGAAATCTCGAGGTCGGGGGTACGACTCAAGAGGTCAATGAGGCAAAGACGGTTGGGAACCAGTGATTTTTTTCAAAGAACTTATACAGTAAAAATTGTTTAGCAATGTCATCATTTTACAATAAATTCAGATTTATTTCCAGTTTTAATCCAATTGAATAAATTTTAATGAAATTTAAGATCCACTTACGATCCACTGGGAGCAGTGGGCAGCGGACCCATTTCCAGATGTGGAACCAGGCTGATGGTCAGAATCACCTGGCTGGAGGATTCACCTATTGTACATGTTTTAAGTGGTGGGGGGGAGTACCCGGAGGAAACCTACGCAGACACGGGAAGAACATGCAAACTCCACACAGAAAGACCCCGTCCTGGAATCGAACCTGGGACCTTCTAGCTGTGAAGCACGAGTGCTACCCGCACATGGTTGTGGTTTCTAATGCCCTGTGGAAACCCTGTATTATGCTCAGTCCCAAGTATGGAGTGCCAAGAAAATTGCAATATCCTGAATTGTAACAGGATTGTACAAAGCACTATAAAAACAAACGCTTCACTATCAGCCCACACAAACACAGACACAAACAGACAATCAATACAAAGTGCTCAATGACTTTCAGTGTGTACGATTGCTACATGAAAGCATGTGGCATACATGTGGGCCCCCCCATCCCCTGTTTGGTTTTCACATGATCTGGGCAAGTATTGGGGGTTCGTCTGTCAGTGAGTGGGGGGAGGAGGGACAGTTGAGCGTCACGCTGACATGCCTCAGATAGTGTATCTGTCAGGGGAATGTGTGGGGCTCTGAGGCACGTGTGGAGAGGTTTACAGCCCAATGCTTCCTCTTAAGAGCTCAACGTAACATTAGTACTGGTATAACATAGACCACTGGGAAATGTTCCGCGCCTTTATAGCTTCTTTTGTGTACATCGGAAAAAAACACATCTGAGGAGATCTTTATTAACACGACATGCCTTGTATTTAGGGGCTGAAATAATCTGAAGGCATCAGGTGAAGCAGCCTGCCCCGAAGCAGCATGAATTAAATAAAACATCACTCTAGGTTAAAGGAACAGGCCACCGTTTTTCCATACTGAGATATGTTCCTACCTGAGCTTAGACGAGTTGATGTGTACCTGTCTGGTCTTTTCAGTCACGCACAACGACCAAAGATGTTGCATTTGGCCTCTTCCAGCATATAGCTCCAAACGGCTCTTCCACGGGCACACACAAAGACCAGGCAGGTACGCATCAACTCGTCTAAGCTCAGGTAAGAACATATCTCTGCATGGAAAAACGGTGGCCTGTTCCTTTAAGAATTTCAGTGTTTTCCCCTACCACTAAAACCTTGTCCATGAGCCAAGGTGGATTCAGGTGTGTTTGTGTGTGTGAGTGCCACACTACGGGTGAAAACTAGCCCACAACTATGGCTACAATCGGGTGCAGCATGTTTACATCCATGAGAAAGTATAATCTAGAGGCACAATGCACTGTACGACCCATTTAATAACAATAACTTCATAATAATTCTTTGGGGAGGCTTTTAGTTGTGTCTCTTACCTTGAGTATCGAGACGACAATCTGCGTTTGCCCGGACTGAACGGCGATGGTGCTGAGTGCGGTGAACATCAAAGGCCTCTTCATGTCTCCCTCACTTCCTTCCTTCCTCGGCCCCACACATATCTCCTCCGTCGTTCCCACAGTCATGGGTACGAACTACAGCGATGCTCCACACTGTCCTCAGAAAACGTCAGGTGTCTCTTCTTGCTTTCTTCTTTTTGGATATCCACAAATTTGAATCACAGCTTGACTTGGATCATAATGGTGACTTTCCTCAGCACTGCTTAGGGTCCTTTATGTCATCGAAGCATCCTGGAGGAAAAAAGATTGGGATTTTTATTATCAAAGACAAAACATTACACTAATTATATACTGTACGTAGCTCCGCGAAGAGACCATTTAGAGGGCTTCCATAATGGATAATGTACTTTTTCTTTTTTTAGCTTTTATGTATATAAAACATAACTGGAGTAGTTTGTTTATGTTTCAATGGTCTTTTGATCTGTCTTTACACCTTCACCAAATTAGTTTCTTATCCTGTCTGTGGTAAACCTTTCTTCCCCCTAGAGATTAGCAAGTGCATTTTCTCCAGTTCAGCTTCACCCATATCTAAAAGCTTGCCGCCTATGGGCCAGAGTAACGCCCCATTTGAAAGCTAAGACCGACAAAACTGATATAAACTGATCTGTTTGTTGCCGCGTTGTCGTCACTTTTGAAAAATTCTTTCATTGCTTTTTTGTTGTATTTTCATCACATTTTGGTGACCTTTTTGTTACTCTTTTGTCACTTTTCTGTTGCTCTTTAGTTGCGTTTTCATCCTTGTTTTTGTCTCATTTTTGTCGCTTTTTTGACCCTTCTGTCAAGAAGCTTTTAGATTTGGGAAAAGCCAAACTGGAGAAAAATGTGCTCGGTTCAGGTGGGAGTATTTTCAATGGAGCTCAACAGTCCAGGCTCCTCCCTGGAGTCGGAAGTAAAAATTCCATTTGAAATCTCCATAGACTTAAAATATATAAAAATATATTTATATTAAGGGCTTAAAAGAACAATAGCGATATAAAACATACTATTTTTAAACAAAATTGTATCGATAACATTGTAAACCGAAAAGTTTTAAAAGAATTTCACATCATTTTGAAGTAGGCTACGCATTTGGTATTTTCTTTCATGTGAAATATGTGTATAAAATCATAATTCATCAAAAGATCTAAATATTTTTACCTCCAGCACCAGGCACAGCTTCGACTGTTGAGCCATAACAGTCCACTTACCATACTTTACTTGTTATTAACTATATGACAAAAATATAAAGGCTAAGTTGTCCTGAAGTAGCTAGGACTTTTAAACAGAATGAGCCTTTGAACTGAATAGACTAAAAGCTGCTAGAGGGGTTGAAAGGTCCATGCCTCCTGAAGTGGGCACAGCATTCAGCGTGATAGCACACAAACAAAGGCCTCTTTTGTAACAATAAACAAAAACTTGCAGCCTTTCAAAACCTACCAACGAAATGAATATGGCTTCCTCAAACCTCAGCCTAAGTTGGCAAAACCCTGTGGGAGAGTTGACCCATCTTACCCATCAGTGTGTGGACCACCCCTACAACTACAGAGAAACATGTAGCACACTATGGACATGTCTGAGGATTCGGTGGCCTTGGCCTAAGCATGCACAAGAGAATTACGACAGGTCAGGTCACTAGTTTATGAACTGAAGAATAAAGTGTCCAGTGTCCACCCTACTTTCTGCAAATAACCCCCAGGCTGAACTGTTTACAAGGCTAGCCATGCCTCACTTTTCAAGCACCTGATTCCATAAAGTTTAAAGGCAGAAGGGACTGAAAAAAAAAAAAAGGGTAGATATGCTTTGTAAGAAATCAGTCCAAAAAATATTAGCTTAGAATATTGTCATTGTGAGGTATAGAAATATATGACAAAGGTGAAGGTAAAGGAATTAGCTTGTTGCATAACGTGGCTACGCTAGTTCTGCTAACCTGAAGTTGCGTGCCAGTACTTCCTGTCGTCATTCATTTTCTTTTAAGGTTAGCGTAGACCTGTTTCATCATAACTTCATCATAATTTCTAAATATTCAATGGTAGATAATCACTTACGGTGTGTTAACATCTTGAGTTGAGAAATGGAGGAGCCATCTTTGTTTATGAAGGTCGAGTTTGTCTTAAAACTAAAGGAATAGTATAGGAAATAGTGAATATGAACAAAGCTGCCCAAAAACTATTTTCTTGTCTGTAGTTTTCATTTTTTTAAGTTATTTATTTGTATTCATTGTATTGTATGCTAGCATTTAGCTTCAAGACAGATTAATAATTGTCATAGCTATAGGAGGTCTAAGCTAACACAAAGAAGAAGCTTGCGGAGGAACCACGGCGCCTTAAAAATCATTAAATGCCATTCAATTAACTGTACATTTATTTGAAAATGATGACATTGCTCAATACCAAAATGATGGACATTAAAGTTTTGGCTGAATTGACAGATTTTTTTGCTCCAATGTTTTTTTTTCCAATTCTCTTTCCTCTTTTGGGTGATTGCAAATGAAATGAAATGAAATATGCGCTGATTATTTCTGCGTTTCTGGCATTCAGTTATAGTACGTGGGCATTAAAGTGGTATTATAAAGCGTTGTATTTGACTTGCTGCCTGTAGAAACCCTGCAGTTCACATGAATATGCATACCAGGCCACATGTGTCCAGGTCAAGGCCCGCGGGCGAAATGTGGCCCACGAGATGATTTAACTCCTGTGCGGAGTTATGGATTTTTAAAGAAATAACCACTTTGCTCACTCCAGCCACTAGGGGGCAGCTTAAATTTTAAAAAAAGGAAGAATTCCACACGTGTCCAGCAGAGGACCCTGACATAATAAGAGATCAGGATATAAACAGCGCATTATAGCCATGTGGTCAGTCTGCCCCAGGGCGGCTGTGGCTACAATAGTAACTTACTGCCATTGAGTATGGAGTGAATGAATAATGACTTTATGTAGCACTTTGAGAACGATGTGACACAGGCTGATGAAGCACAATAAGTGTAAGATGTCATTTATGAGGCCACTGTCCTTTACAATATATGCGGCCTGCGACCCGCCGTGGGGGCTAAATTTCGGCCCTCGACCCAAACGACTTCGACACCCCTGATGTAGGCGATTGATTTATGCATTCACACAGGCTGATGATCATCATACAGTCAAAAGCAGAGTTTATGCAACACTGTGCATTTCACGTCTAATTGTACAGTATTAGCTTCTTAGCGTCTAGTTTTAGTTCCCTACTAAAATTGAAGCGCTGTACTGGGTGGGCTTGGGTGGCACCAACAATGCTGTTTTTGAAGTGGGTTATCAAAGTAAAGCATAATACAAGAGGGCTTAATACATTACACCTCATGTTTGGCTATGTTAGCCAAAGCAAAGCTGTAAGATCTCTATGGAGACGAGCTGGTGGTGTCCCACCCCAGGAGACGGTTTGAGTCAGGTTTGAGGACTGCTGAGGCTGCAGTGCGCACAGTAGAGGCGCATGTTTTGTTACATAATTTTTCCCCCCCCATTGCCGCACCCATAATAAAATTTACTGGGTGAAATGTTTTACAGTTTGGTTTTTTTAGGGAACATATGATGCATAATTTGATGAGGGAACATTATAATATGGTTAAAAGCTCAAAAAAGTCATCGTAATAGATACACAGATCAACAAGTATCTAAAATAACCATAGCAATATGACTACCAGCCACCTCCAATCTCAGAATGTAGTGGCATATACTTCACGCACATAAATTCTCCTGACAAGTGCGCTAAAAAGTCTTTAGTACCGTGTTACATGAAAGCCTCACTATGTTGTTAAATTTAGCAGCACATGTATACACTGTCTATATGGCATTCACCACATGTGTGAGGATTGCTTTACCATGTTGTCAAAATGAGTGATAATCAAACGAATGAACAACTCAGTGTCAGTCTAACCCCCGCCAGTCAGAGTGAGAAGTTGTCTGTCGACGCTCAGCTCTCTGTCAGCCCCGTGACTAACAGGCCATTGTCCAGTGTGGATAGTGGCAGAGAGCAAAACAAGCTGCAAAAACATTAGGGCATAAAACATTTGTGCAAACTTGAGTGAAAAGAATTGGTACTCTGGTATTTAATGTAAGCACAAGACAAAATAACCCTGGAAAGACACTTACAGTTGTGCTCAAAAGTTTACATACCACCATTCTGTGCATTGCCCCTTCAACATCAATGACAGCTTGGAGTTTTGTGGTTGTTGTGGAGAAGGTTCTGTATTTTTGGTACTTTCTTTTTTCATTATGATTTAATTTTTTATTTTTTTTTCACCACAAATGGCTTTAACACAACCACTAACTTCAACTGTCAGTGAAAAAAACCCTTTTTGTTTTATCATTATTCTTTGAAAAATGGTAACAAAAAATACAAAGTTCTGCCAGAGTGTGTA
The DNA here is from genome assembly GCF_951799975.1 of Gobius niger. NCBI lineage: Eukaryota > Metazoa > Chordata > Actinopteri > Gobiiformes > Gobiidae > Gobius > Gobius niger. Next base: position 11,447,148 of record NC_136860.1, on the reverse strand, counting down.
AAGTATTGAGTACAACTGTAAGTGGTGCTATATTTGCTGGCAATTAAAGCTTGTGTTAAATTTCAAAACTCAAAGGCCTTATACCTGTCTTCTTTCCCTGTTTGTACAGACAATGAAAGAAGGAGAAGATACATTTCTGTTAGTTGTGCTCCAAGCTCATTCCTAGTTTTCCTAACATTGTTCAAACCTGCACTTATTTTATTCTTATCACCAATTTTATATTATTAATTGTTGTCTGTATGTTATCAGCTGTGTCTGCACTACTTGCCCATTGCTAGTTTCCCCTACTGGGACAATAAAGTTTGATTCGTAATGCAACTAATTGCCTGCTAGTTCACCATAATTAGAACAGCTTTGTAGCTCGATGCATAGTATTTCATAACTGCTTCTACGATAAAATGAAGGTCAAAACACCTTTCATTACACTATTAGAAAAACAACGAGACACAGGTTAATTCAGATATTTATCTTCAACTTTAAGCCATAAAGTATATAGCAGAGTCTTCTAGCAGTGGTTGAGCATTTTCCCTATAACCATAGATTGGCCAGTTTAATTGCCTGATCTCAAACTGTTGTTGTGCCCCAGGGCACCATTAGCTATTCCTTTGGGGCAACTGTGGCGCAGTTGGTAGAGCGGGTCGTCTGTTGATCAGAGGGTGCAGTGTGAATGTGGGTGACTGGTTCCTTGCTGTAAAGCGCTTTGGGGCAAATGAAGGTAGAAAAGCGCTTTATAAGTTGAGACCATTTTCACAAATGGTTGGATTGTTTCCACATGAATTAGCCACACCTTTAAATAACATTCAGTGAAAGCAGTACCGGCTAAACAAGGTGGATTTCCACGTTAAATAGGAAAAGGATGTGCAAAGACTAAAACAAAAATATAGGGCCATGATTATGCACCATCTGGCACATTATTAGAAATGAAATGGAAGACATATACATAATTCCCTGCAGTCACTTAAATCAGTTGTGAAAATGTCTGGTTGTGGTTTAATTGACAATATGATGGGCATAACCTTCTTGTAATGTGTTAAAGTCACAGGTTTAATTCTTATACACAATGGCTGAGATGATAATGAAGCAGTTAAAGCAGTTGCTGCCAACAAAAAAGGATTTGTAATGGAGGCAAGTTGATTGTTGAAATAAGTATGGACTACAAAATATGTCAAATGACCCAAACATGCATGGATGGAAATGAAACTACAACAACAACAACCAAAAACTCTATGTCTTTGACAAGGGATCAACTTCGTAGCAAGGTTAGAAACTCCAAAAAAGTCAGTCTAGCTTAGGATGGTCTCTTTAACTTCTGAATCCTACATAAACATGCATTGAAAACACAGCTTAAGCAGAGGAATCGAACACGATACCTGGTGCACGTTTTCCCGCCGTCTGTCCACTGCGGAGTTTTGGGCACTGTGAGAAGAGAGGAGCGGGGCGCGGAAAGACTGACTAAAAATAGCTGCGGGTTCCAGTTGGATTATCGCACAGCTGAGTGACAGAGAGCTTTCCAAAAACAAACAGTCCCCTCTGCCTCAATGACATGCTGGGCAAATATATCTGCCGCGCTCTGGCCGACTTAATAAAGACATAAGGACCAGGGTGAGTTTTTAAAATCGTTTTTCATGGGATTACACTACACACCGTGCAAGGATCCGCTTGGTCATGTTAACTACTAACCTATGGTTAGTAACACACATCACTGTAGTTCAATAAATATACTTTAATTTGCACTTATATACAAAGGTCATGAATATTGGGACATGAACTCAATTCTTATATTATGTTTTTTTAATAAACCACCACAATGGATTTGAAATGAAACAACAAAAATGTGCTGACACTGCAGAATTTTAGCTGTAAGGGTCCTATATCATGCAAAATCAACTTTTTAGAGCTTTTAGCCATGTTGTTTTGCTATTTGCTTATCAAATGGTTTGTGGCTTCATTCACGCAGCTCTCAGTAATCCTCCTGAATCCTGCTCTCTGAGCAGCTGCTCCTCCCTCTCCTCGTGAACGACTGAGTGTTCAGTTGTGTCGTAACAGCGGAACGGAAGTGCTCGACGTCTGTAATGTAATGTCTTAATTCTATGCTTACGGCCTGATTTTAATTTGTAAACCAGCTTCTTCATTATTTCTGTTGTAAGAAAGAAATAAAGGAAAAAAAAAAAAGGAAAAAAAGGATGTGCCCAAGGTGCTTCCAGGTCAGCTGAGGCCAAAACAAACGCACCCCTGAGCATCTGAACAGACGTCATGTTTGTGCTGCAGCTGTGAAGATGGAGCTCGTTATAACCTATTCTGGACACACCTGTTCTTTATTCTTACCTAACGATAATGTCACGGAGAAAAAGAAGAGCGTTTGGCTACGAGGACTTTATTCAACCTTCCTAAAGAAGAGGCCACTCGTCAGAAGTTGTTTTTTCTCTCCGGGATTTGGCGACTATCAGCCAAAATTGTGTTTTTCTGTGACTGTCTCTTGATGGATGTTTGGTGAACCTTCGCCTGAAACTTTTATAACCAACGCGAGTCCCATACTGTAAACAGCGATGGAGTGAGTTTATCAAAACGCGTGTTAGCTTGTGTGTGTTCGCCATTTATGAAGCTGTGTTGCAGATCATGTCAACTGATTATAACTGCATCGTGAGGTAACTTCACTTATTGCTGTTTATTTATATTACGGTAAAGTTGTATGTGCGGAGAGGAAGCGTTGTGTCTTCCGGGTTTAAAAAATACCTCCAGAAAACACTTTTATTTATCACAAAAATTAGTGCTCCATAGTGGTAGAGGTACAATATATCATACAGTATAAATGCCTATTCTTAACTTTGGAATGGCTAAAATAGCAGGAAACAGATTAAATTGAGAATTTACATCCAAATCCAAATAGGAATTACAACTGTTTTCATATGTGCCTCCCACTTTTAAAGGGACCAAAAGTAATGGGACAAAGAATGTTTTGAATAATGAGCAGTTCCTTTCTTTCTCCATACTTTTCTCTCCCCATTTAGATGTTTTTTTGGCAAATCAGCCTCCTGTTTTTGAGGCTCACCAGTGGTTTACACCTTGTGGTTAATCGTCTTTACTCTCTCTGGTGAAGTCTTCTCTTGATTGTTGACTTTGACACACATATACCACCTCCTGGAGAGGGTTTTTGATCTGACCTTTTTTGTGGAAGGGGTTTTCTTCACCAGAATTCTTCAGTCATCCACCACATTCATCATCCGTGGTATTCTTTGTCTTTTGGTGTTGTTGAGCTCACTGTGTGTGTTCTTTCTTTTTAATAATGTTCCAAACTGTTGATTTAGCCTTGCCTAATATGTTTGTTATCTCTCTAATGGGTTTGTATTGATTTTTCAGGCTAGAAATGGTTTGCTTCACTGTTAATGATAACTCTTTGGATCTCATATTGATAATTAACAGCAACAATATCCAAAATGCAAATATCACATTTGAAATGAACTCGTAATGTCTTATCTGTTCCTTATAAATGGGATAATGAGGGAAGAGCAGACACCTGGCAAAGGAACAGCTGAGGAGCCACTTGTCCCATTACTTTTGGTCCCTTAGAAAGTGTGAGGCTCAAATACGAACACTTGTAATTCCTACACCGTTCATCTGATTTGAATGAAAATACTCTTTGTTGTTTCATTTGAAATAAATTGTGGTGGTTTATAGAGCAAAACACATAAGAATTGAGTCAATGTTTAATAGTTTGGATCTACTTCTTAAGGTTTAGATGTCTTGGTTTATTTCAAAGTTGAATTATTACTGGTGAAATAAGCGACTCATTCTTGCTAAAATTAATCAGATTTGATCAAAAACAACAACAGTGGTATGCATAAGTATGGGCCCCCTTTTAACTTTAACATTTTGCCATATTATGGACCATCAACATAAATATATTTAATTGAAATTTTGTGTGAAAGACACTAAGTGACACACAATCATGAAGTGAAATGAAATTTATACATGATTTTTTATTTTTAAATAAATAATAAACTGAAAAGTGTGATGTGCACAAGTACCTTTACTGTAATCTTCACAGTAAAGTGAAGATTACTGCGCAGATTTCGAACTATTCCTGGTATTATTACGCCTTACAATATAGTCCCCCCTTTTATCCGCTTAGAAAATCCACATTGTTTAATTTTGTGTAATTATACTTTGTAGTGGAACACTTCACGTAACCATATTTAAATAGGGAAAACGTGGAAGAGCTTGGTAGCTTCTATCTTGACCAGTTTTGGAGCTATAGAGGAGAGGGGGAGAGGCTAAATGCTAACGCCGTCTGCGCTGTGTTTAGGTGACTAAAGGCACGGGTGAAGATCAGACAGGTCCTAAAGAACTCGTCAAAGCTAAGGTAAGAACATATCTCAGTATGTAAGAATGGTGGCCTATTCCTTTAATGCGGACAAAGAGAGGAGAACACATCACACCTGTGCTAAAGTCTCTCCACTGGCTTCCTGTTGAGTTTAGAATCAATTTTAAGTTTAGCTCCACCCTATCTCCAAGACGCAATCGTTCCATATCGGCCAACCAGGCCCATTTTAATTTTACACCAGTTTCATTTGTAAACGCACTGATCCGTCCAAGCCCGAAAATAAGTTCTCTCTAGTCCGCACCACTGTCCGCAACCAGTGTCTGTGGCCCATGAAACACTCGCTCACCAGCCTCTCCCCAGCCGCTCACCATTCGCTTTCGTCCTTGCCCCGCTCGCATTTGAACACTATCCAAAGCAACCGCATCCAGTCGCAGTGCGTACTCTATTGTGACTCTGACTGCAAGTTCTTAAAAGTCTACTTTGCGATCTTTGCGGCTGATGGCAATTTCAATTTTGGCGCAGAGCAAATGGGGGACAAAATCGCTGCAGTCAATGTGCCAATTGTGACAGGCCCTTTAAATCAACTACCTTCTGCTCTCCCTTCCTTTGGAGGTTCCCCTGTCTTACTTTAACCGATTTGATAAACTACTTAAGAACTTTATTTGGAATGGAAAACGCCCAAGAATAACTCTTAATAAGTTGCATAGGCCAGTGGGGAATGGTGTTCTTGGCCTTATTAAGATCCATGCATCCATCCATTTTCTTCCGCTTTATCCGGGGCCGGGTCGCGGGGGCAGCAGTCTCAGCAGAGATGCCCAAACTTCCCGGTCCACACACACCTCCTCACGCCGTATTAAGATGTTATTTTTATAAGACACCTAGCTCACTGGTCATTGCCTCCTGAAAGGGCCCCACCCTGGTTTAAAATAGAAGCTTGTAAATTAAATCCAATATGTCCTCTACAAAGCATATCCACTAATTGAGCGAGAATGTCAAATATCACCCTATTATATTATATCTGAAATCAATCTGGCACAAACTTTCAGGGCTATTGAAGATTGATGTGTATCTCAATTTAACATCAAGTATCTGGTCAAACCCAAAGTTATGTATTGATAAAACACCCATTTTATGGAAAGAGTGGCTGGATAAAGGTATTGCTACCTTGAATGAATTGTACAATCATGGCATTTTTAAATCATTTGAAGCAATAGTAGAACAATATAAAATCTCTAAATATGATTTCTTCAAACATTTACAACTCCGTCACCTCTTGTATGGAATTTTGTTTCAATTTTCCCCTGTGACCTGTGATATTTTTGAATAAGAGGTGTCTGCCTATTATGCAATGTTGATGCAGAACTTAAATGATGCCTCTCTTAATGCTACTCCGATGGTATGGGAAAAGGATCTAAATGTCACAATAGACAAAAAGTTGTTAGAGAGACACATGAATGTTGGTGATTGCATGCTGTGGTGCTCTTCATAAGGAATAATAAAATATTAATCATAAAAAGAACATCTGTGTATTTTCATTTGAAGCAATTGTGGTGGTTTATAGAGCCAAAACCTAAGAATTGAGTTGATGTCCCAATATTTATGGACCTGACTGTATCACGATCTCGGAAACCTTATGGCATGTTCACCCCAAACGCGTCAAAAGCACCAGGTAGATGCGCTTCTAGGAGAGCCGAGTGTGCCCCCTGTGCGCTGTGTTTCGAAGCTTTCCGCACTACGGATGCTGCTTGTTTTGAGATTTCAAACTCGACACGTGGCCGATGTTTGAGTTGGGATTATTGAACTTTTGGCAAAATTTGCGAGTGTCGACCAATCAGGAGCTTTCTCCAACAATGACGTAGGAGCGGAGACACCGCAGATGTAAACAGTCATCTGGGATGAGCTTGTGACACATATCACTGTTTCTTTTACCTAAACACCAGGATGAAAAGCGGCGACAAGAAAACTGTGTTTGGGCCTTGATGGTGCATTCCAATTGGAGAAAGCTAATTCTACAAGCTAAAGTTCCGATTGATTATGTGAAAACAAGAAATATGCAAGAACAAAGTCAATAAAACCACCATCTACATCAGGGGTGCCCAAACTTCTTGTCTCCGAGGGCCAAAATGAAAAAGTGCCTGTGGGTCGCGGGCCAAACACGGCAAGCGTGAAACATATAACTGCAAATAATAAAAGTCACTTTATTTTCTTTTTTGGCTTACCTTTGCATTTAATTCAATCTATGCAATTAACCTCTTAACTCCCGTCTGAACCGAGAGGATCTTTTTCCTCACGTCATCAGATTTTTTTTTCCATCATTATTTTGTCATTTTTTGTCACAGTTTTGGCATTTTTTTGTCAAATTTTTTCATCACATTTTTTTCACATTTTTGTCATTTTTTGTCAATTTCTTGTGACATTTTTGTGACATTTTTCCCACTTTTTCATGAATTTTTTGTCACTTTTTTGTCAATGTTTTCTCACTTTTTTGTCACATTTCCATCATTGTTTTCGTCTCAGTTTTGTTGCTATTTTCACAGCTTTTTTCCAGAAGCTTTTGGATTGGGGTAAAGCCAAACTGGAGAAAATGTGCTCGGTTCAGGTGGGAGTTAAGGGGTTAACATGCTACAAAAGCCTAGTTTTAGTGGAACAAAATCAATTATTGTAGCAAAATAGAGCAAAATGGAAACAACAGCACCACCTGTACCTGCAGTACCTACAGTTACTTTAGCTCATTCACTTCTTTATGTCAAAGAAAATGCCATATTATATCATTTTGAAAGTGTCAGTTCAGCATAAATTCTTTTATAAGTCATAGATGTCAACGATTTTTGCAAAAAAAAGTTGGAAAAATGGGAAAGTTGATGCTACGACGCTCTGTGAATAAACACCAAGACACCAGAACAGTGTTTCCTTAGCTTTGCGAAAGGAGTGAAACAGCGCCCCCAATTTGACGCTGGTGGACAAAAAGTGAACTGCATCCATATTTGCCATTGAGAATGAACGGGAGAGAGAGTTATTAACCAGATGCTGCGCAAAAGTAGGTCACTGTCTGGCGGGCCAAGCTAATTGTTCCGGCGGGCCAAATTTGGCCCGCGGGCCCCACTTTGGGCACCCCTGATCTACATCAAGCAACCGTTTAACAATGATCACACTCTGAGCCGGGTTTGATGATTTTGTAGTTTATTGCACACTTTTCATCAACAATGATCTGTAGGCGACTGCACCATGCTAATCGGGGTTAACCATTTTTCAATAATCACCGTCTATTCAAGCGTATAGGCTGGATATAGGCTTAAAAACTGGGGAGATCCTGTCGGGGTATAGTTAAAGATCCATAGGACATGGCAGTAGCAAAGAGGCACGGCGACGCTTCAGAACACACTTTGAGTTGACGCACCTACAGAGCTTCTTGATGCTCAGTGACAAGTGTCTGACTTCAATAGGCACAAGTGTCCAACTAGAGGCGTGATTTTGGGGCCTGAAAAAGCATGCAGTCAGAACACAGCATTAGAGTATCTGTGCATCACATGATCCTGGCTTGAAAATCTTCAACGTCAGAATGAGTTTCATAGCTTTTCTAAACCATGGATAAAACAAAGCGTAGATAACTGGATTTAAAGTCGAGTTAAAATACATCCAAAAGCTCATTAACATTTCGGTTGGTGACCCAATGAGAAGGTTCCCGCCGGTTAGGGACACGCAATAGTACGGCGAGTAGCAGATGAGAAACACCACAACCACCACGCCCAAGTTCCTGGCCGCATTGATTTCTGATTTCCTTGCGGTCACGCTCACTACGCTTTGCTGATTGTGAATGTGAGAACGCATGGCACGGGCTTGCGATACGGCGACAACAAACACTCGTAAATATAGTACTATAATGACGGTAACAGGGATAATAAAAACTATAACCAAATCGGCCTCTCCGGAGACAGTGATGACACATTCGCCCCGGCATGACGTGTCCCTGCCCGGCTCGACTAAGTTTTCGTACATGAGGCAAAACGTGTACAGCAGCGAGCCGAGCCAGCAGACGGCGACACTTATTCCGATCACTTTCACAGTTATTCTGGTCTGGTAATGCATGGGGTCGCAGATGGCCACGTAGCGGTCCACGGAGATGAGGACCATGTTACCAACCGAAGCGGACACCAAGGTGACGGGAACCACGTAGTAGACCACGCACATGATGTCACCCAGAACCCAGCACGTCCTAGACATGTGGCTCTCCACCGGGATCACCAGGATGCCCACGAAGAAGTCCGACACGGCCAAGGAGAGGAGGATGAAGTTAGTCGGGGAGTGAAGTTGCCTGGAAAGACAACAAAAGTTACTAATGCAACTCCGCTTCTTTAACAGGCCTTATATTGGAAACAAAAATCTTAAAGAGCGAGTATTATGCCTTATGCAAGTATTTGGTAATGATCTCAAACATCGTTATCGTTGTCTTCCACTTTGCTTTTTGAAAATGGTTAACAACTTCTCCAACACAATACATCTACAATACTTCCAGGTTTACCATAAGCCCCTCCCTCGAGTCTTGCCCCTTCAGCCAAGTATAGGCCCAGGGAAGGATTCAAAGAATACTCAAAACTCAAACATGTGGTTCAAAACACAACTCCAGATATGCTTTGGATGTGGAACAATATTATTACATGCCTAAAAGCCCCAAAAAGTAGATTTTTGCACAATACGTCCAGCTTAAGTTTTAACCACCAAAGCTAGAGTACTATTCTCCCGCCTTTGACATCAAGCATCTGCGGTTTCACCTTTCCTACGATATAACTCGATAAGTCTGCACCCATTCATTTGACACACAAGACATGGGCGAAATGTCTTCCAAAATGACACAATAACTGTGAGCAAAGCCAGAAGCAGGGATTGGGCTGCCAAACTTTGGGGTAAGTGTGTGAGAGTCTCTGTCAAAAATGTTTTCTTTATATCACTCTTATTCTGACATACCATTTAGGATTTACTTAAGCAACATTGTGGTAAGATGTTTGTGTCTCCCAGACCATGTTTGTGTGAATGTTTAAACAGTGAGATATGTGTGAAAAAGAGATTCTTTATAATATAAAATCCCTTAAAATGAATCAATTCATAGGCTTAATAAGAAAATCTAGACTAGGTAAAACATTTCAAATCAAAATCAATGCAGTGTTTCTGAAACTGTGGTTTGGGTGCCATTGGCTTTTCTTCAGGCTCCTTTGCAGCTCATTTGATGTCAATTTTATTCATGTTTTTAGGATAAGTAAGATCAGGTATATGTCAATGTTCAATGTACATGCTGCCATGTTAAGACATAAAAGATATCAATAAAAAGTTAAATGGATAAGACACATCAACAGTTTTATTCTTATTTTAGTCTTATTCACAACACGTATTGAGGACAGATTAATTTATCTTAAAATCTGTTGTATTTTGCACTTAGAAAAGTGAAAAGTTTGAGAATCCCAACATTATTCAATGAATAAATGCCTTTTTAATTCATGACAATGTTTTTTGCTGTGAAGGTTTCCAACTCAGCAGGTTAACTTCAGTTTACATCTGTATAGCAAGAAATTAAGAAGAACCAAAGTCCAAATCATTCTGTTAGTGCTTTGCTGATCATGATAAAAAAACAAAGGAGAGGGACAAAAGAATAATAACCGAGTAATGTCATCTCAATGAAACTGTTAATGACAGTCTAGGCTATAGTATATTAAAGCATGTGAATGACTGAATATTATACTCATTTAGACAATCCTAAAATCTCAATCTTTAACAGCTACTGAAAACATACTTATTTTACCTTGCTAAAATACGCATTAATTACCCTGCAGACACAATAAGAAGATACATCAACTGCAGATCCATTTCTCACAATTATTGCCGTGCTGTTTTTGAATGTTCATAAATGTTTAGGTCTGTGGTCAATTTCATTCATTGCTTGTGTTACATAAAGATACAGCCTCTTAAACCTTTTAAGCATTATAAATTGAATCATTGAAGGTTCAAATAGTGGCCTGTGAATGCCCAGTCCCCCACTTTGAGTGTAGGACATTGAGGTTTTGCCTGAAGTGGGAGATGGCGATGATGACCAGCAGGTTGAGCACGGTGGTGAGCAGAGCGGTGAGGTACAGCAGGGTGTAGACGATGGCGGCCTGGCTCCGGGAGTGAGCGCTGGGCCTCCGACATGAGTCGTTCAGGTGTGGGAAACAAAGCTCCCCTGCCGTGTTTATCTCCATCCTCCTCTAGCACTCAAGCATCTCGCGTCGGGGAGTTTATATGAGTTTGTATCGCACGCATTTGTCTCTGTGGCACCAGCGGGCCCACCTCCACAAAGAGAATTTCCAATAGTGACAGGAATAAGGCGTGACTCTGCAGGTGACTGGGAAAGGTATCAATCTGAAACTTTGCTTTACATTAATGATTACTGACATAAATATGAGAAAAGTTTTCATTCAAAAGTAAAGCATTGCAGAAAAAGGGTCAAAATGACCAATTTTTTCAGTGACAAAATCTAAATGGTGGTTTGAGCCAGGTTTACATACAAAGTTTTTTTTAAGTTTCAAAATAACTTTAAATTAAAAAAAAAAGAAAGTAAAAAAAAACTTTAGTGCTCCAATCACAGTTGATGGACTCATTTCTAAAAGAGTTCTGACTCGATCAAGGCTAAATTAGTTTTTTTTTCATTAGTCAGGTCATACCGCCTTGCCTGATCTTCTGAAGACCTCTGAAGCTAAGCAGGAAGGGCCTGGTCGGTACTTGGATGGGAGAATGTTTGGGAACACCAGGAAGCCTGGGTGAATGTAGTGAGTGAGTGGTGGTGGTCGGAGGGGGCGATGAGGCAGACTGGTAGCCTCGCTTCCGTCAGTCTACCCCAGGGTAGCTGTGGCTGCAACAGTAGCTTACCATCAACGAGTATGGCGTAAATTAATAATGTCGACAGTGTAGCGCTTTGAGAAACTTGGCTTGTAAAGCGCAATACATGTGTAAGGTATTATCATTATTATCTAAACGGGGACAAAGTGCAAATTTATTAACTAAAGATGCTTTAAACCAGATTAAAAAAAAGATAGTTTCCAAAAATGAAAGCACTGCAAAGGCAATAAGAATTCTTTCTTTGTGATAATATTTTTTAGCGAGTGCAGCGCCTCCTAGGTGAGTACATATATGCAGCTGGTTGCTAGCAATAACATTGGTTGCGATAAGTATTTTTTTTGGAATATAAGGCAAGGCAAGTTTATTTGTAGAGCACAATTCATACACAAGGCAATTCAAAGTGCTTCACAGTTACATATAAAGCACATTGGTATAGATGTAGATATTGTGATACAAGCCCTAAAATTACTTAATTGTGGCAAGTGCGGTGATTACTGTGTATTGTCAATGTGAAATGCACGCACATGTGCAGATGATGACTGCTCGTGGCGGCGGCGCTGTGTGGATAACACATTATGGGTGTCAGCTGGTTTAGAGTGGCATGAGGAGACAGTGGAGACCAAAACACATATTAGTATTAATGGTCAGTCCCGGGTAAAATGGTCTGTCCTGGGACGCTGAATATTCCATTTTTTCTATATGGTGCGTAAAATTGTCACACTATGCAGAAATCCCGTTCAGGTTATCTGTGAGCTTTACTTTACTTCCGCGCTGGTTGTCAGTGAAGTCGTGCCGTCCCTGTAATTGCTCCAGTCGAGGCAGTTAGAGTCCCGTGCGTAAAGGGCTCGTTGGGCTGCAGCCATCTCCTTTTCCACTCTGCCCCCCGCGATCGTGCACCCCCGCTTTGCTTCACTTGACAATCCAGCCTACATTTGATGCTGAAACACGCTCCATGCGCTCCATGTACTCAGTTCTTCCATCCAGCGTCTCTGGATCTCTCTTGCTAGTTAGCCATACTGCTAGCATGCAATTCTGACAGTTCCGGTACCTGGTTTGCCAGATCGTTTAATTTCCAGGATAGAAGCCAGAGTTTGTTTTGGCTCAAGTTGCCAGGTTCTAGCACAGTGCCCTAGTCACTAAAGGGGACATATCATGCACAATTCGCCACATTTACAACCTTAGATGTAAATATTATGTTTTGCATCATTGATTGCTATGGTATGCATGTTTTGCCGTAAGAGTGAAGTCATGGCTCTCCATGCAGTACTCCACTTCCTTTGGCACCGGGTTGCCAGAGCAACATATTGTGTGCCTTGTCACCGGGTTGCCAGTCCCCTCTACTGTTTGTGTTCCTTGAGGGTTCATGGCCATACTCCTGGCAGCTCAGCTCAGATCACCTCATGCAATTTAACATGTTTACAACCATTTCTGCAGCTCTAGCTATTCAACTGCTGTTTATTCTGCAATGGTTGTTCATTACATTTGGGCTTCTACTAAGGCAACTATGCTAACTCGTGTTATCTCAGCTCCAGCTAGCTCAGGCTGTCTCAGCTACAGCTAGCTCAGTCTGTCTCGACTCCTGCTAACTCAGGCAGTCTCAGCTGCCGCCCTTCCACCCTCGCCTCAGTCGTCCTGGACGCTGCCACCCTCACATCAGTCGTCCTGGACGCTGCCGCTACCTTCATCATCCCTGGCGCTGCTGCCTTTGCCTCCATTGTGCCCAGTGGTAGAGATGGGAATCTGTTTGAGCAAAGCATCAGAATCGTACGTCTACTTCATTATCGATCCCTCTTATCGATGCTCCCGCTCTGAAAACACTCTTTTTTTCCCCTTTATGGACATCGTAGAGCGCCACGGAGCTAGACGCACATGCACAATGACGTAGTTCTCTAAGTCTGCCGCTGCTTCAAAGTGAGCAGGAAAACATGGAGAGGAAGGCTCAATTCTACCTCTTAGCACTTCCCCTCCATTCTGCACGTTCACGAGAGTCTAAGGGGTGGCGTCAATTAAAACAGTCAATTGCAATAAACGTGTCAATTCTACGTTTCCGCTTTACTGCTGCGAACGCTCCGTTTATTTGGGCTGTATTGGCTTGGAGCTTGTTTCTGCTGTTTTGTACAGCCATTATTCTGTCTTGCATCAGGGTTAGCTCTGGAAGTCGCGGTTGCTGCTCCAAACTTTAGACCCAAGTTTCCGTCAGGTGCCGTTTCCGTTGGGCATCTCTCTTGCAGCTTCATTTACCGCAGCTGCTCCCACTGCTGTCCAGCTGTACATTCATGCTCAGTTCTTACTCACTTTATTCTTCCAGGTTGTTGGCCCGTTGCTCCTTAAGGGTTGCCAAAGCTGCATCGAAGGATGGGTCAATGCAGAGAGCTTATCGTCGTAACCCCCAAACGACATCATAACATTAGTCGCCTCCGTCATCTTGCTAGTTCAATAAAGTTGTTTCACTTTGATTTGAGGTTGTGATCCTTGTGACAACACAGCCACTTCTACTACATCATAAAGGCACAAGAAAAACGGAAACAGTGTCTGAAAAGAGGAGGAGCTTTATGACAATGCAGCAGTTGTGGTTTGAAATGCCTTTCCCGAGACGGGCATTCGGATCAGAGGAATTAAATGCTTCAATAAGCCAATGAAAACACGGACAGGGAAGCAAGAATGCACTGGATTACAAACATGTTTTAAACGGGATTTGATCATGACATGATCGCTGGACAGACATGTACTGCTCACTCCATCCCACACATATTGAAATAATATCCAAGAGAGGCAGGAGGAAGGAAAGCGGCAAAGTTTGCATTAAGTGTCAAGGGGCAGAGGAAAGAAAGTTTTGTGCTAAAATAACAATGTGGGCACATTTACATATGAATTACAACAAATTGCAGCTTTTAGCTTAGCGATCAATATCGCAATTAGCATAGATTAATACATTTAAAAAATTGCCTTGAAACTCAAACATGCAACCAAGAGACATTAGATATGGTGCCTACTAATTTTCACTATGTAATACTTACAGACGATCCTTAAACAAACACAAAAATAAGAAAAACCAGGAGAGCTGCCATGTAATGCAGTGAGATCATTTTGAACAACTTCCTGTCTGAGTTCTTCTTCTACTATCTCAAACAAAGCAAACTGAAAACAACAAGATGGCGTATTTTAACAAGCAATAAACATAACATTGTCCATAGTGAACGTAACAGTAACAAATAAAGTAACCAAAATATAGCTATCAAATTTAGTTACTTTCAAAATCAAATCAGTTAAGTAACTAAATAATGTTTCAAAGGAGTAATCAGTAGTCAGATTACTTTTTAAATAAATCTTTGGCAACACTGTTTACGATCTAGCCTGGCTAACGCCAGACTAAAATCACAAGTGATATTTAGTCTGGGGACCACCAATTCATTTTCTCGTAGGAGAGGTGTGGTTTCTGATCGTCCATAGTTGTTTATTGACGCTATGAATGTCTATCATGCGTCTGCACGTAGCCACAGCCAATCGTATCATCGTATGAGATGACGTATGACGTACCCGCTGTAAACTTTCGAGCTAAACTATTTAGAAGACGGCCTAAAGCTTGATCGAAAAATAGCGTCGCGTCTGCTGCTGTCATGTTTGATCCGTAAATAAACTTTATTATTTTTAATCCGTAAATATCGTAAATAAACTACAAGCTTCCGTATATCGAATAGCTCGTCATCGTCTTGCCGTCCCTCCTCGTTCTGTGATTGGTTCCCAAATCCATGCGAAAATTTCGGCCATGGTCCCCAGGCTGCTGTGTAGTTCGAAATGATTCGAGCGCACACAGCAGTCTGGCGCCAGCCAGGTTATTTACGATCCTTTTTCCAAGGAAAGCATTGAGCGTCACACAGTTTCACTCGCCCATCACTATTTTGAATAGCTTTTTTAAAATAGAACAGATGCAGCAACAAGCAGAAACAAACAGATTTGTTTGGAACTCAGCTGTAACTTTGTCCAATGTTTAGTTGCTTTATCATATCACGCAACTAACAACTCAATAACTAGACTCTAATCTGCACTAATCTAGGAACCTTACAGTATCTGTGCGTCACATGATCCTGGCTTGAAAATCTTCAACGTCAGAATGAGTTTCATAGCTTTTCTAAACCATGGATAAAACAAAGCGTAGATAACTGGATTTAAAGTCGAGTTAAAATACATCCAAAAGCTCATTAACATTTCGGTTGGTGACCCAATGAGAAGGTTCCCGCCGGTTAGGGACATGCAATAGTACGGCGAGTAGCAGATGAGAAACACCACAACCACCACGCCCAAGTTCCTGGCCGCTTTGATTTCTGATTTTCTTGCAGTCACGCTCACTACGCTTTGCTGATTGTGAATGTGAGAACGCATGGCACGGGCTTGCGATACGGCGACCACAAACACTCGTAAATATAGTACTATAATGACGGTAACAGGGATAATAAAAACTATAACCAAATCGGCCTCTCCGGAGACAGTGATGACACATTCGCCCCGGCATGACGTGTCCCTGCCCGGCTCGACTAAGTTCTCGTACATGAGGCAAAACGTGTACAGCAGCGAGCCGAGCCAGCAGACGGCGACACTTATTCCGATCACTTTCACAGTTATTCTGGTCTGGTAATGCATGGGGTCGCAGATGGCCACGTAGCGGTCCACGGAGATGAGGACCATATTACCAACCGAAGCGGACACCAAGGTGATGGGAACCACTAAGTAGATCACGCACATGAGGTCACTCAGAGCCCAGCATGTCCTGGACATGTGGCTCTCTACCGGGATCACCAGGATGCCCACGAAGAAGTCCGACACAGCCAAGGAGAGGAGGATGAGGTTAGTTGGGGAGTGAAGCTGCCTGGAAAAAAAACAAAAGTTACTAATGCAACTGCGGTTCTATGAATATGACATGAATGTTCCTTTCACTTTGTAAGCATCAAGATGTGGAACCCCTTGTAGCCAGAAGTAAAGCTTCATTTTCAACAAATGTCAGTGTTGTACATCATGTATGGCAATGGGAGTTCTGCAAGACATTTTAAAGGAATTTACAGTATTTTTCACAATTATAGAGTACTTTAACAGGCATTTGAGCTCTAATTTGTTGCATAAGATTTGTCAAAATCATCTTGAGGGCCAGACGTTCTATGCCCAAGGGCTGGTTTTGGTCCCTGGACCTGACGTTGCCTGTCCTGAGTTATACTTCCAGGTTTATGAAGATATCTGACCATAAGCCCCTCCCTTCACTCTTGCCCCTTCAGCGTTATGGCTATCAATAAATACAAACTAAAGCTACGTGCGGCACTGAGTATAGGCCCAGGGACGGATTGAAAGATTACCCAAACATGCACAAGTGGCTCAAAACACAACATGTGCTTTGGATGTGGGAACAATATTATTATATTCTTAAAAACCCAAATAAGTAGATTTTTTGCGCAATGCGTCTAGCTTAAGTTTTAACTACCAAAGCTAGAAGTTAGAGTAAGTTCTCCCACAAGTTTTCACGTCCCACGGCCCAGTATTCTCCTGCCTCTGACATCAAGCATCTTCACCTTCCCTGTGATAGAACTCGATAAGTCTGCACCTAATTCTTTATCAAGACAATCATTTTACACACAAAGTGGGCGAAATGTCTTCCAAAATGACACAATAACAGTATGCAATGCCAGAAGCAGGGATTGGGTTGCCAAACTTTGGGGTCAGTGTGTGAGAGTCTCTGTCAAAAATGTTTTCTTACATATATATATATATATATAATTAATTAATTATGCACCTTACAATTCACCAAGTCATTCACTGTTTATCCAATCAAAAATCCTGAAGTTCTATGACTTAGTCGATTTGTACACGGCAAAGTTCATTTACCAAGTTAAGCAAAATAAAATCCCTAAATGCTTGCAAATATTGTTTACCCAGCGAGAAAGTAACTATAATCTCAGAGGAACATATATATTTAATCAACCGCAAGTACATTCTACATTAAGAAAACACTGTTTATCATGCAAAGGAGTTAAATTATGGAATAGCTGCTGCAATGAATTAAAACAAGCTACGTCTCTTTTTCAGTTCAAAAATACTTACAAGAGAATAATAATGGAAAAATATTTGGCAGAATGAAAATTAATTAAATATGCTTCTGGAGCGGACAATGGTCCACCTGTGTTAATTCAGCGAACGGATGGTTATTACCATTAACATGCTGTATTTATGATTTAAAAGTGAAGGGCAGGCACAATAAGCTTTAGCTTCTGCCTGTGCCTGGTCATTTGTTGTGTTCATTGTTTGACTTGTATGTTTTGAATGTTTTGAATCATTTGTAAATGACCAAACCGAAATAAACCGATATCACTCTTATTCTGACATACCATTAAGGATTGACTGAAGCCACATTGTGGTAAGACGTTTGTATCTCCCAGACAATGTTCGAGAGAAAGATTAAACAGTGAGATATTCTACAGTTGGATTTTAGAAAGTGTGTGAAAAAGAGATTCTTTACAATAAACACAAATATTTTAAAGAAAAATCCCTTTAAATGAATCAATTCATAGGCTTATTAAGAAAATCTAGACTAGCTAAACAATTCAAATCAAAATCAATGCAGTGTTTTTGAATCTGTGGTTTGGAAACACAGCGGCTTTTGCAGCTCTAGTCTCTGTTTAATTTGAAGTCAATTTTATTCATGTTTTTAGGAAAAGTAAGATAACGTATATGTCAATGTACATGCTTCTTCATATACACATTTGCACACAGGGAAGACACATGCAAATAAAACAGTTAAGACATAAAAGGTATCAATAAAAAGTTAAAATGGATAAGATGCATCTACAGTTTTATCTTATTCACAAAACGTATTGAGGACAGATTAATTTATCTTAAATCAGTTGTATTTTGCACTTAGAAAAGTGAAAAGTTTGCGAATCCCCACAACATTATTCAATGAATAAATAAATGCCTTTTTAATTCATGACAATGTTTTTTGCTGTGAAGGTTTCCAACTCGGCAGGTTAACTTCAGTTTACATCTGTATAGTAAGAAATTAAGAAGAACCAAAGTCCAAATCATTCTGTAAGTGCTTTGCTGATCATGATAAAAACAAAGGAGAGGGACAAAAGAATAATAACAGAGAAATGTCAGCTCGATGAAACTGTCTAGGCTACAGACTGAATGACTGAATATTATATTCATTTAAGGCAATCCTAAAATGTCTATCTTTCACAATAATCACTCTCATCACATTACACATTGAATGGCTTCCAAATGTTGCCGACCATTTCTGATCATTTTCTTTTTGTTATGTGGTTGTCGGCTGTAAACATACTTATTTTACATTGGAAAAAAACTGCATTAATTACCCTGCAAATCCACAATAACAATACACATTTAGAATATAGCTATATCTATAACTGCAGATCCCTTTTGCTGTTTTTTGAACGTTCATTAAAGTTTAGGTCTGCGGTCAATTTCATTCATTGCTTGTGTTACAGAAAGTTACAGCCTCTTGAACTTTTTAATCATTATAAATTTCATCATCGAAGGTGCAAATAGTGGCCTGTGAATGCCCAGTCCCCCACTTTGAGTGTAGGACATTGAGGTTTTGCCTGAAGTGGGAGATGGCGATGATGACCAGCAGGTTGAGCACGGTGGTGAGCAGAGCGGTGAGGTACAGCAGGGTGTAGACGATGGCGGCCTGGCTCCGGGAGTGAGCGCTGGGCCTCCGGCATGAGTCGTTCAGGTGTGGGAAACAAAGCTCCCCTGCCGTGTTTATCTCCATCCTCCTCTAGCACTCAAGCATCTCGCGTCGGGGCGTTTATATGAGTTTGTATCGCACGCAGTTGTCTCTGTGGCACCAGCGGGCCCACCTCCACAAAGAGCATTTCCAATAGTAACAGGAATTAAGGCGAGATGCAGGTGAATGGGAATGGTGAATGGGAATGGTACTGATCTGAAACCTTTGCTGTACATTACTGATTACTGACATAAACATGAGTAAAGTTTTTTGTCAAAAATCAGCAACAAAATCTAAATAATGGTTTGAGCCAGGTTTATATTCATGGTCTTGTTGCATGCACCAAAAGCACATGGACACATTACATGCTGAGAGAAATAGACTTTAGTGCTCCAATAACGGTCTATGGAGTCAATTCTGAAAGAGTCCTGACTCGATTCTAAACGCTAAATTGGTTTGTCAGTTTATTTAACGGGGACAAAGTGCAAACACATTGACTAAAGATGGTTTCAAAAGATAGCATCCAAAAATGAAAGCTCTGCAAAGGCAATAAGAATTCTTTCTTTGTAGTAATGTTTTTTAGCGAGTGCAGCGCTTCCTCAATGAGTGCATATGCTGCTGGTGGTTAGCAATAACCTTGGTCGCGATAAGTCTTTTTTGGAATATAAAACACATTGGTATAGATGTAGATATTGTGATACTAGCCCTACGATTACTTGGTATCAGAGAGAAACTGAAATCACATTATAGTCTATCCCAATGTTAAACATTAATAACAATATAGCTAGGATGACGTTTATGAGCACGCTAGTCTACTCATGATACAGTAATCTTCTCTCTTTCCTCATGTCGTAGCTGCTGGAAGTCTGTTCGTCCTCTCATGTTTTATTTGTAAGTTGCTCACCTTACTAGCGTCCTGCTAACTCTTTTCCACTGCCATGCCTTATGGATCTTTAACTGTACCCCCATGGTCTATGCCAGGATCACCCCAGCATTTAAGCCTATATCCAGCGCATACACTTGAATAGAGGGATATTATTTATGCCGGTGGCAAGTGGCTAGGCTTGGTTAGCCCGGTTCGCATGTTACTATCAGCTCAATGTTGATTAAAAGTGTGCAATAAACCACAAATGTGTTCAGTGTGCCCGGTTCAGTGTGCGATCATCATTAAGGCTGCTTTATATATGTACTTGCCGGCTTTATTGATGTTTATGTTGATGGTGGTTTATTTGACTTTATTTGTGCACATTTTCGTTCTTACATGAGCGATTAGAGCTTTAGCTTGTAGCATTAGATCTCTCCGGGAGGGAATGCTCCAGGCATTATCATGGCCCAAACACATTCCCAGCAAAGATCCAGCCACTGAAATAAGTTTTCTTGTCGCCACTTTTAATCCTGGGTGTTTAGTTAAAAGAAACACTGATGTGTGTCTTTGTAAAAGTCCCAGACCTGCTGTAGCTCCAGTTCACAATGAAGCTAATTCTCCATGTTTACATCTGCAGCATAGACTCGACGCCGCCAGTGGCTCCTCTCCAACGTCACTGTTGGAGAAAGCTCTTGAGTGGTTGACGCTCGCAAATTAACTCTAGCATATGCCGTATCGGAGGCCCTGGACGCGCCTCAACCGCGCAGCACAGGAGGCATGATCTCTTGATGCTCCCTGAGGTGCGTACCCCATGTATTTTGAATGTAAACCTGACGCTTTTGACACTTTCAACGTGTTTGGTGTGAAACCGCCATTACTGTACTTCCATGCTGGTTGCCAGTGAAGCATATGTTCATCTAAAGCCATGCTGTCCCCGTAAATACTCCAGTCTAGGCAGCTAGAGTGCCGTGCTGCAGCAAGCAATTTCCTTCTCCACCCAGCTCCCCGCGGCCGTGCACCCCGAGCTTTCCTTCACATTAACATCCAGCCTACATTTGACGGTGAAACACTCCATGCGCTTCATGTTCTCGGTTCTCCCATGTTTATCCAGCGACTCTGGATCTCTCCTGCTAGTTAGCCATACTGCTAACATGCAACTCTGACAGTTCCAGCGCCTGGGTTGCCAGATCGTTTTTTTTCCAAGATGGAAGCCCAAGTTTGTTCAGGCTGAAGTTGCCAGGTTCTGCAGTACAGTACCCTAGTCATTATGCGGACATATCATGGATTGTTCACCACATTGACAACCTTAGATGTAAATATTAAGCTTTGCTCATTGTTGATTTCCATGGTACCTAT
The DNA here is from genome assembly GCF_951799975.1 of Gobius niger. Classification (NCBI taxonomy): domain Eukaryota; kingdom Metazoa; phylum Chordata; class Actinopteri; order Gobiiformes; family Gobiidae; genus Gobius; species Gobius niger. The sequence goes on along the minus strand of NC_136860.1, from coordinate 11,426,013 downwards.
GTTTTGCTGGAAGAGGTAAGTCATGGCTCTCCATGCAGTATTCTGCTCCTTTTGGCGCTGGGTTCCCAGAGATACATATTGTGTCCCTTGGCACCGAGTTGCCAGATCTCATATATGGAGTCAATATTTATTGACGAGGTTCGGGTGCAGGAGCACGCCTTAACCTATCACACTGTGCACATCAACCACTCTTGCTTACACCTAACCAGGCCTCTAATTACCCATGAGCCATATATTGGTTGTTTTTGGGTTATAGAATGTGATGATGTCACAGTACCCAGAGGGTACCAGTTACCAGTTTTTCTATTAACTGCATTACACTTTCACAAGTCATATCTAAAAATGTCCTCAAAAACAAAATAATGTAACTTCTATGTAATATTATAGGCCTTTAGAACGCTGTGATGTCACCTGAAACCCAGCAACACCAAGCCAACACCAAGCATTTCAGCACTGATTCTTCTGCTTTGAGGAGGGGTCCCGAAAAGCTGGGTTCATCCGAGACGGAGCCCCCACCCACAGTCACCCAGTTTCACTCCACACTATAACCTTGTGAATAAAATCTTAATTGCCGTTTGTTATGGCGTGGTCCATGCTAGAGAACTCTGCTGTACGTTTCCGGCACGGGGTTGTCATTCCCCACAACTGTTCGTGTTCCCTGAGGATTCACCCCTGTACTCTGGGCAGCTCAGCCCGGATAACCCCATGCAATTTAAAGGTCCTATATCATGCAAAATCGACTTTTTGGAGCTTTTAGCCATGTTGTTATGCTATTTGCTTATCAAAAACACCCCCAGAGTGGTTTGTGGCTTCATTCACGCAGTTCTCAGCAATCCTCCTGAATCCTGCTCTCTGAGCAGCTGCTCCGCCCTCTGCTGGAAAACCACTGAGTTGTGACACTCTGACGTTTTTTACGTCATAGTGTCAAACAGGAAGAGCACAACTTCTGTAATGTAGTGCCTTACAGCCTGATTTTAATTTATAAAACAGCTTAAAAAAAAAAGAAAAAAGGAAGCGCTTCCAGGTCAGGGCTGAAAACAAACGCAAAACAAATGCACCCCTGAGCGTCTGAACAGATGCCATGTTTGCACTGAAGGATGTGAAGATGGAGCTCTTTCTAAACTATTCTGGACACATCTGTTCTTTATTCTTACCTAACGATAATGTCGCGGAGAAAAGCGCGTTTGGCTACGAGAGGCGCAGGACTTTTTTCAACCTTACCCCCAGAAAATACTTCTCACAAAAAATAGTGCTCCATAGCGGAAGAGGTACAACATATCACATAAATGCCTATACTTTACTTTGGGATGGCTAAAATAGCATGATACAGATCCTTTAACATGTTTACAACCATTTATCCAGCTCTAGCAATTCAGCTGCTGTTTATTCTGCTATGGTTGTTCACTACATCTCAGCTCCTGCAAACTCAGTAATGCTCCCTCAGCTCCTGCTAGCTTAGGCTGTCACAGCTCCTGCTAGCTTAGGCTGTCACAGCTCCTGCTAGCTTAGGCTGTCTCATCCCAGACGCTTCCGTCCTCACCATCGTCACCCGCTGCCCTCGCCTCCATCGTCCCGGTGGCATTTGCTTCACCCTCTTCATCCCTGGCTGCATTTTCACCTCCGTTGTCTCAACCACGTCCCCGCTTTCATTGTGCTCATCGATGCCTGTACCTTCATCATCCCTGGCACTGCTGCCTTTGCCTCCACTGTGCCCAGTGATGCCTCACCTTCGTCATCTCCGGCACTGTCTCAGGTCTTCGTCGTCCTCAGCTGTGCATTTTCGTGTTTAGCGTTGCTTCCGCTATTCCTTGTGAGTGAAGTCCAATTTCGCTTTAGAAGGGTAGATGTCTTGGGTTAGATGTGTGAAGATGTGTGACTGCTTACAAGCAAAAGGGTTGATTGGGTTCCTGAAATGGCCAGGTTTTTTGTTAGACATAGGTGGCAACTCTAACACACATTCAGGTAAAAAGGACAGATCAACTGAATTTGGAGCAACATAACCACCTCTACCACATCATAAAGACATAGCTAATCGACCAGTATCGCTATTAGCATAGAGATAGACCATAGATATAAAAATTAGAGATAGATGATTACTTATTCAGCCCCATTCCTAGTAAAGGTCCCAAGTCTCCACAGAGCTCCAGAGCTAGTAAATGCACTGAAAAGGCTTCCAGTTTTGGGGCCGATATACAAATAGTTAAAAATATTCCACCCAGTCCAGCGTTGTCACATGGGTCATGCCGATTTTTAGAAAAAGAAAAACTCTTTGGAGCCAGGCTTTTAAGCCGTTCTAGGGAGGTCTGAAGTCCTGTTTACCAAGTGTCTTTTGGAGTTGCCTCTGGCCACCAGGGGCTGGTATTACAGCAATGTCAGCTCCCCGTCGTAAGGACCACAGAGAAGCTCGTTCCTCAGCCATTGAGATTAACACATTTAAAAGTACACAAAAAAACGTCTTGAAACTCAAACGTGCAACCAAGAGTCAATAGATAGTGTGTCTAATAATTTTCACTATGTAATACTTACACATGATGCATAACCCGGAGAGTGGAGCTGCCATGTACTGCAGTGAGATCATTTTGAACAACTTCCTGTCTGAGTTCTTCTTCTACTATCTCAAACAAAGCGAATTTATAACAACAAGATGCCGTATTTTTACAAGCAATAAATATCACATTGTCCACAGTGAGCATAACAGTAACGAATAAAGTAACCAAAATGTAGCTATCAAATTGAATTAGTTTCAAAATAAAGTCAGTTAAGTAACTAAATTATGTTTTAATGGAGTAATCAGTAGTCAGATTACTTTTTAAATAAATATGTGGTAACAATGTTTACAAGCCTTTTTCCAAGGAAAGCTTTGAGCGTCACATGGTTTCACTCGCCCATCACTATTAGAATAGCTTTCCTGTTTGTGTCTATGTATCAGATCCAGTTCTAGCCTCTTTCCCTAGATTTGCTAAATATATTTGTTTTCACATGTGAGAAGGGACAAAGTGGAACAGATGCAGCAACAAGCAGAAACAGACAGATTTTTACATATTTGTTTGGAACTCAGCTGTAACTTTGTCCAATGATTACTTGCTTTATCAAATCACACAACTATCAATAACTAGACTTTAATCTGCACTGACATAATCTAGGAACCTTACGGTATCTGTGCATCACATGATCCTGGCTTGAAAATCTTCAACGTAACAATGAGTTTCATAGCTTTTCTAAACCATGGGTAAAAGAACGTGTAGATAACTGGATTTAAAGTCGAGTTAAAATACATCCAAAAACTCATGAACTTTTCGGTTGGTGACCCAATGAGAAGGTTCCCGCCGGTTAGGGACATGCAATAGTACGGTGAGTAGCAGATGAGAAACACCACAACCACCACGCCCAAGTTCCTGGCCGCTTTGATTTCTGATTTCCTTGCAGTCACGCTCACTACGCTTTGCTGATTGTGAATGTGAGAACGCATGGCACGGGCTTGCGATACTGCGACCACAAACACTCTTAAATATAATACCACAATGACGGTAACAGGGATTATAAAGTCTATAACCAAATCGGCCTCTCCGGAGACAGTGATGACACATTCGCCCCGGCATGACGTGTCCCTGCCCGGCTCGACTAAGTTCTCGTACATGAGGCAAAACGTGTACAGCAGCGAGCCCAGCCAGCAGACGGCGACACTTATTCCGATCACTTTCAGAGTTATTCTGGTCTGGTAATGCATGGGGTCGCAGATGGCCACGTAGCGGTCCACGGAGATGAGGACCATGTTACCAACCGAAGCGGACACCAAGGTGACGGGAACCATGTTGTACACCACGCACATGATGTCACCCAGAACCCAGCACGTCCTTGACATGTGGCTCTCCACCGGGATCACCAGGATGCCCACGAAGAAGTCTGACGTAGCCAGGGAGAGGAGGATGAGGTTAGTTGGGGAGTGAAGCTGCCTGAAAAAAAAAAAAAAAGAAAGTTACTAATGCAACTGCCGTTCTATGAATACAAGATCAATGTGAAGGTCTGCAGTAGGCCTTATAATGAAAACAAAAATCTTAAAGAGGGAGTATTATGCCTTTTGCAAGTATTTGGTAACAACTCAAACATCTTGATCATTGTCTTCCACTTTGTTGGTTAAAAATGCTCAGAAACTTCTATAACACAAACTCAACTGAGAAGGGGTTTGGATGCCATGCCATTGGTCCGGCGTCTCATTATTATGACAATTTACCATTGAGCAGAGGTGCCATTAATCCGACATCTCTAACCGAGTTGTGTTGTGGATTAGAGAGCCATATGCAACCAATGGCCCTCACCTTAAAGGAATAGGCCACCGTTTTTACTTACTGAGATATGTTCTTACCTAAACTTAGACGTGTTAATATATTCCCGTCTGGTCTTTGTCCGTGCGCTCTGTCACGCAAACGGAGCACATACGCAGCCTCTCCCACATGTCATATAGCTCCAAAAAAGCTCACGATAGAAGCTACCAAGCTCTTCCACGTGTTCCCTATTTAAATAAAGTTACGTGAAGTGTTTTCATGCGAAGTATATTTACACAGAAATGTAACATGTCGATTTTATAAGCAGATAAAAAGGGGTACTATATTGTGAGGCGTAATGATACAGGAGCACGACGTCCGCGCAGTAACTCCTAAAGACTTCCCCCGCTCACTTCCGTCAATAGAAGCTGCGTGACTTGTACAGAGCCTTTTACAACAAGTAGAAAATGTATTTTCGGAAAGTGCTCGCGCATTCCTACCTCATGGTCGAGGTCCTGAGTCCTGTGTCGTTGTCCGGGGTGAGTTGGAAATCTGTGAAACATTACTACACTCTATACTTTCTGCTTGTTATCACAGCCTGGCACGATGCACGTAAAAGACATTGTTCACAAGTTATCAACGCTTCTTCAACTGTTCTCTGCTAGCTCTCTACAAGTCACGCAGCTTCTATTGACGGAAGTGAGCGGGGGAAGTCTTTAGGAGTTACTGCGCGGACGTTTTGCTCCTCGTATCATTACGCCTCACAATATAGTACCCCTTTTTATCTGCTTATAAAATCGACATGTTACATTTCTGTGTAAATTTACTTGAATATAGTATGAAAACACTTCACGTAACTTTATTTAAATAGGGAACACGTGGAAGAGCTTGGTAGCTTCTATCGTGAGCTTTTTTGGAGCTATATGACATGTGGGAGAGGCTGCGTATGTGCTCTGTTTGCCTGACAGAGCACACGGACAAAGACCAGACGGGTATATATTAACACGTCTAAGGTTAGGTAAGAACATATATCAGTATGTAAAAACAGTGGCCTATTCCTTTAAGGTAAGTGGACTCTTGCCTGAACCTAATTTTATGTTTCAACCCCTACTCAATGGGACATTTCCGCAATAATGAGATGTCGGACTAATGGGTTATCGGAACAATGGGCTGACCCCGGGGTTGGCAAGTTTGCTTGGTGGAGAGCCACTTTTCTTCATTGTCGAAAAGACCAAGGGCCGGACTTTCCAATTGTAGCCCGAAGTAAAGCTTCACTTTCAACAAATGTCAGTGTTGTACATCATGTATGGCCTAAATGGGTGTTCTGCAAGACATTTTAAAGGAATTGACAGTATTTTTCATATTTCAAGAGTACTTTAGCAGGCATTTGAGCTCTGGTTTGTGTTATAATATTGCCTACCCCTGCAGTGAGTTATACTTCCAAGTTTCCCAAAAGCTCTGACCCTCCCTCCAGTCTTGCCCCTTCAGCGTAGCGGTTGTCAATAAAAACAAACAAAAGCTGCCACTGGGGCACAAAGTATAGACCCCAGGAAAAATTCAAAGATTACTGAAGCATACACGAGTGATTCAAAACACGACTACAGATATGCTTTGGATGTGGGAACAATATTATTACACGCTTGAAAAACCCAAAAAGTTGACATTTGCACAATTCCCCTTCTTTCATAACAACCAAAGCTTGAACTTAAGAGCAAGTCCTCCCACAAGTTTTCATGTCCCACGGCCCAGTATCCTCCTGCCCTAGATCTAGTGTCTGCGGCTTCACCTTCCCCGCGACAGAACTCGATAAGGCTGCACCCAGATCTTTATCAAGACATTCATTTGACACACAAGGTCACCCACCTTGGAAGACACCTTGAAATGTCTTCCAAAATGACATAATAAAAGTATGTAATGCCAGAAGCAGGGATTGGATCGTCAAACTTTGGGGTCAGCGTGTGAGCATCTCTGTCAACAGTCAAAATATTGTTATTATAGTTTTCACTCTTATTCTGACATACCATTAATAAGTATTGACTTATGTAACATTGTGGTAATACGTTTGTATCTCCCAGACCATGTTTGAGAGAAAGTTTAAACTGTGAGATATTCTACATTTGGATTTATAGAAAGTGTGTGAAAAAGAAGATTCTTTATAATAAACATGGATATTTGAATGAAAAATGCCTTTATATTAATCAAATTGTTTTGTCTTTTCTTATTAAGCCTATGAGGCTTAATAAGAAAAGACAAAACAATTTCATCCAAATCAGTGCAGTGTTTCTGAATCTGTGTTTTCTTCAGGCTCCTTTGCTGCTCTAAACTCTGCTTAATTTAAAGTAAATTTTATCATGGTTTTAGGAAAAGTAAGATCAGGTATGTATGTCAATGTACATGCTGCTTCATATACACATTTGCACACAGGGAAAACACATTTAAATAAAGCAGCAAAGACATAAAAGGTATCAATAAAAAGTTAAAATGGATAAGACGCATCTACAGTTTAATCTTATTCACGAAACATATTGAGGACAGATTAATTTATCTTAAAATCTGTTGTATTTTGCACTTAGAAAAGTGAAAAGTTTGAGAATCCCCACAACGTCATTCAATGAATAAATGCCTTTTTTATTCATGACAATGTTTTTCTGCCGCAAAGGTTTCCAACTTGGCAGGTTAACTGCAGTTTAGAGTTTACATCATTACTGTATAGTAAGAAATTAAGAAGTCCAAATCATTCTGTTCCTGCTTTGCTGATCATGATAAAAACAAAGAATAAAAAAACAATCGAGAAATGTCAGCTCGATGAAACTGTTAATGACAGTCTAGGCTATAGTATATAAAAGCATGTGAATGAGTGAACGTTATACTCATTTAAGTCATTCCTAAAAATGTAAATCTTCAACAGAGATCACTCTCATTACATTACACATTAAATGGCTTCCAAATGTTGCTGACCATTTCTGATCATTTTCATTTTATTTTGGAGTAGGCCTACTTATTTTACACTGGTCAAAACTGCATTAATTACCCTGCAAAGACACAATAAGAATATAAATTTAGAAAACGGTAACAACTACAGATCCCTTTTGCCGTTTTTGAATGTTCATAAAAGTTTAGGTCTGCGGTAAATTTAATTCATCGCTTGTGTTACAGAAAGATACAGCCTCTTGAACCTTTTAAACATTATTAACATTGAGGTTTGCATTTTGCCTGAAGTGGGAGATGGCGATGATGACCAGCAGGTTGAGCACGGTGGTGAGCAGAGCGGTGAGGTACAGCAGGGTGTAGACGATGGCGGCCTCGCTCCGGGAGTGAGCGCTGGGCCTCCGACATGAGTCGTTGAGGAGTGGGAAACAAAGCTCCCCTGTCGCATCCATCTCCATCCTCCTCTAACACCCACGCATCTCGTGTGTGGGCGTTTATATGAGTTTGTATTGCAAGCATATGTCTCTGTTGCACCAGCGGGCCCACCTCCACAAAGAGCATTTCCAATGGTAACAGGAATTAAGGGCAAAACGGGAAAAGTATCAATCTGAAACTAAATTACTGACATAAATGTGAGAAATTTTTTCTGTCAAAAATAAGGCATTGCATAAAAATTGCCAAAATGACCAATGTTTAAAGCAAAATAATGGCTTGAGCCAGATTTAAATTCATTGTTTGGTTGAGATTTTTCTGTTTTAAAATCGTGTAAAAATTCAAATTCTGCCTTGTTTATTGTGGTTCAATGAATGAGGTTAAGAATTAGATATTGAAAAAAGTGTGTTTTTTGTGTCTTAACTGGAAGGTTTGCAGTCTGTCGAAGCTGTGGATTGGAGAGTGGAGATGTTGTTGAAAGAGTGTTGGGAAAACCTCATTTTCAGAGGTAATGAGGTTTTCCTGCACATGTACATACAGACCCTTTCCAAAAAAATTGAATATTATGGAAAAGTTTATTTCCATAATTCCATTCAAGACATTTAACTTCCGTAGATTATAGATTCAGGGCCCACAACTTGAACGATTTCAGATATTTAGTTGTTTATTTCTACATAATTTGGGCTTCCAGCTCACAAAACCCACGAAAAGAGGATTTCTAAAAATTCGAATACTGTGAAGAAATCAGTCCAAATTTTACAGGGCATGAATGTTAAACTGAGTATCACACACAGCTCATCTACTAAACTCAAAGGACCTGCACAGGTTTTCTCAGGTGTCATTAAATTGCTTCACTTTGGTTCAGTTAGGATCAATATGGAGAAGACTGCAGACTTGACAACTGGCCAGACCAACAAAGACCATGATTGACATCCTCCATAGGATGGGTAAGCCACAAAAGTTCATAGCTAAGGAGGCTGGCTGTTGGAAAAGTCTAGTGGAAAGGCAAAATGTGGAGGAGAAGATGCACCAGCAGAAGAGCTGACCATGAGCTTCAGCGGATAATCAAACAGAGAAGATTCATGAATCTGGCAGAGATCCAGAAAGAGTGGAATGAGGCGGGAGTCACAGCTTCAAAAAACACCACATTCAGACGCATCTGGGAGATACAACTGTCGGGTTCCTCAGGTCAAACCGCTTCTGAGCCTGAGCCAATGTAGGAAGCCTCTCAACTGGGCCAAGGAGAAGAAGGACTGGACCTCTTTTCCGATGAAAGGTCCACGGGTTTGGAGGAAGACGAGTGAGGAACAGAACCCAAGCTGCTTGAGGTCCAGTGTGAAGTATCCACAGTCAGTCATGATTTGGGGTGCAATGTCCAGTGCAGGTGTTGGTAAACGCTGCTTTCTTAAATCCACGGTCACAGCATCAGTCTACCAGAATCTTTTAGAGGACTTCATGATTCCTTCTGCTGAGGATCTGTATGGAGATGCAGATTTCATCTTCCACCTGGCCCATACCCATACCACCAGAGGCACCGCCGGACCTAAATCCCATTGAGAAGGTATTATCAAGAGGAAAATGAGGGACACCAGACCCAAAAACAAAGGAAGGAAATCAAGGAAATCTGGGCTTCCATAACTCCTGGGCAATGCCACAGACTGAGTGCCTTAATCACTGCCTCGATGCGCCGTGGCATTGAGGCAAAGGGATTCCCGACAAAGTATTGAAGATTGACGTATGATTTTGAAAGTAACATATTTTGATTTTGTTGTGATCCTAATTTCTTTTTTTTCTGCAAAAACTGAGAAGTAAATGGTGATTTCGTCACAGTATTCTAATTTTTGGAAATCCTGTTTTTGTGGGTTTTGTGAACTGAAAGCCCAAATGATGTACAAATAAACAACTTAATACTTGAAATCATTGAATTTGTGGGCCCTGAATCTACAATCTATGGAAGTTTAACGTCTTGAATGAAATTATGGATATAAATACATTTTTCCATGATATTCTTATTTTTGGAAAGGATCTGTAAATTGCGGCCACTGCTGTTTCCCAGATAGGAAATGACCATATATTGTGCTTCACATGGATATCAGTCAGTATTTGTGATGTGATGTGGTAGCGTCACACTGGTGTAGTGATTCTCTGGACAACTCCAAAATGTCATAAAACAAATATCGTAAAGGCGATTGGTCTATAGTGGGAGGAAAAAGTGAGTACAACGTTTGGAATTCCTTACATTTCTGCCTAAATTGGTTATACAATGTGGTCTGATCTCTATTAAAATAACAAGAATGAGTAAACAGTGTCTAATACCACCCAAACATTTACATTTGATCATATTTTTATGGGCCAAAACATGTAAACATTCACAGGACAGGGAGGAATAAGTAAGTGAACCTTCTGGCTAAGGATTCACCAAAAGCTAATTAGACAAGTTTATGCAGACATTTGGAGTCTGATGTGAGCACCAACCTGAGGTCCAATCACGTAGCTTAAAGCTGCCCTTGCCACTGAAAAACACACTCTGGTTAAGAACTGTCTCTTGTTGAGAAGCATTGTCTGATGTGCACCATGCCTCGCTCAAAAGAGCCCTCTGAAGACCTATGATCAACAATTGATGATTTCTATAAAGCTGGTTACAGAACTCTCTCTTGTCCTGATGTTAATAAATTGACAAGCCAGCATTGTCAAGAAGGCCCACCAACACCACCACCTCTTCTTTTTGAGGAAAATCAAAGCTGCTGGCCTCGGCCTCCAAGCCCTCACCTCTTTTTACAGGTGTGGGGTGGTAGGGTGCGGACCTTGTCCATCACGGTGTGTTATGGTCGCTGTTCAGCCCGGGACAGGAAGACACTGCAGCGTGTGGTCAAAGTCGCAGGGAAAATCACTGGATGCACTTTTACACCAATCATTGACATTTACAACCAGCGCTGCAGAAGACGAGCCACAAGGATCATGGGGGACCCCTTACATCCCTCCAACCGTTTGTTCTTCCCTCAGAAAGAAGACTGAGGAGGATCAAAGCGAGCACTTGTTTCCTGAGGCAGTGAGATTTGTAAATGAGCCACACTAAATGCCTCTGAACGGCTCTTATGCTGCTGTACCTCTATGTCTTTGCATTGTTGTATTTATGATACATATTTATATTCTTAGAGTTTATTCTTAGATTAGATTTTTACTTAGGCACATCACTGGGCCTTGAGGACCGAATTTCGTTCTGTCATGTCTTTTGTGGCATGTTGGCATGCCTTAAACCTTAAGTCCACGGTTAGAAAGATTGTCTACAAATGGAGACAGTTTGGCAACATTGCTTGACTTCTAAGGACTCCAAGGCACAGTGAAGAATACTCAAGGAGGTACAAAAGAACCCTAGAGTGTCAACATCTCGGTTGACACATCTACAATCTGTAAAACATTGAACAAGAATGGGTTTCATGGGAGAACGCCACATAGGAAGCCATTGTTGTCTAAAAATAAACATTGCTGCACATTTGAAGTTTGCGAATAGCACTTGGATGCTCCACAGCACAACTGGCAAAGTATTCAGTGACCTGATTAAATCAAAGTTGACATTAGCACAGGTGTTAACTGCAGAGCGTTACCGCATGACACACTTCCACCAGTGCCCATGGGCTGGTCACATGGTTGTTTCACCCCTTTGATCGCAGAACACCTCTGGGTGGAGCATTAGGGACGTCTCCCCTTTGCCCCCTGTAACGGGCCCTAGGACCCTTGAATTCCCCACTTTGGCTACCTCCTCCGGAGTCACAGCCAGAAGCCTCTACCACCAAATTTCTCTGCCCATCTTTGCCTAGGGCCCATCACTCCAAAGACTTTCAGCAGGTGGTGGATAGATCTGCCAACAAAGCCTTGACATCCAACTTCGACTGGGTATATATGAGTCCTCCAGCCACCAATTGTTTGGGATCTGCAACTACAGGAAACATCTGAGGTCAACCAGCTATAGAATCTAAAGGTGTACTCCCTTATTCCATGCTGTCCTGTGAATGTTTAAGGCAAGGCTAATTTATTTGTAGAGCACAATTCATACACAAGGCAATTCAAAGCGCTTCACAGTGGCATAACATTACAAGAAAACAGATCAAATCAATCCATAAAACATCAACATACAACGGTGCATATACGCACAAGTAAATAGAACTGTTTTCAGCCTCGAACATTGTCAAAGTTGAGGCCTGTCTCTCATCCTCCTGTTTATGGACATTGTTTTTGCCGATCATAGGATTTTAGTAAATTTTTCCAACCACGGCCAACGGATGTGACGACATCGCGTTCGCTCGTATTAAAATCGAGGAAAGAACAGTTTCATAATATGTGGAACTACACAGAAGGAAACAACTCTCCTCCAGTGGTGTGCTCGGCCCGGTAATTTAAGAGAGTAGCCCACATTAGGTGCACATTAGTATGGAGTTATAGCTCAGTGATAGTGCGCTGGTTTTTGGTACAGGAGGAAGCCAGTGTGTCAAAAAGTGTCAAAGCCACGGCTTTGACACTTTTCTAATGCTTTCCCTTTTCACATGGGCCGCTGCACACATTGTATTTGCCTGATACAACTCCAGAATGAGCACTAACTTACGTAGACACAATTGTTTATGTGTCCACCTTTCTATCTTTCACTGCCTTTTTCCTGTTTTCTGGTGCAGACCATTGCGGACACTATTCTCCACTACATTGGACTGCACCAACTTCAACTAGAGCACAGGGGTGTTCCACTTAAACACTCCTCTGAGTTAATTCAACATTATATGGTATGTTCCTGCCACAAGAATGAAAAGTTCAATGCAAACTTTTTTTCTGATTCTCTTATATCAGTTGTTATTTTTGATAGATTTACCTCACATTTACCCTTGTGTTCCTTACTGTATATCTGGGATAGCAGCCCAGTTAAAGCCTTTAGGCCAGGAATGGCACAACTGTGTGTTGGTTATTAATTCATTATTTATTTTTCGGCCCCAAAGCACCACAACGGAGTGTATTTGCTGAACACTTAGTAGCGGCTTTACAGGTTTGGCGATATTTATTGAATCATTTTGTAATCCAGCCCTACAGCACCCACGGGTTTGGTGCCTATGCTACAAATAGACAAATTATACACAATCTTCTACTCCGTGGTGGCATAGTAGCACAGTGGTTAGTGCTCGTGCTTCACAGCTAGAAGGTCCGGGTTTGATTCCAACCAAGGACGGGGCCTTTCTGTGTGGAGTTTGCATGTTCTCCCCGTGTCTGCGTAGGTTTCCTCCGGGTACTCCGGCTTCCCCTACCACTAAAATGTACAATAGGCCATGATGAATGAGAGTGTGCTTGAGAGTGCGCATGGAGGACAACGGATGGAAATTACCCTAAGGCTACAATTCGGTGTGGCTTGTTCATTAACTTGCACCGTCCCTACCAAATAAAACCTTATTGGTTTTATTTACGTTTTTTCATACATTTATTCTATTGATCTTTTGAACTCTGTCTCCTCCTCCTCAGCCCAGAGCCAGGTGGGAGGGGGAGATGAGCAGAGAGACGTGTATGAAAGGACAGACCAAGGGAGACATGAGACAGAGGACTCGTCTCCGTGCGGTGCAAAGATGCTGACATGGAGACAGTGGAAGATAATGAGCTCTGTTTCCCACATTTGCTTAAAGGGACTATACAGAGTTTAAAAATGTTAAAATTATGTATTTTCCTCCCCCTACACGTTCCAGCCATGTCCTAATGTGTAGAATGAGACCAGACCTACTCACCACAACTGCCTCTAAAATCCTGCACTGTCACTCAAAAAGGTGTTACTTCGGTCCGAAGTGCCGTCATGCACGAGCTTAATATAGAAGCTGCAGTTACACCTGTGACCTCAGGTGGCAGTAGTGAGCATAAAATAGCAAACTTGAATCTAGCCCCTTGAATGTCTCTTGTATTAAAGTCACAGGGCTGTATATTTCTACTCTGTTTGTTAACACTGTGGTGTATTTGATTTCATTGTTCACTATGACTCTTAACCTGTTTGTCATCATTTCAATTTCACACTACAAGTAATGACACTTTCGTAATGTTGCATTTGACCCTGTACCTCTTGTTGTTGCTCTCATTGTGTGTATGTGGTTCTCCCCGTAGGCAGCTCCACACTCCCACCAACCTCCTGCTCCTTTCCCTGGGCGCGTTAGACTTTTCTGTGGGACTCCTCATGTTTTTCACTGCCCCGTTCCTAATTGATTGTTGGCCCTATGGTGACACCAATTGCATTGTTTATGAGTATGTGGCATATGTTGTTTCCACTGTTTCAGTGGAAACCGTTGTGCTTTTATCCATGGATCGTTACATTGCCATCTGCCAGCCTTTACGCTACTGCGCTAAAGTCACTGTACACAGGATCAGAGTTTGCATAGGCCTTTGCTGGCTTTGTACAGTGCTCTATGTTGCAGGGATGTTCAAAGAGGGTATGGAAAATCCAAACAGTGTCAGCAGTTGCTCTGGAGAATGTGTGTTGGTTCTGAATTACTATGAAGGAATATTGGATGTCCTTTTGTTTTTTATCCTCCCAGTCAGTGCTATCGTTGCTTTGTACTCAAGGGTATTTGTCGGCGTAATAAATCAAGTTAGATCCATGCATTCGAAGAACACTGGTGCAGTAACAGTGAATAAGTCTGAACTGAAAGCTGCCGGGACATTAGGGGTTGTCGTTGTTGTGTTTCTAATTTGTACCTGTCCATATTATGGAGTAATGCTCACAGGCCAGAACACAATCAACAGCTCAAGTGGTAAAGCAGCACAATTTCTTTTTTATTTAAACTCCTGTCTAAATCCCATAATATATACATTTCTTTATTCCTGGTTTAGAAAGTGCCTTCGAAACATAGTGACTCTTCAGATGCTCAAGCCTGGCTCCCGTAAGACCCGCATACTGACTGACCGATAGTGTGGGAACTAGTGGGAAATGGACTGTCAAAGTGTGTGCATTTGTTTTGTCTTCAAGATGCACCTGGATAGATTTGATGACTAACGTTTCTCAGGGCAACACTGCATAGCCCAGCACAGTATATACCCCAGCTAAAATTACAAAATCCTTTAAAAAAAAAAAGAAAAAGAAAAGAGGTAAGAACTAGTAAGAACTAATCTATAATATAGACTCATTGCATGCAAAGTGTGATATGTATAGCCTTTATTTGTTATAATTTTGATTATTACGGCTCAGCTTGTAAAAACCCCATATTAAAAATCTCATAAAATTAGATTTTGAAAATGGGCTGCAAGCCATAATCATCAAAATTATAACAAAGGCTTGACATGTCACTTTGCATGTAATAGTCTTTATCATATATTAGTTTCACATTTTAACTTGATTTACAGAAAATAAATGAACTTTTGAACGATATTCTAATTTTCCGAGTTTCACCTGTAAATCATGCACACTTCTTGGGAAGGAAAACATTACGGCCCTTTTAGGAGTCAGCCATTGTCCGTTAAAGAGCATATTATCCAATACCAACCCATTATACCAGGTCATTCTCGCCCTCAAATAACCAGACCCCCCGAAACAGCACCTTGGAGAGCTCCTCTGGCCTGTAGGCAACCAGCATGTGTCCTGAACAAGACACACACTGGAGGCCGTGAGATGGAGCAAGGGCCGACCAAGACTCAAACTGCGCCAAATATGACTTTACAATAGAGTAATGTCAACAGGATTGGAAGTTAAATGATCAGAGATAATATTACTATTAGGACAAAGCGAGATCAAAAACCATATGTGTAGATCTAGGACGTTAAGGTTAGGCTTAAGGCCCACTACAATGTTGGATTAGAATTAAAAGTTTTTAGGGCACAAAGGAAGGCCAGGCTGCGATTACGCTCCCCTTAGGGTTAGGTTAGGCCTAAGTTTAGGCACCAAGGCCACAATCATTAAGGTCAGTGTTTTAGGACAGGGTCAGGTTAAACTAATAAACAGAAAATATAAATGGGATAGCACGGGACAGATTAAACCAGTACAGAATCAAAACAAGAATATTTTTATTGCCTTGAATTTTTCAATCGTGCAAAATAAAACCTATAACACAGAATTAAGATAAGAAAATTGGCCCTA
This sequence comes from Gobius niger, assembly GCF_951799975.1. Classification (NCBI taxonomy): domain Eukaryota; kingdom Metazoa; phylum Chordata; class Actinopteri; order Gobiiformes; family Gobiidae; genus Gobius; species Gobius niger. The sequence goes on along the minus strand of NC_136860.1, from coordinate 11,410,308 downwards.
ATGTGGCAACCATTGTCAACAGCAGTCTTCTGTCAGGAAAGGTCCCAGCATACTGCAAACAGGCAGTAGTTGAGTACTTTTCACTCCACAGACCCAGCGTAACTCGACCCAACCATAAAACCGAAAACATGAGTCGGATTGTTCTAAAATAAAAAATGACTTCAAGCTAGAGATGCGCTGATTACATTCATGGATGGGATTGAGTTTGTAGACATCTTCATTTTGTATAAACCAGTTCCTTCCTCGTGCACGGCTGCAAGTGTATCACCTCCTTGCTCTTTCTCTCTGTTTCCCCAACAACATTCTCTTCCCTTTCTCTCTTTTCTCCCTGAAGTGAGTGTAGTGCAGAGCAGTGCATGTGGAGCTTGGCTCTTTGTACCGAGTCGTTCGCGACCGACGCATCACTAGTGTATTCCACTCATTGCATATACAAAAGGATATAGTGCAGAGAGTAATAAAATTTCAACAGAAAATCATTCAAATCTGTTTATGAAAGCATTAAATTGCATGATCCAGACAATAGTATTTGTAGAGTAATAATAATTTTTATAGCCTTTCTAAACCAGGGATAGAACAAGGCATAGATGAGTGGATTTATACAGGAGTTTACATACACCACATAAAACATCACAACTTCAAGAGATGCACCCACGATGTATCTTCCACTGAGCACAACAATATAGTACGGACAATAACAGATTAGAAAGACCAGCACAAGTACGCCCAGGTTTCTGGCAGCTTTGATTTCAGATTTCTTTGACTTTGTGGATTGTAATGTGGCAGTTGTAACATGAGAGCACATGGCCCGGGCCTGGGAGACAGCCACCACAAACACCCTCGAATACAGGACTACAATGATGCAGATGGGAATGAAAAACCTTAAAACTAGGTCAGCTTCCCTCTCCACAACAGCCACACACTCTCCATGGCAAGACCTGTATTTGCCTAAATTGGAGAAGCTGTCATGAAACATAGCAAAAGAGTAACAGGCTGAGTATGTCCAGCATACAGAAATCATTCTCCTGACGGATTTTAGTGTCATTCTGCTATGGTAGTGCATTGGGTAACAAATGGCCACGTAGCGATCCACTGAAATGAAAACCATGCATATGGTAGAGGCCATGACGACAGTGAGGGAAACAGTAATACAGAGAGCACATAGCAGGTCGCCAAAGAACCAACAGCGTTTCCACATAAACGTCTCAGTCGGGAGCACAACAAGACCAATGAAGAAGTCTGACACGGCCAGAGAGAGGAGGATGAAGTTAGTGGAGGAGTGGAGCTGTCTGCAAGAGAGAGGAAAGAAATTATATTAGTTTTATCTAACATTGGAATTACTTAAATTTAAAGAAACAATTTCTGTTAACGGTCTGTGGCAATACAAGTTACAAAAAATACTGCAATTTAATTTCACCAGAAGGAAATAAACAATAGCAACATTATCACATAAGCATTGAAAACAAATCAATTGCAATCAATCACCTGAAGTGTGCTATGGAGATGATGACCAGCAGGTTGAGTGCGGTGGTGAGCAGTGAGAGGATGGAGAGCACAGCATAGACAGACACTGCCTCAGCCATGTGGGTCTGAGGCTTTCTGCATGAGCTGTTGAGGAGAAGTGGGAAGCAAAGTTCTTCTCCTGCCCTCTCCATCATCAGAGAGTGTGGATGAAGAACTATGCTTTTTATACCTGCTCTTTCAACTACGAAAGATCCTGTGGACTTTACTAGCGCTACTACTACACCCCCCCCCCCCCCCCCCCCCCGTCCCTCCCACATAGTGGCCTGAGGTGGGGTGTAGGTGTGTGGGGGATTACTGGCCTGGGGTGGGGTGTAGGGGTTTATTGTTTATTGAAAGGATCCCCATTAGCTCGCTCGCCAAATCCCTTCATAAAACCACCACTGCGGTTAGAAGGTCCGAGTTCAATTCCCACCAAGGACGGGGCCTTTCTGTGTGGAGTTTGCATGTTCTCCCTGTGTCTGCGTAGGTTTCCTCCGGGTACTCCGGTTTCCCCTACCACTAAAAACATGTACAATAGGCCAGGATGTATGAGAGTGTGTTTGAGAGTGCGCATGGGGGATGATGGATGGTAATTAAGCCTAAGGCTACAATCCGGTGTGGCTTGTTCATGAACTTGCACTGTCCCTACCAAATAAACCATAAATAAATAAATCAGAGTCACCGGTTTTCATGGGTTACACTGGTGTTAGCATAACATTAGCATTTAGCTTGCCTTCATACAGTGCCTCTCGAAAGTATTCATACACCTTGAACTTTTGCACACACAATGTTTACAACCCTAAACATGAAGATTTTATTTGGATTTTTTTACTGAACGTTCACACACAAGTAACAGACAAGTGTGAAGTGAAAGCAAAATGATCCATGATTCTGTTATTTTTTCCAAAAATAGAAAGGCGAAAAGTGGGGCGTGCATAAGTATTCATACAGCATTTTCTGAGTGCATTAAATTACCTTTATAACATTCCTCATGACTCCAGAATGTTCACACCTTGGCCTAGCGGTTAAATAGAGGCCACCTGTGTGTAATCTACTCTCAGTTTAATTTCAGCTGTTCTTTTAGGCCCTCAGAGCTATGGTTGGAGTGTATTGGTCACTAAACAACATCATGAAGGCCAAGGAGCACCAGAGAGGCCAGGGATAAAGCTGTGGAGAAGTTTAAAGTAGCGTTAAGTTATACACAGATTTCCCAAGATTTAAACATCTCCCGGAGCACTGTTCAATCCATCATTTGGAAATGGAAAGAGTATAGCACCCAGAGGTTCCGCTAGACTTTTTTTTTGTCGGCCACTTTGGCCGGCTGGGTCGTAAAATGTCGGCCATTCGCAAGAATTACCGGCCATTAAAAAATGTATACAAAATGAACGTGGCTGATTATCATCAACAATCTACATTTAGACAGAGCGCTACACAAGTGCTTTAGTGGATCCCAAAACACGGCTATTTCTAATTAAATACTGACGTGAGAAAAATGTAAGAAACAGCGAAAATCCAAACATGAAGTTGTTCGCGTGGAGACGGTGGAGCAGCAGATGTCATGCTGATATACACCACTCATATGCACTTCAACTCAGACAGAAAGTAGCCGATATCTATGTGCCTCACGCTGTCCTTATCAAGGTCTGACCAGCTGCTCAGCGAGGGCTGGGCTGTAGATGCCCTTCCGCGCTTTTACGTGGCTTCAGGTGTAAAATAGTGATTAAGTCCCTCACCACTGAAATATTGTGGAGAGACAAATCAACAGCACTAAAGTCACAACAGTCAGTCTCGAGCGATTCAAAACGGACCCAGCTCTGCCGCGCTGTAGAGCGGCTCCGAACACCGGTAACTGAGCCGAGGCGTCTGCACAGACTGACCGAGGGAAGCGCCTCCAAACCCGGCCACTCTCCCAGGAAGAGCCGCTGCGGGACAGCGCGTCAGTCTGACTGAACACACGCGCGTTTCAAGAATATCCTAATCAACCGTATTAGCTGCTGAGTTCTTAACACACTTATATAAAAGTAAATGTACCTGTAGTGTGCCGTTTTCTTGGAAAATGTGATGAAGCACAAAGAAAAAGCGTTACATATCCAGACAGCGATGATGGCGCTTCGACTGCGCTTTGTAAAACGGGCTAAAGGCGTAAATCGAAACTTTTTTGATAGAAATATTGAACCTTTTTTAATATTTAGGCCTGTCTCAAAAACACTTTGTTATGTTTGTCACTGACTTAGGTGACATGTTTAATATATTTTTCTATTTTTTATATTTGTTCTCACTTTTTTACTGTCGGCCAATTTGGCCGATGGAAATTATTTTTACTGGCCATTTGCTTTTCAAACCGGCCAAAAGCCGGCTAACGGAAACCCTGATAGCACCACTGTCAACTTACCAAGACACGGTCGTTCACCTAAACTAACAGACAGAACAAGGAGAGCACTGGTAAGAAATACAACCAAGTGCCCCAAGATAACGCTGGAGGAGCTGTGAAGTCCTGCCGCTGAGCTGGGGGAATCTGTACATGGGACAACTATAAGTCGTACTCTACACAAATCTGGCCTTCATGGACGAGTGGCAAGAAGAAAACCATTATTGAAAGGAGGCCATAAGAAATCCCGTTTGAAGTTTGCTAGAAGTCATATGGAGGACACAGCTCCATGTGGAAGAAGGTGCTTTGGTGAGATTTTGGCCCAAATGCAAAACTTTATGTATGGAGCAAACATGGCTCATCGTCCTGAGTGCACCGTCCCCAGTGTCAAATATGGTGGGGGAGCATCATGCTGTGGGGCTGCTTTTCCTCAGCGGGGACTGGGGAGATTGTAAGAATAGCTGGGAAGATGGATGGAGCCAAATACAGGGACAAAACCTGCTGAGTCAGCAAGAGAACTGAGGCTGGGGCGGAGATTCACCTTCAGCAGGACCATGACCCTAAACACAAAGCTAAATCTGCAATGGAATGGTTTAAAAAAATAATTAAAGATAAATAAATAAATGTATATATTGAAAATCTTTTACCCTGAAACCCTGTCCATTTGCTGCATTATTTGGAGTGACTCTGGATGCCCGTCTGACGAAGGCACAAGTCAGCTTGATAGCCTTTGGTGCACTGTTGGTGCATTGGAAAAATTGGAAGGATGCACATCCACCTGTATTTTGGCATTGGGTTAGGGATGTCATGTTCTATATACAGTTAGAAAAGATTAGATACACAACAAAAGGTTCTGTCCAAAAATGTTATGACATCTGGAGACCTTTCCTTGCTTGGTTTGGGGATTTGGATGTTAAAAAACCCCTCAATAAACACATCTTGATAATTAAAAAAAAAAAAAGAATCACAGAACTCTCTTGTTTGCATACTGGTGAATCCTACTATCAGTGCCATACGTTACCAGTCAGCTCTGCGGACGCACTTGTACAGTTTTCTTTATAATATTCTGTGTCTTGTTTTTTTTTAAATGTATATATAAACCTCGAGTCAAATACAGATGATGATAATGATGATGATGACACTGAATCCAAATTCTTGCACAGTTTGGGCTTTTTAAAGCCAATGTTATTATTTGCCATTTTTCAACTGGTTTTCAACTTTTGATTGGGACTGTATGTCGTTTTAGTGCTTGTGTGTTAGCTGGGACAATTGTGTTGGAGTAACGTGCCAGTTGTGCCTCGTAGTATACACTTTTTGAATTGTGTGCTATCGAGTAAAATAGCACACAATTCAAAAAAATGTGTCCAGAGTGCAAGAGTAGAGGGGAGTGACAGCAGCATCCTGTTTTTGAGAAATGTGGGCTGTGAATGGAATTCAGTGTCTTATCAGACGAGAAAAACAAACACACACAAAATCATAACTATTGTAAAAAGTCCTTTATGGAAGTTTTTTTTCAATTTAGAAGATTCCTTGATGTGCTAATCTGACAAAACCCTAATAATGATATCACTCGCATTATTTATTGATAGAGACGACTTGATTAAACACACTTTTGCTTCTTACAGTGATAACAGTGAAAGTTGGTATCTCAAAAAGAGAAGGATCCAGTCATGACTTATGATTGTTGCAAAAACACAGAATTTCAGCCAGCCGTCGTTAGGTCAAGACTGGTGAGACAGGATATTAGTTATTATGTTGGTGCAAATGGAGATAAATGCAGTCAAAGGTGGGTTAATTTTTTAACAGCATTTGAACACAACCTAGTCACAGAGAAAAAGGGTAAGAATGTTTCCTGAACCCATGTACAGGTGCTCGCCATATAATTAGAATATCATAAAAAAGTTCATTTATTTCTGTATTTTCTGCCTTTGTTGGTTATAATTTAGATGATTATGGCTTACAATCTATTTTCTAAATATTATATTATGTAGATTTTTAATTCCGGGTTTTTACAAGCTGAGCCACAATAATCAAAATGAAAACAAATAAAGGCTACATGTGTCACTTTGCATCCAATGAGTCTATCATATATCAGTTTCACAATTTAAATTGAATAACTGAAGTGAATGCACTTTTTCATCATATTCTAATTATTTGACGAGCACCTGTAAAATTTACAGTTACTTACTGGTAAAAGGATGAACTCCATTCTCAATACTTTGATTTAAACTGTTTTGTATTAAATTGACTGTATAAATCACTGCTCTTTTCTTTTGTCAGTCTAAGCAGGTGAGCATGGCTTTGGTAATTTCCCTTGTTTCAAAACATTTCATGTAAAAACTAGAGGTGGGCATAGATTATTTTTTAAAATCTAGATTAATCTCGATTAATTCTGAAATTAATCTAGATTAAAATGGCTCACTTGAATTCTGCCGAAGCCATTCAGAATATGTGTGCTACCCAAATAATAACTAAAAGTAACTCTTTGAGAACGAGTTTCTCAAGTCAGGCGGTGCGTTAGACCAGGGGCTCATCTCCTGTTTCCAAAATGCATCACAAACTGCATGAGAACATTCTACTGTGATAATTGGTGTTGAAAATAATTCATGTTCAAGAAGATGCACTTGTGTTTACTAACTGTTTATTCAGTTAAACATTAATTTTGAACTGTAGGCCGACATTAGAGGTCCTGATGAACTGTGTACAGTCAGTAGCTTTGTGTCAATCAATTTTCTGGTGACAAACTAAATCTCCTCTTCTGCAACTATGACCTGCTACAGAAAAAAGATCCGGGACTTTAATGGTGCTCTTATCGGTGCTTTAAAAGAAAAAAGAAAAACGTTAGATAGAGGCTACTGTATATAGGCAATGTAGCCTAGGCCAATATTTTTTATTACACATTTACTCTGCACTTGGACCTAATGTATTCCCAATTTGTGCAGACACTTAATATATGGGAGGTAAAATACAAGTATAGACCAAAATATAAAGTGTAATATTTTTTTTTTTTGTAAAATAATCTAGTAAGGAAAGGATTAAGTGTCATAGTTTGTTAATCAGGCTGTTGGTTAGATTTGGCTGGAGCTGACACGTGTGCGCGTTCACGCCACTGTGTGCGTCGTTTGCGGAACAGCCCGCAGCCGCTTCCGCCTCTTCTGCTCCTAAACTCAAAAATGCGCTCCACGCGCATTTTTCTCGTCTGCGGCTTGCGGTGCGAAGCCGATTTCTGTCCGAAAATGTATAAAACACATTATTACTAAATAAATAAAAGATTGTCCTTAATTGTATGATTATTTATATGAGTCTATACAAGTTTAAGATTATTATTATTATTTTTATTATGATAATTATTATTATTACGACTATAGTAGTAGTATTGGGTGCTTATTTCATAAAGAGAGAGGAATATTGCCTGACATATGGCAGTATAGCTACACCACTTTGTCATTTTTCCACATCAAGACTTTCCCTCAAGTCACTCTGCTGTTCTTTTTTGTGGCCTCGTCACTCGTGGCGCTTCTCAGCGCTCGCCTGCAGTGTACATGTATGCGCTCTGCGCGAAAGAGCTCGGCCGCTCAGGGCGCTCGGCTCTGAAAGGCGCGTGCAGTATATCACTGGCGTTACGGAGCGTGTCGTTCCCGTGCACACCTGTCTCACCGCGCGCACGGCTGCAGAGAGAGGCGCGGAGCGGGGCAGGTCCGACACCGCGCTCTCATGCGGGGCTTTCAGTGCTTAATTTAGCGCGGGTGATGCGACCTCGTTAGCCCGACTGTACTCACAGAATAAGTAAATAAACTCACTGTGGATCAGTCATAGAACTTGCTGCTCTTCGCCTCTTTATCCGATTCTCACTCGTCTGGTCATAGCGTCCATTTGGCAAAACTTAATCCATAACAAAAGTAGCTACAGCATCCGCGTGGCAGTTGTTTTGGATTCAGACGAATCACGTAACAGCGAGGCTGCGTGTGAGATGCGTAAGAAGTGCGGGAAAGGCGAGTTTTTCACAAATGCGCGGAAAAAACGGACAAATAATTAGCAGTCTGATACACTTTGCTTGCGCCAGAGGCCTCAGGCCGGACTACTTTAAGCCCTGCATAAAATATCACGGTGAAAGTCATCATAGCTTGCAGAGTATAGACCCAGCTCCCAACCCAGCTTTGAGAATAGATTAACGGCGATAATTTTTTTATCGCGCGCTAAGAGTCTCGCGTTAACGGCCCACCACTAGTAAAAACGTATTGATATTGTCTCAATATCCAATTTCTAGTCAGCAAGTAAGTAAGTACAGATTAATGACCTGGTATAGGATCACATCCCAACTATTGCTATCTCGAATAAACCCCCAAATATCATGTAAGCATTAAGTCACATGATCCAGGTGACAGTATTTGTAGAGTAACAATACTTTTCATAGCCTTTCTAAACCAGGGATAAAACAAGGCATAGATGAGTGGATTAAAGCAGGAGTTTAAATACATCAAAAAAGTCATCACATATTCAAGTGATGCCCCCACCATGTGACCTCCACTGAGCACAACAATATAGTACGGGCAATAACAGATTAGAAAGACCAGCACAAGAACGCCCAAGTTTCTGGCAGCTTTGATTTCAGATTTCTTTGACTTTGTGGATTGTAATGTGGCAGTTGCAACATGAGAACGCATGGCCCGGGCCTGGGAGACAGCCACCACAAACACTCTTGAATACAGGACTACAATGATACAGATAGGAATGAAAAACGTTAAAACTAGGTCAGCATCCCCCTCCACAACAGCCACACACTCTCCGTAGCAAGACCTGTATTTGCCTAAATTGATAAAGTTGTCGTGAAACATAACAAAAGAATAACAGGCGGCGTACACCCAGCATACAGAAATCATTATTCCGATGACTTTCAGTGACATTCTGATTTGATAGTGCATTGGGTAACAAATGGCCACATAGCGATCCACTGAAATCAGAACCATGCTTATGGTAGAGGCCATGAGGAAAGTAAAGGCTAGGGTAAAATAGAGAGCACATAACAGGTCGCCAAAGAGCCAACAACTTTTCCACATAAATGTGTCAGTCGGGATCACAACAAGACCAATAAAGAAGTCCGACACGGCCAGAGAGAGGAGGATGAAGTTAGTGGAGGAGTGGAGCTGTCTGCAAGAGAGAGGAAAGAAAATAACTTGTTTTCAATCTTAGCTTGAGTAAAAAATGCCTGTTAAATGTGACAGTACAAAAAAGACTTTGCCCATATAATAGCAAACATGCAACACAAAAGCATTGATAATTTTGTGACAATGACTTCACCTGAAGTGTGCTATGGAGATGATGACCAGCAGGTTGAGTGCGGTGGTGAGCAGTGAGAGGATGGAGAGCACAGCATAGACAGACACTGCCTCAGACATGTGGGTCTGAGGCTTTCTGCACGAGCTGTTGAGGAGAAGTGGGAAGCAAAGTTCTGACGCCTCATTGTCCATCATCTGAATCACAAGAGTCAGGGAGCAATAATATAATGCTGTCGTACTCATGTCCTCAGGGGAACAACATCTACAATACATAAGATCCCACTGGACAGTACCACCATGCGTTTACGTACTATTCACTCATTTATTTTCTTTTAGCTTCGGTCAAGTCAATTTATCCATTTTGAAAGCAATTAAATCTCATCTCATCTCTCTCATTCTTTTTTTAAATATTGTGGACTGTTTAATCCATCCAATTTTGATCAATAATTCTTAATCATTTATATTGTACATTCAAATGGTTTCCTTCCTTCCGGTTGCATCCCTCCATCACTCTCCACAAATGCTCGTGCCTCAATTCTCAGTCAAGTTCGTGTTTGTCAATGAAAACTAGGGATCTTATGTATTGGGTTTTGACTTAATATCCGCTTACTCTGAGACTCTTCTCTCTTTTTTATTGACAGAAGCAGAAAGTTTAATGCTTTCAGTTCTAACCTTCAATTAATGCCTATGTGTGATTTGACAACAGTCAATTGCTTGTGGTCTCCTTCTTTGGCCTACTTAATGGCCGCTTGTAGCAGAGATTAACAACGATGACGCTAGGGGCCGCCATTGCTGCAGTACATCCAGATAGTGGAGGCAGAACAAGCTAGTTTTACATTCCATAGCATTGGACTTTAGGCACGTTCTAAACAACTTTAAAGCCTGGTGCCTATTTTATAAAAACTTTCTGCAGCGAGATATTGCTCCCGTGATTAATGCTTAGCTAAAATTACAATTAAAGGAACCAGGCTGGTTTTCGCAAGAAACATTTTAGAAATCTCGTACTAATGAGGGCTGGACGGTTAGCATTAGAGCTGCGCGGCTACGACCGAACTCCATGTCACACAAGGGCCGAGTCTACAGTGACGATCCCACCCTTATGCCCTTTTAGGAACATGCTTCGTCAGAGCTGGGAGGAGAAGTCTGTAAATCCGCATGATTTCCCTCTTGAACGTGGTTATTTCGTCAAACGGGAACGAGTGAGTAATGACGGTCTGGAGTGTAGTGTGCCGCTTTAAGGACATGTAGTCAGTTTGGGACATCGACTGAAATGAAATAACTAAGATGTGCTTAAACTGCAGACTTTCAGCTTTAAATGGAGAGTGTTTACATCCCAATCATAAAAACGGTGTAGGAATTACAACCGTTTGTATGTGTGCCTCCCACTTTTTATGGGACCAAAAGTAATGGGACAAGTGACTGCTCAGCTGTCCCCATTGCCAGGTGTCTGCTCTTCCCTCATTATCCCATTTATAAAGGAACTGATGAGACGTCCAGAGTTCATTTCAAATGTGATATTTGCATTTTGGATATTGTTGCTCTTAATTATCAATATGAGATCCAAAGAGCTATCATTATCAAAGCCATTATCGAGCCATTATTAGGCTGAAAAATCAAAACAAACATGAGATAGCAAACATGTTAGGTGTCGCCAACTCAACAGTTTGGAACATTATAAAAGTGGCAGTACGGGCTGTAGGCGGGTCCTGCCACTTTAGTGCTGGGTTTTGATTGGCTGCCCATGCTAGCTGTCAACCCATAAAAGTGCTCTGTTGTAAGTCAATCTTTCCCTGACCTCTCACAAAAGTGAAATGTTATTCAATGGCCAAGTCAATTGCCTGACATGAATCCAATTGAGCCACATTTCACTTGCTGAAGACACAACTGAAGGGAAACTGCCAGAATAACAAGCAGGAACTGAAGACATTTACAGTAGAAGCCTGGGAGAGCAGCACCAGGGATGAAATCCAGGGTCTGGCGACGTCTATGCCTTCTAGACTTCAGGCTGTATATATATATATATATATATATATTTGTTACTTTGTCGTGCTGCAGCTCGGGCGGTCACAGAGGCAAAAACTGGGGTTTGGGAGGAGTTCAGAGAAGCCATGGAGGAGGACTATCGTTCGGCCTCGAAGAGATTCTGGCAAACCATAGCAAGCAGTGCTTCACCAACAGTGTGGGTCGGGAGCTGCTGACTTCGACTGGGGAGGTCGTCGGGCAGTGGAAGGAGTACTTCATGGATCTCCTCAATCCCACCGTCATGTCTTCCAATGAGGAAGCAGCTCCTCGGTGGCAGGGCTCCGGGGGTGGATGAGATTTGTCCTGAGTGCATGAAGTCTCTGGATGTTGTAGGACTGTCGTGGCTGACATGTCTCTGCAACATCAGGGACAGTGCCCTTGGATTGGCAGACCGGGGTGGTGGTCCCTCTCTTTAAGAAGGGGGATCGGAGGGTGTGTTCCAATTACAGAGGGATCACACTCCTCAGCCTCCCCGGTAAGGTCTACTCCAGGGTGCTGGAGAGGAGGATCCGGCCGATAGTCGAGGGTTCGTGGGAGTTCGACCAACCAGTCCACATGTGTTTTGTGGATCTGGAGAAAGCGTTCGACCGTGTCCCTTGTGGTGCCCTGTGGGGGGTGCTCCGGGAGTATGGGGTCCGGGGCCCTTTGCCAAGGGCTGTCCGTTCCCTGTATGACCGCAGAAGGAGCTTGGTTCGCATTGCCGGCAGTAAGTCAGACCTGTTCCCGGTGTGTGTTGGTCTCCGCCAGGGCTGCCCTTTGTTACCGGTTCTGTTCATTATCTTTATGGACAGAATTTCTAGGGGCAGCCAGGGGCCGGAGGGTGTCCGGTTTGGGAGCCTCAGGATCTCATCTCTGCTGTTTGCAGATGATGTTGTTCTGTTGGCTTCAACAAACCAGGACCTTCAGCACGCTCTGGGGCGGTTTGCAGCCGAGTGTGTAGCGGCCGGGATGAGGATCAGCACCTCCAAATCTGAGGCCATGGTTCTCCACCGGAAAAAGGTGGCTTCCCCTCTACAGGTCAGTGGGGAGTCCTTACCTCAAGTGGAGGAGTTCAAGTATCTCGGGGTCTTGTTCACGAGTGAGGGACGAATGGAGCGTGAGATCGACAGACGGATCGGTGCGGCGTCAGCAGTGATGCGGTCGCTGTATCGGTCTGTCGTGGTGAAGAGGGAGCTGAGTCGGGGCAAAGCTCTCGATTTACCGATCGATCTACGTTCCCACTCTCACCTATGGTCATGAGATTTGGGTAATGACCGAAAGGACGAGATCGCGAATACAAGCGGCCGAAATGAGTTTCCTTCGCAGGGTGGCTGGGCGCACCCTTCGAGACCGGTTGAGGAGCTCAGTTACCCGGGAGGAGCTTGGAGTAGAGTCGCTGCTCCTTCACGTCGAGCCAGCTGAGGTGGCTCGGGCATCTGTTCCGGATGCCTCCTGGCCGCCTCCCGCGGGAGGTGTTCCAGGCATGTCCTAGTGGGACAAGGCCTCGTGGAAGACCCAGGACACGGTGGTAGGACTATGTTTTCGAGCTGGCCTGGTGTCGCCTCGGGGTCCCCCCAGAACAGCTGGAGGAGGTGTGTGTGGATTGGGAAGTCTGGGCATCTCTGCTGAGACTGCTGCCCCCGCGACCCGGCCCCGGATAAAGCGGAAGAAAATGGATGGATGGATTTTCCACTAAGAATGTACCAATGAAACTTAAAATAATGATAATAATAATAATAATAATAATAATAATAATAATAATAATAATATAAAATATGATTAGCAAAGATATCCAAAATCCACTCATAAAACAGTGACAGGCTGACATGAAATAGCTTGCATAACACTAAGGGAGGAGGCCATAATATTTTTGACTCATGGCTGAAGTCAACTTTCTGCAGCTCTTCCAAGGTTGGCAAAAATGCATCTCAAAATACTTAAGATTGTTGCTTTAAGATATGGAATATAAAAGTATTTCCCTGCGAGGAGAAAAATACTTCTCACCTTTTTCACCCCAATCCGTTTTCATGTCTGAATAATGGCTCGCAGCAACAACAAAAAAATAACTATGAACTAGTTCATTTTTGGAACTATGAACAAACTATTTACAATAAACAATTATGAACTATGAACGAACTAGTTCATTTTGAAATTTGTGAACTGAACTTTGAACTAGTTCATGTAGAAAATGAACTTTCCTAACACTGGTGCCATTATCTGCACAAACCTGAGTGTGCTCTGAATCATCCACAAATCTCTTATCTGTATGATGATTACGCTTAATCTTTCATGAAATATTGAAAGGGTTCATACCTAGACCAAGGCATTCAACTATTTCACGCTTTTCATCAGCAGAAAGACCCTTTTTCTTTCCCATATTGCTTGAAAATGATGATCTGCATAATAAAGTGGAACACCCTTTTTCAGTAGTTTTTCCCTTAACTGGGCTTAACCTGAAAACTAATCATCCCCGGTGTCTGACATTATTTTTTTTTTTACCTTTTTGACACAAAAATCCAATTTGCATTATAATTTGGAACAGTGTAGTGTCTTGTACATTGTTAATATCATAAATATCGGTCTGTGTCTCATCCAGTCACAAAGCAGAATTGGCACGAAGAGCTTCCAAAAACACTCACTTTAAGTTTACTCCATCAACATGTCCTCAAGTGGCACCACTTTAGCTTTATGTGATTAGAAAAAAATGAAAAAATACAATTGTTATACACCTTTCACAGCTAAGTGATTAAACGATTAATTGTAAAATGAATGGCTAGATTAATCGATTACCAAAATACAGGTGCTCGTCCTACAATTAGAATATTATGAAGCAAGCTGAGCCAAAATACGTAGTCAAAATGATCAGAAAAAAAGGCTACATATGTCACTTTGCATGTAATGAGTCTTTAATAACAGAAATGTACTTTTTTTATGATATTCTAATGATATGACGAGCACCTGTGATCGTTAGTTGCAGCCCTAGATCAAATGAATGAGTATGTGAGTATGAGCAAGAGCACAAGTGTTGTTCCGATACCGATATTGGTATCGGATTTCACGCCGATACTGCACTATTTTAAGTTATATGTATCGGCAAGTACACAAACCAAACAGTATTAAATTAATAATAATGCACGATCTACAACATCCAAAACGGGCAGAATGCGAATGCTGTTCAACAATTCTTCTTTGCTGCTGTCACCAGAAGTTGCAGTAGTAGTAGCGAAAACAGTGAGTGAAATATGTCGGCTGCTTGGCAGTAAAGAGTCCCAGCATGCAAATGGCATAACCGTCAAAATTGTAGTGTTTATCGCACTTGAGACGCAGTACAATTTGCCTGGTCGAACATTTATTGCAGAAAATGCACTATACCCACCAAGAAAGTATGAATTTCAAATGACTTTATATAAATGTTACACAGATTTTGCACTATTTATGTTTCAGACAGCTTCTGTCAAAAACATTTGAGATAATTGTCCATTCGTTTGTTTTATTAAAACAAGTTTTGAATGTTGTGTCTGAAAATGCTTAGGACATTGGCAGAACAAATGGTTGACATATTTGTATTTTTATTTTGTTTTTTATTCACGTTCACACAGAAGGCGCCCACTGTCATTGTGTCCTTGGGCAACCTCCTTGCCTCAAGTGTCTGCATACATTGGTGTATGAATGAGAGTGTGAATGGGTGACTGGTTCCTTGCTGTAAAATGCTTTGGGCCTAATGAATATAAGTTGAGTTCATTTACCCTTTACCACATTGGTGTCGGATAGATATTTGGTATCGGCAAGGATCTTGACCAAAATCTTATGTCAGCATTAAGTCACATGATCCAGGTGACAGTATTTGTAGAGTAGCAATACTTTTCATAGCCTTTCTAAACCAGGGATAAAACAAGGCATAGATGAGTGGATTTAAACAGGAGTTTAAATACATTAAAAAAGCCATCACAACTTCAAGTGATGCCCCCACCATGTGACCTCCACTGAGCACAACAATATAGTACGGGCAATAACAGATTAGAAAGACCAGCACAAGTGCGCCCAGGTTTCTGGCAGCTTTGATTTCAGATTTCTTTGACTTTGTGGATTGTAATGTGGCAGTTGCAACATGAGAACGCATGACACGGGCCTGGGAGACAGCCACCACAAACACTCTCGAATACAGGACAACAATGACGCAGATGGGAATGACAAACCCTAAAACTAGGTCAGCATCCCCCTCCACAGCAGCCACACACTCTCCGTGGCAAGACCTGTATTTGCCTAAATTGATAAAGTTGTCGTGAAACAAAACAAAAGAATAACAGGCGGCGTACACCCAGCACACAGAAATCATTATTGCAATGACTTTCAGTGTCATTACAGTTTGGTAGTGCATTGGGTAACAAATGGCCACATAGCGATCCACTGAAATGAGAACCATGCTTATGGTAGAGGCCATGAGGAAAGAAAAGGCTAGGGTAAAATAGAGAGCACATAACAGGTCGCCTATGAGCCAACAGCTTTTCCACATAAATGTGTCAGTCGGGATCACAACAAGACCAATGAAGAAGTCCGACACGCCCAGAGAGAGGAGGATGAAGTTAGTGGAGGAGTGGAGCTGTCTGCAAGACAGAGGAAAGAAAATAAGTAATTTGTTTATAATCTTAACTTGAGTAAAAATTGGCGTAATTGCATGTTTGTAATTAGATTACAAACATACAGCGTTATCACATAAGTATTGAAAACTTGGTGACAATGACTTCACCTGAAGTGTGCTATGGAGATGATGACCAGCAGGTTGAGTGCGGTGGTGAGCAGTGAGAGGATGGAGAGCACAGCATAGACAGACACTGCCTCAGACATGTGGGTCTGAGGCTTTCTGCACGAGCTGTTGAGGAGAAGTGGGAAGCAAAGTTCTGACGCCTCATTGTCCATCATCTGAATCACTGGAGTCAGGGAGCAATAATATAATGCTGTCGTACTCGTGTCCTCAGGGGAACAACATCTACAATAATTTACATGAGATGATTGGCTATAGGCTACCGCCTCTTGAGGACCTGTACAATTCCAGGACCCGGAGGTGTGTAGGTCGGCTCAAAGCTGACTCTTCTCACCCTAGACATGGACTAGTCACCCCGATATTGGAGACTGAAAACCCAAGAATTCACATAGCAAATGTGCACTGATACACAAGTAACAAGGATCAGAAATTAGTACTCCACAAACTCTAATTTTGAGTGGGGTCCGCCAGAGAAAATAATTAAAGATGGCTCTGTGGTGCCCCTGCAAACAGTTTAAATGGAGTCAATGGGAGCCAAGTCGCAAAAAATGTCATCGTACAAAGGTGACACTGGCCAGGGACATAGACCACATCAGGACACGTAAAAAATTATATTATGGCCCAGGCCTAAACGCTACAGGAAGTTGGCCATGTTGGCTTCGAAATCATACCTCTCAAACTTTAGACACCTGAAGCCTGAATTTTCATTAGAAAGCCACAAATCTGTAGAAAAAAATTGAGAAAATGAAGGGGAAAAGGGGGAACAAAGTGGAGGGGGGAAATTACCTCAAATGACATCTCCTCTCTCTGCTGTAGGCCCGTTCCCCTTGGTAAACCTGCCTCCTTTCTCTCCACAAAAACAGGTGAAATTTTTTTTTTTAAATAGAGGCAACAAAGTAGGAAGAAACGGGGGGAAAGTAAGCAAACAATTGAGGCAAAATGAGGTAAAACAAGGGGTGAATAATCCGTGTCCAATTTTTGCCCTCTAATGCAAGCAGTTAAAACCAGAGTAAAGTGCAATCTCTAGCTTGCCACTAGGTGGCAGCGCACAAGAAAACACTCTTCTTCTGCTGTTTTCTGGCATCCATCTTGGCTTGCACCAGAGCACAAGCCATGAGCAGAAGCCTGAGAAACATGAGCAAGAGCAGAAATAAATGTTCACATTTACATTTATTAAGAAAATGAAACATATGAACTACATTGAAACTTCAAAGAAAACTGCTGTAAAACAAAGTGAGTGAGAACTAATTTTATGTTGATGCATGAAGCTAAAATGGTAAATGACTAAATTTGAGCAGTTGTCATTGTGTAAAGATCAGGTGAGGTAGCATTTGTTATCTGTATTTACCGGTGAAAATTTGAATATTGTGAAAAAGTTTAGTTACGTCTGTCATTCAACTAGACACTCCAATACACATTATGTGTGATTTCGGTAGCTCTGTGATGAACAGAAGTGAAATAAATGACAATCCAAAAACTTGTGAAAGGTCACGATCTGGACATTTCATGTATATTACTGCGTTTCTTTTCTTTTCTTCTTTTTCGGTCCGAGGGGCCGTGGTGTTGCATAGCGAACAGCTGTAGACCCGACACTTCTCGCTCGCCCTCTCGCGCACATTTGACATCGTAGAGAACGGCTTCCCATGGAGATCGAAACAGTTGAGATTTTAACATTTCACTGAGTTTAAAAGGTTAAAATCGGTCCAAGGACGGCTGAGAAACATCCTGTTAAAGTTTTCAATCCGAGAACCAGGCTGTTAAAATGAACACGCGATAATGAGCGATTGATAACAAGCGGTGTTTCAAAACGTGTCAACAATGTTGTACTTAAAAACTGACTTGAAACAAATATATTTTGGCATTTGCCTGTTCTCATAACTTTAGTGTCCGTCCAGAGAGGAGGAGCCAGGAGTTATCAGAAAGGAGTGTGTTTCATAAAACATGCATTATCCGAATCTAGAATAAAAATCTGTGATTTTGATCAAAACTAGCCTCTGTTTAGCTTAGATTTCTCAGGAACCGAGGCACATAGAATAAAACTGTCTTCACTTACGGAGACATGGGGTTAGACACCAAAATGACTTGTCTAGGATGAATAATAAAGGAGTAATGGGCATTTTAAGGATCACGCCACCCTCTTAGATGCCATCTTGAAAATTAGACCTTTCCAGTGGTCAGATTTTGGTAGACTTTTAGTATGTTTATAAGCACACCTTTTATAGCATTTTTTTTTTCCATATATGCAGCCGCCAACAAATATACAAAACACAGCACTCTTGCGTCAAAAGCATTTGGTTTTCAAAATGTGCTCACACAGAGTAGAAATACACTTTCTTTTTTTTTCTTTTTTTTTTAAAGGTGCTATGCGCAACTCTAAATGTTAAAAATAACCGTTTTCTCACCCATACATGTTTAAACAATTGCCTGATGTGCTGATTGAGCTCCTCTCTGATCACTGCACTCGCCCCTATAATCCTGTGCAGTCACATAAATAAGAGGGATTCGGGACGGAGTCTTAAGCTTTTGAGCCTGGGCGTGATGTCATGCGCGTTCACGCGCACCTGGCTCTGGGGAGTTTGTGGATTCGCCGCCATTATCCGCATCAGCGAAGACAACACCGCGACTTTTGCGAAAGTAGAGGGTGGATTGTAAGAGACCGGACACTTGTTCATCCCAAACGCAAACGCAAACTCAACGTACGATAAAGAAGATACAAAAGTTTGTCTAGTGTGACCGAAAAGGGGCAATTTGGAGTCAAACAGGCGCCTGAGAGAGACGAGTCAACATGGGACAAACTACCTCCGGTCCGCTCTCGGGCTCACCCGGACCTCAGCTGGCTTTCTTCTTACTACAAGGGTAAGACACAGTCTCTAATGTCTAATACGATGTCTGATACGGTAAATCTATGTCAACAAATGACGATGCGTAATATGTGTAATGCTACGTCTTTAGCTTGTAGCGTTAGCTAAATGTACCATCAGAATTGGTTTTATTGCCATTGTCAATGAGCAGGTTCACAAACTTGGAGTTTTCTTCAGATCAATCGTACAACATGAAACATAACAGAAAAGATGAACACTATGTTTTAGTGTTTGGTTTACCGGGAGCCTTTTACGTTTCACTCACATCTTCACAATGATGCTAAATGCTAAACAGTGCTCATGTCCTTGACCAACACACCGACTTAGACTCAACTTTGTCTGATATGTTTTCTTTAGGGGGAAAATCAGTCAATTGTTCCCAGAAACGTGGCTGTTGCTGTGTACTGATTGTAATACATTATTTGTGAAGAGCACATGCAACCCATATAAATGTTAGTCATTGTTTACTCCTACTTTAGACCTGGTTTATGTCTAGACCTAGTGCAGACCTACTGTAGTCCTGAGTTAGTCCTGAGTTGGTCCTGGTTTAGATGGTGTGTAAATTGCTAATAAATAAATAAATAATAATACCGTAATAATGATAATCTCTTCCAATCTTTACTTGGTTTGGGGTCAATAATTTATTGATGTGCATTTTTTTGGCTTAGATCTTGTATGTTTTCTTCTGCACAGGATAGAGCTTGAGCGAGAACTGGCCACAGACACACATGTCTCTGATTATGTCGCCCTGTGTCTTTGTGGTATGTTTGTAATGCAGTTCCTACTGTCTTTTCCTTGTAAAGGTGTGAATAAAGTGTGTATGTTTTTGTTACACAGCCCTGGTGGTTCAGTGCAGACTCAATTGGATGAACTTCCCATTATTGGGCTTGAGGAAGCCGTCATGGACTGCAGTTATAGTAGACTTGGTGAGGACTAAATGTCTGTAGTGTTTTTAAAAAAGTCATGAACAGGATGTAATGTAATATAATGTAGGTGCATTTGTAATACTTCTGCATATATATCTGCATAGTTTGCCCACGCGGACATAAGATGTGGATGTGGAACAGCCATAACCTCTTCAAATAATAAACATGAGAATGGTGCATCTTCTACTATGAGACACATCATTGCTACTGCGTACCAGCTGTAAGGGAGTTTTTGACAGAGAAGAGGGCTGCCATTATAAACCCATTACAGACTAAAAATAGTGTTGTTGGCCTTGGTAAGTTATAAACTGCAGATATTTGCAAATTCTCTAATAACTGACATGCATCTGTGTTTCTATTTTAGCTGACAGACAAATGGACTCCAGGTAATTCAGTGGTTTATGTGCTTTGTCTCTGGCCATTTTTGTTTCATTTGTAAATCAGAATATTTTCTGTATTTGAGATAGTGATGGGCATTTTCTAATGTAGTGTTTGTGTTTTATAACAAGGAGAGAATCAACGAGAGAGGCGTTTCCCATTCCCTCCACGTCTGGCTGCACAGCATCTCACTAAGAGACTTTATGCTGTAGTGACATGGTTTTCATGTGAGAGTGACATGTAGTAACGAAACATGAATTTCAAATTTGAACTTGTTCAACAGGCCTGGGTGATGTCGCGACATAAAACAATACTTGGCTGGATAAAATATATTGTAATTGTATTGCTTGTCAATATGCAAGCAACAGAGGAGTTTATGGTGAGTAAGGTCATTCAAAATGTATGTAAAGTAAAGCACTGTAGTAATAGATGTCAATGTTGCTTCTACTATTACATTATAGAGGTTCATTTCTGTATTGTAGGGTGTGTGGTGAGGTGCACTCCACTGACATGGTGGAGTCCATGGGTTTTTGGGTGATAAAAGTAAGGAGAGAGAGGTCCTACGCCCGGGATCTGCCTCTTCATATGAAGCCGGGACAGACGACGGCCACGACCACCATGACACCGACCACTGCATGTCTGCAACAAAGGCCATGTGTCGTAAGTGATCGCTTTGACTTCCCGATATAACGCATGTTTTGAGAACTTATGTCATATAAATTGTTGTGCAGGCAAAAACGAATGTACTGCAAGAAGTCACAGACCGGGCAAAAGACTACAGTTACATCCCTGACCTGCAGACAAAAAATCTACGAATACGACTTCAGTCTGCAGGACTCCCCCAAGAAAACGAAGCTTCAGAACATATGACCCTGGCATTGTGCCCCCTCCTGTAGCTGATCTGGTGCAGTCACGTGTCTACAGAGGGCAGGTATGTTCGTTTTTCATTCTTTTACAATGCATGTCTGTTATCTGTTCCATGAAAACACATTTGTTCTAATTGCTAAAAATCATGTTTTGTTTTTCTAGTTGCCATCAGCTCCCTGAACAAACTCCAAGTGAAACATAAGCAGTGCATATATATTTATTTTTACAAACATGGAACAAAATATTTACAATAAAGCATTTTCTTCCCTAATTCGTGGACATATTTCCTCACAGCTTGTTTATTGCCTGAATGGTGCTTCTTTACAGCCAACATAAATGTTAAAAGGGTCAGGATCATTTTCTGTCCTCACTGATCCATCTTGCTCATGATTGCACCTACCACGAGTACTTCTGCCTCCCCCCCTTGGTCTTCCTCGTGGTCTCCCCGTCTGCTCTGCCCCTTCCACTGCTGCCACTTCTATCCACAAGAACATCAAAATGAGACGAGCTGGAATTCTAAAGGGAGAACAATATTTTGTTATTGTGATAACATACATGCTGTATTCTACACATCGCAGGAAAGAAATACAATGATGAAAGGGTGCTTATTTTACTTCCCTCATATTGTACAGCAGGCTGACTTTCTACAAAACAAATAACTGTATTCGTCTACATCAAGTTTGCTTCTGAACTGCATAACTACCGGCCCATGCGCTTTCTATTTCCCAGCTAATATGATCTTGTACTGTGTGAATTGATTCCATGTTATGTGAATAGGGAGCCTTTTTTTCTCTTCTAAATGTATAAACTACATACCGCTACATACCCTGCCCTGGTACAGTAGTTGAAAAGTATTAGCACATTTCACAGATAAATGTATATCAAATTACTGTCTAATAAGGATATATTGCTGTTGGAATATGCTATTAAGCAGATCAATAAAACAGGCTAAACCCTCACAAATATTCGGAGGATCAGGCTGTTTTAGCTAAGATGGTAACGTTATATTTCAGTCTACTTTGTTGACCAACTAATAAGGTATTTGGTGTGTCACTCACTGATTATTATTTTTTATCTTATACAAAGTAATAATTTATGTTATTCATGAACGCATTACAATTATAATCCAATCATCAGTGAACACACTAAACGGGTAGAAATGGGATTATTATTTTTATTTTTTTTACCTTTCTCCTACCCCCGTTTTTCCTCTCAAACATCAATCTTGTTTACTGAAATGCAAAATCCTTTCACATAATTCAAAATAACTTTCTTACCTCTGAAGACATTACGACTCTCAACAAAAGATTTGTGCAATCACGAATGACGCTCCTTTGGTTCTGATCGGCTCGTGCTTGTGCAAGCGTGCGTGTGGTCCAGGAGCGTGCACAACTCTGAGTGCAGTTCCGCTTTTCGCCAAAGGGGACATAGTTCTGCGAAAACTCAGAGACTTGCGTTGTGCACCTTTAAAAGAGAAGCACCTTTAATATAAAAGTTTTTTGGAACAGCTACAAAAACCTGCCAAATGTCATACCTGCCAGGACATTCAATTAATAACAAACATGCCCATGTTTTTGTATAATGTCCCCATTTTTTGCTGCTTTAAAAAAAAAAAAAAGAAATTAGCAATTTATGGGTTGGTGCGTTATAAATAAATAATAATAATTAAAAAAAAAACATATATATATATACATTAGGGTGTCCCAAAAAATTTTTTGGGGGAAAATGCCATTGCAGTCCCCCTAAAAAGTTTCACTATGACACCATGAAACTACTTACAAAATTTCAGCTAATTTAGATAATATTTAGAGGTCCCCCAAGGTCACTGAAGTTTTACCATTATGACATATAGGTGACACTGCAAGCGTTTTTCAGTCTTGTAATACAGTCTTGTATTATTGTTATTGGTAATGTAACGTGTTTAGGTTCACAGCAATATTTTGCAAAGCTCTCAGTACTTTTACTCTGCTCACAAGCCTCACAATGAACCCAATAGTCCACTTAAGCTGAACTACATGTCCGCAAGATCGTGACGGTTACACTTTAGAAAGTCTTTCCTGTGTTTCTCAACTATTTGTAAAACAAACTGTGCGATGAAACTGATCAGTACATTAGAGTTACAATGACTTATGTCAAAGACACTGTCTATCTTCAAACTATATTCTTTCTGATTCTGTTGGTCTTTGTCATTACTCCTTGAGCAATGCTTCACTAACTGACCATGATGAGAGTAGAGGTCTTTGATCTTTTTGATAATGTCCGGCTTGTGTCACACTGGTATGTCTGACTTGATCCAGAAAGGAATCATCAGGTCTTACACTTTCAGATAGTGTCAGTTTCATTTTGCGATGCTAGTGTACAAAGTTACATCTGGACCGCATGGAAGGCGAGCTCCGTTTATTGTTTTGCATGGACCAACCAGACCTTATCTGTACTTCGAGTTCCAGGTGATGCTTAATTGTTTTGTACACGTTGCTGCAAACAAACATAAAGACGCACTATACTGTGCACAGTGAGCAAACTTGTTTACTGTTTGTCTGGTTTTCAAGCTAGCCTGCAAGGCCTAAACAGTAAACCCTAGCACAAAGATATTGCTAAATAATTTCATTTACTTCTTAACCCCCACCTGATCCAAACACATT
Organism: Gobius niger; assembly: GCF_951799975.1. Taxonomy (NCBI): domain Eukaryota; kingdom Metazoa; phylum Chordata; class Actinopteri; order Gobiiformes; family Gobiidae; genus Gobius; species Gobius niger. The sequence continues at coordinate 11,386,727 of NC_136860.1, read as the reverse complement.
TTCTCTGGTTTGGCTTTACCCACATCTTAAAGCTTCTTGAAAGACAAGCGTCAAAACAGCGAAGTAAAGCAACAAAAGAACAACAAAAAACTGACAAAGAGGCAAAAAAAGATCACCACAAACGTGCTGGAAAAGCAACTAGAACACAATAAAAAAGCACATAAAAATACATAAATAAAAAAGCAATGAAGAAAGGCCCCACTCAGTCAGTGGGTGAGCACAACAGACTTCAAACTTTCCAGTCTTGGACTTAACAATATTTTGAAGGATTTTTCAGAGGCATTTTTAAATATCTATTTCCAAGCCTGATTTATTCAGCTTTGACCCCCCCCCAAAAAACAGGCGGATTTTGAGTTTTTATAGATCTTTTCACTTGTGATTAGTTAATTGAAACAGTATAACAGTAACAGTATATCCAAAATCCCCTCTGAAAAAATCTTAGCTACTAATATGTCAATAAAATAAAATACATTTTAAACTGGCTCAATCCATTATTTAGATTTTGTTGCCCAATAATCTGCAATTTTGACCATTTTGGACAACAATTGTGAACGGCAGCAGTGTCACCTACTGTATGTCATAATTGGAAAAATACAATGACGTTGGGGGACCTTTCAATGTTGGCCAAATGAGCTAGAATTTGGTGTGTAGTTTCATGGAGTCATAGTGAAACTTTATGGGGGGACTGCATTGCAATATTACAATTTTAAAAATTTCACTGTATAGCATGGGACACCCTAATATACATACATATATACATACATACATACATACATACATACATACATACATACACACATACACACCCACCCACATACATATACATACATCTACATACATATACATATATATTAGTGGTGGGCCGTTATCGGCGTTAACGCAGCTCTTATCGGGCGATAAAAAAAATATCGCCGTTAATCTATTCTCAAAGCTGTGTTGGGAGCTGGGTCAATACTCTGCAAGCTATGATGACTTTCACCGTGATATTTTAAGGTCAGCACACATTACACGACTTTTATGCCCAATTTCGGACGCACAGGAGAAACGTGAGTGAATATTGCGTCTCCAAAGCAACACACAGAAGCAGCGGCCAATGACAGAGTGAAAAAAAGACAGAAAAACACAGCAGGGCCTCCCTCAAAACAGCGACATAAACAACTAATTTCATGGCCACAGCCCCACACGAAACAGCGCAACTTTATCACCAAAAGTTCACGAGAGCCTTTTCCAGCTACATTTCAACCGCGAGCAGAGTTTAACCGCAGCACTTACGGTGTTTGGAGACGGACTTTACAGCTACTTTTTTCCGAGTCCGTTAGCTTCTCTTTCTCCGCTGCCCGTTTTCTTTTCTTATCAAATCCAAAGAAATACGTCCCGCATCTTCGTGTTGTCGACGTGTATCGTTCCGCATCTTCGTGTTGTCGACGTTTATCTCCATTTTGACAGAACTATCGCCAGGTTGAAGCTCTTAGTAGCAGCAGCTGCAGTAGTATTGAGCTGTGTTGTTTTGACAGTGATCACGTGACACTGTTGACACTGTTGACCAATCAGGAGACGCGCACATGTTTCCTACCTCACAAACAGAGGCCTAAATTTTCTGATCTGGTAAGATGGCCCACATTACCCGTAATTAAATACTTGGGGACTCCTGCCACAACTGTCCCATGTTCTTTAGCAGGTCATAGTGTGCAGAAGAGGAGATTCAGTTTGTCACCAGAAAATTGATTGACACAAAGCTACTGACTGTAAACAGTTCATCAGGACCTCTTATGTAGTCGGCCTACAGTTCAAAATTAATGTTTAACTGAATAAACAGTTAGTAAACACAAGTGCATCTTCTTGAAGATGATTATTTTCATCACCAAATATCATAGTAGAACGTTGGTAAATGGTAAATGCAGTTTGTGATGCATTTTGGAAACAGGAGATGAGCCCCTGGTCTAACGCACCACCTGACTTGAGAAACTCGTTCTCAAAGACTTACTTTTAGTCATTATTTGGGTAGCACAGATATTCCGAATGGCTTCGGCAGAATTCAAGCGAGCCATTTTAATTTAAATTAATCTAGATTAAAAAATAATATCTATGCCCACCTCTAATACATATACATACACTGCTCACAAAAACTTAGGGCACACTCAAAAAACACAATGTAACTCCAAGTCAGCCAAATTTCTGGGATATCAGACTGTCCAGTTAGGAAGCCACGCTTATTGTGAATCAATTTCACTTGGTGTTGTGGAAATTAAACAGACAACAGGTGGAAATGAGAGGCAATTAGCAAGATCACTCCAAAAGAGGAATGGTTTTGCAGGTGGTGACCACAGACCATTTCCCTGTCTTCATCCTTTGTATCGTATTTTTGGAACACTTTTGCATTTGTCCAGTGTTCTCACCACTAGAGGTATCATGAGGAGCATCTACAACCCACAGAAGCTGCTCAGGGAGTGATGCTCATCCAAAATGGCACGTCCATTCGTGCTGTGGCAAGAAGGTTTGCTGTGTTTCCCAGCGCAGTGTCCAGAGCATGGAGGAGATACCAGGAGACAGGCCAGTACACCAGGAGACCTGGGGGGGGCCGACCGAGGTCAACAACCCAGCAGCAAGACCTCTATCTGCTCATTTGTGCACGGAGACACAGGAGGAGCACTGCCCGAGCCCTACAAAATGACCTCCAGAGAGCCACAAATGTGCATGTTGGTCCTCAAACGGTCAGAAACCGACTCCATGAGGGTGGTGTGAGGGCCCGACGTCCACAAGTTGGGCCGGCGCTTACTGCCCAACACCGTGCAGCCCGATTGGCATTTGCCCGAGAACACAGTGATTGGCAGATTGGCCAATGGTGCCCTGTGCTCTTCACGGATGAGAGCAGGTTCACCCTGAGCACATGTGACAGACGTGACAGAGTCTGGAGACGCCCTGGAGAACGTTCTGCTGCTGCAACATCATCCAGCATGACCGGTTTGGTGGTGGGTCAGTGATGGTCTGGGGAGGCATTTCATTGGAGGGCCGCACAGCCCTCCATGTGCGAGCCAGAGGTTCCCTGACTGGCATTGGGGACCGGGATGAGATCCTCAGACCTATTGTAAGACCATATGCTGGTGCTGTGGGCCCTGGGTTCCTTCTGATGCCTGATAATGCCAGGCCACATGTGGCAAGAGTGTGTCAGCAGGTCCTGCATGATGAAGGTATTGATGTTATGGACTGGCCTGCCCGTTCCCCAGACTTAAATCCAATAGAGCGCATCTGGGACATCATGTCTCGGTCCATCCATCAACGCCACGTCGCACCACAGACTGTCCAGGAGCTGACTGATGCTCTAATCCAGGTCTGGGAGGAGATCCCTCAGGAGGACATCCGTGGTCTCATCAGGAGCATGCCCAGGCGTTGTAGGGAGTGCATTCAGGCACGTGGAGGCCACACACACGACTGAGGATGATACAGACTCGTTTTGAGGAATTTCTACAGAATCTGGATCAACCAGTGACCTGATTTGTCACTTTGATTTTGACTATAATTTTGGATCCAGACCTCCAGGGGCTGAGAATTTGATTTCCATTTATCATTCTTATGTTATTTTGTTCTCAACACATTGCCCTACACTATGAATAAAGATTTTCATCTGAAAAATCGAATTGATTGACATCTAGGATGTGTTTTTTGAGTGTGCCCTAAGTTTTTGTGAGCAGTGTATAGTATATACACACATATACACATAAGCACATATATGTACATACACATACTAATAGATACACAAATATCTGCGCGTACATGCATGTACACATGCATATACATATACACACATACACTACATATCCATTCCACTCAAATTCCCTTATTTAAAATACTGTAATCTCAAATAAATAGTAATAAACAAGGGGGGAGGGGGGTTACTTTGAAAGTCAGATGTTACCTTGTCATTTACGTTCTATACCTTTTAGTCCCATTCTACATTATTTTATTGACAGTAGGTGTTAACAGTATTTATTTATTCCCCCCCTTTTTTTTCCTCTCCACATCACACACCTAGGTTAAATACATTGTAGTTTATTTTGGAAAGATACTGTTCCCAAATTTCCCATCTGTTTTCGAATACCTCATTTTTAGTTCTGAGACTCATTGTTATTTTTTCCATTTCGTGTATTTTATACATTGACTCTTTCCATGTATTCATCCAAATACATGGTTTTTGCCAGTTTTTTGTAATTTGTTTAATAATTATTAATCTCACGATTAGAAACAGGTGCGACTCTTTCTCCATCATATTGTCCAGAATCTTTCCAAGTAATATAGTTAAAGGGTCACTTTCAATTTTGGTATTGAACATCAATGACAGTTCTTCAATGGATTTACACTGGAAATACACTTTTAATCATTGTGTTTTGCATGTAATCTGCAAACTACCAACAATAACAGTTTAAAAATGATTATAGCAGCTTCTCATTGATTTTTATGGATGTGTTTCTACAGAACATTAAGAGTCAGTACGGTAATGGAAGAAAACACTGTAATACATTTACATATAAACATAGCAGAGTATGCTCAAGGCTCATGCACAAAAATGTTGTGAAAATTGCAATGTTCTCCCAAAGGTAAAACTGCTTGCGATTTAGAGGTTAAAGGAATAGGCCACCGTTTTTATATACTGAGATATGTTCTTACCTTAGCTTTGACGAGTTCTTTAGGACCTGTCTGATCTTCACCCGTGCCTTCAGTCACGTAAAGGGGGAACTATATTGTAAAGCGTAATAATATCAGGAGTAGTTCGAAATCCGCGCAGTAATCTTCACTTTACTGTGCGGAAGCCAACTTACTCCTGGTATTATTATGCCTTACAATATAGTTCCCCCTTTTATCCACTTTGAAAATCCACATTGTTTAATTTTGTGTAATTATACTTTGTAGTGTAACACTTCACGTAACCATATTTAAATAGGGAAAACGTGGAAGAGCTTGGTAGCTTCTATCTTGACCAGTTTTGGAGCTATAGTGGCGAGGGGGAGAGGCTAAATGCTAACGCCGTCTGCGCTGTGTTTACGTGACTGAAGGCACGGGGGAAGATCAGACAGGTCAGGGTTCAGGTCCTTTAAAAAAAGAAGTAGTGTGCAGGGTGCCCAAAGTGCAGAGTGCGTGCATAGGCAGGACATTCCAAGATTTAGGAGCCATGGCGGTGTTAAAAGGTGTTAAAGCAGGTCTCTGGGACAGTGAAGAGGTTCTGGTACGAGGACTGAAGGGTGGAACCAGAGGTGTTGGGGCAGAGCAGATCAGACACATATCTGGGCACCTGACTATGCAAGGCTCTAAATGCCTAAACTAAGATTTTGAAATTAATTTGAAATTAGAATACTGTGTCCATCTGCTAGATCCTGTTAAAAGCCTCACTGCAGCATTTTTTAACCATTTGCCCACCGAATATAGTGAGCAAAGACGGAGGGACATTGCAAATTAGCCTTGGCTATAAATGTTGTAGTGTGCTACATGTTTATTGTTCACACATGTCCCTATCAAATAAATAAATAAATACACACTTTGACAGCCCTGGCGGACACCAACACGCACCGGGAACAGGTCTGACTTAATGCCGGCAATGCGAACCAAGCTCCTGCTGCGGTCATACAGGGAATGGACAGCCCTTGGCAAAGGGCCCCGGACCCCATACTCCCGCAGTACCCCCCACAGTGCACCACGAGGGACACGGTCGAACGCTTTCTCCAGATCCACAAAACACATGTGGACTGGTTGGTCGAACTCCCACGAACCCTCGATGAAGGGTATAGAGCTGGTCCAGTGTGCCACGACCAGGACGAAAACCGCATTGTTCCTCCTGGATCCGAGGTTCGACTATCGGCCGGATCCTCCTCTCCAGCACCCTGGAGTAGACCTTACCGGGGAGGCTAAGGAGGGTGATTCCTCTGTAATTGGAACACACCCTCCGATCCCCCTTCTTAAAGAGAGGGACCACCACCCCGGTCTGCCAATCCAGGGGCACTGTCCCCGACCGCCACGCGATGTTGCAGAGACGTGTCAGCCAAGACAGTCCTACAACATCCAGAGACTCAAGGTACTCAGGACGAATCTCATCCACCCCCGGAGCCTTCCCACTGAGGAGCTTTCTCACCACCTTGGTGACTTCAGCCCCGGTGATGAGCCCACCTCCGAGTCCCCAGCCTCTGCTTCCTCATCGGAAGACGTGACGACGGGATTGAGGAGGTCCTCAAAGTACTCCTTCCACCGCCCGACGACATCCCCAGTCGAGGTCAGCAGCCCCCCACCCGCACTGTAAACAGTGTTGGTGAAGCACTGCTTCCCCCTCCTAAGGCGCCGGATGGTTTGCCAGAATCTCTTTGCGGCCGACCGATAGTCTTCCTCCATGGCCTCCCCGAACTCCTCCCAGACCCGAGTTTTGCCTCTGTGACCGCACGAGCTGCAGCACGCTTGGCCTGCCGGTACCTCTCAGCTGCCTCAGGAGTCCCACAAGCCAGCTTGACGGCATCCCTTACTTCCGGGCGCCACCACCGGGTTCGGGGATTGCCGCCTCGCACCAGAGACCTTACGGCCACAACTACAAGCAGCCTCATCGACAATGGAGGAGGAGAATAGGGTCCACTCGGACTCCATGTCCTCAACTTCCCTCAGAATCTGGATGAAGCTCTTCCGGAGGTGGGAGTTGAAGACCCCACTGACAGAGGGATCCGCCAGACGTTCCCAACAGACCCTCACAACACGCTCTGGCCTGCCAGGTCTGACCGGCTTCCTCCCCTGCCAGCGGATCCAGCTCACCACCAGGTGGTGATCAGTTGACAGCCAGCCCCTCTCTTCACCCGAGTGTCCGAGACACGCAGCCGAAGATCAGATGACACAACTACAAAGTCGATCATCGACCTCCTGCCTAGGGTGTTCTGGTGCCACGTGCACTTATGGACACCCTTGTGCTCGAACATGGTGTTTGTTATGGACAAACCGCAACTAGCACAGAAGTCCAATAACAGAACACCACTCGGGTTCAGATCGGGGAGGCCATTCTTCCCAATCTTCCCCCAGTAGAACAATAGAGTCCCCAGTCGGAGCACAATCTAGTACCCCTCCCAGGGACTCCAAGAAGGCCGGGTACTCTGCACCGATGTTGGGCCCGTAGGCCGAGACAACGGTGAGAGTTGTCACGGTCACCGTTGTCCCCCCAGCAAAGTGACGTTCCATGTCCCGAACGCCAGAAGCTGCGGACGTGGACCAGGTCGTCGAGGCACCCGGCCTCGACTGCCACCCAGTCCTCTCCGCACCCGACCCCTACGGATCCCTCTGTAGGTGGTGGGTCCACAGGAGGGCGGGCCTATGTCGTCCCTTCGGGCTATACCCAGCCGGGCCCCGTGGGCAGAGGCCCGGCCACCAGGCGCTCTCGCTCGAGCCCCAACCACTGGCCTGGCTCCAGGGTGGGGCCCCGGCTGCGCCATGCCGGGCGACGTCTCTGTCCTTGTTTCTTTCACGTCCATAAGAGTCTTTTGAGCTGCGCTTCGTCTGACCCGTCACCTCAGACCTGTTTAACATGGGAGACTCTACCAGGGGCGTAACGCCCCAGACAACATAGCTCCTCGGATTAATTTTTAATAAACTATCATTAAGTCTGATAATGTGTCATAGCTGTGTGGGAACAGAGACAACTGACTGAAGACGTCGCCAGATGAGGGCCAGACTGCAAGTAACTACATCCTTTTCACGAGTATTTTCCAGATACATTACACCGTGTTCCAAATTATTATGCAAATGACATTTTTTTCTGATTTTCTAAACTATCAACTCAAATGTTAGTCAGCATAATTTTCAGGTCTTTAACTGGTAGAGGATCAATTAAATGTGGTTGATAAAAATTCCCAGTGATTTTTTTCAAAAATAAATATAGTAAAAAACTCAAAACCTCCTGCTCCAAATTATTATGCAACTCATCTTTTCAATACATTTTAAAGCTTGTATTTAACTGAAAATGGTCATTTGTTGAATTTGCTGCATCAGGAGGTCATATTTACTGAAATCAAAGGTTATTTAAATCCAAAAAAAGTTATATTTATTATATTTTATATAAGTTATATTTTAACATAGGAGCCCTTATTTTATAGCAGCTTAAACATTCTTAAATCCATTAAACTTGTGAGTTTTTGGAGAGTTTCTGCTTGGATTTCTTTGCAGGATGTTAGAATAGGCTCCCAGAGCTGCTGTTTGGATGAAAACTGCCTCTTTTCCTCATAGATGTTTTGCTTGTTGAGGCTCCAAACATTCTCAGTAGGGTTGAGGTCAGGGGAGGATGGGGTCCACATCATGAGTTTCTCTCCTTTTATGCCCATAGCAGCCAATGATGCAGAGGTATTCTTTACAGCAGGACATGGTGTGTTGTCATGCTTGAAAAATGAGTCCTCATGTATTTCTGAGCCATTTGCAGCCGTTTCTGTTCATCAGCTTCAATTAACAGTTTAGGGGAGGCCGGATAGAAGGTTTATGCACAACTGCAGCCTCTGGAGGGTCCTACACCTTGATGTTCTGGAGACTCCAGAGGCACCAGCAGCTTCAAATACCTATCTGCTGCTTTGTAGCATCTGTTCTCTTCATCTGATGTATTTGTCTGGCAGAAACCGTCCATATTGTGCCTTTATAATAATAATAATAATGCATCGGTTTTATATAGCGCTTTTCTGGACACTCAAAGACGCTTTACATTGCACTATTCATTCACTCCATACTCGGTGGTGGTAAGCTACTATTGTAGCCACAGCTGCCCTGGGGTAGACTGACGGAAGCGAGGCAACCAGTCTGCGCCATCGGCCCCTCCGACCACCACCAACCACTCACTCACGCATTACATTCGCTAGGCTTCCTGGTGTTACCAAACGGTCTCCCATCCAAGTACCGACCAGGCCCTTCCCTGCTTAGCTTCCAAGGTCTGACGGGATTGGGCATCGCATAGGCGGTAAGCCACAATACCTGCACAATATCTGCACAAACCTGCATGTGCTCTGAATCAGCCACAAATCTTTTAACAGTACCATGATTATTCTTAATCTTTCATGAAATATCGAAGGTTGTCACACCTAGACCAAGGCATTCAACTATTTCACGCTTTTCATCAGCAGAGGGATCTTTTTTCTTTCCCATATTGCTTAAAAATGATGGTCTGCTTAATAAAGTGGAACATCCATTTTCAGTAGTTTTTCCCTTAACCGGGCTTAACCTGAAAACTACTCATCCCAGGGTCTGAGATTCATTTCAGTGATTCAAAGAGCCCTGAGCACAATACCATCCATGAATTTAATTGAAAAACTTTTTTTTGTTTTGTTTACCTTTTTGACACTGAAATACAATTTGCATAATAATTTGGAACGCGGCGTATAGCATGTAGTGACCCCATTACATTAATTAGCATCTATGCTCCTAATATAGATGGTAAACAGTTAATGTTATCTTTTGTCACAGCTTTACCTAATATGGAGACACACAAGCTTATTGTGGGAGGAGACTTTAAAGGCTCTGTATCATGCTATTTTAGCCATTCCCAAGTAAAGTATAGGTATTTATATAATAAATTGTACCTCTACCACTATGGAGTACTATTTTTGTGATAAATATAAGTGTTTTCTGGAGGTCTGGATGTATTTCAATCCCGGAAGACAAGACGCTTGTAAATTGTTAAAGTGTGGTCTCCAAGCTTTCCAACAATGTGTAACACATGGAAATCTGATCATATTTGGAGACGTAGCGGCCATTTGAATTTAACAACTCCAAGAAGCCCAATGGGCAGGAAAACCCCTCTGAAGTTTTGGGCAGTTCTCACCTCTCTCTGCTGTTGAGAACAACAATAGGGCTCATTTACATCTCATTTAGATACCTAATACCCCCCTAAAGCTCCCCACTGTCCTATCATGTTACGTGTATGTTGTTGCTATATGTGTATCTTGGGTCATAGTGATGTAGATAATGGACATAGTGTAGCCTACTCTTTTATTGACTTTACAGTCAAAGTCCTGCATGCTTCTCCCGTAGCCTCTTCCCAGTCCCTCTGCTGCCTGTGTCAGCTAGGCCTCCGTGAGATGCTGGAGCCTCGCGCTGAGAGAGAGTTACAGAGTCCAGACATAACTGAAGTTACAACTTTGATAATATTTACAATTTACAAGAAAGATAAATAGCAAAAATACAAATAGCAATCTTATTTCAAAAGCAAATTCTCTCAATCAGGCATCTTAATCAGTTAAGTCACAGCAATTAAGTCAAAGGTGCAATAATAGCCAATAGCCTCTAAAAATACCACACACAATGACATTTCCTATCAATATCATTTGGTGTTGTAAAGTATTTTGGATTTTTTAATAGACATTTTAACCAATATTTTGAACCACTTACATCTCTGCACCTTAACCTAGTATGAAGAAATGCTGTCCGACACGGCCAACTACACCTGTGTGGCCAAGAACATCGTGGCCAAGCGCAAGAGCTCCACCGCCATGGTCATCGTCTACGGATTTCCCATCAACCAGTGCTCCTCCTGTGACCAAAACAGTGAAGATGGCGGCCGCGACACAACGATCTTTCACCAAAGAAAAAAAAAGAGTGGTGCGCACTGAATGGGTGCTGCTGCCAGATGCTCTCTCATCGAATGCAATTTCTCCATCTGTGAGATCAATAAAGTACCATCTCATCTCATCTCTCCCTTATGCTTGCGGTGCACCACACGTCAAGTGGTAATGGTATAAAATATAAATACAAGCATGTGGTATCGATTATTGTCAATGTGAAAGGCACACACACATTCGGGTGATGACTGTGTGTGGCAGCAGGAGTGAGAGCTGTGGAGAGCGGGCAAACTTCTATTAAATTTAGTAGAAGAAAACTAAATATATGCTTAAAATGATATCACTTTTATTGTGTATTCATGTAGTTTTCACAACAATCAACACAAATCTGCAAGTGAAAGTTGGTATTGTGGCATGCAGTATTTCCTGGAAGTGGATCAAATCCAAAATCACTGGTATTGCCATCAGGATCATTCTGTGTGGTTTCACCCACAGCCTCGCAAAACGGAACTTTTCGAATTTCGATATTTTTTCCCCCAAAATGTCAGGGGCTCTACAAAAGAAGTGTATTGAGTGATCACCTTAAATCGTCTAGATTTGAGTTTATTAGGATACAACCTTGCTGCAGTAGAACCAGGATGTCGATCTGATAAAGGGCCTTTGAGTTATAGCTTCACAAAGATGGGTCCTTCTCGGAAAATCTCAAAAATGAACTTCAATGCACGTCGTTTGTAGAGCACCAAACATTTTGGGGGAAGAAAATCTAATTTTTAGCAGCCTATAAATCTAAAAGCGTATTTCCATTGCTGAGTTACAGCTCTTTAAAAGTGCACACAATCACAAAAGCTACCCGTCAGCAGAAAAGACAGTTACAACACCTTGTTTTGTAAATTGTATTGTATTTTTTGTAAAATATAATAATATTGAGTCATAGAGCAAATAACTTTGCATGTGTTTATTACACATGTGGAGGAGCTAAAAAAAAATCATCCAAAACTAAGAGGGTCACCTGAGAAGATTCAGAGAATTTGGTTGAGTTGGGACAGAATGACCTATCTTGAAAGAACAACAAAATCTTATGTAAGCTTGAAGTCACATGACCCAGGTGACAGTATTTGTAGAGTAATAATACTTTTAAGAGCATTTCTAAACCAGGGATAAAACAAAGCATAGATGAGCGGATTTATACAGGAGTTTGCATACATTAAAAAAGCCATCACAACTTCAAGTGATGCACCCGGTATGTAACCTCCACTGAGCACAACAATATAGTACGGGCAATAACAGATTAGAAAGACCAGCACAAGAACACCCAGGTTTCTGGCAGCTTTGATTTCAGATTTCTTTGACTTTGTGGATTGTAATGTGGCAGTTGTAACATGAGAGCGCATGGCACGGGCCTGGGAGACAGCCACCACAAACACTCTCGTATACAGGACTACAATGATGCAGATGGGAATGAAAAACGTAAAAATAAGGTCAACATCCAACGGTAAGAAAACCACACACTCTCCATGACAAGACCTGTATTTGCCAAAATTGGAAAAGTTGTTGTGCAACATAACAGAAGAATAACCGGCTGAGTACGTCCAGCATACAGAAATCATTATCCTGATGGATTTCAGTCTCAATGTCATTTGGTAGTGCATTGGGTAACAAATGGCCACATAGCGATCCACTGAAATGAGAACCATGCTTATGGCAGAGGCCATGGTGAAAGTAAAGGCTAAGGTAAAATAGAGAGCACATAACAGGTCACCAATGAGCCAACAGCGTTTCCACATAAAAGTGTCAGTCGGGATCACAACAAGACCAATGAAGAAGTCTGACACGGCCAGAGAGAGGAGGATGAAGTTAGTGGGGGAGTGGAGCTGTCTGCAAGTAAGAAAAAATAATTCAGAAAGTTTAGGTTTGTTTTTTATAAACATGTCAGAATATTTTTAGACTTTGCTAGATGACCAAAAAATAACATTGCATAAGCATTGAAAACCTAGTTAGTAACAATGACTTCACCTGAAGTGTGCTATGGAGATGATGACCAGCAGGTTGAGTGCGGTGGTGAGCAGTGAGAGGATGGAGAGCACAGCATAGACAGACACTGCCTCAGACATGTGGGTCTGAGGCTTTCTGCACGAGCTGTTGAGGAGAAGTGGGAAGCAAAGTTCTGACGCCTCATTGTCCATCATCTGAATCACTGGAGTCAGGGAGCAATAATATAATGCTGTCTGCTGTCCTCAGAGGAATCACATCTCAATACGTAAGACCCCATAGGACTCTCCCATTTGCTTTTATTTTAAGTCATTTAAAAAAATATAATGGACAGTTTCATTTGAAGCTAATTCCATTTATAAAATAAGCTGCAAAAAATGACAATAATAATATTAATAGTGATAATAATAATGATAATGCTTAAGTCCTCGCTCAAGGACACGGACAAGCGGCGCCTCCTGGACCTGTCGCTGTCTACAACGTCCTTGTTTTTGGCCCAGACATCCAAGCGCTGGTGGAGTGCATGGAGGCTGCTTCGAAGACGTGGGCTCAGCTGGCTCCACATCTCCGTCTGCAGCAGCAGGGACCCCGGGAATCTACATCTCGGCGGCCGCTCTACAAGCAGAGAGGCATCGCTCCTCTACGTCTCTGGTGCATCCAGCCCCCTGTAGGCCTTCCGGACTAGGACCAGAACAGCAGCGGAGAGAAGAACCGAGACGAGACTGCCGTCCAACCTACGGTTCCAGGGAAAAAGAGGGGAAATTCACTACTAAAGGCAGCCAGGCCTATTACATCACAAAAGAGCATACTTCTGTCCCTGTCTCTGATAACAGCGTGAAGAGATTGCTGGTTTTCAAAGCCTCTACGGCTGTCTGCGGCGCTCAGGGGCCTCACGTGTCGAAAAAGCTTGTCCCACCACTCGTTTGGTGACTACAGGCATGCGCGTAGGGCCTTTTGCGGCCCATGCTACTCTGCACTCTGTCAGATACGTGTCCAGCTCATGTCGGGGTCTCGAGTTTGGCTCTGGTTCCTGGTTTGCCGCATACACTGTGCCCCGAGTCCCGAGCAGTGATTGGCCCAGTGTCGGTGCGGTGCATTCCGTGGCTCCGCCCCGCCCTTGCCGGCGGCTGTCGGTCCTGGGAGAGGTAGGCCACGATGAAGACCCCTCAGTCGCGTCACCAAGCGGAGTCAGCTGGCGGACTCCTAATTGGCCGCGCTGCTGATGCTCGCCCTATAACGTATTTACCTGCTTATATATGGGGAAAGTGCAAGGCAACTCTTTGGAGACAGCAGGGGAAAAAAAGGCCCTTTCAACATGTCACAACTCGTCCCCGGGAGGGGAGTCTATGAGCGGGCCCGCCTCTCCTCTCTCCCACGGACCTGTAGTTCAACCTCTGACACAGTTCGGGTTTGGAAGGGTGCAGAGCTCCTGTTGGTGCCATGGCTCGACAGGACGCTACAGAGGGGCTACGCACTGCAGTTTTCTCAAAGGCCCCCACCTTTCTGCGGTGTGTTCCAGACGCAACGGGGTGGCCCGGACGACATGGCTGCTCTCCAAGGGGAGGTGAACTCTCTACTTCCTTGTCCCCAAGAAGAACGGCGGTGGCCGGCCAATTTTGGACCTTCGCGTCTTCAATGGCTATGTCGCCAAACGGCTGATTGGATGATGTCCGTGGACCTTATGGACGCGTATTTCCACATCCCCATTGCCCTGGAGCACATGAAATTCCTCCAGTTTGCAGTACGGGGGAGGTGCTTCGAGTATCACCGCCTTCCGTTCGGCTACTCCCTGGCCGCACGCACCTTTTTCCAAGTGCGTGGAGGCGGCCCTGAACCCGCTCCGTCGTCTCAGTCTCCAAATACTGAAGAAGAGTGGGGTCTGATGTGTGGCTCTGGTTTGGCAGACCGATAGCCGACCTTTTCGCAAGTGCAGAGAACGCACAGTGCCCACTCTGCTTCTCGCTCAGGTCAACAGATGGGCCTCCTCTCGGGGTGGACGCTTTGGCCGGTCGGCCATGGCCAATCGGTTTCCGATATCCCTTCCCACCTCTCCGACTTATGGCATCTCTACTTCACAGGGTGAGAGCGGAGCGGGTTCTCATTCTTGTGGTGGCCCCGGACAGCCCGAGTGCCAGGTGGTACCCGGACTTGGTGAAAATGGCTCTTGCCCAACCGTGGCCCCTTTCAGACCGGCCAGACGCCCTGGTCCAGGCCAGGGGAGCCCTCCGCCCCGTTGTGGGATCTTCAGGTGGTTCTCAAGGGCCTATCTGGGCCCCCTTTTGAACCCCTTGTACCCCTTGGGCAGACATTGCCTGTTTGTCATACAAGACGGCATTGCTCTTGGCTCTGGCCTCTGTTAAGAGGTCGGGCGATCTGTGCAAACTTTCTTTGCATCCGTCCTGCTTGTCCCTCCCTGCCGACGATGGTCTAATGGAGCTGTGGCCCAACCCGGCCTTCCAGCTCAGTTCATCACGTCCTCCTTCAGGTCCAGGGTGATCAGAGTGAGGCCCTTCTTCTCTCCTCCTCACATTTCTGTGGAGGATGAGCGCCGTCACAGCCTTTGCCAGGTGAGGTTGTTATCTGGATTGGGGTGCCCCTTGTCGCCCCAGCGTTTGGCCCACTGGGTCTGCCTCGCTATTCGCATGGCTTACAAGGCGCAATGGCTGCCACCACCAGCAGTGGTCAGGGCTCATTCCACACTCGCAGCACACGTGGATGTAAAATCTGTCAATATTTGTGAATACGGCCTCTCAAAGAAGCACAGCAGCTACTTCTGGGTTACCTTCGCCTCGCAGGCAGACAAAAAAACATAAAATAAGCATCATGCGGGGTGAGTTTTGTCATTTTTATACTCTGACATGAAAACTAAGATGTGAAGGCAGGAATCTAGACAAAAATCTACACTTCGACCACTGCGTGAAAAATCAATACTTTAACCTGCCGTGTCTCGCCTTAAAATAGGTACAATAAAAGCTAAGGGACGGTTGCTGTGGGCTGAACTGAGGAAGAGCCTCGTCCCCTCCAGCAAAACAGCACGAAAATGGCTGCTGGCAGGAGATTCAAAGATTACTCACAGCAACACTGGAGGCATGTTTTTCAGGAGGGACTGACACATTAACATGACAAAAAGCATAATACCCTCTGGTGTCCCTATTTTAAGATAGGAATACCAACTTTGTTAATGCATAAAATACATAACAATATATTAGACATTAATCAAGCAATTTCTCTGAAGTCAAACTTAACGATTTGGTTGTCTCTGTTTGTTTGAGACAAAGAAAGATTCGAGGTCTGGCGGCTGTTGGTAAAGCCCCTATCTTCCTCTGAGAAGAGCCAGAGTCCCAGCAACTTCTACAGAGGGACTATAGAGAGCATCCTGACCAGCTCCATCACTGTATGGCAAGGCCCCAGCACTGCCTCCTGCTGAAGGAGCCTCCAGCGCATCGTGAGAGCAGCAGAGAAGATCTGTGGAGTCCCTCTCCCTTCAATTAAGGACATGTACTCCACCTGTCTCACCCACAAAGGGGACCCTACGCACCCATCACACAGTGTCTTCAGGGTACGGCCCTCAGGGAGGAGACTGCGGAATCCACAGGTCAGTTCCAGTTGACTGAAGAACAGTTTCATACGCCAGGCTATCAGTAAGCCCTCCCTCTCACTCCCCACCCCCGTTCCACAACAAGGACGAGAGAATGAACTGTTTCGATTAAGGCGAGACACGGCAGGTGAAAGTATTGATTTTTCACGCAGCGGTCGAAGTGGAGATTTTTATCTATTTTCCTCCCTTTACATCTTAGTTTTCATGTCAGAGAATAAAAATGACAAAACTCCCCCGCATGATGCTTATTTTATGATGTTTTGTCTGTGAGGTGGGGGCAACCCGGAAGTAGCTGCTGCGCTGCGTAGAAACGCCGTCTTTCAAGCGGGTATTCATTCACAAATATTGACAGATTTTACATCCACGTGTCCTGCTAAGGGTCCTCGTGATGCCGCTTCCACCCAAATATGGTATTTTTCCTTCTACGAGACGCTGGTGCGGAAAAGCCGAAGAACGGGCCACGCATGCGCAGTCGCTACAAAACTTCAGGGCTGGTTTTCTCTGAATGAGAGAAGCCGCACACGGGCAGCGCCTGAGCCCTTATAGAAGCTCCCACAGACTCCAAACTTTCCAGTCTGAGACCTAGCAATATTTTGAAGTTTTTCAAGTTTTTCATCAATTTTTTAATATCTAATTCCTAGCCTGAGTTATTCAGCTTTGAAACCAAAAAAACAGGCAAAATTTGAGTATTCACAGGTTTTTTCACTGATAACTAAACAAAATATCCAAAATCCTCTCTGAAAAAATCTTAGTTACTAATATGTCAATAAAATAAAACCATAAAATTTTATCTTTATTTAATCATTATTTTGATTTCGTTGCCCAAAATATTGGCAATTTTGGCCATTTTAATGCTCAAAATGCCTTATTTTTTTGTGAAAACATAAAATGACAGAAATAATGCAATACATTTTTTTTCTCATATTTACATCTGTAATGTTCAGCAAAAGTTTCAAATTGATATCTCTACATTTTTTTTTTTTTCCCTATTCACCTTGAATCTTTTCCCTATTCACCTTGAATCTTAGACTATCAAGAGACATTCTGAGAACTGGCCAATCGAGTAATTAAACTGTGGTACAGAGATGAACACATGATCCTTACTGAGATCAAGCAACTCCTGCAACCATTGTTACAGTTGAGCAACAGGCAAACTCATCTGTATCTGTTGTTGAAAACAATATTGATGGGGTTCAAAAGTTGTCAACAGTGCAGCCATTCCCTCATACCTCTCCATGTATTTTTTAATTTTACCAGGTAAGTCTCTCTCTCTCTCTCTCTCTCTCTCTCTCTCTCTCTCTCTCTCTCTCTCTCTCTCTCTCTCTCTATCTCTCTCTCTCTCTCTGAGCACGTAAGGGACAGACTTTTTTTTTTTTTTTACTAATTGTAGATTCAAGTTTAGAGAAATGTGCGCAATCAGTTGCCACCAGTTTGCAGTGAATGGAGTTTAATGTCTTATCAAACGAGAAAAGCAAATATGAAATAATGAAGCTATTGTGAATAGAAATAGATTAGTATGTTGTCAAAAGTCAAGTACATGACAGGCAGCAGCAAACTGGGATAAAAGGCAGTTGTACAGTTGCTTTATTTAAAAACAATTTCAACATATTGAATACCACTAGCAGGACAACACCTGCTGGTGGTCCCCAGGACCAAAACAAAGCAGTGGAATGATCGTTCCTTCTCAGTGGCTGGTCCTCAGCTCTGGAACACTCTGCCTCTTGAGTTACGAGCCATCACTGACCTGACACTGTTTAAAGCTAGGTTGAAAACATACTCCCCTTCTGGAACCGCCACCTTAACGTGGTGGAGGGGTTTGAGCACCCGTATGATCCTGGGGGCTCTGTTGTCGGGGGCGTCGTGCCCCTGGTAGGGTCTCCCATGGCAAAGGTCCAAGGTGACGGGTCAGACAAAGAGCGGTTCAGAAGCCCCTTATGAGAGACCAACAGGCCCGGGTTGAAACGTGAGGCCATCCTTCCGTGGACCCACCACCTGCAGGAGGAGCCATAAGGGGCTGGTGCAACGTGATCTGGGCAGCTGCCCCCACGACCCGGCAACGGACATGTGGAAGAAAATGGATGGATGGATGAAAACATACTTCTTTAGATCTGCTTTTAACTGCTAATTGCACATGTGAAATGTATATGTTTTATCTATTCTGTGTTGAAATTGTTTTTATTACATTGCACTTATAAAAAGCACTTTGGTTCAGCAGGTGCTGTTGTAAAGCACTATACAAATAAAGGTTGATTGATTATCAAACTTTAACAAAATAACAGAACAAATAAATGAACTGAACCCTGAATGAACACCTAAATCTCACATAAAAATTAAGTCACAAGTCAAAGTGACAGTATTTGTAGAGTAATAATACTCTTTATAGCCTTTCTAAACCAGGGATAAAACAAGGCATAGATGAGCGGATTTATACAGGAGTTTATGTATATCACAAAAAACATCTCCATTTCAAGTGACGCCCCCACAATGTCAATCAATCAATCAAAGTTTATTTGTATAGCACCTTACAACAACACAAGGAAGACCAAAGTGCTTCACAGACAGATAAAACAATATTAAAAAATCAATCAATAAAACAAGTGCGATCTAAGTCTTAAAAGCTAGTTTGAAAAGATGTGTCTTCAATCTAGACTTAAAGAGGGACAGCTCAGTGAGAACACGCAGACTGAGGGGCAGGCTGTTCCACAGTTTTGGCGCTACAACCCTGAAAGAACGATCGCCCCACTGTTTGTACCGGGACCTGGGCACGTCCAGAACCATTTGATCGGCAGACCGGAGAGTTCTGCTGGGGCGATGTACGGTCACCAACTCAGTCAGATATAACGGAGCGAGACCATGAAGGGCTTTAAAAACAAACATTAAAATTTTGAAATCAATCCGAAAACGGACCGGGAGCCAGTGCAGGGAGGAGAGGACGGGAGTGATGTGGCTGTGTCTGGATGAACCGGTGAGAAGACGGGCTGCTGCATTCTGCACTAACTGTAACCGGTGGAGTGACGACTGTGGGAGGCCGGAGTAGAGAGTGTTGCAATAGTCCAACCGAGAACTGATAAACGCGTGCATTGCCTTCTCCAGGTCTTGGCGCGAGAGAAAGGGTTTAACTTTGCTCAAAAGGCGCAGCTGGAAAAAACTGGCTTTGACAACAGCATTTATTTGTTGTTTAAAATTCAGCTCGCGGTCAAAGATGACTCCCAGGTTCCGAACTGCATCGCGAACTGGACCCATGACCCTGGAATGAAATTGAAGGACATCCCCGGAACCAAAAAGAACAAATTCAGATTTGGCTTCGTTCAGGTGGAGAAAGTTCTGAGCAAGCCATAGTTTAATGTCCAAAAGGCAGCTATGGAGTGATTCGAGAGCAGAGGCAGTGTTGGGGAGTACCGGTAAATAGATCTGGACGTCATCAGCATAAAGGTGGAAGGACAAATTATGTTTAGAAATGATGGACCCGAGCGGAAGCATGTACAGTGAGAATAGGACCGGGCCAAGGATGGAACCCTGAGGCACCCCAGATGACAGCGGGGCAGAAGAGGAGGAATAATCGTCGACCATCACAGCAAAGCTCCGGTCAGTCAGGTAAGACCTGAACCACTGCAGGGCCATGCCCTGAACACCAACATGCTCCGCCAGCCGGGAGAGGAGAACTGCGTGGTCCACGGTGTCGAACGCCGCAGTCAGGTCCAGCATCATTAAAAGCACTGGCTGCTTCAAATCCAAACACAGCAAAATGTCATTGTGGACTTTAAGCAGGGCTGACTCTGTACTGTGACGGGATCTGAAGCCCGATTGAAATTTCTCCAGGATTGAATTATTTTCTAAAAAGGTCTGCATTTGAATAAAAACAAGTTTCTCTAAAACCTTTGACAAAAATGGTAGGTGAGAGACAGGTCGAAAATTCGACAGAGCAGCAGGATCAAGATTAGGTTTTTTTAATAGTGGCCTAACCACAGCATGCTTGAAAGCTGCAGGAACAGATCCAGTGCTGAGGCTGCTATTAAACAGAGCGAGAAGGTAGGGGCCAACTGTGTCAAAAACATCTCTGAGAACTTTGGATGGAATGATATCTAGAGGACAGTTTGTGGGTCTCGTCCCCTGAACCACCTCAGAGAGGAGAGACAGTGTTACAGGCTCGAACTCTTTGAGAACAGCAGGGGGCAGTGGAGGAGTATAAAAAACAACAGAGTGAGCATTACAGCCAATGCCCATCCTCACTGATGCCACTTTGTCCACAAAATGCTTCTGGAACCTTTCACATGTCGATTCAGAAACATTCTTCAGCACGCTGCCAGAAGGACTAATTACAGACTGTATGGTGTTAAAGAGCACCCTAGGGTTGCTAGAGCTGGAGGAGACAATGTTCGACAGATATTGGCATTTCGCCTCCCTGACTGCCTTTTGGTAGCTAGCAAGGCTCTCCCTCAGGATCTCCATAGACACCTGAAGCCTGTCCTTCCTGTACCTGCGCTCAGCCTGTCTGCATTGCTGCCTCAGGGCTCGGGTGGTTTCATTGAGCCACGGGTCTGGCTTGATTTTAGTAGATTTGCACCTAAATGGTGCAATACTGTCCAAGATGGCAGTGCAGGTGGAGTGGAAGGAGGAAACAGCATCATCTGGGCAGACAGGGGAAGCCACAACTGTCTCTGTGTACAGAGCAGAGGTCTTAAAGGCAGTGGCGAACTGAGCAGGGGTGGAGGAGGAAATGATGCGGCGGCGGGAGGGTGCAGTGAGGGGGTTGGATGCAGAACGGGGTGCCGAGAAATTAAAAAGAATTGGGAAATGATCTGAGATGCATGTCCGAGATATTTCCTGTAGTACTACAGGGAGTCCATGTGAGATGATAAGGTCCAGTGTGTGGCCAAGATTATGTGTGGGTTCATGTACTGATTGTGGCATGTCAAAGGTGTTTAACAAGCAGAGGAACTCAGATGCTAAAGGGTTTGATGGACAGCACACATGAATGTTAAAATCCCCACAAATTATGATGTTGTCATATGATGGGACAAACTCGGCCAGAAATTCTGAGAACTCAGATATAAAATCTTTGTTATGCTTTGGAGGGCGATATACAATGGCACACAAAACAGGGGTGACTGACTCAAATAAAAAGAGCTGCAGTTCAAAACTACTGTAGGCATTGGTGGGCAGTAAGCGACAAGTGTATGTATGTTTATACACAGTAGCCAGGCCACCACCACGGCCGGAGACCCGCGGTGTACTGAGGTATAAATATCCAGGTGGGAGGAGCTCAGTGAAGGCGCTGTTATCGCCACATTTCTGCCAGGTTTCCGTCAGAAAGCAAAAATCCAGATCGTGCGTAGTAATGAAGTCGTTTACGATGAAAGTCTTGTTAGAGAGTGAACGGACGTTAAGAAGCGCTGCAGAGACAGATCCACAACTGTCAGGCTCCGAGACAGCGCGGACCAGCGGGCGGAGATTCTCCTGCGTGCACCGCCGACTCCGGATCCTGGCGGGCCGGCAACACGGAGGGGAGTGCCCGGTGTCAGGGCTAGCTGGACGTAGCCACCGATAGCAAAGCTGGAGGGGACGCTGGATGCCGAGGCTGCAAGGGACCGCTGTCCAGTTGCAAAAGTGTCTAGGATTATCCGTACCGGTGGAGGCAAGGTAAGCCTTGATTCTGACAGAGATCCCGCCTCTCTTTCCTCGTTTTCTGCGCCTCTTGTTGCGAGGCAACACGCTCACAGGACGCTGCAGAAAGGGTGGGACAGACTCGAGGACAGGTGGCGGTGTCTTGGAATGTCCATCAAAGGCTTGAACGGGCAGATTGTTTGCAGAATCCCGGATCTTTAACAGTGTTAGGCGATCATAGACCAACAGTGATGTAACATTTTCAAAGAAAAGCGCTAAAATCAGCAGAAAAGTCAACAGACTTAGCAGGGACTGACGGCGAACCATACACAGTGGCGCCATCTTGAGTCTTACAATGTATCCTCCACTGAGCACAACAATATAGTACGGGCAATAACAGATTAGAAAGACCAGCACTAGAACACCCAGGTTTCTGGCAGCTTTGATTTCAGATTTCTTTGACTTTGTTGATTGTAATGTGGCAGTTGCAACATGAGAACGCATGACACGGGCCTGGGAGACAGCCACCACAAACACTCTTGAATACAGGATTACAATGATGCAGATGGGAATGAAAAACATTAAAATGAGGTCAGCTTCCAATGGTAAGAAAACAACACACTCTCCATGGCAAGACCTGTATTTGCCTAAATTGATAAAGTTGTCGTGAAACATAACAAAAGAATAACAGAAAGCGTAAGCCCAGCATACAGAAATCATTATCCTAACAGATTTCAGATTGATTCTTCTTTGGTAGTGCATTGGGTAACAAATGGCTACATAGCGATCTACTGAAATGAGAACCATGCTTAAGGTAGAGGCCATAACAAAAGAATTGGCAAAGGTAAAATAGAGAGCACATAACAGGTCGCCTAAGAACCAACAGCGTTTCCACATAAACGTCTCAGTCGGGAGCACAACAAGACCAATGAAGAAGTCTGACACAGCCAGAGAGAGGAGGATGAAGTTAGTGGAGGAGTGGAGCTGTCTGCAAGTGAAAGAAAAGAATTTAAGTTAGTTTGTTTTATCGCTAATTTAGAAGGCTTGAATACTGTAACTTAAACTTAAAGAAAAATGTCAATACAGGTTGCAAAAAAGAAACTAGATTACAATCTAGTTTTGCCAGACAGTAACACTTGCAACATTATCACACAAGCATTGAAAACTTAGTTAGTGACAATGAGTTCACCTGAAGTGTGCTATGGAGATGATGACCAGCAGGTTGAGTGCGGTGGTGAGCAGTGAGAGGATGGAGAGCACAGCATAGACAGACACTGCTTCAGACATGTGGGTCTGAGGCTTTCTGCACGAGCTGTTGAGGAGAAGTGGGAAGCAAAGTTCTTCCTCCTCCTCGTCCATCATCTGACTCACTGGAGTCAGGGAGCAATGATATAATGCTGTCTGCTGCCCTCAGAGGAACAACAATACGTAAGATCCCATTGGACTCTCCCAGGTTTCAAGTCTTTTATTTTTAATAGAATGGTCTTTTTCATTTGAAACTAATTCCATTTATAAAATCAGCACCACAAAATTACACTTAGAATATTAATAGTGATAATAATAATAATGATAATAATAATAATGCTTAAAATAAAATATAGCCAACTGCCCCGCCCAGAGCAAAGCGGTTCTACTGCGTCCTAAATCTTAGATTACTCATATGCCCTATTTGCACGGGATTAGTTTTACCTAGGACCACATGCGATTTGTAATAATCACGGAGAATGTCTGTGATGTTAAACCTGTGCGAATGCGCCAGTTCAGTGATTTACTTTAAGTAAAAATTGACAAATTGACCTACTATATTTTGCTGAACTCCGAGATCCTGTGATAAAACTAATCCAATGCGAATAGGCATGTCTGTGATTTGGACAGAAACGGGGAGGATCTGACACGTGATGAGGCTTTTTTTTTGTTTCCTGTGCGCATTTTTATTTGCTTTTGATGAAGAATGGAGGTGGCATTAGAGCGTTTAAACCAGTGGTTTCGTTAGGCATAATTTTACTCTGTCTGTCATTAATTCAACTCTCATTACATTCGTTTTTGGTGAGATTTAGTTATTTCAATTAGGAATAACCAGAGATTGCAGAATAAATTGAGCTAAACTAAACAAAATTTCAGAACACAATCATAAAGCACGAATTTGCAACACACACGTTTTAAAACTTGTGCGTAAAAGTCTCATAGGACGAGTTACTCAGAGCATCCTCTGCTCGTCAATATTAAGCCTCAGATTTCAATATTAGAAATTATAGAGCTTATTATTTGCATTTCCTCGTTTTCAACTTAATGTTTAAGAAACACAGAGGGCCAACGGAGTGATATTCAGCGGTTCCAGCGTCATTGATGCACCCGGTTCAGTGCTTACCTTCGCCTCTCTCCCCTCACCCTCCCCTCACCCTCCCCTTTCCCTCCGCTCTCTGGGCTTCGTGCATTTTATCCAAAGTCCTTGCGCTCTCAGCTACGACGTTAGCTGCATCATGTTGGCCTTTTGGCTTCAGTAAAAGGCTGTTTTAAAGGCAAAATGCAAAGAGAAACCACGCGGTGTTCTGCATGTTGGTGCGCTTCAGAGAGAGCCAGGCTGCGAGTTTATGTCACTCCAACTACACATTCACAACCAACTACAGTTAAACATCTTTTACGGAGAATGTCCATAGTAAGAAACTAAAGCAGCTATAACAACAAAAAGGCTTGTTTACGACTGACCTATCACTGTGAAGCTCCATCACAACCTGTTTCCACGTGTTTTGATTTATAGCACAAATCAATAGAGACATTACTATCCCACACTGCTGCAAATAGTCACATTCTTTCACAAATCTTTTAACAAATTTGAAAACTTGGCGGACATGGTACCTGTATGAAAGGACAAGATCGCGAATACAAGCGGCCGAAATGAGTTTCCTTCGCAGGGTGGCTGGGCGCACCCTTCGAGATAGGGTGAGGAGCTCAGTTACCGGGGAGGAGCTCGGAGTAGAGTCGCTGCTCCTTCACGTCAAAAGGAGCCAGCTGAGGTGGCTCGGGCATCTGTTCCGGATGCCTCCTGGTCGCCTCCCGCGGGAGGTGTTCCAGGCATGTCCTAGTGGGACAAGGCCTCGTGGAAGACCCAGGACATGGTGGTGGGACTATGTCTCCGAGCTGGCCTGGTGGTGCCCCGGAGTCCCCCCAGAACAGCTGGAGGAGGTGTACGTGGATCGATCGGTAAATCGAGAGCTTTGCCTCCCGACTCAGCTCCCTCTTCACCACGACAGACCGATACAGCGACCGCATCACTGCTGACGCTGCACCGATCCGTCTGTCGATCTCACGCTCCATCCGTCCCTCACTCGTGAACAAGACCCCGAGATACTTGAACTCCTCCACTTGAGGTAAGGACTCCCCACCGACCTGAAGAGGGGAAGCCACCTTTTTCCGGTGGAGAACCATGGCCTCGGATTTGGAGGTGCTGATCCTCATCCCGGCCGCTACACACTCGGCTGCAAACCGCCCCAGTGCGCGCTGAAGGTCCTGGTTCGTTGAAGCCATCAGAACAACATCGTCCGCAAACAGCAGAGATGAGACTCTGAGGCTCCCAAACCGGACGCCCTCCGGCCCCTGGCTGCGCCTAGAAATTCTGTCCATAAAAGTAATGAACAGAACCGGTGACAAAGGGCAGCCCTGGCGGAGACCAACACGCACCGGGAACAGGTCTGACTTAATGCCGGCAATGCGAACCAAGCTCCTGCAGCGGTCATACAGGAAACGGACAGCCCTTAGCAGAGGGCCCCGGACCCCATACTCCCGGAGCACCCCCCACAGGGCACCACAAGGGACACGGTCGAACGCCTTCTCCAGATCCACAAAACACATGTGGACTGGTTGGGCGAACTCCCACGAACCCTCGAGCACCCGATGAAGGGTATAGAGTCGGTCCAGTGTGCCACGACCAGGACGAAAACCGCATTGTTCCTCCTGAATCCGAGGTTCAACTATCGGCCGGATCCTCCTCTCCAGCACCCCGGAATAGACCTTACCGGGGAGGCTAAGGAGGGTGATTCCTCTGTAATTGGAACACACCCTCCGGTCCCCCTTCTTAAAGAGAGGGACCACCACCCCGGTCTGCCAATCCAGGGGCACTGTCCCCGACCGCCACGCGATGTTGCAGAGACGTGTCAGCCAAGACAGTCCTACAACATCCAGAGACTTAAGGTACTCAGGGCGAATCTCATCCACCCCCGGAGCCTTACCACCGAGGAGCTTTCTCACGACCTCGGTGACTTCAGCCCCGGTGATGGGCGAGCCCACCTCCGAGTCCCCAGCCTCTGCTTCCTCATCGGAAGACGTGACGACGGGATTGAGGAGGTCCTCAAAGTACTCCTTCCACCGCCCGACAACATCCCCAGTCGAGGTCAGCAGCCCCCCACCCGCACTGTAAACAGTGTTGGTGAAGCACTGCTTCCCCCTCCTAAGGCGCCGGATGGTTTGCCAGAATCTCTTTGAGGCCGACCGATAGTCTTCCTCCATGGCCTCCCCGAACTCCTCCCAGACCCGAGTTTTTGTCTCTGTGACTGCACGAGCTGCAGCACGCTTGGCCTGCCGGTACCTCTCAGCTGCCTCAGGAGTCCCACAAGCCAACAAGGCCAGGTAGGACTCCTTCTTCAGCTTGACGGCATCCCTTACTTCCGGGCGCCACCACCGGGTTCGGGGATTGCCGCCGCGACAGGCACCAGAGACCTTACGGCCACAACTACGAGCAGCCGCATCGACAATGGAGGAGGAGAACAGAGTCCACTCGGACTTCATGTCCCCTGCCTCCCCATGAATCTGGGTGAAGCTCTTCCGGAGGTGGGAGTTGAAGACCCCACTGACAGAGGGATCCACCAGACGTTCCCAGCAGACCCTGACAACACGCTTGGGCCTGCCAGGTCTGACCGGCTTCCTCCCCTGCCAGCGGATCCAGCTCACCACCAGGTGGTGATCGGTTGACAGCTCAGCCCCTCTCTTCACCCGAGTGTCCGAGACACGCGGCCGGAGGTCAGACGACACAACTACAAAGTCGATCATCGACCTCCTGCCTAGGGTGTCCTGGTGCCACGTGCACTTATGGACACCCTTGTGCTCGAACATGGTGTTCGTTATGGACAAACCGTGACTAGCACAGAAGTCCAATAACAGAACACCACTCGGGTTCAGATCGGGGAGGCCGTTCTTCCCAATCACTCCCCCCAGGTCTCACTGTCGTTACCCACGTGGGCGTTGAAGTCCCCCAGCAGAACAATGGAGTCCCCAGTCGGAGCACTATCTAGTACCCCTCCCAGGGACTCCAAGAAGGCCGGGTACTCTGCACCGATGTTGGGCCCGTAGGCCGAAACAACGGTGAGAGACCTGTCCCCGACCCGGAGGCGTAGGGACGCGACCCTCTCGTCCACCGGGGTGAACTCCAACACGTGGCGGCTGAGCTGGGGGGATATGAGCAAACCCACCCCAGCCCGCCGCCTCTCCCCGCGGGCAACTCAAGAAAAATGGAGAGTCCAGCCTCTCTCCAGGAGTTGGGATCCGGAACCCAAGCTGTGCGTGGAGGTGAGCCCGACTATATCTAGCCGGTATCTCTCAACCTCCCGCACAAGCTCAGGCTCCTTCCCCCCCAGCGAGGTGACGTTCCATGTCCCGAACGCCAGAAGCTGTGCACGTGGACCAGGTCGTCGAGGCACCTGCCTCTGACTGCCACCCAGTCCTCTCCGCACCCGACCCCTACGGATCCCTCTGCGGGTGGTGGGTCCACAGGAGGGCGGGCCCACGTCGTCCCTTCGGGCTGTGCCCGGCCGGGCCCCGTGGGCAGAGGCCCGGCCACCAGACGCTCGCGTTCGGGCCCCAACCCCAGGTCTGGCTCCAGGGTGGGGCCCCGGCTGCGCCATGCCGGGCGACGTCACGGTCCTTGAATGTCGTACGTCCATGAGGGTCTTCTGAACTGCTCTTCGTCTGACCCGTCACCTCGGACCTGTTTGCCATGGGAGACCCTACCAGGGGCATAAAGCCCCAGACAACATAGCTCCTCGGATCATTCGGGCACTCAAACAACCCCACCACGTTAAAGTAGCAGTTCACGGGGTTGTATGAATTTGTGTCACACTATATCTGCAAACTGAAGCATATTTTTAAATTTAACTTAGGGTTGAAAATACTTTTAGTTTGTCCAAGTACTTTGGATAACCTTTGGTTCCTCACTTCTCTAGATCTTCTTCACCAGGTTTTCCTAGATAGAGATAGAAAAAGCACATGTTGCTGAATTATGGAGTTTAAAGGATCTATATCATGCTATTTTAGCCATTCCAAAGTTAAGTATAGGCATTTATATGAATGATTGTACCTCTACCGCTATTGAGCACTCATTTTTGTGATAAATACAGTGCCTCTCGTGAGTATTCATACACCTTGAACTTTTGCACATTTTGTCATGTTTACAACCCTAAACATGAAGATTTATTTTGATTTTTTCACTGAACGTTCACACACAAGTAACAGACAACTGTGAAGTGAAAGCAAAATGATACATGATTCTGTTAATTTTCAAAAAATAGAAAAGTGAAAAGTGGGGCGTGCATAAGTATTCATACAGCATTTTCTGAGTGCATTAAATTGCCTTTAAAACATTTCTAATGACTCCAGAATGTTCACACCTTGGCCTAACGGTTAAATAGAGGCCACCTGTGTGTAATCTACTCTCAGTTTAATTTCAGCTGTTCTTTTAGGCCCTCAGAGCTGTGGTCGGAGTGTATTGGTCACTGAACAGCATAATGAAGGTCAAGGAGCACCAGAGAGGTCAGGGATAAAGCTGTGGAGAAGTTAAAAGCAGCCTTAAGTTATACAAAGATTTCCCAAGATTTGAACATCTCCCGGAGCACTGTTCAATCCATTGTTCGGAAATGGAAAGAGTATAGCACCACTGCCAACTTACCAAGGCGTGGTCCTCCACCTAAAATATCAGAGCGAACAAGGAGAACACTGGTCAGAAAGGCAACCAAGTGCCCCAAGATAACTCTGGAGGAGCTGCGAAGTCCTGCCGCTGAGCTGGGGGAATCTGTACATGGGACAACTATAAGTCATACTGTACACAAATCTGGCCTTCATGGACGAGTGGAAGAAGAAAGCCATTATTGAAAGGAGGCCAAAAGAAATCCCGTTTGAAGTTTGCTAGAAGTCATATGGAGGACACAGCTCCATGTGGAAGAAGGAGCTTTGGTCAGATGAGAGAAAAATGTAACTTTTTGGCCCAAATGCAAAACGTTATGTATGGAGAAAATCTGACACTGCTCATCGTCCTGAGTGCACCATCCCCAGTGTCAAATATACGGGGGGGAGCATCATGATGTGGGGCTGCTTTTCCTCAGCGGGGACTGGGGAGACTGTAAGAATAGTTGGGAAGATGGATGGAGCCAAATACAGAGACATTTTGGAGGAAAACCTGCTGGAGTCAGCAAGAGAACTGAGGCTGGGGCGGAGATTTACCTTCCAGCTGGACAATGACCCGGAGCACAAAGCTAAATCTTCAATGGAATGGTTCAATAAAAACATATTAATGTGTTAGAATGGCCCAGTCAAAGTCCTGACCTAAATCCTATTGAAAATCTGTGGAAAGGTCTGAAAACTGCTGTTCACAAACGCTCTCCTTCTAATGTGACAGAGCTGGAGTTGTTTTTTAAAGATGAATGGGCTAAAACGTCAGTCTCTACATGTGCAAATCTTGTAGAGTCAAACCCCAAAAGACTTTCTGCTGTTATTACAGCAAAAGGGGGTTCCACAAAGTATTCATTCATCTGTATGAATACTTATGCAAGCCCCACTTTTCACTTTTCTATTTTTTGAAAAATAACAGAATCATGTATCATTTTGCTTTCACTTCACAGTTGTCGGTTACTTGTGTGTGAACGTTCAGTAAAAAAATCAAAATAAAATCTTCACGTTTAGGGTTGTAAACATGACAAAATGTGCAAAAGTTCAAGGTGTATGAATACTCACGAGAGGCACTGTATAAGTGTTTTCTGGAGGTATTTTTCAAACCCGGAAGACACAACGCTTCGATTCAGTTAACTCCGCCCCCTCTCTCCGCACATACAACTTTACCGTAATATAAATAAACAGCAATAAGTGAAGATACTTCACAATGCAGTTATAAGGAGTTGACATCTGCAACACAGCTTCATAAATGGCCAACACACAAGCTAATATGCTAACACACAAGCTAATATGCTAACACATGTTTGGACTGACTTACCGCTCTGGTCCATCGCTGTTTACATTATGGGACTTGCGTTGGTTATAAAAGTTAATCCACTTTGGTTCTGGTGAAGGTTCACCAAACATCCATCAAAGACAGTCACAGAAAAACAATATTTTGGTGATAGTCGCTGAATCCCGGAGAAAAAAACAGCTAGACGAGTGGCCTCTTCTTGAAAAAGGTTGAATAAACTCCCGTCCTCGTAGCCAAACGCGCTTCTTTTTCTCCGTGACATTGTCGTTAGGTAAGAATAAAGAACAGGTGTGTCCAGAGTAGGTTATAACGAGCTCCATCTTCAGCTGCAGCGCAAACATGACTGATCAGTTCAGACGCTCAGGGGATGTGTTTGTTTTGGCCTCAGCTGACCTGGAAGCACCTCGGGCACATCCTTTTTTTTTTTTTCTCTTTGCATCTCTCTTACAACAGAAATAATGAAAACGCTGTTTTACAAATTAAAATCCGGCCGTAAGCATAGAATTAATACATTACATTACAGACGTCGAGCACTTCCGTTCCGCTGTGACGACACAACTGAACACTCAGTCGTTCACCAGGAGAGGGCGGCGCAGCTGCTCAGAGAGCAGGATTTAGGAGGATTACTGAGAGCTGCGTGAATGAAGCCACAAACCACTCTGGGGGTGTAAAAATAAAGGAAACAAAAAAAAAAAAAAAAATGAAAAGGATGTGCCCGAGGTGCTTCCAGGTCAGCTGAGGCCAAAACAAACACCCCTGAGCGTCTGAACAGACTTCATGTTTGCACTGCAGCTGTGAAGATGGAGCTCGTTGTAACTTACTCTGGACACACCTGTTGTTTTTCCTTGCCTAACGATAATGTCATGGAGAAAAAGAAGCGCGTTTGGCTACGTGGACAGGATTATATATACAGTCTATGGTTCCTAAAGAGGCCACTCCTCAGTAGTTGTTTTTTTCTCCGGGATTCAGCGACTATCACCAAAATATTGTTTTTCTGTGACTGTCTCTGATGGATGTTTGGTGAACCTTCGCCAGAATCAAAGTCGATTAACTTTTATAACCAACGCAAGTCCCGTAATGTAAACAGCGATGGAGCAGAGTGTGAGTCAGTCCAAACGCGTGTTAGCTTGTGTGTTAGCCATTTATGAAGCTGTGTTGCAGATGTCAACTCCGTATAACTGGCGGGACGTCACAATGGAGGGTTGTCGGAATGACAGGGTTTCGGTTTGGAGGGCTGTTGGAATAAGGGATCAACGCCATGTTTTTCTGTGTGCTGTATCTGGCAAGTTTCTACATTTTTTATCTTTATTTTGATCAATGGCAACGCAGAGATCAAGATCCTATTTGCAAACCAGACAGGGATTTTTCCGGAGGAGCCGGAGGGTACAAAGACTAAGACCCTTGGTGCACATGTTTGACGAGTAGCATTTTGGCTGATGTGGCACGGTGAAGCTACCAAGCCAATGCTGCATGGTGCACACCAGACATGCAGTTTTGGATACGATCAGAACTACAGGAGGACTGGGATACGATGGATATGTTGCCTCTGGACTTCCTTGATGAGAAACAGGACTTTTCATCAGGATTTTGGCAAAATGGAATCATCGATCTGACAGCATCTGGCACACGGAGGGCTCCCTGATGCATGTCACATTAAAATGCAGATAGGTGTGGTGGTGTTGTGGCACTTGAAGGCGCGTGTAGTTTGTTCACAAAAAAGTGTTGTTTTGGAGTCAGTTGTTTCAGATAATGGATTGAACAAATGATACACGGATTAATATGGTACTATAAGAATGGTACAGTGTAAGCCGTGGTTATCAAAGTGAGGAGTGCTAACAAAACAACGTAGAGTTACAGTAAAGCTTACCTGTGCTGCTGGCTCTGATGAAGTAGGTCTCTTTAGAGTAAGGATCACATTAGTTTTAGTGTCAGTGTACTTATTAATCCACATTCAAATAAGCTCTTGTTTTGAAAGCAGTCATCTAAAAAGTGCCTGAACAAACATAGCAGATCCTTGTGGGACGAGGGTGGCTTCCAAAGTTGAACTCCAACCATTGTTGATTGTTGTATTGTTTAATCCTTGGGAAGTGTAAAAAGAGGGCTGTTTTCTTCGCATCCAAAATTACATTTTAAAGGATCTGTATGTATGCTATTTTGTCCATCACAAAGTAAAGTAAAGGCATTTATATGATATATTGTACCTCTACCACTATGGAGTACTATTTTTTGTGAGAAATATAAGTATTTTCTGGGGGTATTTAGCAAACTCGGAAGACACAATGCTTCAATTCAGTTAACTCCGCCCCCTCTTTCTGAGCTAATCCACCCATGCATTATTATCAGTAAAATAAATATAAATATCACAGCAATAAGTGAAGTTATTTCACAATGCAGTTGACCTCTGCAACACAGCTTTGTAAATGGCTAACACACATTTTGACTCACCGCTCTGTCCTGGCCGCTACCTCACATTATGGGACTCACGTTGGTTATAAAGGTTAATCCACTTTGATTCTGGTGAAGGTTCCCCAAACATCCATCAATAGTCGCTGAAACCCGGAAAGAAATTCCAACTTCTGGCGAGTGGCCTCTTCTTTAGGAAGGTTGAGAAAAGTATGACAAACGCACATCCGTGACATTATCGTTACGTAAGAGAAAAGTACAGGTGTCCTGAATAGTTTAGAAAGAGCTCCTTATTCACAACGTTCAGTGCAAACATGACATGTGTACAGACGCTCAGGGGTGCGTTTGTTTTGCGTTTGTTTTCAGCGCTGACCTGGAAGTGGAATTATTATTATTATTTAAAAAGCTGTTTATAAAATCTATATATTAAAATCAGGCCGTAAGGCATTACATTACAGAGGCCGGGCTCTTCCTGTTTAACACTATGAAAAACGTCAGTGTCACAACTCAGTCGTTTACTGGGAGAGGGTGGAGCAGCTGCTAAGAGAGCAGGATTCAGGAGGATTGCTGAGAACTCGTGAATGAAGCCAAACACCACTCTGGGGGTGGTTTTGATAAGAAAAGAGCATAACAACATGGCTAAAAGCTCTAAAAAGTCGATTTTGCATGATATAGGACCTTTAAGAAGTAAAGACAGGTACGTAGCTGCTACGGTGAGCAGAGTAGACCGATCGACGCACACTAGAGATGCACGTTTTTATTTACAGCGGGCCGCGCTGTAATTTAAACCCGACCCACCCGACCCGGAGAGTTTACAGGAAGGTGCACACTGTCGTTGTGTCCTTGGGCAAGACACTTCACCCACATTGCCCCCAGTGTCTGCGTACATTGGTGTATGAATGAGAATATGAATGGGTGAGTGGATCCTTGCTGTAAAGCGCTTTGAGTGCCTAATGTAGGTGGAAAAGCGCTATATAAGTTGAGACCATTTACCATTTACCATAAGCACTCGATGCTTTGTTTTGCTACTTACTGCACCGCTGAGGAACCGTTGAAATCGCGAATGGACTTATCGGGAAAAAAGGAGCAGAAACTATCATGAGACTTTACTTCCACCACGTCATGGACGAGTCTTTCTGTCAAGTAAACAGAGTTTGGACTAAAGTGGAGCAGCTTTACCTGACGCTAAAAAGTTGCCCTCCTCAGGTTAGTAAGATGCTGTGTCTTTTATATTAGTTTCACCTTGCCTCTTGTTGATGCATTACTTTCATCACATGCACGTGTCATTATGTGCTTGGTCACGGCTATTGTGACGCATTTGTAGCGGTGATCAAAGTCATACAGAAGCGATAGACCAGGTGACATCTAAACATAACATGCTATGGCACGTTTACCCCTTAAAACTAAACATTCAACTAAACACAGTCGACTTTTGTGGCATTTATTGATAAGAATGCACTGTATATAGTAAGCCAACAATATAAGGACAAAAAAAAAAAGTGCGCTTTGTAACCCGACCCACCCGCACCCGAAGTTTGCTGTAATTTTGAGGTACCCGACTGATTCCGCGGGCCCCGTGGGTTGACCGCGGGTTTCGGGTCGACCCGCGCATCTCTAAGGCACACTTCTCTCTCAGGTGTTTGCTGATTGCGACTGCAGCTGTTTGGTCGGAGGTCCATCCTAGAAGCGGGGGGAGGGGAGCAAGTTTTTTATTATGAAGGAATGTGTTGTTTTCCACTCGTCACCTTAAAATAATAGACAAGTATCAACCTCATGTAACTTTCCTGTTGTCTTTACCTTCTGTCGTAGCAACACACTTCTCTGCATGTTCAAAACTGGAAGAGAGGTCAGGAAGTCAACGATACTGCACTATCAGCTAATAACACACACCAGATATAGATGACCATGATTCAGGAGGTTCAATCAAGAAGATTTATTTCCCTAACAAGTCATCTAATACAGAGCTCTGCTTCCCAGTCCCTGACAATCGAATCTCTTAGCCCCCATCCGCACCGGAGGAGACTGAGGTCATAGTGAAGTCAGAGTATTCATATATTCATGAGCCTAGGCTACGTGTAGTTGTTTCCATTGGTTGGTAATTTTGTTGCTCCTCCCTCATCACCATTTTATTATATGATATGGTGTGGCATTTTTGTACATCGCTGGGTGTGCTTATCTGATATTTCCCACACTGTGGCCTTGGTTTTAGGACACTTCGTACACACTTTGGTACTTTCCACTGGACCTTGGCTGTAACAGAGAACTCAAAAACACTTTGCATACATTGTAATATAATACGCTAAAGAGCCATAGAAACGAAAAGCTCGCAAATAAATTTTATAATTCTTCAATCCCCCTTCTGATCTCCGTCAGAGATCATTTCACCTGTTAGTTGATAAACGTACAACCTGCACCGAGGAGGGACTCCTCGTCTCCATGCCGGTAGTACCACCACCATAAGTCCACTCTCGCCATTGCATACTCAATCAATTGAACAGCGCTTTCAAAGTTGTTTCTCTCATCCCACGAGTAGTCTCCCGACACGAACCTTTCCCACCGGAAAGTGAGCGGGCCGGAGAATGTGACTCTACATTCCATATCCTGGGTGCCAAAGGCACCGTCTCTGATTTTCACATAAATGAACATCTGCAAAACAAAGCACAGCAAAGCAACATTTCCAACATTGGTTACATCATACCACCGTCAACTGGAGACTCAAAGATTTTCCCGGAGGGCCTTGCGGGCCCTCTGGGCATATTCTGAAGAGTCGCCCCCTTCTGGCGTAGCCATAGGGGCTGTCTCCTCGGGAGTAACAAGGAACATGCCACCTGAGGAACCTAGAGCTCTGTTTATCATGCTGCGGATCAGAGGTACAGCACAACAAAACAAAACACAACAAAGTAATAACACCACACCTATTATAATACCCACCTTCTGAAGGATATGGATCCAGGAACCTTCTGTGGGAACAGACACGTTAGACATATCATACATCATTAGATCAAGTACAGGTTTGGGGTTTCGGCTCATGGCTTTAATCGCTCTTTGGGTGCACAGGGTGAGCCATTTACTTATTCGTGGTTTTGACACTGGTACTCGTAGCCTCACCATTAACAAGCCATCCGGATTGCAATACATCACCGTGGTATTTGATGGGTTTTTGTCATTTTCTTTACACATGTCAATCATTGCTTTCTGTAGGTTGGGGATTGGGTGATTTTTTACCAAACTTTCATAGTGATTTCTGTCTTCTAAGTACATGCCAGTGATGATGAGGACTGTCGATACCACTGCCAACACACACCAAAAACCTCTATTGCATGAAAAAGGTCCAGGTTTTTTGAACCATTGTTGGAGGGGGGCATGATTATTTTTATTCTGTTCATTGTCTTGGGGTACCCCCCCCTTCAATGGGGCCTTTGGACCCATTCCAGGCAATTTAATCGCCATTTAGGTGGTTGCCGTCCACTGTGTTCCTCCAGTGGTATCCGGTCTTATTTGAGCAGGGTTTAAGGTGAGTCCAATGGAACCAGCTGTCTTTCCCGCGCACCTTAACTGCTGTAGCAGTCCGTTGAGTCACTTCAAACGGTCCTAAGTAGCGGGGAGAGTTCCAGCGGGTTCTGTTGTGTTTTTTAATGTAAACCTTGTTGGGCAATCCTGCAGTGTGATCAAAGGCAGACAGTCCGTTAGGAACAATTGGAGATAGTTCAGAAAGGACTGACTGGAGAGCCTCAAAATACGGTCTAAACTGGAATAAATGTAACACCTCCGGTAGGGGTTTAGAGTTGGCCGTGGGCAGGCAGCCGGGCATGGCTCTGCCAAAGACCAACTCAAAGGGAGTGTAACCAGTTCTTTGGTTCACTGTGGAACGTATATGTAGCGTCGCAGCCGGCAGAAGAGACAGCCAAGTGCGAGCCAGTACACGTTCTTTCAAAATCGGGGGCTCTGCAAGCATTTTTGCCAAGACCCCTTTTAGGGTGCGATTCATGCGTTCAACCTTAGCATTGCCTTTGGGATAGTAAACACAAGAAAATGATTTATTTATGCCCAAATAGGCACAAATACCTTTCACGTCCAGAGCCGTGAAATGACGTCCAGAATCACTATGTATTTCACAGGGGACTCCAAACATTGGAATCCAGTCCTTGACCAACACTGTCACGACTTCCGCAGAAGTCTCTCTTTTGCAGGGGTAAAAAGAAGGCCACCCCGAAAATGTGTCGACAATACATAAAAGAAAGTGTTTGCCTTGATGGCTTTCAATCATGTCTGTGAAGTCAATTTGGATGACTTCTCCGGGGTATTGTCCCAGTTTGACCTTACCTGGAGTCTTTGAGTGGTGTGGATGGGGGTTGTACATAGAACAAACTCTACAAGCCTTGACAAAGTCCCTACAAAGCGGCGCAGGAGAAGGATGGTAGTAGTATTGTTGCAAGAGGTCTGACGTAGCTTTAGGGCTCAAATGGTCAAGGCCATGGAGTTCCTCTAGCACTTCTTGTTGCATGGTAGGGGTGACGTATGGTAGACCTGTAGGGCCACGAAACACCCCGTCTTCATACGGAGAGGCGGAAGGATTTTTTGACCAAAAGTCATCGTCACAATGTTCATGATGGCGTCTACAGTCCCTGGTTGACATTAGGCCCTGAAAAGAGGGCCTGGGAGCCGGTTTCCAGAAGGACTCAAGGTGTAGTCTTAAATGATGAGCCCGTCCTGGGGGCAGAGAGGAGGCCAGAGCCTCAAGCCTGTCCCATACTTCCGCAGGCATCCACAAATATCCGGTGTCCGACACAAAGGTGTCATGTCCCGAGATGGTGGCCACCTTGGCCCACACATCCACGCCATGTTCCATCAAGCTAAGGGGATCAGAACCCTGGATTTGTTGGAGAAGCAACATCCCGTCAACAGGAAGATCGGAAAGAGTTTCAGGATGGTATCCACCAGCCTGTTTAGCCGCAAGGTCCGCGGCATGATTTCCACGTGTCGTCATAGATCCAGTCTTGGAGTGTCCAGGAACCTTGACCACGGCCAAGGCTGAGGGAAGTAAGAAATGAGTCATGTCCGGAGCTAAGACTGAAAGACATTTGTGTGGATCCGGCACAGGCAGGAGAGGGGTGGTAGTCACTTCATTAACTTTTCTAAGATCGTGTGCTGGTCTAAAAGAGCCATCTGGCTTAGGAACTGGGTTTAAAGGTGTATTCCAAGTTGAATCAGAGAGTTCTAAAACTCCTGCGTCCCACAGTTCTGTTAAAGCTTGCTCTATTCCCTGTCGTTGTTTTTCGTTGCGAAATGGTCTCTGTGGGACATATACATGTGCTCCGGGGGACACTGTTAACACCACCGGATCAACTTTAGTGCAGTGCCCTATGTCGGATGGTCCCCTCGCCCACAGTGTGTCAGACAATTGTTTTATCATTTTGTCAGAGCCTTCATGATCGGTCAATTCCCTACCATGGGAGCGAGAGAGAAAATCTTCCTCGGCCACGGTATAATCACTCGATAGGCCAATGTCAACTTTGTACGCTTTTTCAGACGGACTGTACATTACTCCCAACAAACCCGTCTGCTCCCAATCCAGGGTGTGGTTCAATTTGTAAGTCAGAGGTCCGAGCTCTCTGGCCTCATGACCTGGACCCAAAAACAATGAAGTGTGAGGGTCTGTCAGGGGATCTCTTTTAAAGAATGGTTTTACTTCATCCGGCAGGACCACTGGGGCAACAACACCTGTTTGATGTACATAAAAATGTGTAGATGTGATGGTGTAAGAATTGCCCTTCATTTCTTGTTCAAAAGCTAATTGATATTGCGTGTCTGCGTTTCTGTCGTAGAACAAGGTGCAATGTAGTGGGTCTTTGGGAGGGGAATAGGGGTGCAGCATCGAGAACCAGGGTTTCCATTCCAAGATCTTAGCATAGAGTCCATTCATTTCGGGAGTGTCCGGTTCAAGTAGGAGCCAGTAGATGGAGACACCAGGATATTCAGGATCTTCTCTGAAGACATACAGTCCATGTGTGGCGGTGGAGCTGCAGGTGATCCGTTGTCCATTCGG
Source organism: Gobius niger (assembly GCF_951799975.1). Taxonomy (NCBI): domain Eukaryota; kingdom Metazoa; phylum Chordata; class Actinopteri; order Gobiiformes; family Gobiidae; genus Gobius; species Gobius niger. The sequence continues at coordinate 11,348,310 of NC_136860.1, read as the reverse complement.
CCAGGTAATCAGCATAGCGTCCGGGGAGCACTGAATGGCTGCCCCAGTAGCCTGGAGAATGTCCCTTCCCAACAGATTAACTGGGGTCATTGGAGAATGTATCAATGATGTTTTCAAAGTCTGTCCGGCAAGTTTCAATGTCAGTTTTTTCGTCATCCGTAGAGGAGTAGCTTTTCCCGTGAGCCCTGAAAGGTTGATGTGTTTGTCACTCAGCATGTGGGGGGCCGCTCTTCTCATCGTAGAGTGGGTTGCCCCTGTATCCACCAACATCATCAACTTTTCCCCACCCACCTCTACTGGAACGAATGGCTCTGGGGTGGGTCCAGGACTCACTGGGCACCCCTAGTCGCAGTAGTCGTCCCCATCGTAGGGAAGACATCCTCGCGAGTCGTGGGCGGGATATGCAGGGTAGTTGTTTCCACCACCTCCCCCTCTTTTCCAGGGGACCGCGCTTCGGTTTCCCCCTGGGTGTCTTTGTCGGGCTCCCCGTCCTTCTCGTTGTGCCTGCGTGGGAGGTTGGGGACAGTCCCTGGACCAATGGTCCGTTGCTCCACAGTTGAAACATCCAGGTGTTGATTGAGGGCAGTCACTGGCCCAGTGGTCAGTAGCTCCGCAGTTAAAACAGGATTGGTCTCGTCCCCCTGAGTTCTGCTGCTGACGTCCACTACTTCCCCGCCCGCCGAACCCTCTACCTCTAGGGGGTCCTCTTCCCCTACCTCTCCCACCCTGGTGTAGGTGTATGTGCATTTGATTGTTGGGATGGGGCCCTAGGGGCTGGGGTGGGGATGCGTATAAGGCGCTTGCTTGTGTCTGGGTTGGTGTGGGTGCAGTTGAGGTTGTTGCCACCATTTGTCCTTGTGCCTTGGATTTTGTTTCTTTTCTGACTGCAGTTGCTTGTTGTCGAGCCTGATTCAATTGGGTCTTGAGCAGTTCTTCCTGCATTTCTTTAAGATTGGTTTCTTTTTCTCTTTGTTTTTTGTTGAAATTTCCTGCGTGGTGTTTCAAGTGTGTCAAGAATTGTAGGTGATCTGTGGTCAATCCAGGAGTGTTAGCCATGCTTGACTTAATTGGTTCTGGAAGTACGTCCAGCACCCCTTGGAGGAACAGACAGGTTGTTTGGGGAATTCTAAATGGATGGGCATGCATTGAAGCCATATAGACTGGAACACACTCTTCCATGTATCTTGTAGGACACATTCCCGGAAGGAAGGCCGATAATGTGGGAGACATAGGGGTTGGTGCAGGATACATGTCCACCAACACATCCATCAGCCCCTCCATGTGGGGCTCCAGAGGCTCATGTACTGGCCGCCCCTGTAGCCCCGAATCTCTCATAATTTCTCCCACTGCGTGCGAGGAGGCACATGCCGCTATCAGGCCTTTAACGTCTCCCACCGCTAAGGTGGCATTGGCACACGACAGGCGGAGCTGATCAAGCCATTTACGGCCGCCTTCTTGTAAAGGTGGCAGTGTGCTTTTCATGTGTTGTAGTTCTAGAACTGTCAGGGGTTTGTACACCACTGGTACTGGTTCCCCGTCTGCTGCTGCAGGGGGAAACCCGTAGGGATCAAAGGATACGTGCCCCGCGCGGGCCGTCCCCCTGGGAGGCCATGCAGGGTCACTTTTTGTTTAGCTATTTGTTATTCTTTTGCCTTCACCAATAATTGTGCTTGCCTGAGCCGTTCCTTATAGGTCCCGTCTTCCTCCCCAGGTCCCTGTCTCAGTCCTGCCATTATTTGGTTGAGCCTATACTTTTCCTCGTATAATTTGTTGAGTTCTGTTCGGGCCTCATAGGTCTTGGCGTTTTCGGTTTCGTCCTCACTGTCTTCTGGATATTCCTTCTTCACTTTTGGCCTCTTTGGTTTCACAATTGGTTCTGGAGCCACTTTTAGGGAGAGGTCTTTCAGTTGGGCCTTTAGTGTTTGTAGTTGCCTCTCGCGTTTTAGGGCTTCTTCTTCTTGAACTTTGGCCAAAACCTCTTGCAGATCCGTTCTTAATTGTTCCTGAGTTTGTTGTTGGGCTTCCTTTGTTTCTTTCTGTAGTTTCTGTAATGCCTTTGTGGTGGCTTTTGTGGCGTTGTCTGTCGCTTCCATAATCTGTGCTCCCTACAGTTCTCCTGTAGCTGTTTTTGATTTGGTTGCTACGGAGGAAGCTTGGCGTCCTAAGATTTTAGATAGCTGGTCTCTTTCGTCCTTTTCCAGTGGGTCTGAGGGGGAGATGTCAATATCTACCACCCCATGTACAGCTAGCTGTGGATACAAGCCTGTTGCTTCATCATAAGGAGGAGGAGCCGAAGGGCTCAAGCTGGGACCGCCCTCTGGGCAGGGCTTCTTGGTCCCTCCCCCTGACTGGGGGGCAAAGATCTTCTGTTGTTTGGTCCATTTTGAGACAGCCGCCTCCAAGACTGGCTCAATTCTCTGCTTCACTTTTGTGTACCTTTCCTCCGTCAGCGCACACATTTGTTTGTCTTTTTTATTCATCTTACCTCGTTTCCTTTTTTTTTTTTTTTTTTCACTTCCTGTAATGCTACGACGCAGAGTTCTACTCCCGCCGTCAGTGTTCCACAAAGTGTCCCTAGGTCGTGGGACTCCTTTGGCTTCTTGTCTTGTTCCTCGTACATTTGCGCACACGCCTCAATCGCTTTTCTTACCTTCTTTTTTGACTGTCCTTTAAGAAAGTCCGTCTCTTGGCTTAACCACGTAACCCATTTTTCGCAATCTCCGCTTCCCGCCATTTTCTTACCTTTTTATCACTTCCTCAATCCACCAATTATTTACTTACTTGTCCTTCTTCACGTCTAATAGTTCTTTTTAGGGGCCTCTAAACCCAGGGCCTCAAACCCTAACTTAATTTAGGGGCCTCTAACCCCTGGGCCTCAAACCCGTAACTCAATTTAGGGGCCTCTAACCCCTGGGCCTCAAACCCGTAACTCAATTTAGGGGCCTCTAACCCCTGGGCCTCAAACCCGTTGTTTCAGACGGTACCCGACACCGTCTACGACTATTTCAACGTTTTTATTTAAGTCACGCGTCCGCAACTACGGGAGGTCCTACCTACGCACCTTTCGGCTTTTAAAGGGTTAAACCCAGCGTGTAGGCCTTTTACTTCACTATTTCACACTCGTTATCTCGGATCCTAATTCTATTTTAATTTTATTCTAATTTTAGCGATTTTCCCTTCAATCTTCCACCATCAATACAGATTTTACCATCCAACAGGCAACCTCAAGTCTTAATCTAAGAATTTGGAAAAATTGCCAATAGACGTACTTTGAGACTCAAAAGGTGAGTAAAAGTCGTCTTACCTTAGTCTAGATGGCCGGCCATGAGGTCGCTGTCGGGTGGATGTGGAAGAAAGTTCTGGTATGCCTTTCGCAAAGATTTCACAGGACCGGACCTTCGCCGCGTCCCCGTCGACTCCTGAGCTCCCCCTTCAGTACGTCTTGGGGTCACCAACTGAAGGAATGTGTTGTTTTCCACTCGTCACCTTAAAATAATAGACAAGTATCAACCTCATGTAACTTTCCTGTTGTCTTTACCTTCTGTCGTAGCAACACACTTCTCTGCATGTTCAAAACTGGAAGAGAGGTCAGGAAGTCAACGATACTGCACTATCAGCTAATAACACACACCAGATATAGATGACCATGATTCAGGAGGTTCAATCAAGAAGATTTATTTCCCTAACAAGTCATCTAATACAGAGCTCTGCTTCCCAGTCCCTGACAATCGAATCTCTTAGCCCCCATCCGCACCGGAGGAGACTGAGGTCATAGTGAAGTCAGAGTATTCATATATTCATGAGCCTAGGCTACGTGTAGTTGTTTCCATTGGTTGGTAATTTTGTTGCTCCTCCCTCATCACCATTTTATTATATGATATGGTGTGGCATTTTTGTACATCGCTGGGTGTGCTTATCTGATATTTCCCACACTGTGGCCTTGGTTTTAGGACACTTCGTACACACTTTGGTACTTTCCACTGGACCTTGGCTGTAACAGAGAACTCAAAAACACTTTGCATACATTGTAATATAATACGCTAAAGAGCCATAGAAACGAAAAGCTCGCAAATAAATTTTATAATTCTTCAATTATTATTATTATTATATTATTATTATTATTATTATTATTATTATTATTTTTAACAGAGGAAGAGAACATGGGAGGGGCCTCATCCCCAGGCGGAGCCTCATCCCCTCCAGCAAAACAGCAGGAAAATGGCTGCTGGCAGGAGATTCAAAGATTTCTCAAAAATATGTGATATCAATCCGAGGAGTGTAATGGCTGGAGGGGCAGTTTTACTAATTTGACCCACAATGCTATTTTCGAACAACGCCACCCTGGAATAGAGTAGTGCCAGGGACAGTTATACACATAAGGCTCGTGCAGGTAAAGGATTGAGTGGACCAGTAGACCAAAAATATTGAAAGTATTCAAAATGTATTTTATAAATGTATAAAAGTAAAGATGGACAAAAAGTACATTAATTGATTTGGTAAAATTCAGTAGGCTGCTTTCTCATTCTCACTTATTAAAAATACAAAGTGGACACATAATTAGTGCATGCATGCCCTCAACACAGCAGCCTCAATGTTCATGTGCCCGAAGGCCTTACCCGATGGTACGTGCGGATCCACAGCGCCAATTGCACCATTGCCTTTTGTGGCCATGGTCGGTCCAATGGCGGTACCGGTAAACAGGACCCGAGGGTCCAGCAACCCAGTCTTTTGTTGTTGTTGCTGTGCGTATAAACTAAGTGGGAGACGTGGAAGGAAAACACACATGGGCAATGTTGAGTTTGATGGGGAAGGAGATGAAATTTGGGGAATTAATATCCTGTAGGAATGTCCAGAACCATACGCAGCACAAGGCCAAAACCCCCAAAAAATACCCACCAAAGCGTAAGCAGCGTGCCACGCACACAGGTGGCAATCAAAAAGAAGGTGGCCGTATCCGGCGCTATAAAAAATATAGTAACAATAAAATTAGCTTATATATATATATATATATATAAATATATTTATATATATATATATATATTGAGATTGACGAGGTACAAAACCAATGCTCCGGCAACGGGGAGCCAGGACACCAGGTCAGAGGGGAGTTAACACCAGCCCCCCCAATAGAGATTGGGTATGAAGCCCCAATAAGTGCCATCACGCTGAACGAGGCAGCGACTGACCTGAAAAATAAGATCATGGCAAAAATGTCCAGCAGGCAACCCCGAAGCCAATTACAGAGGCTAAGACAAGTACTGTCAGAAAGTCTCCTAGAAGATGTGAATGCAGCTCTGAGAGCAATTCCTACATCAACCATCACTGAAACCAATGAGCTGATATACTCCACAGCAGCAGTGATCCTAGAGACGCTTGGCTATCGTAAGAGCAACCATGAGATGAAATACCCACCATGGAAAAGAAGGCTGGAGGATAACATCAAGGCAGCACGGAGGGAAGTGAGTCAATTGACAGAGGCCTTGAAAGGTGCAATGAAAAAGAAAGTACCCAAAAGGTACAGCCAGATGCCCATACCTGAAGCATTGGAAACTGCCAAACAAAGGCTCCAAGCCTTGGCCAGCCGCCTAAAGAGGTACACGAGAGACAACGAAGCCAGACGAGTAAACCGTCTGTTCGCAACTCAACCAGCGAAAGTGTACGCTCAGTGGCAGGGTAACAATAACAGAGCAGACCCACCAAGGCTGGAAACTGAACTGTACTGGAAAGGCATATGGGAGAAGGAGGCAGCACACAACAGTGATGCACAGTGGCTGGTGGCTCTGAGAGAGGACCACAGCAACCTCTCTGAACAGAATCCAGTTACCATCACAGTGGCAGACGTCCAAGAAAGAGCCTCAGGTATGAAATATTGGACAGCACCAGGCCCTGACATGATACACGCCTACTGGCTTAAGAAGCTCACGGCTCTCCATGAGGGTTAGGGTTAGGGTTACCACCCGGATATACAGTGCAGACATTGGGATGCCATTCGGACTAGAGAAGTGTGGTCGGATGGTGACTAAGAGAGGGAAGGTAGTCCACACAGAAGGGGTCTCACTCCCAGAAGGAACACTAGCAGACATTGAGGACAGTTACAAGTACCTCGGAATCCCACAAGCAAATGGCAACCTCGAAGAGGTGACAAGGAAAGCGGCTACGGCCAAATACCTCCAACAAGTAAGGCAGGTCCTAAGAAGCAGCTCAATGGCAAGAACAAGTCCCGGGCAATAAACAGCTACGCCCTGCCAGTGATCAGATACCCTGCAGGAATAATAAGCTGGCCAAAGGATGAGATACAGACCACAGATGTTATGACGCGAAAGTTCCTAACCATGCACGGAGGGTTCCACCCCAAATCCAGCACCCTGAGACTGTACGCTAGCCGTAAGGAAGGAGGCCGAGGACTAGTGAGCGTGAGAGCCACTATCCAGGATGAAACATCCAAGATCCATAAGTACATCAAGGACAAGGCTCCAACAGATGACGTGCTCAGTGAATGTCTCAGACAATGGGGAACAGAAGATGAGGTGCTGGAGGTCCCGTCATGGGAGGACAAGCCCCTACACGGCATGTACCACCGAAACATAACTAAAGTGACGGATATACAGAAATCCTACCAATGGCTGGACAGAGCAGGACTAAAGGACAGCACAGAGGCACTCATCATGGCTGCACAGGAGCAGGCCTTGAGCACCAGAGCAATAGAGGCCCAGATCTACCACACCAGACAAGACCCCAGGTGTAGACTGTGCAAAGAGGCCAATGAGACAATCCAGCACATAACTGCAGGGTGTAAGATGCTGGCAGGGAAAGCTTACATGGAACGCCATAACCAAGTGGCTGGTATAGTATACAGGAACATCTGTGCAGAGTATGGGCTGGAAACCCCAAGGTCAAAGTGGGAAACACCTCCAAAGGTGGTCGAGAATGACCGAGCCAAGATCCTGTGGGACTTCCAGATACAGACAGACAAAATGGTAATGGTTCTTCACCTGTGAGGAAGGATTAATAGACAGTGACTGTAGTTTGGGAAAAAGTCTCTCTCTCTGGGCCTCAGGGCCAATGATTAACATTTCAGTTTTGTCCTGGTTAAGCTGGAGAAAGTTTTCTGCCATCCAGAATTTGATATCTAAAATGCAGTTAAAAAGTGAATCTATTGGCCTGGTGTCATCCGGAGACATGGAGATGTATAACTGTGTATCATCAGCATAACTGGGAAAATTGACCCCGTGTCTCCTGATGACATCACCAAGAGGGAGCATATACAGATTAAAAAGCACTGGGCCTAAAATTGAACCCTGGGGCACACCACATGTAATTCCATGGACCTCAGAGGAGCAGGTATCCACACTTACCATGAACATCCTGTCTGTGAGGTAGGAAGTAAACCATTTGTGTACAGCACTGGAGAGGCCGATGTGTTTTAAACAAGTTAAAAGAATAGTGTGGTCGACTGTATCAAAGGCAGCGCTCAGATCCAGAAGAACCAACACTGTGACCTTCTGTGAGTCATATTTTAATCTAAGGTCATATAAAATCTTTAAAAGGGCGGTCTCGGTGCTGTGGTTTACCCTAAAGCCGGACTGGAATTTCTCAAGGACATTATGTGCAGTAATAAAGTCATTAAGTTGGATTAAGATTTTGCTTAAAAATGGTAAGTTGGATACTGGTCTGAAATTGTTAAAATCTTTACGGTCCAAATTGCTCTTCAACTGGGGCCTCACCACCGCCCCTTTAAACGCAGCAGGGAAGACCCCCGTCTGAAGAGAGCAATTCATCGTGTTTAGAAGCTCGTCTCTAAAAGATCCATAAAGGCATTGTGCCTTGGGGGGTAGCTACGACCTGGAGGCCTTCGAGTGCGAGTGAAGCTACAGCCAAACAATGATGAAAAACAACTTCTGCTGTACTTGCAATTGCTCCAACAATCAAAAACGTAATCCAGAACATCAAAGCCCTGCACACAAGGTTAACGAGGGCTTTTTTCCTGATCGACTTTTCAAATCAATAGATAAAAAGGTTCAGATTTTCATAAGCTTTGGTTCCGTGGAATGTGATATTTTTTTAATGGTATTTGGAAGATTAATATTACTCTCTTCGATGACAGCTTGCAACGCCATATTGTTTACAGCAGCGAACCCCCAAGGTGCATTATGGTATTGCGCAAGTAGCGAATATGCTGCCGATGGATGTTCGGGCCTACGGCGACATGAGCAACACTGGAGGCATGTTTTTCATGAGGGAATGAAACATTAACATATAATATAAAGAGATAAAGTGAAAGATAAAGTTTTTAGAGAGACTTTCTGACAACTGGCCAATTGAGTAACTGAAATATTGATTGATCTTACTGAGATCAATCGGCTCCTGTATGCAGCTGCAACCATTGTTGCAGTTGAGCAACAGCCAAACTCGGCTGCATCTGTAGTTAAAAACAATATTGATGTGGTTCAGAAGTGGCCAACGGTGCAGCCATTCCCCGGTACCTCTCCATGTTATTTTTACTTACCAGGTAAGTCAATTGAGAACCAATTCTCATTTACAATGACGAACATGTGACTTGTATAATGAACTGTTTGATTAAAATCGTTCATAAAATAAGTTAAAGATAATAAAAATAATCATAATCATAAAACATCAATAGGCTACTTTTACGGTAAAATGTTAATAGTACTTTTCTTAAAAGTATACTTTACTTTGTAAATGTTACTGAGTAAAGTAACTAATAACTGATCTGTCTACAAAGAGCAAGTTTGCAACCAGCCAAAGTGTATTTTAAGAAAATGCCATTCATATTCGGTATTGGCAACCCAAATGACAGATAGTCTCGCAAAACTCTTCCACAGACAGTGATGTATTCTACAGGTCCCAAAACATTCCAGGCCCTAAAAATGTCTTTTGCAACCCCCAAAAGGACCATGCGAGCAATTCAGTTTGAATCCTGGGTCCTGCATGTGCAGACTTTCATTGTGTCCAAACAGTTCACCTTGCATCAGCCGTTTGCTTAACATTCACCAAGACATCCAGCGGCAATCTGGGAAGTTAACAACAACGACAACAACAGCCTTTACCATTAGACAGCAACACGCAGCAGCCCGCTCTGACTCTTATTTTTTAAATTGCACATGTGAAATGTATACGTTTTTTCTATTCTGTGTTGAAATTGTTTATATTACATTGCACTTATGAAAAGCACTTTGGTTCAGCAGGTGCTTTTGTAAAGCACTATACAAATAAAGGTTGACTGATTGATTATCAAACTTAAACAAAATATTAAGTATTAAGTCAAGTCAAAGTGACAGTATTTGTAGAGTAATAATACTTTTTAGAGCCTTTCTAAACCAAGGATAAAACAAGGCATAGATGAGCGGATTTATACAGGAGTTTATATACATCACAAAAACCATCACAACTTCAAGTGATGCACCCAGTATGTATCCTCCACTGAGCACAACAATATAGTACGGGCAATAACAGATTAGAAAGACAAGCACTAGAACACCCAGGTTTCTGGCAGCTTTGATTTCTGATTTCTTTGACTTTATGGATTGTAATGTGGCAGTTGCAACATGAGAACGCATGGCCCGGGCCTGGGAGACAGCCACCACAAACACTCTTATATACAGGACTACAATGATGCAGATGGGAATGAAAAACATTAAAATGAGGTCAGCATCCAACGGTAAGAAAACCACACACTCTCCATGACAAGACCTGTATTTGCCTAAATTGATAAAGTTGTCGTGCAACATAACAAAAGAATAACAGAAAGCGTAAGCCCAGCATACAGAAATCATTATCCTAACAGATTTCAGATTGATTCTTCTTTGGTAGTGCATTGGGTAACAAATGGCCACATAGCGATCTACTGAAATGAGAACCATGCTTAAGGTAGAGGCCATAACAAAAGTACTGGCAAGGGTAAAATAGAGAGCACATAACAGGTCGCCTAAGAACCAACAGCTTTTCCACATAAATGTGTCAGTCGGAATCACAACAAGACCAATGAAGAAGTCTGACACGGCCAGAGAGAGGAGGATGAAGTTAGTGGGGGAGTGGAGCTGTCTGCACGAGAGATGAAAGAATACAAGTTAGTTTTATCTCTTATTTAGAAGGTTTGAATAACAAACTATGTGAAAAGTGTCAATAATAGTTAGAAAAAAATACTGGAATCTAGTTTTGCTAGATAATAACAAACACTTGCAACATAATCACATAAGCATTTAAAACTTGGTGATAATGAGTTCACCTGAAGTGTGCTATGGAGATGATGACCAGCAGGTTGAGTGCGGTGGTGAGCAGTGAGAGGATGGAGAGCACAGCATAGACAGACACTGCCTCAGACATGTGGGTCTGAGGCTTTCTGCACGAGCTGTTGAGGAGAAGTGGGAAGCAAAGTTCTGACGCCTCATTGTCCATCATCTGAATCACTGGAGTCAGGGAGCAATGATATAATGCTGTCTGCTGCCCTCAGAGGAAACATATCTTCAGACGTAAGATCTCAATGGACATCACCACTATGCGTTTGAGTACTACAGACAAATTTTCCTATCGCTCAAGTCAAACTCATTTTGGGTGGTGGGCCAAAATTCAGCTCCTACTGCAGGTCGTGGGCCGCATATAATGTAAAGAGGAAGATACTACTGAAAAAAAACATTTATTATAAGTTAATTAAAATGAGCTGGGATTTTGAAAATAAAAGCCCAACAGGACTGTAGCCGAATAAATTAAAATAACTTGTATTGCACTTTTCAAGCCTGTGCCACAAGTTTCTGCTACATTGTAGTCATTATTAATTCACTCCACATGTGGTGGTGCCACAGCCACCCTGGGCAGACTGACCATTTACCACTTGCCTAAAATGTGTTGTTTATATCTTGATTTCTTATTATGTCACTGCCCTCTGCTGAACATGTGTGAAATTCTTTCCTTTTTACATATAAGCTCCCCCTTAGTGGCTGGAGTGAGCTCTCTGGGTATTTCTTAAAAGATTTGTAACTCCGCACAGGAATGGGCTAGAGGCTAGAGACTTACTTTTATTTTTCTGACAGTCTCCCCCAGGCAAACACTGGCTTAAGTATTCAACAATGGATCAACCTTGAGTTTTAAAAATAAAGATATTGACAGAATTAGATGCAGTTGAGTCAGAACTGAAAATCCCATCACTAACATAAAAGGCACATCAAGTAGTTGTAATATATATTTTGGTGCAACAGGTACCCAATCCCAAAAGTCACCAACACAAACATGGTGATAAAGAACCCCTTCACAACAAAATCCACACATTGAGTGCTCAACAGAACTCTAGCTTTACAGGTCGCGCCGCATTAAAGGGCCGATACGGAGTTTAAAAATGTTAAATTTTTGTATTTTCCTCCCGCTACATGTTCCAGCCATGTCCTAATGTGTAGAATGAGCCCAGACCTATTAACCACAACTGCCTCTAACATCCTGCACTGTCACTCAAATAGTTGTTACTTCAGGTCCGAATTGCCGTCATGCACAAGCTTAATATAGAAGGTGCAGCTACACATATGACCTGAGGTGGCAGTAGTGAGTATAAAATGTCAAAATGGCCAACTGCATTTAGCCCCTTTAATTAAAAAAATAAATAAATAAAAAGATGAAGTCTTTTCCCCTCCAAACAACAAAAAATAAAAACCCAAAAATTTTTACAGATGGATTAACCAATCAGAGACATTAACGTCTTAACCCCCACCTGAACCAAGCTCTTTTTGTCCAGATCAGCTTTACCCGAATTCATTAGGTCACAGCCTATAGGCCAGTGCAACGCCTCATTTGAAAATAAGACCTAAAAAATGTATCTAAATAGATCTTTTTCCTTGCAATATCGACACAATTCTGTTGCTGTGGCTTTTTTTAAATCACTTTTTCATCCCATTTCTGTTGCATTGTAGTCACGTTTTTGTCGCTCTTTTGTTGCATTTTCATCCTTGTTTTCGTCTAATATTTGTAGCTATTTTGACTCTTTTTTCCAGAAGCTTTTAGTTTTGAGTAAAGCCAAACTGGAGATAATGCGCTCTGTACCGAGTGCAAATACATGCGTGCAAATGGAAAAAAAAAAAGAGTAAAAATTGCACACAACAGGGATAAAACACTGAAAATATTGTACATTTCTTGAAAATTAAATAGAGCAGAAGTCCTGTATCTGTTGGAAAAGTAATTCTGATGCACAACATTGATATTTAGGTATTTCGAGAAAGGGCGCTTCACTTTGTGCGACCATGAGAAGGCTCAATTGAGCTATTCATCCGGTCGAGCATCACTGGCAACAGAAGAACCCAAAAGTTACTCAGTGAGCCTATTATTAGGGCAGCTAGGTTTCTTGCAGGTACAACGGTTTCCCCTACCTCTAAAACATGCTGGTCAGGTTGACCCACAGTGGTGGCGGCTCAGTCGCAGTGGCTCAGGACTAACACCTGAACATAATTTGTTGGACGGTTGTACAATGACAAATAAAGCACTTGCTTACTTTAAGCACACATGTATTATTCAATCTGAGCAGTGGATATACTAATATGATAAGTAATTATGACTATCCTTTTTACCTTTGTATATTTTTAAAGGAAAGAGCACAGACGCAATGAGGCGTGTAAAACAAAACGTTTTTATTATTAAGTAGACATGTCTCCATCATGTGATCTGTTGTGCTGTTGTTGCATTATTCATTCATACCATACTTGGTGGTGGTAAGCTACTATTGTAGCTGCAGCTGCCCTGGAGTAGACTGACGCGGTCCCTCTAACCCCCTCCAACCACTCACTCACTCACTCACTCACTCACTCACTCACTCACTCACTCACTCACTCACTCACTCAATCACTCAATCACTCAATCACTCACTCATAGGAAATAAAAAAAACATTATTGAATCAGTATTTTAAGACAAATCAAGAAATTCATAGTATACTCATTCATCAGCTGCAGACTCATTCTCTGGCTCTCAATAACAGGATGTTCAGAAAGGTTTAGTCTGGTAAATTTAATTAATTGCCCATGATAGAGAAAGGTACAGCCAATGTTTTATTGTATATTGATATGTTATGTTATATATAACATTAATACAAACAATAATTACACAATTTTAAAGTCACATGATCCATTCTTCAGAATCTGCAAAGTTATGATGAGTCTAATAGCTTTTCTGAACCAGGGATAAACCATGGCATAGATGAGAGGGTTCATGCAGGAGTTTAGGAAATATAGATAAATGGATATGCGATATAGTGAAATACCAAATATTACGATATTGGCCTCAGAGTACTCTGCAAAATAGTATGGAGAGTAACACATAAGATATACAACCACAACAATGCCCAGATTCCGAGCGGCTTTAATCTCAGACTTCCTGGAGGTTTTGGAGGTCACAGTTGTAACTTTAGAACGTATGGCACGAGCCTGAGACGCTGCCGTTGCAAAGACTTTCATATAAAGGATCACAATGGTGCTGACTGGGATGGCAAAGGCAAAAACAAACATAACATCTCTAGACCCTCTAACCAGACATTGCCCAAGACAAAGTCTATATTTCTCTTCATTTAAAACATTGTCAATATAAAGAGAAAGTGCAAACAAAAGTCCATAAATCCAACATACAGAAATACTGATGTTTATCACTGTGTCTGTCATTTTCGCCTGATAATGTAAGGGATCGCAAATTGCTATATAACGGTCCGCTGAAATAAGAACTACAGTTCCTACTGAAGCAATCATGGCAGTAGTGGGCACAAGGTATATCAAACCACACAACAGTTGATCAAAATACCAACAGAATTTCCAAAGAGTTGCAAAAACCGGTAAAGCCATGATGCCTACAAGAAAGTCAGAGACAGCCAGGGAGAGGAGGGTGAGGTTAGTGGAGGAGTGGAGCTGCCTGAAAGAAAATTAAGGAAGGGAACAAGGAACAATTTTATTCGAATCAATATCCACATTCCATTTGCATTTTGAAATTACCTGAAGTGAGAGATAGAGATGATGACCAACAGGTTGAGTGCAGCAGTGAGTGTGGAGAGGACAGTGAGCAGAGCATCCACAGGACCAATCTCAAATCTATTGGGCTTTATGCAGGAGATGTTGGGGAGATGTGGGAAGCAAAGTTCTGCTTCCACAGTCGCCATAATTAGAGAGAGAGACAAACTCAATGCTGATATAAGTCTTTAACTCCTCACTCTCTAAAGATCAACGCCCTCAATGAATCCCTTGGCACTTCGACCCAACTTTAGAGATCTTTAGTTTGAAGACGTTTTGTGTTTGAACAATGTTACTTTTGACAACGCAAGTTAGTTTAGTCTAAGTTTTAGGCTTTACACATTGATGTAAGTAAGTAAGTCTTGCTTTAGTTGTCATTTTACAAGCATACAACACAATAGTGTTCAGGTGTTAGTCCTGAGCCGCTGCAACTGAGCCACGTCACACTGTGGGCCAACCTGACCAGCATGTTTGTGGAGGTAGATGAAACCAGAACACCCGGGGGAAACCTGGCTGGCTGCCTTCAGTGCTCCTCTGATCCTCTGAACGGTGACGGTACAACACCCCCTGGGTTTGTACCTGTTTCAGAGCGTGGTGTCCTGCACTGGTCAGCTCCACTTCCTCTTCTTCCTGCGCAGCTCCCTCCACTCCTCTGGGGGGAGCTGAGCAGTTAGTTCTCCAGGGAATGTCCATTAGCCAGAACAATAGAAGGCATGTGTGGCTTAGCTGTGAGTCTCGCCCGGATATATGCTCATTTGTAATGTAAGGCAAAAAGTATATATATGCATGTAATGCACATATGCGTAAATAAAAGATTAAAAGAAAAAGGCTTAGTTTGAGGTTGTGCTCATGACATGGAGCAAATCCTGGTGCACTTTATAGGAAAATCTGCTGTGAATGCAAATTGACACGACTCTGGCGCCAAATTCCAAACCAAAAATATAGCCACGATCGGCGGTTATGGGCCCTTGCCGACCGTCTTGCCCAGAGCAAGCAGGCGCTTTTGCACCCTTTGTTTTTAGATTACGGTATTATTATTACTGCCTTAATCCATATTTTTTACAGGGATCTTAGTAATATAATTTTGAAATGCAATATTGTTATATGGCAATTGCACAGTTTTTTTTTTTTAATTGCACAGTTATTTTTTGTTTTTGTTGGGGGCGCTTATATGCCCTCTCGGACCTGACAGTGGTGCAAGGGTCTTTTGACAATACTGAGCACTTCAAGCAGGAACCATCTCGATACCATTTGTTACAGCCAGAATTTATGTACTCTTATTTTGCCCGCTTGTTTCTTTCAAGAGGGGGTGTGGGCACTATCACCTATAAGAGGGTTAAATAGGCCTTTGTACTTCCTTTCGGCACATTACCGGAAAGAAGCATACGTATTTTGACTGTTGTGCGGGAAAGGTTTGGTTGCCATTTTTAATGTACTTTTTAAATGTCGGATTCACAGGATTTTATTGATTTACATGAATTGTCTAATAATGACCATATTTTAATGTATTGCCATCTGCTAGCAAACAAACAACGCATCAGAGAAGTCTTCTGGTAGCAAGTAGCTGTCCATGTTCATGCAGAACATGAACCTACATTAAAGTCAAAAGACCCGCTTCATCGTGAGGACCTAGAACACGGAGGGATCACCCGGAGGCCCCACTTGGAGGACCACATGAAGGGCCGATGCGGAGGACCACTCCTATCCTTGTTCCACCTGTCATGTATTGGATGTTAAAACAAAGGCGCCCCACGGCTCTGTACAGAGGTATGTCTAGTGCTACAAGCTTTTCAATGGCCATTTAATAAGTGTGTACATGGTAGTTTTACGTAAATCCAATGCATTGGTCCTATAACATTTCACTTTGAAGTCGTTCAGGACCAGTGTTGGGTCATATTAAAAGCAACTCGATTTCAATTGACATCTACAGAAATCCAAGCGTTGACTGCCAATGACATCTTTTGACATCATTTAGGTTTTTCAGTCGGGACGGGTGCATTTAAAGGGACTATACAGAGTTTAAAAATGTTCAAATTATGTATTTTCCTCCCTCTACATGTTCCAACAATGTGTTACTTGTGTTACTTCGGGTCCCAAGTGCCGTTATGCACAAGCTTAATATAGAAGGTGCAGTTACACATATGACCTGAGGTGGTAGTAGTGAGAATACAATGGCAAACCTGCATCTAGCCCCTTTAAGCCTTGTGCAGCTGCGGTGTAAATATTTTGTCATCAGGTGGCAGCAGTGCTCTTTGGATGTGATCACAAGTCAGGTCACAGGTCTGAAGTAGTAACCGCAGCTACTTGTTTTGATATGACATGATCTCAGACGAGGGAAGGACTATGGCAACGAGAGTGGGAGAAGATCCAGAGAGATTGGCGAAACTTAGAGAAAAATAGAGACAAATTACACTTGAACAGGTTTTAGTTAGAGGTGATTTTCTTAGTAATGGTGGAAAACATGGATCAAGGAAGGAGACCTAAAAAAAAGCCCCTGACATGTGTGCTAAAAATGTTAACTCCGAGCCCGCATTCAGACATAGTCTCCGGCAGCGTCTTTCATCACATTGCACACGAGCGAGAAGCATCGGTTGGGCCTGGAGTTATTCACCATCTGTGCTTCTGTTTTATTGAAGGAAACCACTGTTCAGATGTTTGAGGTATCACTGAGCAAAAACATTAGCGTCAAAGTCACTGTTCTGCTTGATTACAGTTACATTAAGTACTGGTTTGTCAGAAACCAGCACTCAATATTATGTGGGCCTTGAAAAGGCTCAATATGGAAGAGCAGCCTTGATGCCAAGGTACTGAACAGCTACCGACCCTGCTATTCTTAGGAAAAGTTCTCGAGAAAGTAGTACAATATATCAACAGCTCACTTACTTTCTTCTGTCTAACAATGTCTTTGATACTTTCCAGTCAGGTTTTTGGCCCCACCACAGCACTGAGACAGCTCTGATCACAGTGACAAATGATATCCACATGAACACCAATGCAGGAAAGATCTCAGTTTTAGTTCTGCTGGACCTGAGCGCTGCCTTTGCCCCAGTGGACCACAGGATCTTACTTAACAGGTCAGACAAGTGGGTGGGAATCTCTGGTACTGCTCTAAACTGGTTCAAGTCCTATCTCGTGGACAGGACGTACTTTGTCGAAATTGGCTGCAGTCCATCCATCCATCCATCCATCCATTTTCTTCCGCTTTGTCCGGGGCCAGATCACGGAGGCAGCAGTCTCAGCAGAGATGTCCATACTTCCCAATCCACACACACCTCCTCCAGCTGTTCTGGGGGGACCCCGAGGCGACACCACACCAGCTCAGAGACATAGTCCAACCAGCGTGTCCAGGGCCTTCCACGAGGCCTTACCTCAAAAGGACATGCCTGGAACACCTCCAGAGGGAGGCGACCAGGAGGCATCCGAAACAGATGCCCTAGCCAACTCAGCTGGCTCCTTTCGACGTGAAGGAGCACCGACTCTGCTCCAAGCTCCTCCCAAGTAAATGAGCTCCTCACCTGATCTCGAACGGTGCTCCCAGCCACCCTGCGAAGGAAGCTCATTTCGGCCACTTGTATTCACGATCTTGTCCTTTCGGTTATTACCCAAATCTCATGACCATAGGTGATGGTGGGAACGTAGATTGATCGATAAATCGAGAGCTTGGCCCCCCGACTCAGCTCCCTCTTCACCACGACAGTCCGATACAGCGACGCATCATTGCTGAAGCCGCACCGATTCATCTATCAATCTCGCACTCCATCCATCCCTCACTCGTGACCAGGACCCCAAGATACTTGAGGCAAGGACTCCCCACTGACCTGAAGCCACCTTTTTCCGGTGGAGAACCATGGCCTGAAATTTGGAGGTGCTGATCCTCATCCTGGCCGCCTCACACTCAGCTGCAAACCACCCCAGAGCGTTCGGCAAATTTGGTCATGGCAAATTTGTTGACACAAATTTGCCATGCCCTGTGGAGTCCCCCAGGGATCAATCTTGGGACCCCTCTTATTGAACTTGTGCATGCTTCCATTGGGTCAGCTAATAAGCAACAATGGGTCTGACCACAACTACACAGATGACACTCAGATCTACGTGTCACTGACGGCAGGTGAACATGAGATGTAACCGTAACCACAGTAACGGGGGTTGGAAGCAGACAGAGGGATGACTATCTCGAGCCCTGAGAACTTCAGGGAGGGGTCTCCTGATGGTTCCCAGAGTCAATAATAAACATGGTGAGGCTGCATTTCAGTTTCATGCAGCTAAAATATGGAACAGTCTTCATGAGGATGTGAGACAGGCCTCAACTCTGAGAGTGTTGAAAACAGCTCTTTTTACTTGTGCATATGACAACTTAATGTATTTTTTGTGCACTCTTGCCTTTTACTGTAAATGATTAATGACTGTAATTTTCTGCAACTGTGAAGCACTTTGAATTGCCTTGTGTATGAATTGTGCCCTATGAATAAACTTGACTTGCCTTGCCTAAGTAACTTGGTTTACGCCTGAAAACTAGCTTTACAGCGCAAACTGGTAAATTATAGAAATAAGATTAAAAACTATGCAGAGGCGCCATGTTGATAACAACAAGATACTTTAGCAATTAGACTGCAAGTGCTTAATCTGACTGTTGAGGTCTCAAGAAAGGCCATACTGAGCATGGCACCAGCTCTGCCTCAGAGCCAGACACTGGGACACCTCGGGCAAAGCAACACTTATATTTAGAAAAATAATGGTTGTAGATAATTACGTCACAATCTGGACACGTTTAACAGCAGCGGGCCAAAGTTATCATGAACTTCCATTTGGCTTTCAAATGAGATATCACACGAGCAGGCTGTAAACTTTCCGGTCAACGCACTTTGGAATTTGAATATGCATAATTGTGGGAAATAACCATAACCCTAAAACTAACCTAAAGAAAGTAGGCAACAGGTTTACAGAGAATATTTTTTACACTTGCAAAGTAGAAATTCTGGTGGTGTGAAATGTGTAAACTGCAAGCTTTTCTGTACCAAGCCGTGTAGTCTGGGACCCAGGATTATCTCCGCAAGCTCTGAAATAATTGGATCGATGGATTGACCAATCAGAGACATGCATGGTCCTTACCTGAGTGCAAATACATGTAAAATAACTAATGAAACCTAAAAAAACAGTATATTCTCCCAAAGAGGAGAATATGCTCATGCGTCATAAGTAATTATGACTCATGACATTGGTATTTTGGTATTTACTTTATGCCAGGTATGAGACGGCTCAGTCTCTCTTTTTATCACTGCTATAGTGGGAATTCTGAAGCTTCAGGTGAAGCTGCTGCGGCCTGTTTTCTGTTGTGCCGTGTTTGGACTTTCTCCTGAACTATATATTTTTTTTTTCACATTATTTTAACTCAAATAAAATAACATACGTATCGGAAAAGGTACAGTTAAAGTAGTGGTATCGGAAAAAAACGAGCGGTGCCCAGCCCTAGCCATCGGTCCCTCTAACCACTCACTCACCAGGATTCATGGTGTTCCCTGGCAACCCACTAATCCCACTAACCCACTCATAAAAAAATGTATTGAATCAGTGTTTAAGATAAATCAAGGAATTCATTTTATTCTAGCTGCAGCTGCAGACTCGGTCTCCGGCTCTCAATAACTGGATGTTCAGAAAAGTTTAGTCCGTGGTAAATTTCATTCATTGCCCTTGATAGAGAATGGTACAGCCAATGCATTATTGTATTATTATGTTATATATAATATAATAATACAAATAATAATTACACAATTTTAAAGTCACATGATCCATTCTTCAGAATCTGCAAAGTGATGATGAGTCTAATAGCTTTTCTGAACCAGGGATAAACCATGGCATAGATGAGAGGGTTCATACAGGAGTTTAGGAAATATAGATAAATAGATATGCGATGTATTGAAACACCAAATATTACTATATTGGCCTCAGAATAGACTACAAAATAGAATGGGGAGTAACACATAAGATATACAACCACAACAATGCCCAGATTCCGAGCGGCTTTAATCTCAGACTTCCTGGAGGTTTTGGAGGTCACAGTTGTAACTTTAGAACGTATGGCACGAGCCTGAGACGCTGCCGTTGCAAAGACTTTCATATAAAGGATCACAATGGTGCTGACTGGGATGGCAAAGGCAAAAACAAACATTACATCTCTAGACCCTCGAACCATACATTCTCCAAGACAAAATCTAAATTTTTCTTCATTTATAACATTGTCAATTGAAAGAAAAAGTGCAAACAAAAGTCCATAAATCCAACATACAGAAATACTGATGTTTATCACAGTGTCTGTCATTTTCACCTGATAATGTAAGGGATCACAAATTGCTATATAACGGTCTGCTGAAATAAGAACTACAGTTCCTACTGAAGCAATCATGGCAGTAGTGGGCACAAGGTATATCAAACCACACAACAATTGATCAAAATACCAACAGAATTTCCAATGAGTTGCAAAAACCGGTAAAGCCATGATTCCTACAAGAAAGTCTGAGACGGCCAGGGAGAGGAGGATGAGGTTAGTGGAGGAGTGGAGCTGCCTGAAAGAAAATGAAAGGAAAAACAAGGAACAATTTTATTCTAATCAATATCCACATTCCATTTGCATTTTGAAATTACCTGAAGTGAGAGATAGAGATGATGGCCAGCAGGTTGAGTGCAGCAGTGAGTGTGGAGAGGACAGTGAGCAGAGCATCCACAGGACCAATCTCAAATCTATTGGGCTTTATGCAGGAGATGTTGGGGAGATGTGGGAAGCAAAGTTCTGCTTCCACAGTCGCCATAATTAGAGAGAGAGACAAACTCAATGCTGATACAAGTCTTTATCTCCTCGCTCTCTAAAGATCAACGCCCTCAATGAATCCCTTGGCACTTCGACCCAACTTTGGAGATCTTTAGTTTGAAGAAGTTTTGTGTTTGAACAGTGTTACTTTTGACAACACGTTAGTATGGTTTCATACATTATTTTGGATTGAATGAATGAATGTACCTATGTTTGTACATTATGTATGTACCAATGGGTGAGGAAAGTGCTTTTCTGTGGTTCTCATGGCAGGGACCTGCCATTGCTGTAATACCAAAATGTACAAAAAATGCTCTGACCCATGTGACAAAGCTGGGCTGGGTGCCATATTTTTAAAGGGACTATACAGAGTTTAAAAATGTCAAAGTTAAGTATTTTCCTCCCTATACATGTTCCAGCCATGTCATAATGTGTAGAATGAGCTCAGACCTGTTCACCACAACTGCCTCTAAAATCCTGCACTGTCAATCAAAAAGTTCTTGATTCGGGTCCGATGTGCTGCAAAGTGCTTCACAGTTGCATTAATACCAGAAAGCAAATAGAATCAATAAAAACATCAACATAAAATGAATCAATAACAGTTATTGGCAAGAGTGCAGATAAAATACTTTCAGTCATACGCATGGGCAAAAATAACTGTTTTTAGCCTGGATTTGAACATTGTCAGAGTTGAGGCCTGTCTCACATCCTCATGAAGACTGTTCCAGATTTTAGCTGCATGAAACTGAAACGCAGCCTCACCGTGTTTATTATTTACTCTGGGAACCACCAGGAGGCCCCTCCCTGAAGTTCTCAGGGCCCGAGATGGTTCATACGGCTGTAACGTGTCAGAGATGGACTTCAGCGCTAAACCATGAAAAGACTTGTACACAAGCAGAGCTATTTTAAATTCTATTCTCTGAGTGACAGGAAGCCAGTGCAGAGACCGGAGCACTGGACTAATATGGTCGTATTTCCTGGTTCTGGATGTACTGCAGCTCTGACAGTGGCTGTTGCAGTCGTCTAACCTGCTGGAGAAAAACACATGGATAAGTCTCTCTAAGTCTGGTTTTGACACTATTCCTCTGATCTTAGCCATGTTTTTCAGATGGTAAAAAGCTGCTGATGTTATTGCTTTGATGTGGCTGTTTAAGTTCATGTCTGAGTCCATGATTACACCTTTATTTCTAACCTGATTATTTGGTTTTAGAGAGAGAGACTTAAGGTGACTGATAACACTTTGTCTTTGTGTCTGTGGGCCAAAAACATGTTCTCAGTTTTGTCTGCGTTTAGCTGGAGAAAATGGTTTTGTGTACACAAACTGATCTATTCGACGCAGTGACAGAGAGTATCTACAGGCCCATGTTCACCAGCCGTCAGTGACACGTAGATTTGAGTGTCATCTGCATAGTTGTGGTACAACACATTGTTGCTGTTTATTAGCTGACCCAATGGAAGCATTTACAAGTTGAATAAGAGGGGTCCCAAGACTGACCTTGCAAGTGCGTGCATGTGAGAACTAGTTAAAAAAATGCCACACGCAAAATGCAATAAAGGAGGAAATGAATGACCAAACACAAATCCAAAACTAATAATAACCAACAAAATCCCAAAATTATTGGCGGCACGCGCTCCAGGACCCACCTAAACCTTTGGGTACGCAAATTAGCTCTCAATACATATAACCTGTACATCGCGGAAGGGTTTTCCTTCTCTGCCCGTGGGTCAGCCCGTTAAATATTTGGGGTGACAATATACTACTCTGCACGGTTAGCTCTCATAGTAGAGCGCGTACCTCGCGGGCACAAGGTCGCAGGATCGAGGCCCATATATGTCTTTATAATTTTTAATGCTGCATTATTTGTGAACGGCAGCATTAAAAAGTTTTAGCAGTAACACATTGGTACGTTACTAAAAGTAGACTACAAGTGATATTACCAAGTTGTGGAATGTATGATTTTACATTCTGGAATTAATTAATACATGATTTAATATGTGCACCTATATATGAGATTTTTTGTGCCTAAGAGTCCTCCTGAGTGGTCTTAGGATTCGTTCTTACAGAGGGACGTTTTTAAGAACAAGTTTTGTGAATGCTAAAAATCTTTCTAAAATGGCCTTAAAGGAATAGTTCACCGTTTTTCCATGTTGAGATATGTTCTTACCTGAGCTTAGACGAGTTGGTGTGTAACTGTCTGATCTTTGCGCGTGCCCTCAGTCAGGTGTAACCCGGGTTAAAAATCTGTTACTATATCCAAAACAATTGCGTATACTAGTTCTGCCCCTTTAAATTATCTGTGCGTAGTGCGTGCCCTTCGACCTCACGTAGCCAATCACGTGACTGTGCTCAGCCAATTGCGCAGTGGGAGCACTTGTGTTTAACCTGGTTGCGGCGTCTTCCTCATTCAGAGGTGTGGGGAAGCCGACCGACAGCGGTGGACAGGTTTGTGTCTTACAAAATATTCACTCGTGTGCTCGATTCGATTCATGCCTGTTAAGTTAAGCTTATTATTGTAACTTATAGAACAACCTACTGGGCTGCAGGGTATCCGTCGCCACCAGCTAATGCAGCTAATGCAAGGCTAATATGGCACTTTTTGACTGTTTTGTCAATCTCTTCATGTTGTTTGTAGTTTATACATTTGATTGTTTTTATTTTGTGTACACATGGAAATGGATATGAACATTAGCTACAGTTAAACCAACTTAGTAACCATAGCCCTATTATTTATTGGTCTGTTGTGGTATTACAGGCCAGGTTCTCTCAATCTCTTGGGAGATGATTGATGGCGAGCTGAACTAAGGCTGGGAGCCTACCATCTGAGCAGCATCCACTGAACAGCCACCCTGCTGGTCTGGTAGGAAGGTTGTTCGCAGCCTGCCCCCCACACACTCTCAATCAACCGACGTTTCACCTCACTTGCACATCCTATTTCCCCACAATAACACATGAACTTGCAACTCTGAACTCTCACAAACCCTCGTGGGTTGTCGCGTTGGTTGTTTGGAACGAAACCAAACCTTTTTGGACAATTCTTTTTCTTTTGGTTTATGTGTGTGTGTGTATTCGCTGTAAGCTTCATTGTCATATTCCACCAGCTAATAATCATACAGTGCACTAAACTATCAATTACCGGTTCAACTGCAGTGTGTAAATATTCTGGGGTTTTTTTCTATTTTTTTCCCCATGGTCCTGTTATGTAAATACTTTATTTCAATCATTATTCAATATATGGTGCCTGCACCAAATATAAATCCTTGTTGTGTTGTTTCTGACCACCAGCTCCTGTAGTCGGACTTGGTCATTTGTGATCCAACTTGCCTATACATCATTATTCTTTAACTAGTAGTATTAATAATACATTAATACTCATCAGTGAAAGCAATTACCCGCTAAAAGACCAAAAGATGTTTTTAGCATTGGCCTCTCCCAGTATGTTCCTATAGCTCCAAATGGGGTGAAGTTAGAAGCTACCAAGCTCTTCCACAGGCACGCACAAAGACCAGACAGCTACGTATCAACTCGTCTAAACTCAGGTAAGAACATATCTCAGTGTGGAAAAACTGTGAACTATTCCTTTAAGAACACATTTAAGTATAAGAATGAGGCTCATTGTCTTGAACAGAGTATTAGGACCGTAGTTTGGCAAATAGCAGAGAGTAAAGCCGTTGTCTGTGGCCTTTATGTCTCAAAGAGTTTAATCCACGCGGTTCTCGTGAGCGCAGTTAGTAACTCTGGTTCTATGAAACAAATTAGTATTATGTTGCATGTGAGGGTGACCTTTGACTACTCGGGATCATTACTATGAATTAGCCTGGCTAACACCAGACTGCTGTGTGCGCTCGAATTATTTCGAACTACACAGCAGCCTGGGGACCAATCACAGAACAAGGAGGGATGGCAAGACGATGACATGCTATTCGACATGTGGAAGCTTGTTTGTTTATGGATACAAAAAATGTTTGTGTATGTAAAAAAAGATCAACTGAAAATGTCTCAGTCCTACGTACAAGTCTCTCTTTCACACACAACACTTTTGACACAGTCTTGCCTTGTCAAAGACGCAAGCATAACCTAGGCTGAGTACATGTGTAATCAGATGTGTGCGTGCATAGTATTTTTCTTTTGCAAGTGTAAATGATCTATGTGTGTGTGTAAAGTGTCCAAGTTGTAGAAAAAAAAAAAAAACTGAAAACATCTACGCTCAGGTTTCTCTTTTACGCACAAGCTTCTGTTTTACGCACAACATTTTGGACACTGTCCCGCCATGTCGGAGATTTGTGCTAACTTCTTTCCGTCCAAAGTTTTGACTGCCAGGCTGGTTGATGCCATTAAAACCATCAATCGTCAGTAGATGGTGTAGTACATTGCTCTATATTAATTCCACCCAACTGTAATAAGTGGCATTGTAGGGCTGGGCGATTAAAAAAAAAAAAATCATGATTACTTTACCCATATTAATTGATCATTTTAGTTTTTCATAATAAATTTAATACATCTTGCTGATTGATCATTTATTCAAACCTCAGCTCGAACAAAAACAAATGCTTTCCTCCAGTTTCATTTAACACACCATTGTGTCGTCCAAACTCCCCAACTAGGTACCGTTTGTGCCAAAGAAATGGCTGTAAACCTGTCAGTTATTAAGTCCCATGACGATTATTGAGATTGACCAAAGTAGGGATGCAATGTCGATGAAATTTCCATCAATTGCCCAGCCCTATGACATTGCAGTGATTTATTTATTTATTTATTTTTCGTACTCACTGGGACTGTAGACAATGTAGGCTGACATCTGATGCAATATGGAAGCTGTGTGGCAAAGTGGATCCTGTGCATTGCTGGAATGCAAGAGAAGCCTCACATGGAGAATCTCTTATGGTTTTGCCTGGTCCTTCCAACGTACCCGAGTGCAAAAAAAAAGAATAAGAAATGCACACAACAGGGATGAAGTACCCCCCAAAAACTGAAAATATTGTTCATAGCAGGAAAATTAAATAGAGCAGAAGTCCTATATCTGTTGGAAAAGTATGATGCACAACATTGGTATATTGGTATTTCTAGAAAGGGAGCTTCACTTTGTGCCACCATGATAAGGCTCGGTTGAGCTATTCATCCGGTCGAGCATCACTGGCTATAGCCAAAAGTTACGCAGTGAGCCTTTTTTAAAGGCAGCTTGCCAGGTTTCCTCCGGGTACAACGGTTTCATCGACCTCCAAAAACATGCTGGTCAGGTTTGCCCACAGTGGCGGAGCGTTCTGTCGCAGCGGCTCAGGACTAACACCTGAACACAATTTTGTTGTACAGTTGTACAATGACAAATAAACTTACTAACTTACTTTTAGCACACATGTGTTAGTCAATGTGAGCAGTGGATATACTAATATGTGCCCCGTCGTCGGCTGACTCAGTTTCCCACAAATCGAGAAAGAAGAGTTTTTTGTTTTGATTCAGGATTTTTGCTTTTTTTGCAGATAGTTTAGATTAGCTGAGATCACAAGATCACTAGCTGAGAAATAGCGTGTTTGCGTTTTGTTTTTAGTCGTAAACTGTGTGTGCAGGTTACGGATAATATAACGTAGTCATTGTCTATGTCCATTGCTTTTTGTCATTGTGTTGCTAGCTGCTGTAGAGGTAGGCTCTATGGGAAGTGGATTTATGCAAGAGATATTTATTTATGTATTACCTGTTTGCAAACCTATTTTCTTTTTCTTTGATGGCATTTTCTTGCTTTTTGCCTTTTCTCCCCTCTGTGCTTTGCAGCTTTACGGGGGAGCAGGTGTGGCTTATCTAAATAAGATGTGCCCTCTTTTCTCTCCGAGCAGCAGAGAGTGGTGAGAACTGCCCAAAAGTTTAGAGGCCGACTTCGCTGGTTAGAAATATTCTGGGTCCTTAAATATTATCAGATTTCCATGTGTTACACATTGTTGGAAAGCTTGGAGACTATACTTTCGTAATCTATGTCTCACTCAAAAATGCCCCAATATATTTTTTAAAGGAAAAAGAACAAACGCAATGAAGTGTGCCAAAAAAAACGCTTTTATTATTAAGGAGACATGTCCAAATCATCATCAAAAGGCCTTTCTGTTGTGCTGTGTTTGTGTTATTCATTCACACCATACACGTTTTTCATAAACATCGCCTTGCATTTACAAAAGCCTAGTTTTTAAGCAGTAACAGGAACCAAACTGCTTATTTATGCACTGTAAATGAAACGCTGTCCTGAGAGAAAGAGTGAATAGCGATGTCCTCTGCAAAGCCTAACCATGCTGTTTAAAAGTGACAACACCCCTGCCCCCCTGCACCTGCACCACATCCCTCCTGGACTCCTCTATTTTATATTGAGTATAACCACATTTTGTGGTTGTATAAAACTTGACACCCGACCCAAACCCGCGTGAAGATGCGTGAAATCTGGGCCCGGCCTGAATGTCGGGTCGGCTCGGGCCTAGAATCTAACCTCTAACTCACGCACACACTACATTCACATTCATGGTGTTCCCTGGTGGCCCACTAATACATTCGAAGTAGGAATAAAAAAAAACCTGGCTGAATCAGTATTTTCAGATAAATCAAGAAATTCATAGTATTCTTATACATCAGCAGCAGACTCATTCTCTGGCTCTCAATAACAGGATGTTTAGAAAAGTTTAGTTTGTAGTAAATTTCATTCATTACCCATGATAGAGAAAGGTACAGCCAATGCACTATTGTATATTGTTATGTTATATAAAATGATAAAACAAATGATAATTACATGATTTTAAAGTTACATGATCCATTCTTCAGAATCTGCAAAGTGATGATGAGTCGAAAAGCTTTTCTGAACCAGGGGTAAACCATGACATAGATGAGAGGGTTCATACAGGAGTTCAGGAAAGATAAATAAATGGATATGCGATGTATTGACACACCAAATATTACGATATTGGCCTCAGAGTACTCTGCAAAATAGTATGGAGAGTAACACAAAAGATATACAACCACAACAATGCCCAGATTCCGAGCGGCTTTAATCTCAGACTTCCTGGAGGTTTTGGAGGTCACAGTTGTAACTTTAGAACGTATGGCACGAGCCTGAGACGCTGCCGTTGCAAAGACTTTCATATAAAGGATCACAATGATGCTGACTGGGATGGCAAAGGCAAAAACAAACATAACATCTCTAGACCCTCTAACCAGACATTGCCCAAGACAAAGTCTATATTTCTCTTCATTTATAACATTGTCAATATAAAGAGAAAATGTATACAAAAGTCCATAAAACCAACATACAGAAATACTGATGTTTATCACAGTGTCTGTCATTTTCGCCTGATAATGTAAGGGATCACAAATTGCTATGTAACG
Source organism: Gobius niger (assembly GCF_951799975.1). Classification (NCBI taxonomy): domain Eukaryota; kingdom Metazoa; phylum Chordata; class Actinopteri; order Gobiiformes; family Gobiidae; genus Gobius; species Gobius niger. The sequence goes on along the minus strand of NC_136860.1, from coordinate 11,320,171 downwards.
GTCTGCTGAAATAAGAACTACAGTTCCTACTGAAGCAATGATGGCAGTAGTGGGCACAAGATATATCAAACCACACAACAGTTGATCAAAATACCAACAGAATTTCCAAAATGTTGCAAAAACCGGTAAAGCCATGATTCCTACAAGAAAGTCCGAGACAGCCAGGGAGAGGAGGATGAGGTTAGTGGAGGAATGAAGCTGCCTGAAAGAAAATGAAAGGGAAAAAAGGAACAGATTTATTCGAATCAATATCCACATTCCATTTGTATTTTGAAATTACCTGAAGTGAGAGATAGAGATGATGACCAGCAGGTTGAGTACAGCAGTGAGTGTGGAGAGGACAGTGAGCAGAGCATCCACAGGACCAATCTCAAATCTATTGGGCTTTATGCAGGAGATGTTGGGGAGATGTGGGAAGCAAAGTTCTGCTTCCACAGTCGCCATAATTAGAGAGAGAGACAAACTCAATGCTGATATAAGTCTTTATCTCCTCGCTCTCTAAAGATCAACGCCCTCAATGAATCCCTTGGCACTTCGACCCAACTTTAGAGATCTTTAGTTTTAAGGTTTTGTGTTTGAACAATGTTTCTTTTGACAACACAAGTTAGTTTAGGCTTTATTTGGAAGATTTTTTGTGTACTCAGAATGTGAACTTCAAAAGTCCTATTTTCATGTAAAATCGACTTTTTGGAGATTTTAACCATGCTGTTATGCCAGTTCCTCATCAAAATCAGAATGGTTTATGGCTTCATTCACGCAGTCCTCAGCAATCCGCCTGAATCCTGCTCTCTGAGCAGCTGCTCCGCCCTCTATTGGAAAACGACTGACTTGTTCCACTGTGACGTCAGAAAGGAACGGAAGTGATCGACATCTGCAATGTAATGCCTTACAGCCTGATTGTAATTTCTAAAAAAGATTTTTCATTATTTCGGTTACACCGGCAATGGTTGTAAGAAATAAAGAAATGTAAAAATTTTAAAAAGGAAGAGCTGGACGTGTCCGTGCCCTTGCAGAGAAAACAAATACACCCCTGAGCGTCTGTACAGATGTCATGTTTGCACCAAAAGCTGTGAAGAAGGAGGTCTTTCTAACCTACTCTGGACACCTGTTATTTTTTCTTACCAAATGATAATTCGGCGAAAATGGGCGTTTGGCTGCAAGAGGACAGAACCTTCCTACAGAAGAGGCCGCTCGCCAGAAGTTGGAATTTCTTTCCAGGATTCAGTGACTATCAGCCAAAATAGTGTTTCTCTGTGATCGTCACTTCACTGATGGATGTTTGGTGAACCTTAGCCAAAACCAGTGGATAAGTGGATTAAACTCTTATAACCAGCGACGGTGGAGAAGCCTGAGTGGTGGTGAGTCAATCAAAATGCGTGTTAGCGTGTGTGTTAGCCATTTATTTATGGAAACGTGGCTATTTTTTGCAGGTTAATAGCGAGTTGGCGATGGACAGCTTACCTTCTCAGAGTGGTCTTTTTCCCGCTGTTTCTCTCCTAACTCCCAACAGTCTACAGCAATCTCCCTTTCTGTCACAGACCATAAAGTCGTCTGTGTCATTGCAGTAGGATAAAAGGTCCTGTTTTTTACTCTGCGGCGCGCATCACCTCATCATAGAAATATAATGAAACGCAGTTGGTGTGCATAGGCTTACACAAAGTGCAGCGTATGGACTGAGGGAGGTTTTGACAAATTGAATTGGCCTGCGCTGGAAGTAATGCTGCATCCACACCAGACACGTTTTGGGCGTCAAAAACGCGCCTCAAGCCCGTTGTTGGACGCTTGTGCTTACTAAAGTCAGACGCTCGTCACAAATGTCACCGAGCGTCAGACGCTCTGGCCGCGCGTCAGCTCAGAGTGCGTTCGTAGCATCTTGGAAGTAGCTGTTGCCTGAAAAATACACCTGCTATAGCTCATCGTTGATTAAAAATCTGCAATAAACCACAAATGCGTGAAGGCCGGCTCAGTGTGTGATCGTCATAAAGCTGCTCTATGTCGTTACGGATTCACTGACGTTATTAATGCTTGTTGTCATGGGAGAAAACCTGAGCTCAATGTGAGCTAACTGAGCTAACAAGCTGTGGTTTTCTCCCGGAGCTCATTGTAGATGATGTGAGTAACAAACTACAACATCAGCCCAGCTCAGTGTGTGATCATTGTTCTTTATTGACTTTATTTGTGCATATTTCTCGTTTTCACGTGAGGACCGGAGGTTTAGCTTAGCATTAGCTTAGCATCACTGGTAGTGATGCGTAAAAGGCTGCACTCTTGTCCACGTGCGTCTAACGCGCTGTTGTCTCCTCTATTCCGGACATGTCGGACAGGGTCCTGCAAGTCCAGCGGGAATTCCCGTCCAGGTCTCTAAACCCTAGTCCTCGACAATTGCACTGCGTGTCGATAGACCTGACAGTTATTCAGTTGTTTGCTTGCATTGTAATAACGCACCACATTGCAAAGGCTAGGTTGAGAAAAATGATATCTGTAAAGCGCAACAATATGGAGATGGGGACCCCCCGAATATTGACGGGTATTTCGGACACTGCTGTGATATTATAATTCTACTACAGCAAAAGTAGTGCAGAAAAAACTTATATTTATCACAAAAATGGGTTCTCCTTCGTGGTAGAGGTACAATATATCATTAAATGCCTATACTTTACATTGGAATGGCTAAAATTGCATGATACAGATCCTTTAAATGTCTGTGAATGTTCTGCTTTGAATCGTTTTTTAACCGCCTGTGACAAGTAAATTTCTCCATTGTGAGATCAATAAAGGCTATCTTATCTTATATTATCTTAACTGTGTAATAACATGAATATTCATTTGTCAAGGGTTTTAAATTGAAAAGGAAAAAATCACCTTTTAAATATTCACTGTGTTGTTTTTTAACACATCCATTTAAGTGTACGAGTGTAAACTTTTCAATTAAAAAAATTCAAATAAAAAATTCACCCTTAAAATATACAATGTAAACAAAATAACAGTTGATATTCAGAGTGTCAAATCTGCAGTAGAAACAAATTTAAATGGAAAAATTCACCCTCAAAATATTCAATATTTAAAGGGACTAGATGGAAGTTGGTAATTTTATACTCACTAGTGCCACCTCAGGTCTTACGCATAGCTGCAGGTTCTATATTAAACGTGTGCATGATGGCACTTCGGCACCTTTGTGAGTGACAGTGCAGGATTTTAGAGGTAGTCATTCTGGTCATTCTACACCTTAGGACATTGCCGGAACACGTAGGGGGAGAAAATAATTCTTTAGGAATACCGTATAGTCCCTTTAAAGAATCAAGCCTTAAAATTCAAAAGTAGAAAGTCAGAGAGTGAAATTCGCAGTGAAAAAATTCACACAGATCATCCTGGACATCAAGGCATGAGCAATCGATCCTGGATGACAGAGCTGAGGATGTTTCTTATTGGTTTGTGTCTTTAGTGGGCAGGACTCACAGATGAGGAAACAGGAATTGACGCGTCAAATCTAAGAATTTTGATTGGTCCTTTGCACCGTTTGCTGATGAACCAGAATTTAGCTCGACTCACTTTGGATCGATTGCTCATGCCTTGGTGTCCAGATGATCTGTGTGAATTTTTCGCTGCGAATTTCACTCTGAATTTGAAATATTTTAAAACAACACAGTGTATATTTTCAATGTGAATTTTTCATTTGGAATTCTAAACACTTAAAATTAATTGCTGAAAATTTCAGTCGATGATGTTCATCATATTGTGGACACTTTTTCATCTGCTCCACAAAGTAAACGTGAAAAGGGATTCAAATTTTACATATCCCAGTACGTGCATAATTATGAAGGTGAGGACACAACGTGGCTGTGCTGACTAGTGCGAACTTGACTAAGAGGTAGGGATGGGAGTCGAGAACCGGTTCTACGAGTTGACCCGTTTCTGTTTAAGCAAAGCATCGGAACCGTACGTCTACTTCATTCTCAATCCCTCTTATCGATGGAAAACACTCTTTTTCCCCCCTTCATGGACACCATAGTGCGCAGCGGAGCAAGACGCGCAATGAAGTAGTTCTCCAAGTCTGTTGACGCTGCTTCGAAGTAAGCAGGAAAACATCAGCCCAATCTCAACTCCACTCCTTAGCCCTTCCCCTCTGTTTCGCACGTTCAGGAGAGACGAAGGGGTGTCCCAAAACAGTCCATAGCAATAAACGTGCCAATTCCTCGTTTTCGCTTTGCTGCTGCGAACGCTCCGTTTGTTTGTGCTGTATTGGCTTGGAGTGTCTTTCCAAAGTTTCGATACATCACTATTGACATGACACACGGGAGAAGGAGAATGTAGCGCCGGATGAAGCAGAAATAGATGTAAGGTTTGGGCTGAGACCGAGTCCTGTTGTTTAGGTGTGACAAAACAGCATCAGTCTGTTACAAGTTACTGATGAACTTAGGGCTGCTCGATTATAGAAAAAATAATAATCACGAGTATTTTAGTAATAATTGAAATCACGATTATTCAAACGATTATTTGTTTCCTTAAAAAAAAAATCTTTATTTTGTTTATTAATTTTTATTACTATTTTAAAAAACAACTATGGACTACATTTTCTTTGGGCAATAAAAACTAATTCTATAAGATAGACCTGCCCCCTGCTGGCCAGCCCTCACACCTGTCCAACATAGCCGCGCGGCCTGATGACATCATCACACAGCGCTAATGTTTTTATGTCAGACCAAAGCCTGAGCCTTTAGCACGTGAAATACGAAGGGAACAGAAACAATCATCTCAGTGGCATGAAATAATAAGAGTTTGCTTTGAGCTCCATTGAGATCTGCTCCTGAAGAAGAGTTTTAGACTTTTCTACTAAACAAAACCAGTGCCTGGGCCAAGGATATCGAGGCTTCTAAAACAGCTGTTCTCCTTTCAGCACAAGGTGAGCTCTTAACAGTGGCGTTATCTCAAGAGTTAGGTATAAAAAATATGATATTATTTACAGTTCTGTCAGGCTGCGCTGGTGTTTCAGCTGATCAGACGCGTCACACAAACCGCGCAGGACGGACTTATTGCGCTTTGGATGGACGAGTGGGAGGGCATCCTTAATAATCGTTTTCTCTCGATAATGCTATTTTTGTGATCGTCTAGTGTAATAATTGAAATCGTAATTGAATTTCGATTAATTGCACAGCCCTAGATGAACTGATCATGCTTTTGATCGCCTGCGAACAAGAAATCTGTCATTCTATTTTTGGCTAGTAATTCGAATTTTCTCTCACGGTCACTTTATGATTTGAGTCTAAGATTGAGATGTGTTAAACTTGGAATAGAAATAGGTTTTGGTTTATTTTTGTTGTATTTTATAGCTTCTCGCCTAGATTTAACTCCTTATAACCAGGGGTGAAAGTAAGTTTGAATGGCCCGGTGTAACAGGCCAGAGTATACCCCCATCTGGACTAAACCCGGGGTTAAAGGGGCCTAGGCCATTTCATACCCCGGGTATAAAATAGCCTAGGCCAAAATATACCCCGGGGTATAATATGGCCTAGGCTATTTCCTACCCCCCCAGGCCAGATTATACCCCCAATAATAACAGTAGTTTAGGGTGATAGAGTGGGTTGTCCTTTAACAGGAGGTTGGCAGTTCAAATCCATGCTCCTGCAGGTACAGGCTGTTGTTGTTGTTGAGGGAAGGTAGCGAGTGAGTGAATGTGAGTGAATGAGTGAGTGAGTGAGTGAGTGAGTGAATAAATGAGTTCACTCCCTTCACTCACTCACTCACTCACTCACATTCACTAATTCACTCACACACATTCACTCACTCGCTACCTTCATTCACTCACTCACTCACATTCACTCACTCACATTCACTCACTCACATTCACTCACTCACTCACTCTCACTCACTACTTTCACTCACTCACACTCACTCACATTTACTCACTCACTCTCACTCACTCACATTCACTCACTCACATTCACTCACTCTCACTCACTCACTCACTCACTCACATTCACTCACTCACATTCACTCACTACCTTCACTCACACTCACTCACATTCACTCACATTCACACACTCACATTCACTCACTCACATTCACTCACTCACACTCACTCTCACTCACTCACATTCACTCACTCACATTCACTCACTCACATTCACTCACTCACTCACTCTCATTCACATTCACTCACTCTCACTCACTAACTTCACTCACTCACACTCACTCACTCACTCACTAACTTCACTCACTCTCACTCACTCACTCACACTCACTCACATTCACTCACTCACTCACATTCACTCACTCTCACTCACTCACTCACATTCACTCACTCACATTCACTCACTCTCACTCACTCACTCACATTCACTCACTCACATTCACTCACTCACATTCACTCACTCTCACTCACTCACTAACTTCACTTACTCACACTCACTCACTCACATTCACTCACTCACTCTCACTCACTCACTCACATTCACTCACTCTCACTCACTACCTTCACTCACTCACATTCACTCACTCTCACTCACTCACTCACTCACATTCACTCACTCACATTCACTCACATTCACTCACTCTCACTCATTCACATTCACTCACTCTCACTCACTAACTTCACTCACATTCACTCACTCACATTCACTCACTCACTCACACTCACTCACTACCTTCACTCACTCTCACTCACTCACTCTCACTCACTCACATTCACTCACTCACATTCACTCACTCACATTCACTCACTCACATTCACTCACTCACTCACTCTCATTCACATTCACTCACTCACTCTCACTCACTAACTAACTTCACTCACACTCACTCACTCACATTCACTCACTCACTCACATTCACTCACATTCATTTTATTTATTTATTTATTTATTTATTATAGGGACAGTGCATATTAATATACATTATACATGCAAATATGCCAGAATTAGCCTAAGGGCTATTTTTCATCTGTAGTCCCTGGACAGTTGTTGTGTGTCCTCCTGAAGGGCGTAAACCTGGACAGTTGTTGTGTGTCCTCCTGAAGGGCGGACACAGGGCGTAAACTCACTCACTCACATTCACTCACTCACTCACTCACATTCACTCACTCTCACTCACTCACTCACTCACTCACTCACTCACATTCACTCACTCACTCACTCACTCACATTCACTCACTCTCACTCACTCACACTCACTCTCACTCACTCACATTCACTCACTCACATTCACTCACTCTCACTCACTCACTCACTCACATTCACTCACTCACATTCACTCACTCACTCTCACTCACTAACTTCACTCAAACTCACTCACTCACTCACTCACTCACATTCACTCACTCACACTCACTCACTCACTCACATTCACTCACTCTCACTCACTCACTCACATTCACCCACTCTCACTCACTCACTCACATTCACTCACTCTCACTCACTCACATTCACTCACTCACTCACTCACTCACATTCACTCACTCACATTCACTCACTCACTCACTCACATTCACTCACTCACATTCACTCACTCACTAACTTCACTCACACTCACTCACTCACATTCACTCACTCACTCACTCACATTCACTCACTCACATTCACTCACTCACTAACTTCACTCACACTCACTCACTCACACTCACTCACTCTCACTCACTACCTTCACTCACTCACTCTCACTCACTCACATTCACTCTCACTCACTCACTCACTCACTTTCACTCACTCACATTCACTCACTCACTAACTTCACTCACACTCACTCACTCACTCACATTCACTCACTCTCACTCACTACCTTCACTCACTCACTCACATTCACTCACTCACATTCACTCACTCACATTCACTCACTCACATTCACTCACTCACTCACTCACTCTCATTCACTAACTTCACTCACACTCACTCACTCACTCACTCACATTCACTCACTCTCTCACTCATATTCACTCACTCACATTCACTCACTCACTCTCACTCACTCACATTCACTCACTCACTCCCTCCACTCACTCATTCTTCATTCATGCACGCGTAGGCCAAGTGTCTTGCCCAAGGACACAACAACAGCCTGTACCTGCAGGAGCATGGATTTGAACTGCCAACCTCCTGTTAAAGGACAACCCACTCTATCACCCTAAACTACTGTTATTATTGGGGGTATAATCTGGCCTGGGGGGGTAGGAAATAGCCTAGGCCATATTATACCCCGGGGTATATTATGGCCTAGGCCATTTTATACCCTCACTCACATTCACTCACTCACTCTCACTCACTCACTCACATTCACTCACTCACTCTCACTCATTACCTTCACTCACTCACACTCACTCACATTCACTCACTCTCACTCACTCACATTCACTCACTCTCACTCACTCACTCACTCACTCACTCACTCACTCACATTCACTCACTCACATTCACTCACTCACTCACATTCACTCACTCACATTCACTCACTCACTCACTCACTCACTCACTCTCACTCACTAACTTCACTCACACTCACTCACTCACTCACTCACATTCACTCACTCTCACTCACTCACTCACTCACTCACATTCACTCACTCACTCTCACTCACTCACTCACTCACTCACTCACATTCACTCACTCACATTCACTCACTCACTCACTCACTCTCACTCACTAACTTCACTCACTCACTCACTCACTCACATTCACTCACTCTCACTCACTCACTCACTCACTCACATTCACTCACACTCACTCACTCACTCACTCACATTCACTCACTCTCACTCACTCACTCACATTCACTCACTCACATTCACTCACATTCACTCACTCTCACTCACTCACATTCACTCACTCACTCACTCACATTCACTCACTCACTCTCACTCACTCTCACACTCACATTCACTCACTCACATTCACTCACATTCACTCACTCTCACTCACTCACTCACATTCACTCACTCACATTCACTCACTCACTCACATTCACTCACTCACTCACATTCACTCACTCACATTCACTCACTCACATTCACTCACTCACTCACATTCACTCACTCACATTCACTCACTCACTCACTCACTCACATTCACTCACTCACTCATATTCACTCACTCACATTCACTCACTCACATTCACTCACTCTCACTCACTCACATTCACTCACTCTCACTCACTCACTCACTCACATTCACTCACTCACATTCACTCACATTCACTCACTCACTCACATTCACACACTCACATTCACTCACTCACATTCACTTACTCACTCTCACTCACTCACTCACTCACATTCACTCACTCACTCACATTCACTCACTCACTAACTTCACTCACACTCACTCACTCACTCACATTCACTCACTCACTCTCACTCACTCTCACTCACTCACTCACATTCACTCACTCACATTCACTCACATTCACTCACTCACTCACTCACATTCACACACTCTCACTCACTCACTCACTCACATTCACTCACTCACATTCACTTACTCACATTCACTCACTCACATTCACTCACATTCACTCACTCACTCACATTCACACACTCACATTCACTCACTCACATTCACTCACTCACATTCACTCACTCACTCACTCACTCTCATTCACTAACTTCACTCACACTCACTCACTCACTCACATTCACTCACTCACTCACTCACATTCACTCACTCTCTCACTCACATTCACTCACTCACATTCACTCACTCACTCACTCACTCTCATTCACTAACTTCACTCACACTCACTCACTCACTCACATTCACTCACTCACTCACTCACTCACTCACATTCACTCACTCACTCACATTCACTCACTCACTCACATTCACTCACTCACTCACTCACATTCACTCACTCACTAACTTCACTCACACTCACTCACTCACTCACATTCACTCACTCACTCTCACTCACTCACTCACTCACATTCACTCACACTCACTCACATTCACTCACTCACATTCACTCACATTCACTCACTCACTCACATTCACACACACTCACTCACTCACTCACATTCACTCACTCTCACTCACATTCACTCACTCACATTCACTCACTCACATTCACTCACTCACATTCACTCACATTCACTCACTCACTCACTCACTCACATTCACTCACTCACATTCACTCACTCACATTCACTCACTCACTCACTCACTCTCATTCACTAACTTCACTCACACTCACTCACTCACTCACTCACATTCACTCACTCACTCACTCACTCACATTCACACACTCACATTCACTCACTCACTCACATTCACTCACTCACATTCACTCACTCACACTCACTCACTCACTCACTCACTCACATTCACTCACTCTCTCACTCACATTCACTCACTCACATTCACTCACTCACTCACTCTCACTCACTCACATTCACTCACTCACTCCCTCCACTCACTCATACTTCATTCATGCACGCGTAGGCCAAGTGTCTTGCCCAAGGACACAACAACAGCCTGTACCTGCAGGAGCATGGATTTGAACTGCCAACCTCCTGTTAAAGGACAACCCACTCTATCACCCTAAACTACTGTTATTATTGGGGGTATAATCTGGCCTGGGGGGGTAGGAAATAGCCTAGGCCATATTATACCCCGGGGTATATTTTGGCCTAGGCCATTTTATACCCGGGGTATGAAATGGCCTAGGCCCCTTTAACCCCGGGTTTTCTCCAGATGGGGGTATACTCTGGCCTGTTACACCGGTACTGTGTTCTGTGAAAAGATTTTAAGTCCGTTCACCACTCGGAAAGTAGAGGAGCTCGGTCACCTTACGCAAACTAAAACATTAAACCTCTGCTTTAAATTTGTTAAATGCAAAGTAAAGATTCTGTCCTGTATCAATGAACTTTCTGAGTGGATAGTGACAGGAAATTGATGAGAGTGAAGTGGACTGAGTGAGCCTGGCGCGTTTTTACGCAGCACCACCTAGCATTGAGCCCCAGTGCACGCGTGTATCTTTAGAATGCTCACCGCCTGCTCAGCCCAGAACTCGTCTTGACCTGCATTCCAGTGCGCCGTGGGAATGATTGCTCGTAGCTATGTAAAGCAGTAGGGATGCAGACTGTACAGTGCAGCTGATAGTGAGGTAGTGCGCTCCCGCCATGCAGCGAAATCGTATTAATTTTACATACTATAAAATTAACTATCTGCAGTTTTACAAGTGCCTTTGACTTTGGCTGTTATTTAAGGTGTGCAGGTCAGAACAAACGCTCAGAGAGCACTAAATAGGAGCAGAGACTATATACTATAAACTCAAGACCACATGCACAGGTTGATGCACACACACACATAGCAACACAGACATACCAATCAAAGACAAATTTTTACAATTAAAAATTTTGATTTATCCTCTCATTTACCACACATTTTAATTAGCAGAATACTAGCCAGAAATAACGAGTCTGTGCATCCGACATTGCAGCGATTTATTTCTTTATTTTTGTACTCATTGGGACTGTAGACAATGTTTGCTGACCTTCTGATGCAATATATAAGCTTTCGCCTGGTCCTTCCAACTTACCCGAGTGCAAATACATGTGTTGTGTGCAATGTGTGCAAATATGTTTTTTTTATTTGCAAAAAACTTCAAATATTGTAAAGAGCTGTAAAAGTAAATAGAGCAGAAGTCCTGTATCTATTGGAAAAGTAATTATGATGCACAACATTGGTATATTGGTATTTATAGAAAGGGCGCTTCACTTTGTGCCGCCATGATAAGGCTCGGTTGAGCTATTCATCCAGTCGAGCATCACTGGCTATGGCCATAAGTTACGCAGTGAGCCTTTTTTGAAGGCAGCTAGTCAGGTTTCCTCAGGGTACAACGGTTTCATCGAGCTCCAAAAACATGCAGGTCAGGTTTGTCCACAGTGGCGGAGCGCTCTGTCGCAGCGGCTCAGGACAAACACCTGAACACAATTTTGTTGTACAGCTGTACAATGACAAACAAAGCACTTACTTACCAGCCTACTTTAAGCACATATGTATTATTCAATTATTATTCTTATACTAAGTAAATCTGACCATCCTTTTTACTTTTGTATATACAAAAGTTTTTTATTATTACGGAGCCATGTCTAAATCATCAAAAGTCCTTTCTGTAGAGCTGTTTTTGCCTTATTCATTCACACCATACTTGGTGGTGGTAAGCTACTATTGTAGCTACAACTGCCCTGGGGTAGACTGACTGACCAATCTGCGCCATTGGCTCCTCTAACCACCACCAGCCACTAGCAACCACTCACACACACACTACGTACACTCAGGATTCATGGTGTTCCCTGGCGGCCTATTAATACATTCGAAGTAGGAATTGAAAAATCCCTTATTGAACCAGTATTTTCAGATTAATCAAGAAATCCATAGTATTCTTATGGTATTCTTACACATCAGCTGCAGACTCATTATCTGGCTCTCAATAAAAGGATGTTTAGAAATGTTTGTGGTTAATGTCATTCATTGCTTATGATTGAGAAAAGTACAGCCAATGCATTATTGTATATTGTATATTGTTATGTTATATATAATGATAGTACAAATAATAATTACATGATTTTAAAGTCACATGAGCCATTCCTCAGAATCTGCAAAGTGATGATGAGTCTAATAGCTTTTCTGAACCAGGGATAAACCATGGCATAGATGAGAGGGTTCATACAGGAGTTCAGGAAAGATAAATAAATGGATATGCGATGTATTGACACACCAAATATTACTATTTTGGTCTCAGAATAAACTACAAAATAGAATGGGGAGTAACACATAAGATATACAACCACAACAATGCCCAGATTCCGAGCGGCTTTAATCTCAGACTTCCTGGAGGTTTTGGAGGTCACAGTTGTACCTTTAGAACGTATGGCACGAGCCTGAGACGCTGCCGTTGCAAAGACTTTCATATAAAGGATCACAATGGTGCTGACTGGGATGGCAAAGGCAAAAACAAACATAACATCTCTAGGCCCTCGAACCATACATTCTCCAAGACAAAATCTATATTTTTCTTCATTTATAACATTGTCAATAGAAAGCGAAAATGCAAACAAAAGTCCATAAATCCAACATACAGAAATACTGATGTTTATCACAGTGTCTGTCATTTTCGCCTGATAATGTAAGGGATCACAAATTGCTATGTAACGGTCCGCTGAAATAAGAACTACAGTTCCTACTGAAGCAATGATGGCAGTAGTGGGCACAATATATATCAAACCACACAACAGTTGATCAAAATACCAACAGAATTTCCAAAAAGTTGCAAAAACCGGTAAAGCCATGATTCCTACAAGAAAGTCTGAGACGGCCAGGGAGAGGAGGATGAGGTTAGTGGAGGAGTGGAGCTGCCTGAAAGAAAATTAAGGAAGGGAACAAGGAACAATTTCATTCGAATCAATATCCACATTCCATTTGCATTTTGAAATTACCTGAAGTGAGAGATAGAGATGATGGCCAGCAGGTTGAGTGCAGCAGTGAGTGTGGAGAGGACAGTGAGCAGCACATCCACAGGACCAATCTCAAATCTATTGGGCTTTATGCAGGAGATGTTGGGGAGATGTGGGAAGCAAAGTTCTGCTTCCACAGTCGCCATAATTAGAGAGAGTGACAAACTCAATGCTGATACAAGTCTTTATCTCCTCACTTTCTAAAGATCAACGCCCTCAATGAATCCCTTGGCACTTCGACCCAACTTTAGAGATCTTTAGTTTGAAGAAGTTTTGTGTTTGAACAATGTTACTTTTGACAACACAAGTAAGCTTAGGCTTTATATGGAAGATTTTGTGTGTAATCAGAATGGGAATTTTAAATGTCTGTGAATTTTCTGCTTTGAATCTTTTTTTTAACAGTGCAATAACAGGTTGCACTCATTTTTCAAGGGTTTTAAATTGAAAATGAAAAATTCACCTTTTAAATATTTACTGTGTTATTTTTTAACACATCCATCCATCCATTTTCTTCCGCTTTATCCGGGGCCGGGTCGCAGGGGCAGCAGTCTCAGCAGAGATACCCAGACTTCGCGATCCACACATACCTCCTTCAGCTGTTCTGGGGGGACCCTGAGGCGACACCAGGCCAGCTCGGAGACATAGTTCCACTAGCGTGCCCGGGGGCCAACCAGGAGGCATCCGAAACAGATGCCCTAGCCACCTCAGATGTTTCCTTTCGACGTGAAGGAGCAGCGACTCTACTCCAAGCTCCTCCCGGGTAACTGAGCCTCTCACCCGATCTTGAAGGGTGCGCCCAGCCACCCTGCGAAGGAAATTCATTTTGGCTGCTTGTATTCACGATCTTGTCCTTTCGGTCATTACCCAAATCTCATGACCATAGGTGAGGGTGGGAACGTAGATCGATCGGTAAACCGAGAGCTTTGCCCCCCAACTCAGCTCCCTCTTCACCACAGACCGATACAGCGACAGCATCCCTGCTGATGCCGCACGGGGCACCACGAGGGACACGGTCGAACGCTTTCTCCAGATCCACAAAACACATGTGGACTGGTTGGGCGAACTCCCATGAATCCTTGAGCACCCGACGGAGGATTTAGAGCTGGTCCAGTGTGCCACGACCAGGACGAAAACCGCATTGTTCCTCTTGGATCCAAGGTTCGACTATCGGCCGGATCCTCCTCTCCAGCACCCTGGAGTAGGCAAGGCAAGGCAAGGCAAGTTTATTTGTAGAGCACAATTCATACACAAGGCAATTCAAAGTGCTTCACAGTTGCATAAATACAAGAAAACAAATAGAATCAATAAAAAACATCAACATAAAATTAATCAATTACAGTAAAAGGCGAGAGTGCAGATAAAATACTTTCAGTCATATGCATCGGCAAAAAGAACTGTTTTCAGCCTGGATTTGAACATTGTCAGAGTTGAGGCCTGTCTCACATCGTCATGAAGACTGTTCCAGATTTTAGCTGCATGAAACTGAAACGCAGCCTCACCGTGTTTATTATTGACTCTGGGAACCACCAGGAGGCCCCTCCCTGAAGTTCTCAGGGCCCGAGATGGTTCATACGGCTCTAACATGTCAGAGATGGACTTTGGTGCTAAACCATGAAAAGACTTGTAACAAGCAGAGCTGTTTTAAATTCTATTCTCTGAGTGACAGGAAGCCAGTGCAGAGACCGGAGCACTGGACTAATATGGTCGTATTTCCTGGTTCTTGTCAGGACTCGAGCAGCAGCGTTCTGGATGTACTGCAGCTGTCTGGTAGCTCGTTTAGAGAGGCCAGTGAGTAGGCCGTTACAGTAGTCTAACCTGCTGGAGACCAATGCATGGATAAGTCTCTCTAAGTCTGGTTTTGACACTATTCCTCTGATCTTAGCAATGTTTTTCAGATGGTAAAAAGCTGCTGATGTTATTGCTTTGATGTGGCTGTTTAAGTTCAGGTCTGAGTCCATGATTACTCCTAGATTTCTAACCTGATTTTTTGGTTTTAGAGAGAGAGACTCAAGGTGACTGATAACACTTTGTCTTTGTGCCTGTGGGCCAAAAACAATGATCTCAGTTTTGCCTGCATTTAGCTGGAGAAAGTTGTTTTGCATCCACAAACTGATTTGTTGGATGCAGTGACAGAGAGTATCTACAGGCCCATGTTCACCAGCCATCAGTGACACGTAGATTTGAGTGTCATCTGCATAGTTGTGGTACGACACATTGCTGCTGTTTATTAGCTGACCCAATGGAAGCATGTACAAGTTGAATAAGAGGGGTCCCAAGAATGACCCCTGGGGCACTCCACAGGTCATGGCAATTTTGTCTGAGACACAGTTGCCAATTTCAACAAAGTACGTCCTGTCCTCGAGATAGGACTTAAACCAGTTTAGAGCAGTACCAGAGATTCCCATCCAGTTTTCTAACCTGTGAAGTAAGATCCCGTGGTCCACTGTGTCAAAGGCAGCGCTCAGGTCCAGCAGAACTAAAACTGAGACCTTACCTGCGTTGGTGTTCATACGGATATCATTTGTCACCTTGATCAGGGCTCTCTCAGTGCTGTGGTGGGGCCAAAAACCTGACTGGAAAGTATCAAACACATTGTTAGACAGAAGAAAGTAAGTGAGCTGCTGATATACTACTTTCTCTAGGACCTTTCCTAAGAATGGCAGGTTTGATATGGGCCGGTAGTTGTTCATTACCTTGGCATCAAGGCTGCTCTTCTTTAGAAGAGGCTTAATGACTGCTGTTTTCAAGGCCTTTGGAAATGCTCCAGTCTGGAGTGAGATGTTAACTAACTGAGCAAGTTGTGGTAACAAGCTGGTCAGCACAGACTTCAGAAATCTAGTGGGTAATTCATCAAGGCAGCATGTACATGAACTCAGACCGGAGATGACCACTTCTATTGTTTTGTCAGTAACAGGTGTGAAATGTGTCAGCTCAAGGTGTTTATCTGGTGGCAGAGTTTCTATTTGTGTTGTGGAAATTATGGCATTTTTAATGCTTTGGACTTTGTCATAGAAAAATATTGCAAACTCATTACACTTAGATGTAGAGATTAGTTCTAGGGGCAGTGAAACTGGAGGGTTAGTTAATCTGTTTACTGTGGAAAACAGAACGCGAGAATTGTTTCTGCAGTTTGCAATGATTTTAGAGAAGTACTTCTCCCTTGCTCCACGCAAAATATGGTTGAACACACAAAGTACCTCAAAATGAACCTGGAGCTTTGACTTGCGCCATTTCCGTTTGGCTTTTCGGCACTCCCTTTTCTGTGCCCTGACCGAATCTTCACTTCTCCAAGGTGCCTTTTGCCTATTGTTAACCATTTTAACCTTGACAGGAGCAATAGTATCCAAAACATTTAAGACCCTTGATGTCTTAAATGTCTTAAATGTTGAGTCCAACAGATTATCAACATTAGAACATGGGTCATTTTCAAATCTGATCATCTCCATGAACTGTGTCCTTGTTGTATCATTTATGTGTCTTCTTTGAATAACTCCAGGCCCAACCACTGGTTTAGGTGTAACACACATGTCAAAGAAGACACAAAAATGATCAGATAAAGCAACATCAACAACATTCACATTTGATATATTAACACCTTTTGTAATAACTAGATCTAGAGTGTGGCCTTTGTTGTGAGTCGCCTCACTCATGTGCTGAGTCAAACCAAACATTTCAAGGACAGCATTGAGTTCTTTTGCATGCCTGTCGTTGGTCACATCCACATGCACATTAAAATCACCTGAAATTACTAAACAACAATCGAAATCAATGCATATAAATGACAGTAAAATCTTCAATAAAACAGTTCTGTGGTGGCTTGTAAATAGTCATATAAAGTATGGAAGATTGTTTTATCTCCATTTTGAATGACACATACTCAAACGATGGAAAAACCCCAAATGACAATTTTTGCAGGAGTAAATTGTCCCTGAATATGGCACAAACACCCCCACCCCTCTGGTTTTGGCGTGTTTCAGACACAAAATTGAAGTGAGATGGACTACACTCAATCAAAACTGCATTACCAGTGTTTTTGTCTAGCCATGTTTCAGTTAAAAACATAAAATCTAGATTATAAGAGGAAATAAAACTATTTATTAAAAAGGACTTGTTTTTTAGCGATCTGACATTGAGTACAGCATGTTTGAGATTTATCTGTGTTTGAGTGGATGGAATCTTTTTGCAGGGGATATGGATTAGATTTCTTTGATTGGATGGTCTGACTGTCCCTCTCTTATCTAATCTATGTTGTTTGACAGTACTAATTGTCTTGTAAGAACACATTCCCTCTATGGACCTCTGGTTAGTTTTGAGTTTGCTATGTATGGTAGCAACGCAGAGGCCCCTAATGTCCTAGACAGCAGCAGTGAAGCTGCTGGAGATAACAGCTGTGGGCGCCGGTGGTGGGGGCCGAGCTGGGGAGACCTTGGTTTGTGAAAAAGGCGGAGGTGGGAGAGGGGCATGATGCTTCTTTGGGGATGAAAGCCTTGGTCTTGACGCAATTGGAGTGAAGGGAGTCATTTTAGTCCCATGTTTGATCAAGTTTTCAAGATGGTTGGAAAATCCCATAGGTGACTCTGGGGATGGGAACGATTCAGAAAAGTCTCTGGAGGGTGTAGATGTAGTAGTCGGGCTCAAGGCCTGTGGTGGAGTAGGTGAAAGTGCTCCTTCGGCTGAATCATTTAATAGTGGTGCTGAAGCTGAGCTTTTCCGCGGAGATGCAGGTGGTGATGCTGCTATTGTTGAAACGCTTTCTGGAGATGCGGGTGGTGCTGGTGCAGCTAAATCCTTAACTGCTGCTGAGTCTATAGGTGCAGATGGTGCTGCTGTGGCTGAATCCTTAACTGTGGCTGAGTTCATAGGTGCAGATGGTGCTGCTGTGGCTGAATCCTTAACTGTGGCTGATTCCATAGGTGCAGGTGGTGCTGCTATGGCTGAAACCTTTACTGCAGCTGAGTCCTTTACTGCAGGTGCAGATGACGCAGATGACGCAGCTGCGACTGTATCATTTATTGGTGGTGCAGTCGAAGCCTTTGCTGCTGAGCTCTTCTCATGCTCCTCTCGGCTCTCCCTTGTAGCTCAGGCCTCCTCTGATTTTGCAGAGCGTGGAGGAGATTTTCTGTCAGTCGTCTCACTCCACCTCTGCTCAAGTGAGGCCCATTTCCTCTAAACAGGTCATCACGTTGCCAGAACAAATTAAAGTTCTCTATGAAATACAGTCCTCTCGACTCACAGACGTTGGACAGCCATGTATTCAACTGAAACAGCCGGGAGAATTTGTTTATTCTCCCATCGATGTTTGGGATGGGTCCACTGATGAACATTTGTATTGCCTCTTTATCCAGACAATCAAGTCTCTCAAAAAGTTTATTGAACTTTTCTTTCAGGGCTTCAGACTCTCCGTCTCTTATGTCCACAGCACCAACATGTATGATAAGTTTATCAATCCCAGGGTTATTTGTGATTTCCTTGTTTAGAACATCTATGATGTCAGAAACAGTGGCGCTGGGATAACTGCTTGTTGTAATCCTGTCATTGTTTATATTAGATATGGCTCCGTCTTCGAGCACCAGGATATCTCTGGCCTTGACACACTTTTCCTCTCGAGCTTTGTTTTGACTTCTTGTCCTCTGTTTCTCTCTGATTTTCTCTGTTTGTTACACTAATCTTTTGAGAGAGGTGAAAATCTGTTTGTTAACTTTATTCCAGGTTCATTTTTGCTAGTATGTTGTCTTTGCTTTGGCCGAGCACCAAGTTGTCTGTTTAGTTTCGGGAACGTTACGGTATCGTCTAGCTTTAGGTTGCAAGTATCAGTTTTTCCAGTCTTCTTACCGTGTTCCACAGGGAGCGTGTCATTAAGTCCTTTATCCATCTCAAAGGCGAGAATTTTGTCCTGCAGTAAAAGAATTTCTTGTTGATAAATCCGACAGCTTTCACAAGAAGATGTTTGCGTTACTCCCGCAGCCATGTTGATAAGACTGTCGTCGCTGGTCCAGATGAGTTGTAAAAAAAAAAGGCATAAAATGATTAAAAAATGATTTTAAAAGTCTTGGCTCACTTAGAAGAAGAGAATAAAATCATATCCGTGTGGCATGTGCCAAAAAAAGAGTGATTAAAAAGCGAATAAAGAGGCAAGCAGCATAAGCAAGCAGAGATACGTCTGCACCCTCTCAGAGCAGGAAGCAGGAAGTAGACCTTATCGGGAAGGCTGAGGAGGGTGATCTCTCTGTAATTGGAGCACACCCTCCGTCAGAGTCAACCAAGTAGAAACACACAGTGAACCGGCTCAGCGTGAACCATCCTCAAGTAGTGATGAATGTTATGCATACACTGTTAAAAACAATAGAGACACTAAGCAGCCACTGACAAAAATCTCGCTGAATGGAGACACGGTGCCAGCTCTGATCGACTCCGGCGCTGCGGTAAACATCATCAGTGAAAAGACATACAATAACCTCAGTCACCAGCCCCGCCTCCTGCATACAGATCTCAGGATACTAAACTATGGATCCACGGACGCGCTGCCTATCCTGGGGAAGTTCATAGGCAACGTACAAACAAGGGACAAGAACATAACAGATGGAACTTTCTATGTGATCAAAGGTGATGGCTGCTCTCTACTCAGCTATCAGACAGCTAATGAACTGGGATTGATCAAAATCATACACTCTATCGGGCCTCCTCCAATGAATCTCACAGTGGCAGACAAGCTTGTAAACAGCTATCCTGAGCTGTTTGATGGCATTGGCAAGCTCAAGGACATTCGAGTCATGTTGCACATTAAACCCAGACATACAACCAACATGCCAGCCACACCGCAAAGTCCTGTTCCATGTACGTGAGAAAGTCGAAGCTGAGTTACAGAAACTCGAAGCTGAAGACATCATTGAGAAAGTGACAGGCCCGACACCTTGGGTATCACCCATCGTAACACCAACAAAGCCCAAGGATCCCGACAAGGTGCCCATATGTTTCGACATGCGACAAGCAAACACGGCTATCCAAAGAGAACGTCACCTGACTCCTACCATAGATATGTTATTCATGAATTGAACGGAGCCATTGTATTCTCAAAACTGTATCTACTCACTCAGCTTGAGTTACACCGTACAAGCGCCTTAACTTTGGCATCTCCTCGGCTGCGGAGGTCTTCCAAAACGCCATCTGTCAGACACTTCAAGGCGGGAGTGAAAAACCTCAGCGATGACATTATCATCTATGGGGAAACGCAAGTTAAGCACGACAAGAGCCTGACTGCTGCGTTCCAGCGACTAAAAGAATGTGGCCTGACGCTGAAGCGGAAGAAGTTTGAGTTTAACAAGACGCGACTGGAGTTCTTCGGGTTCGTGTTCTCTGATGGTGGCATCTCAGTTGACCCAAAGAAAGTCGACAGCATACGCAAAGTCGACAAGCCCAAGGATGCAGCAGAAGTGAGAAGCAGAGGTGGGGGTAAGTCACTAAATGCAAGTCTCCAGTCAAGTCCAAGTCATGAAGGTCCAAGTCCCAAGTAAGTCCAAGTCAATCAATCATGGGCTCAAGTCAAGTCAAGTCAAGTCATAGCTTTTGTCAAGTCAAGTCAAGTCTTGCTTCAAAATGTGTTTAATCTTGAAAATTACAAGTGCTTTCTCAAGATATAGCGATTTAAAAAATGTAGGCTAAAATCAAACTTTTCATCAAACTTTTCATTTGGATTTAAAGTCTAATTAATATTTAATTGCCAAAAAATTCAACTATATATATTTTAAATAAACAGTCTATGTACAAAATTACCGGGACAGCATTTTAAGTCTTTTGAACATGAGCTGCTTTTCCTTGTAGTATGAAATATAAACATAAAATAATATTTTTATTTTTGTTAGTCTCTGGTGGTTTTTCTGTCAGTGGTTCCTGTAATGCCCCAGCCCCTGTATTCTCGGATTCGCCCCTGCTCAAAATAGATTCTGCGTAGCCTTCAGTCCCGCTGTCACTGGGTTGTGTGCGGATGCGTAAAATAGCCACTAAATGCTGTAAACTTTTTGTGAACGAATTAAAACATCGAAAAGCCCCAAGATTTCTTTTGATTAATCAGCTCTTACGCATTGTCGTTCTGGAGGCTCTGTCTGCGCTGTCTGCGCTGTAGGTACAGTCCATTGTTTCAAACGTTTACCTGTCTGTAAATCTCCTCCTCTTCACTGTCTTTCGAAAACTTTGAATGCATCCAAAGAAATATTTCCTCCTGCCTTTTCGCGCTGTATTGATTAGACGCGCTCCGTCTGGAAACAGAACGTGCATGTGGCTAATTACCATAATGTAAACATAGATGCGCCGCTTTTACGAAATGAATCCTGATCTTTCGACAGTTTCACTCAAATAAATAATAACTATGAAGTCACAGCAAGTCATTGAGAGTCATTTGCCTCAAGTCCAAGTTAAGTCTCGAATCACAAACAGCAAGTCCCAAGTCAAGTCAAGTCTTTTCGGAGCTTTGGTCAAGTAAGTCTCAAGTCCCA
Source organism: Gobius niger (assembly GCF_951799975.1). NCBI lineage: Eukaryota > Metazoa > Chordata > Actinopteri > Gobiiformes > Gobiidae > Gobius > Gobius niger. Next base: position 11,298,246 of record NC_136860.1, on the reverse strand, counting down.
AAAATTGCGACTCGAGTCTGACTCGAGTCAAGTCATTTGACTCGAGTCAGTCTCCCACCTCTGGTGAGAAGTCTCCTAAGAATGACAAATTACTGCTCAGGTTTTATTCCCGACTTCGCCAGTCACAGAGCCACTAAGAAAGCTCATAAGAAAGAACTCTCCCAAGAATTGGGGTATGGAACAGGACGCAGTGTTGAGCAAACTGAAAGAGAGCCTCACCAGTGAAACCACAATGGCCTACTTCAACCCTAACATGGAAACCAAGCTCATCGCCGAGGCCAGTCCAGTAGGACTAGGAGCTATACTTCCGCAAAAGGACAAAGCAAAGAAACACGTTGTTACGGGCTCCCCCTCTGTAACCTAGAATGGTACAGTCCAGCCATACTGTGAAGCGGGAGTGTTCTACCTCAAAGTGTATGTTTGAAGACGCTACTAAAATAACAGTCAAACGTCAACTGCTTGTTGTGTATTCATTCTTCCACAAACATGGTGTCAGATGTTCTAGTACACCCATCGCCTGGAGAAACAGTTGTGCAGCAGTGAGCAGAGCAGCAGCGTGGACTCGGGGAAGTTTGGAAGCTAGTGTTGGTAAGATAAGATAAGATAAACCTTTATTAATCTCACAAAGGAGAAATTCACTTGTTACAGTCGGCGTTACTTCACAGTCTTATTGTACAGTCTGACAGCAGTGGGGATGAAGGCTTTGCGGTAGCGCTCCGTCCTGCACTGAGGGTGTCTCAGTCTGCCACTGAGAGAGCTGCACAGCTCTTCTACAGTCCCGTGCAGTGGGTGGGAGGTGTTGTCCATGATGGAGGTGAGCTTGGCTAACACCCTCCTGTCCCTCACCTCCTCCACAGAGTCCAGGGGGCAGCCCAGGACGGAGCTGGCCCTCCTGACCAGCTTGTTCAGTCTGTTCTTGTCCCGCTCTGTGCTGCCCGGGGCCCAGCACACGGCAGCGTAGTGGAGAGCAGAGGCTACCACAGAGTCATAAAAAGTCCTGAGCAGAGGCCTGCTCACTCCGAACGACCTCAGTCTCCTCAGAAGGTGGAGGCGACTTTGGCCCTTCTTGTACAGGGAGTTGGTGTTGTGGGACCAGTCCAGTTTATTGTTGAGGTGAACACCCAGGTACTTGAAACTGTCCACCTCCTCAATGTCCTCCCCCTGGATGTTCAGCGGTGTGTGCGGTAGTGGCTTCCTCGTGAAGTCGATCACCATCTCCTTCGTCTTACTGATGTTCAAGCACAGGTGGTTGCGCTCACACCAGTCCACAAAGTCTATGATGACGGACCGGTACTCCAGGTCGTTCCCCTTAGACACACAGCCCACGATGGCGGAGTCGTCTGAGAACTTCTGGAGATGACAACTGTCCGTGTTGTATGTGAAGTCCGATGTATAGATGGTGAAGAGAAACGGTGAGAGGATGGTGCCCTGAGGGGCCCCGGTGCTGCAGACGACCACCTCAGACTCACAGCTGCGCAGCCGCACATACTGTGGTCGGTCCGTGAGGTAGTCGATGGTCCATGCGGTGAGATGTTCATCCACTCCCGCGTCCTCCAGCTTCCCCCGCAGCAGCGCCGGCCTGATGGTGTTGAAGGCACTGGAGAAGTAAAAGAACATGACCCTCACAGCGTTCCCGGCGTGCTCCAGGTGCGTGAGCGCCCGCTCCGACAGGTAGATGACAGCGTCCTCCACTCCGATGTTGGGTCTGTAAGCAAACTGCAGCGGGTCGAGGGTGGGGCTCACCACAGAGCGGAGGTGGGTGAGGATGAGCTCCATCGTCTTCATCAGGTGGGAGGTCAGGGCGACTGGTCTGTAGTGGGCCGGTTCCCTGGCGTGCGCTGTTTTAGGAACTGGAATCAGACAGGAGGTCTTCCACAGGATGGGGACCTTCTCCAGGCTGAGGCTCAGGTTGTAGATGCGGCAGAGGACCTCGAAGAGCTGGTCTGCGCAGGTCCTCAGCAGCCTGGGACTGATGCCATCTGGTCCTGCAGCTTTCCCCCGCTTCAGTCGCATCAGCTCCCTCCTCACCTGGTCCGGTGTGATGGAGAGGGGGGAGTGAGGGGGGGACCGGTGTGGGGGTGGACTGCCGGGGGTGGGGCAGGTGCTAGAGGGAGTCCGTATGGTGGGGGCTGGAGACGTGGGTGCAGGGGGGCTGGAGGCAGGTGAAGGTGGTCGGGGGAGGAGGGCAGTGTCCACTGTGCTGGAGACGTGTGAAGAGGAGGGAGTGGGGGGAGAATCAAACCGGTTGAAATGTTCGTTGAATTCATCCGCCCCGCGCTGGTCTCCATCAGCTGTCCCTCTGGCACTCTGTCCAAAACCGGAGATGTTCTTCAGTCCCCTCCACACGTCCCGTGCGTTGCCCTGCGCCAGCTTCTGCTCCAGCCTCTCGCCATAGTCCTTCTTGGCCTTCCTGATCCTCCACTGGAGTTCATGCTGGACTCTCCTCTGCTCCTCTCTGTCCCCTGAGTTGAAAGCCCTTTTCTTTTGGTTCAGGAGGGCTTTAAGTTCAGGGGTCACCCAGGGGTGGTTGTTGGAGAAACACCGTACCTTCCGGGTTGGTACAGTGTTTTCCACACAGAAGTTGATGTAGTCTGTGATGCAGTGGGTCAGGTCGTCGATGTCATCTCCATGAGAGCTGCAGATCATGTTCCATGGTGGGCTAGCGGCTAACAGCAGACAACATGGCATCGAGCATTCCACCCCCGGAGGGAATGAAGCTAACCGGCGATATTACAAGTAACTGGGACAATTTTCGAACTGAATTTGAGGACTACTCCTTGGCGTCTGGGTTAGCTGACAAAGATGCGAAAGTGCAGGCTGCCACACTGAGATGAGTGATGGGCAGTGAATGCCGCCACGTTTATAAGCACAACTTGACCCTAACCGCAGAGCAACAAGAAGACGTGAAAGCTATTCTGGATGCACTAGAGAACTATTTCAAGCCAAAAAGAAACGTGATTTTCGAAAGGTACGTGTTTGGGAATTGCAAGCAGGATGAAGGCGAGCTTATTGATTCATTTGTCACAAAGCTGAGAGAGAAGGCTGCTTCTTGTGAGTTCGGAGAACTGAGAGAGGAGCTAATAAGGGACCGGCTGGTCCTCGGCATTAGCGATGAAGGGGTGCGACGGCGTCTTCTGAGAGAGAAAGATCTTACCCTGAGTTCGGCCATAGACATGTGCAGAGAAGCTGAAATGTCGGACATGAAGTTAAAGCTGATGACGCCTGATCGGCTCGTGAAGAGCGTTAACATAACTCACAAGCGGCAGCAGCGGCCGATGCGGCGCCCGGACAGGCCCCAGTACAGCGTCCAGGCAACGGGCAACGACATCACCTGCAAATATTGTGGTGGCTCACATAAACGAGGACGTGATGCTTGCCCAGCTTTTGGAAAAACGTGCCGCCAATGTGGCACACAGAACCATTTTGCGAAGGTGTGCATGAAAAAGTCGCGGACTGATCAGAGAGTAAACGCTGCTGATGATACACTCAGTGATGATGGAGATACTGACCAGATTTACACAGCTGAGAGCATCAGCGCGCTGCATGGACGGGGAAAAAAGTGGTTTGCGACACTAAAGCTAAACAGGGGACTCCAAAGGTGCCAGCTCGATTCTGGGGCTACATGCAATGTGATGAGCATTACAGATAAGAGGAAACTAGCACCCAATGTACCACTACTTCCCAGTAAAGCCAAGTTAGTACTGTACTCTGGGGAAACGCTGAACTCTGTTGGTGTCTTCCGAACTGACTGTGTGGTACGAGGTAGGAGGTATGTACTGCACTTTGAGATTGTCAAGTCTAACCAAAGGCCCCTCCTGTCAGGCTCATCAAGTGTGGAGCTAGGTTTGTTGCATTTCACCATCGCAGATGAAGTGAACAAAATAGACAAAAGCAGCACAACACCTTTGACCAAGCAGCAACTTCTTGACCTATATGCAGATGTTTTTACCGATCCTGTCCAGTCGCTTCCAGGGGATGTCCACTTCGAGCTGGACTGCTCAATAGCTCCTGTACAAGCCTCCCCAAGAAATGTCCCGGTGGCTCTCAGAAGCGCTGTCAAGGCCCAGTTAGACAAACATGAGCAAGACGGACACATAACCCCAGTGTCTGAACCAACTGAATGGATCAGCAACATGGTGATTGTTAGGCAGCCAGAGAAATTGAGGATCTGTATTGACCCCAAGTCTCTCAATAAGGCTTTGAAGCGCTCCCACTACCAAATGCCCACACTGGACGACGTGCTGTACAAACTCCCAAAAGCTCGAGTCTTCACACTGGTGGATGCACGTGATGCCTTCTTACAGTGCAAATTGGACAGAGACAGCAGCTACATGACAACGTTCTGGACACCGTGGGGCAGATACCGTTGGTTAAAGCTGCCATTTGGGGTATCTGTTGCACCAGAGGTCTACCAACAAAAGCAGCATGAACTTTTGTCGGGGCTCAGTGGTGTCGAACCGATAGCAGACGACATACTGATTGTCGGTTGTGGGGACTCAGAGGCAGAGGCAGTGGCAGATCACGACAAGAAGCTGCTTGCCTTGATGGACAGATGTAGCAAGATCAAATTGAGGCTTAGTCTCAGGAAGCTGCAGTTCAAAGTCAAAGAGGTCAAGTTTCATGGACATATTCTTTCGGCAGAGGGTCTGCTCCCAGACCCAGAGAAGATCAGGGCAGTGCAGGAAATGCCTCACCCGACTGATGCCAAAGCAGTGCAGAGATTTGTTGGATTTGTGACCTATCTTGCAAAGTTCCTGCCACGTCTATCAGAAGTGTGTGAGCCGCTGCGGAGGTTACTTGATACTTGATTGTTACTTGATGTGAAACGCTACAAAAGGTCAACGCTCTCATACGCAACAATGCACGGCACACAGTCACAAAAGACACTCAACTGAAACAATATGAACATTTAAAAAGTGAGCTAACAGTGTCACACGAAAATGACATCATATTGAAGGGTTCCAGGATCATCATTCTCTCCTCACTTGAGCGCAGGGTCCTCCAGCTTGCGCACGAGGCACATCAGGGAATCACACAGATAAAGGCCCTCCTGAGAGAAAAAGTGTGGTTTCCACACATCGATCGACAAGCCAAAGCTATGGTGAGAAACTGTTTGGCATGTCTAGCCACTACTCTTGAGTCACACAATGAACCTCTGCAGATGTCAGATCTCCCCGACACGGTCTGGCAAGACGTCAGTGCAGATAAGATAAGATAAGATAAGATGGTACTTTATTGATCTCACAGATGGAGAAATTGCATTCAATGAGAGAGCATCCGGCAGCAGCACCCAATCAGTGCGCACCACTCTTTTTTTTCTTTGGTGAAAGATGGTTGTGTCGCGGCCGCCATCTTCACTGTTTTGGTCACAGGAGGAGCACTGGTTGATGGGAAAGCCGTAGACGATGACCATGGCGGTGGAGCTCTTGCGCTTGGCCACCATGTTCTTGGCCACACAGGTGTAGTTGGCCGTGTCGGACAGACGCGCCTGCTTGATGATCAGGTTGTGTCCACGGTGATGTAGAAGTTCCTGTCCTCGGCCGGGTCCATGATCTCGTTGTCCTTCAGCCACTCCACCCGCATGACCTTGGAGGATGGAGAAACTGTAGCTGCCCTCTGTCTCCTCTGATCATCTGAAACGGTGCACCGCCTCCTGGGCTTGTCCCCGTCTCAGAGCGTAGTGTCCTGCACTGGTCAGCTCCACCTCGTCCTTCCTCTTCCTCCTGCACAGCTCCCTCCACAGTCTATCAACATCTCCTCGTTGGTCCCTTTTGTTGTTTCCTGTAGCTCCTCTTGTGACGCCTCCTCCGTGCTGCAGGTGTGGGGGCTCTTGGTGCCTCTTCACTGTTCAGTGTCTCAAAAGAAGATGTTTGTAGATCTCAAATGGGTTTAGCTGATAAGCTAGCAGTTTGTTTACCTTCAAAAAGCTGCTTTCTTCAGGACCATTTTGGACTCTCAAAGTAAACAAATCCACCAAACCTCCACAAAAACACGGTGAAGACGTACAAAAGTATCCAGAAAAACAACGTGGTTCGCTGAAAAAGGCAAACAATTTACTGAAAAAGGCCAACAATTCAGCTGCACCAGGAGAGAGGGAGGTCACTTCCTGTTTTCACGTCGCCAGATTTCTGTGTCCCATAGTTATTATGGATGAATATACTCGATACCCTGTTGTAGAGATCGTGCACTCCACATCTGCAAACTCAGTTATCCCGGTTATGGACAAGATCTTCTCGATACTTGGTGTCCCCAGAACTGTGAAGACAGACAACGGGCCCCTTTTCAATGGTGATCAGTTTGGCATGTTTGCGGCCTACATGGGGTTCCGCCATCGAAAAATCAAACCACTATGGCCTCAAAAGCCACCGCAGAGAGGTTTATGAGAACGCTCGGAAAGTGTCTCTGTGTTGCCCACATGGAGAACATCCCCTGGAAGCAGTATCTCTACACATTCCTGCGTGAGCATCGTGCAACGCCACACAGCACGACAGCATCATCACCTGCCGAGTTGCTGCTCAAGTGCAGGATACATGTCATACAAAGATGCCTTCAGTGAGCAAACCCATCGGGTAGGACAAGGATCTTCGCAGAGAGACTGCGAGGCCAAAGCCAAAATGAAGAAGTACGCCAACACTCGCCGACGCGCTACACCTCGCCATCTACGACCTGGTGACGTGATGTTATGCGCTCAACCCAGGCACAACAAACTTATTGCAGCCTACAATCCCAAGCCGTACAGAGTGACCACAGCAGTCACTTTTGTACTCTGTACAAGGGCTTTATGGTCACAGCTGAGCGTAATAGACACTGTTTGACGAGAAACTCCTCATTTTTCAAGAAGCTCGACCCTGGCCTACAAATCTGCGTCAGAAGAAGAGGATGACGAAGTAACCGCTGACACGGTCCCGGCACTGGCAAGATACCCGGCCAGGCCCCGACGGCCTCCACAATACCTTAGTGACTTTGATATAGCCTGAAGAAAACATAAATAAATACATTTAAAAAGTTGAGCTTAAAGTTTATCTTTTAAAGGTTCATTTCATGTTATATGTTTTGAAATAATCTTATGGGAAGCACCACTTTATGGATTTACAGTGTGTTGTTTAAATTGGATTATTTAGATAACCAGAAGTGACAGAGAATCTTAAAGGGGGGGGGGGGGGGGGGGGGGTATTATGATGGCGGCCATTTTAGGGATAGGTTTGCCTGAGTCCTCCTAGGAACGCCCCCACCTCCTGGAGATTCCTCCGAGCTTTCGTCACCAGCCGAGTAACCAACCACTGCTCCTCAGCAGAACCCCCTCCCCACTGATGCCACAGACAGCGTGTGGAGGGGGCGTGTCGGAAAGGGTCAGAGGTTCTTAAAGAGACAGAGGCCTATTTCAAGACATTCGCTACAGCCATTTTGAGAGAGCAATTTTATACAAGGCAGTTATTCTAATTTACTGCATTAACAGACCAACAGAAGGTTTCGTTATCATTGTTGTGTGCTATAGACTGGTGCTGTGTGATTGAAAAAAGCATAATACCCCCTCTTTAAGTAAAAAAAAAAGAAAAAAAAAGAAGTGATGTAATATTCAGATCACGCCAGCATGCTGAATTCATGTTTATGTTTGCCATAGGCTTGCACATGCTGTGGAAGTTGTTTCATTAATTGTGGTTGTCCTCAGTAAGATAGATAGACCTTTATTGTCCCACAGGGGGAAATTTGTTTTCACAGCCGTCACAGAGACACACACAAAAGACACAAAAGACAAGCCAAAGACAGTAACAGCACAGTAATAAAGCTCTGTGTACTATTCATTGAATACAAAAATACGAATAAATGAATATCACAGTGTCTAGCCCATTCCTGTGCAGAGTTATGATTTTCTTCAACTAAATAACCAGTATACTCATTCCAGCCACTAGGGAGCAACTTAAATAAATAAAAAAGAACTCCACACGTGTCCAGCAGAGGGCACTGAGTGTGGAGTGAATGAATGACCACAGTGTACTTTGAGAAATTTGTAACACTGGCTTGTAAAGCACAATACAAGTGTAAGCAGTTATTCCTTTGGTCACATTATGCAATGATATAGTTATAGCCAACCCGGCCCGGCCCCCCATCACAGTCAGAAAAGATAATGTGGCCCCCAGAGAAAAAAATTTGAGGACCCGGCCCTAAACCATGATGTTGAACAATCATTGTTTTCAGGTCATCTGAGAGTTGTTTTGAGGCTCCCATGTTGCCATTCTTCAGAATTCACCTGTGTATGGAGGTCAAGGGTCACTGAGGTTACTACCTGAGGTGATTATCAGTTCAAACAAGTAGTGTTAAAGGTACTGAAATTAATAAAATGACAAGGGTGCCTAAATGTATGCACATGCCTAATTGTGTTTAAATAATTCTTGCACACTTTCCATAAATCATATGAACTTTATTTCACTCAAATATCACTGTGTATGTCTGCTATATGATATATTTAACTTACACTTCTTATCCAGACAACCAATGATTTATAAACTAAAATTATGAAAATTTACCGAGGTGCCACAACCTTTGCATACCACTGTAATATTAAATTAGGCAAACCTTCTATATGGTATGGCTCTACCACACCAGTATTTATTTTATTATTGTTTTCCAGTCTGAGGGGCGAACAGCTGGTATTGCAACTAACATGAAATGGTGTCTTATAGATAAAAAAAAGTGCAGAAGTTATGCTCATCCGCGGTACAGTGCATGTTAATGAACATGCATATAAATACACCACACCAGAATGTAGCCTGAGACTAATTTCCAACTGTTGTCCCACAATTACACTCTCGTTCATCCTGGCCTATTGTACATGTTTTTAGTGGTAGGGGAAACCGGAGTACCTGGAGGAAACCTGCACTCACACAGGAAGAACGTGCAAATTCCACACAGAAAGGCCCCATGTAGGTGGGAATCGAACCCGGGACCTTGTAGCTGGGAGGCACAAGTGCTACCCGCTGTAACACTGTGCTGCTCATTTGGAGAAAGACCAAGATAAAAACCACTCTGCTTTTTCAGTGTGAGCAGCTCAGTGGTGAAACAACATACCACCTGGTACACATACATTTGTATGGTTCATGGTGACTTGAGAATCAAGCATTTATTCATAGTCAACACACTTCCTGATTTGTTACTGCCTCAATATCAGCTGTCTTCCGTGTCATGTTGTCACATCATTGTTTTATTTAACTCATTCTCATCCAAATCCAGTCTTATCCTTAATTCTTAGAATCTTCTTTAGAATCCAATATGTTGCCCTGTGTGTGTTTTTTAAGTATACAAGTATGATCAAATGTGTATACTGGATATACTAATAACATAAATCATTTTTACCTTTGCATCTTTTTTGAAGGAAAGAGCACAGAAGCAATGAAGTGAGTAAAGCATAAAGTAGTAAGCGTTTTTATTACTTAGGAGACAAGCCTGAATCATGAAAAATCCTTTCTGTTGCGAGTCCTTCTACACCAACTACATTTAATACTACATAAAAAGTTCCCGTTTAAAATCTGAAAGAAATTTATAGTATTCTTATACATCAGCTGCAGATTCATTCTCTGACTCTCAATAACAGGATGATCAGAAAAGTTAAGTCTGTGGTAAATTACATTCATTGCCCATGATAGAGAAAGGTACAGCTAATAAAAGCCTGGGTGTATAATGTTATAAATGTTATTTTTGTTACAACAATAAAACAAATAATTACATGATTTTAAAGTCACATGATCCATTCTTCAGAATCTGCAAAGTGATGATGAGTCTAATAGCTTTTCTGAACCAGGGATAAACCATGGCATAGATGAGAGGGTTCATACAGGAGTTCAGGAAAGATAAATAAATGGATATGCGATGTATTGACACACCAAATATTACTATTTTGGTCTCAGAATAAACTACAAAATAGAATGGGGAGTAACACATAAGATATACAACCACAACAATGCCCAGATTCCGAGCGGCTTTAATCTCAGACTTCCTGGAGGTTTTGGAGGTCACAGTTGTAACTTTAGAACGTATGGCACGAGCCTGAGACGCTGCCGTTGCAAAGACTTTCATATAAAGGATCACAATGGTGCTGACTGGGATGGCAAAGGCAAAAACAAACATAACATCTCTAGGCCCTCGAACCATACATTCTCCAAGACAAAATCTATATTTTTCTTCATTTATAACATTGTCAATAGAAAGCGAAAATGAAAACAAAAGTCCATAAATCCAACATACAGAAATACTGATGTTTATCACAGTGTCTGTCATTTTCATATGATAATGTAAGGGATCACAAATTGCTATATAACGGTCCGCTGAAATAAGAACTACAGTTCCTACTGAAGCAATGATGGCAGTAGTGGGCACAATATATATCAAACCACACAACAGTTGATCAAAATACCAACAGAATTTCCAAAAAGTTGCAAAAACCGGTAAAGCCATGATTCCTACAAGAAAGTCCGAGATAGCCAGGGAGAGGAGGATGAGGTTAGTAGAGGAGTGGAGCTGCCTGAAAGAAAATGAAAGGGAAAAAAGGAACAGTTTTATTCAAGTCAATATCTACATTCCATTTGTATTTTGAAATTACCTAAAGTGAGAGATAGAGATGATGGCCAACAGGTTGAGTACAGCAGTGAGTGTGGAGAGGACAGTGAGCAGCACATCCACAGGACCAATCTCAAATCTATTGGGCTTTATGCAGGAGATGTTGGGGAGATGTGGGAAGCAAAGTTCTGCTTCCACAGTCGCCATAATTAGAGAGAGAGACAAACTCAATGCTGACATAAGTCTTTATCTCCTCACTCTCTAAAGATCAACGCCCTCAATGAATCCCTTGGCACTTCGACCCAACTTTAGAGATCTTTAGTTTTAAGACGTTTTGTGTTTGAACAATGTTACTTTTGACAAAGTTAGTTTAGGCTTTATATAGAAGATTTTTTGCGTAATCAGAATGTGAACTTTAAATGTGTGTGAATTTTCTGCTTTGAATCTTTTTAAAGTGTAATAACATATTCTTTTTCAGTCACTGAATATTTAATGCACATTTTTCAAGGGCTTTACATTGAAAATGAAAAATTCACCTTTTAAATATTTGCTATGTTATTTTTAACACATCCAATTCAATAGTCTTGAGTGAAAGAGTGTAAAATTTGCAATTAAAAAAAATATTCAAATACATGAATTCACTCTTAAAATATTCAATGTAAAAAACAATAACATTTTGCTCGTAGCTGCACGAAGTGGCGCTGAGTGCCCACTGAGGTCAGTAGGGATGCAGACTGTACAGTGCAGAGCAGCGGGCGAGCTCGCTGAATGCCCAAAGCTGATAGTGAGGTAGTGCGCTCCGGCCATGCAGCGGAATCGTATTTATTTTACATACTATAAAATCAACTATCTGCAGTTTTAGTGCTATTTAAGGTGTGCAGGTCAGAACAAGCACTCAGAGAGCACTAAATGGGAACAGAGACTCTTCATGCATGCGCTATGCAACTATATACAATAAACTCAAATATACACGGACCTCAGACCACATGCTTTTTTTATTTTGAAACATTGAGATACGACACTGTGATACATTGAAATTACCTCATGGTCACACAACACAGTATGTGACCAATGACAATATTTTCCATACTCAACATTTCTTTTTTTTGTTTTACAAATAAACATAACAAAATAACCGAACAGGGCATGAAAAAAAATGACCGAGAGATACAATCCTCATAATATTAAAACTTTTTTTTTTTTTTACATTACCAAATATTTGTTTCTCTTCTAAACTAACCTTTGTAGGTCACTTCAGGGCTTTGACATATTGCATTTGGTTAGCATGCACATAATGTATCCATTTTGACCACAGCTTTGAAAATGTTTTCATCTGTAGTCAAAGTGAGAAAGTCAGTCTTTCCATCTGATAAATTTCGTTGACAATATCTAACCATTTTCCAAGACTCTGTGGATCTGGGAGAAGTGTCTGGTCACAGCCTTTTTGCCAGCAAATATTAAAATTCTATACAAGTAGATAGTGCCTGTTTGATTGGGCTTAAAATCAGTGTCATACACTGAAAAAAGTGAAACACTGCTGTTGTTGATTCAATATGTTCTTTGCTATTGGCTTAAATAAAGAAAATCAAATTGGTTAGTCCAATTAAAACCATATAGATTGAACATTGTGTTTTGATACATTTTTGTATGTACATCCAATGGTCTATTGCAAATTGACAGTTATTTATAAAAGTTAATTGATCTAATGAACAATCGTTCGTCGAGCCATCGAACACAGGGGGCAGCACTGACAACCACAGCACTTGACTCTACCAATTAACGCTGAAGAAGATGACACACCACGTGTTCCAGATTTCAAATGTGGCCAAGACCTTTTCACTCAAGATCTAGCCAGACCCACTGTTGGAACTTTACAGCGAGAAAAGGTAAGTTAAAAGCATATTGAGACTCGTAAACTTAATACATGTGTCCTGTATGTATGCACAGAGGCGTCAGATAGAATTCTCCTTAAGTTGAATTTTAATTGAACATGTTTTGGCACTGAAACTGAATAAATTGATTGTGCATCAAATCTCTTAAATATTGTAGGCTGTGAGTATTAGGTTGAAGGTTTTATTTTTGACCAATTGCACCCTTATGATTTAGATATTACACTAACTTAGGAGGGTTAAGCGCAGCCGCCATTTTGTGTCGTGACATCGCCTGGACTTTGAAATGCAACTCGCATAAAATAAATACTATCTACCTTTACTGTGCTTTAAGCTGACATGAATATTATTCCTTAACGTGTTTTGCAAGCGCTTAAACCGGTGATGTGACGTTCACGAACGAATCGAGTCTTTGTTCGTCTCTTCACTGAGAACGACGGGAGCCGAGCGGAGCCAAGTCCCTGTAGAGAACATGAACTCTTTTTCTTTATTATTCCTCTTCGCGCTTAAGTTGTGCATGCTTATTTTGCGAAACAAGCGTGACTGCTGGAGTGGGGCGGAGAGAGGAGTGGCACAGGGACAGACCGCGGGACGTGAGCGCGGCCTGCGGGGAAAGGGTTTAAGCGCGCGGCTCTGGGGAAACAGCGAGTGAGCGCGGCCGAACGTTCCCAGCGCCAGCTCTCCCGGGCCATGGGAGAGGAAAGGTGCGCGGGGTCGGTGATTGAGGAGGCGGCTCCAGGCGCCCCGACACGAAACATCTTCCACCTGTTCGCTCAGCTCCGCTCTTGGTCGCCTCCGAACGGCAGCGACATCACCGCGCCCACTGCCTCCTCCGCCCCGGTCACCTCCACCGCTGCTGCTGCCCCACAGGGAGCTCAAAGTGAGCAGCATGAATGAAATAATAAACAACTGTTTGGGGCAGACGAGCCCCTAAACGAGGAGATCGCGTTGAAACACTATTATATGACCTGTAATTACAATTAAAGGACAGAAAATGTTTGACCCAACTTCCAAAAGTGACTGTCATAAAAAAGTCATAAAAAGTCATTTGTAAAATAATTTGTTCAAAAAGCTGAACCAAGCAAATGTAATTAATGTTCAGCTCTTCTTTATTGTGTACTTTTTGTAATTTTAGCATGAATATGCGTTGCACTTTTTTTCTTAACTTATTTATTCACAAGACTATATACATTTTAGTCTGTTAAATTTGCTGAAAAAATGAGACCATTTACAGTTAAGTAATGTATTTTTCTGTGTCTCATCTGCACAGGAGCCGTCCCCGACACCAGTACTAGGACGAGGACACCTGTTTGCTGGTCATCTCCATTTGAGGAGGTAGGTCTATGCATTATTTGAAAGGCATAATGTTATGCAACCTTATTGTACCAGCACATTTTCAAGAATATATCTATATATTTAAATTACTACAATGTCTGTACATACTTGTTTACAGTTAAATAATTATCTTACAGGCTTCCATGAGCGGTACACTGGATGCAGGTACACACCATGTGTACTGAAGTTAGTGATGCTGTTCCAGTGGACGCGCATTTAAAGAACATCAGGTATGACTGGGCTTGAAAATAACCATGTCTTTGTAGTGCTTGTGCTCTTAGCTGTAAAATCTCTTATTATATTAGGTATGGTATTAACAACCGCCAATTTTACATAATTTACAAAACTTAACTGTTCAGATTTGAGCAACATCAATGCTATTAATCATTTCTCTATTTGATCGGTTCTTTATTGGTTCTCTGGGTTCCTGATCAATGGCCTACATAACATATGTGCATCTTGTAGTTTAACAATTGATCAGAGCCAATAAATGGATCTTTTTTGACAAGTGTGCGAGCTGACAATGGGCTCTATTCACACAAGTGACACGTGACTTCAGACTGGACTCTCTGGGAGGCACTGCTTTCCTCTCCCATTATTTCCCTATGGAGGATTAACAGTGTCTCATCCAAATAAATGAATAGTACTAGATTACATGGCAGGCTGTAAGTTACTGACAGTCAGTGTTATAAACATCATACTGGATGTAAAGGCTTCACTGAAGGACATGTCCGTGTTCCATCGTGGTAGATGTTTTTGTCCTCAAGCTAAGGGCTAACTTTTTTCTTCGGTCAAGTATTTACATCCAACATAATGTTTTTAACATGTACCTTCAACTGTTCATGGGTAATTCACTGTCCATGGAATCTAGAGCTTTTCATTAATTTGGACGAGACACTGCTAATCCCCGACAAGGAAATAACGGGAGAGGAAGAGCAGCGACTCTCGGAGAATCTAGTCAGAAGTCCCTCATATAGAGCCAATCATGTACTATAATGCATTTGAAAAAAATCTGCAAATAAGCCTTTGGATGTTATGTACATAACATCGGCCACTGAGTTGGCAATGTTTTCTTGAACTGTCCCTGTCAAAGAAACATATAAATGAATAAGGGTATTGAACAAATATTAGAAAATGAACTGAAAGCTGACGATATTAGAGTTGCAGGAGAAATATGGTTTTATTTTACCCAAAAACTAAAATTAGTTCTCTTGTAGTGCTAAAATTTTGCAAAAGATCAATATCATGTAAATACTGGAGCCAGTCCTTTTGTCTAAAATTGGTGTATATATATGCTTCTTTATATTTTAATTAAGAAATACCATAGGAATGTATCATTTTCTAACTTTACTTTACAAAATGGGGGAAATCAGGCTTTTTCATAGAAGGAGAAGATGAACGACATTTCAAATATTGTAAGATTCTGGTTTGTGTTTAACATGAAGTGCACATTTATTACTGATTTGGGTATTTTGAGAGCGGACATGCTTACTTACATACTTTCTCAGAGCTCCCCTTTAATACATGTATTTTCAGTTTTATCTACAGCTGCAGTAATGTTATTTACAAAACCCTCATACTGTAATTACAAAGTTAAAATACCAGTGGCTCATTCAGACTCTGTTTGACCTGGTTAAGGCTTAGTTTAGCCGGGTTTAGACCCGACCATGAAAATCATTGCATTATTTGTAAATTCTAATATGTGTTATTCCACTCATGTTTTGCAGATTCAGCAAGATTTCCGTGTGGAGGAAGAGCCGATGGCAGTCGTCGTAACACCCATCGTGAAGATTGTGACAGATCTGCATTCAATGGTTCAAGACTTTGCAATTCGGACTCATAATGCCTCAACATGAAGTACCCAAAGAAATGTGAACGCACAGTTGAATTCATCCTGAAGGTACTCATGGGACTGGATAACAAGAAATGAACACGGATCACAGGGAGACTGATGCAGTGATTATTATGCTGTACCTTGGATGCACAGTTGTTGTTTTTTGGAAAATTCTTGTTCATCCAGTTTTGCTGTGAAAGTGTTTGAAAATGCATAACAATGTGGCTAAATACATTATACTACAGTTTTAACACTTTTTCTCAAAATGTTTAACCAGCTTTTGAACCTTGAGCCAAGAATTGAAAAATTAGAAAGTATGAAATGTTTGTGTACCTACATTACTCATATTACAAAATATTGCAATTTGCATTTGTACATACAATGTCTTTGGCAATAAAAAAGTAAATTAATCCAAATGTGTTTTAATGAAATTAATCAATTTAAATGAAATCAATAAATGGCATTGATTAAGCCATTAAAAGTACATTGGTTCAATGAAACAATTTAAATTGGCTCATATCTGCTAATAAAGAGTTTTAAATTGACTCAATTAACCTTTGAACATTCAAGTCAGGAACATTTTTTTGTTGAACCAATTTAAAATGTTCACAGTTACAGATGAAACATTTATAGTTGGACTAATGAATATATATCATTATGAACAACTAGTAAAATGCGGATGTAAATGATTTCTAAACAATTTGCAGATTAAGCCAATGTTTTATTTTTCTCAGTGTATGCACACCATCTAATAATCTTCAATTTGTCATGTAATTTATATTCATCTTTAACATATGACCAAGATTTTAATGATGACACCAGCCACGGATTGTCAATCTTGTTAAAAGTTTTTCCCAATTTTTGTTTCCCAATATTGCACGTAAAGGGGGTTCCTGCATAATAACCACCTCTATGTCCTTCCATAAAGCCTGGTAATTGGGATTGCACGGGTTAATTAAGGGTTTGATTTGATTTGTGCTGCATAAAAATTGTCTTTTAGGTTGGGTACTGCCATTCCCCCATTTTCTTTGGAAAGTTGTAATGTGTTAAATCTCACTCGTGGCTTTTTCTCCAGCCATATGAATCTCAAAATATTTTTTTTCCCATTCCAAAAACTGCTTTTTGTGATTTCATCAGGGAGCGCCTGAAACGGAAAAAGGAATCTTGGCAGGACGTTCATTTTAACTGACTCAATTCTTGCGTTAAACTCATGAAAGGAATGGCAGTCCATCTCTGTATATCGTGCTTGATTTTTGCAACACGGTCATCGTAATTATATTTGGCTATAGATGTTATTCTGTTATTCTTTTTTCTGCATCAAGACTGACCAGAGCTGCCTGAGTCTGATGTTTTTTTTAATGATTTATTATATGCAAAGTGCGCCTTATATTATCATGCATTTGTCTCTGTGGGATTAAGCCCGTTTGATCTGTGTTGATAAGTCTTGGTAGAGTTGTCTCTAATCTCTCTAAAATCGACGTGAATAGCTTGTAATCAATATCAAGAACAGAAATTGGTCTAAATGAGCTACAGTTAAGTGGGTCTTTTCCTCCTTTTGGAATTACCAAAATTGTGGCTTCTTTCCACGATGGTGGCATTTTTCCATCTTTTAGAGCCAAATTAAATGTCTTTAATAGAAATGTTGATAACTCAGTTTTAAATTTTTTAAACCATTCCACAGAAAACCTGTCAGGTCCGGGCGATTTGTTTACTTTTAAGTTTGATATAGCAGAAAAAAGACATGACATTTTGCAGCCGATAATATGGATGAATTCTAATATTGTAATAAATGGAAAGCCTTTCTTTTAGAAAAAACATGTTTGAAAGAGGAATCATTTTTGTCATTGACATTATCAATGAGAACGATAATATTATGGAGTATGATGAATTTAGAACTATGTATGGCGATGCTTGTTCAAGCTTTTCATTTAATCAATTAAACTGGAGTAATTGGGAAAAAATGGAAACAAATAATTAATTATGGAACTACTAAATTATTAGTTTGTAGACCTACAATAAGAAACTCTAGTTGGCAAAAAGGAACTAAAATTAATAGAAAAAGAAATCTCTGAAGGCTGCCCCATATAACACATATGGAAAATGGGAGGACTTTTTTGACTGCCTGTTGCCGTGGGATATAATATTTAAATTAATCTACAAAACTACTATCAGTGTGCAAAATCACTGTTTTCAAATTAAAATCATTTATAACTTCTTACCCACGGGAAAAATGTTAAAACTATGGAATATGACAGAGTCAGATGAGTGCCGTTTTTGTTGTCAGGAGTCTGAATCCACCTTGCATTTGTTTTTGTATTGTTATATTGTGTCTTTGTTTTGGGTGGAAGTTGAAAAAATGTGTTTAAGGATTGGTTTGTTTATGAAGCTTGATGTGGTTTCTGATACATTAGGAGAGTTCATTGACAGTCATGATTTAGTTATTTTAATCATTGTACTCGTTAAAAGGTTCATTTTAAGGCCAAAAAAGACATAGTTTTCCATCCATCCATCCATTTTCTTCCGCTTTATCACGCGGGGGCAGCAGTCTCAGCAGAGATGCCCAAACTTCCCGATCCACACACACCTCCTCCAGCTGTTCTGGGGGGACCCCGAGGCGACACCAGGCCAGCTCGGAGACATAGTCCCACCACTGTGTCCTGGGTCATCCACAAGGCCTTGTCCTACTAGGACATGCCAGGAACACCTCCCGCAGGAGGCGACCAGGAGGCATCCGGAACAGATGCCTTAGCCACCTCAGCTGGCTCCTTTCGACGTGAAGGAGCAGCGACTCTACTCCGAGCTCCTCCCGGGTAACTGAGCTCCTCACCCGATCTCGAAGGGTGCGCCCAGCCACCCTGCGAAGGAAACTCATTTCGGCTGCTTGTATTCGCGATATTGTCCTTTCGGTCATTACCCAAATCTCATGACCATAGGTGAGAGTGGGAACGTAGATCGATCGGTAAATCGAGAGCTTTGCCCCGCGACTCAGCTCCCTCTTCACCACAACAGACCGATACAGCGACCGCATCACTGCTGACGCTGCACCGATCCGTCTGTCGATCTCACGCTCCATCCGTCCCTCATTCGTGAACAAGACCCCGAGATACTTGAACTCCTCCACTTGAGGTAAGGAGTCCCCACCGACTTGTAGAGGGGAAGCCACCTTTTTCCAGGGAGAACCATGGCCTCGGATTTGGAGGTGCTGATCCTCATCCCGGCCACTACACACTCGGCTGCAAACCGCCCCAGAGCGTGCTGAAGGTCCTGGTTCGTTGAAGCCAACAGAACAACATCATCTGCAAACAGCAGAGATGAGATCCTGAGGCTCCCAAACCGGACACCCTCCGGCCCCTGGCTGCGCCTAGAAATTCTGTCCTAAAAGTAATGAACAGAACCGGTGACAAAGGGCAGCCCTGGCGGAGACCAACACACACCGTGAACAGGTCTGACTTATTGCCGGCAATGCGAACCAAGCTCCTGCTGCGGTCATACAGGGAACGGACAGCCCTTAGCAGAGGGCCCCGGACCCCATACTCCCGGAGCACCCCCCACAGGTCACCACAAGGGACACGGTCAAACGCTTTCTCCAGATCCACAAAACACATGTGGACTGGTTGGGCGAACTCCCACGAACCCTCGAGCACCCGATGAAGGGTATAGAGCTGGTCCAGTGTGCCACGACCAGGACGAAAACCGCATTGTTCCTCCTGGATGCAAGGTTCGACTATTGGCCGGATCCTCCTCTCCAGCACCCTGGAGTAGACCTTACCAGGGAGGCTGAGGAGGGTGATTCCTCTGTAATTGGAACGCACCCTCCGGCCCCCCTTCTTAAAGAGAGGGACCACCACCCCGGTCTGCCAATCCAGGGGCGCTGTCCCCGACCGCCACGCAATGTTGCAGAGACGTGTCAGCCAAGACAGTCCTACAACATCCAGAGACTTAAGGTACTCAGGACGAATCTCATCCACCCCGGAGCCTTGCCACCGAGGAGCTTTCTCACCACCGGTGACTTCAGCCCCGGTGATGGGCGAGCCCACCTCCGAGCCCCCAGCCTCTGCTTCCTCATTGGAAGACGTGACGACGGGATTGAGGAGGTCCTCGAAGTACTCCTTCCACCGCCCGACGACATCCCCAGTCGAGGTCAGCAGCCCCCCACCCGCACTGTAAACAGTGTTGTTGAAGCACTGCTTCCCCCTCCTGAGGCGCCGGATGGTTTGCCAGAATCTCCTCGAGGCCGGCCGATAGTCCTCCTCCATGGTTTCTCCGAACTCCTCCCAGACCCGAGTTTTTGCCTCTGTGACCGCACGAGCTGCAGCACGCTTGGCCTGCCGGTACCTCTCAGCTGCCTCTGGAGCTGAGAGGCAGCTGAGAAGCCAAGCCACAAGCCAACAAGGCCAGGTAGGACTCTTTCTTCAGCTTGACGGCATCCTTTACTTCCGGGCGCCACCACCGGGTTCGGGGATTGCCGGCGCGACAGGCACCAGAGACCTTACGGCCACATCTACGAGCAGCCGCATCACGAAGCCTATGACTCAATGCCACATACTTGGATCATTGAATGCCTGGAGCTATACAACATCAACAGGACTCTAAGAGCCTTCATTGCAAACTCGATGAGGTTGTGGAAAACCACCCTTGAAGCCAATGGCAAGCCACTTGCACAAGTCTCCATCAAATGTGGCATATTCCAAGGAGACGCCCTGTCCCCACTGCTGTTCTGCAAAGGTCTGAACCCCCTCAGCCAAATAATCAACAAGACTGGCTATGGATACCGACTCAGGAACGGGGCAACCATCAGTCACCTCCTCTACATGGATGACATCAAGCTGTACGCTAAGAATGAGCGAGACATTGACTCACTGATCCATACCACCCGGATATACAGTGCAGACATTGGGATGTCATTCGGACTAGAGAAGTGTGGTCGGATGGTGACTAAGAGAGGGAAGGTAGTCCACACAGAAGGGGTCTCACTCCCAGAAGGAACAATAGCAGAAATTGAGGACAGTTACAAGTACCTCGGAATCCCACAAGCAAATGGCAACCTCGAAGAGGTGACAAGGAAAGCGGCTACGGCCAAATACCTCCAACGCGTAAGGCAGGTCCTAAGAAGCCAGCTCAATGGCAAGAACAAGTCCCGGGCAATAAACAGCTACGCCCTGCCAGTAATCAGATACCCTGCAGGAATAATAAGCTGGCCAAAGGATGAGATTCAGACCACAGATGTTAAGACGCGAAAGCTCCTAACCATGCACGGAGGGTTCCACCCCAAATCCAGCACTCTGAGACTGTAAGCTAGCCGTAAGGAAGGAGGCCGAGGACTAGCGAGTGTGAGAGCCACTATCCAGGATGAAACATCCAAGATCCATAAGTACATCAAGGACAAGGCTCCAACAGATGACGTGCTCAGTGAATGTCTCAGACAATGGGGAACAGAAGATGAGGTGCTGGAGGTCCCGTCATGGGAGGACAAGCCCCTACACGGCATGTACCACCCAAACATAACTGAAGTGGCGGATATACAGAAATCCTACCAATGGCTAGACAGAGCCGGACTAAAGGACAGCACAGAGGCACTCATCATGGCTGCACAGGAGCAGGCCTTGAGGACCAGAGCAATAGAGGCCCAGATCTACCACACCAGACAAGACCCCAGGTGTAGACTGTGCAAAGAGGCCAGTGAGACAATCCAGCACATAACTGCAGGGTGTAAGATGCTGGCAGGGAAAGCCTACATGGAACACCATAACCAAGTGGCTGTGCAGAGTATGGGCTGGAAACCCCAAGGTCAAAGTGGGAAACACCTCCAAAGGTGGTCGAGAATGACCGAGCCAAGATCCTGTGGGACTTCCAGACACAGACGGACAAAATGGTAATGGCGAACCAACCGGACATTGTGGTGGTGGACAAAGAGCAGAGGAAAGCCGTTGTAGTCGACATGGCAATACCAAGCGACTTCAACATCAGGAAAAAGGAACATGAGAAACTAGAGAAATACCAGGGTTTTAGAGAAGAGCTGGAGAAAACCTGGAGGGTGAAGGCATCAGTGGTGCCCGTGGTCGTTGGGGCACTCGGGGCAGTGACCCCCAAACTGGAGGAGTGGCTCCAGCAGATCCCAGGAAATACATCAGACATCTCGGTCCAGAAAAGTGCAGTTCTAGGAACGAAAAAGATACTGCGCAGAACCTTAAAGCTCCCAGGCCTCTGGTAGAGGACCCGAGCTTGGAGGAAAAAGAGACCGCCCGCGGAGGGTGAGGAGGAGTTTTTTTTTTAAATATATATATGTATATGTATATATATTGTAGGAACCAGAATATTAATATGAAAGGAAGCAATCCTTTTGTGTGAATGAGTGTGAATGGGGGTGAGGGAAGGGAGAGAGGGTTTTGGATTGGTGCACTAACTGTTAGTGTAGCTTGTGTTTTTATCTTGATTTAATAAAAAAAAAAGCTGAGGACATCTCTCTCTCTCTCTGTTATTTCTGCCATGAGAGTTTTATGTTGGTTTTCAGTCAAAGTGGATAAATTAAATTATTTTTAAAAATGATTTATCTGATTTCTCATTTTGTCAATTTGGCTGCGTGTATAGCTGCTTATAGTGATTTTGAAATACTCTTTGGATTTCCGCCTGTTTATACACACATATTTTAGACACTGGATCTTTAATTTTATATATAGTACAATCTGCCTGTTGTTTTTGTAACTTACTTGCTAGTAATTTGGCAAATTTGGAGCCCGACTCATAATACTATAATACTTGCTTTGTATAAATCATCTTCTTTCGTATTTCCTGTCGGTACATAGTATTTATTCTGTTTCTGAAAATGTTTAACTTGGTAGCAAATCCCTTTTATGTTTAGTCTCAAGGTCTCTAAATTCTTTGTTTAATTCCCGCACTTTCAGTTCTCTCTCCTTTTTCTTGTGCGAACAAAAAGGTATAATTTTCCCTCTCATGAATGCTTTCATTGTATCCCACACAATTTCTGGACTTACTTCTCCATTAAGGTTTTCCATTAAAAAAAAAGTGTAACGTCCACTTTAACTAGTTCTTATAGTAACTATACTTACTAGTAACTATTCTTCGGTTCGCTATTAATTTCTAAAGTTAAGAAGATAGGAGCATGATCGGTGGCGATCCCTTTTGAAAATAAAAAATAATCAATGCTTGAATACACTGTATGCGCATGAGAATAATGAGTATAATCACAGCTTGTTGGATAGAGATTCCTCCAGGTATCTATGATACCATAGTCAGACATTAATATTTTCATTTTCTTAACGAACTAAAGTGATTTAAATTACACAATGAAGAAGAAAAAGATTTAAGGAATATACTAATTTATTCAACCTTGTGGTAATCAACACAGCAAAAATAGACTTAGAACAACAGCAAATTGACTTTACACATTAAAAAACACAAAAAAACTCCAGACAATAAAAGTAAAACAGTAACACTATGTTTGGTAAAGGCTTGTTGTCAATGTCTGTTGTTGTTTGGCGTATTTTCTGAGAGGCCTCTCTCATGACGTCAAGCTGCTGTGATGTGACGCTCTGTCACTGTCTGACCCTTTCACAATAAGAGTCTTGCTAAAGCAATAACATCCAGTGACTTTTATTGTGTAAAAGGCGAACCGGAAGCAGTTAGCTACCATAAGTTATTACTTGACCAAGTAATCCACGCATGTTGGACAAGTCTTATTATTTAGTCAACTGTGCAGAAGTGCTTAAAACTGTGATAAAATGATCTCACAAAAATGACAGATCGTCAGCTCTGGAGATCGAAAGATGGTCTAATATCGTCATATCGCCCAGCCCTACTGAGCAGAGTCTAATGTTTGAGAAGCTCCTCATATGAAACTTTGTTATTCTGTATTGCCTTTGACCTGGTTCAGATGTGCTTTAGTCCAGTTCTAGCCCTGATATTGCCTGTTTTAGCATTGATTTTGTCATGGTTTAGTTCTGAGTAGTCCTGGTTTATTATTATTTTGAAAAATCTGGCCCAGGACAAATGTAATTGAATAGCCCTGGACTTTGTTTAGTCTTGATAAGAGGGTAATAGTTATGGTTATTGAGTTTTGTTTATTTTCTCTTAATTAATTAATTAATAATTTGTAATTGGAAAAAAGAATGTAGCCAAATCTTTGAAAAGTAATAAATAAATGTTTTCCATTGTTACATGGTTGAAGCAGAGCTTTGAAAAAATATTTTATAAAGTGCGACCTTTTTGCAGCCGCCTTCGTCAGAGCAGGTTTCGCTTTGCGCAGATTGCAAGCCGGTCTGAGCCATAATTCCCGGGCCAAAAATGAGTCCCACTCCGGCCCTGGCTATGGGAGAAGGATTTTGTCTGTAAATTAAAAGAGTAGGCTGCACTATGTCCATTATCTACTTCACTATGGCCAAGTGTGTTCTGTGGCTCTGGTACAACTAATAAGCATACAATACCTAAAAGAAAGCCGTGTGTGCAGGTTACGGATAATATAACGTAGTCATTGTGGCACTAATGACTCTGTGCATTCTTCTTTGCCTCAGGTCAAATGTGTGTGTGTTGGGATAATGCTAGTTAGGCCCGAGCGCCATCAGGGCTGGCGAAGGGCCTCTTGTAATCGTATAGTGCGCAGAGCACACAAAACGAGCGCACTCCTCTCGTCGTGCACGTGCACATGTATCAGAAAAAAAACATTGTAATTGGACTCCCCCAAAGTGCGCGGAGCGCACATAAAATGAGCGCAAAGCGCTCCCCTCCTCTCAAACACTCACTAATGCACTCTTCTTGTCGTGCACGTCCTGTGCACATATATATATAATGCAAAAATCAACATTGTAATTGTACAGAGCCCATAAAAGTCAATGGGCGCCTGGTCACTCAGGCCCGTCAGTGACCCAGGACCTCTACCATGAGGTAGGAATGCGCGAGCACTTTCCCAGTGAACATTGATGAAAAGTCCCAGATTTTGGCCCAAAATTCAAACCCGATCCAATGAAACTTTTGACTATTTTCAAATTTTTAATTTCAAAATAATCACCTAAAAATATAATAAACACCTCCGTTTTTTTTTTTAACATTGCGAGATAGGATGCGGGCAAAAATGAAGTTTGTCGTAGAATCCTAAAAATCGGTACAGACGTGCATCATGACAAGTTGAGCAAAAAATATTATTACGGCAATATGAAGCCCGATTTTGATCATTTTTTGTCAGGTGTTAAAGTCGCAGTCCTAAACACTCTCATTAGGCAAAGTTCCAATTTGGCACGATAGCGCCCCCTATAGGAATTATATGGTACAAATTTTAGTTTTACAAAAATTACAATAATTTGGCACAAAATTCTATTTGTTCCCTCCGATCAGAAAAGTCAATCACACCTATGCCATATTTTTCATGGTGTTGCCGTAGCGATGACCAGAATGTCCCATTTTATTCTGATGGAAAAATGTTAAACTCCATAATTCAGCAACATGTGCTTTTTCTATCTCCTCCGAGGAAAACCTGGTGAAGAAGATTTAGAGAAGTGAGGAACCAAAGGTTATCCAAAGTACTTGGATAAACTACGTATTTTCAACCCTAAGTAAAATTTACAAATATGCTTCAGTTTGCAGATATAGTGTGATACAAATTGTATTTCAGTATCAAAAAGGAAAAAAAAAAGTTTCAATGAAACTCATGGAAGGTATTGTGTCTCGGGGCTCATTGAATCACTGACATTAATCTCAGAGACCTGTGATGATTAGTTTTCAGGTTAAGTCCAGAAAAAAAACTGAAAAAGGACGTTCCACATTATCAAGCAGATCATCATTTTCAAGCAATATGGCAAAGGAAAAGGGTCTCTCTGCTGATGAAAAGCATGAAATAGTTGAATGCCTCAGTCTAGGTATGAAAACCTTCGATATTTCATGAAAGATGAAGCGTTATCATCATACTGATAAGAGATTTGTGGATGATTCAGAACACACACGGGTTTGTGCAGATAAAGGCACAATGAGGACGGTTTCAGCCAGACAGATACATCAGATGAATAGAACAGCAGCCACAAAACAGCAGACAGGTATTTGAAGCTTCTGGTGCCTCTGGAGTCTGTATGTGTAGGACCCTCCAGAGGCTGCAAATTCAACGAATGACCATCTTCAGTTAATTACAAGCTTTAAAATGTATTGAAACAATGAGTTGCATAATAATTAATCAGTACATTTTGAGGTTTTTTGCTGTATTTGGGACACTGGGAGGTTTTTTCAACCACATTTAAATGATCCTCTACCAGTTAAAGACTTGAAAATGATGCTGACTCTCATTTGAGTTGACAGTTTAGGAAATCAGAGAAAAATGTCATTTGCATAATAATTTGGAACGCGGTGTACACATTTTTCTCTGTATAATGTATAAATTAAAAACTTTTTTTTCTGACAAAAACTTTGTCAGATACCGAGAGGGCACATTAGCACATTCCAAAAATCCTTAGACCCCAGGGAAAAAACTTAAAAAACAAACAAACATAAAAGGCAGTAGCAATACCATAAATTTAGATTGAGGGAGACAAAAGGGGCCTTTGGGCAGGGCGGTCGGCAAGGGCCGATAATTGCCACTCGCGGCTATATTTGTCATTGTGTTGCTAGCTGCTGTAGAGGTATAGGCTCTATGGGAAGTGGATTTATGCAAGAGATATTTATTTATATATTACCTGTTTGCAAACCTTTTTTTTTGTCCTTTGATGGCACATCTTACTTTTTGCCTTTTCTCCCCCCTGTGCTTTACAGGGGGAGTGGGTATGGCTTACCTAAATGAGATGTT
This sequence comes from Gobius niger, assembly GCF_951799975.1. NCBI lineage: Eukaryota > Metazoa > Chordata > Actinopteri > Gobiiformes > Gobiidae > Gobius > Gobius niger. Next base: position 11,271,857 of record NC_136860.1, on the reverse strand, counting down.
AATGAGCCCTATTGTCACTCGAGCAGCAGAGAGAGGTGAGAACTGCCCAAATCTTTGGAGGGGTTTTTCTGCCCTTTGGGGTTTTAAGAGTTGTTGAATTCAAATTGCCGCTACGTGTCCAATATTATCACATTCCCATGTGTTACACATTGTTGGAAAGCTTGGAGACCACACTTTAACATCTGTGAAATAATCCTAACCCCAGACTCTAAACCAGAGAGGCAGCGGCAAGAAACAAGTTCACAAATTTATGTGAACACAGCAATTTTATTATTGATGTTTATTTATGATGTTTACAGTATTTACCAATCAGAGACATGGCAAAAAATTAAATAATCTCAGAATATCAAATGTGGAGCCTAGCGAGGCCCGGACGAAGGCCGTGTCTCAGCTAGTAATAAATAAATGTTATTTTTGTTACAACATTAAAACAAATAATTACATGATTTTAAAGTCACATGATCCATTCTTCAGAATCTGCAAAGTGATGATGAGTCTAATTGCTTTTCTGAACCAGGGATAAACCATGGCATAGATGAGAGGGTTCATACAGGAGTTTAGGAAATATAGATAAATGGATATGCGATGTACTGAAACACCGAATATTACTAGACTGACCTTCGAGTACTCTGCAAAATAGTATGGAGAGTAACACATAAGATATACAACCACAACAATGCCCAGATTCCGAGCGGCTTTAATCTCAGACTTCCTGGAGGTTTTGGATGTCACAGTTGTACCTTTAGAACGTATGGCACGAGCCTGAGACGCTGCCGTTGCAAAGACTTTCATATAAAGAATCACAATGGTGCTGACTGGGATGGCAAAGGCAAAAACAAACATGACATCTCTAGACCCTCTAACCAGACATTGCCCAAGACAAAGTCTATATTTCTCTTCATTTATAACATTGTCAATATACAGAGAAAATGCAAACAAAAGTCCATAAATCCAACATACAGAAATACTGATATTTATCACAGTGTCTGTCATTTTCGCCTGATAATGTAAGGGATCACAAATTGCTATATAACGGTCCGCTGAAATAAGAACTACAGTTCCTACTGAAGCAATCATGGCAGTAGTGGGCACAAGGTATATCAAACCACACAACAGTTGATCAAAATACCAACAGAATTTCCAAAGTGTTGCAAAAACCGGTAAAGCCATGATGCCTACAAGAAAGTCCGAGACAGCCAGGGAGAGGAGGATGAGGTTAGTGGAGGAGTGGAGTTGCCTGAAAGAAAATTAAGGAAGGGAACAAGGAACAATTTTATTTGAATCAATATCCACATTCCATTTGCATTTTGAAATTACCTGAAGTGAGAGATAGAGATGATGGCCAACAGGTTGAGTACAGCAGTGAGTGTGGAGAGGACAGTGAGCAGAGCATCCACAGGACCAATCTTGAATCTATTGGGCTTTATGCAGGAGATGTTGGGGAGATGTGGGAAGCAAAGTTCTGCTTCCACAGTCGCCATAATTAGAGAGAGAGACAAACTCAATGCTGATATAAGTCTTTATCTCCTCACTCTCTAAAGATCAACGCCCTCAATGAATCCCTTGGCACTTCGACCCAACTTTAGAGATCTTTAGTTTGAAGAAGATTTTTATGTTTGGACAGTGTCGCTTTTGACAACGCAAGTTAGTTTTGTCTAAGTTTTAGGCTTTACACATTATTTCGTAATGTATGTAAGTAAACATAGATAAAAGCAAAAATAAACCAAAATGTCCAAGTTTCAGGCTGCACTTGTGACATGAATGGCGCGCCATTGCGCCCTCTGCATACCTGACATAGTGCAAGGGGCTTTTGAGTTTACCTTAGGCAAATTTTGATGAATTTGCCTATATGTGCAAACTTAAGCGTGTTAAGTTTGCGGCGCAAAAAATAAGTTATCCAAGTAATTTGTATAACTTTTGATTCCACATTTGCCTAGATCATTTTCACCAGGTTTAAGTTCATTCAAATGTCCCTGGGAGAAGATCAGAAAAGTACGCGATTTCATCATAAAATGAGAAGTTTTGGTCATCAACACTGAAAAAATATAAGTATGTTACGGAGTTGTGGCAACATTTTGTAAGAACGCCATAGCACAGCCACTTATCAAAAGCCCAACCTGGACATTGATGAAGTGTGGAATTATAGGCCCATATCAAAACTACCTTTTATTTAAATGTAAACATTTTTTTTAGAATAAAAGCATTTCTACAAATCTTATCCCATGTACATAGATTATATTCTTGACAAATTTCATATCATAGCACCGAATCAGCATTACTAAAGGTCTTTGACGTTCTCCTAAACATTGACTCTGGCTCCTCTTAAGACGAAGGAGATGGTGATCGACTTCACGAGGAAGCCACTGCCGCACACACCGCTGAACATCCAGGGGGAGGACATTGAGGAGGTGGACAGTTTCAAGTACCTGGGTGTTCACCTCAACAATAAACTGGACTGGTCCCACAACACCAACGCCCTGTACAAGAAGGGCCAAAGTCGCCTCCACCTTCTGAGGAGACTGAGGTCGTTCGGAGTGAGCAGGCCTCTGCTCAGGACTTTTTATGACTCTGTGGTGGCCTCTGCTCTCCACTACGCTGCCGTGTGCTGGGCCCCGGGCAGCACAGAGCGGGACAAGAACAGACTGAACAAGCTGGTCAGGAGGGCCAGCTCCGTCCTGGGCTGCCCCCTGGACTCTGTGGAGGAGGTGAGGGACAGGAGGGTGTTAGCCAAGCTCACCTCCATCATGGACAACACCTCCCACCCACTGCACGGGACTGTAGAAGAGCTGTGCAGCTCTCTCAGTGGCAGACTGAGACACCCTCAGTGCAGGACGGAGCGCTACCGCAAAGCCTTCATCCCCACTGCTGTCAGACTGTACAATAAGACTGTGAAGTAACGCCAACTGTAACAAGTGAATTTCTCCTTTGTGAGATGAATAAAGGTTTATCTTATCTTATCTTATCTTATCTCTTCTGTTGTAATTCTATTGGACTTGAGTGCAGCGTTTGACACCATCGACCATCAGATCCTTCTTAAACGCCTGAAACATATAGTTGGGCTTTTGGGCACTGTCCTTAAATGGTTCAGTTCATACCTAAGTGACAGAATTTATTTCAGTTCAAGTTCGTGACAATGTGTCCTCTCTTGCACCCATCACCTGTGGTTCGCCACAAGGGTAAATTTTAGCACCACTTCTATTTTCTTTTTACATGATACCCTTAGGTTCAATTACCATCTAAATTCTGATGACACCCAGCTGTACCTTCCAGTCTCACCAAATGCCTTATCCCTGACCACCCTCCAAAACTGTCTGGCCAACTGGTCTGACCATTTTTTCCGTTTTGGCACCGATCTCTGGCTGTGGTTAAAGCACACTAACTCGTGACTAACATGAACAGACTGTTGGCCTCTGATTGGCAAACAAGAGAGTGGACAGTCCTCACTATTGATTTAATGCATTATAGTATTTCACATCATACTGCTGTTATAAAAGGAGATTTTGCCGACATTAGCATTTAGCCACTGTTAGCTTAAGCCGGTGTTAGCATAATATTTGCAAGTTTCTTACCTTCATAGTTCGTAGTTTAGCGGCTACTCCTCTGTTTGCCTTGGTACCTCTGGTCCATAACCCCCACCAGAAGGCAGCATATGTCCTCATTTGTTCTCATCGTGGCTTACAAAACTTTTATGAGTTAAATGTATGTACAGCGTCCTCCTCTGTAGAGGCGCAGCCCACAACAACTGATTGTGTAGTGTAGTGAAAACAGTAGAAGTTTAAAAGTAACAAAAACTCCCGAAGAGTAGTGGATCGTGTCCAGAGCCAGATTTATTAGCAGGAGCAACAAGCAGAAGTACACAAAGTCAGAGAGACAACATGTTGCTTTCAGAGCTCGTCCCATGTCTTTCTCACAAGTACAATCTCTGTTTCTGAAGTTTTCACTGTGTCTGTAGTTTTCTCCATTGTTGTAGATTATCACGTCTGCAGCACGTTTTGCACAGGTGCAGATAAGGGTCGGTCCTTTCGTTTATAGGTGCTCGTATCCTGGTCTGGCTGTTCCAAAGGTTGCCCCCAGTTTTCCATCCTCTGTCGATCTTTGTCATCAGGCAGTAGCATGTTTGGTTTGTCATAGTTGTTCTCTGGTTAACCATTTGGTTTTCTTAGACCTGCCTGCACTTCTCTTATCTTCTTTTGGTTAGACTCTTACGCAACGTGAATACAAGCGGCCGAAATGAGTTTCCTTCGCAGGGTGGCTGGGCGCACCCTTCGAGATCGGGTGAGGAGCTCAGTTACCTGGGAGGAGCTCGGAGTAGAGTCGCTGCTCCTTCACGTCGAAAGGAGCCAGCTGAGGTGGCTAGGGCATCTGTTTCGGATGCCTCCTGGTCGCCTCCCGCGGGAGGTGTTCCAGGCATGTCTTAGTGGGACAAGGCCTCGTGGAAGGCCCAGGGCACGCTGGTGGGACTATGTCTCCGAGCTGGCCTGGTGTCGCCTCGGGGTCCCCCCAGAACAGCTGGAGGAGGTGTGTGTGGATCGGGAAGTCTGGGCATCTCTGCTGAGACTGCTGCCTCCGCGACCCGGCCCCGGATAAAGCGGAAGTAAATGGATGGATGGATGGTTAGACTCTTTCTCTGGACATTGCTCTTCTCAGGTTTTCGATTGCCCATATGTTTCTCTGGTTAGACAGGTGCTCTCAAACTTCGACTTTCCTCTTCTGTTGTCGACTGCCCGCATTTCTTCTGGTCTCGTTAGACATGCCCACAAAGTTGGACTTGCCTTCATTTTTCTCTGGTTAGACAGTGCTCTTCTCCAGTTGGACGTGGCCTTTATACTTGCATTTCTTCTGGTCTCCTTTGACATGCCCGCATGTTTCTCTCTTGTCTTCTGGATTGCCTGCATTCTCCACCAGTCTGTGGGAGTTTAAATCATACAAAAAGATAGTAGCGGATTGTGTAGAGCCAGATTTATTAGCAAGAGCAACAATCAGAAGTACATAAAGTCAGAGAGACAACATGCTGCTTTCAGAGCTCTTATCATGTCTCTCTAAAAAGCACAAGGATCACGAATCAAGGAAGTCACAGAGATTCACATATCCTCATGTATAGACCTTGTATATGTTGACAAAACAAGCGTTGCTGTCCTTGTCTCATACATATTGTACATGGTTAAATGTCAAATGAACCTTAACATTGTTAAACATAACAAGGTTATAAACAAAATAACTATGTGCATGTAGAAAGTGACGTGTGTGGTAGAGCACACCTCTGTGGAACAGCGGCTTTACCGTCTGTCCCCATGACCCTACAGAAAAAAAACAGGGGCGATCAAGCCTTTACTGTGGTGGCCCCCTGAAATATAAATCTGTCTGTTTTTCTTATTTAAAACGTTTTTTGGGGATGTGTAACAGTGTTTTGGAAATTTTTTTGTACTGTACAAATAAAATTACTTGCTTTGACTTGTTGCCCTGGTGTGAACTGAACCCTTCTAATTAAACATCAAAACAGCATGGCCTCTCCATGCCAATATTTGTTTCAATCTTCAGAGGGTGCTCGTGTCCCCAAAATCTTTTTATTTCGCATGCAGCATTGAATGATCCTCCATGAGAACTGTCAACACGCAGCTTACAGAGGGCACTAACTGATATTTTGTATCGACAGATGTTGTTACAAAATATCAATACTGTTCTATACCGTTATACAAAATATCAGTCAGTGCCCTCTGGGGTGTTTCGATCAGCACCACGGCAACACCATAAAAAATATGGCATGAGTCCCATTGACTTTTTGATTTTGATCCCAAAACCATTTTTTGTGCAAAGGTATATCAATTTCCAAAAAAACACATTTTTTGATAGCCCATGTAAATCTGCGTCTCTGTTAAGAGACACAATGACAGTGGACACTTTCAGGAGCTGGGATTCAAACCCCCAACCTTTCAATCATGAGACCTGCATGCATTTTCTCTGGTTCAGCTTTACCCAAATCTAAAAGTGTACAGAAGAAAAACTGTTTCCACAGCATTTTAGTATGAGTACAAGGCAAGGCAAGGCAAGTTTATTTACATGACAACTCAATGTGCCACACAGAAAAAACAATCACAATCAAAAAAATACAATCAAAAGCATTAAAAACACAATGAAAATCAATACATTTCTATTTGTGTGTTTCTGGTCCGCCCGTATATCTGATGCACATCCGCCCACAACAGCAGTGGACGAAGACGCTTCTCTCGGTCCGGTAGGGATTCAGTTTAGTTTTAAAAATCATCCTGATGGGACGATAGACAGCTGTACTGCTGTGTGCAAGTTGTACAAAAAAAAGAGTTCTCCTTCCACTGTAGTTACTCAAATCTAAAATACCATCTCAATGCAAAACATGGTGCAAACACAGAGACGTCCTCGATGCTAATGTTAGCCTTCAGCCTCAAACAAACGCTCCAGCCACGCCCACTCTGAGCCAAAATAACCCTAACCCTTGTCAGTGTAAGAAATGGCTCTTGGATTTCGGTTTACAGCAACTTAAACTTTATTTATGTTTTTCTTTTATATATATACTAGCTGAGACCCGGCCTTCGGCCGGGCCTCGCTAGTCTCCACATTTGATATTCAGAGATTGTGAGTGACTACAAAGAAATGTCCAACCCGTCACACAGTTCAGCTGTAGACCAGTGGTTCCCAACCCATTCCAAAAACTATGGCCACTACAAATGAGTAAAAGAATGAAGGCTCAAAAAAATTTCAAACAAACTGCAATTGGAGTGTTTGATGCACCCGTGCTCCTCTCTTATAAAGTAGGACAATATTTTCGCTAAACTCAGGGAACAGGATTCAAGAGACAGTGGAATAATTATTGATAAATATTAGGGGTTCAGCTTTAACGGTTTGGTTCACGGTGCAGGACCCGTGGTTTGGTGCATCCCGGTAGTGTACAATAAAAAAAAGAATGAGTAGGTTTTGAACTGAAATAGCCTAATGATCGTTATTAGACAGTATTTATAACCTTACAATAAAATGGGCAATGCGTAAAAAAAAAAAGAAAAAAAAACTACGCAGTGCAGGCCATGCGCACGTTAAGTGGTTTCATTTTCGCTTTGACTCACACGGAGGATAAATCAGTCGGAGCAGCGCGTTTGATTAGAGGCTCGTGTTTGAGCAGGTTTTGGGCACGCACGCACACGCACACACATACACACACGCACACATCGCCCTGTTTGGATGCGCGCACACGCACGGCAGTCAGATCTCGTGCACTCGCGTTTGTGTGACAGCGGGTTGTCCTCGGACAGCAGCACCGCCGTCCATATGGACCCGTGGCCAATGCCCGTGGCCGGTGGGACCGTCACGTGGGGGCCGGCCGCGGATGTAATAACACCAACCACGCACACACTCAGTACTGTCGCCAGGCTTCCTGGTGTTCCCAAACGGTCTCCCATCCCAGTCCTAACCAGGCCCTTCCCTGCGTAGCATCCGAGGAACGGTCTCCCATCCCAGTTCTAACCAGGCACTTCCCTGCTTAGCTTCAAAGTCGGTATGGGAAATAAACATGGCGGCGCCCAGGCGGCGGCCATTGAGATAGCGTTTTCTATAATAGATATGTGGCATTATAATTGCTGTTTAATGTACTCTACAAGCTCCATGAGTGATCAGAGTTCCTAAAACACTTGAAAGCTAATAAGCAATAAATGCGCTTTGCCTCTGTTACTTCTATACAGCTTAACAATAATAAATACATTTGTTGTTGAACTTGTGCTTCTATCTAATTATTTAATAATTTAGGTGCAAAAAAGCAGTCAAGTTTTCGATTAAAATGCGATTAATTGCAATTAATTAATTACAGACCCATAATTAACTCAATTAAAACATTTCAATCAAGCTCCACCACTACTTATTTTATGTTCCAATGGTACTGTTGATTAGTGAGATGTGCCCATTTGTGTGCAGAGTGAAGGCTTTGGGGCCTTACAGTGGATGAATCGTGAATTTTACCTCTATTATGTTGGTGAAGTTCAACTTTTCCCATGTTATATTATTACTATTATTTTCTTTATTATTATTTATGTCATTAAAGGAATTTCATGTAAATAGGAATTCACATTATTTCATTGTCTGTTTGGTTACAGAACCACACACGCATATGTAACTCGTCATTCTATACTCTCCCATCTGAAGATAAACAACCATACACATCCAATCTAGCGTATTCCTTTGCATTCTGACCGATGCCCACTCCGCGATCACACCACTATTTAACCACAGTAGTGACAAAGTATCCACAACAGTCTCATTCTGTCACTTTTTCACATTTGTTGTTGTGGGGTGAAGGGTCAATGAGTGGATTATTATTTGTGTGCATGGGAGTCATTTTTAGTTCACGAACAATCGCAAAAAAATCCGTAAAGAAGAACTTGACTTGACTTAAGGCTTTTAAAACAAAAACATCAGACTGAAAAAATTGTCCAAAAAAAAAAAAAATCCTCTCCTCTTTTCAATGTTTATGAGTGAATGAAAGCATATTACAAAAGGAGAATCAGGATGTTAAACTTGATGTTCAACAACAACATCATGTCACAGCGCCTCCTAGTGTGGCTGTAAAAGTAATGTGGCAAACATCCCTGATCTCTCGTACTTCTTGAATCAACTGTATGTTTGAATCTGACTGTAAAGTTTGGTTCATCATACACAGTACAACTTTGCTCCATCTACTAATCCCGTCCATCTTCTATCTAATGTTAATATTTAACATTTCTTTTTACCGTCTCATACCAGGCCTTTTCAAAAATGTTTCACACTAAAATAATGACATACATATTGTTTTTAACTTTTTGACCATACAGTATTATGATGAATATTATTGTGGCTGCAATGTTTTTTGTTATTCTTACACAAAAATGTGAACCATCACTCTAAAAGGGTGAGTTTCCCTTTAGTGAAGCAGAGGTTTGTGTGCTTTTAGCGAGAGGAAAAACACACTTACAGAAACTATTTAAAGGTAATAAAAGAAACAGCAACAAACAAGTCCATTGCATGTCTATATAAAAGGGAAAAAGGCAAGTTCCAATGAAGAAGTGAGTAAAACAAATTGCTCAATACAAAAGTGTCTGGGGTTTTTTTGGGTTCAGTTTTAATGATTGAGCAGTCATGTTCTTAAAGGGACTATACAGAGTTCAAATATGTTAAAATTAAGTATTTTCCTCCCCCTACATGTTCCAACAATGTCCTAATGTGTAGAATGAGCCCAGACCTGTTCACCACAACTGCCTCTAAAATCCTGCAGTCACTAAAAACGGTGTTACTTCGGGTTCGAAATGCCGTCATGCACGAGTTTAATATAGAAGGTGCCGTTACACATACGACCTGAGATGGCAGTAGTGAGTATAAAATGGCAAACTTGCGTCTAGCCCCTTTAAACTGTATTTGTTTTGTACAACTTTTACATAAGCTCCCAGTAATATGTTAAATATTGACAAAAACAACCATCTAATTGCCCATGATACAGAAAAGTATAATAATAAATGATAATTAAACGAAAGTGTGTTAAATTACATCATGACAGGAATAATAGAGGGGTAAGAATACTTTTTGAAGCCACCGAAACATCTCTGTGTGGTCATTAACATTTTTTTTTTTTAAAGTCATGGAAGACTACAGTATATTAAAGTCACGTGATCCATTCCTCAGAATCTGCAAAGTGATAATGAGTCTAATAGCTTTTCTGAACCAGGGGTAAACCATGGCATAGATGAGAGGGTTCATACAGGAGTTTAGGAAATATAGATAAATGGACAAGAGTTCTATTGGAACACCGAATATGAAAATATTAGTGTCAGAGTAGCCTACAATATAGTATGGAGTGTAACACACAAGATATACAACCACAACAATGCCCAGATTCCGAGCGGCTTTAATCTCAGACTTCCTGGAGGTTTTGGAGGTCACAGTTGTAACTTTAGAACGTATGGCACGAGCCTGAGACGCTGCCATTACAAAGACTTTCATATAAAGGACAACAATCGTGGTGACTGGGATGGCAAAGGCCAAAGCAAAGTTACCATCTCTTGAAGTGTGAACCATACACTCCCCACGGCAAAACCTGTATTTTTCTTCATTAATAACATTGTCAGCATAAACAGAAATTGCATACAAAAGTCCATATATCCAACATACAGAAATACTGATATTTATAACACTTTCTGTCATTTTTGTCGGATAATGCAAGGGATCACAAATTGCGATGTAGCGGTCCACTGAAATGAGAACAATAGTTCCTATTGAAGCCATGATCGCAGTAGAGGGCACAAGGTATATCAAACCACACAAATGCTCCCCAAAATACCAACAGAATTTCCACATGTTTGCAAAGATTGGTATGACCACGAGGCCTACGAGAAAGTCCGAGACTGCCAGGGAGAGGAGGATGAGGTTAGTGGAGGTGTGGAGCTGCCTGCAAGGGGGACAAAGAGAGAAACTGAACAATATACTCAAGGTTTTACATATCTATATATATGTGTATATATACAGTATATATATTGTCTGGAAATTACCTGAAGTGAGAGATAGAGATGATGACCAGCAGGTTGAGCGCTGCGGTGAGTGTGGAGAGGAGAGCCAGCAGAACATCCACAAGGCCAATCTCTAATGTGTTGGGAAGCTTTACGCAGGAGCTGTTGGGGAGATGTGGGAAACAAAGTTCTACTTCCACAGTCTCCATCACTGCAGAGACCGACTGATGCAGCACTGATATAACTCTCAGCCTTCAACCAATCCCCTGGCACGACAGTCAAACTTTTCAGAATGTTATGTGTATGAAGTAATTGGAGCTGAAGAATGTTCCACAACTAAGCCTATAGTTCATTAAAGCATGACACTCCACCAGCATTGGATTATGTTTCTCAATACAAAATTGTCCCAAAAAGGGAAATTTGTGTCTGCAGTAAAAGTCATGGAAAAAGTAGCAATCTTCGAACCTTCAGATGCTATACAATCATTGGTAACAAAAAGATACTCTATGAAGAAATTAACAAATAAAGAGCAAAATATGGAGTGGTTGGGCTAGCTCTATTTATTTTTTCAGGCTGCTAGTTATTTTTTTTAGGCCAGTTTGACCCATCGTACTGAATCCATGGGAATGGATTTATTGTGGCCTACTTCTTCCTGTAAACTTAAGGAAATGGCGGCCAACTCCGGAAGTGTTTGTCTTAAAATGTGCACCATCGCCCTAATTTTATTCGTTTACTATTTTTTTGTGTGTGTCTTATTCTAAATAATGGAGCTGGCTCCAAAAGCCCAGCTAAATTAGGAGCATGAACAAGACTCAGCTAGCCTGAATGCTATGAGGGAAGGCTCGCTCTTTCAGTCCATTCTTAATTTTACAGTCTATGGCTACATCTTTTTTTATGGAAGCCCGTTTCCCCCATGTTTAAAAAATAAAAACCCAACAGGAAGCCGAAATTACGAGACATAAAATCATTCTTTGTTTAAAACACAAAATTACGAGCTTAAATCTCGAAATTACGACTTTTAAAACTCGGAATTGCGAGATTTAAAGAAAAAACGGAGAATGCTAACATGATGCTGCATGTTAGCGTCGTACTAATGCTAGCGCTAGCTAGTGCTTGCTATGACTGCCGTTTTTTTAGCGTCTACTGAACAATCTGCTGTGAGAAAACATCCATATGAGCCCGATTTACACTTTATTTATGTGTGATAAATAAGTTCTACCAGAAAATGTCTAAAAAGAGTGGAAAGTTGTGTTTCTTAAAAGATTCTATTTTCCCCCTCGGCGAAGCCATGCCCCCTTCTATGACGAGATGCTCTCTGTATCTATCATATGCATCTGCATGTAGCCATAGCCGATCGTGTCATCGTATCAGATGACATATGACGTACCCGCTGTAAACTTTCGAGCTAAACTATTAGAACACAGTCTAAAGTTTGATCGAAGATGGCGTTGCGTCTGCAGCTGTCATGTTGGATCTGTAAATAAACTTTTTTTTTAAAATCCAGAAACAAACTACAAGCTTCCGTATGTCGAACAAAGCGTCATCGTCTTGTCGTCCCTTCTCGTTATGTGACTGGTCCCCAAATCCATGTGAAAATTTTGGCCATGGTCCTCAAGCTGCTGTGAAGTTGTAAATGCTTCGAGGGCACACAGTGTAGCTACTTTACTCAAGGAAATAAGTAAATTAAGTAATTACTAACCAATCTGCTGCGAAAAAGTAAGTCTGTTGAAGAAAATGCCTTGTACTCGTATCGGTATTTGGTATCGGCAAGTACTTAAGTCAAAGCACTCGTGCTCGTATCGGTTTTAGAAAAAGTGGTATTGGTGCATCCCTAATTACAAGCTTTAAACATAAAAAAAGAAATTGCATAATAATAAAAACAGATTTTGAGGTTTTTACTCTACTGTTATCATTGGGAAGTTTTTTCAACCACATTCGAATGATCCTCTAACAGTTAAAGACTTAAAAATTATGCTGACTGTCATTCGAGTTGACAATTTAGAAAATCGTTGAAAAATGTCATTTGCATAATAATTTGGAACGCAGTGTAGTGTGCGTGGTCCAGGAGAGGCTCTCTGTGATCTGCACACTCAGGAACTCAGTTCACAACAATCTCTTTAGTCTTCTCCACATTTAGAGAGAGATTGTTCTGTGTGCACCAAATGTTCAGACTGCTCACCTCACTCCTGTAGTTTGACTCATCTCTGTTGCTGATGAGACCCACCACTGTTGTGTCGTCTGCAAACTTGATGAAGAGGTTTGAGTCATACTTTAGAGTGCAGTCATGTGTGAGTGAACAGGAGGGGGCTCAACACACAGCCTTGGGGAGCCCCCGTGTTCAGCGTGATGGTGCCTGTGGTCTCCCCGTCAGAAAGTCCAGCAGCCAGTTGCACAGTGATGTGTTGATCCCCAAGTGGAGCACTTTGTGTATTAGCTGCTGTGTGATTATAGCGTTGAATGCTGAGCTAACGTCTAAAAACAGCATTCTAACATAGGAGTCCTTTTATTTGTTTCAAAGTGAGTGAGGGCTGTATGACGTCCAGTGGAGATCTCATCTTCAGTTGAGCGATTGGACTGATAAGCAAACTGGTATGGGTTCAAAAACGCCAAAAACACGGTGCAGACTGTCCAGCTTCGGTTTCGAAAATTCAGTTCGTTCAGCCATTCGGAGCCATGTTTTTATTTAAGCCCGCGCTATAGGAGATGATGCTAGCAAAGCTGCAGGCATACTGCTGTGCAAAGCGACGCCAATTCCGGTCCGAACGCAGTCCAGATAATGCCAAAAAATATATATTTTTATGGAAAATGAGCCGTGGCCAGATTGAATAGTTTGGCATGGTGGAACTGGCCCGCCTGTTGAGTAGGCCTGGTCAAAGTGATGGCACTGGGGATTTTTTTTTAGTTTCTGAGATCAGCAAAATGAGGGCCTTTAGAAAATACATTACGTCAAACTACAACCCCAGCGGTCAATTATAATCCATCTTTTACAATTGTATAACATTTAAACTTGCACACTATCACTTTAAGACTTATCTTCAGACCCTCTCTTCTTTGGCTTTTAACTCTTCATGAGTTATGTGAACCTCATTTAATTTATTTTTACTCTCTTAATACACAGGGTTTTAATTCTTTATGGCTTTACTTCCTTACTATTGATTGTGTTTAGTCTACTGTTGGTTAATTTGGTGTCACTTGACTTGACTGACTGTAATATTGATTATTAGCATTGCTGACCTTACATATGCAGCTGTAACCCCGGTATTTTTCAGCCTTTTAATTAAGTCTAAATTGTCGCTCATCGAGCTGTTGCAGATGCCTCCACTATAAGCCGAACGCACATCTCAATAGTGCATGCGTGGGTCAATCAGGCTCCTAATTTCGGCTACCAAACAAACCACTCCGCCATTGAAATGTGTGAGTGAGTTCAGGTAGCAGAGCTTGAACACTGAAGTATAGTGAGCCATAACCGTGAATTAGAGGGCTTACGGGCATTGGTTTAAAGACTGTCAGTCTTGCAAATATGTATGTTGTCAATATCTTGAAAGCGAGGGAAAAGTCAGGACGGCGGCTCTGTAAGCAGGAGCAGACCATAGCGGACAGAGGAACGACAGGACCTAGGATCAGCCCGACACAGACACCGTCACTTTTTAAATCATTTAAATTTGTCTTGAAATCACAGGAAAACATTTCAAAACGGTGTTGATGTTAAATATAGAGGGTACATTTCCGTCTGTTAAATTAGCGATCGATTAGCTATGTTGTACACCATCAGATCACCCATAATAAAATACAAATAAAGTCAAATTTAGATGGTATATGTGTATGTGGATCTCTCTGGTCCCAACAAAATATATATATTTCATTTACTGTCCACCTCCTCAAAAAAAAAATCTCACTCTGAATATAGGCGGCATGAGGCCACAGTTTCAGAGCCTGGACTTTGCCTTCAAGGGTCAGAAACTATGTGAAACTATGTGAGAAACACAGAAATGTGTTTCTCACATAGTTATTCCAACTATGTGAACAAGGACTGGTCATCACTTTTGAAGCATCTCTCCATATGAAGGGTCATTCAGTTCTGTGTGAACACTCAAACAAACTCTAACTAAACGGGAAAGAGAACGGCAACAGTATTCAGATTTTCAAAGTAAATACCCTGACTTAATTTTAACGAAAATGTCACTATTTCACACAATATAATATCGATATTACCATCTGTGGGGTTTGTTATCACAAAAACAGTCACGCGACCCCATTAAGCTTCTGTTGCTTTCATTCAACATGTGCCAGGTGTTTCTGACCACTCGCCATAAATAGTTGTTTATTATTTTATTGGGCGCATGTCTAAAACTTTGTGTCGCTCTTAGTTTTAGTTACATCATTGTTCATAAGCTGTTGTTCAACTCTCCACAAGTTTGACCCTTTAATCTTTTTCAACTTCGTATCCACATTCAGTGTTGTATGATGCAAGCAGACAAGTGGAAACTAACAGTTCACTTCAGGTCACAGAGTTTGCCAGTAGGAGCTCGCTCTTCTCACAGTTCACACCTGTAATTTGTCCCATGACAGAGACGCACACAAACGTGAGCTAGAGACTCCTGCAGCCTCGGAGCTTACCGTTGCTGCAGTAACTAAAGACGCAATGTGAGCACCAACGAGCTAAACCTGATGCAACAAACGGCGACAATAGTTTTGGCTTGAACTTTTGTGAACTTTTGACAGGATGCATCACATGAAACTGTAGCAGTCTATAATCTACAGTAGGCATCCACTGGCTGTGCAAAAGTTGGGACTGAATGTAAAATAATTGCATGCTAGTATAGAAATTTGTCATATGAGAGGAAACTATAGCAAACATTGTTGCTGGGTCACAACGGAAATGAAATCGAATCAATCAGCACTTTTCATTTAAACACTGTCACACAAAATAAACTGTTATGCTTTTACAGTTTTTCTCAATTGATAAGACTGATACATTTCCCTAAACCAGGGTGGGAACCTAATTCTGCACAATTTCCTCCCATTGCAAAATGTACTAAATTATATCTGGAACTCACTTGATGGTAATTATAAATTACAAAATATTGTAAAAAACAAAACAGAACAGAACTGCTGTAAAGTGATTGTAAAGTACAGGGCAGATATAAGATTGCTCTTCTCTCTGCTCCTTTTCATTCAAACTGCACTGACTGATTTGTCATATGTGCTGTATTTTCCTGTCACTTTTGAATAAAATAAATAAATGATATAACTAAAAGATGACAAATATAAAACCATTTGAGCCCACTCTGGCAGGGTGCCTCTGATGCACCACTACACAACTCAGAGTGGAAAATGAAATGAAAATGAAATAAAATTAGGCAGAGTCGAGTTTCTTTATTAAGATTCGGATCACAATGATCAAACTTTGATGCACACAGAGCAGAAGACACTATAGCAAAACAAGTGTGTTTTCCCCCCAAAAAGGATTTCCTCGATTTATTAAAAGTGTTTGATACCACTGATTTTGAAATAATATTTGGTAAAAAAGAACATTATGGTGTCACAAGGAATTGTGATGAGAAGTTATCCATGTGAAAGGGAGCAAATCTCAGCGTAAAATTATTAGATGTGGAGTTCCACAGGGCACCATATTAGGACCGCTTCCATTTATTTTATGTGTGAATGATTTTGTAAATTCATCAAATATCCATGAGTTAATTCATTAATGTCTAAAGCTGTATAGTTTCTGGGGTGTCCCGTTTTTACAAAAAGACGAGTGACATGTGAAATATGGACCTTGGCACACATGCTTTGTTTTTGTACTGCAAATATATAAATAAATAAAAAAGGCATATTATTCATTGGTTATGATAGATATTTTCCCTCTGAGATGAAATGATCTATTCTGCAGTAATCTGATTCTGCAGTTCTGTTCAGTACAGTAAATTACTGCAAATTGAAACAGTTTACCTAATTTACAAAACACAATAAAATTGTTTTTGTGAGATTCAGAACAACTAAAGTCAGGTGCAGGGGGGCCCAATGTAGGGTGCATGGTCTTAAATTGGCCTTTACTGCAAGTTCAAAAGGTTGTACGCAATATAGCTTGGAAGGGTTCATGGGAGTTCGCCCAACCAGTCGACATGTGTTTTGTGGATCTGGAGAAAGCGTTCGACCGCGTCCCTCGTGGTGCCCTGTGGGGGGTGCTCCGGGAGTATGGGGTCCGGGGCCCTCTGCTAAGGGCTGTCCGTTCCCTGTATGACCGCAGCAGGAGCTTGGTTCGCATTGCCGGCAGTAAGTCAGACCTGTTCCCGGTGCGTGTTGGTCTCCGCCAGGGCTGCCCTTTGTCACCGGTTCTGTTCATTACTTTTATGGACAGAATTTCTAGGCGCAGCCAGGGGCCGGAGGGTGTCCGGTTTGGGAGCCTCAGGATCTCATCTCTGTGGATGATGTTGTTCTGTTGGCTTCACCAAACCAGGACCTTCAGCACGCTCTGGGGCGGTTTGCAGCCGAGTGTGTAGCGGCCGGGATGAGGATCAGCACCTCCAAATCTGAGGCCATGGTTCTCTACCGGAAAAAGGTGGCTTCCCCTCTACAGGTCGGTGGGGAGTCCTTACCTCAAGTGGAGGAGTTCAAGTATCTCGGGGTCTTGTTCACGAGTGAGGGACGGATGGAGCGTGAGATCGACAGACGGGTCGGTGCGGCGTCAGCAGTGATGCGGTCGCTGTATCGGTCTGTCGTGGTGAAGAGGGAGCTGAGTCGGGGCAAAGCTCTCGATTTACCGATCGATCTACGTTCCCACTCTCACCTATGGTCATGAGATTTGGGTAATGACTGAAAGGACAAGGTCGCGAATACAAGCGGCCGAAATGAGCTTCCTTCGCTGGGTGGCTGGGCGCACCCTTCAAGATCGGGTGAGGAGCTCAGTTACCCGGGAGGTGCTCAGAGTAGGGTCGCTGCTCCTTCACGTCGAAAGGAGCCAGCTGAGGCGGCTCGGGCATCTGTTTCGGATGCCTCCTGGTCGTGGGAGGTGTTCCAGGCATGTCCTTGTGGGACATGCCTGGAAGGCCCAGGACATGCTGGTGGGACTATGTCTCTGAGCTGGCCTGGTGTCGCCTCAGGGTCCCCCCAGAACAGCTGGAGGAGGTGTGTGTGGATCGGGAAGTCTGGGTATCTCTGCTGAGACTGCTGCCCCCGCGACCCGGCCCCGGATAAAGTGGAAGAAAATGGATGGATGGATGGACAGCTTGGAAGGTTCAGTGATTACTTAAAGTGTATTGTTACATTTAAAGTTATTTATTAAAAAAAATATATATATATATATATCATTGGAGTGGTCTTGATTGGCTCATCTTCGTCCTCTTGGATTTTGTGCAGACTTGATATTTTCTATTTATTTATTGGTTTATTTGGTTTGGACAGTGCATGTTCCATACTGGATTGTAGCCATGGGCTAATTTGCATCCATTGTCTCACACTCGCGCCCTCAAACACACTCTCATTCTCATTCTGGCCTATTGTGCATGTTTTTAGTGGTAGGGAAAACTGTAGGAAACCTACACAGACACGGGGAGAACATGCAAACTCCACACAGAAAGGCCCCATCCAGGTGGGAATCAAACCTGGGACCTTGTTGCTGTGAAGCATGAGTGCAAACTGCTGTGGCACTGTGCCGCCCCCATTGCTTGTTCCAACGCACCACCAAATGGCTCCAGTGGTGGCACACGTGGCACAGAGGTGTGCGCTCTTGCCTCATAGAAAGAAGGTCCTTGAGTGGATTCTCGAGCCGGGCAGGGCCTTTGTGTGTATAGTTTGCATGTTCTTCTCATGCCTATAGTGGTATCCTTCAATTTCTCCTGCAACTAAAACAGTGGTTCGGCTGAAATAGCCAAAAATACCATAAGAATTAAACTTTATTTGTCCAATAGTGGGGAAATTGCAGTGTAACATATAACATCATATATGAGTTATGTTATGCATCTTAATGGGTATCGAAATCATTCACACTAACCTTGAAAGTAAAAAGCCGGTGTAGGGCTTTTGATAAAAGTGTGGCATAGCGACTATAAATGTCTATTACTAAAAGTCCTTTGTTTCTTTTTGATTACATCATTGTTCCTAAGGTTGAGCTCAACTCCTCACAAGTTTAAACTTTAGTCATTTGTAACTTTGAACCATAGCAATGGTTTGTTGACATGTTTCAGTGTTCTGAGATCTAATAGTGCACTCCGGGCCCCAGAGTTAGTCATTAAGAGTTCTCACTTCTCACCGTTCACACCTGTAATTTGTCCCATGACAGAGCGGGACATAAACAAAGGCTAATGACTCCTGCAGCATCTAAGCTCACTGTTGCCACGGTAGCTCAAGCAGTGACCCGAGTCTGAGCACTAGCAGGCAAAACCTGACGCAACAATGGTAACAACTTTTACCAAACAAGTTCAGAGGAACACAGAGTCAACAGTATTTTGGCATGATGCAACTGGATCATTCTTGGCAACTTTTAAAACCATGAAACTTTACTGAAGCAGGCCTTGCAAATATATACTGTATATCTGTACATATTTTTCAACATAAGACATACACCAAGCACACTGCAGTTCACTGTAATTACAAATTCATATACAGTATCTGTAACAAAGTATAACTGTCCACAAAATAACTACAATTCGTCTCATCTCAGTGTTTCTTCACAATTCTGACAGCTATTATTTTACCCTTATTTAACCAGCTTACAAACTCATTGATATTTAGAGTCTCTTTCAGGCAATTAGATGTGGTGTTCTACACCATGGGTTTCCAAACTGTATGGGCCGCAACCCCCAAAATCACCAGACCAACAACTCGGGACCCCCACTGTAAAACATATTAGAAGGCCTATTTTGAAGGAATTCAGGTGCACAACATTAAAATCTGGTTTATTAATGTTTGTTTTAATAGTGTTTTGATGTATATATAATATTGATTTCACTAAATAGAAGAGAAACTTTGCACGTCAATTACTAGAGGCATGTGCGTAAGAGATGAGGGAAAATCCCAGCGTACATGAGTAAAAATAATATTACTTCCTGCTTGATTTCACTAAAATATACGTCTACCTATCAAACTATCAACTTCATTGTTATAAATCCTTAAAGTATTGTCTTAATCTCTCGTGACCCCCACCTTAGTGTTTCACGGCCTCCATTTTGGGAACCCCCTGTTCGAGACCCAAAGTGGGTCATCCCAGATGATTTAAGGATGAAATTAAAATAAAAAATGTAAAGTTTTTAGTATTTTGTGAGTGTAAAAAGGCATACAATGTTTTAATGCCCTAAGGTAGCATAACATGCAACAACTTTATACAATGGGGGTCCCGAGTTGTTATGTATGCTTTTTTGGGGTCCCAGCCAAAAAAGTTGGGGAGCCCCTGTTCTAGACTACGAGTTGTGTGTTAATAAAGCTTCCATTGTTCAATCCTTTAACAAAAGTGCAAACAATTATTTTTCTTTCTCAAAGCTTTCTCCTAAAAGCGCTACACTGTAGTCATTAATTCACTTATTCGTACACTTGTAGGCACAGCTGCCCTGGGTCAGACTGCCAGAAGCGAGGCCACCAATATACACCACCAACTGACCACTCATTCATACACTCACAAGGACACAAGAGCAGTCTGCGGGTGACAGGATTTGAACCGCCAACAGTCGGCCTATCGGTGGCTCACAAGGCAGAACGAATGATAAGGCGACAGGGGCATACATGGTAGAGGGAATGATAGGGTGACAGTGGTTCACATGGTAGAGTGAATGATAAGGCGACAGGGGCATACATGGTAGACTGAATGATAGGGCGAGTGGCTCACATGGTAGAGCGAATGATAGGGCGAGTGGCTCACATGGTAGAGCGAATGATAGGGCGAGTGGCTCACATGGTAGACTGAATGATAGGGCGACAGTGGCAGATATGGTAGAGCGAATGATAGGGCGACTGGCTCACATAGTAGACTGAATGATAGGGCGACTGGCTCACATAGTAGAGTGAATGATAGGGCGACTGGCTCACATGGTAGAGTGAATGATAGGGCGACTGGCTCACATGGTAGAGCGAATGATAGGGCGACTGGCTCACATGGTCGAGCGAATGATAGGGCGACTGGCTCACATGGTAGAGTGAATGATAGGGCGACTGGCTCACATGGTAGAGCGAATGATAGGGTGACAGTGGCAGATATGGTAGAGCGAATGATAGGGCGACTGGCTCACATGGTAAAGTGAATGATAGGTTGACAGTGGTTCACATGGTAGAGTGAATGATAGGGTGACAGTGGCAGATATGGTAGAGTGAATGATAGGGTGACAGTGGCAGATATGGTAGAGTAAATGATAGGGTGACAGTGGTTCACATGGTAGAGTGAATGATAGGGCGACTGGCTCACATGGTAGAGTGAATGATAGGGCGACAGTGGCAGATATGGTAGAGTAAATGATAGGGTGACAGTGGTTCACATGGTAGAGTGAATGATAGGGTGACAGTGGCAGATATGGTAGAGTAAATGATAGGGTGACAGTGGTTCACATGGTAGAGTAAATGATAGGGCGACTGGCTCACATGGTAGAGTGAATGATAGGGTGACAGTGGCAGATATGGTAGAGTGAATGATAGGGTGACAGTGGCAGATATGGTAGAGTAAATGATAGGGTGACAGTGGTTCACATGGTAGAGTGAATGATAGGGCGACTGGCTCACATGGTAGAGTGAATGATAGGGTGACAGTGGTTCACATGGTAGACTGAATGATAGGGCGACAGTGGTTCACATGGTAGAGTGAATGATAGGGCGACTGGCTCACGTGGTAGAGTGAATGATAGGGTGACAGTGGTTCACATGGTAGAGTGAATGATAGGGTGACAGTGGTTCACATGGTAGAGTGAATGATAGGGTGACAGTGGTTCACATGGTAGAGTGAATGATAGGGCATCAGTGGCTCACATGGTAGAGCCAGTCATAGGGCGACAGTGACGCATGTGGTAGAGCAAATGATAGGGTGACTGTGGCTCACATGGTATAGCCAGTCATAGGGCGACAGTGACGCATGTGGTAGAGCAAATGATAGGGTGACTGTGGCTCACATGGTATAGCCAGTCATAGGGCGACAGTGACGCATGTGGTAGAGCAAATGATAGGGTGACTGTGGCTCACATGGTATAGCCAGTCATAGGGCGACAGTGACGCATGTGGTAGAGCAAATGATAGGGTGACTGTGGCTCACATGGTTGAGCGAATGATGGGGCGACAGTGGCGCACATGGTATAGCGAATGACTCATCCCAACTTATTAACTTGTGCAGAAACAGTATTGTTGTTGAAGATATGCGCATGCTTTAGTAAAGTCCACTGGGGTCTTACGTAGTTGAGAGAACAGTCAGGCGCTATATCATGGATCCCTGACTCCAGTGAGTCTGATGATGGGCGGGGAGAAGGAAGAACTTTGCTTCCCACTTCTCCTCAACAGCTCGTGCAGAAAGCCTCAGACCCACATGTCTGAGGCAGTGTCTGTCTATGCTGTGCTCTCCATCCTCTCACTGCTCACCACCGCACTCAACCTGCTGGTCATCATCTCCATAGCACACTTCAGGTGAAGTCATTACAACTAATTTGCTCATGTTATAATGTTGCTATTGAATCATTTTTGTAACTTACATTGACACATTAAACATTTAAAGACACTTTTCAGAGTGATTTAAAACTTCTAAATATGACTCTTCTCTCTTGCAGACAGCTCCACTCCTCCACTAACTTCATTCTCCTCTCTCTGGCCGTGTCAGACTTCTTCATTGGTCTTGTTGTGTTTCCGACTGACACATTTATGTGGAAACGCTGTTGGGTCTTAGGCGATCTGTTATGTGCGCTCTATTTTACCATATCCCTCATATTACTCATGGCCTCTACCATAAGCATGGTTCTCATTTCAGTGGATCGCTATGTGGCCATTTGTTACCCAATGCACTACCAAACTAGAATGACACAGAAATCCATCAGGATAACTATTTCTGTATGCTGGACATACTCAGCCTGTTACTCTTTTGCACTGTTTCATGACAGCTTCTCCAATTTAGGCAAAAACAGGTCTTGCCATGGAGAGTGTGTGGCTGTTGTGGAGGTGGATGCTGACCTAGTTTTAGGGTTTGTCATTCCCATCTGCATCATTGTAGTCCTGTATTCGAGAGTGTTTGTGGTGGCTGTCTCCCAGGCCCGGGCCATGCGCTCTCATGTTACAACTGCCACATTACAATCCACAAAGTCAAAGAAATCTGAAATCAAAGCTGCCAGAAACCTGGGCGTACTTGTGCTGGTCTTTCTAATCTGTTATTGCCCGTACTATATTGCTGTGCTCAGTGGAGGTCACATAGTGGGTACCTCGCTTGAAGTTGTGATGGCTTTTCTGATGTATGCAAACTCCTGTTTAAATCCGCTCATCTACGCCTTGTTTTATCCCTGGTTTAGAAAGGCTATAAAATGTATTATTACTCTACAGATACTGTTGCCTGGATCATGTGACTTAATGCTAACTTAAAATTTAGGTGTTCCTTATTTTGCCTACAAGCAATTGCATTTTATGATTTTCTGGTGGAATCTCATACTGCAAATGTACATTTTCCTTTTACTTGTTTTCTATTCTCTGCACTCAGGCAAATAGAGCCTGTACCTTTGTACAGGGGCAATGATTTTTCCACAAACTCAGAGCCATGAAATGGGTTTCCAGTTGTCCTACAGAGTCTGATCACTTGTGTCACAAAAAGATGTTATTTTTCATCTTTTACCTCAAAATGAGATGCTGCACTACATCCAAATTAATAAAGCTTTTTTTATGTTATTGCTAATTACAAAACCCTCCTGGAACCACCACCTTAACGTGGTGGAGGATCTCTGTTGTTTGGGAGTTTTGTGCCTGGTTGGCATAGAACAGATCCTAGTTGACAGGTCAAACAAAGAGCGGTTAAAGAAGCCCCACATGAGAGACCAACAGACCAGGTTTGGACCATGAGGCCGTCTTTCCGTGGACCCACCAACCGCAGGAGCCATACAGGGCTGGTGCAACGCGATTTGGGCAGCTCGGACGGTTGCTCCCACTACATGTGTGTGTGTGTGTGTGTGTATTTATTTATATTTATAAAATATATATTTCTCTCTTTATTTTGACTTAAATACTGATATTTTACAAATTTTACCTCACTATGATGTATTCATGCGGTGAATTGGTGACTTAGTTTGCTGCAACAGAAACACATGTTTGGATGCGGAGGTTCAAAGACATGAAAATAAATTAACAAATAAAATTAATGAATAAAATAATAATAAAAAAGCAATTAATTATTTGCAGCAATTAAACATCTCAAAGGGATAAGAGGACATGTATGGAATTCTTTATTATTTTAAATGCTATAATAATTAATACTGGATATAGGGCTTTTTTCACACAATGCATCTCCTTGTGTAAAGTGCGCAGAATAGTTGAACGATGCACAGTGACACCATTTGCAGCAGGATGATATTGCAGGTCTTTGGAGCTGGTTGACTGACTGTTCTCACCATCCTGCGCCTCTGCTTATCTGAGATTTTTCTTGGTCTGCCACTTAGGGCTTTAACTAGAACTGTGCCTCTGTAGTTCCCTTGTTCCTAGTTCCTTCCCCTAAACCATAATGTTGAACAATTATTGTTTTAAGGTCATCTGAGAGTTGTTTGGAGGCTCCCATGTTGCCATTCTTCAAAGAAGATGCAAAGAGGAGAAACATTCACCTGTGTATGGAGGTCAGGGGTCACTAGGGTTGCCGAACCAATTTTCAGTTTTTCAAGTATGCACATGCCTCATTTTGTTTGAATCATTCTTGCACACTTTCCTATATATAGAAGATGAGGCAGTGGAGGTCCCGTCATGGGAGGACAAGCGCCTACACAGGATGTACCACCGAAACAAAACTGAAGTGGCGGATGTCAAGAAATCATACCAATGGCTAGACAGAGCTGGACTAAAGGCCAGCACAGAGGCACTCATCATGGCTTCTTACTTTTATATAGTCCCCTTTGGAACTGGTGCCCCAAATTAATCTCAAGACTAATCTACCAACCTATTAATTAATTAACAAATATATATATACTGTGCAAAGAGGCCAATGAGACAATCCAGCACATAACTGCAGGGTGTAAGATGCTGGCAGGGAAAGCTTACATGGAGCGCCATAACCAAGTGGCTGGTATAGTATACAGGAACATCTGTGCAGAGTATGGGCTGGAAACCCCAAGGTCAAAGTGGGAAACACCTCCAAAGGCGGTAGAGAATGACCGAGCCAAGATCCTGTAGACGGACAGAATGGTATTGGCGAACCAACCGGACATTGTAGTGGTGGACAAAGAGCAAAGGAAAGCCGTTGTGGTCGACATAGCAATACCAAGCGAGATATATATACACATATTAGTGCTGTCCAAATTATCGATAAATTTTAACAGCATAATTTCTTTTTATGCACGATTAATTGGTCTGAATTTGCCAACACACAAAGCCTGTCAGTCAAACAGGAGTTTTCCTTCTGCACCGCTGAGGACACCTTTGAAATCGCTTATGAATTTCTCTGGGAACGAGCCGCTGCATGCCACAAACAGCGTGTCAACTCACCGATAGTTGAGCGTGGCAGAAGGGGTTCACATTGCCATTCTGGCACCTACCCACTCTGACATTGAAGTCTAATTGTCGTCGTAGTGACACTTTTTTCTTTTGTGCAACGTCCTGCCATTCCGACACACAAGATAATTATTAAAAAATAATCCTAAACTTACCTTAGTCCTAACCTTAAAGGATCTGCATCCTGATATTTTAGCCATTCCAAAGTTAAGTATAGGCATTTCTATGATATATTGTACCACTATGGAGTACTATTTTTACTATTTTTTGTGATAAATATAAGTGTTTTCTGGAGGTATTTTTCAAACCCGGGAGACACAACGCTTCGATTCAGTTAACTCCGCCCCCTCTCTCCGCACATACAACTTTACCGTAATATAAATAAACAGCAATAAGTGAAGATACTTGCAGTTATAAGGAGTTGACATCTGCAACAAAGCTTCATAACACACATTTTGATAAACTCACCGCTCTGGTCCATTGCTGTTTACATTATGGGATTCGCGTTGGTTATAAAAGTTAATCCACTTTGATTCAGGCGAAGGTTCACCAAACATCCATTAAGAGACAGTCACAGAAAAACAATATTTTGGTGATAGTCGCTGAATCATGAAGAGAAACAATAACTTCTGACGAGTGGCCTCTCCTTTAGGAAGGTTGAATAAAGTCCTCGTAGACAAACGCGCTTCTTTTTCTCCGTGACATTATCGTTAAGTAAGAAAAAAGAACAGGTGTGTCCAGAGTAGGTTATAACGAGCTCCATCTTCACAGCTGCAGCGCAAACATGACTGATCTGTTCAGACGCTCAGGGATGTGTTTGTTTTGGCCTCAGCTGACCTGGAAGCACCTCGGGCACATCCTTTTTTTTTTCTTCTTTTATCTTTGTTTCTCTCTTACAATAGAAATAATGAAAAAGCTGTTTTACAAATTAAAATCAGGCCATAAAGCATTACATTACAGACGTCGAGCACTTCCATTCCGCTGTGACGACACAACTGAACACTCAGTCGTTCACCAGGACAGGAGCAGGATTCAGGAGGATTGCTGAGAACTGTGTGAATGAAGCCAAAAAACACTCTGGAGGTGTTTATAAGGAAATAGCAAAATGACCTGGCTAAAAGCTTTAAAAAGAAATAGAGGTATCGCAAAGTGTCGCATTGTCGGGAAGTCGCAATGGAGGGTTGTCGGAATGACGGGTTGATCCCGGCGGAAGGACACTTTCCACCACAGCTGTATCCACCCAAAAAATGATTGAAGTCAACAGTGTGGGACCTCTTTAGGTGTCCAGGACAGCCAAGTTGTTGTTGTTGCTGATGGACATATGTTATGCAAATCCTGTAGTCAGAAAGTTACAGCAAAAGGCGTTGATAGGCCCACGAGGAACATGAAACAACATCTTGGAGACAATCCTTCGCTGTAAATGTCTGAGTCAAGATAAAGACCTGCATAATTCCCAATAAACTTGCCCAAATGTATCTCTCTTCTTCAGCGTAAACAGACGGGAAAGTGAAAGCGCAAACACACACGTGATGTGTTCAAGCGAGGCCCGTTTCTGCATTTTAGAAATGCGTTTCCTTTGTCTGTTCATCAAAATATCTGACAGATAATGAAGCAGGGCAGCATAAGTTTTGACAACATAAAACCTATGCCTATTTGGCCTAATAATAATATATAATGAAACAATTATGATAATTATAAAGTAGTAAAGTTGGTATTGTTTTGTATCATTCAGTTAATTTATTTAATGCAAAGGAGTCTTAAAGCCTTTATTTAATTTAAAGTGTTGAAGCGCAGTGCCTATCTTGTTTGTGTTGACCAGCACACGTGTGCTAGCCGATACAACCCAACACTCGCACCATCAGCCTCATCATCTGCTTTGCATCACATCCACGACTGCTGTCCCGAACCTTGAAGTCGCTGGATGGACCTTCTGTAACGATGAAGGCAGGAAATTGCACTTCTGCATGTCATAATCCAACAACGTCTTCTTTGCTTGGTTCAACCAGCATACAGACCCGCGAGGCAAGACCCTCTTCTCCAGCTTCAACAACAGGTCAAAGCTGTCAATGTGATGAAAGAACCAAGCAATAGAAGTCAAGCCTGGGCAGCCCAGCCAACTGAGGTATTTTCACACCAATTCTGACCTCTCCATTGTGCAGTGGTGGGCTGTCAGGGCCAGCAAGTCCTTCACAATGCAAGCCATGGCCCTGGTCTAAAATTTGTTATTAGTATATTTAATTTATAATTTATTTGTGTAATGTACAGCTGAGTTGCTTATATTGGTATTGTTGAGGTGTAACTGTAGTTTCCTACTCAAAAAGAGCATTAAACACCTTTGGCGAACTGCTCCTTCTTAGGGCCTGCGCTGCAGACTCAGCTGTCCCTCTGTTGTCAGGCCACATGATTGACAGCCAGCGTGGCTGACAGGATTATCAGTCAAGCAAAATTTGACGTACATGTGCAATGACAGTGTGTCCCCCAGGGTCGGCTGTATCTCAGTAGGTATCCCTTTGTTTTCCTCGTCTGGGAAAACCGTTAATGCATGGGCAAGATGTTCCAGCTAATCAGAAGTGCAGGCTCAACTAAACCGGATAAATAAAATTCCTCATATAAAATGTCGGAACGGGGCAAAATTAAGCTCTTCCTCATAAAGAG
The DNA here is from genome assembly GCF_951799975.1 of Gobius niger. Taxonomy (NCBI): domain Eukaryota; kingdom Metazoa; phylum Chordata; class Actinopteri; order Gobiiformes; family Gobiidae; genus Gobius; species Gobius niger. Next base: position 11,244,075 of record NC_136860.1, on the reverse strand, counting down.
CTTTGATAGAAAAGAGGTGGGAACGACGGCGGGACGCATTCACTAGGGCCCAGACAGGAGAAGCTGAACTTGCACTCGGATTAGGAACAGGTACGGGACTACGAGCGCTAAAAAGGCATCCCACATAGCATCAAACTCAAAGTCTAGTATTTTTTTTTTTTTTTTTAAATTTTATGTTCCCAACTCCTGGAGAGAGGCTGGACTCTCCATTTTTCTGGAGTTGCCCGCGGGGAGAGGCGGCGGGCTGGGGTGGGTTTGCTCATATCCCCCCAGCTCAGCCGCCACGTGTTGGAGTTCACCCCGGTGGACGAGAGGGTCGCGTCCCTACGCCTTCGGGTCGGGGACAGGTCTCTCACCGTTGTTTCGGCCTACGGGCCCAACATCGGTGCAGAGTACCCGGCCTTCTTGGAGTCCCTGGGAGGGGTACTAGATAGTGCTCCGACTGGGGACTCCATTGTTCTGCTGGGGGACTTCAACGCCCACGTGGGTAACGACAGTGAGACCTGGGAGGGGGTGATTGGGAAGAACGGCCTCCCCGATCTGAACCCGAGTGGTGTTCTGTTATTGGACTTCTGTGCTAGTCACAGTTTGTCCATAACGAACACCATGTTCGAGCACAAGGGTGTCCATAAGTGCACGTGGCACCAGGACACCCTAGGCAGGAGGTCGATGATCGACTTTGTAGTTGTGTCATCTGATCTCCGGCCGCGTGTCTCGGACACTCGGGTGAAGAGAGGGGCTGAGCTGTCAACTGATCACCACCTGGTGGTGAGCTGGATCCGCTGGCAGGGGAGGAAGCCGGTCAGACCTGGTAGGCCCAAGCGTGTTGTGAGGGTCTGCTGGGAACGTCTGGCGGATCCCTCTGTCAGTGGGGTCTTCAACTCCCACCTCCGGAAGAGCTTCACCCAGATTCCGGGGGAGGCGGGGGACATGGAGTCAGAGTGGACTCTGTTCTCCTCCTCCATTGTCGATGCGGCTGCTCGTAGTTGTGGCCGTAAGGTCTCTGGTGCCTGTCGCGGCGGCAATCCCCGAACCCGGTGGTGGCGCCCGGAAGTAAGGGATGCCGTCAAGCTGAAGAAGGAGTCCTACCTGGCCTTATTGGCTTGTGGGACTCCTGAGGCAGCTGAGAGGTACCGGCAGGCCAAGCGTGCTGCGGCTCGGGCGGTCGCGGAGGCTAAAACTCGGGTCTGGGAGGAGTTCGGGGAGGCCATGGAGGAAGACTATCGGTCGGCCTCGAAGAGATTCTGGCAAACCATCCGGCGCCTCAGGAGGGGGAAGCAGTGCTTCACCAGCACTGTTTACAGTGCGGGTGGGGGGCTGCTGACCTCGACTGGGGATGTCGTCGGGCGGTGGAAGGAGTACTTCGAGGACCTCCTCAATCCCGTCGTCACGTCTTCCAATGAGGAAGCAGAGGCTGAGGACTCGGAGGTGGGCTCGCCCATCACCGGGGCTAAAGTCACCAAGGTGGTGAGAAAGCTCCTTGGTGGCAAGGCTCCGGGGGTGGATGAGATTCGCCCTGAGTACCTTAAGTCTCTGGATGTTGTAGGACTGTCTTGGCTGACACGTCTCTGCAACATCGCGTGGCGGTCGGGGACAGTGCCCCTGGATTGGCAGACCGGGGTGGTGGTCCCTCTCTTTAAGAAGGGGGATCGGAGGGTGTGTTCCAATTACAGAGGAATCACCCTCCTTAGCCTCCCCGGTAAGGTCTACTCCGGGGTGCTGGAGAGGAGGATCCGGCCGATAGTTGAACCTCGGATCCAGGAGGAACAATGCGGTTTTCGTCCTGGTCGTGGCACACTGGACCAACTCTATACCCTTCATCGGGTACTCGAGGGTTCGTGGGAGTTCGCCCAACCAGTCCACATGTGTTTTGTGGATCTGGAGAAAGCGTTCGACCGCGTCCCTCGTGGTGCCCTGTGGGGGGTGCTCCGGGAGTATGGGGTCCGGGGCCCTCTGCTAAGGGCTGTCCGTTCCCTGTATGACCGCAGCAGGAGCTTGGTTCGCATTGCCGGCAGTAAGTCAGACCTGTTCCCGGTGCGTGTTGGTCTCCGCCAGGGCTGCCCTTTGTCACCGGTTCTGTTCATTACTTTTATGGACAGAATTTCTAGGCGCAGCCAGGGGCCGGAGGGTGTCCGGTTTGGGAGCCTCAGAGTCTCATCTCTGCTGTTTGCGGACGATGTTGTTCTGATGGCTTCAACGAACCAGGACCTTCAGCACGCACTGGGGCGGTTTGCAGCCGAGTGTGTAGCGGCCGGGATGAGGATCAGCACCTCCAAATCCGAGGCCATGGTTCTCCACCGGAAAAAGGTGGCTTCCCCTCTTCGGGTCGGTGGGGAGTCCTTGCCTCAAGTGGAGGAGTTCAAGTATCTCGGGGTCTTGTTCACGAGTGGGGGACGGATGGAGCGTGAGATCGATAGACGGATCGGTGCGGCGTCAGCAGTGATGCGGTCGCTGTATCGGTCTGTCGTGGTGAAGAGGGAGCTGAGTCGGAGGGCAAAGCTCTCGATTTACCGATCGATCTACGTTCCCACCCTCACCTATGGTCATGAGATTTGGGTCATGACCGAAAGGACAAGATCGCGAATACAAGCGGCCGAAATGAGTTTCCTTCGCAGGGTGGCTGGGCGCACCCTCCGAGATCGGGTGAGGAGCTCAGTTACCCGGGAGGAACTCGGAGTAGAGTCGCTGCTCCTTCACGTCGAAAGGAGCCAGCTGAGGTGGCTCGGGCATCTGTTTCGGATGCCTCCTGGTCGCCTCCCGCGGGAGGTGTTCCAGGCATGTCCTAGTGGGACAAGGCCTCGTGGAAGGCCCAGGACACGGTGGTGGGACTATGTCTCCGAGCTGGCCTGGTGTCGCCTCGGGGTCCCCCCAGAACAGCTGGAGGAGGTGTGTGTGGATCGGGAAGTTTGGGCATCTCTGCTGAGACTGCTGCCCCCGCGACCCGGCCCCGGATAAAGCGGAAGAAAATGGATGGATGGATGGAAATTTTTATGTTTGGGTTGATTGGGGTGTCTTGCTTGGGATGTCTTGCTCTGTCAACAAAACAGCCACGAGTTTACACGTTATAATGCGCTCTGTCAGTCGCGCTCATGTGTTTCTGTATATTACGAGTGTTCCTGAAGGTTTAGTTTGGGGGCGGAGGCACCACTGCTTTGCTTAGCCTTGTTAAAAGGATTCTTTGACATGCAAATGCCACAATAGAAAACAGTTTTATACATATGCCTTTGAATTTGTTGATCAATTTGTATGTGTTTGCGTGAATGAACCCAGGTTGCTATTGAAGGCCCTGACTGAAACCCCACAGCAAGTTCAAGTTGTTGTCTGTATATTTATTGATTATTGAAAAGAAAAGAAAAGAAAAGAGAAAATCACCAGACTTATTTTTCCGTTACCTTGCGCAGTAACAGTATTGTTGTTAAAGGGACTATAAGGAGTTTAAAAATGTTAAAACTAGAGGTGGGCATAGATTATTTTTTTAATCTAGATTAATCTAGATTAGTTTTTAAATTAATGTAGATTAATCTAGATTAAAATGGCTCGATTGAATTCTGCCGAAGCCATTCAGAATATGTGTGCTGCCCAAATAATGACTAAAAGTAAGTCATTATTTAACATTAATTTTGAACTGTGGGCCCACTACATCAGAGGTCCTGATGAACTGTCTACAGTCAGTAGCTTTGTGTCAATCAGTTTTCTGGTGACAAAATAAATCTCCTCTTCTGCACACTATGACCTGCTAAAGAAAAAAGTCTCTCACATGGGACAGTTGTGGCAAGAGTCCTCAAGTATTTATTTACGGGTAATGTGGGCCATCTTACCAGATCAGAAAATAGGCCTCTGTGAGCGTGGGAAACATGTGCGCGTCTCCTGATTGGTCAACAGTGTCACGTGATCACTGTCACAACAACGCAGTTCATGCTGCTGCAGCTGCTGCTACTAAGAGCTTCAACCTGGCGATAGTTCTGTCAAAATGGAGATAAACGTCGACAACACGAAGATGTGGGACGTATTTCTTTGGATTTGATCAGAAAAGAAAACGGGCGGAGCGGAGAAAGAGAAGCTAACGGACTCGGAGAAAAGTAGCTGGAAAGTCCGTCTCCAAACTCCGTAAGTGCTGTGGTTAAACTCTGCTCGCGGTTGACATGTAGCTGGAAAAGGCTCTCGTGAACTTTTGGTGATAAAGTTGCGCTGTTTCGTGTGGGGCTGTGGCCATGAAATGAGTTGCTTATGTCGCTGTTTTGAGGGAGGCCCTGCTGTGTTTTTCTGTCTTTTTTTCCCTCTGTCATTGGCCGCTGCTTCTGTGTGTCGCTTTGGAGACGATATATTCACTCACGTTTCTCCTGTGCGTCCGAAATTGGGCATAAAAGTCGTGTAATGTGTGCTGACCATAAAATATCACGGTGAAAGTCATCATAGCTTGCAGAGTATTGACCCAGCTCCCAACACAGCTTTGAGAACAGATTAACAGCGATATTTTTTTTATCGCCCGATAAGAGTCTCGCGTTAACGCAGCACGTTAACGCCGATAACGGCCCACCACTAGTTAAAACTAAGTATTTTCCTCCCCCTACATGTTCCAGCCATGTCCTATTGTGTAGAATGAGCTCAGACCTGTTCACCACAACTGCTTCTAAATTCCTTCAGTCACTCAAAAAAGTGTCACTTTGGGTCTGAATTGCAAACTTGCATCCAGCCCCTTTAAAGATATGAGCATGCATGAGTAAAGTCTCCTGGGATCTTACGTATTTGAGACAGTAGTCAGGTATATATCACAGCTCCCTGACTCCAGTGAGTCTGATGATGGGCTGGGAGGAGGAAGAACTTTGCTTCCCACTTCTCCTCAACAGCTCGTGCAGAAAGCCTCAGACCCACATGTCTGAGGCAGTGTCTGTCTATGCTGTGCTCTCCATCCTCTCACTGCTCACCACCGCACTCAACCTGCTGGTCATCATCTCCATAGCACACTTCAGGTGAACTCATTGTCACTAACTAAGTTTTCAATGCTTGTGTGATAACGTTGCAAGTGTTACTATCTGTCAAAACTAGATTACAGTCTTTTTTGTAACCTGTATTAACAGTTTTCTTTAAGGTTAAGTTATTCAAGCCTTCTAATTTAGTGATAAAACTAACTAACTTCAATTCTTTTCTTTCACTTGCAGACAGCTCCACTCCCCCACTAACTTCATCCTCCTCTCTCTGGCTGTGTCGGACTTCTTCATTGGTCTTGTTGTGATACCCACTGAGACTCTAATGTGGAAAAGCTGTTGGCTCTTAGGCGACCTGTTATGTACTCTCTATTTTACTCTGCCCATAACTTTCCTCATGGCCTCCATCACAAACATGGTTCTCATTTCAGTGGATCGCTACGTGGCCATTTGTTACCCAATGCACTACCATAGCAGAAATGGAGTGAAAGTTGTCAGCATGACTCTTCCTGTATGCTGGGTGTATGCAGTTTGTTATGCCTTTTTTCTTTTGCAAAAAAACTTCTCCAATTTAGGCAAGTACAGGTCTTGCCATGGAGAGTGTGTGGTTTTTATGGAGGTGGATGCTGACCTAGTTTTAGGGTTTTTCATTCCTATCTGCATCATTGTAGTCCTGTATATGAGAGTGTTTGTGGTGGCTGTCTCCCAGGCCCGGGCCATGCGCTCTCAAGTTTTAACGATCACATTAAAAATCACAAAGTCAAAGAAATCTGAAATCAAGGCTGCCAGAAACCTGGGCGTTCTTGTGCTGGTCTTTCTAATCTGTTATTGCCCGTACTATTTTGTTATGTTCAGTGGAGGTCACATGGTGGGTGCATCTCTTGAAGTTGTGATGGTTTTTTTAATGTATGCAAACTCCTGTTTAAATCCACTCATCTACGCCTTGTTTTATCCCTGGTTTAGAAAGGCTATGAAATGTATTATTACTCTACAGATACTGCTGGCTGGATCATGTGACCTAATGCTAATTTAGGATTTAAGTGTTCATCATTTTTCCCACAAGCAACTGTATTTCATGATTTTCTGGTGAAATCTCATACTGCAAATGTACATTTTTCTTTTGTTTTCTATTCTCTTCACTCGGGCAAATAGAGCCTGTACCTTTGTACGTCAGCAATGAATGGAATACACTACACACCCTTTTTTTTCACTTGCTGCTCATTGTACGTGTATAGGTCTAAGCATTTAAACATTGCAAGTCACAATGCAGAGTTCTACTGTTGTTAATGTACAATGTTGTCTCATGTAATGAACTGAAATAAATAATGCAAGAGAAATCTTTTTGAGTGTTTTCCCCCAACATATTGACAATACCATATTAAACCAGAGTTAAAAATATAAACATTTATTTCCTTCTGCATAAAATAATTTATATTACGATTACACTCCACATAGATGACAGATACAGATTGCTCTATGCTCTCAACTAAAGCATACATTTTGAAATGCTTATCTCAGTTTGGCACTTCTTTCATTCCATTTTAAAGCCCCAAAATGCAAATTAAGTACAATAAATATAGCATTCTAGTTTTATTTTTATGCAAAATGAATCTGGTTAAACATTTTTGTGTCCTACAAGTCTATTTCCTCCTCACAGCACACTCCGAAAAGTGCGCTGGGTTTGGGTGCATGTTGAAGATAGGTTTGCAAATTCAATATATGTGTTACCAAATAGAAATTTTATAAAGGTAATGCAGACCCATAGCCTTTTGAAGCAGGTTAAATAAAGCTAAATTCGTGTGCCACCAGCTTACTGAAGGACATGCTGTAAATCCCCTGAGGGGTTTACAGGCTTAGGTTGATGTATTTTCTGCACCTTCCCTCTTTTTGCAGTCAAATGTATTGAATTTTCAGTTGCTCAAATACTCTTCTTTCTGACCTGACCCTCTGACCAATTAAACCAGGGGTTCTCAAACTTTTTTTTGCATGGGACCTCAACATTTGATATGTAAACAACTCAGGACCCCTATTACATGAAGTTATTGCTTCTTAAACTACTTTAAGACAGAAAACCTCTACCACCGCCTTTAACCGAGCGCATTTTCTCCACCTGCAATTGTCAAAAAATAAAATAAAGTAAAATACATTGTCACCAAACACAATCTAAAGAAGTACAATACTGGGTTTAGTAATGGATCCCAAGAGTAAAATAGCAATGACTCAGGAGCATAGATTTAAAAGATTTTCAAAACTGAATTGGGGGAAAGCTCTGTGAGGAGTTGGCAGAATATTTCATATTTTGGGTCCTCTGTATAGTACACTGAACGGAGAGTGACTGGAGGGAGCAAAAGGTGCTCTGAATAGATTGCTACTGCGAGTGGGAAATCTGTGAAATTCATTGCTAAATTTTGACCCGAAAGCCACTGGAGCCCACGGCCTATCAAAATGACCCAAAAGCCACTGAAGATTTTTGTAAAAAGAAGCATAAAAAATATGAATGTATGGTTGTTTTAAGGCTCTTTTTTGGAGTGTACATTTTTCGACATTAGGGTCTTGAAAGGGTGCAAAATTAAGGGCCACAAGGAAACATTTTATTGAGGTGCTGTGGCAGTAGCCCATTAACTGAGCGATAAACAAATTGACCACGTTGGAAGTGGTTAACCTGGTAAACACTAAGAACACCGGCTTTAGCAAACAGGGGGCTTGAGGAGTGTCTACAATCTATGCGAAAGATTATTCTTAATGCTCGTTTCTGGAGACGAAGAATTGGCTCAAGTTTGGTTTTATGAGTACTGGCCCAAGCAATATTACAATCATTAATATATGGATATATCATTGTGTAATACAAGATCTTTGCAATATTTATTTAAATCATATCCCAGGATTTTCCCAATATACCCACTGCTTTGGCTATTTTTGTACTGATGAAATTAAGGTGTGGTTTCCAGGTCAGGGATTCATCCACCAGGACACCGAGGAAGCGAGCTGAAATAACATTCCTTATGGGAATGTTATCAATTTGAATTTTTATAGAAGGGTTTTAACTTTTTGGATGTATCCCAAAAAATGTGTGCCCCGTCACGAGAACCAGGGAACCAGGTGTGTGCAGGCTACGGATAATATAACATTATCCATGGCAATAAGGACCGTGTGTGCGTTCTTCCTTCCCTCTGGTCAAATGTGTGTGTGTTTGAATAATGTTGCTAGTTGTCATTGTGTGGCTAGTTGCTGTAGAGGTAGGCTCTATGGGAAGTGGATTTATGCAAGAGATATTTATTTATATATTACCTGTTAGCAAAACTTTTTTTTATTTTCTTTGATGGCATTTTTGCCTTTTCTCCCCTCTGTGCTTTACTGCTTCACGGGGGGAGTGGGTATGGCTTTCCTAAATGAGATGTAAATTAGCTCTATTGTCACTCGAGCATCAGAGTGAGGTGAGAACCGCCCAAAACTTTGGAGGCCTTTTTCTGCCCTTTGGGCTTTTATGAGTTGTTAAATTCAAATCACTGCTACGTGTCCAAATATGATCAGATTTTCATGTGTTATACATGTTTGAAAGCTTGGAGACTACACTGTGTCTACATTGTGACAACAATCTGTGAAAAGCTCAAAAAGCCCCAGAACCGACACGTGTCCCTGATTCCTGTGACTGGGCACATATAAAGCTTGTTTTTGTAATTGTAAGTATTCTGCCCTCCCTAAACATCTGTAGTGTGTAGTTTGGCAGATAGCGAACAGACTTGACATGAAGACACTAAATAACTTTGGGCCATGTTCGTTGCTCCAGTCAAAAGTTGTAAAACTGCAAATAAACATAACATAAACATAAAAATGCAGTCAGTATTAGCATAGAAAACAGCTGATAGTATGTCACAAATATAGCTTAGAAACCAGTACCTGCAGTTAGATAACCTGCAAAAAAATGAAAAATATACACTAAAAAATCAGCTAGCAATAACAATAACATTGAACATAAGCCCTGCACAACACCTTCAGTCAACGAAAATTACAAGCATATGTTCCCAAAAGCTCTGTGGAAGATTTTTGCACTTTGAGCAGACCCACAGCAACTCCTGCTTGTATTCATTACTTTTCGCAAAACAAAGATGGCAGCCAAACAACTTTCTTTACGAAAACATGTTGTATACAGACTCGCCACAAGAGGGCAGTGCAACACTGTAAAACAACAGTAAAAGTCCTGAGGAGACAGCACATTAGGTGATAATTTATTGGCCTTAAACCACAAAGATGTTTTTTCCAGTTCTTCATTAACCACATTTATGAGCATATTAGTATCTTAATGGGAGCAAAACACACTTGTGTCATCTGCAAACAATATTTTAGAGAGTTTGATGGAAGCAATAGGAAGGTTATTAATATAAAACAAAAACAACAAAGGCCCCAAAATCGAACCTTGGGGTAAGTCGCATTGAAGAGGAAGAAGAGGAGATTCATGCCCATCGTATTTGATGGCTTGGTATCGGTCAGTTAGGTAACTAGTAAACCACAACAGTGATTTTTTTTTTTTTTAAACCTAAGAATCATCAGTTTTCCTGCATGTTCCTGAAGGTTTTTGTTTTGGGGCGGAGGCACTGCTGGTTTGGTTTGCCTTGTTAAACCTTTCTTTAAAAAGCTGTTTAATACATGTCTTTGAATGTGTTGATCAATTTGTGTGCTTTTGAGTGAGTGAGCCCAGGTTGCTGAAAACCCTGACTGAAACCTAATAGGCGAGGAAAGCCTTTCTCTTTGTAACAGTATTGTTGTTGAAGTTGTTGTTGGGATCTTACGTAGTTGAGACAGTAGTCAAGTATATATCACGGCTCCCTGACTCCAGTGAGTCTGATGATGGATGGGGAGGAGGAAGAACTTTGCTTCCCACTTCTCCTCAACAGCTCGTGCAGAAAGCCTCAGACCCACATGTCTGAGGCAGTGTCTGTCTATGCTGTGCTCTCCATCCTCTCACTGCTCACCACCGCACTCAACCTGCTGGTCATCATCTCCATAGCACACTTCAGGTGAAGTCATTGCAACTGATTTGTTTTTAATGCTTATGTGATAATGTTGTAAGTGTTTGTCTTAAAAAATCCAAAACAAACTTCAATTCTTTCCTCTCTCTTGCAGACAGCTCCACTCCTCCACTAACTTCATCCTCCTCTCTCTGGCTGTGTCGGACTTCTTCATTGGTCTTGTTGTGATCCCGATTGACACACTTATGTGGAAAAGCTGTTGGCTCTTAGGCGACCTGTTATGTACTCTCTATTCTACTCTGCCCATAACTTTCCTCATGGCCTCCATCACAAACATGGTTCTCATTTCAGTGGATCGCTACATGGCCATTTGTTGCCCAATGCACTACCATAGTAGAAATGGAGTGAAAGTTGTCAGCATGACTCTTCCTGTATGCTGGGTGTATGCAGTTTGTTATGCCTTTTTTCTTTTGCAAAAAAACTTCTCCAATTTAGGCAAATACAGGTCTTGCCATGGAGAGTGTGTGGTTCTTGTGGAGGGGGAAGCCGACCTCATTTTAGCATTTGTCATTCCTATTTGTATCATTGTAGTCCTGTATTCAAGAGTGTTTGTGGTGGCTGTCTCCCAGGCCCGGGCCATGCGTTCTCATGTTACAACTGCCACATTACAATCAACAAAGTCAAAGAAATCTGAAATCAAAGCTGCCAGAAACCTGGGTGTTCTAGTGCTGGTCTTCATCATCTGTTATTGCCCGTACTATATTGTTATGTTCAGAGGAGGTCACATAGTGGGTACATCTCTTGAAGTTGTGATGGTTTTTTTCATGTATTCAAACTCCTGTATAAATCCGCTCATCTATGCCTTGTTTTATCCCTGGTTTAGAAAAGCTATGAAATGTATTATTACTCTACAGATACTGCTGCCTGGATCATGTGACCTAATGCTAATTTAGGATTTAAGTGTTCATCATTTTGCCCACAAGCAATTGCATTTTATAATTTTCTGGAGAAATCTCAATGCAAATGTACTTTTTTTTTTCTTTTTCTATTCTCTGCACTCAGGCAAATAGAGCCTGTACCTTTGTACATCAGCAATGAATGGAGTACACCACACACCTTTTTTTTCACTTGCTGCTCATTATACGTGTATAGGTCTAAGCATTTAAACATTGCAAGTCACAATGCAGATTTTTACTGTTGTTAATATGTTGCATAAAATACTTTATATTACGATTTCATTCCACATAGATGATGGAAACAGATTGCTCTACGGTCTGTTTATTTATTCATTTATTTTTTTGCAAGACAGTGCATATTAACATAACAGCTCAACTGTAAAATATGCCAGAGTTAACCAAAAGGCTAGTTTTCATCTGTAGTCCTCGGCCAGATGTACAGTAGGCACCCTGGAAATGGGTAAAACAAGTTATCACAAAAAATATCACATGGCAAAATACAATAAACATCACATTTGCTGCAGCAGCAGGAATAAGACACCAAAACAAACATGCAACAAAGAGTTCATGCGCGACAGAGCTTAAGTGAGAATGCAGGAGGCAACATGAGGAAGCACAAGCAGGAGTTCATGAACAACTAGAGTCAGTTAGATAAAAGATACAGTCAATACAGATTAAAAGTTACAGTCAATAACATCAGTCAGTAATAATAGAAGGTGTAAAAAAGAAAGTAATCTTTAAAATGCAGCAGTATTGGGATTAGTTAAGAAGGACATGCAAGACGACTCAAGGAAGCGGCGGCGGCGAGCCAACGTTTTAATGATGAACGGAACATGTTATAACTATTGATTGTTGTTGGGATGTTGTTCCAATCTTTTGAAGCGTTAAAAGAGAAGGCTGACTGACTAAACACAGTTTTCCTGAGTGGAATGACACAGACGGACCTTACACTCAGAAATTCACAAAGAGGTGGAGGAGCCAGGACATGAGGGATTTTATATGCTAGACACATATTTGTGAACTTGATAAGATTTTCCCAAGTTAATAAATTGTATTTTGACAGAATATTGCAGTGATGAAAATGACGTGGTTTCTTATCCAGAACTTTAAGTGTTTGTTTGTATAGGGACTGTATTGGTTTCCTAGTGGTGTGGTTGGCCTGGGACCAGCTGGTGAGGCAGTAAGTCATATGCGAGAAGATCATTGAATGCATAAACATTTTGGCTGCTCGGGTGGACATTGAGTTTCTGATAAATTGAAAATTGGCTGAATTAAATTTTACTTTCTTGATAGTTTTGGTGACATGAGAATTAAAGTTGAGTTTGGAGTCAATGAGAATACCGAGATACTTAAATTCTGTAACTACTAGCTGAGTACTTGCTCGTCTCCACATTTGATATTCTGAGATTGTCAGTGATTACAAAGAAATGTCCAACCCGTCACAGTTCAGCTGTAGACCAGTGGTTCCCAACCCATTCCAAAAACTATGGCCACTACAAATGTGTAAAAGAATGAATGCAAAAAAAAAATTCAAACAAACAACAATTGGAGTGTTTGATGCACCCGTGCTCCTCTCTTATAAACTACAACGACAATATTTTCGCTAAACTCAGGGAATAGGATTCAAGAGACAGTGGAATAATTATGGATAAATATTAGGGGTTCAGCTCTAACGGTTTGGTTCACGGTGCAGGACCCGTGGTTTGGTGCATCACGGTGAACTGAAATAGCCTAATGATCGTTGATGGACAGTATTTATAACCTTACAATAAAATTGGCAATGCTTTCAAAGCTGCTTTAGAATAAAATGTACCTCTGGGCTGACAATACGTGAAAGAAAAATAGAAAACAAATGGTACAGCAGCAAAGAAAAAAAAAAGAAAAAAAACTACGCAGTGCAGGCCATGCGCTCGTTAACTGGTAGTTTCATTTTCGCTTTTACTCACACGGAGGATAAATCAGTCGGAGCAGCGCGTTTGATTAGAGGCTCGTGTTTGAGCAGGTTTTGGGCACGCACGCACACACATACACACGCGCACACATCGCCCTGTTTGGATGCGCACGCGCACACATACACACGTACGCACACATCGCCCTGTTTGGATGGGCGCGCACACATACATACACACACGCACGAACACACACACACGCGCGCACACACATCGCCCTGTTTGGATGCGCGCACACGCACGGCAGTCAGATCTCGTGCACTCGCGTTTTTGTGACGGCGGGTTGTCCTCAGACAGCAGCACCGCGGTCCATATGGACCCGTGGCCAATGCCCGCGGCCGGTGGGACCGTCACGTGGGGGCCGGCCGCGGATGTAATAACAATAATAAGAGCAATAATGCATTAGAGCGCTTTTCCAGACGCTCAAAGTCGCCTAACAATTTGGTGCATTATTCATGGACAGGCAACCAGTCTGCGCACATCAGCCCCCAACACCAACCACGCACACACTCAGTACTGTCGCCAGGCTTCCTGGTGTTCCCAAACGGTCTCCCATCCCAGGCCTAACCAGGCCATTCCCTTCGTAGCTTCCGAGGAACGGTCTCCCATCCCAGTCCTAACCAGGCCCGTCCCTGCTTAGCTTCAAAGTCGGTATGGGAAATAAACATTGAGATTGCGTTTTCTATAATAGATTTGAAGTTTTTCACCAGATTTGCCGGATTTGCAGTGGAGTTTGTAGTTTTGGTAAAAAACATACCGACTGTCTTGGAGACATTTAGCTGAAGGCCACTCTGACTTAGCCATTAACTGACCTTGACCATAGCGTTTGTGAGTTTAGTTGCCACTGCTGTTTTTGATGGCCCATGTACGTGTAGAACTGTATTGTCTGCGTACATTTGAATATTTACGTCTGGGCACACAAGTGGTAGGTCATTAATATACATGCAGAACAGAAGAGGGCCCAGGATTGACCCTTAGGGCACTCCAGTGGACAAATGAAGGGGTTCAGACTGATAGCTGCCAATACGGACAGTTTGTGATCGGTGGTAAAGATAAGATGCCACCACACTTTATCGCAGTATCTGAAAAGTTGAAATTAGAAAGCTTGGAGAGTAAGATCTTATGATTAACAGTGTCAAAAGCTTTCCTGAGATCTAAAAAGATGGCTCCAACAACGCTGTTCTTGTCAAGCAATGACTAGGGCTGGGTACCGTTAAACGGTACCTACTTGGTACCGACCGAAAAGCTCCGGTAGGGGGCGGTATCGAAACCTTTTTTTTTTTCTGCGCTAATTTTCGGTACTTTTTCTCTCCAAACGTCAATAAATGATCCACAGAGAGTCTAAAAAAGCCTGAACTCATGAGCAGCTTCAGCGCAAATGTAGAAGCGAAGCAAAGCTTATCAGAGATGGCAGAGCCGCGGTCTAAGCCAGGACTAGACCAGGACTAAACCAGGACTTACAGTAAACTGGTTAAAAACCAGGACTAAACCAGGACTGAAATAAGAAACTAGACTCTTAGACAAATAGAAAAGCAGTGTCAATGCAGTAGTGACAACGAGAAGCACATGGGCTTTACCTTTAGCCCCGCAGAGCCTGAAGTTACGCGCTGTTGTTTACAACTCCAGCTGCACCAAATGGCTGCACCGGAGCATTCGGGATCAAAGATTGTTTCTGGAAAAGGTGAGGGCTCACTCTGCATTAGCCATTTTTGGAACAGTTATGGTACATTGTTAGTGACAGAGTGAGCGCTCAGACTATGTAACAGATCTTTGATGTGTGAGGTGCTTTCACTGTCGAACAGCGCAGTGTGTTTAGAAAAGTTTATCTGAAAGAAACCGGTGCCTGATGTGGATCTGGTCTGGTCCTGCAGCTCAGAAGGTAATAATGTCCTTTCTCTCTTTTTTATCACTGCTTTAGTGGGAATTCTACTCAAAACATGAAGTGACAGGTGACGCTGCTGCGGCCTGTTTTCTGATGTGCCGTGTTTGTGCCGCTGTGCTGTTTGTTCTCCTGAACGATGCTTTTTATAGCCTACACATTATTTTAACTCAATTAAAATAACATAGGTATCGAAAAAAGTACCGTTGAGGCACCAGTACCGAAAAGCAGGTATCATTAAAGTAGTGGTATCGGAAAAAAAAAAAAACGAACGGTAACCAGCCCTAGCAATGACTTTTTTTCAATGAAAAAGCAACTAGCTGTCTCTGTGGAATGGTTAGGCCTAAATCCAAATTGTAGTGGATGGAGGGAAAAGACAGTGTTGTTGAGGTGATCTCTGATCTGTTGGGATACCCACTTTTCCAGAACCTTTGACATTACTGGCAAGATACTAATAAGTCTATAATTGGAAATGATTTAAATATTGGGGAAACAATGGCTGACTTCCACACATTTGGAAATTCCCCCTGGGAGATAGACAGATTCATAATTTTTGAGATGGGAGTAATTAGTGATGAGCCTAGATCTTTCAGCATTGTGGTATCTATTCCAAACACATCTTTAGCTTTGGATGTGTTAAGTGACCTGATTAAGGCTTCTATATTTCCTTCAGAGGCACTGGAAAACACAACGCTGGGCTCGGACGATGAAACTGAACACATTGTTTTGTCGATCTGTGAAAAACACATTGCAATAGATGCAACAGAGTCAACAAAATAGTTGTTAAATGCCGTGGAAACAACAGCTGGATCAGAGATGCGTTTTCCATCTAATAAAAGTTCAACAGGTTTTCTTTCTTTGTGGTTCTGTCCCATCAGTTTTTTTAATTGATCCCAGATCAACTTCGAATTGCCCCCTGCTTTGCTCATTATACTAGAAAAAAGTCAGCCCTTGACTTTCTCAACATAGATGTTACTTTGTTCCTCAGCATTGTAAAATGGCGTTTATCATGACATAGTTTTGATTTAAGCCTTTTTTTTTGCAAGGTCACGTTCTTTCAATACTTTCAGGATTTCAGCATTAATCCATGGAAGACTTTTCCTGGAGTTTCTATTCCTAAATTTCTGAGTAAACTGAAATATAATGAAATATTGCAGTTTACTTGAGAGCACAGTACTTCCCTCATGTAAATCTTTCCCTGCAAGCAAATTACTCCAATCAAACCTGTTTATTGTGTTTTTGAAACGGTCCTGCTCTTTGTTAGGTATTCTGGTTGTTTCTTGCTCCTTAGCACAGGAAACACAAAATCGTTTGCTGGTTAATTTTCTTGCCACAAGAACTAGATTGTGGTCCGATAGGCCTGTGTTCTTGTTAAAGGATTTTGTGATTCTTTCTGGTTTATTGCTGAATATTAAATCAATCCGAGTTCCAGTGTTATGGGTTATTCTTGTTTGGCCCTTAACTACCTGCGTTAGATCAAAGTTATCGCAAATTTGAGATTTTTCCTGACTGATTTATCTTCCCAATTAACATTAAAATCTCCCATTATTATTACTTTTTTTTCAAGGTTACAATTTAAAAGCATGCTGCAAGATTTTTCATAAGAAACCATTTTGGCCGAGGGTGGGCGATAAATTACTATCAGGCTAAAATACATTTGTGGAGATAACAATTTTAATTTCCGATACATTCCAAATCACTACTATTTCCTCAGAGCAAATGCTGCTTTTTATGTACACCATGACACCACCTCCTTTAGAACCTGGTATGGTAATTGCTGCAGGTGAATTTGCATGAAGCCAGGTTTCAGATCGACATAGAAAATCTAAATTTGAGTCTATTAACAGATGTTGGATTTGTTCATTTTTTGATATGAGACTGCGTACATTGAGGTGTCCACCAAGTAAGCCCTTTGGTTTTATGCTGGAGTCCCATATTATTTTGGAGTTGTTGACAGTTCTGAAGACATTCCATTTCCTGTTTTTTCACGACTGCTAGATTTGTCGTCAATTTCCTGTTTTGCTTTGAAGTACTTCCGGTCGTAGCTACACTACTAATGTTAGCTTTGTTCTTATTAGAATTGAGATGTAGCTGTAACAATTGTCGAGTTGGTGAGTTTTCAGCTGCATTATTAGACCCATATGGTGATTTCTGCTGAACCGCGGTGCCGTGAACAGGATGGGCAACGTTTCCCGAGTTCCTCATCGTTGTACAAGGTGCTTCTGGTTGAGTTAGCGCGCGCGGTGCTTCCCAGGTAAACAAGCCATCCCTCCGGGAAAATCCACATTCCTCCATCCTCCATCGAACTGGCCATCGCACTGGTCATAGGTAGATCCACGCTCGTCGAGAAGATAGAATCAGGCAGGTGAGCCGGTTGTTCCAGTGTGTAGTTTTGTGTACATGATGAGCATACCTGAAGGTTTCCAGTGGTGCTCCTACTGTAAGTAGATGACACCTGAGGTCGCGTTTGTGGTGGTGCGCTGAGGGGTCCGGGGCATTGATGAATGTCTCCGGATAGCAGTGGACAAATTGCGATTGTGAACGCGAGGCTTTGATGTTGTTGAAGTACAGTTTTTGTACACTCGACCTCTTGCTTGATTGAAGAGATGTGGATGAATGACGGTGACAGCTAAGGCATATCTCCCGAAACCCATCCATCCATCCATTTTCTTCCGCTTTATCCGGGGCCGGGTCGCGGGGGCAGCAGTCTCAGCAGAGATGCCCAAACTTCCCGATCCACTCCCGAAACCAAAGTGTTTATTTTACATGGCTCGCCCTCAGATGAGGTGCCCAGGATAGTTTTATGTCACCATAAATGAAGTGTCTGTCATCAAAAGTTTGTCCGGTGTCGGTTTAACAGAAAAAATCAAGTCAGGTAGAGCATACGTTTTGACGATATTGATCTGTAATTAAAAGATGTGCATGCGTCTACAGGTGTGTAGTGAAGTCCACACTGTGCTCTAATCCATGTAGTTCACTTTTTTCCTTGAATCCTCCTCTGCTTCTATGGGAATCAAGTCACAAAGAAAAAGACGCGCTGATATATTTTCCGCACCTTCCCTCCATTCACAATCAAAATACTGTTCTTTCTGACCCGACCCTCTGACCAATTAAACCAGTATCAAAACCCTACTGTTTAAAGTTATTACCTCTTAAACTACTTCAGGGCAGAAAAAAACAGCCGAGCGCATTGTCTACGGTTCGGCTTTACCCAAATCTGAAAGCTTCTCGCCTGGAGAACAACAGTTTAATTCCTCATTTGAAAGAAAACTGAAACCGAAAACTTAACTTTTTGTCTGTTTACATTTTTTATATGTCACTTTTTTGTTGTGTTCTTGCTTTTCTGGCATGTTTGTGTCGCTCTTCTGTAGCTGCTTTGTTGTTTTTTGTCACTTTATTCTGTCATTGTTGCTTTTCCCACATGTTCCCAAAGGTTTCGTTTGGGGTCGTTGGCACCGATGCACCTTTTTGCTGGGGTGGTTCATGTAGGAACGAGGATGGGGGGAATTTCCGGTGAGATGCCGGAAGTAATCGGTCTCCAGAGCAAGCTTTTGTTTCACATAGCGGTTTATTTCCACATTTTAAGATGATTTTCTAACCGATCGGCTTCCGTAACATTTGAAAAGATGTCCTTGCGCAGCTCTGGAACACATTTTTCTGTTCGTGGTTGAATTAAAAAACAGAAAGTGACATCTGTGGCTCTGGAACATGCAGTGTTTGGAACATGCTAAAACTGGGCTTAAACTGTGGCATGTTTGGGGTGATTCTGAACATGCTCAATGGTACTGACTCACATGAATGTACAAAGACAGCCTGAGCCCTCGGAGGTAAACAAACACTGTGAACACACGACTGACTGACCTGCTCACACTGCACGAGTGATATGAACTGAGCCCTGTGAGGCGACACGAGCTGACCTGAGTCTGAATACACTGCATAATAAAATTTCTTAGTTATGCAAAAGCATTCCAACTTTTTCTGCTCGTTTTTGTGCAAAACCTTTGAACTAATTAAACTAAAGACATGGCCTTTTTTCCGCATAAATCCGCATAAATGCGGCGTTTATGAGGCTTCATAAACAATGGATATTTGACCAATCAACATGTCAAACTGTTTTCATGCTGACAATCCATTCTCTAAGCCTAAAGTGCTACATCGGAGTAAAGTCTTTGTGAAATATCGCATAATTAGAAATATACACAGAGGTTAAGTGGAGACTACTTGGCCAACACGTCCACGGGTCAGAAAACTCTTCGACGCAGCGTTTTTCAGTCATAAGTGTATTGTGAGCAGTGATCGCGGCTCGTAGTTTGGTCTCAGCTGTGACAGCTCGTGTTCCCACATAGTCTACACCTCTAAAGCTCATAAAAAGTGGATAGAAAGTGGTCTCCATGCAAACAAACAGCGGCCCTGGTCATATCGGAAATGCCCCATCTCTCACGCAAAGGCTCATGGGGCGTAGGAATAAGGTGCATACATGTCTTTGAATGGGTTGATTGATTTGTATGCGTCTGAGTGAGTGAACCCAGGTTGCTACTGAAGACCCTGACTGAAACCCAATGAGCGAGGAAAGCCCTTCTCTTTGATCCTCATGGAGGGGAGCAGACATTGCTGTAATATCACCTGTAATACCATAACAGTACGTCACGAGTCACGTGATTTTAGCGCAAGATCACAACGACGTCATCTTGAGGTATCAACGTCCAATACACATGCAAAAAGTCGAGCGCATTAAAGTCATGTCTGACCAGTATTTTGATCTTTTACCTGCCGCTACACACAACATTGAAGTAATATGAATATCAGTTGTATACAACAGACAGATTGTCACATCATGCATAGTCATGGTAAAGCCATAGCCTATGCAGTGATGGGGAGAATATTTTGAAATTGTATATTTACTGATTAATGAATACTTGCTTTAAAATGCATTTTGTAACATATTCTGTTACTTTGTCTGGTCAGAGTACTGTATTCTGAATACTTTAACATTGATTGTCATTGTATTTATGTATAAATATGGCGTATAATTACAATAATAAAGACTATGATTATTGGAACACCGGTTATAAACTCACTTACCATTAATTAGGAACTCAAAACCTCTCTTGGCAAATGCATGGGAGAACAGTTTTACAAACTAGGAATTTATCCCTAACATAAAACATATAACATAGAATGTAGATTAAAATAAGCTATAAAACGTTTAAGTATAAAGCTATAAGGGCATGCATGAAGAATATTAAATAAATCAGATTTAAAAAAAAATTACATCTGTGAATTGTATTTACAATGTTTAATTTTGTGTAATTATACTTTGTAGTGGAACACTTCACGTAACCATATTTAATAGGGAAAACGTGGAAGAGCTTGGTAGCTTCTATCTTGACCTGTTTTGGAGCTATAGTGGAGAAGGGGAGAGGCTAAATGCTAAAGCCGTCTGCGCTGTGTTCAGCATAAAATACCAGCAGCTGTTCTCTTAATCTGATGTATTTGTCTGGCAGAAACTGTACTTATTGTGCCTTTATCTGCATAACGTGTGTCTGTTCTGAATCATTCACAAATCTAACAGTACAATGATTACGCTTAATCTTTCATGAAATATCTAAGGTTTTCATACCTAGACCAAGGCATTCAACTATGTTCTGCTTAATAATGTGGAACTTACCTGAGAACTAATCATCCCAGGTCTCTGAGATTGATGTCTGTGATTCAAAGAGCCCTCGGACACAATACCATCCATGAGTTTAATTGAAAACCTTTTTTTTTTTTTTTTTACCTTTTTGACACTGAAATACAATTCGCATAATAATTTGGAATGCGGTGTACATATTTAGTTACTCCACACTGGCCATATATCATGAATGATATACAGTGCCTCTTGAAAGTATTCGTACACCTTGAACTTTTGCACATTTTGTCATGTTTACAACCCTAAACATAAAGATTTTATTTTGATTTTTTTACTGAACGCCTCTATTTAATGGTTAGGCCAAGGTGTGAACATTCTGCCGTCGGAATGTTATAAAGGCAATTTAATGCACTCAGAAAAATGCTGTATGAATACTTATGCACGCCCGCTTTCACTTCACCGTTGTCTGCTACTTGTGTGTGAACGTTCAGTAAAAAAATAAAATCTTTATGTTTAGGGTTGTAAACATGACAAAATGTGCAAAAGTTCAAGGTGTATGAATACTTCCGAGAGGCACTGTATATACTCCATGCATAATTAAATTCTCTTGTATTTAAATATGTTTAATGTGATTTACTGGTTCTGTACGCACATTAACATTGAAAAGTCACTCCATCGTGTGGCTTCCATGCTTTCTTCGTCTCCGGATCAATCAGCTTGCATTTGCACACAACGATTGCCTTTCTAAATGTTTCTCTGCAGATGGAAATTTGTAGAAACTAAACAACTGTTTGCTGTTTTCATTCTTCATAAGTTGGTGGTTATTACACTGATCAACAGCGCACCCCTTGGGCATATTTCTCAGAAAATTGACCAAACTCTGATTTGCATTTGCCAAGTGTGTATTGGACGCTGATGGGATGTTTGTACCTTGGAATGGAGGCCACGAACAAAATACCCGGATGTGTAGACAGGTTTATATATCACAGCTCCCTGACTCCAGTGATTCAGATGGACAATGAGGCTTCAGAACTTTGCTTCCCACTTCTCCTCAACAGCTCGTGCAGAAAGCCTCAGACCCACATGTCTGAGGCAGTGCCTGTCTATGCTGTGCTCTCCATCCTCTCACTGCTCACCACCGCACTCAACCTGCTGGTCATCATCTCCATAGCACACTTCAGGTGAACTCATTGCAACTGATTTGTTTTCGATGCTTATGTGATAATGTTGCAAGTGTTTGTTATTATCAAGAATATATTAAACAAAACTAACTTCAATTCTTTCGTCTCTCTTGCAGACAGCTCCACTCCTCCACTAACTTCATCCTCCTCTCTCTGGCTGTGTCGGACTTCTTCATTGGTCTTGTTGTGATCCCGATTGACACACTTATTTGGAAACGCTGTTGGCTCTTAGGCGACCTGTTATGTGCTCTCTATTCTACTCTGCCCATAACTTTCCTCACAGCCTCTACCATAAGCATGGTTCTCATTTCAGTGGATCGCTATGTGGCCATTTGTTACCCAATGCACTACCATAGCAGAAATGGAGTGAAAGTTGTCATCATGACTCTTCCTGTATGCTGGGTGTATGCAGTTTGTTATGCCTTTTTTTTGTTGCAAAAAAACTTCTCCAATTTAGGCAAATACAGGTCTTGCCATGGAGAGTGTGTGGTTCTTGTGGAGGGGGATGCTGACCTCAGTTTAGCATTTGTCATTCCTATCTGCATCATTGTTGTCCTGTATATGAGAGTGTTTGTGGTGGCTGTCTCCCAGGCGTTCTCAAGTTATCACAATCACATTACAATCAACAAAGTCAAAGAAATCTGAAATCAAAGCTGCCAGAAACCTGGGCGTTCTTGTGCTGGTCTTTCTCATCTTTTATTGCCCGTACTATATTGTTATGCTCAGTGGAGTTGACATGGTGGGTACATCGCTTGAAGTTGAGATGATTTTTTTAATGTATGCAAACTCCTGTTTAAATCCGCTCATCTACGCCTTGTTCTATCCCTGGTTCAGAAAAGCTATGAAAAGAATTATTACTCTACAGATACTGTTGCCTGGATCATGTGACTTAATACTTATATGATGTTTAGGAGTTCATTATTTTGTCCGCAAGTGACAAATGTACATTTTTCTTTTACTTTGTTCTCTGCACTCAGGCAAATAGTCTGTACCTTCGTACAGGGGCAATGAATGGAATACACTACACACCTTTTTTCACTTGCTGCTCATTATTCGTGTATAGGCCTACTGCAGAGTTTCACTGTTGTTAATATGTTGCATAAAACACTTTATATTAAGATTATACTCCACATAGATGACAGATACCGATTGCTCTATGGTCTCAATTCCAGCACACATTTTGAAAAAGGTCCCACCAGGCACAAAGCTGGTCAGAGGGTCAGGACACGCAGGGTTGGGGGGGCCATATTGGGGCTTCAAGGAAACGAGGTTGGGAACCACTGCTCTAACCCATGTTGATTGTTGATGTACTTTCTGCACCTTCCCTCCATTCACAATCAAATGTATTGAATTAATATTTTTTGGCTCAAATACTGTTTTTTTTTACCTGACCCTTTGACCAATTAAGCTGTAAGACTCCCCTCCAATCCCTGATAGCAGCCCACAGGTTGAAAATCATCAAAGTACTTCAAAATACTGAAAAGCTACACCGTGTTCCAAATTATTATGCACATTTTATTTCAGTGTCCAAAAGGTTTAAAAAAAAAAAGTTTTTCAATGAAACTCATGGATGGTATCGTGTCCTGGGGCTCTTTGAATCACTGACATTAATCTCAGAGACCTGGGATGATTATTTTTCAGGTTTAGCCCAGTTAATGGAAAAACTACTGAAAAAGGATGTTCCACATTATTAAGCAGACCATCATTTTCAAGAAATATGGGAAAGAAAATGGATCTCTCTGCTGATGAAAAGCGTGAAATAGTTGAACGCCTTGGACTGGGTGTGAAAAACTTCAATATTTCATGAAAGATTAATCGTAATCATCGTACTGATAAGCGATTTGTGGATGATTCAGAGCACACACAGGTTTGTGCAGATAAAGACACAACAAGGACAGTTTCATCCAGACAAATACATCAGATTAATAGAACAGCGGCTACAAAGCAGCTAACAGGTATTTGAAGCTACTGGTGCCTGTCATGTTTTGGGCCAGAATTATGGGGAGAGAGGTGATCGGCCTCTTAAGGCTCCCTGAAGACCACTTTCTTCTATGGTACAAAAAGAAGAGCCGCATTTTCCCTAACAAAATCATCTTCATGCATGACAACGCACCATGTCATGCTGTAAAGAATACCTCTGTTTCACTGGCTGCTATGGGCATAAAAGGAGAGAAACTCATGATGTGGACCCCATCCTCCCCTGACCTCAACCCTATTGAGAACCTTTGGAGCCTCAACAAGAAAAACATCTATGAGGGTGGAAGGCAGTTCCCATCCAAACATCAAAGACATCCAAGCAGAAACTCACAAGTTTAATGGATTTAAGAATTTTGAAGCTGCTATCAAAGAAGGGCTCCTATGTTAAAATATAACTTGACCTGTTAAGATTTTTTTCATTGAAATAGCTTTTGATTTCAGTAAATATGACCTCCTAATGCTGCAAATTCAACAAATGAACATTTTCAGTTAAATACAAGCTTTAAAATGTATTGAAACGATGAGTTGCATAATAATTTGGAACAGTAGATTTGGGTTTTTATTACTATTTAAAAAAAAAAATACTGTTATCACTGGGAAATTTCAACCACATTGAATGATCCTGTACCAGTTTAAGACTTGAAAATTATGCTGTCATTTCAGCTGACAGAAAATGTCATTTGCATAATAATTTAGAACGCGGTGTAATGTCATTTAGGGGCAGACTTGAGATAAAATAAGGAGATGGGACTTATTTTTAATGAATACGGGATTTGAACCGCCTACCTTCTGGTGATAAGCTGGTGACACCCAGCTCCATTTAAATGCGTACTTTTGTGTTTTGAGTGAATGTCTTCATGGCGTCTTATCTTCCATAAAACCTGTACAAACGTGTTCAAATGCGTTTGATTTGGCTCACATCATATTCTTGTCGTCTGTCAAATGCCAATGTGCTCCTGAGGGCGTTTAAAATATGAACTGAATCTTGATGTGGAGACGCTAAAATAAAAACAAAAACGTTGTAATCCCAATTCTCAGAACAGACAGTAATGTTGAAATCCCTACGTGCCAAGCCTTTACGATTTATTGAATTAAGTCATTTCAAGGCTAATGTGAAGGTACTTTGCTGTCCCTGTAGGAAAACACACCATATGGTCGCTTGAGAAACTCCCCACAGAATCCCCTCTGAAAAAAAAAAAGCTTTCAGGTAATGACATGCTTTTACATCCCCTCCTGGAACCGCCACCTTAACGTGGTGGAGGGGTGTGGGCGCCCGAATGATCCTGGGGGCTCTGTTGTCGGGGCTCTGGTAGGGTCTCCCATGGCAAACGGGTCCTAGGTGACGGGTCAGACAAAGAGCGGTTCAGAAGCCCCTTATGAGAGACCAACAGGCCAGTTTAATCATGAGGCCGTCCTTCTGTGGACCCACCACCTGCAGGAGGAGCCATAAGGGGCTGGTGCAATGTGATTTGGGCAGCTCCAACAGCTGCCCCCACGACCCGGAAACGGAAAAGTGGAAGAAGATGGATGGATGGATGAAAACTACACAGACAAAAAAAAAAGTCCTGATACCAATGCTGTTTCATTGTTATAAGTGTGTTTATAAAGGATTTCTTGTCCTGTTTGTGTAGTTACACGCTATGTGCACACAGAGGCGCTGTTGTACTTTGTGTAAATACCATTGTGACAGAACCAGAGGAAATGCCCGTCTACATTGTTGGTTTATTTTCTATTTCCATACGTTTTGTTGCACGTTTCAATCAATTATGAATACGTTTTTTGGTCTGTATCAAATTTGGATACAAGGAAGAAAAATAGTACAGGAAAAAGTATGATAAAAATGAACTTAGAGGACGGGGCTCATTGAGTACATCATGAAAGTACAAACAACCAGAGGTGGGTAGTACTCAGTTATATTTACTCACTTCTTGAAGTAATTGTACTGTTGCGAGTAGATTTTTCACACAGTACTTTTTACTTCTACTTGAGTAATAGCAAAATGTGTACTCTTACTTGTGACAGCGGCCCACATTTATCAATATTGCGTCATGAATAGTGTAGGTGTATTTGCGATATATAGTGTGTGCATGGCATTTCTGAACCTGTGCTTTCTGCTCAGATCTTGCCGCACGTACAAGAAGCTGATGGTAAATCCTAGCGTCATTTGAATGAAACGCCCAAAAATATTCATGTATCAGGAGGCCTCACCCATGGGTTGAGGTTGAGGCACGCATAAAAAAAAAAAAAACAATGCAAAAAGAGCAGGCAGCCGGACCAAAGAAAGCTGTGGGGCTGTCGTAGGATTTGTTTGACGCCCGGACCACTCGCGCACATGGAATACGGTCCACAGACTCAGCGCTCAAACCAGCCAGGACACCAACCAGGGCTGGGTGTGAGACCGGGGAGCCAGCCACACGTTTGCACTACGGCTACAGCGGTCGCTTGTGTTAAAAAAAGAACAAAAAAATGCTACCCGGGTTCAAGTGTTTTTGGTCCAAGCTGAAAACATCGCGCAACATTAACATTAAAGCTAGCCTAGTTTCATGTTTAAATCACCAGTGAGGATTAGATGCAATGTGGCAAATGGCAATGCAGTCCATCCATCCATCCATCCATCCATCCATCCATCCATCCATCCATCCATCCATCCATCCGTTTTCTGGGAGGCCCTGGGAGACCCTACCAGGGGCACGAAGCCCCCGACAACAGAGCTCCCAGGATCATGCGGGTGCTCAAACCCCTCCACCACGTTAAGGTGGCGGTTCCAGGAGGGGGGCAATGCAGTCCATGCCGTTAAAAAACAGTTTTTCTGTTTAGAGTTGAGTTAAAATCGGCGTATCCTTTACACCACCTCCTGACATGGTGTTGGATTTGAGCGCACTGTTTGCTCATCTTCAGACATTTTTTGTACGCCTCACATACTCTCTGATTTCGCCGAACGCAAGTTTGATAAATGAGGGTCACTGTGAGCAAATTTTTAAAGCGATAGTCTGGAAGTCTTAAAGGGACTATAAAATGTTTAAAAAAAAATATATATATGTAGCCTATTTTCCTCCCCCTACATGTTCCAACAATGTCCTAATGTGTAGAATGAGCTCAGACCTGCTCACCACAACTATTCACCTCTAAAATCCTGCACTCACTCAAAAAGTTGTTACTTCGGGTCCGAATTGCCGTCATGCACGAGCTTTATATAGAAGGTGCAGTTGTACGTATGACCTGAGGTGGCAGTAGTGAGAATAAAATGGCGAACTTGCATCTAGCCCCTTTCATGTTTTACAAATGTTATAAAATGGGCAAAATTAACCATCTGGTGTGTGTAAAGTAAGAGTCTAGTATCCTCTCGCATCAACCAATGAGACGAGCATTTCCTGTGAACCAGCCTGTCAGGTCCAATCAGGAGGAAGGGGAGGAGCTTTATTGTTTACTGCTGTTCCTGCTGTCCTCATTATGCAAACTAATGATGCGTTGTAGACTACCGGCCACTGGTATCTTGTGACCGAAAGTGATATTCGCTTCACTGATGCAGTGGTTTTGTTAGTTTTATCATTAGCTCCTCCTCCACTGGGGCCGTCATTACCGTCTTCATCTTGCATCCGAACTCGTTGCAGTCTGGACATCTCTGAGTTTAAAAGTGGTAATTACCAGTTCGAGCGGCGTTCCAAGGCATTTTTTGTCTATGTGGGTGGTGGGTAATTTACTGGTTACTAGTTGTCTGGAACACACCATAAAAAGGGCTTCCTGGTTTAAGAGGGGAGGGATTTGGCTTTCCAATTTCACACTCTCTCCTCTTTCTACAAATGTTTTAAACAGGACTTTATTATGACATGATCGCTGGACAGACAGGTACTTTACACTAGCTCTATATTGGGACCAGACCTGATATAACTTTTAAGGCCTCAAATTTGGTGTAATTCATTTCATGACTTTTAATGCCTCAACGGAATCCCCAGCATCGCAAAGGGGGAATTTTGTCTATTTTTTCATACTATGACGATGTTACGGGTTAAAACTAGTTACAGATCTCAACATTGACCACTGCATGATTTTGTTTTCACCTGCAATGTTTCGCCTTCAAAGCTACATCGGCGAAGAAAAGTCTGACAGTTCGTGTCTGGAGCATGTGGTCAATCGCAGGAGACGTGACAGACTCTGCGGACTCTGCAAACACAACCGCCTCCTTCTGCTTCCAGTGGTGTTGTTCTCGTCCACACAAACCTGCCAAATCAGTTCAGACAGGCGATTATCGGATCGGTTTGAGACGACATTCTGAAACTCGTACTCACAAGGAACTTAAGAAAGAGCCCATATTGTATTTTGATGATGACAATATAAAAAGGACTTACAGGGAAAAGGTTGAAGGAACTCACAGTGGCACATTTATGCATAACGTAGCTCCGTTCTAATAGGCTGGGTACAGTAGTGGACATTGACGTGGTTCACTGGAGACACTGGGATAATGAACGTACTCGATGCAGACCGAGCTCACGGCCTGACCTTCCATATCATTATGAGGAGATAATAGGACAGGCTGAGTCATAGGGAGGTCTCCGAGGGGGATAGCGCCAAGACCCGCTCATGCATATTCCATTACCATACCTGCTTCATATACACCACTCATTAGTTGGACAGTTGTTCCTATGGTTTGTTGAAAAAAAAGAAAGACACTGCAGGCAAAACTTACCTTTACCTGAAAATGTATTTTTCTATTCTCTTCCCTGCTCACCTCTGTCTTTCCTTCCTCTGACGTCCTTAGGTGATGAAAATGGAAATGGATTGACTGCACAAAGTTCGACAACATTGCAAACACGCAACAGTTGGTGGAAATGACCTTTTGACTTGAGCGGACAAAACTGAAGAAGAAGAAAAGGACGTCATCAGTCGCAGGTAGGCTTGTCCAAAAAAACATATATTCCCAGGACCCAGGAGTGCACACTTGGAAATAGCTCAATGCTGACAACAGAGTGCATTGCCTATATTGGGGAGTTAATGGGTGTTTTCTCAATTGCCAGGATCCTTCCTCGCTAGACCACATTGTCGACTCCTTCAGGAAGTCAGGGAGCTGCCTCAGGAGTGAGCGGCTGCATCATGTCTTGTGTCGAATCATGACAAAACACGAACTATACAGAAATAAAACTGTTTTATGAGTTTAAAAAAAATAGGCCAAAAAGCAGAATACAAAAAGGTGTCCCTCGTGGTGCCCTGTGGGGGGTGCTCCGGGAGTATGGGGTCCGGGGCCCTCTGCTAATGGCTGTCCATTGCAGCCGAGTGTGTAGCGGCCGGGATGAGGATCAGCACCTCCAAATCTGAGGCCATGGTTTTCCCCCGGAAAAAGGTGGTTTCCCCTCTACAGGTCGGTGGGGAGTCCTTGCCTCAAGTGGAGGAGTTCAAGTATCTCGGGGTCTTGTTCACGAGTGAGAGACGGATGGAGCGCAAGATCGACAGACGGATCGGTGATGCGGTCGCTGTAGCGGCCAAAATGAGTTTCCTTCGCAGGGTGGCTGGGCGCACCCTTCGAGATCGGGTGAGGAGCTCAGTTACCCGGGAGCCGCTGCTCCTTCACGTCGAAAGGAGCCACCTGAGGTGGCTCGGGTATCTGTTCCGGATGCCTCCTGGTCGCCTCCCGCGGGAGGTGTTCCAGGCATGTCCTAGTGGGACAAGGCCTTGAGGAAGGCCCAGGGCACGCTGGTGGGACTATGTCTCCGAGCTGGCCTGGTGTCGCCTCGGGGTCCCCCCAGAACAGCTGAAGGAGATGTGCGTGGATCTGGAATGCTGGGCATCTCTGCTGAGACTGCTGCCCCCGTGACCCGGCCCCGGATAAAGCAGAAGAAAATGGATGGATGGATGGATGGACATGTTGCTAGGGTTTCAATTCCAATATTACATTTTTCGCAGATCCAATTAATGCTGATACAAAAAGCCTTATATTCACAACCATATGGGTTGAATAGCTTTAGATCTATACGAATAAATTATAATATACCCCCTTTTTATGGAACTTGCCTTGACATTCGTTATGTCCCGATGCCCCCTCTCAGAGGCTTAGGACTTTGGGTCAGAACCTTCTTACGTACTCGTCTCAAGAAAAGAGACGATCGTTCCTTCCAGGCTGTCGTGCCAAGGCTCTGGAACGATCTTCCATGCTTCTTACGTTCGCTTGCCGATGCCTTGATTCCTTTTAGGACAAACCAAGACCTAATTTTTTTCTTCAAGCGTTTGTTCCCCCAGTAGATTAGTGATTGTTTTATGACCATCGTATTTTGGGATTTTGAATGTACTTTGTATGATTCATTTGTATTAACGTTGTTATTTTGTTTTCTTCTATCTCCTGTTAACGGTGCTATGTAAATAAATGTTGCTTGCTTGCAACCATAGTTGGCTGATCTGCAGTCAGAAAACTCACTCTTGGATAATTCATGTTCATTCAGCATTAAAGGGACTACATGTATGTATTTTCCTCCCCCTACAGGTTCGTGCAATGTCCTAATGTGTAGAATGAGCTCAGACTTGTTCACCACAACTGCCTCTAAAATCTTGAATGCCACAGGCTGGACACTAGAAACGTGTGGAAGCCTAAAATGAAACTTTCGCTAACTTATTCCTTGTGTGGCCATCAATCTTCTCCCTGAGAGTGCGAGATGGATGTGGTATCCCCTTCTGAGATAACCTTGTTGAGCCGGTTGAACGGGTCCTTTCCATACCATTGTTGAACGAACGCCACAACAGACAGTTGAACGCAGGGCTGGACTGACCATCGGGAGAATCTGGAGTTTTCCCGGTGGGTCGACGTACATTTGGGCCAGTTGGGCCAGACAGATCAAGATAAGGCCCGTTATACCTTACACCGGCCCACATTTAGCGGGAAAAGCCATCAGAATCCCTATCATTACATAGATGCAAATACACAACTCCTTCAGTGGAGGGATGTGACACCTTTTATACCCCTCTGGTGGCGCTTTCTTGAGTTATGGTTCCCAGATAATCTTGTATAATGAGCAATAGGCCTCTGGGACATAACACTCATGCCCCTCACATTGCAAATATAAGAGGAAATAGTTTATTGTAACTCCCTCCAGGACCCACAGAACCTTAGACCTCTATGTTTTATACATTTTAGACAAATGTTTGCAAAGAAGTGCATGCTGGGAGTTGTCAGGTCTTTCCCCTCGTCGTCAGTGCGCAGCAGTTTGTAAATCTTCGAGTTTCCATTGAAAGGATTTACAATGTTTGGCCTTTTTGGGACTTCTATTCTCACTCCACACCTCTCTAAGTTATGGTGAGTTTTGCCATTTCATCTTCAATCTACAGTGGGATCATTTGGTTTGTTTTGAGAAGATTTGTGTTGCAGTCTCAAGAGGAACTTCATTAACAGAACACACATTTTAAGATTGTTAAGTCATTTTACAAAAGTTCCTTCAGTTGTAAATGAAAAGATTATTAAGTGTATAGTGCTATGAGGTGTTAGCTTGAATTCGGCAGAAACAACATGCAACTATTGTCCTCGATTTGTAGCTTATAATGTTTTAATCCAAGCCAAGGGCTTATTGTTTTGCTCATCACCTCGACTATTGCATTGAATATGACAGTTTTTTGTTTTTTTTTAGGAGGGGCGGTCTTGACCCAAAAGTCCCGGGTTGATTTTTTCCAGTCCAGCCCTGGTTGAACGTTGTGCAGAGTTGAGCGTAGTGCAGCTTGAGGTTCAATGAGCGTTTCACATCCTCAATTCCCAACAAAAGAAAGACATGGTTCACCATCTGTGGATTTTCTGCTTGTACTCTGCTGTAGTTTCCCCTGCATGTGTTGATCTAATAATGGCTGCCTCCTTCGCACTCGTGCCACTTCTTCGTCCTCCCCTCACAGCTCACTGGGGCATGTTTAAGCTGGTGGCGATTTAGCAGCGTTAACGCCGTCTCGCTCCGGGACGCTTACATAACCCCAGCGCGCTAACTCCACCGTTTATAGAGACGTATCCGGCAAGTCAACAGATTAAGACTTACTCCTGGGAGAAAGGCCATCGGTGCGGCCTGCAACCATTCCGAGCAGATGGATAAATCTGTGTCATTGTCGGTGGGTCTAAATCTCATCTGGCCCAGGACCGAGGCTGGTCTAACGAAGACTAAAACTAGGGCAACGCCAAAGTCAAAAGGTAAGTATTTGTGCATTCAAGACTACAACACTTCCCAAAGAACACAATGTGAAAGCAAATGTAAAATGCAAAAAGGTTCCAGACATTTTGGGCTGGTTGGCGATGCACTTCAGAAAAAACACAAAGACAGTGTTCAATGCCTATACATGCATTTCAGTCACGTGACTTCTGTAGTTCTAGCTGCCATTTTGAGTGCAACAATGTATCTATCTGCGTGCCAACTAGTTGAATTCAAGATGCTACATCAAAAACTTGCACACTTGACAGATGAGCTGAAGAGATACTCAGAGAAGATCGAAACCATGGGATTTTATCCTTATAAACTGTCTGGAGATTTTTTTTAACGCCACTTAAAACCAGTGACAGTTCACCACATCTAACGTTTGGCCGACATCTATCTACATTTATGTGGTCCATGATCCCTCCCGGTGAAGCCAGACTATCACTGCTTTATCTCAGGATGGGTTACGGATGCCAAGATGCATCAGGTGATGAGGCGTAAAATGTTCTTGTCACAGGAAGGGTAAGTAATAAAGTGACCTCCCTCTCTCCTGGTGCAGCTGAATTGTTTGCCTTTTTCAGCGAACCACGTTGTTTTTCTGGATACTTTTGTACGGCTTTACCATGTTTTTGTGGAGATTTGGTGGATTTGTTTACTTTGACAGTCCAAAATGGTCTTGAAGAAAGCAGCTTTTTGAAGGTAAACAAACTGCTAGCTTATCAGCTAGACCCATTTGAGATCTACAAACATCTTCTTCTGAGACACTGAACAGTGAAGAGGCACCAAGAGCCCCCACACCTGCAGCACGGAGGAGGCGTCACAAGAGGAGCTACAGGAAACAACAAAAGGGACCAACGAGGAGATGGTGATAGACTGTGGAGGGAGCTGTGCAGGAGGAAGAGGAAGGACGAGGTGGAGCTGACCAGTGCAGGACACCACGCTCTGAGACGGGGACAAGCCCAGGAGGCGGTGCACCGTTTCAGATGATCAGAGGAGACAGAGGGCAGCTACAGTTTCTCCATCCTCCAAAGTCATGCGGGTGGAGTGGCTGAAGGACAACAAGATCATCGACCCGGCCGAGGACAGGAACTTCTACATCACCGTGGACACAACCTGATCATCAAGCAGGCGCATCTGTACGACACGGCCAACTACACCTGTGTGGCCAAGAACATCGTGGCCAAGCGCAAGAGCTCCACTGCCGTGGTCATCATCTACGGATTTCCCATCAACCAGTGCTCCTCCTGTGACCAAAACAGTGAAGATGGCGGCCGCAACACAACGATCTTTCACCAAAGAAAAAAAAAGTGGAAAAAGAGTGGTGTGCACTGAATGGGTGCTGCTGCCGGATGCTCTCTCATCGAATACAATTTCTTCATCTGTGAGATCAATAAAGTACCATCTTATCTTATCTTAATAAACAAATAAACGTATCTGGTTGCCTCTTGCGAACGTTAGCATGTGTCTGCACTGATCTCTCTCAAACAGTAAAGCTATGAGGGTTGTTATTTTACTCTACTGTGAGTCGTGTTTTATCGATAGTTTATTGTTTTATCAGCTATGGATTGGGGCAAAGTGAACAAGAGAAGTGTGATTTTACGTTGCTCTCCCCAACGGGCAGTTCTCACGGGTCAGTCGGCTACATTTTAACTAGGGCTAGGTACCATTAAATGGTACCGACTTGGTACCGACTGAAAAGCTCCAGTAGGGGGCGGTATCAAAAAACTTTTTTTTTCGGTGCTAATTTTCGGTACTTTTTCTCTCCAAACGTCAATAAATGATCTGCAGTGAGTCTAAAAAAGCCTGAACTCATGAGCAGCTTCAGCGCAAATGCAGAAGCGAAGCAAAGCTGTAACTTACTCACACTTCAGTCATTATCAGAGATGGCAGAGACGCGGTCTGAGGCAGGACTAAACCAGGACTTGCAGTAAACTGGTTAAAAACCAGGACTAAACCTGGACTGAATAAGAAACTAGAGCTCTTAGACAAATAGAAAAGCAGTGACAACACAGTAGTGACAACAAGAAACACATGGGCTTTACCTTAAGTGAAAGCCCCGCAGAGCCTGAAGTTACGCGCTGTTGTTTACAACTCCAGCTGCATCAAATGGCTGGGATCAAAGATCGTCTCTGGAAAAGGTGAGCGCTCACTCTGCATTAGCCATTTTTGGAACAGTTGTGGTACATTTTTAGTGACAGAGTGAGCCCTCGCACGGGCTTTCACTTCATCGAACAGCGCAGTGTGTTTAGGAAAGTTTATCTGAAAGAAAACGTTGCCTGATGTGGATCTGGTCTGTTCCTGCAGCTCAGGAGGTAATAACGTCCTTTCTCCCTTTTTATCACTGCTTTAGTGGGAATTCTGCTCAAAAAATGAAGTTACAGGTGATGCTGCTGCGGCCTGTTTTCTGTTGTGCCATGTTTGGACTTTCTCCGGAACGATACATTTCCTATACACATTATTTTAACTCAATTAAAATAACATAGGTATCGAAAAAAGTACCGTTAAGGCACCGGTACCGAAAAGCAGGTATCGCTAAAGAAGTGGTATCGAAAAAAAACTAACGGTACCCAGCCCTAATTTTAACCTCTTACCCCCTGCCTTAACCAAGCACATTTCCTCCAGTTTTTGCACTACCCAAAGCTTTTCCACTGGAGCTTACAGCCTAGGCAAGAGTACATTCATGTAGGTAAACAGACAGCCTAGCGTTTGTAGCCTAGCCTCGCTTGCGTTACAATGTTTCCGCGTTGCTTCACTTACCTTTACCAAAGTGTTCACTGCGCAGCTTGGAGTCGGCTGTTGGAGTCCAGTGGTCTCTCCTGATGGCAGTTATCCATTTCTGTCGACGAACTGGGTCTTGAGACAGGGTATTGTACATCCCACAGCACAACAGGCGGATGGCATAACAGCAGTGTTCGGCGCTTCGGTGTTCACAATGGCGGCCACAACAATGCATGACGTCACAGTAAAATGCATGTATAGGCTCGATTCACATGATGTCAATGGGGATCTTAAGCACATAAACGCATAAACAAATATTTTATAATCACGCCTGACATTAGAAACTACCTGAAGAGTGTGAAAGTCTGTGTTTTTGTGTCTTGAAACTAGGCATGGGCGGATCGATACCAAAATAGCAAGGCCAGTTTATTTGAGGGCTAGGGTATGCACAAGTAAAAACTGTTTTTTAGCCTGGATCTGAACATTGTCTGAGTTGAGCCCTGTCTCACATCCTCATGAAGACTGTTCCAGACTTTAGCTGCATGAAACTGAAACACTAGCCTCACCGTGTTTAGTCTTGACTCCGGGAACCACCAGGAGACCCATCCCTGAAGTTCTCAGGGCCTGCGATGGCTCATATGGCACTACCGGTATCGGTCAATATCAAGCTAGTTTCCCAGGTATTACTTTGTTTCGGATCGAATCCAAAATCACTGGTGTCGCCCAACCCTACTTGAAACAACTGTTAAACAGCTACTATCAGCAGACTCATATACTGCTTCGAGGCAAAGGGCGGAAGCATGACGTCACTGTGTGCCCATACTTATGCAAT
Source organism: Gobius niger (assembly GCF_951799975.1). NCBI lineage: Eukaryota > Metazoa > Chordata > Actinopteri > Gobiiformes > Gobiidae > Gobius > Gobius niger. The sequence continues at coordinate 11,208,912 of NC_136860.1, read as the reverse complement.
ACATTCACCATCTATGACATTTGCTGATCCAATTCTATAACCTACACATTACATATTTAAGAAGCAATATAAAAAGTGCGTGCTAAAGTAGGTACAAAGAGAACCCTAATATAGCTTAAGTTTCTGGATGACAGCCTAAATGGAGACCTACCCATGTTTGGCTTGTTGTAAACGTGCCTGCACTGGCTGGAATTCAGAAAAAAGGCATATTAACTGCTGGAAACATTAGCGGTGTAAGGGAATGACTTGGGGGGGGAATCTCTCGAAATCCAGTTAATTTGCTCCGTGGTCAAAATGATGCCTGCAGCTGTCATAAATTAGCATTTCATTACGATTCACGGGGAAATGCCTTTAAATATTCATGCGTTTCAGCGAGTCTGATTAGATTTTAATTACGCAGCTTTGTCTAAAATAAACGCGGGGAGGCAGAGGTAAGGCGGGCTTGTGTGCGAGGGTAATGGCAGTTCCTGATTGGAGGTATAGTCAATCCAATCAAATGGCAGAAGGGGGGGAGGGAGGGAGTAAGAAGTTACTTTCTCTCGAGTCACCATTTGAAGGAGTCGGAATGCAAATTTAGGCTTTATCCACACAAAGACAACATTTCCGACAGGTTCTCAATCATGACGGAGCCGGCTCAGTAAATATGCGCGTCCAAATAGAGCCACTCGTGTGTGCGTGTGCGTGTAAAACCGCTGCGATTCATCTTCAGGGCCTCCGGGTGGCGCCATCGCTGAAAATAGAACAAGACCGTCGATAGAGCATGCGCTGTAAACTGTCTGGAATCAAAACCACACCACGGCGGTAAATACGAAACGGCTCCATGGATTTATACTTCATACCTCATAGGACTAAAGCAAGAAACTGTCATAGACCGGACTTTTACTGTCTGAATCGTCACCTGTGGCTCACAGTTAAGCAGAGGAGTGGAGGATTGTGCAGTAAAAGCCATTTTACACGGAGCACGTAAACAGCCACATCAAAGCAATAACATCAGCAGCTTTTTACCATCTGAAAAACATTGCTAAAACGTAAAGGAATAGTGTCAAAATCAGACTTAGAGAGACTAGCCTGCATTTGTCTCCAGCAGGTTAAACGGCTGCTCACTGTCAGACAGCTGCAGTGCATCCAGAACGCTGCAGCTCAAGTCCTGACAAGAACCAGGAAATACGACCATATTAGCCCAGTGCTCCGGTCTCTGCACTGGCTTCCTGTCACTCAGAGAATAGAATTTAAAACAGCTCTGCTTGTTACAAGTCTTTTCATGGTTTAGCACCAAAGTACATCTCTGACATGTTACAGCCGTATGAACCATCTCGGGCCCTCAGAACTTCAGGGAGGGGTCTCCTAGTGGTTCCCAGAGTCAATAATAAACACGGTGAGGCTGGAACAGTCTTCATGAGGATGTGAGACAGGCCTCAACTCTGACAATGTTCAAATCCAGGCTGAAAACAGTTCTTTTTGCCCATGCATATAACAAAGTATAATTGATTCATTTTATGTTGATGTTTTTATTGATTCTATTTGTTTTCTTGTATTTATGCAACTGTGAAGCACTTTGAATTGCCTTGTGTATGAATTGTGCTCTACAAATAAACTTGCCTTGCCTTGCCTTATAAGGTCTGTAGATAATGGATAACAGACGCAACGCTGGCGCTGTGATGTCATGAATGAATGAATGAATGAATGAATGATGACCGTTTTAAAATCAGGAATTTGGATACAAAGCTTTCAGTCTCGTCGTCCATGCTTCCTGCAAACATGTCGCCAAGCAAAATAATAGCATTTCTAAATCACCAACTCAACAAATCACCTTCTGCCAATCAAAATAAATCAGGATCATTACATTCAACTTAATTCAAACAAAGCAGTTCTTAAATCATTATACAATGGGCAATAGAACAAAGTGGAATTCATCCTCCACCAAACACAAGTCACTAACATTACAGACTAACATAAATCTCTTCAGAAACCCCTCTGTAACAACCCACCTCCACCTCTAGAGGCAGCACTCCTGCTCTGAGCTGAGCACACAAAGACTTCTGTCCTCTTTTTAGATTACATTCAACATAAATCTCTGTTGAAAAACATTCTTTAATCTAAATGTAAGTTCTCAATTTCGGTTTGCTTAGCGATTCAATTTTCCACTGCTCCTGGTAATGATCAAGTAATATCTGCCTGTGGTTTGTTATTTTACACGGTAAATTATTCCAAAACAATGATTGTGAATTTATCTTTTCACAGACCTTCTGAGACCAAAGGCATTTATGAGTTTTGTCCCAATTAAAGGATCTATATCCTGCTATTTTAGCCATTCCAAAGTTAAGTATAGGCATTTATATGATATATTGTACCTCTACCACTATGGAGCACTCATTTTTGTGATAAATATAAGTGTTTTCTGGAGGTATTTTTCGAACCCGGAAGACACAACGCTTCGATTCAGTTAACTCCGCCCCCTCTCTCCGCACATACAACTTTACCGTAATATAAATAAACAGCAATAAGTGAAGTTACTTTACGATGCAGTTATACAGAGTTGACATCTGCAACACAGCTTCATAAATGGCTAACACACACATGCTAATATGCTAACACACATGCTAATATGCTAACACACATGCTAATATGCTAACACACATGCTAATATACTAACACACAAGCTAATATGCTAACACACATGCTAACCCGCGTTTGGATTGACTCACCGCTCTGGTCCATCGCTGTTTACATTATGGGACTCGCGTTGGTTATAAAAGTTAATCCACTTTGGTTCTGGCGAAGGTTCACCAAACATCCATCAGAGACAGTCACAGAAAAACAATATTTTGCTGATAGTCGCTGAATCCCGGAGAAAAAAACAGCTTCTGATGAAGAGTGGCCTCTGCTTGAAAAAGGTTGAATAAACTCCCGTCCTCGTAGTCAAACGCTCTTCTTTTTCTCCGTGACATTATCGTTAGGTAAGAATAAAGAACAGGTGTGTCCAGAATAGGTGACAACGAGCTCCATCTTCACAGCTGCAGAGCAACATGACTGATCTGTTCAGGCGCTCAGGGATGTGTTTGTTTTGGCCTCAGCTGACCTGGAAGCACCTCGGGCACATCCTTTTTTATTTTTTTTAATATATTTTTTTTCGGTTTTTTTCTCTTTGTTTTTTTTTCTCTCTTTTTCTCTTTTTTTTCTCTTACGACAGAAATAATAAAAAAAGCTGTTATACTAATTAAAATCAGGCTGTAAGACATTACATTACAGACGCCGAGCATTTCCGTTCCGCTGTGACGTCCCAACGGAGCACGTCAGTCGTTCACCAGGAGAGGGCGGCGCAGCTGCTCAGAGAGCAGGATTCAGGAGGATTACTGAGAGCTGCGTGAATGAAGCCACAAACCACTCTGGGGGTGTTTTTGATATGGAAATAGCATAACAACATGGCTAAAAGCTCTAAAAAGTCGATTTTGCATGATATCGGACCTTTAAAGACTTTCCTCGTGAGTCTTTCCTCAGGTAATTGAACAAGACGGTTCCAAAGTCTTAACATTTCAGCCCATTGTTTCAACACACAGGGTTCCCAGCCAATGTCCGCTGGCTGCTCTGCTTTTTGACAACGACACTAGGGCCGCCATTGTTGTAGTAAAAACAACTTTAAAGCCTGGTCCCATTTTTTTTTGGGAACTATCTAGAGTTAGATATTTCTCCTGTGATAACGCAGGGTCAGTTACAATTAAGAATACCAGGCTGGTTTTCCTAAGAAAAATGTTCGAGATCTCGCACTAATGAGGTCTGGACTGTTAGCATTGGAGCAGCGCGAACTACACGTCACGCAAGGGCGGAGTCTACAGTGAAGATCCCGCCCTTATGCCCTTTTTAGGAACATGCTCAGTCAGAGCTGGAGAGGAGGAGTCTGTAAATCCGCCTTGATTTCCCCTCGAGCGTAGTCATTGAGGCAAACAGGGAGGAGTGAGCAGGAGACGTCTATTCATTTTAACGGTCTATGTTCCCAGCCCATGTCTCCCGCTATGGCTTCCTCAGGGGTGAACTTATGGACATAGAGCAAAACAGGAGCTACCATTGAGTCATACAGCTGAGTGAATATAGTGAAACTCAAATCAGAACATCATTTCATCTTACACCCAGAGCCCTCGCAGCAGAATCTGCTAGTACTCTTCTACCATCAGAAAAAAAAACATATTTTCATGAAAAACAAATCCAAGATACTTATAAGTTGCAGAATACATCAACAATGTTTGACCAAAATAAAATTGATACTCACTTTGACAAACATAAGGCCTTCTAAAGTTAACTATTTGAGGCTTATCACTATTAATATCAAGTCTCCATTTAGTACACCAATCGAAAAAATTTTTGCAAATTCATTTAATTTACATTTTAGGAAAGGTTTTAGAGATGCTATTTCAGCGTTTTAAGATCTTTTCACTCTGGGACCTCCTTTGGAAAATGATCGTTTACAGACCCCCCAATGTGCTGGTTGCGCATGGATGACACACTGGATTTACTTTAATTCATGTGCGTACTTGGTCGGGACAGTGCATGTTAATTAACACACATGGGATTCATGCATGTAAACACGCCACACCAGACTGTAGCATCGGGCTAATTTCCGTCCGTCATCCAACACTCGCACTCGAAAACACATTCTGGCCTATTGTACATGTTTGTTTTTTTATGGTGGGGGAAAACCATAGATATTACATAGAAGGGTTAGCCATTCAGCCCCCATTCGTATCATTTTGGAAATTGACATGTCTGCCCAGTCACCTCCCAGAGAGCATGTTCCTTAAAAGCAGGGATGCACCGATACGAGTACGAGTACTTTGATTTAAGTACTTGCCGGTACCGAATACCGATACGAGTACAAGGCATTTTCTTCAACATTCTTACTTTTTTCAAAGCAGATTGGTTTGTAATTAGTTAATTTACTCATGTACATTTCCTTAAGTAAAGAAAGCTACACATTTAAGAGCAGTTATATTAGAATTGTGCTGATGCCATTTATTGATTTATTTTATTTTCATTCAATATAATTTTACATTTTTATTGCACTGTCCATCATAGACAGAAAAGCCCATGTCCAAAAGCTCCCCAATGCCTGTGCTTTATTCATTTATGCATTTTTATTTAACAAATTTAATAAATGGTCTCTTTTCATCTTGACTTCAGCTCTGTGTAGATTTTCTCGTGTGTTTGTAGCAACTTAGCTTGTAGCTACAACGTTTTCATTGTTTTGCTGCAGCTCATTTTCGCTCAATATGGACATGCTGTATCTCTTTATTTTAGATTTTCTGAGGACTTTTTAGTCACTGGGTTTTTCAGATGAATAAACCCCTGGGCATAAAACAGCGTCAGAATGGCCAAAACTGCTAGCCGCGAGTTAGCAACGTTAGCCTGTATCTTGTAAACACTGCAGACTCTCCAGTTTGTTGCCATTTTCTCTCTTCAGCTGAGAGGTGCGGGACCTCATGAATGAGTACAAGTATGAGTACAAGCACGTGGTATTGGCCCGATACCCGATACTGATATTGGTGCATCCCTACTTAAAAGGGCAAAAGAGGGCGGGCCGACCGGCTACGAGCCTCCACAGTGCTCCAGAGCATATCAATCATTGACATAGGCTTCCACTTTTTTATTTCTGCTGTACAAAAACCTCTTTGGAGCCAGGCTTTTAAGCAGTGCGGGGGAGGTGCAACGTCTTCATTGGAATCCTGTTTACAAAGTGTCTTTTGGAGTCGCCCCTGGTTTTACAGCAATGTCAGCTCCCCGCCATGAGGACCAAAGAGAAGGGCTTTCCTCGCCCTTTGGGGAAAATGGAGTATGCAGACATGGGGAGAACATGCAAACTCCATAACTTATACTTAGACTTTAAATACATTTTGCATTGTTTTCTTGGGTTACGAAATGTTATTACGCACGAGAAGGAAAAATCAGTGCCTGCAGGTGCTCCTTTAAGAAGAGATATAGTCACTACAGAAAATGGCCTTTGAAGTTACAATTTCTGCTTCAGCGAAACCGTAATCTCAAAGCGTATAGATAAGACTATTCCGAAGCTTCCAGATGAAAGTTTACAGAGCAAAACCTAAAAATGGTTGGAAAAGGAATAAAGTTTGGCCTGCAGTGTCTCGTGTTACATTAAGGCATCATTTGGAACCTTTAATTATTGGGTACTCTGCCCGACTCTGCTCAACGGTTGACAGATGGTTTACACATAGCGAAGTGAGACACAAAGGATCTCTCCACACCTGCGCTCCCGCCTCCATACAGCCATCCATTATCCCCCCACTCACTCACAGCTGCTAAAGCACACAGTTAATGGTGTGGTTTAGCGGTGATCAGTCAGGCGGAGCTTGCAGACTTTAGGATTAGTGCCAGGTGACACAGGTGACATCTAGACATTTCAGCTAACTTGGAAAAGTGAAATGTCCAAATCCATTCTGAATTTGAGCTTTTTTTTTTTTTACTTATTTCATTATTTCTTGACATTACACTAAAGAATATAAAAGCGGCTTATTAGGCCTGTGGCGATAGCTAATACTGTATATATCGACTTATTGCTCAGTAAGTATCATGTGCAATAAATACATGTGCTGCATGCGCTTAAATACAGAAGAACGAACGCTACCGTAGCAGTCAGTGAGAGGAGCGTCAATACGAGCGATCACTGTTGTTGTTTATTTCCACAATTTTCGCCGGATGTTTTGGTGAATGGTAGGCAACAGCTGATGCATCCAGGTGCCTAACTCGGTTTTATAAAATGATAGATCTGTTACAGCGCAAGACAAGCAATGACCTGTTTATGGACATTGTTTTTGAACATGAAAACGTAAAAATGCCTACCACGCCCAACGGATGTGACGACATCGCGATCGCTCGTGTTGGCCTCTGTCTCCTTGTGCGTAAAGACAGCATTGGAAATGTGACAAGACGAGTGGTATTGGTATATTTAAATAAATAAAACCCAGAAAACGGCATCCAGTAAAATTGGAAAATAGATGGGCTTTAAAAGGCAAACAGGTTCTTCCCGTAAGGACAGAGGCAGCATGTTCCTTTAACACAGTTTAGTTTATTTCAATGTTTTACTTTTATCTTTGTTTGCGTTTCATGCTATAGTTTCATGCTATAGTTGACATTGGCATTTCCATTTCACAACTTTCTTTAAGGGACTACGGAGTTTAAAAATGTTGAAACTAAGTATTTTCTTGCCCCTACATACTCCAATAATGTCCAAATGTGTAGAATGATCCCAGACCTGTTCACCACAACTGCCTCTAAAATCCTGCACTGTCACTCAAAAAGTTGTTACTTCGGGTCCGAATTGCCGTCATGCACGAGCTTAATATAGAAGGTGCAGTTACACGTATGACCTGAGGTGGCAGGAGTGAGTATAAAATGGCACACTTGCATGTAGTCCCTTAAAGTTCAGTTGACTAATCATTAGCTCTCCGTTGGTTCACAGTATTTTTTCACATTTAGTTTCCAGATAAATCACAGTTAAAGTCAACATTTTGGGAGTCTCCAGTGAATGTCCAGTCAATTTAAGTGGGTTTCATGAACAAAATACAAAGCTAAAGCAAGGCAGCAGTGACAGACCCACCTAAATGTAAATACACAGGTTAGTTTAAGGAGGGGACTTAAACACCCGACACTTTTTTACTTCCGGTATTACAGCGGTGGCGCCATCTGCTGACCATTTCAATGTTTAAAATAAATTAATTTTATTAAAGCTAATACAAATACAGTTCAATAAAACTGGTAGTGACACAAACACATCGGCCGTATTGATCCCGCATGTATCCAGATCATTTACAGATCAGCACTGTTGGGAGAGAGGCCTGATGCTACAGAGCTTTGACGATGCCAATACTTTCTGTGAACTTAATGGCGGAGCAAGAGGGACTTAATAAAACGCTCCACTCGGCTCCTCCGTTTGTGATCATTGGTATTTTAGCAAAATGAACACATCGCAGTGAGAACATTTAAGGGATATTTCAGGATTTTTGACATAGGGCCTCATTTCCTAGTTATCCAGTCTGTTGTTGATTTCTTGACATTTGTATTAATTCATGGAGTACTTATCTTTGAAGGGTTTAGCGGTGCTAGGCTAGTGCTAGGCTAGCGCATGCCTATGGTAACTAGTAGCCTGCATTAAAAACCTCTTCAAAATCATGGGGTCGTCCTCCAAACGTTGCCATATCTGATCTGTAGAAAGCTCCTTTGTGAATTCCACGTGTAGTAAGGCCGGCCGCAGGAAAACGTAAAAATGTAAATGGTTATATTTAAAAAAGGATTCAGTCGACACAGACGTTTATATCACTAGTCTGGTGTTATGAGTGATTTGCCTCAGGTACACTGTGCTTGGGTCAGACTGTTTTTAATGCAGGCCATTAGTTACCAAAGACATGCGCTAGCCTAGCACCACTAAACTCTTCAAATATAAGGACTGCGTGAATGAAAAATGCGCACTGCAGGTCTAATAAGCGCTTCTGTTAGCAAGAGGAGACCAACCACTTTAGCCATCTATCCAAATATAAGCTCAACAGTCCTGATCATATTGTTTCTGTTCCGCACTGTTCAAAAGCCAGAAATGCTACTGTGGTTTGACAGACATGCAACAAGTTTCTCCAAAAAAGCTGCAAGCTGTGTAGGTTATTTTGAAGAGAGAGAAAAAGAAAAAACATATTATCTGAACCCATATATTAAATATCCATTTATTTATAACAAGTTAAATTTTCACCAGATAAACGCAAATGAAATATCGCAATATTAGCCTTTATCTGGCTATTTTTAGAGATGATATATCGGCAATAAAAATAATGTATTGTGCATCCTTCCTTTGTATGTGTAGCCTACAGCGCTATGTGTGTTGACCACATTGATTTTTGTTATATTTAGTACAATCTTTTATTAAAAGTTTTAAGGTAATTTACTATGGAGTACAAACAGGCTGCACTTTCCTTTTGCCCTCCAGTTGGCGCCACTGTTCAGGAGCGTGTGCATGTGACGTCACTCATCAGCATGTGTCAGTGTGTGTATACTAGAGGTGTGAGACGCGAGTCAAGTCATGTGACGCGAGTGTCTCAGCTCTAGTATATGCATACTGATGAATACACAGACTCGAGGTGCAAAAAGACTTGACTTTAACTTGCCTTGAGTCACTTGAGACTCAAACTGGAGACTTGAGGCCAATAACTTGTAATTACTTGCTGGAACATTTTAACGTTACATTTTAACTGTTGAAAGACAACCAGATCGTGTCCACCTCTGGTGTTTACTAAGTGCCTCTGACTTCACATTAAACTTGGACGTGTAAACCATTGTATGCTAAGCATGCCTTTTGTTGAAGTGCATTAGCACCTTCTGGGTGACAAATTTACTGTTACACAAAGCGGCTAATTATAAACTCAGTGAAAGTACCGAAACACACTATATGTAAACCCTTGATGCTAACCTTGTTCCCTAATCGAACTCGGTGCTAAGTAAGCAGCTAACCCTTTAATTCATTTATGCAATTTCATTGTGCAAATTGTAAAAAGACAGCACTTTACATTCATCAAGTACGATTTCTTATAACGTGAGTAGATGTGGTAGAAAGTTCTCTGGATGAGCTCTCATAGATATCCTTGAGATGTGAAGTGTTGTGTTTGTCAGTTATTTATAATGACTTGTATGTTGAAAGACGAGCATGACTGGGCTAATGCTGAGCAGAGTGCAGTGTTTTGAAGACTGTGGCTTCACTGGTCTCTCATTTCTCCTGTTCGCTCACACTTTCTGTGCAATGACACAATGGATCACGCCGATAATGTAATAACAGCCAATAATGTAAAAAATGTGGCCCGTTTCAAAATGTAATAAGCGGAAAGTCATACTGCTGAGCCAATTACATACTGTAATAAAGATTTGCCGCCAGATAATGTAATAATTATAGCATTATTGGCTGGTTATTTCATTGTTGACCTGACAAGATGAAAACAGTTCACAAATGTAATATAATTAGATAAAACTAAACATTTATGACTGATTATGGTGTGTTTTGTATTTTTCTTTTAGTGTTTTTTTTCCCACTTGAGATAACTTGTCGCAGCTCACATGCATTTTCCAATGACGGTAGCCCAGATGGTAAATCATCTTGCAACCCAAAGGTTGCTGGTTCGAGTCCCTGCTCCCACTGGTGCATGACGTTCCTGTGTCCTTGGGCAAGGCACTTCACCCACCTCGCCAGTGGCTGTTGTTCTCAGGCCGAAGGCCTGATACCATATTTGATTTTTTTTTTTTTTTTTTTTTACAAACATTGAAAGAGGAAGCCACTAAATTCAAATATTAGTTAATGTCCAAACGCATTCCTCACTTTCCATAACATATTTACATTTGTAGCATCCCAATTCTTCACAGGGATGAGTTAAAAGGCACAACTCACAGGGTCACTTTTTAACAATATACAAAATGTTTTTTTTTAGGTATTTTTGAACAGCTAAAATATCCACCATAAGGTAAAAGCTTGTTTTTTATTCCATGTATTGGGTGAAATGTTACGCGGTGTAGCTTTAAGGGCTATCCCACGAGCTTTAACGTCGTTTTATAGATGTTTTTTCTTCCCCTTTTGCTGTTTTTATTCTATTACAATTGGCAAATTTCAGGTTCAACATATCTTTCTTTCCTGCTATGTCAATGTACGGATACAGAGTTTTCATGACGCTGTCTATCCCAGACGAAACCACTGGTTTAAAAACAATTCTTCATTCTTCAATCACGTGTCGGATCCTGCCCATTTCTGTCCAAATCACAGAGATGCTGATTTGCATTGATTAGTGTTATCACAGGACCTCCCATCAGAATATTGCTTAAGTCGATGGGAAATCCAGAAATCAGTCGTAGGTGGTACTGTTGAGCCTCATAACTCTCTTAAACATCACTATTGTGACAACAGATCGCGCACTCATCAAAGACTGAACTCCTGAGATGCACAAAGTCGGCGGCTCAATGGACCCTGGCTGTGGCTAGTGGTGTGTTTAGATGCTGGCGCGTTGTGGAGTTCTTTTAGCACTCCGACGTTAATGTCTCTGTCAGTGCTGGCGCTCTCTGCAGAGACATTCTCATACATCACAGTGGAAGTGCGCGGAGCCGGGGGGAAGGACGGAGTAATGATCCCTGCTAATGATCTGAGGGAGAGTCGGCTGCTTCTGCTATGTAAGCAGCATGAGGTCCCCCACGCTGTAACTCACGCCGGACACGCGCCTCTGCCGGTAACGTCATATTTGCAGCTAAAGCCGGCCGTGTTTGGAGATGCCCTTGAGCAATCGGGTATTAGGGTGTAATGAATGGAAATGGTCTCAGTGCTGCTGTGGTAGTTGAAGGCGCAATGTGTGTTTTGTTACTTTGGAATAAAATGAGATCTAAAGTGAGATCCAATGTGTTCTCAGCTGAATATCCACCCAAGGCAAGGGAAGTTTGTTTGTAGGGCACAATTATACAGAGACTAATTCAAACTGTTCATATAATAATCTGTAAAGAGAGACTAGAATTAACAGCAAAAACAAAGACGAGCAGTGTTGTTGTCTGTTTCTATGTGGAAGAATGGGTGGGTGGGAACTGCTTTTAATCTGTAAAGCACTTTATAAATAAAGTTTTGATTCGATCGATTGATTAATTAATTAATACGGTCGTGTGTTTCGCCTAGAGAGGCTAGTGAGCAGGCCTAAGTCTCCCACAGTCTGGTTTACACACTATTAGATGGTAAAAAACCTGTTGATGTTAGTGATGTATTAAGGCTGTTAAAGTTCTGGTCTGAGGCACTAAATTGCGTTAATCAGAGGTGGAAGAAATCATCATTTGCGTTCTGAATGATACGGGGATAGTTGCTTCACAAACACAAGACTGAATGAACCGGACAAATGCAAAAAAAAAAAACAACAACAAAAAGACCACCACTCACAGCAATACGTGATTGGTCTGAAAGATCAGTGGAATTGAGCCCAAACGCCTTTCATGAGACTGAAAATTCCATTAACACATTGAGTGCCAAAAACGGAAAAAAATGTTTTTTGCAGGTTTTTTTTTTTTAATTACAAAAATAGACACTCTAATACGCCATATGTGTGATTTTGGTAGCTCTGTGATGGACAGAAGTGAAATAAATGACGATCAAAACTTGTAAAATCCGGACATTTCATATATATTATTGCTTTTCTTTTCTTTTTCTTCTTTTGTCCGAGGGGGCGTGGTGTTGAGTAGCGAACAGCTGTGTTCAGATACAGATCGAAACAGTTTAGATTTGAACATTTCTCTGAGTTTTTAAATGGTCAAAATTGATCCAAGGGCGGCTGAGAAACATCCTGTTAAAGTCTTCAATCTGAGAACCAGACTGCTTTAATACGCGATCAAAAGCGATCGTTCTGCGGCAACACGCGGTGTTTCCGAGGCATGTAGAATTAAACTGTTTTCACCTACATAGAGCTTAGTCTCATCTTTCAAACGAGCCACAGCATGTGTCCATAGCTATAACATCGAATATGCTGCGGTGCTACAAATATCTTGAAAAATGGTCTGGATTGTTGGCACTCAACAGCTAAACCCCCAGCTAATTTCCACCCACCGCCCCTGGACAGGTTGATGTTATACTTACAGGAGTCACAGAGAAGCGATCACTACTTCACTCACATCTTAAACCCAGTTCCACTTCAGGAAACTCTCACACTCACAGCATCATTCATGATTCCTCCTCTTCTTCGGTCATTTTCCTTGGTGAGGATCCACCTCGAGGAGTTCATTTCCAAGCTCCTGGTGCTCTTCATAGAGCAAGATGGATGGCTGAGGTGATTTACTGCTTTAACGATGTTGAAAGCATCTGAAGAGCGTGGAATGCTGCAGTTTCCTCTCTTTGTAGCAAGTCTTTACATCAGAGTGTGGTATGACGCCCCATCACCAGCAAAAGCTCCTGCAAATGCCTTGACATTCCTCAATATGCTGTCACAGTATGAAAATTCAGTTGTCAGGAGAGTAGCCATAACAGCGTTCGGCCGGCATCTTAGGTACTCGAGCGAAGAGATGGTTGGCCCGGCATTTTTCAAATCCAATCTGACACAAGAATAGAAAGAGCTGATGGTTCACAACATTATGGAAAAGGAAGGGTCAGAGTTTCCACGAAAGCTTTGTGATGCCCTTAATCAAGCAGATTATGAAGGAACACAATGCATTTCTTTGAAATTCTGGATCTGCCACCAACATTCTTAAGAATTCCTCCAGCAGACTGGGCTGATGATTGAGACTTTCAAAAGGATGCTAAAATTGTGCATTCCAGGAAAGTTGTCAATGATGTTGCAGAAAGGGGGGTGAAGCTTATTCGAGACTTCGAATGTAGCCTAACAAAACATGAAGAGCAGAAACAGTACTTACTGCAAGTTGTGAAAGAGCACAGGCAGATATCTTGTGATGCCAAAAAAGCCACAGTGATTAGTGGACTTTCTAAGTAACATTTTATGCAAGTTTCCCTTTGTTTTTAGAGAATAAAATCACAAATTAGTATATAAATATATATATATATATATATATTAGTGGTGGGCCGTTATCGGCGTTAACGTGCTGCGTTCTTATAATATTATTATTATTATATTATTATTATATATATATATTATATATATATATATTATATTATTATTTTTTCATTTGGCTGGCTATGTTATAGTATTGGGCAATTTTCAAGTGTCTTGTGCAACCTCTAAATATTAATTCATTAGCATAAAATTTGGACCCATATAATTTGGCCAGATATAGAGCCAATTGCTGGGTCCTAATCTGGGGAATCTTAAAAAAAAAAAGGTGTCGATCTCAGTCAGATGAAGACTTAAGTGATTATATTTTGGCTTTTTGCGATACAGAAATTGAATCACCTAATGTCGCGATACGATATTTTTTATGCGATATATTGTGCAGCCCTATTGTTTACGTTGGAGTCTTTCCCGGAATATAATGAAGTAAAGATTAAAGATTATGTTTCTTTCAAATATAGCGGAGTAACAGTCAATTCTCAAAAACAAAACAAAAACAGCCATCTATTTATATAATGAACTCCAGAGGTGATGGCAATGGGGGAAATTGGCATCATAATAATACAAGCTTTACCAAATTACCTAGAAAGAAGGCCCAAACGGATGTGCTGTTTACGTGACGAGGCCTCCCGTAATGACCGACGCGCTTTTCCAAACGGCTTATTCCGGCGCGGGTGTGTGCGGCGGCTAAATGACGGAGCTCTCTGGTCTCTTCACGCTGATAATTGTGTCTGCAGGGGATTTGCGGGCCGCGCATAATTGGGAGCCTCAAACGCACTGATTAGGGGCTGGATCACAGGCCGACTCAGCACTTTCTGTTCATCCGAGACGCCAGAACTCCGACGGCTGAGCTCGGACCCGACGGAAAGAGGAGGAAGCGCGTTGGAAGTCTCCGGGAAAACATATAGGGTACGTTACAACAGGAATGACTGAATCAAACAATTACAAAACCATGCCTAGCACTGAAATGATCAACACCAGGCCTAAATGTGGAAAAAAAAGCAGTGTAACATCATTTTTAATTGGGTATTTCTACAAGTTTATTCTTTGCAGACACATTAACTAGGCCACAGTCTGCAGCTTTGATTATAATAAACATTGATCTTTTTGAAACCGAGTGGAGTAAAGTGCATGTTTTTCCATCATTTAACCATTTTGTGCACTCTGCTTTAAATGTAAAAGGTCCATGATAGGGATTCTCTCAATTAAAGGGACTATACAGAGTTTAAAAATGGTCAAATTAAGGCGAGACACTGCAGGTGAATAGGGAAAAAATGTATATTTACAGATATCAATTTGAAACTGTTGCCGTCGATCACTGGCATAAATGTGAGAAAAAATACATTGCAAGTTTTCTGTCATTTTATCTTTTCATATAAGAACAAGGTGTTTTATGCCTAAAAATGCCCCAAATTTCCCATCTTTTCGGTGATGAAATCTGAATAATGGATAGAGCTACATTCAAATTTATGGTTTCATTTTAAAATAAATAAATGAGTTGCCAAGACTTTCTCAGGGGGGATTTTGGATTTCTTGTTTAGTTTTAAAATAAGCTGTTTTTTAGTGGAAAATTTGGTAAAAATTAAATTCTCACCTTATTTTTTGACATTCAAAACTCAATAAATGGGCCTTAGGGATTAGATAATAAAAAATCCCTCTGAAAAAAATCTTCCAAATATTGTTCAGTCCAAGGCTAAAAAATTTGAAGTCTTTAGGTCCGACTGACGGGAACATAGTGTCGCCGCAATGACAGAAAAATGTGTTTTGAGAAAAAGGCCCTTGAAATTGCATTGTCCCATATAAGTCTATGGGGGAACATTGAATCAATAATCTCATGTTATTGTGAAGATTAGGCATAGTTTCTGTTTCCGGGTGAAAGCTTGTTTGTTCAGAGACCAATTTGGCCCAAAACCTGAAAACTGAAAAAAAATGAGTTTTGCCTGTAGTGTCTCCCCTTAAGTATTTTCCTCCCCCTACATGTTCCAGCCATGTCCTAATGTGTAGAATGAGCTCAGACCTTTTCACCACAACTGCCTCTAAAATCCTGCACTGTCAAAACTCACTCTCAAAAAGGTGTTATTTGGGGCCGAATTGCCGTCATGCACGAGCTTAATATAGAAGCTGCAGTTACACGTATGACCTGAGGTGGCAGTGATGAGTATAAAATGGCCAACTTGCATCTAGCCCCTTTAAAGGCCTCACGCCTATACATGTCGTACCAATTCTTGCATATTCAAGACAGCTCTGATTCTTCAAAGTGCAAAGATAGCTTTATTAACTATTGTACAGATCTTGATGTGCTTGTCTTTTGTTTTGAGGTCGATCCTTTGCCCTGTTAATCAGGGATTCCCAACCGTTGGGCAGCGACCTGTCCAGCACCGGGCCAGTGACCCACCTGAGCCCGCTCACGTCCTGTCCGAACCATTGCCAAGACGCACGAGGACAACCCGAAATGGCCTCCATGCTTCAGAAACATGACCCACACGACGTCAGCACTTGACCTATAGCAACACGCGCCGCCATTTAAGAGGGGTGTGCTTTTGCTTGACAACCGCTATTTACCATGGACATTGGGCAACACGACGAAGACGGCCTCATGGTGAACCGGGCCTGTTGGTCTCTCATAAGGGGCTTCTGAACCGCTCTTTGTCTGACCCGTCACCTAGGACCAGTTTGCCATGGGAGACCCTACCAGGGGCTCGCAGCCCCCGACAACAGAGCTAGCGCTAGAAAATGTCCCGTATTTTTTAAACCAAAATTTGACATAGCCTACCTCAAATAAAATATATGCATCAAAGCTTTTGTAAGTCCTCATCTTCCCCATTGTGTAGACGCCAGGGCTGTTACTCGTAAATGGCGGGCCATTGGAGATCTGGCCATGTTGTTGGGTGGTTTTGCCATGGACCTTGAGGTGCTTGGTATGGACACGATTCCAAACCAACCACATGTAACTTTTCTTCATACCGGTGCTTGGCCTTTGGCTCTAATCTGCTGTAATATTCGTAAGACATTGATTAAAACCTTTGTGTTTTCCAATGTCCGCGGTAAATAGCGGTTGTCAAGCAAAAGCATACCCCTCATAAAAAATGGCGGCGGGCGTGTGCCGGATGCTGATGTCACCGCGAAAAGATGCATAGCCCAATTAAGCTTGTGTTTCTAAGCCTTTTCAAAGCAATTCAATTTGAGATATGACAAATATTACATTTGTTTTCTTTTTTACTTTATTCAACCTTTAATTAACCTATTTCTCAAGGGAGTCCTGGCCACGAGACAGCAAAAGACACACAGTCACAATTTCAATTACAATTTTCATACTATAATGACACACTAATCATGAAAAACAGTTGCAATTCAAAGACTCCTCTCAATCTGGACTTAAAAAGTGTTAAATGGAAAACGTTCAGTTATTTCTTGTCTTTTTGAAACATATTCCACGTAGAGGGAGCAGAGTAAACACTGTTCTGTATAGTATATATATATATATATACATATAGTATAGTCAACATTCCTCCGTGTGATTAAGTTATATAGAATGGCCGTCGTCCAAGCATGGCCTTATAAGTAAAAGTGTGCCAATGACCCAGCCTCCTGGAGTACAGAGAAGGCCGTCCCACTGGAGAATACAGTTCGTAGCGATGGGTCAAGGCCCTACAGTTAGTAATGAACCTCAGAGAAGCCTGATGAACAGTGTCAGTCTTTTGCTTTATGAAATATACATAACATTCAAATGGGACAGAGTTTTAGTTTTGTGGTGCACGATTTACCGATAAGCCTCATCACCAAAACCAACACAAGCAAAGTTTCAGACGACCCTTATTCCCAGAGCGCCTCAGAACTGGCACAACCACAACAACAAATGCACGGCGACATCTGAACACAAAGAACTGAACACGAGAGGCTAAATGGCAACCGCTTTACAATCCGAGGTTAACAGCAGGTGCAATGAATAATATAAAAAACAATGACCTTGTTATTGCCGCTGACGTCTGTGGAGCGCTCTTCCTCTTCCTGCCCCTCTTCCTTTTGTAATGAAGCATCGGAGAATCCTTACAATCCACGTGGGTGACCCGTTTCTTCTAATCTTCTTTATCCTTTGCTTTGGATGCCGTATGAAAACCTACTTTGGGAAACATTTACCACCATCTACGTCAAATAATTCTCTGTTAACAGCCCTAGATGGTTTCTGCTGTCGATTTTTAACCTCAGGGTGGTCCTGTCCCACATAGCCACAAGGATGCGAAGTCTGAAAGGTGAGTGTTCCTTTATTTTGTGTGAGCCCCAACGTGGTCAAAAGACTCCTTGCTTTGGAACACCTGGCACAGCTAATTCCAGGCCTCAGATGGGGGCAGGGCAGGTTACAGGATACACCACTGCAGCGACACCTAGAGGCTGGAGGCTGCTTTCAGAAACTGGAATCTGCACTGCCCCGACCTCCCCCCAAATAAGTGTCCGTTTGGAATTAAACTGTTCTTAAACTGTTCTGGTCTAGGTTTGCAGGATTTGGTCAGGTCTAGGTTCAGCCACACTATGTGTCCAAAAGAATGAGATCAGCTGATGACCTGAACATCCTGGTTTTTCTGTCAGTTCCACGAGACAAAACACCAGATGAGATTTTGACATGATTTGTACTAATACGTAAAGACAAAATATTTCCTTTTGCTGAACAGTTAAACGGAATGAAAGTCTATTTAAAAGTGCAAACCAATATATCATGTAAACATTGATGGGTAATTATTAAAGGCACACTAAACATTTTGGACTATTCACCTTATTCTGCCATGAATTGTGCCCGCCCATTTTCTCCTATCTGTTAACATGGGACTGGAGAAGTCCACATAAAATCAGTCACTACACGAAAACAAAGCCGTTTTTTCGGCCGCGCTGAGAAACGCTGCAGTGTTGACATGTTGGTGCAAAAGAAACACTGGCCATTTCACACAAATCAATCGACTAAACATGAGATTTGAGCGGAGAATATTTTCCCTCGTTCTCCGTTTAAATGAATGGGCTTCGCGCTCGACCGGAAGTGTCTGGACAACGGAAGTGTCTGTACACCGGAAGTGACGAGACAAAGCAAAAAGTGGCAAAAGTGGGCGGGGCGGAATAAGGCGAATACAATGCAAAACATGCTCCAAATGACCAGCTCGACACAAAAAAATATGTTTTTGCAGTGGGTAATCAAATAATTAATCTATTTAAATCTCAAATTCTGCCAACATCAAGTCAACATCTCCATGGAGACGAGCTGAAGACGTATCCACTTTCGGTAAAGTTAATGTCCTGTCTTAGGAGAGGTGAGGTGCTCACAGCAAAGGCACCTATTTGATTGTACATTTATGAGGATTTCTTCCATCCATCCATCCATTTTCTTGTTGTTGGCGCTGCCCAAATCACATAGCACCAGCCCCTTACGGCTCCTCCTGCAGGTGGTGGGTCCACAGAAGGACGGCCATGATTCAAACCGGGCCTGTTGGGTCTCTCATAAGGGGCTCCTGAACCGCTCTTTGTCTGACCCGTCACCTAGGACCTGTTTGCCATGGGAGACCCTACCAGGGGTATTCTCCGCTCAAATCTCATGTTTAGTCGATTGATTTGTGTGAAATGGCCAGTGTTTCTTTTGCACCAACATGTCAACACTGCAGCGTTTCTCAGCGCGGCCGAAAAAACGGCTTTGTTTTCGTGTAGTGACTGATTTTATGTGGACTTCTCCAGTCCCATGTTAACAGATAGGAGAAAATGGGCGGGCACAATCCATGGCAGAATAAGGTGAATAGTCCAAAATGTTTAGTGTGCCTTTAAAAATTACCCATCAATGTTTATCCTTTTAAGTACCACAATAAGTACCTAGAATTACCTCAGTAGTTACCATGTAAGTACCACCGTACGTACCACTGTAAGTACCACAAAAAGTATCTAGAATTACCACTGTAAGCACCATGCACTTACCGGCCCGTAATGTAAAGTGTTACCGTATTTGGAATAGAAAAATATTCAAATGTATAGTATTGTCCATATAAATCATTTGTGATTTGTGACTCAAACACAAATATATGGTCACAATTCAGGGATAAGACAAATGACCACTGGTGTTGTTTGCTGTTGGAGGACCGGCTCATATTCTTCTACTCGGGGCCGATAAATCTTGTGCCATGTGATCTTGCAAGATCTTGTGGTTTTCAGTGGATTTGTGGGGCTCACATTGTGAAAGAGAGGTTCAGGGGAGCACGAGACATCATTTTCAACATTTTCAACGTTTTCCTCTCTTCCTGTTCAGTGAAACTTTCCGAGCGAGGCTTGGTTCCATTAGCGCTGTGGCTCAGTCACAGGTGAATATTCCCGCGTGCGCGCACTCTAAAACATCCCAGCAAAAGCACCTTTTTACTTATTCATACATTTCTATATTTCATCTCCAACTGGAAATGGCACTTGTTTGACGAGAAATAACTTTTTATTTGCTTTTAGTTGAATTTTACTCCACCGGCGATAAATAAAACATGGAAGCATCAAAATAATGCAGCTTCATGAATTATGCAACGGCTTCCCTTGTTAGGAGTTGATGTTTTTTTTTGCTTTTTCAGATCGGATTTAAAAAAAAATATATATATAGTGCTTTGGCATGTGAGGGCCGCAGCCTTCCAGATGTAAATACTCCCTAATAGAACAGTGTGTTATTTGTGAAGTCAGATTCTATTGAAGACTTCACCATCATCCATTCTTTATGAAATGGACTGTGAAATAGTCTACTCTGTGATGTATGCAATGGTTTTCTTGCTTTCACTACACTTTTATTTAGAAGCAAATCACAACTCAACTCACATCTCCATCTCGAAGAATCTTTGAGCTTTAGCTTTGCACCTTTTTGGAAAGTAATTCTGATGCTTTTATAAATAATTGCCCCAAATCTGTACTGCCTAATTTTGCCGACATTTAGAGAAAAGTTGTTTCAAGACAAACGTTTTTCTTCAAGGGCTAAACTTGTCTGTGTCTTGCATGTGTTTGCTGTAGTGGGAGCGGGATGTTTCCAGTCCTGTTTCCATGGAGATGTTGACTTAAAACAGCCAAATAGGAGATTTGAATAGGTTAGGTCCTCATCCAGATGTTATATGCCATTCTGTCCTGATGAGTCTCTTTCTACAAAAACTCCCAGGCCGAGACTCATTCACTCACTCATGTTGCAAAGATAAATGCTCTTATGTCGCTCAGAAAGAGCCGGTCTGATGGATCAGGCACAGTCTGATCTTTGTCTACATACGTCTGTTGTTTTACTGTGTCTTGTGTGGACGCCTGCAGCATACACATTTCCTTAGAGACAATAATAAAGTGGAACCTTGAGACTCAGGATCTACATATGGCCGCTGAACCATTTTCAGTGGGTTGTGATCCTTTTCTGTGGATCTGCTGAAAAAAGACAAAGAAATAAGTGGGATGAGCTCTTTTGACTCACGATTTCATCTTTACAGAATCAGAATTGGTTGTATTGCCATTGTCAGAGAAAAACAACTTGAAACATACAACATGAAACTTTGCAATCACCCTCTCAGGAGCACGGACAACACACTGCAGTCGATGCTTGTCCCGGTCTGTAGCGCCGAGGTACCACACGGTGATGGAGGAGGACTCGATGATGGCCATGTAGAACTGCACCAGCATCTTGGTCAGCAGCTTAAGTTTCCTCAGCTGCCACAGGAAGAACATCCTCTGCTGGGCCTTCTTGATGAGGGAGATGATGGTTGGCTCCTATTTGAGGTCCTGGGTGATGGTGGTGCCCAAAAAACGGGCACTACCATCAGTCCACAATGGAGATAGGTTTATTAAATGCCTAAATCAGCATGAAGGTTTCCTCTGGGTACTCCGGTTTCCCCTACCACTAAAAACATGTACAATAGGCCAGGATGAATGAGAGTGTGTTTGAGAGTGTGCATGGGGTCGAAAGAGTCGTAGTAGGCCCAGGCTACAATCTGGTGTGGCATGTTTACATGCATGAGATCCAATCCCTTCGTCAGACCTTGGAAGCTCAGCAGGAAAGGGCCTGGTCGGTACTTAGATGGCAGACCGTTCGGTAACACCAGGAAGCCTGTGTGAATGTGGTGTGTGAGTGAGTGGTTGGTGGTGGTCGGAGGGGCCGATGGCATTTTGTTTTGTTTTTTATTATAAAACCAGACTCTCTAATGGGGTGTCCTCAATCCCAGAACCAAACTGTTTAAATGCACACACGATACAAAGCGATTGATCTGCATCAACAGGCAGTACCATGTCAACAATGTTGTCGTTGAAAATTGACTTGAAAGAGATATTTAGGCATTTAGCCTCTTCCCATAACGGTTGTGCCTGTAGAGGAGAGGAGGAGAGAGGAGGAGGAGAGAGGAGGAGTGAGGAGGAGAGAGGAGGAGTGAGGAGGAGTGAGGAGGAGTGAGGAGGAGAGAGGAGGAGTGAGGAGGAGAGAGGAGGAGAGAGGAGGAGAGAGGAGGAGTGAGGAGGAGTGAGGAGGAGTGAGGAGGAGAGAGGAGGAGTGAGGAGGAGAGAGGAGGAGAGAGGAGGAGTGAGGAGGAGTGAGGAGGAGAGAGGAGGAGTGAGGAGGAGTGAGGAGGAGTGAGGAGGAGAGAGGAGGAGTGAGGAGGAGAGAGGAGGAGTGAGGAGGAGAGAGGAGGAGAGAGGAGGAGTGAGGAGGAGGAGAGAGGAGTGAGGAGGAGTGAGGAGGAGAGAGGAGGAGTGAGGAGGAGGAGAGAGGAGTGAGGAGGAGTGAGGTGGAGAGAGGAGGAGAGAGGAGTGAGGAGGAGTGAGGAGGAGAGAGGAGGAGTGAGGAGGAGAGAGGAGGAGAGAGGAGGAGTGAGGAGGAGGAGAGAGGAGTGAGGAGGAGGAGAGAGGAGGAGGAGAGAGGAGGAGGAGAGAGGAGCAGAGAGGATAAAAAAATAAGTGATTTAGATCAAAACTAGCTTCTGTTTAGCTTAGATTTCTCAGGAACCGAGGCACATAGAATGAAACTGTTTTCACCTACAGAGAGCTTAGAGTCGCACCTTTCAAACGAGCCATGGCACGCGTCCATAGCTCTAACACAGAATACGCAGTGGTGCTACAAATATCATGAAAAATGGATTGTCTGGATTGTTGGCACACTACAGCTAAATCCCAAAACAGCACAACACTCAATGTGTTAACATGCACTGTCCCAAACAAATAAACCAATCAATAAAGTAAAACAAAGCACCTTAACATATAAAAGCATTTCATGTGTTGAATAAATGTTCTCATTTTGTTTGTGATGGACTTATTACTGACCGGTCATTAGTTTCAAGGCTTGCTTGGTGGGTCAGGTGACAGTCTGGAGTATTTTGAGCACAGCCTCAGGTGTGTGGCTTGGGCTTGGGCGACGCAAAGCTCATAAATCTGCTTTGTGCCATGCGGCCCATTTGTGAACGGACTGTCTAATACCCTCTTACTGCATGTTTTTGTATGCTATTTTTTGTGTTTTCGCTGTAATCCTCGTCAATGGAGGTTTAACAGACTTTAAGGTACGTACACCTCGTACATTCACCGTGACTAATACCCCCCCAAACCAATTAAATGCCTGGGTAGTCTTTATCTTGTTCTGGTCCCCGCCATGTTTCGCATCAACAGCCTGTTTTGGGACGAAAAAAGAAAATGCTGTGACACTAATCCCGTCGACTGAGTTTTGTGTCGACGATGCTCCATAAATATGTAACATGTCTCGTCAGTCACATTTACCTTCTCCGGTTCCGCTGGAAATCCACTTTTCTTGTTTTGGAATTCATTTTCACGAAAGCAGGAAAACATTGGTTGGTTTTTTTTTGCGGAGGGGGATTTTTGGTTGTTATTTGGGAAGCAACCGAGCTGGGCGCTTCAAGCCAAGACAGAAAACGGATCATTTTGAGTCAACTACACGGCGTCGGAGTGAGAAGCACAGCCAGAGTGGGGAGAAAGTTGGGAGAAAAATACTTCTCATGAGGCGGAACATGTTTTCGCATGAGATCGCAGATTTCCTGGAATGGTGTTTGTTTTGTTCATGCGTGTTTGAGCAGTCCTGCATAATCAATGTCTTCCTCGAAGGGTTTAAAACATGACGTCCCACCTGCTGATGTCATGAGGTGGTGATGCTGTGTTTATTTGGACGACATCCCTTGTGGTTTTCACCTCTTAAACCTCCTGAACCGAGCGCATTTTCTCCAGTTCAGCTATAACCAAATCGGAAAGCTTCTCGACGGGAGCTTGCGGCCTCTAGGCCTCATTTGAAAGCTAAGACCTCCTGATGTTTTTCTGTCATGTTTGTGTCACTTTTTAGTTGACTTTTTTATTGTGTTATTGTTGCTTTTCTGGCACATTTTAGTTGCTCTTTTGTTGCTTCATTGACACTCTTTTGTTGTATTTTCATCTTCGTTTTTGTCGCTTTGGGTAGATTTGGGTAATGCCAATTTGGAAAAAAATTGCTCAGTTCAGGTGGGGGTTAAGAGGTTAAAGGGCCTGACATGCAACCTATATATCCATCCATCCATTCATTTTCTTCCGCTTTATCCGGGGCCAGGTCACGGAGGCAGCAGTCAAAGCAGAGATGCCCAGACTTCCCGATCCACACACACCTCCTCCAGCTGTTCTGGGGGGACCCCGAGGCGACACCAGGCCAGCTCGGAGACATAGTCTCACCAGCGTGTCCTGGGTCTTCCACGAGGCCTTGTCCCACTAGGACATGCCTGAAGCACCTCCCGAGGGAGGCGACCTATATATAGGGTATATAAGTGTCTTTAAAAATGCATAAAAGGATAGATTAATTCACAACGGATAAAAACAGCTCATTACAAAAAATGTTTTACTACGCTGTCCATCAAAATGAAGGAGAGAAATAATCCCTAGCGAAACAACTGCAAACAGGAGTGTTTTAAGTGTTTTTTGTGTCTGCTGATCACCAATGCAATTTAGCGTGGGGGATGAGCGAGTGAAGCGCCACAGTGAGAAAAAAAGAGACAGAGTGGCTGTTTTAGAAGTGAGAGAAAAACAGATCTGGAGTTCTTTCTTGCCTCTTCACTGCCGCTCTCGTCTCTGTCCTCGAAGCTTAAAGTGATCCTTGTATCAAACACAGTCAGGCCAAACGGTCTGTATTAGATGCAGAAATGACCCGCACTGCGACCGCAGCCATATCGCCATATGGGACCATGGGATTGGGGTGGAGCGTCACTGTCAGAGAGCAAAGTCTATCAAAGAAAAAAACACTCAAATGTTATTGTTTAAGTACGTTTATTGACAAAAGACACATAAAAAAAAAACACACACAACTCATCTTTGGTTACATTTTTTGTCCACTTTCAAGAAAGAAATCAACTCTTCATGCCTAGAGTGTAATAAGGCGGCTTCTGATTTTACTTTGGCTGCCATGGCTACTGGTGAGTGATCAGAAAGGCACAGTTTGGTGTTACGTAATCTAATGGTGCATTCTATTTGCACTCAAAAGTCAGGATTTCCGACCTCCGAGTGGTAGGTTTAAACTGGAACGTGCCCCTAAAGTCGGATTTTGTACGATCCTCACAAGCGACGCATTGTGTTGGTGGTAAATAAAAAGGTTTAAGTTACACTCTGCTGCCCCCTGCTGTCTGTCACTCAGCTCCTGCGCCGGAGGTGAGCCTCTGTGGTTAGAAAACACACTGTTTGCTTTGCGATGCTAATGTTGCTAACGTCCACCGCGGGCTAGTGACAACAAGAGCTAACTGCGCTCTTAGATTGAGTCGTAACATTATTTAGAAGATTATAAATACAACAACACTGTTCAGGCTTTGAAAAGTCCCTCATTAGTGTAATATTTTGTAGCTGAAATAGTTCCGACCTCCGAGGACAAAAATATGATGTTTTTAAATTTTCATGTATCAATAGTTATTTATCCAGTGAATCATGTAAACAATTTAAAAGGTTAAGAAAATATCTTTACGTAATGATTGTATAAGCTCGCAATCGTACACGGGTTTTCTAATGGAGACAAAAGCTCTTTATCATTTCAATCGGTACTGCCATCTCCGGAGGCTGCGTCGGCAACTAGCCCCTCTTCTATCTAATGGTGCGTTCCAGGCAACTGGTAACTGGTGTTTTCCCCACTTGAAAATGACCACTTATGACCTCAGAGCGTTCCAGGTGATTAAATTCGTATGTTACAAAACGGCTTATGCTACAACAGTTAGCTCTTACGACGCTAACGTTTTATGAACGTTTCTCCAAACCAGATATAATTAAAAACATACAACATAATGTTGAAAACTGATGCAGAGGTTCTGTTACAGTTTTAACATTAGCTGCTCCTCCACTGGGGGCCACCATTACTGTCTTCATCCCGTATACAAACTCGTAGCAGTCTTGAGGTTTCCGAGTTTATAAGGCATTTTTCCAAGTGGGAGGTGGGAAATTTACCAGTTACCGGTTGCCTGGAACGCACCATAAAACCTGCATCTGTTTGCAAAAATCGCCGCCTTCTCTTTCACATCTCTTGCGGATTAGAAACTGTGTCTACGACCTTCACATTAGTTTATCTTTGATGTCTGTGTAGTGGTTTTAACCAACTCCCACAAGGAAAAGAGAATATGCCCATAATCGTTAAGTACATCAGTGAAAAAACCCTGTCTGTTTATGTGTCTTAGGACCAATGTTGCTAGCATCATTTTCATTCCAAGCACGCCCCCTAATGGCCAGACACTCCAAACTAAAGTACACCCGTTTATCATTTGCAACGTCGACTTTTCCAAATTTGCCGCAGTGTGACACGAGCTGAGGTTTACCTTCAGCTTCCTTTCACTCGTACAAAGTTGCGTTTGTTGTTTATTTCCTCACTTTGACTTGAAGGGCTAGCCCGTTAGCTAGGCCTGGGGGTATATGAAGGACGCCTTCCCCCAGTAGCTACAAGACATTTAATTTAACAAGTGCATGGACTTCAAAAGGCAAAACAACAACTCAGTTCTCCTGTGGTTGATCCGTGGCAATTAGAACTAGAATACTTGTCACCTGCTCTCCGCCAAGAGTGAGCTCGTGGGCTCCAGTTAATTCCATGTTTCTGAGCGGAGGGAAGTTCTCAAAAACAAGAACGCGGCTGAAATCTGTCCATTTCTTAATCGCTTGCGCCAACGCCTTCCAATTTCAGCTGCAAATCGACTGTTTGCAAGAGTACATTTTGAATCAAGCTTCTTCAAAGCAACACCACAAAGGTTTTAGGTTTAGTCCCTCTAGAGCAGGGGTCTCAAACTCATTTGGCACGGGGGCCAAAGATGAACACCCAGTGTTGATCGGGGGCCGCAACTGACTTAGCCTTTTTTGTTAGGCCAATTATGATTTAGCAACTTTTTATTGTTTTCTATAATATACCTTAAAATAGACTGTACATTAACTATCTGCACATTTTTTAAGCTTTTTTTTAAGCATTTTAGTTCAGGGCATCAAAGAATGATCTTTCAAGAGTCCGGTTTAGTTTCTGTCTGTTGGCCTATTTAGAATAAAGTGCAACATGTACAAATGTCATTTTAATGTAGTGTAGCAAGGCCCTACCAGGGACTGGAGTTGAAAATTAGCAAAAGCTACTTGGGTTGTACTGTGTTCATTTACAATTACCCTGTGAAATAAATAAAATGAATGTGTTAATGCCATTCTACAGACTCCATTGAGCTGATCCCAGCTAATTACGATGTGTTCACTTTGCAATGTCTTAAAGGTAAAGATGGTAAAGGTGCTTATTGTCATGCTGCTCATGGGAAATGTAGCTCTGACATGTTCAATGTAATTTACCGGTGGGCCGCATATAATATAAATAAGAAATCATCTCGTGGGCCACAAAAAAATACCTGGCGGGCCGCATTTGGCCCCCAGGCCGCATGTCTGAGACGCCTGCTCTAGAGGCCACAAAATCAGTACAAATAACAAATTATGTAGCATATAGGGAATAATAATAACACAAGCACAGGTGAGTGTCCATAATGTGACTCAATAGCGGGAAAGACAGACTCTAAATCCAAACAGTGCGGTATTTGAATTAACTAACATTCATCATTTATTTGGATCAAACCTTGTGCGGTGTTGCTTGAAAAAGTGCTTTGAGTGGCTGTATCAACTGAGAGCATTTCCCATGTTTTTTTCCGTTCTCTCCAGTGCAGGGCTTTCTGACAGTCTGCACGCGCTCAGACAAAGTACTCCTTGTGGCGCTGGTCCACGGCGTCTTTGATGGCCGGGTCGCCCCTCAGCGCGGCGTCGGCCGTGTCGGCAAACTCCGTGCCCTTGGCCTCGTTGGTCTGGTACGAGCCCTTGTGCCGGAACATGTAGCGCACCACGACTAGCGCCACCACCAGGAGGACGAGGACCACGGTGGCGATGACGGCTGTGAGAGAGAGAGAGAGAGTGAACAAATGACAGGGCTCTGGAGCGTGGCAGCACAGATGGACGAACAAGCCGAGAGACGCGGGGCTTCCATCATCGAGACGCATGGTAATGACCGAGCACATCGTTCACCGTGGCACGCGACTGTCAGGGAGATTTAGAGGGGGGCGCGGTCTGCAAAACACCTGCTGCCTGGAAGGACAAGCATGCAGACGCTGTCACAGAGCGCTAATGTGTGTCCGAAACGGCTTGATCTCAACACCGGGAATACTGAGGATGGTTACACTAAACCACCGTAATGCTCTTTAGCCTCATTTATATGGGCTGTACATGATTGTTTTCCATAGTAGGGTGGAATCCAGTTTGCCTCTTGTGTAGTATATTGTACACTGAGAGACAATTGTACACAGTCTTACTTTTAGTGACTACGAACTAGTGTTGTCACGATACTAAAATTCTTCGATACTGAAAAAAACAAACTCGATGATAAAAGATCACCTTTTTGTTTACATTTTTTGAGGTAGAACACAAATAATACCTTTTTAACAGTTCAAATTGACAATTATCTTTCGGTAGAACGCAAACAAATAACAATACCTTTTTAACCCTGCAAAATAAAGAACTGTAAACAGTTCTGTTCAATAACAATTCTTTTCACAATATCACACTTTACACATTTCTTGAAATATATTATATTATTGACCACAACTCCAAACTTACCAAAATGACAAATATAAAATACACTTAAGGACATATTAAAAGTGCATAAAAGTTAAATGTAAACCTAGAAAGTGTTTTGATTTGCCTTCACAGTCATGTCATCAGCCTTTCGCATGAACATTTGAACAGTTTTAAATGTGAAACTACACAGATAAAAAAAAAGGGCGATACTTCTAAACATGCAGATGTTCAGCGCTGTATTTTCTCATGTGGCCATTTAAGCCTCTTTGGCCTGAATTTGCTTTGCATTGTGCAGATTGTTTGCAGTAAAGACCAGCATATCAATGTGCTCCTCTGTTAGCCTTGCCCTCCTTGGGGTGCATAGTGCTGATGCACTGAAAACGCGCTCTGAGGCACAGCTGTAGACAGCTATACAGAGGTACTTTCCACCATTTGAATGGGTCTTGTTCTGCATCTACTCCTGACATGGTTGGGTACAAAGTCGGCTCATTTTATACTTATACTCAGGATTGTTGCAGGCTGCAGGTGTAGCTTCACCTTCTTGAAGTGGGTGTTCCTTCCTCTCACTGAATGTCCAACAGCAACCCCTTTAAAGCACTTCTTTTTTTTCTTCTTTTTTTTTGCGAGCTGGCTTGAACTAGGCATACAGTATATTGGATACTTGGGAGGTTTCTTGTATTATCAAGGAGGTGCTGCTTTACCTCATCTTTAAGTGTAAAAAAAGCTTTGCAGTAGCTGGATTAAACAGAAACTTTAGATCACCACCCTGGTATCGATCTTTGGCTATCAGATCCTTCATCTGCCTTTTCTGCCTTCAACAGTTAAAACTGAAAGTCTTCTAGCACAGAGGGAGCACAGAGGTCAGCGGTATGCTTTTTACCACTGAAAGTGAATGAGCTTAATGGGCCTAGCATTTATTTTACTGTCTCTAAAGTTGCCTCTGCACAAACAGCTTGTTGCTGCTCCAAGAATCAAAGAAAGAATATGTTATTATTGTTATTATGATGCCTACCATTAGGTTAAGGTCCAGCTTCCAGGTGTCCTGTATGATCTCCTCAGATGCCTCCCTCTGAGTGAAGTCCAACGCAGTCCAAACAGCAGCTCATCATGTCCCAGGATTCAGTGAACAATTACAAAGTGACAGCCATAAAGGACTTTTATGCTCTACTGGTCCACAGGCGCGTGGTGCATGAGCAGAATGGTTTCCTCTCAAACTGGCTCAATGTGACCTCTATGACACTGTTGGGCAGGGATTTCACTCTACATGAAGTGATTTTGAGATGGGAGGCTATACTTAAGCTTGAGGCTCATGACAAGCTGTTGGAAGCCAGGCTTTTCAATTGAGTAGATTGGTATTTGATCCATACAAATGCATTCTGCAACAAGCCGGATCAGTTGTTGTGGCTCTGCTGAATTTGGTTCATATCTTCTTCTTTCTGATGATCAAATAAATCAGGTAGTGTAGGCTGGAATGGTTTCTTTTTGCTTTTAGATGGCTGGCACACGGACAAAGATCTAACATTTAGAACCAAATCATGTCACGTTAAGCTCAGTTTGTCGTGCTGCTCGATTTGGTGGCTGTCTCCTTGTAGCCTCACCTCTACCGACTCGTTGGCCATGTATCCGAAGTATTTCCAGACAGCACTTTTTCACCTGAAGCATTGTCAAATGAAACGGGCTGTGAAGCACACCCAGGACTCTCTGTTGCCATCGTACTAGTGTGAAGTTTTGCTGGTCTGGTCGGCCCGTTGGAGATCCCTGTTTGAGGCTCCTTCTTCTTCTATTAACTTCCGGCACGCTGCGAAACCCAGCGGCGCCGGCTCTGGAGAAGGCGTGAGAAGGCAAAGTATCGATACCACAGCAAATTAATATTTCTTCTTGATACCAGCTTTAGTGTCTATTTTTTTTTTTCAACAGGCAACATGGAAGTGGCGCTTATAGCAGCTCTTTGGAGGTTGCGAATAACCTCATCTCTGTGAAGAATTGGAATGCGGAAAATTAGGGATAAGGTCGGACCGCAACTAATAATTTAAATCTAACTAACCTCCTCTGTCACAATTTGCCAATTAAAAAAGATGTACAGTGGGGAAAAAAAGTATTTGGCCAAAATCCAATACAATGTCTATGTGAAACTGACCAAATACTTTTTTCCCCCACTGTATATGAGTCTTTAAGTATTGGTTAAACACCACAATGACTAAGCTATATAAGTAGTAATACTTAAAATTAGAGCTTGCTCATCTATGGCGAATGGCTCCTGATTTATCATGAGAAACGAGTATATTGTAAGTCGTGCAAATCTGCCAAGAACATTTTTATTTTTATTTAACCTTTATTTAACCAGGAAAGGAAAGAAACCCATTGAGATTAAAAAGCTCTTTTTCAAGGGAGTCCTGGCCAAGAGGCAGCAAACAATACAGAATTAGAATTACAATACACGCCATACACATTATGAAAAACAGTTACAATGTAAAGAGGTCGACTCAAATGCTCTCAGTCTGGACTTAAAAGCGTTCAATGAAATAAGCTCTGTTGCTTTCCAGTCTTTTTGCAACTCTGAGCAGGTCTCCACAGTCTAAAGTAGATTAAAAAAATTCCAGTGACAAGGTGCTTTTTTGTCGCAAAAGAAAAAGAAAATTAACTTGGAAAGAAAAAGCCCAGTTTGAGTTTTAGTTTTTTCATAAGATTGTCTATGTGGGGGTTGAAAGTCGGGGAGTCTCCAAGCAAAATACCGAGGTACTTGTAAGTGTGAACCACCTCTATGACGTTTCCCTCAAGAGTGGACACTAAGGGGATTGTTTGTGGAACCTTCTTAGTGTTTGAAGACAACATTAGTTTGGTCTTCTCAGCATTGAGGACCAGGTTTAGCTGCAGAAGTGTGTGCTGGACCACGTCAAACGCTTTCTGCAGATATCCTACAGCTTTAAAGGGGTTCAATCCAAAACAGTAAGTTATTGCGTCATCGGCTTCAAAATGCATATTCGCGTCAGACACATTTTGTCCTAATTCATGAATAAACATGATGAACCTAATATTGAACCATGTGGCACCCCATTGTGGACATTCAAAAATTCACAACACAGACCATCACATTTAAAGAGGGGGTATTATGCTTTTTTCAATCACATTGCACCAGTCTATAGCGCACTACAATGATGACCAAACCTTCTGTTGGTCTGTAAATGCAGTAAATTAGAATAACTGCCTTGTATAAAATTGCTCTCTCAAAATGGCTGTAGCGAATGTCTTGAAATAGGCCTCTGTCTCTTTAAGAACCTCTGACTCTTTCAGACACGCTCCCTCCACACGCTGTCTGTGGCATCAGTGGGGAGGGGGTTCTGCTGAGGAGCAGTGGTTGGTTACTCGGCTGGTGACGAAAGCTCGGAGGCGTCTCCAGGAGGTGGGGGCGTTCCTAGGAGGACTCAGGCAAACCTATCCCTAAAATGGCCGCCATCAGAGTTTTTACAGATTACTCAAAAATACGTGAATGTGCCAAGGCAGCACTTCAGGCATGTTTTTAATGAGGGAATGACATAATAACATGATGTAAAGCTTGAAAAAGTCGATTTTGCATAATACCCCCCCTTTAATACACTGGGTCCCGTCAAAAGGAGTTTGCACTGCAGCTTTATAGCTTTTATGAGAGACGCAAATCCCAACTGCCCTTCCTTTTTCACCACTAGAGCAAGTAAATCAGGCCCCGATGCCACAAGGTTGCTGTCATTCCCACTGCTGCCTACAGAGGGAGCTTCATGAAAACCTCTCACATGCCCTAAGCCTTGTGTTTTTCCTCTCTAATCCTTACTGTACATACACATTATGTGGTAACATGTAATATATCAGTGCTGGTGTATCCAAATGAATGTTTTAAAGTCACAATTACACAGTTACACTTATGTCCCCTCTAAGATGTAATATTTCAAACACAAATTCCATTGTGTTTATTTGCTGTATATTTTTCACTTTCTGCCTCCTGCGCTTCTTTGAATTGTTGCTTCTTATAACCATTTATCCAAGGTAATGCCTTACCCTTATATATATCGTATATTCACTCGGCACATCCAGAACTACTTGACTGAACCTTTATGTGGAAATAAACATCATCTGGAGCCAGAGGCTTTTAACAAACTGACTCTTTATGCGCTCACAGCCCATTGAAGCGTTTAGCCTTCACATAGGATAAAATATAGACACAACTGAAATGCAACGAGTTTGCTGTTGATGAATACAGCTGTTATTGCTATAGGAGCTGCATTGAAAGCCAAATAAAAGATGGTTGGATACCGAGCGGCGGCGGAAGCGTGCTAAAAGCGTCTGTTCTGGGACATTTGGCAGATGCAGATGCTTGCCTTCTGCCCTCGGCTTTTGTTTCATCCAGACGAAATGAGGCGCAGAGAGGCGGAGAGGAAGAAATCTGGCCAAGAATCTGAATAAAAGAGAGATCGAAGTTGGATATGCGTGCTCACCTCCCACCACGGCTTCCAGGTATCCATCATCCATGTTGTAGCCCGCTGCGGAGGAACAAACAGAGTGCGTTAGACAAACCGGGATGGGATCATATCAGTGATGTACGCATGTAAATGCAGGTGACATGGGAGAATTGTCAAAATGTGTTCAGTTCATATTTGTAGAAGAACTGACTG
This sequence comes from Gobius niger, assembly GCF_951799975.1. NCBI lineage: Eukaryota > Metazoa > Chordata > Actinopteri > Gobiiformes > Gobiidae > Gobius > Gobius niger. The sequence goes on along the minus strand of NC_136860.1, from coordinate 11,175,692 downwards.
TTGGCACTGCACTGTCGGGGGTGCTGTTTGCTCACGTTAGACACAAGATTTCAGCGTTTTCTTGTTTCAGAGTGCTGGCAACAATTCAATTCACATTAGGCCAGCATTAGCTAACCTTAGTTTACATGCTTTTGCCAAGTAACCTCACCTATTTGATAACGGGGGTATATTTCTTATTCTATTATGGAAATTGTATTTCAGGTCTTTAATGAAACTCATGGATGGTATTGTGTCTCGGGGCTCTTTGAATCACTGACATCAATCTCAGACAGCTCTGATGAGTAGTTTTCAGGTTAAGCCCATTTAAGGGGAAAACTACTGAAAAAGGAAGTTCCACATTATCAAGCAGACCATAATTTTCAAGCAATATGGGTAAGAAAAAGGATCTTTCTGCTGATGAAAAGCGTGAAATAGTCAAATGTTTTGGACTAGGTATGAAAACCTTTGATATTTCATGAAAGATTAAGCGTAATCATCGTACTGTTAAGAGATTTTTGGCTGATTCAGAGCACACTCAGTTTTGTGCAGATAAAAGGCACAATATGGACGGTTTATGCCAGACAAATACATCAGATGAATAAAACAGCTGCTAAGAAAGCAGCAAACAGGTATTTGAAGCTGCTGGTGCCTCTGGAGTCTCCCGAACATCAAGGTGTAGGACCCTCCAGAGGCTGCAGTTGTGCATAAACCGAAACAGCTGCAGTGGCTCAGGAATAAATGAAGACTCAACAGTCTTGTTCAGTAATGAGGCCGTGTAACCCTGGATGGTCAGACAGATGGTGTAGTGGATAGTTGGTGAATGGCCACCATGTCACAACAAGGCTGTGACGTCAGTAAGGAGGGGGCGGAGTCATGTTTTGGGCCAGAATCATGGGTAGAGAGCTCGGCCCCTTTAGGATCCCTGAAGTTGTGAAATGATCTTTGAAAAATATGTGGAGTTTGACCACTTTCTACTATGGTACAAAAAGAGCCGTGCTTTACCAGCATCACTTATTGACAACCTGCACTAGGACTGTAACTTTACACCCCAAAATTCTACTTATATAATCTGTTCTAATTTTTATCCTATTTTTATTTATTATTATTTCCTCATTGTTATAACTCCGCCCCTAAGATTTTTGCTTTACTTATTGTACCTAACATACCTCGTTTTTCTACAATTTAACTGTTTGCACATTTCCTGTCTGTTTTTGCACACTCTACGTGATCTTATTGAATGCCGAATGTAACAAATGAATTTCTACGTTGTGAGATCAATAAAGGATTATCTTATTTTATCTTAACAAAATCATCTTCATGCATGACAACGCACCATGTCATGCTGTAAAGAATGCCTCTGCATCACTGGCTGCTATGGGCATAAAAGGAGAGAAACTCATGATGTGGACCCCATCCTCCCCCGACTTCAACCCTATTGAGAACCTTTCGAGCCTCAAGAAAAACATCTATGAGGGTGGGAGGCAGTTTTCATCCAAACAACAGCTCTGGGAGGCTATTCTGACATCCTGCAAAGAAATCCAAGCAGAAACGGTCTAAAAACTCACAAGTTTAATGGATTTATGAATTTTGAAGCTGCTATCACACAAGGGCTCCTATGTTAAAATATGACTCGACCTGTTAAGATGTTTTTGATTGAAATAGCTTTTGATTTCAGTAAATATGACCTCCTAATGCTACCTAATTACCACTTTCAGTTAATTACAAGCTTTAAAATGTGTTGAAACGATGAGTTGCATAATAACTTGGAACGGTAGATTTTGGGTTTTTTACTCTATTTATTTTTGAATAAAATACTGTTATCGCTGGGAGTTTTTTTTCAGTCTCATTCATATTATTCTCTAACAGCTAAAGACTTGAAAATTATGCTGACTGTCATTTGCATAATAATTAGGAACGCGGTGTAAAGCTGCACAGATGTTTCCTGAGCAATAAAGACAGGCCATGGGTATCATCATGCTAGTTTTGGCTAATTTACTGTTACTGTCTCCCTACACAACACTGCACTGAAGACGCCAGCCCGCACTGCGAGACATGTCAGACGGCGTAATCCATGAAGCCCCACCTCTGTGGTTTGAGATCCAGAACCCCATTCAAACTCACTTCCTTATGCAGATTACCATGTTTGCCTGTGTTATAAGATTATCTTTAATTTTCGCACTGGAGCACCAACGGAAGAAGGCCACCCTCTCAACTACACGCAACCACACATACCAACAAACACAAATACAGAACCAAGACACAGTATTCTAATTTATACTACACAAAATATAGAGGTTTCTTGAAGTCACTGTAAAAGCCTGAATACTTTTTTTTTTTATTTCAACTTAAAACCATACATAACAGGACAGGACAATTGACATCGACAAAGCATAAAAACAAAACAAACAAAAACACACACAGACAGACAGACACACACACACACACACACACACACACACACACATGCAGACACACCACATTCTATGAAATGTACATGGTCTTTTAACTTAATCAAGGGAATATAGAGGCAAATGTTTAAAAATAAATAAAAATAAACAATACAAACTAAAATTATGAATAAATACATATTACAGGGAGGGAAACAATAAATAAAACAAAATGAAAATTAAAAAAAGAAAACTACATTTTGAAATATATTAAACCGGGGAAAGGGGGAAAATTATAACTACCGGTAACTAAGTAGTAGTTGCAGTACAAACAGACAAAACAGAAAAATCATCAGATGTATTTCTAATGGAATGCTTTGCATTTTATACAGATAAAAAATAAAAACAACAAAATCACATATCTCTCCTAGATATCCACTCCATCAATCTGGACCACCGTTTTTCATGAAAGCTTTTTTCTTTTGCGGATATTACTGTACATCCCGCAACTTTGTAATAATACAAAGGCTTCCTTAATATATTTAAAGGAATAGGCCACCGTTTTTACATACTAAGATATGTTCTTAGCTCACTTTAGTCGAGTTAATATATCCCCGTCTGGTCTTTGTCCGCGCGCTCTGCCAGGCAAACGGAGCACATACGCAGCCTCTCCCACATGTCACATAGCTCCGAAAAAGCTCACGATAGAAGCTACCAAGCTCTTCCACGTGTTCCCTATTTAAATAAAGTTACGTGAAGTGTTTTCATGCGAAGTATATTTACCCAGAAATGTAGCATGTCGATTTTATAAGCAAATAAAAAGGGGGACTATATTGTGAGGCGTAATGATACGAGGAGTAAAACGTCCGCGCAGTAACTCCTAAAGGTTATTGACGGAAGTGAGCGGGGGAAGTCTTTAGGAGTTACTACGCGGACGCTGTGCTCCTCGTATCATTACGCCTCACAATATAGTACCCCTTTTTATTTGCTTATAAAATCGACATGCTACATTTCTGGGTAAATATACTTCGCATGAAAACACTTCACGTAACTTTATTTAAATAGGGAACACGTGGAAGAGCTTGGTAGCTTCTATCGTGAGCTTTTTCGGAGCTATGTGACATGTGGGAGAGGCTGCGTATGTGCTCCGTTTGCGTGACAGAGCGCGCGGACAAAGACCAGATGGGGATATATTAACTCGACTAAAGTGAGGTAAGAACATATCTTAGTATGTAAAAACGGTGGCCTATTCCTTTAAGGAAGCCTTGTTTTTTACTTTGAAAATAAATGTCTTACCTAAAAGAATAATTAGGTTAATAAATGTTTACATTTTGATTCTCCAAGAAATCCCAACACCACTGATGGCAGATCTAATTGACATCCTACATTCATGTCCCTGAACATTTGCTGTACTGCTTCCCAAAAAGCTGCCACCACATGGCAATACCAAAATAGATGATCAATAGATTCTGGTTCACTTAAACAAAAACGGCACTTGTCTGATTCAGCAAGGCCCCAGATTTTAAGCACTTTGTTTGTAGGTAAAAAATGATATATAATTTTAATTTGAAAAAATCTGCTGCCTGAATGCTTTGCGGCACAGGCACTCGCACCTCATCTGCCGCATGTCATCCATTATAAGAAGCTTCAGTCTTCTCCAACCCCTCCCTCCGAGTCTGTTATTTTGTTAAATGTTTGATCGGAGTTTGCCGCGGCCTGCTGTGCTCTGCCAGATCTCTGTCATCAACACGCTCCTTACACACACTCATTAAAGAATCCTGAATTATTGCTCAGGAAACGCCCGCCGCCTTCACTCAAACTTACACGCAAGCAACAAGCTCTCACAAACTGGAAACTGCTGGGTGGCATTCATTTATTAAATACGAATGCCTTTTTCTATCTCGGCTGTACGAAAATGAACATGGCGGCGCCGTACGTTAGTTACACAAACACCTGACCAGTCTATTTGACATTTCCTTGCTTTGTCCACTATTGCTCGTCGGCTGTCTGTTATCCAGCTCCTGCGCAGCGCTTGAGCTTCTGCAGTCATAAAATGCACCATTTGCTTTGTGATGCTAATGATGCTGACGTCCACTAATGACAAGCTCGTGACAATAAAGGCTAATGACAAGAGGAAATTGTGCTCTCTTATTGACACTACTTATTACAAGTTCAAACAATCACACTGAGGGGATAAAATGAGTTGATAAGGACCATATTTTATCTGACTCTACCAGCGTCATTGCTTAAACTGTTTGTGTTCGTCTCAGTAACTCTCGTGAAATGGCTTTTCCGGCGATTTGTTCCAATAACATTCAAAAGACTGAATCATCAGTACTTAAAAGCTATGGCAACAATCCTCATTTACTCACTTTGGAAGGAAAACATTTCCCCCAGTTTGGATAATGCTAATGAAAGGTCGCTGAACTGGGTATAATGACTGGGCAACTCGGGTCAAATTCAGTTTCCCCGACTTCTGCCCCTGACTGCGGTGTGTTCATCTATTGTTTAATGTGAGCTTTTTGGTTAAAAACTGCTACTTTCTTGAGTTCACTGTGAGTGTCTTCTGAGAAACATAATTGCGAGAGAAAATAATGCGAGCAAAAAACGTGTGTGATGTTTTATAAAACCAACACGCCAAAGTTTAGCTTTTCAGACGCTAAAACAAAATTGAAATTGTTTGCTCAGTTAAATGCCAAGCAGTGATAAAAGACCACTATTATTTGCTTTAATCAAAATCCCCACTTTACAATATAAAAAGGACATGAACACAAACCAACAACATTCCAACTTGTGAAAACGAGCTCCCAGTTCACATGAACTCAGCACGAGATATGCCTACCAACGGTCACAGTCGCAGCTGCTGCGTGGAAGAAAACATCAAAGGAAAGAGCTGCCCTTCACCTACAACAATTACATGTTACATTACAAATGCTGATTTATGGATGTAATTTCAAGCGGATAAAGATACAGAGACGGTGTCTCATGGTGTTCAACGGCCCAAATTTGTACATATGTGACAGATGATGCTAACCATAATGAAAATGTTAGCTGCATGCTAGCGGCCAGTTTCGAAGGCTGGGTTTTCACATCTACTCTTCACATACGAGGAGCCAGCTGAGGTGGCCAGGCCATCTGTTCCGGATGCCTCCTGGTCGCCTCCCGCAGGAGGTGCTCTAGGCATGTCCTATTGGGACAAGGCCTCGTGGAAGACCCAGGACACGCTGGTGGGACTATGTCTCCGAGCTGGCCTGGTGTCGCCTCGGGGTCCCCCCAGAACAGCTGGAGGAGGTGTGTGTGGATCGGGAAGTCTGGGCATCTCTGCTCAGACTGCTGCCCCTGCGACCCGGCCCCGGATAAAGCGGAAGAAAATGGATGGATGGATCTTCACATGCAATCTGCTGAATTTTCTATTGTAAAACTGTCATTTAAAAAGACTGTGTGAAGCAGCTGGGATGAGGATCATCCGAGGCCATGGTTTTAAACTGGACAAAGGTGGCTTCCCCTCTGCAGGTCGGTGGAGAGTGCTTGCCTCAAGTGGAGGAGTTCAAGTATCTGGGGGTCTTGTTCATGAAAGAGGGACAGATGGAGATCGTGAGATCAATAGACGGATCGGTGCAGCGTCGGCAGTGAGGCAGTTGCTGCATTGGACTGTTGTGGTGAAAAGGTTTGCCCTCTGCTGAGTCAGGGGTCAAACCTCTCGATTTACCGATCGATCTACGTTTCCACCCTCACCTATGGTATCTGAGTCATGACAGAAAGAACAAGATCGCAGATACAAGCAGCCGAAATGAGTTTCCTTCGCAGGGTGGCTGGGCGCACCCTCCGAGATCGGGTGAGGAGCTCAGTTACCCGGGAGGAGCTCGGAGTAGAGTCGCTGCTCCTTCACGTCGAAAGGAGCCAGCTGAGTTTTAGATGCCTCCAGGTCGCCTCCCTCGGGAGGTGTTCCAGGTGTTCTCCAATGTCAGGTATCTACGGATGCCAAACTGACCCAGCCCACAAATAGAATCTGGCACCTTTTTTTGACGTTTTCCCGCCCTTAATTTCCCCACTTCACTTCTACTTGGCGCATGAAAGGCCAAACAGCACGTTACAAAGTTTGAACACATTAAGTCTCCCCGGCCCCTCCTCCTCCTCTCGTCTGTTCTCTTGTAAATGTTTGATCAGAGTTTGCCGCAGCCTGCTGTTCCCTGCCAGATCTCTGTCACCAACACGCTCCCAACACAAAGTCATTAAAGCGGCCTGAATTATTGCTCAGGAAACACCCGTCGCCTCCTCCTCCTTCGCCCGACTTTGTTTTTGAAGGACGATCCCCGCTCTGGTTTGTGTGTTTTGTATCCCACGGTGCATTGCTCCGGTACAAATGCACAGCCCGATGTGCGCAATTAGCAGCTGGGATCATTAATGGCTAATCACCTGAAACACGGAGGTGCGCCCACTCGTTAAATCGTCATTGTGCAGCACTGTTTACAATGCGGCGGTGCAATTAAAGGCGAATTACAGGACTTTATCATGTGGGACACGGAGCTCCGGGATTTAAACTTTGCCAAATGAACGTCTTTGTCAGGGGGAAAAAAAGGACACAAGGAACAAAAGCAGGATACACTGTTTTCAAAATGAGCTCTCCCCGCTGGGTGTTAATAGAGGCATCCAACTGAGCGCTCGAACTTTTCAGTTGTGGAAAAATGCATTGTCAACACCAGTTTGTAAAGGTTATGATAGATTTCATCAGTGGAGGAACCTTTTGGTTTTGTTAAATTGGCACACATTTAAGTTTAATAATTCCACATGGTTAAAATTTTGAGACAATATATTTATTATTGCGTTTTTTTTTTTTTTTTTTAGTTGAGGTGATGTGGTGTTGCGTAAAGCCGACACTTCTCTCTCACTCTCTAGAGCGCGTTTGACAAAGCAGAGCGGCTTCCCATAAAAGCATCGAAACAGTTGAGATCTTAACATTTCTGTGAGTTTTTAAATAGTCAAAATCGGTCCAAGACCGGCTGAGAAACATCCTGTTAAAGTCTTCAATCCGAGAACCAGGCTGTAAATGCACACGAGATAAGGGGGGAAAGCGATCGATAACACGCGGTGTTTGAAAACGGGTCAACAATGCTGTCCTTGTAAATTGACTTGAAACGAATCTATTTAGGCATTTGCCTCTTCCCATAACATTAGAGTCCGTCGAGAGAGGAGAGAGGAGGAGAGAGGAGTTAATCAGAAAGGAGAGTGTTGCGTATAACACTAATTATCTCAGAATCTAGAGAAAAAAAAATCTGTGATTTTGATCAAAATGACCCTCTGTTTAACTTAGATTTCTCAAGAAGTTTTAGAATTAAACTGTTTTCACCTACGGAGAGCTTGGAGTCTCACCTTCCAAACGAGCCATAGTGTGTCCATAGCTATAACACAGAATATACTGTGGTGCTACAAATATCATGAAAAATGATTGACTGTTGGCACTCAACAGCTAAATCCCAAAACAGTGCGGCACTCAATGTGTTAAATGCACCCATTTAAATGTTTAACTGCATCAACCAAGCGAACGGTGACCCTCCGTTGTTTCTTTTGGGCAAGTGACCTCAAGAATTCCACCTTGCTAAAGTGCAAAACTCGGAGAAAAAGAAATATAAAATATAATATACTAGTAGATTTTTATCCGCAATTATGTATGTTTCAGCGCAAGCTCTATGAGACAGTGAAGCAAGGAGGACTGATTCAAATACATTATTTACATCTGAAGAACTGGATCTATCATAAGAAATCCAGGGGTAATATTAATATTAATAATAATGGCTTACACTTATATTGCGCTTTACAAGCCTGTACGTGTTACCAAGTTTCTCAAAGTGCTAGTAGCCATTATTCATGCTACTATTGTAGCCTCAGCTGCCCCATGGGGTAGACTGACCAATCTGTGCCATCGGCCCCTCTGACCACCAACACTCACTCACGCATTACATGCATTTTGGCCCATTGTACATGTTTTTAGTGCCCGCACCCAGAGGAAACCTACGCAGACACGGGGAGAACATGCAAGCTCCACACAGAAAGGCCCCGTCCGGGTGGGAATTGAACCCGGGACCTTCTAGCTGTGAAGCACAAGCGCCAACCTAGATGATTTGATAAAGTAACCAGTTGTGTAACGCGTTAGTTTAGTCCACGTGATCCGAAGGAGCACTCTTACCTGACATTTTCATCAAAAAAGTAGCGCAGTAACATAAAGAGTAACGAGGAAAGTGAACTTGTTACTTTTAAGAGCAACAATGCCCAATACTGCTCATTAAACCTGAAATGCTAATTATGAGGTGTCGGGAAAGTATTTGGATTCATGTTGAATAATGCATCCTGCGGGGAAAGCTTTGGGAAATTAAACATTACCATTTCAATTCCGCCTGTGGAGACTTGTATTTCATATGTGGGTCCTCCTATATGTTCTGGAGCCAGTTTTAAAGCAAGTCGACTGGTGATTGAACCTCACATGTGCAGAGAGAGGCTGCTCTTTTCTTCTCCCGCCGAGCTGATCCTGGGAGGAGATCTGAATGGTTGGATTTAAATGGGCAGCCCTGCAGTAGATAAAAGTCCCTCGACTGGAAGTGCAAAGACGGAAGCAGCATGTGGGGGAGATAAAGCCGGGCTAAAGTCCGCGCCTTTGGAGGAAACTCGAATGTTCCCTCTGCGCGGCGTTCACAGAATTCAGGCGGGACTTCAAAAAAATTCCGTCTCCGTCGTTCAAAGCCGGTGGGAGCGGGATAAGGTTGAGAGTTGCCGCTTTTGCTTTGAGTGGGATTCGGTTTTCGTTTTCTCTTTCCCTTTTTATACACGTGCTAATGTGAGTCATCCGTGCAATAACATGCCAGGAATATGGGGGAAATTGGAAGTTGGAGAGTGTTGAAACGCTTTTCCAATGGTTTCCAAAGACCTGTAAGTCTGGTCGCCGGCGTTATCTCCGTGGGGTCTGAAGGCCGTGATTGACAGGCAGGTTAAAGAGACAGACCACCGTTTTTTCAACACTGAGATATGTTCTTACCTGAGCGTAGACGAGTTGATACGTACCTGTCTGGTCTTTGTATGTGCCCGTGGAAGAGCGTGGGAGCTTCTAACTTCACCCCCGTTTGGAGCCATAGGAATACATTGGGAGAGACCAAATGCTAACAACATCTTTGGTCGTTTTGCGTGACTGAGGGCGCACACAAAGACCAGACAGGTATGAATCAACGCGTCTAAGCTCAGGTAAGAACATATCTCTGTATGGAAAAACGATGGCCTGTTCCTTTAACCAATCAGAGAAGCACATGGTCCGTCCGACATGTAGGAATACTATGACGGCGATCTTCTGCCAAATCGACAAACTACAGAAGTAGTGCACTGAAAAAAGTGGATTCTAAGCAAGTAAAAAATGTCTTACTTTAAGAAATAAGTTCTTATTTTTTCCCTAAAAAGTAATAATGTCTTGCCGAGCAAAGTTTTCTTTGAGAAAAAAAATCTTGTTTTAGGAAATAAAATCTAACCATTTCTTGTTCAGATATATTTGCTAAAAACATGCTAATTTTTCTTGTAACAAGAAAGAACAACTTTTTGAATCTTCTTCAGCTTTAGACAAAGAATATTTTTTCTTATTTTAAGAAAAAATAAGATCACAACAACTCTTAATTTAAGAACTGATTCTCACAGAGCGATAGTACATTCCATTCTTTAAAGTGGGCGGCACAGCGGTTAGAGCATCAGCTTCACAGCTCGAAGGTCCTGGGTTCGATTCCCAAAGGGGCCTTTCTGTGTGGAGTTTGCATGTTCTCCCCATATCTACCACTAAAAACATGCGCAATAGGTGAATCCTCCCGCAGGTGATTCTGACCATCAACCTGGGTCCACATCATGGAGACGGGTCCCCGGGGCGTGGGCAAAATCTTCCTCAAATATTAGTATTTATTAAGAACATTTTGCTCTAAAATGTGTGTAATTTAGAACATTTCGCTTAAATCAAGCAACATTTAAGTAAAATACCCCACAATTTTTCACTAAATAAGAATGTTTTCCTTAAATTATTCAATTTTCTGAGGACATTTTGCTTAATTCCAACTATTCATTTGCTTAAATTTAGTGTTTCTTTCTTGTTTTATGAAGAAACATATTCTAGAAACAAGAATTCTTAGCAAGAAAATAATGCTTACCCCTTTGGCAGAATTTTTCCCTTAAAACAAGACAAAATGTCTTATTTTAAGATTTTTTTCCTTGTTTTTAGTAGGGTACTTTTTGCAGTGCGTAGTTTGATTCAGGATGGTCTGATGGTCAGTTAATGTCATTCTTTGGGCACCTGAACATCACCGCACTGCCCTCTGAGTTTGCTTCCAGGGGCTCCCCCATTGTCAACGTCTGATATTCGTTGTCAAATGTACTCCCGACTTTGCATTGCACCTTAATCCTTTCCGAACACGTGCCGTACAGTATGTTGGCCTGGCGCCTCTTGTTTCTCCAGAAGCTGACCGTCGCCAGGCCCCCTCCGAGTCCCCCGGAGCCGGCGTCGCGGCGCCTGCTCGTGCTGATAACATGACGGACTCCTCCTATTTAGCGCAGCCTCTTCATGTATGTGTTTACCATCTGCCAGAGGGTGAAATTCATTTCCTCTCCGTGCCCTCAGACACTCGCCTCATTCTCCTCCCTCCCTCCCGTCTTTTTCTTTCTTCCCCCCCCCCCCCCCCCCCCCCCCCCCCCAAAGCTCGGTGGAAGATTAGTATTAGCACTTCTGGGATTGGGATGAAAGTTGTAAAGAAAGAGTGACCTTGGGGGAGGGAGATAGTGGGCCAGCACGGGACACTTGAGGGTGAGAGAGGCTGTTTGAAGGGGACAGCTTGGCCATAGCACTCGTCTACAGGATGGTTATTCTAGACTCAGAAAATAATAACAAAGCTAACTAAATTGTGTCTAAACTGGGTGTAAGCCATCTCGAAAGCGGAAGAGCCTAACTTCAATAAAGGGTTGGTGCATATCATCAGAGAAGAACTGCTCTAAAGCACACTTTGGGAAACCTCCGAGGGAATTCTCTTTTTTAACTTCCCATCAGTCCTACACCTACAAATGAGGACGTACATACTGGGGTAGCGGTAGCAGAGGTCAGGGGAGGATGTAGAGCTGTTGTCAGTGGTGGTGTCATTGTCATGGTTGGTTGGGTGTACGCTCCTGGAGAGATCCATATCGGAGCAGGTACAGGGCCCGGGAGGACTGGAAGAGTTATGACCTGCTCTGCACACTCAGCTTATACATTTATCCACGTGAGGGAAGAAAAAAGAAATAGGGGGGGCATTAAGAGCAGTATTAGTAAAAATAGTAATTAGGCCAATGCGTATAAGAAGCCGATTTCCTGCATATTGACACCTGTTTTTAATTACTTTAGCTTCGGTAATCTTTGTGGTTTAAATGACGACCAAATGTACATGTCCAGAAAATACCTCTACAGAAAAGTGGTCTTTGAATTTTTGGTGTAATTAAAAAAACAGATGGATCAAAATTACACAGAAGCTCCATTGATGTAGCAACAGGCATAAAATGTATATTCAATTCAAGTCCAGTCTGACCACGATAAAGGTTTGACTCCAAATCGAAAACCTGTCAAACATAGTTTTAAATAATCATCGTGCCCTAATGAAGACTCAGTAGAATCGAAGCGTGTTTTGTATGAAAAACATTTTTAAAAAAGACGTAGTGCCTCGATCCATGCCGCCTTTGCTCTGCCCAATCCCTCTGAAGCTAAGCAGGAAGGGCCTGGTCGGCACTTGGATGGGAGACTGGGGTGAATGTAGTGACTGAGTGAGTGGTGGTCGGAGAGGCTGATGGCACAGACTGGCTGCCTCGCAGTCTACCTCGGGGCAGCTGTGGCTACAACAGTAGCTTACCATCACCGAGTATGGAGTGAATGAATAATGAAGACAGTGTGGCGCGTTGAGAAACTTGGTAATACAGGCTTGTAAAGTGCATTACAAGTGTAAGGCATTTTTTTATTCAAGTACACCTCAGATCTCGATGAGCACATGTTTCTCTTGCTTACAGAGGTGATCTAACCTCTTGAACAGAGGCCACTTATTTATTTTGGGACTCTCAGCTAGTGGCTAAAGCAGGGGTGTCCAAACTTTTTTCATGGGGGGCCGCATACTGAAGCGTACACACGCAAAACCTTTGACTAGCAGAGGTTTAAATTGCGCCCCACACCTTTATTTATGCTCAAAACCTTCGTGCCAGCTCTGTCTCACAGTAAAAGGTTAGTTGTTTTGTTAGAATTGTGTGGAATTATTACATTTCAAATAAAAAGGACTATCTCTGATGATGTGTCCCGATTCAGCAAGAAGGCAGAGGGCCACCAAAAATTGGTCTGAGGGCCGCATTTGGCCCCCGGGCCGCACTTTGGACACCCCTGGGCTAAAGGCTAGAATACACCAGGATGCGGCTCTTGGTTGATGAAAAGTGTTATATACAAATTCTACAAGCATTTGTGTTTTAAAGTGGCTTCATACATAGTCTATGGTTTTATTGACTTCAGTGTTTACTTCTTGTTCTCACATGAGTGATCGGTGCTCGCTGTATGTAGCTAAGGGAATCGTCTCTATCTCTCATGGCCCAAGACACACTCTCAGGGTTGATCAAGCCACTAAAGTTAGCTCCCCTGTCATCCTATATGGATTTGCTGAACAACAGCATCACCGTACCAGCTTCCACAATGTTGTGTTTATGTCCCATTCGACAGCCTGACATTTGGCTTCTGGGACAGGGACAGCATGCCCGATTACAATGTCAACTTTAATTCAACTGAGCTGTTACATGCTGCTCTAGTCTGACTACAGTCAGCCAGGCAGGTCAAATGACAACAACCCAATTCAACTACTCCAGTTTACAGTTTTGGCGATCCTGTTATTGTGCCCTTGGGCAAGACCCATCCCTCGCATTTCCTGTGAGTGAGTGGCTGAGCGTGTCAAGCCACAGCTGTCCATGACACAAAATATGAGCCAAAAGAACAACATGCCAGCCTTTGTTGGCATTTTAGGGTGAGTATAGGCTGGAACATATTTTGCCGGATCCCTCTTTGTGTTTTTCTGACTAACACAAACAAGAATAACACTTTGCTTTTGTTTTAAGTGCATCAGTTTAATAATCTTGGCATTGCATTGTGGCTTTTAGAAATTAGTAAATGCAAACCATTGGTTTTAGTTCAAATTAGACAAGGTAACATACAGAGTCTTATCATAGACTTACAAACAGGTCTGAAAAGAGAGATGGTCTTCAACTCAAACAACTCCAGTCGACGATTTGAAAAGTACAGATCACCTAATCTTTCTGCTGGAGTAGAATGGCTGAAATCATTATTTTTTTCTTTTTTTTTTTACAGTCCAACAGCTTGACTTCAGTTGCCCAAATACCCACCGCTCAAATTGTTTACAAACAACCCAGAAGTCAATAAAGTGTTTGATTAAAACCGCCGCGCCATTTCTCTATATATTGAATAACTATCGGGCGTGGGATCGATTCGGGAGCGGGACACAGAGGCGGCGGCTGCGAGTGGAGGTGATTCTGTGAAATTGGATGTGACCTGCTGGGCGCTGGGCCACACTCTCCTTTAATGAAGCGAGAATATTACTCTGGAGACAGACAGAAAAACAATCAGATTGGAAAAACAAACCTGGGGAGTGTCCCGGGGCGGATTTTACAGATGGTATCAGAACAAGGCTTGCAAACTGAGAATGAGAAAGAGGATCATATCAAGCCTTTTTTTTTTTCTTTTTAAGGATAAGGACAGGCGGAGGTCAAGTTGAAAGGTCTAACTGGACATGCAGACGGCTGATGGAAAGCTCTTCATCTGTCTCACAGTTTATTCATGGTTCAAGATAGAGTTTAAAAGGTCAAAAATGTGCAGAAACACAGCAATGGGTAGAGGCGACACATATTTTGCTATCGAGGGTATGCAGAGAGAGATGCACGATGAAGATAGAAAGGGTGCGACTCAAACTATTATACTAATTAACTAACTGACCAGTAACTAACTGACCAACTCAAAATCAGTGCGTCATTGCTTCTTCTTAGGCTAACGACTGTTTCCTGTCTGTTTTCTTCCTATGGAGAGCTAGCCATGTCTTGTTGAAAAAGTATTTAAACAGTACTTGCTGTTGTATAATTACTTGCAGCATGTGAAAAGCTTTACTCACAATATAAATACAGCGGAGACTTCTGTGTTTAGAACTCAGTGTTTTAGCCATGAAGCTAAAGGCTAACATTAATCCGACACCAGTAAATGTTAAAATAGCACCGCTATCTGAAATAATTTTAACTTGACATTTATTTAAAGTGATAGTCTGGAAGTCTAGGTTATAAAATATGCAAAATCGACAACTTGGTCTTGTATTTTTATGTAAAATATAATTATTGTGTTTTGTCCCTCGTTCCCGAATCTCAGCAACAAATCAGAGTCTAGTATCCTCCTGCGTTGACCAATGAGACGAGCTTTTCCTGTCAACCAGCCTGTCAGGTCCAATCAGAAGGGAGGGGGAGGAGCTTGATCCTTTACTTTGGAAAATTCAGTTCCTGCTATCCTCATTGTGCAAACTAAGAAGGGCTTTCTGGTTAAAGAGGGGAGGAATTTGATTGTTTACTTTCAAATTTCAATCCATCTCTCCTCAATTTGCAAACTTACAGACTATCACTCTACATTTTCTTCTGTTTTGTAAACTAAATTTCATTTGAATTTATGTTAGGATGTTGACAGAATACTTTAGCAAACCTTTCTTATAGAGATACCACAAGTATGTTGGGAACTACTGCTGTATAAATATGTCACTGATGGTGCGAGAGGGCAAAACAGTCTGTGAGCCCACTGCTATGCAGTCGTGTTCTCCCTGTGCTTAGATAATAAATGACCATTTGATTCAGACTTTCACTCTATTATTGTTTACTACGTACTATTTAATATACAACCTATCCTTACCAACAGGAAGTTGGTACAGTATACCGTGCAACTTCCCCACAACTATTCAGATAAATCCACAACTATTCCTATTACTATTTATAGCTCTGACACTTTGTCACAACTACAAATACATTTTTCCCAATCAGTTCAAGTTCACATTTGTGCTTAGTCGCCTCACACGCCCTCGCCTCGGGTCTGACTTAGCAAGCTGCTCCTCTCACACCGCCTTTCCCAGTCTCATCCCTCCATGAAGCAGACCCTGATTTGACAGATAAATGCTTCGTGTGCCTCTCGATCGCTCTTTCCCCGTGTGATTCCATGTGCATTCATGTGCTAGCGACTCAGACTAAGATAATATCACAATGTACAAAAGAAAAATATTGTCAGAGTGCAAGAGCAAAATAGCCCTCTTAAAGGGCTAGACTCTTTAAAGGGAATCCCAATTGCCAATAAGTTCAGCAACAGTGTTAATTGGCCTTTGTCTTGATAATGCTGGCTCCATCCCATAATCCCGTAATGCGGTGCCGTACTGAAGACAGCAGATGGCGCTGTAGCGGTCTGACAAAAAGACTCTTGAAACTATGCTGCTGTGCTGAGTTCTGCAGTCGACACAACTCACTGCGAGGCAAAAAAAAAAAATCACTGAACCAAACCACAGCACTTCTTAGACTTTATTTTCACACATTCAAAGAGTGGAGCGTGTTGCCTTCAGGACACTCAGCGAAACAAAGCGGAAAAGAAAACTATGCGAAGAGGTGTCAGACAAGGCCACCGGGAGGAAAAGATGAAGACTAAACAAAACAATCTCCGAAAGTGAAGTGAGAATATTTAAGTTGCCCTTTGGACGACAAAAAGAGAAAGCGGCCATTGGAACTCCAAAACGTTATTGTCTTGGTTTTTATATTATGGGACTTTAACTTGGGAAGCCATAAAGTGTTATTATCATGGCAGTTATATGCGCAAAGGATGTTGCACTAATGATGTTTTTCTTTCTTTGTAAAAAATGAAAAGGCCACATCTCGAGTTCTTGAACTAGACTCTTGGATAGAAGCAGCTTTCTGAGGGTGACCCGACAGTCCACGTTTTAAGGTTAGCACTCACATCGCATCAAGGGAAGGCCGGTGATATAATGACTTGGTGGGTCTGTTGTATACAGTGGATATATTTGTGTGTCTTTACTTCACGACATATGACCAGGCACTCACAGATCAGCCTTAGTTACAGGTCAATTCTCTCATTCCCAGAGCCCCGAGCAACAGAAAAGACAGACGTCAACTGCACTGCCGGGACAAAAAATCAGTAAAGGTTAAGTTTGCGCAATACGCGGCAGTCAAAGAAGGTCACTGCTTTAAACGGCAGACAATGTGTTCTGTCATAGTTCAGTTGTGGACTCTCACTGGAGGCTCCAACGGCAAGATGCAGTGCGGGCACCGAAACCACATGCAGTTGGACAGGACACTCTCTGTCTCTGTTTTTTTAATTGGAGACAGTGATAGATAGACAGTCCTTTCACCCGTGGCTTGGCCTTGGTGGGGGATGTTGACATTGCACAGGAGAGATAACTGTCTAGTTGCACTCTGTGTTCCATGGGGGATATCAGTTATTCCATAAGTTCAAAACTTTATTATTAGTTAGCTTTTTACTTGGCCTCAGCATTAGTTCAGTTCTCCAGAGCAGGTGGCTCCCATTCACAGTTCATCCCTTTTCCTCACAAGATTATAGTCCAACCTATTGTCGGCCTCCACAGCGAGCTGCCAGGTCGTATATGACAGTCCATCGTTGTGCACTACTTTCTGGTGTAGTTCCAACACTCTCTCCTCCAAAGTGCTTGTTACTTTCAACCAACAACAGCGGGGGCGTCCCATTGAAAGCTGCTGTCTTCCCATTATCCAGTCCAACTAAGTAAATATCTTTGATGTCTCCGACCGACAGGACCGCTAGGAAAACGACATCCATCGCAATCCACACTGTGAAAATCCAGTCAGGGACCTCCTCCGTGGCCTCACTTTGTTGAAAAATGAGAGACCAGTTAATCAATTCCATAGTTAGTGGTTCGATCCGGTTTAGGATCACAGCGAGCAGCAGGTCCAGATAGGAAAAAAAAGAAAAAGCAGGAGAAGTCAGAAACACGTCTGTCCTCGGCATCAGGCAGTAGAAGGATATCTTTTCTTTACCTGCAATGTCGTGGTTCTCTACGTCGTGATGTGCACACTGAGGAACCTGGTGCTGGTCACTTTTCACAGCAGCTCCATTGATGGTCAGAGGAGCATGTTGGACAATTAAGAGCCACCAAATGAATATGAAGTAGCCTAACATCGCATTTACTAAAGGCACAACACCAGAACATAAATGGAAATGACTCACCAAGTCATGAGTCCATAGAAAGTTGGAACACTCTTTGCATCCGCCTCAAAAACGATGACTATTCTACTGTACATTTTTCTCTCTTTCCTTGAATTACACTCAAAAATCACAGAAAGCAGACCCTCATTTGCATTTCAAGATCTATAATAAGACACTGATCAAAACAACTATTCACAAATGTACAATGTTTATCTAACAGACCTTCAGAATCAACTCCATCTCTTATCGCCATGCTATACACCAACACTGACAATGAAGGAATTCAACAACCCGATCCAACTACGCAATCCTACTTTCTGACATCCAAGACACTTTCTCGAAAAACCTGTCGTCACACATCTGGGCAGTGATTGGATGCCGGCGAGGAA
Source organism: Gobius niger (assembly GCF_951799975.1). Taxonomy (NCBI): domain Eukaryota; kingdom Metazoa; phylum Chordata; class Actinopteri; order Gobiiformes; family Gobiidae; genus Gobius; species Gobius niger. Next base: position 11,157,651 of record NC_136860.1, on the reverse strand, counting down.
ACGACTGGCATTTCTTTCATTTGGCGTGTCTGTCATCGAGAGAGCTTCGACTCCACAGAATGACACGAGACGGCGGTAAGTGATGCTCCGTCCGCCTCATCGCGGGACTGCAGGGAACCGGACGGGAGTGTGAGAGGACGGGTCAACACGGAGGAGACAGGAGCAGATATCACGGTGACAGACGGGAGTTGGACTGACAATCCAGAGAAAAGAGTGAGACACGTTCAAACTTTATCGCTCCACAGAATGTGCAAGGGGAAGTGTTGGGTAATGGGTTTTCGCTCATTTTGGTGTTCTCTGATTCCTTGCCAGGTCCTGGAGCTTAAAATATGACATAGGGATACAAAAAAGAATCACAAAAAATGTTGACTATGGTGACCTTTCATTTTTGGTCTGAAGAGAATGAGATGAACTAAGTAGCAGTGAGATGACGGACTTTTAGCTTTTTTAAATGGACATTGAGTGTCATACAAACTTGGCAATGCCGTTTTCGACACTGAATTAGTGAAAATGGGAAACAGGATGGAGTCTGTGTAAAACTGGGACAGATGAATGTTTTGGGGGGGAAATCCATGGGACAAGGGGCACAAAACTGGGACTGTCTCAGAGTGTCGCCCTGTTAACAAACGGTCATGTTCGAAGCCAGCATGTGGGAAAACAAATACTACACCTTTAATAGAGAGATGCACAAAGGTGACAGAACTTTTTTTTCCTTGAGGGCCACACATTGATGTGTATACAGCATGGAGGGCCACAGATCGGTGGTCAACATTCCCAACACTTTTATTTGGGCATGGAGCTGGTGGGGAAGCTGGCCAATATATAAGTTTTAACATTTTACACAAAACAAGTAGGTGTTGAGTCCAAAATGATCACTGTTCAAATTAAACTAATAAAGATAAAATACAAACCAAAAATCATATACAAAAGGAAATTCATAGCAAAGTTTAAACCCTGCCACATGGTTCAGTCAGAGATTTTAAAATGGCCGACAAGGACCACGCCTTCCCTTTGTTCCAACCATGTGGTGCAGGTAAGTTTTTATACTGACTAAATTAACAATTAAACCAAGTTTTAAACAGCAAGGTGTCCAAAATAAATAATGGGTCAAATGTGGCCTTTGCTCCGTCATTGTCTCACAATTAATTTTTGAGGTTTTGATCATGTTGAATTAATAAACTCGCAGTAAAAACTACCATCTTTGATGTTGCCAATTAAATGAGAAGCTTAAGGGCCGCACTTTGGACCCATGCCCTACTGCTCCTCAGCAATGTGCGTGAACCACATGAATGAATAATAACATATTAATAATATCTTGAAAAAGCAGTACATGCCCTCATTAGCACTCGTCTGGATTATTGTAGCACCTTGTACTGTGGTTTGGACCAAGCATCCATAAACAGGCTGTAAATGGTCCAAAACCCAGCGGCCCGTCTGCTGACAGGCACCAGGTGACGGGGGCACATTACAGCTGTGCTCGCCCATCTGCCACAGAATCCACATCAAGATTCTTTGATTGTCTTTAAATGTTTTAATGACATGGTAAATAAATAAATAAGGTCAATGGTCACATTTATATCGTGCCTTTACCTGCTTTAGGCAGGTACCACTCAGACTTTCACACAGCAATGTACGCAGACACTGGAGGCAAGTTGGGGGAAGTGTCTTGCCCAATGACACAAAACGACAGTGTGCACCTACAGGATTCGAACCGCCGACGGTCACAAGACGACCCGCTCTACTCTCTGCGCCACCGTCGCCCTGTAACATAGCGCCTTTGTCTCTGTCTGAGCACCCGTCTGTCCATGCCCCGTCCGGAGCACTTCGCTCGGCTAACCTGCTCCTCCTGGATGTGCCCAAAGCGCACATGAAAACCAGAGGAGACAGAGCCTTTTCCGCTGCTGCTCCCCGGCTGTGGAGCGGTCAGCCCCTCAGCGTCCGCTTGGCCCTGACTCTAAGCAGGTTTAAATCCTCCCTACTTGTTTGCACAATAAGTTGACCTGTTTCTCGACTGTATTTTCTGTCTCATTGTTCTTTATCCCCCTGATGAAGCTATTAAATGCATTCCTGTATGCACTACGGTCACATTGCCCCACATGTTACTAGTCAAAATGATAGATTTGGGTAAAACAAAGGTCCTATAAAACGCATTGGACATATCCATGTAAAAATTGATGTACAATGTTCATTTTCACAGATATTGTTGACCTGTTTGAAATACAGTATATGTTCAAGTGGTAGTATTTCTATAGGCTAAGAGTGTGTTTTGGTTCCACCTATCTATTGCAGGATTAAATGCATCTTTGAGCTGTACTGTGGACCTTTATTTTCATCAAAAAAATGTTGGCAAGAATAAAGACAATTATTCTTTTATTCAGTGCTGTAGTTGATAACTTAGTGGATCTGATAGTCATACTGATTGCTGTGGCTACAACTAGAGACTCACATGCAAGAGTATTATGTAAATTCCATAAGGGACATTAACAGCAATGATTTTAACTTAGAGGCGTCATTTTGCAGGTGAGTGAATCAAAATGACCTGCTTCATAGTCAAGCACCCGTGGTTGTTGTAAATGTGCTATAGAAAGAGGTACACAGTGGTCCAACGGTCGAAATTGAAAATTAAATAACAGCAAGTCCATTGTTTTCATTTCTGCTGGACAACCTGTTCTTCTGAGAGTTTGTTTTCACTGTTTGATGGGGTGTCATTCCCATTGCTGCCTGCAGAGGACACTCCAAGGCCAATTAGAAATCCTGACCGGCCAGTGCCTTGCTCATTACTGTCTTCTCTTTACGTAGACATTATTTCTACCTTTTGAACTGCGATGCGGAGCAAAAACAGTGTTTATAATTCACAGTTATGCAGGATATGTCCACGATAATAATCATTTCAACTGGATTATAAATGTTTTGTGATTTCATTGAACATAAAATAATTCACTGGTTATCTGTGTGCAACAATGTTTTAACTCAATGAAAAAGAATGAGGAATACGTATTGAACATCTGACGCCTCGTTCTTTTCCACTTTCTGCTTGTTTTCAGCGGTGTGCATATTTACACAATACCTGGAAGACTTGCTTGGCTGAGAGAAAACAGCCAGGAGTGGTGTGTTTTACTGAGGGCTCCCGAACACATCTCCACTCCTCCACTTCTATCTCTTCTTCCTCCAAAAGCCTGCAGCTCCGAGCTCCACACATCTTTATCCAAGTCCACACCGCCAGACTGAAATTCCCTCCACACACATTTTCTCTGCAAACACCCACAAACAGCGGCGCGATTAAATTTGGAGCTGAGGCTCTGGCTGTATGGAATACTAATACGTATGGGGCCCAAAAAAATACTAATAATAATACAGCAATATAAGTTTATATGGGCTCTGTGCGTGGACTGTTGCTGCAGTCCAGCCCTGCACAGAACTGTGTCTGGACTCAGTTGTTTTATGCTAATAGACGGGATGTTATGAATCATTTCCTGTAAGCCAATGTACGGTAATGACTATGCTCTGTCCACTTTAAATACATACATTTAAATAAAGTAAGATTTCATAAAAGTAGCTTAGATTGTGATGTTGTTTTAAGGGGAGACGCTACACGCAATTTTCACATTTAAAAAAAAAAAACCCTAATCTCAACAAAAATATGTTTCATTTTTGCACTGATTCAATGTAATTTCAAAAGCCATTTTCTCATAATGCATTTTTCTCAGTAGCACCAACAGACAAACCTTCAAACTATAACTCTCCAAGGCTGGAAAGTTATAGTTTGAAGGTTTTTTCAGAGGGACTTTCGCATATCTAATTGATTGACTGCGGAATTCTTCCGCAGTCAATTATTGGTTTTCATGTTCTTTATTATTATTCCTCTTCCATCTTTTTCCCGATTTTCTAGAGCTTTCAGCACCTTCATGCTTTGTGCAATTTATGCAAGTTATGCATCAAAACGTTCCGCATGTTGAGGAGAAGGGTGCTATTACTTTTGGGACTTCTGCAACTTACGGTTTTTCCGCAATCGGCCAAAATGTCGGAGATTTTTCCCATTGACTTATAATGGGGCTGCCGCAAATCCATGCTTTTCTGCACTTTTTTCTGCATTTTATGCCATTTCTGCACTTTGTGCATGTTCAGCTTATGCAACTTGTGGGTTTTGAGAAAAAATTGTCCTTCTGCAGTTTTCCAGTTTTTTTATACGAGAGTTTGAAATTTTTGCATTGGTGTGTATGGGGGAATCCAGCCAATCAGGAGACTCCAGGCCTTTCAGCCATTTGTGCAGCTTCTGCCAATCAGCGGAGGCCATTTCAACAGTTTGACCAGTTTATGGAATATAAAAGTTTATGCAACATTAATAATTTATGCAAATGAACCACTTTATGGGATTTAACCAGTTAATGCATTTTAAAGCGTTTATGCAACTTAAGAGTTTATGCCATTTAGGATTTATGAATTTTAAAGAGTTTATGCAATTTACACAATTTATGCAAATTAACACATTCATGCATTTTACCAGTTTATGCAGTTTATACAGTTTATGCAACGTGACATTTTATGCATTTTACCAGTTTATGCAAATACGATTATGCAAATTAAGCAATTTATGCAATTTAAACAGTTTATGCAATTTCTGCATTCGCTTCCCGCAATTCCGCAGTCAATCGCAATGGCGCAGCCATTGCATTTCTAGTTCCTAATATAATTTATTGAGTTTTAGGCCCTGTCCAAACGACGCCAAGCTGAGGTAAAGATATTTTATCAATCCAGTGTATCGTCCATACGTTTCCAAACTAGGTCCTAGAGTGGAAAGATCTCAAAACGCCGTTTACGTGGCTCCGTTGTTACGACGTCTCCGCAACTTTTACTAAAACTATGACATCACAGCACCAGAGTGGTGTCTGTCATCCAGAATCTACTGACCTTATAATGAGCTTTACTCATGGATCTATGATGGTTTTACTCCGCTCCTCTTTGCTCCACTGCAGTCTACAAGCCACAGGTGACAAGTAGAAAAACACAAGTCAGTCTGTGTTTTTGGACTGACAGTAAAAGTCACTGACAGGTTTTTCTGCTTTAGTCCAGTTACGTCTGAAGAAAAAACTCTCCTCGTCGTCTCTTCTGTAGATCGTAAATCCTTGAATCAGTTTAATTTTCAATGTTTACATTCCACAAAACTTTCCTCTACATCTTGTTCTATTATCTGTGTTAGCGTCACAGCGCCTCACACAGGCCTGGCAGATGAATTGCGCCGTTTTCACAGACCTGAGTCGACCCATGTGGACGAACACATTTACTGAGCTGGCTTCGTGCTTACAAAGAAAGTTTTTGAAAATATAAGCATTTTGTCTTCGTGTGGATATAGTCTCAAACTTTGACAGATTTCTCCACTAATAAACCGCTTTATTTTTAAACTAAACAAGATACTCAAACCCCCCCAACAATTAGAATTTACCTGTGTACTCAGTCTCTGGTAAGGAAAGCTGTGTGATTAATCCCACAGTCAACAACCAAGGATGCAAGAATTCAATCTGTACTCAAGTCGTCATCATTTTGTTTGACTATGCATTATCGTCCAATGAGAAGCTCTTACTTATGGTGAAAACAGTGGTCAGTGTTAGTTTACTCCCTCACCATCTTAGTTTAAATGTATTCAAATTCACAAATATTGACCTGTTTGGTATACATGTGTTGCACGAAAGGCGACTGAGATGACGCTGTAATCCAAATATGGTCATTTCTGGGAGACAGCAATGTTAAAAAAAAAAACTGCGATATGCACACACAGACAATACAAAACTTTCTCAAAATTCGATTTTCATTCTACTCTTGCAACAACATCTCTGCTTTAGTATTTCCTACAGAGCGTCTGATTACAAGACTTTTAAGTGTTCAAATAGAAGCAACAGCACGATCCATGCGGGTTCTAGGCTGATTTATTGAATCTTGACCTCCTGTAGAGCCGCATTTTGCAATAATAGCTCAAAATCTAATACAATGCTCACTTCTTTGTGTAATAAACCCGCATTTTATAATAATTTTCTAATTTTTCTTTAAAGGGAAATTTCAGGGTTTTTGACATAGGGCCTCATTTCCTAGTTATCCAGAGCAGTGGTTCTCAACCTGGGGGTCGGGACCCCCAAGGGGGTCGCGAGACAAATTTGGGGGGTCGCCAGATCATTTGGATAAAATATACATATTTTTATTAGCATATAATCAAATGTTTTATTGTAGCATGTCTTTGCTACTTTACCAGAGTACCATTATTTGATCATAGTTTGATGAATTTTATTTCAGCCATTTGTTTTTTTCTTTGTTTTTTAAGAATTATGTCGGCTAATGCTCCTATTTTTCACGGTAAAACCCGGGCGGGGGGTCACGAACCCCTTTACCTGTTATAATGGGGGTCGCGGCTCCAAAAGGTTGAGAACCACTGATCCAGAGTGTTGTTGATTTCTCGATATATATATATATATATATATATATATATATATATATATATATATATATATATATATATATATATATTTTTATTCATGCAGTTCTTATATTTGAAGAGTTTCGTGGTGCTAGGCTAGTGCTAGGCTAGCACACGTCTATAGTAACTAGTAGCCTGCACTAAAAACAGTCTGACCCAAGCACAGTGCACCTGAGGCAAATCACTTATAACACCAGACTACCCATATAAATGTTTGACTGAATTATTTTGGAAATATAACAATTTTGCATTTAAAAGAACTTATATTTGAGCAGCATCAGCTTCCTGGTTGTAAGCTACGCTGCGGCGGAGTGATCTGCTCGGTTAACGGCTCTACAGTAGTTTGTATTCCTGCGGCCGGCATTACTACACGTGGAATTCGCAAAGGAGCTTTCTACAAATCAGATATGGCAACCTTTGGAGGATGACCCCATGATTTTGAAGAGGTTTTTAATGCAGGCTACTAGTTACCACAGACATGCGCTAGCCTAGCACTAGCCTAGCGCCGCTAAACCCTTAAATATAAGGACTGCATGAATTTAAAAAAAAAAACAATATCTCCAGAAATCAACAACACTCTGGATAACTAGGAAATGAGGCCCTATGTCAAAAATCCTGAAATATCCCTTTAAATTAACTTAGAATTGCATTGGCAACTTCCTGAAATTGTGAATTTGTAAAGTTGTGTGATTTCGGTGACATATATCGTCCAGGAATACTCCATCCCCATCCCCGCGGGCTGACTCTCTGCTAGTTTTCTACCGCTCAGGTATTTTAAGAAAAAAAATCTCCGTCTAAGAGCCATCTGTCGGCTCTATTGTCTGAACTCTCCATGCGCTTGAAAGCAACGGCGTTTCAGCGTGCACTTGGAGAGCTCTTTTTTTTTTTCTGAATTATTTCTTTACCTCCCGTCCTTTCAGACTCCGCTTTGTCACCTAGATTCACCGGGAGCTAAGGGTGGCGGCGGGGGTTGCATTGTGTGCGTGTTGTGATCGGGCTGACAGGGACCACCTGGAGCGACAGGTGAAAGGATGGCAGGCAGTTCTTTTCAGCTCTCGTCGCCGGTGACTCAAGCAGCGGCGCGAAAGGCTCTGAACAGGTGGGCTTTCGCTCTTGATGCACGCGGGTTCATTTAGACGTTTCCGCAGAAGCTCCAGACGCGGCGTGAGAGTGACGTCGCAGAGCGGGTGCATGATTTTAACGGGGTGCAGTTAGCGACGGATGTGTTTGAGCAAGTGCAGGTGATCTTGGGCGGCACGGTAGCGCAGCGGTTAGTGCTCTCGCTTCACAGCTAGAAGGTCCGGGTTCGATTCCCACCTGCACGGGGCCTTTCTGTGTGGAGTTTGCATGTTCTCCCCGTGTCTGCGTAGGTTTCCTCCGGGCACTCCGGTTTCCCCTACCGCTAAAAACATGCACAATAGGCCAGGATGAATGATGTGTGTGTGTGTGTGTGAGTGAATGCATGGTGGTGGTCAGAGGGTCCGTTGGCGCAGACGTGTGTAGTCGCGAAAGCGCTTCTGACAGTCTCCCCCAGGGGAAACTGAAGCTACAAACGTAGCTTTCCACCACCGAGTATGGAGTGAATGTACAATTGTCTCATGTTGTAAAGCGCTTTGTGACCATGTCTGTGAAAGGCGCTATATAAATAAAGATCTTCTTCTTCTTCATCTTTGGTTATTTATGCACACAAGTTTAAATAGGGGATATTATGGGTATTTGGGAATAATCTCAAACACATCTTTTAACAACATCTTACAAGCTTCACTTCCTGATCTTCAAGCAATCTCACAGTAAGCAACACAATACAAACCAGTGTTGTTTTCGTCAACGAAGACGATAACGATATCTTTTCGTTGACGCCCCTTTTTTTAATGACGATAACGTAACGATGACGAGCTAAAATGAGCTCTTTGGGGACGAGAACATGACGAGACGTTTACGAGTTTACGTCAATTAGACGAGACGAGACAAAAATGGGAGAAGGTTTTTCGTCAGATCGTTCACAAACAGTGTTTGTGCGCGGAGTGAGAGAACACACGGTAAACGTGACCCGGAGCGGCGCCGTGCTGCTCATGATGCGGCAGCGGCGCCTCTATCTCTCTCTCTTTCTCTTTCTGTCCCCGTGGCGTGCAGTCACTGCTCGCGTACATCCTCCTCGGAGCGTCTGACATCCAGGTCACAGGGACTTTATTGTTTCTCAGGACAGTTTTCAATACCGCGGCGTTTGAACGCAGAAAGCACGTTGATGTAGGCTACGTATGTGCAGACAGCGCTGTTGGTAAAAAAAAATTAAAAAAATCTCGAAGCGATGATCAGAGGACGGGGAGAGCGGGCGCTTTTGGGAAAAGTACTGTTCACAGTAGGCCTACCACTTCTGCCAGTGCCTATCGTGGTGTCATCTGTTTGTCAAAAGCTATAGAAAGCCAATAGATAGCTATTATTTATCCCAATTTCCAAGACTTAGGCTATTGAAATTCATTATAACTTCTTATAATGAAACAGACGAAAACGTGACAAAAACCTTTTTAATTTTCATCTGACTAAAACGTGACTAAAACTATCACACTTTGAAATGACTAAAATGTGACTAAACCTAAAAGCATTTTCGTCCAAAAGACTAAGACTAAAACTAAAAGGGCTGCCAAAAACAACACAGCGGATGATCAGTGGTCACATTTCAGACCTCTGATTAAAGAGTCTTTAATTTTGTGTTTAAAAAGGACCCGATTTGATTCTCCCTTCAGTTTGTTGGGTAAACAGTTCCAGGCTCTAGTGCCTTGTACAGAGGAAGTTGATTGTCCAAATGAAGTGATTAGTTTTGGGCTCTGACAGTTCCCGTTCTGAGCGCCTCTAGTTCAGCTTCCGTCGAGAAAATGTAATGTTTTCAAAAGATAGAATGTTTAAATTCCTCAGACTAACATAATGATGTGACCTAATGGGCTTCCTTGAACCTTCTCTCTTATATATATATCATTTGTAGAGGTTTGACTGTAGTGACAGTGGCCTGTGACCATGAGCGGATGCAGCAACAAACCAGGTATTTGACCTCTGACACCTGCTGGATCTTGTGCCCATTTATCTGTCAATGTAGTTGTTCGGATATGGACTTAAAACTTGAGGCAAAGCAAACTTTTTAACATTCAATGACAGACCTGAGTTTTCTCTCGCGCATAAACCACTGCATCATCAGCGTGCATCTGAAATCCCGCGGTAGGACATGAGTCTGGCCGATTATTAATGTACAGCGTAAAGAGCCACAGAATAACCTCTGTTGAAGATTCGAGAATTACTCAAAGATGCGCAAAGTGGCTCGAAACGCCGCTCCAGGGCTGTTTCCCATAGCCTATAGTACCTCGCCTTGCCTTGGTCTGATGTGGGCATGGATCAGCTGTTCCAAAGTTCATGTCCAGCAGAGGCAGGTGTCCTGGCTTTGGTTAGCATGCGGCTAATCGGGCAATGGCACGTCAGTCAGTGTAGCCTTGTAGCATTTCATTTAATTGATGTCAACCACTTTTAAATTTTCATTACTAATGTATTTATTCCCCTTTCGATTTTTATTTACTATTTATTAGCCAACAAAAAACATCTGGAGAACGCCGGCGTAGGTTTAATGAAATGTAACTGCTTTTTATTTAGTTTGAGCCCTGCTTTAATCAATAAAAATATATTTACTGACTTTGCTCCACTAGCCCTCAGAATCCCGCCTCCTCAGCTGAACTACCCCCCACATAATGATCTTCCTTCTTTTATTTTGTGATGTCACTTCCATTCCCTCTGAAGTGTGTTCCATGAGCAGATCTTTATGGATCAAGGCTTGGGTTGGACAGAAGGCAAAGAAAGGCACCAAGCTTTGGGAAACCGCCCAGGTCTGTTTTTGATTTTGCATGCTACCCCCCTTTAAACAGTAACATATATTTTTGAATAAGGTGTATGATTATTACTCAGGGCCCTATGGCACAAAAAAAGTGAAATTATATATATATATATATATTAGGAAAAAACAGTGGAGTGAGAGACTGGATTTTGAATGAGCCTGTCGCGACATCAACATAAATATTATAAAATAGTGCTACAGAAAAAGGCTTTCCACAAGTGGTTCTCAACTGGTGGTTTGGGGACCTTGAAGTGGGTTGTGAGCCTTTGTCAAAAATATCAGTTGATATCTAGTTTGAGATACTTTTTGATAGCTAGCCGCGTGGTAAACGCTTGAAACAACAGTAACAATAAGTATTGTATTGTATATTAATTGTAATAAAATGGGGCCAAACTGCAAATGATCATGTTTTTATTTGGGTTGCACATCATTGAGGGAGGGTCCTGAAGATATACCAGTTTGATGCATTACACCACACTTTCTCACAAGTCACCAGAAACCAGCAGACTGTGGATCAGCAATGGTTATTTTTCCATAGATTGAACAAGATTGAAGTTAGTTGCAGAGTAAGGGGACTATTTCTCTACGATGTCTCCTCCACCTCTCATCAGAGATGATTTCAGAGCATGTTGGTGTTCTTCCAAATGAATCACATTCTAAATGTCACTGCAGCCTTCACTCACAACGGCAGCACACAATCACTTATTGTTGGTGTAAACGAGCACGACAAGAAAACTCCGATCACTATGATTCATTCACACCATGGCAACCAGGCCCAACCGCCTTGGCTTCTAAGATCTGTAATGGATTTGTAATGGATTCTCAAAAAGTACCAGGACTAGGCTCGTTGCAACTCAAAAAACTGAGAGAGAGGTTCACAAATGTTTCGGGCTGAGGCCAACGATTCAGAAGCTCCCACTGTAAAAGGTAATGAGCAACTATCATTCATGATATTTGTCATTTCACGATACTGTTTTCAATCAAAAATACAGGGGCAGCAGTGGCTCAGATGGTGCAGCGGGGCATCCTCTAACTGAAAGGTTGGCCGTAGGGGTGGGCCATATCGTATCGCAATATAATTTTTTGATATCATTGTAGTTTTTTATATTGTTGTGGACAAGATCAAATTTATGCTGCGCTCAACTCCATCAACACTGACTGTAGAACACGGGGACAAGTGCTTAAAAAGTCAAATGAAATGAAGGATGTGAGTAGATCATGTTTGCAAGGAAATTAGCATGCCTAAAAAAAAAAAGAAAGAATAAAATATCACTGAATTAATCTTCCCAATAGGCGTGAGGCTGAGATCTTGAAGTGATTTGTCCATTGTCAATTATATCGTCAGATATATCGTTATCGTGATATTTCTTTTGTATATCGTGATGTAGATTTTATATCCTAGTTGGCCAGCTCAAATCCCGACTCCTGCAGGTACAGACTGTCCTTGGCACGATGGCGCAGATTGGCCGCCTTGCTTTTATCAGTCCTCCCCAGGGCAGCTGTGGCCAGTATACAAACTGTAAATGGACTCAACTTATATAGTGCATCTCTACCTTTATCAGGCCCAAAGCGCTTTACAGTAAGGAACCAGTCACCCATTCACTCTCTCATTCATGCACCAATGTACGCAGACACTAGAGGCCAGTCGGGTGAAGTGTCTTGCCCAAGGACACAACGACGGTGTGCATTTGCGGGAGCTGGGATTCAAACCTTTGCTCACATAGAAAACAAGGATCAGCAGCAGTCATTCGCTCATACTTTACTCACACAGCGTTGCTCTACCTGTCCTCTGTAGCTTTAGATTTGGTCGGGACATTGTGTATAATGAGTGTGCAAAAGGGTTCAGAGCCGCACCTGTATGTAGTGTGACTGCGGCGGCTTCTGTCTGCAGAGAAGGTGTTGTCATCACTCCTTTGTCCATCACACGCCGGAGAGCTTTCTCTGATCCCTGGGCACAAAAGAAACAGCAAACAACTATCAAGCCGTGGCCAGCCTCTATAATAACAAGTCAGTCACTAGAGCAGCAATGTGCTCGGAGGAGTTTGAGGAGTTTGAAGCAGCAAAGTAAACGCATTAAAGGCCCCGTACATGATTTTTTTTTGTTGTTGTTCACAAACAAGAAGTGTTGGTTTTGGTCCGAACTCATTCCCAACTTTCCATAGGCATTTTCAATTATCTTGATTCTTCTCAAAGATGAGTTTATCAGCATGTTTACAACGCACAGGGTCACTTTTCCAGTTCACAGTCTGCAATGCTAACGGCAACTAGCCAGCGTGTTCACAATCAAAGATAAATCATAAAAAAAAACGCTTTATAATTTGATACACAGGCCTTTTTCATGTCTGATATTATAAAAACAGTGATCGAGAACATTAGGGCCATAATAACCATTTGTCGATTACTGACGAATCGCTTTTATAAAATGTATAGACGGTTTGAGTATTTTTTTCGGCCCTGGCGATGCGTTTTCTCGCAAATCAAGCGACACCAGGAACTTTAGGGGGCAGTGTTTACCTGCCTTCATGTTACCCCTAGGGAGAAGAAGACACGCGAGGCAAGGGAGGGCGTGCATATCAAAAGAGTGGTAAGGCAAGGTAAGGCAAGTTTATGTGTAGAGCACAATTCATACACAAGGCAATTCAAAGTGCTTCACAGTTGCATAAATATAAGAAAACAAATACAATCAATAAAAACATCAACATAGAATTAATCAATTACAGTAAGAGGCAAGAGTGTAGATAAAATACTGCTAAATGCATTTTTAAGTCTTGTTTTGACTCGCTCTGTCTTGAGCACTATTTCGCTCTGTCTTGAGCACTATTTCACTTACGCATCACAACAGCGCCACAGTTATGCACAAGCACCTGAAATGCAAACCCCATGTCTTCCCCAAAAATAGGAGGTACCATGTTGACACGCGGGGTTTTCACACATTGCTCTCGTTTCGATTGTAGTTACCGAGAAGTGCACTTTAATGGACACATGGAGACAAAGGCTGCTTCCAAATTCCTCCAATAATAGCTCCTATGTCCTTATCCTAGCTCCTATCCCCTTGTCACGTGCTCAGGTCAACTGTTAGATCCCTATGCCATTAGGGACTAGAGCTTCAGCTGCGTTTGCACAACCCGACCGTCCTCACCCAGCGGCGGAAACAACGGGGAAGTGACATCACCAACAGCTGCTTCAGAAAAACGACATCATCCATATAGTATTGGACTACAAAAACACTCCAACTGCTGCCATTGACTTCAATGACTCAAACATGAGCCACAATGATGATGTGAAGCCACACAGAAAACAGATGATTCATGATAAAAAGCTGTTTCAGATTTACCTTCAGCTACAGCTTCATCAGAGAAATAAAAAATGCTCTGATCAAATATTCCACCAAATCCTGTCCTTTGATTCATCCTCAGAGAAAGATTCCGCATGAACACACAGTGAGGTCTGCTTCTTCCCTCTGCAATGTCTGCAAATGATCCATGTGGCTGAAGTTTCTACTAAATGAAAGCAAAAGCACAAACTGACTTCATTTGGGTCATTTACTCTTTAACACACTGACATACGACTGAGCTGTGGTGACTCTAACGTGTATTTTGTCACTTTTATAAAGTTTGGCTTGTGCAGAATCTTTTTATTTTATCATTGAATGAATGTGTGCCTGTCAATCAACAGGAAGCATACAGGCTCTTTTCCCTCCCTCGTTCCTCACTGGCAGCACCATTCGGACGCTTCTTATCATGGCGGACGCTGACGCACATCCGAGTTTGGGCTCTGACGTCTCACCAGTTTGCTCGATTCCGATGCACCAAAAGGCTTTATTGTGCACCAGGCAGGATAATGGAGCATGAGAGACTTACCTTGATAGAATAAAGTTGATCAAATTTTCCTCGTTATAGTAGTAATCCCAATGGGCGCTGGCTGCTCTGCTTTATGACCACGACACTGGGGGCCGCCATTGCTCCGCCATTGCTGTAGTACCTCCATATCGCCACTAGTGCCCCATTGAAAAGCATTGGAGTTTAGACACCTTAAAAACAAATTTAATGCCTGGTTTCAATTTTTTCATCACTAGACTAGGCGAGATATTCCTCCTGAGATAACGCTGGGTTAATCACAATTTATGAAACCAGGCTGGTTTTCGGAAAAAGAATTTTTTAAATCTCGTACTTAATGAGGCTCGGACTGTTAGCATTGGAGCAGCGCGAGCTACACGTCACGCAAGGGCCGAGTCTACGGCTCGTATGTCCTTTTTAGGAATATGCTTCGTCAGAGCTGGGGAGGGGGAGTCTGTAAATCCGCCATGACTTCCCCCACGACCGTGGTCATTATGGTAAAAGGGGAGGAGTGAGCATAAGACATTTTTTTTTTACAGTCTATGAGTAATCCAAACATCCAACGACTGAATTGTGCATTATAAATATACTTTTTTAAACTTTTCTTATACATACTGCTTTAGTTATTTGTTATATTATGTTAAATTATGCTCAAATTCATGTGCCTGCTTGTTTTTAATATGGTGAATGAATTGTGAAATGACTATTTAATGTAAAACACAATTTGCTAATCTTTATAAAATCTTAATAAGATGACATTCAGTCGTAGCAGCTTCATTAATCCTGCAGGCGTAGTACATTCACTTGTAAGCAGAGAATGTGTTACAGTAGTTTGCTCTTATTTATGTTCATGAGAAATAATGCAGCAAATTCATTTGGGAAATGCACATGAAACAAGGCCCTTACTCTGATTATAAGGCATAAGTTATTGTTAGCAAAGAAATTAAAAAAGTTAAAAATAATTGTTGACTAGTCGATTATTGAAATAATAATTAGCTGCAGAGCCAGAAAACAGAACACATTTTAATCCACTGTCCAAAAAATAAAATTAATAATAATAATAATAAAATTCTGTTGTTTGCCCATTTTGTTCGTTCATGTTTACAAACAACCAGCTTCATTTACTAAACTTATTAAAGTACAGACTTTTGTGGTTGGCAATTAAAACAAAATTGTCACAGTCAGACTATATCTGCTTCACGATATGCCCTGCATAGCATTACATTCAAGAAACGTAAATGGCCGCTAGCTTTTATGCTAATTTTCAGCGGTAATTGCCAAGTAAATAAATTGACTGCTGTAATGTTTTCTAACTAGGTTCTTATGTGGCCCAAATGGTCTTGATTATTCATAGTTTGCAAATGCTACATCTTCCATTTAATATGCATCGGTGGTTCTCAAACGGCAATATAGTCTTTGTTCATTTTAATGAGAGACTTTTATTTATGCCGTAGCAAACGCTTTAAAGTGAGCTGTTTATCTGGCTTACATCCAGTTTGGTCATAATTTAGTCCAATAGATCTATATTAGATCTGTTTTAGACCTGATCTCAGCCTGGTGGTGCTTGGTGTGAAAAGTTTGAGAGCCACTGATCTATGGATTTCATTATTGTGGGGTGACGCGGTGTTTGAAATCAATACTGTAAATGAAGTATTACGCTGCTTTCATCAGGCAATTTTCACAAAACGTCCAAGCATCCAGGCGGGCGCCCTGTTTTCTGCTTACATTAGAAAGTGAAAGAAAGTTTTATTGCAATACTTCAGTTGGACCCATTGACTGCGTACTCATTTGGAGTCAGGCACAGGTGAAATGCCCACCGCGGCTGTCATGTAAACCGATACGAGGGGATGTTTTATGGCTGTAGGAGAAAGTGTAGGCAACCCAAGCAGACGCGAGCTTCACATACCTCAGATTGAACCGGGCCTCGTGCTGTCAAGGCCACTGCTCGCCCTGGAACAATAGGCAGTGATGGCTCGAGTTCATGGGTGAACGTACAGATACTTCTGCTTGAGTAATACTGCATTATATTGTTTTTATACTCATTTTTAAATAAGTACTAAAAGCAGTACTAAGTAATTTGTTTACCATAATAAATCATTTTCGTAGTCCCTCTGGGGGGAAATACAAGTGTTCATGGGATGATTTCATCTACCCAGGTGTGTCTGGCCAGAAAACCACAATTGCAACTTGACTGCCACCGGACCGGAGCAACCAATACACACTAATGGAATCACGAAGAAGAAGCTAACAGACTAATGGGCAAAGCTAACTGAGGGCTAGCACCACTTAAACAGTATTTACAGCCAAGTTTGATTGAAAACAATGATGTCCATTGTGTAATTGGATGTACAATATCCCTCTGTCCCGTTGTCTTTTCTGTCAGTGTAGTATTTACTCTCACGGACAATTAATGAATAAAAAAAATGCAACTTGCTACGACACCTGCAGCTGTGCTTATGGCCTCTAGGGGCACGAGTTACTTAGTACTGCTTTAAATAAGTAGAAACCAAACCAAATTGCGCCCCCAATTGACCACCTGTACGGGAACACAACGGGGACAAACTTTCTTCCTTGCCGTGAATCAGTGGAATTGTCAACATTACTGAAACACCGCCACCTACGGTTCTGGAGTGTGCATCATGAGGCTTTTTAAACGGACAAAATCTACTGCCATTTTACGTTTATTTAAGTTGTGAAAAGTGCTCATAAACTCATCCCTGTGAAGAATCTGGAAGTTAGGAATGTGTTAGGAAAGCAAGGAATTAGTTTGGACATAATTAACAGCTTCCCATTTTATTCTTTGGAAACAAACTACACACAGGTCCTTTTAGGCGAGACACTGCTGGTCAATAGGGAAACTTTTACTAATTGAGAGATATCAATTAGAATGTTTTGCTGTCATAAATATTAGGGGGTAAAAGGTCAATTTATGGTTTTATATAAAACATCCATCCATCCATCCATCCATTTTCTTCCGCTTTATCCAGGGCCGGGTCGCGGGGGCAGCAGTCTCAGCAGAGATGCCCAAACTTCCCGGTCCACACACACCTCCTCCAGCTGTTCTGGGGGGACCCCGAGGCGACACCAGGCCAGCTCGGAGACATAGTCCCACCACCGTGTCCTAGGTCTTCCACGAGGCCTTGTCCCACTAGGACATGCCTGGAATACCTCTCGCGGGATATATATAAAACATAAAATACAAAAATGCCCAGAATTGGCTACAGAATCTTAATAGTGGATAGAGCCAGGTTCAAATTGATGGGTTTACTTTGTTGTTTTGGGATTTTTTTGCCGTTAGCGAGAAACACTTTGTAGTGGAGGCAATTTGAGGCATGCTATATTGGCAAGTGCGACCAATTAAGCCTTTTCAATCCCGATTCAATGAATAACGCCTCAGTGCGTCTGTCAAACAGGCTCATGACTAACACCCCCTGAGAGAAGACTGAAATAGTGACTGCTCTGCTGTCGTTTCTGTCAATTCCTATTGTCTTCAACACAGTCACATGGGGCGGTGACAGCGCACGTGGCCCATAGGTTAACTAATACAGGGTGTAGAATATCGTGTCGCTGCGCAAGTTCCACAAGGACTTGATTAGATTGCTGATAGCATGATAATCAGCCCGAGCAATTACACATCCGTTTGAAGTGTTGCTATTATCTGGTGAGTCAGGAGCCGGCGCTACACGCAAACCAGATCTGTCGTGTCCAATTAAATAAGGCGACTTGGTTTTACAGTGAGAAACGAGGGGGTATTATGCTTTTTACAGGTATTGGGTGATGATCTGTTTGGCAACAGTTTATTTCTACACTTGATACATTGTACGAACCAGATTTAGAACAAAGTCTGTGCTATGTAACAATGTGTAATAACCTTTTACCTATGGGTTATATTAGACTGGACAGTTAAAAGCAGTGAAAAACGGGGAAAGCCATTTTGCAAATTGACAAAGCCAGTACTTAACTAGAAAGCAACACATGCAATTACTGTGTTCATTTATTTGGTCAGGACAGCGCGTGTTAGGCTCTATCCACACCAAGACAAAACAGGTAAAGTTTCACAACCATTCTTTATAAACACGGAGCCAGCTCAGTCAATGTGCCCGTCCACATGAAGCCAGTCATGTGTATAAAACTGCTGCAAAATGTAATTGTGAAATGTAAACAGTAACAGTAAAAGTTGCGGAGACGCCGTAACAATGGAGCCACCTAAACGCCGTTTTTGAGATCGCCCTGGGACCTTGTTTGGAAAATGTTCATTTATACAGACCCCCAAAACGCCGGTATGGATGATACGCTAGATCAGGGGTCCTCAAACTTTTTTCGCTGGGAGCCACATAATCAATCCTGACTGTGATGGGGGGCCGGGCCGGGTTGGCTATAACACAGAATTGTATGACCCAGACCAAAATGCAGCAGGCCTCATTGTGGAGTAGAGATTACTCGCCTGGCACAGTTGTCCTCACTGCTATATCCACAACATCACACTTGATTCCAGGCACATATTTGTTTTGCTGTAGTGGTGTACAAAAATAGTAATCAAGTCTTCACAATAACAGCTTACACTTTGATTGCGCTTTACAAGCCTGTGTCACAAGTTTCCCAAAGTACCGTAGTCATTATTCATTCACTCCACACTCTGTGGTGTAAAGCTTCATTTACCACGTGGCCATAATGTGTTGTTTACGTCCTGATCTCCTATGTCAGTGCCCTCTGCTGGACAAGTGTGGATTTTTTTTATTTTTTTATTTAAGTTGCCCCCTTGTGGCTGGGAAAAAAAATCATAACTCTGCACAGGAATGGGCTAGAAACATACTTTTTTTTTACATACTCAGGGATTGGTGCTCTACAAGGAAGGGGCCGGATTCAATCATCTCGCGGGCCAGAGTTTGAGGACCCCTGCTCTAGATTGATCGAATATTTTTGCGTTCCTGAGCTTGACTTTGTGTGGACAGGGCCTTAAAGGGGCTAGATGCAGGTTGGCCATTTTATTATACTCACTACTGCCACCTCAGGTCAGAGTGCTAAACTCTACGCCACTGTGCCACCCCGTATCACAAGGCTTTAAGTAATACCATGTGCTTTTTTCACTTGCCATCGTTAAGAATTTGTGAAATCAGAAGCAAATATGCAAGGCTATTCAGAACAGAAGACCGTCTTCACATTCCACATTCAAACGACTTGCCGCGTGTTCATTAAAGTTAACTTCTCCACTAACTCCTTTCTTCGGTACCACTCGAGCATCACGCCTCACACTTCAGCTTCCTCCGCTCCGGCTCCTAAGTTGCCTTGACAACTCCGCCTCGCTCGGCTTGTGCTGAACATGTATTTTTTCCTTCTCCTCAACAACTTTCCTGCCCACAAATGCCTCGGGTTCCTCTTGAGTTCATAAAAAAAGGTCCGTCTGAAGGAAGCGGCCCGGACGATTCACGGGCCTACTCCTAATTGCTAACACCGTTCGACGTGCACCGTCCGCGAATTTCAAGGTTTACTCACCCCTTTTCTCTGCTCGCTTCTCGCTCCCCGTGAGTCACGTGAAAATGGACCTCCGCGCTCGCCCCGCTGCGTTCATCACGTGAAACAAGTTAGAGAGAGTTTTTTTTTCTCTTCTTCCCCCCGCAGTTGCATATAGGGCCGTTGCTGTGTGTTGGCTGGCCGGACCCCTCCCGTCCCTCTGCGGTGGTGGAAATAGCCCTCAGCTGTTGTTTGTCGGGGGCTAGGCGGGGGCGGGGGGTAGATTCGGAGACATAGACGGGAGCGTCCCACACGAGAGAGAGGGAGGGAGAGAGAGAGAGGAGCCATCTATCAGTGATCTGCAGCTGTCCCGAGCACAGATAGGCCCACAGGAAACAGGAAGCAGGGCCGGCCCGCTGCAAGAGGAATGAGAGGGGAGCGAGCAGGGGAAATTGAATTACAATTACGACAACTGGACAAGGCATGCATGTTGATGATTTTAAGGCTTCTGAAAGTACTTTGGACTCCTTAGTACAGTATTGAAAAAAACACAACTATACACTGTAAAATGTAAACTATTGTTTCTCAATAACTACATAAAAATAATTCCAAGGGCTGCCGATTCATTGAACCGGCAGTTAGAAATAGTCACAATATGGGAACTTATATACGTATATAAAATATGTATGAAACCCACATGTTATTAAAGCAATAATACACGTTTGCATCCAAACCAAACCTATTTATTTTTCCCCATACACTGTAAAAAAAAAAAAAAAAAAAATCCAAGGACTGCCAAGAAATTTGTACGTTGCACAAATCACAAGTTTACATTGTTGTCGATTCGAAGTTAATTGAAATTACTCACAGCTATAAATCGTCACAATATAAGAATTTTAATTCAGTCAACCTCCTTTATATAGTTCAGTTCATGTGGATTCTTAGGTTGACATAACCGAACATAAAACATCATTTATATCAACTATCTGCAGCAATTGACTAAATTTAACAGCGTCTTTCGTGCACTTGTTTTAAACCACTCACTCATGTTGGTAGAAAAGTGCTATAAATATACATGCGACTCTTTACCGTTTACAGATCATTTGAGTTAATAAAAAATAGTTAAGATGAAATTGTTGTTTCAACTCAATAAAAATAATTCCAAGGGCTGCCGAGAAATCTTATGTTAAATCAATGACATTTACATTGTTGATTCATTGAACTGACAGCTATAAATCTTCACAATATGAGAATGTAAGAAAAATAGTAGTATAAAACCCACGTGTCAATAAAGCAATAATACGCTTTTGCATCCAAACACTAAAGCTATTTATTTAACCCATACACTGTAAAATGTAAACTTCAACCAAAAAAAGGACTGCCAAGAAATTTGTAGGTTGAACGAATCACGAGTTTACATGGTCGTCGATTTGAAGTTAATTGAAATAACTCACAGATATAAATTGTCACAATGTGAGAATTTTAATTCAGTCAACCTCCTTTATATAGTTCAGTTCATGTGGATTCTTAGGTTGACATAACTGCTTTCAGTTGTCTAAAGTGAAAAACATCATTTATATCAACTTAGTCTTTCATGCAGTTGTTTTAAATCAAGAATTCATTTCATCTTGAGTATTGTATATTAACTCAGATGATCTGTAAATGGTAAAAAGTCACATATATATACAGTATATAGCGCTTTTCTACCTATATGAGTAGTTCCATGATGTAGACTGTCTAATGTGATATAAATTTTGGGTTTCACTTGTCAGCTCATGTCAGACCAAGGATCCAAATGAGCTGAATTGTCTAAGGTTAACTGAATAAAAATGATCATATTCTGACCATTTTTAGCTGTGTTATTTCAACTTCAAATCGAGAACAATGTAAACTTGTGATTGGTTCAACATAAAATTTCTTTTTTTCGTTGTCAAAACAACAGTTAACATTTTACAGTGTCCGGGTTAAACAGATAGATTTAGTGTGTGGATGTGAAAATGGCATTAATTTCATATTACTTTATATTATTAGCCATGTAATGATTATAAACTGTATAATTGTAATGTCAACACTATATGGAGACACATGCTGCTTTTACATGGATATCTTTTACTAGCTTTTTGCTTCTGTAATTGATGGGATTTGATGTTTTTTGTAATATTAATTCTGGGGCAGAACTATTGGCGTCTTGAGGCTTCACGTGGTTGCCTCATGTGACATGGACTTTCTCTGCTCTCGAGTACGGCAGTGGGGCCCTTTTTCCGGAACCGCTTCCTCCTTCCTTTTCCTACCCACTTCCACGAATTCATCTGTGAAGGCACCTACAGAACGTCCTTCAGTAGAGACTTGGAGCTGTGGCGTTCAGACAGACTTTCCCTCCTGCACACTAATGTTACAAGAATCACAAGTTTGACTGGTAATACTTTTAACTACACGTGAATTTCCCCTAATCCAACGCTCTGCTGCCTGTCCAACTGAAAAACACGATTTCTGTCATTTTATGTTTTCATTTAAAAGATAAGGCATAAAAATGTCCAATGATGAAAACGACAAAACCATAATAATGTGTGGACCCAGGTTAAAATTGGATTCATTTTGCTTGAGAAACGTTTTTTCAGAGGTGATTTTGAAAAAGCAATTTCTAAGTGAATAAACGGTAAAGATTCAAATTTCGCCTTGTTTTGCTGCATTCAAAGCTCATTAAATCAGGCAAGAACTAGATATTAAAAAATCCCTCTACAAAAAATAAAATTATGAAAAAATTCTAAGTGTTGTTAAGTACCAGACTGGAGAGTTTAGCGCCTGTAGGAGCGAGAGTGGAATGAAGACAGGTTCATGTAACTATGTATGCGGTTTGTCCAAATCAGAAGAACAAAAAACAAAATGGCGATCATGGCGGCCCGCTGACATACGGCCCCTAATAGTCCAGAAAGTGCAGGACAATGTGGCAAAGAATATCACTGATTATTCCCAATAATATTACTGTTTATGAAGCGAGAGTATCGTACTGTGACAACTCTAAGGGGGGTGTTATTTTTTTTATATTTATTGTTTATGCATGTTGCTGTGATTGACAGGTCTGGCAGAACTGTGGAGGCGTGTTTACAGCGGGGGTTTTTTAAGCACATGCTCTGTATGAGGACAGGGTTTCTGTTGGAGCATTACTGTTGTCATTAAATGAATTATACTAAAATTAACGCATTGAAAGTCGTTGAAAAGCATTCAATTTGATGAAGAGACAGAACCCACAACAATGACAATGCTCATGTTTAATGTGTGAAAATCCTTTATTTTTTGTGACATTCCATATGACTTACTGCCAACTGTACAAACCCTGGAAGAGTCAGATCTACCACCATGGATTGTCTCTTGACTCCCACGTTATGGCTGAGACTGAGAGGATCAAGTGCAGTCCACAAACAACTACCAGGCCTGAGCAGGGCAGGGTTAACCGGCTAAAAGTTTGAAACTGTGTAATGCTTCATGCTCTTGATGACCCAACTCTTCTGTTCTTCCAAATGGAATGGGACCAAACTAAATTAATTTAGCTCCATTCCTCCCTTATGGAATACGTGCTTGGTCAATGTCGAGTTGGTGACATCTGCTTTGGACATAAACATTTTAAAAACACCAAGGCCGTGGCAGCAGATGCAGTATTATAACCCAAGACACGTGCTATTGGAGTCACACCCAACTGTATCTCCCCTCACTGAGAAAGACTCCCTCACCTGTGTCTTTAACAGTTTTTCTGACATCAAGAGCTGGATGACGCACAATCTCCAACAGTTGAATGAATAAAAAACTGAAATCGTTGTGTTTGGTTCGACTCATGCTACTGCTTTATCACTGACAAACTTGATACACTTGGTAACTTTTCTACCCCAATTAAACTCCAACTTCAAGTTTGACAAGCAAATCACTAAAATAGTTCAATCTTGATTATTTTTTGCAATATTTGGGATTTGGATGAAACATTTCCTTTCCCTTACAGATCTGGAAAAAGTCATTCCTGGCCTTATCTTCACTAGATTTGATTACTGTAATGCCCTTTGCTCTGGTCTTAGTATAAAGCCAAAACGCTGCAGCCAGGCTCTTGAGCGGCACTAACAGATACGACCACATAACTCCAATCTTAGCCTCCCTGCACTGGTTACCCGTAACATTCAGAATTGATCTAAACATTTTACTTCTAAAGCCCTGAAAGGCCTCGCCCCTCCCTACATCCAGGACATGCTCACACCTTATGTTCCGAGGCTCTTGCTGCGTTCCTCTAATCAACACCTTCTCATTGTGCCTCCAACTAACCTCATCTCCAGAGGAGACTGAGCCTTTGCAGTCAGAGCTCCCATATCGTGGTGCTGATTACCTGCTGAGGTAAAGCAGCCAATTCAGTGTCTGCTTTCAAATCGAAGCTGAAAACGCTCTTTTACAGAAGAACTTTTGTAACCTAGTTTTAGTCTTGATACGCATTGTTGTCTTTATATTTGTTATGGTTTTATGTGTTGTGTTTTTTAATTGATTATCAAATGATGAAAGCACTTTGTAACTATGTTTTGAAAAGTGCTATACAAATAAAATGTATTATTATTATTATTATTATTATTATTATTATTATTATTATTATTATTATTATTATTATTATTATTATTATTGGCGTCTTAAGGCCTTCCCAGTTCATATTCATTTTGAAAGGCTGAGACTCGGAGCTCACACGGCTACTTGCAAAAAGAAACAAAAGGACGTTGCCGATTATTGACTCGATTCTAGTGTTCTGACTCGACTCGAAAGGCGCCATGTTTGCGCTGCAAAGGAAAGTCTTTCCTAACAATGTTGTCGATGTTTCAGCAGGTTCAGAGCCTCAGAGTATTTATAAGCTGCTGTGGATGTTAGAACTAGACAATCCCGTCAGATCTCAGAAGCTAAGCAGGGAAGGGCCTGGTCGGTACTTGGATGGGAGACCGTTTGGGAACACCAGGAAGCCTAGCGAATGTAGTGAGTGAGTGAGTGTGTGGTGGTGGTCAGAGGGGCCGATGGCGCAGACTGGTTGCCTCGCTTCCGTCTGTCTACCCCCAGGGCAGCTGTGGCTACAATAGTAGCTTACCACCACCAAGTATGGAGTGAATGAATAATGCAATGTAAAGCGTCTTTGAGTGTCCAGAAAAGCGCTATATAAAACCAATGCATTATTATTATTATTATTATTATGTGTTGCGTTAGCCTATGAATTTATTATGGAATAGAAGCTGACTGTACACAGATTGTATGGCTGTACAGTGTGACAAAATATGATAACTTCAGATGCTTTTAGACTGACTCCCCTGTCGCACAAATATTTCTACAGTTCTGGCTCATTTGATTGACGTTTGTCCCAACACTGCAAAAAGTGAATATCAAGCATTGGCAAGTTTACTTTGCTTGTTTGAGGACATTTCAGACCAGTTCTAAGGTAAATCTCGCTTGAAATAAGAAAGTAAAATTGCCAATGAGATAAGACCAATTTTCCTACTCCATTGGCAAAGAAAATGACCTGAAATAAGGACGAAACGTATCGAAACGAGTCAGAAACCTCTCAGAACAAGTGAAATAATCTAGGACAAATGACCAAGAACTTCTTAACTAGTCAAAAACAGCAAAAATTTGGATTATTGTGCTCAAATTGAGATGTAGTGTGTTGTGATCGAGTTGATTACTTTTTGCAGTGAACCTGTGGCCGTTCTCACTTGTTTCAGGCTCGCTGCGTAAAGTGACCGAACGCATATTTTGGAAATGAGGAATTGTGTATGCTCTAATTGTTTTGAATACCCTGAGAAAATATTGATTAAAGTGTGGACAATATTCCAATACCCTCTGCTGCTACACACTCCAACATGTCAAACTCTGACCATCTTTGGCATAGAGTGAAATCTAGAATATTTGTTTTAACCAAGACAGCATCTGTTCTCTTCTGGAGCAAATTTACTTTGCTTTGTTGACATTTGAGTCACCGACCCTCCGATTCGTGGAGAAACTTTCAACCTTGTGCCACTGTTGCACCTCCTACTCTGTCACCTGCACACAAAGACAGTCGATAACTTCTTTTTCCAGAGAACTGCCCTCTGCTGATCTTCCACCTCTTTCTTTATGACATCAAAGGAATGCTTTAAGTTTTCTTTAGGTCAGATAAAGGTGGAAACCATGAAATACTGTTCTAAAGATTGAACACCAAAGAAAACACAACAGAACCGCTCTGCAGGTTTGTTTTCGTGGGTCGACAGTGGCGGGGTTTCTGCTGATGTGAGCAATGAAGCGAGGGAAAAATTTAATCAGGTCCAAAAGGCAAAAAAAAAAGGCTTTAATAAAAATAATCTGATTTTATTACCATCATTTATATTTTCATAACAAAAATAAAACAAGTTAATACCTCGTAGGTCGCCATTGGGTAAGTATCACAGCTCTTTGGTTTTTCCTGCATCTAAAAAATTTAAATAATCTCAGGAATCTCCTCATCGTTGACCCGGACGTGCGTGATAAGGAGCATCCAAATGTGTCAGTGTGGTTACACTACAAAAACGAAATATCAAGCATTGGCTTAAATGACTTGAATTGAGGAAATGTATCTTGTTTTGAGCGGTTTTCACTCATTTAGACACTTTTCCTGATCGGACCAAGTTTACTTTGCTTGTTTGAGGACATTTCAGACCAGTTCTAAGGTAAATCTCGCTTGAAATAAAAAAGTAAAATTGCCAATGAGATAAGACCAACTTTCTTACCCCATTGGCAAAGAAAATGACCTGAAATAAGGACGAAACGTATCGAAACGAGTCAGAAACATCTCAGAACAAGTGAAATAATCTAGGACAAATGCCCAAGAACTTCTTAACTAGTCAAAACAACTAAAATTTGGATTATTATGCTCAAATTGAGATGTTTATACTGATCTAGTTAAATACTTTTTGCAGTGTAGGAGGGAGTTAAAGGAGCTGTGAGGTTTTTTTTAATACGTCCTTTAGCAGAGGAACCTCGGGATGTTCCTCATCAGCCCATAAGGAGCTAAGAACTATCCCACAAGTCACTCCACTCGAGTGTGAAATGATTGACAGTTTTGCTGCTTGACATTTCATGACTAACTAGGGCTGTCAAAATTAATCGGCATTAATCGAAACATAATTAATCGCATTTAATTGAATGAATCGCATCACATGTTTTGACCAAACACACATGCATACAAAGCACTTGTATTAACTACATACAGGTATTGTAAGCCAGGAGTCTCCAATCTTTTCACACGATGAGGTACTTTGATGAAGCAAAAGGGACAAAGAGCTACTTGTGCATCAAAAAGGCTTGTCTGATTATCCTATTTCAACAAAAAACGATTTTAATTTGTCCTTATACTGTACTTTATGAACCTAAACGTTTGCAGATTCTGTCCAAAATGTTCAGCACCAAAATGTATCTAAAATCCTGACTTATCAAGCCTTGGGTGGGCGACCGAGAAAGGGCTGAAGAGATCCCTGTTATAACCGGCTTTTCCCATAATTATGAAATTGTGAATATTTGGTTAATGGAATGTGCAATCAATAATCAAATGCTTTAAATAGAAGTGTTTTATGTTTGACAAGTATTAAAATGAACATAACTATTAGAGAAAAATTAACCACGATTAATCGAATTTCACAAGTGTGATAAAAAGAACGTGTTGATTGACAGCCCTGATAAAAACATGAGCTTTGTCCTAAATATATGAAAGTATAAAGCAGGTCATGCACTTTTACTATAGGAAATCTATGAAGGAGTTCAAGTATCTCGGGGTCTTGTTCACGAGTGAGGGACGGATGGAGCGTGAGATCGACAGACGGATCGGTGCGGCGTCAGCAGTGATGCGGTCGCTGTATCGGTCTGTCGTGGTGAAGAGGGAGCTGAGTCGGGGGGCAAAGCTCTCGATTTACCGATCGATCTACGTTCCCACTCTCACCTATGGTCATGAGATTTGGGTAATAACCGAAAGGACAAGATCGCGAATACAAGCGGCTGAAATGAGTTTCCTTCGCAGGGTGGCTGGGCGCACCCTCCGAGATCGGGTGAGGAGCTCAGTTACCCGGGAGGAGCTCGGAGTAGAGTCGCTGCTCCTTCACGTCGAAAGGAGTCAGCTGAGGTGGCTCGGGCATCTGTTCCGGATGCCTCCTGGTCGCCTCCCGTGGGAGGTGTTCCAGGCATGTCCTAGTTGGAAGAGGCCTCGTGGAAGACCCAGGACACGCTGGTGGGACTATGTCTCCGAGCTGGCCTGGTGTCGCCTCGGGGTCCCCCCAGAACAGCTGGAGGAGGTGTGTGTGGATCGGGAAGTTTGGGCATCTCTGTTGAGACTGCTGCCCCCGACCCGGCCCCGGATAAAGCGGAAGAAAATGGGTGGATGGAAATCTATGAACTTACAGCAACATTAGCACTTTTGTTTACATTTTCTAAGAACGAAACTCAAGCCACATAGATCATTTACATAAGATCCGCTGTGAAAGAACAGATGCTAATGCCGCTGTCTGCGATGAACTAAAGGACATGATATGGTGATTATCAGTAATAATTGAAGAGTGACGTATATAAAGAGCGGTTTATTTAACACATCATTCTGACATTTTTGCAATTCCTCAGATTATATTTTTCATTTTGTCAGGTTCTCAGAGGGCCCCTGCTCAAAGAGAAACTCAATCAAAAACTCAATCACTCCAGTCGCCATAAATATCACATTTGATGTTGACTCTTTACTCTTTTTACTTTAGATTTAGCACTGTGCTTGGTTTTTTACTCAATCCAAAAGCACAACTTAGGCAACTCCACTATTTTCAAGTTGTTGGAGAGATTCAAAAAGGTCAGTTCTTCACATTACCGCTCTCTAAATCCTTGCCTCGGGGTTATTCTGTCCTGCTTAAGACCGATACATTTTTACTAAGCGCTTATATTTCAAGGCTCATTGGATTGTGATAATTACGAGTCCGCCGTTGCCGCATTGGAACTGGCCTTTTTTTTTTTTCTTTTTCCAGTGCCGAGCGGAGCGTCTGTTTCGGTCGATACAGATCTTTGCTTCGGGCCACTTCTGCGCAGCGATATAGTAAAGTTCAGCGCTCCAGTGTGTGTGTTCTCGGTAAGAAAAATACAATCAAGACAAAGTATTTTAACAGAGCCCGGTTTGCGTCCTATGCATTTTGACGGCGTTATACAGACACTTGGCCTTTATGGACAGCCCGTCAGAAAGACATTAAAGTCTCCATTGACTGCTGTCCACGCGCCGCCGATGGAGCCGACAGAGCTCGGGAAAAGGTCACAGGCTTTTGTCTCGAGGCACGGAGTGGCGATAAGAGCGAGGGTTTCTTTAGGCCACACTTATGTTATTTTTACCCAACCTTACATTTCCTAAATTATGCTTTAGGACTTGCATCAGGACAGCTAACATTGGTATTTGATGATATATAACCTACAATGATGCAGTAACAGCAACACAATCTTAATGATGGATAGACCCAGGTTTAAAGGTATGGTTTTATTTTGTTGATATATATTAGTTACAAAGATTTTTTTTTTTTTTTTTTTATATCTTGTTTTTGTAGTTTTGGAATAATCTAGTTATAAGTGACATTTTTTCTTTTTTTCTTTTTAGTTTCAAACAATGGTTTTATGCACATTTCATTTGATTTACAAGCAGCTTTTTTTTTCAATTAATTTAAATATTTTTATTAGCATTTTTTTTGTTTTAATTTCACACAGGCAGGATTTGAGGAAAATATATTGGTCTGAAAAAAATAAGAAATAAAAAAAATTAGAATACAAAAAAGTCCCCACCACTCAGGTCTCCTATCCTGTTTCTAACCCATTCGTTAAGACCCTTTCCCCCCTCCCACCTCCCTTCCCACCCATGACAGAAAACAAACAGAAATGCACTCACACATACATACCGTGAAGAAGGGAAGGAAATGAGGGGAAAAGATAATAATGATAAAAAAAAGTTGTTGTTTTTTTTATTGTGAAAAAAAAAGAAGAAGGAAAACAAAGGAAAACAAATAAATAAATTTAAAAAAAAGGAGGGGGAAGTAACAAAGCAGGGAAGGGAAAAGTAAGACAGTTAATTGTGGTAAATATAATCGTGGATAAAATTATAAATATAACTAGAAATGCGATGGCTGCGCCTAATTTGTAGTTTAAAAACTCCACATTGTGGCTTTATGCAAATGAGTGGCACCGCGGAGCAGAGGAGTTTGAAGCGACAGATGTTACACAAGGGAAACTCGCTTCGTAGCCTCACACTGTGGCTCGGACCCGCAGGTTACCGGTGTGCCAGGGCATGTGCCAGAGCCATAGACAGCAGAGTTCACCGCCACAGAACTGGACACAGTCGGGCCCCAGGCGCGGGGGCTGCGCGGAGCTAACGCAAGCTACACCGTGGACCCGCCAGAGTTTAGACCCGCTGGTAAACTCTGACGGCGCGGCGAGGGTTTTATATTTATATTCACTGATATAAGAAATCTGGCACCATATTGAACGAACGTAAATAGAACGGGAAATGCCGTTCACAGACACCAGAATGAACGCGTTCATGGTTTCGTTCATCAGGCAGTAATCCAGTGCGTTCAGTTCACGTTCGCCCAAAATATGAACGTGTTCATGAACTTCCGTTCATTGAACGCGTTCAGGTACATCACTGGGGACAACTATAAGTCGTACTCTACACAAATCTGGCCTTCATGGACGAGTGGAAGAAGAAAGCCATTATTGAAGGGAGTCCATAAGAAATCCAGTTTGAAGTTTGCTAGAAGTCATATGGAGTCACAGCTCCATGTGGAAGAAGGAGCTTTGGTCAGATGAGACAAAAATTGAACTTTTTGGCCCAAATGCAAAAACTTATGTATGGGGCAAACCTAACACTGCTCATCGTCCTGAGTGCACCATCCCCAGTGTCAAATATGGGGGGGGAGCATCATGCTGTGGGGCTGCTTTACCTCAGCGGGGACTGGGGAGATTGTAAGAATAGTTTTGAGGATGGATGGAGCCAAATACAGGGACATTTTGGAGGAAAACCTGCTGGAGTCAGCAAGAGAACTGAGGCTGGGACGGAGATTCACCTTCCAGCAGGACAATGACTCGGAGCACAAAGGTAAATCTTCAATGGAATGGTTCAATAAAAACATGTTAATGTGTTAGAATGGCCCAGTCAAAGTCCTGGCCTAAATCCTATTGAAAATCTGTGGAATAATCTGAAAACTGCTGTTCACAAACGCTCTCCTTCTAATGTGACAGAGCTTGAGTTGTTTTGTAAAGAGGAATGGGCTAAAATGTCAGTCTCTACATGTGCAAATCTTGTAGAGTCATACCCCAGAAGACTTGTGCTGTTATTACAGCAAAAGGGGGTCCACAAAGTATTCATTCATGCTGTATGAATACTTATGCACGCCCCACTTTTCACTTTTCTATTTTTAAAAAAAATAACAGAATCATGTATCATTTTGCTTTCACTTCACAGTTGTCTGTTACTTGTGTGTGAACGTTCAGTAAAAAAATCAAAATACAATCTTTATGTTTAGGGTTGTAAACATGACAAAATGTGCAAAAGTTCAAGGTGTATGAATACTTTCGAGAGGCACTGTATAGAGTATTTATTTATATATTTGTTTGGGACAGTGCATGTTAATGAACGCACATGGGACACATGGATGTAAACACACCACGCTGGATCGTAGCCTTAGGCAAATGTTCATCCTGGCCTATTGTACATGTTTTTAGTGGTAGGGGAAACCGGAGTACCCAGAGGAAACCTACGCAACCTACACATGCAAAACGCCACGCAGAAAGGCCAGGTGGGGATCGAACCCGGGACCTTCTAGCTGTGACGCGCGAGCTCTAGCCTCTAATTATGACTATTTTACTCTTTTTAAATCGGCCTGAAATAACTTGCATGCTACAAGGTACAGGGAATCGATGTGGCATTGCTATTTTTAATCATTGTCCTGCCGCAGCATGGAGATGTCACTCCCGGTAATTCCCTCTCCTCAGTTGACACAGATCCACACTCTTAATGACACCCATTTCCAAATATGCCTCACTTATCCGGGAAAGCATTAGCGCCATAACCAACCCCTCCGCCTGCTAGCAAGCGTCTAAAGGGGGTTGACTTTTTTTTCCGCCCCAGACTTCTTCACATTTAGGTCAAAGCGTTAAATCAGATTAAATGACTTTATTTAAATATTGGCAGGGCACTCCTTCCGTATTTCACCGCTAATGTGACAGCGGCGCGAGCCCAGCCTGATTAAAGCCCCACGTTTACAGCCGAATATCTTAAGTGTCGAGAGGCGCGGCATAAAGCACGGCCGTAAAAGCTGACAGGGCCGGGAGAAAAGCGCTGCCTCCCCCCCCTGGAGATCTACGGCCGCGCGACATCTCCGCGTCGTCACTTCAGAAACACCATCAGCCGCGCCGCGCATTTGTCCCGGCGTAAGCGTTTTACCACGGGCGGCGGCTTGAAGGTGACCACGTCCGTGCAAACGCCGGCCGGGGAAGTGCTCCTTTGCGGTCTATATTTTCCTCCGTCTGAGACAAAGTTACAAAAAAAAAGAAGAAATCTAAAAGCTGACGTGAAACTTTTAAAAGCTTCCAAAAGTTTCAAACCAAACTTACTTAGGATTGATATGATGATACAAAACATCACTCCAGGTACGATTTTGGATGAGAACAGTCAGTCTCAGTGAATAAGGGATTGTTGACATGGACATAACAAACACATGACATGCCATTTCCTTTTCAAAAACACCCCCAGAGTGGTTTTTGGCTTGATTCATGCAGTTCTGAGCATTTCTGCTGAATCCTGCTCCGCCCTCTCCTGGAAAACACGTCATAGCGTCAAACAGGAAGAGCCGGACATCTGTAATGTAATGCCCTACGGTCTGATTTTGATTTATAAAAGTTTTTTTTCATTATTTCTGTCGTAAGAAAGAAAGAAGAAGAGAAAAAAATCAGGAAGTGCCCGACGCGTCCGCGCTGCCCCTGCAGAGAAAACAAACGCACCCCCTGAGCGTCTGAACAGATATCATGTTTGTCATGAAGGCTGAGAAGAAGGAGCTCTTTCTAACCTACTCTGGACACACCTGTTCTTTTTTCTTACCTAATGATAATGTCACAGCGAAACTGCGTGTTTGGGTACGAGAGGACAGACTTTATTCAACAGTTCTAAAGAAGCGGACACTCGCCAGAAGTTGGAATTGGATTCAGCGACTATCAGCCAAAATAGTGTTTGTCTGTGACTGTCTCTTCACTGATCGATGTTTGGTGAACCTTCGCCTGAACCAAAGTGGATTAACTCTTACAACCAGCAATGACGGAGCAGCCAGAGCGATGAGTCAATCAAAACGCGTGTTAGCATGTGTGTGTTAGCCATTTATGAAGCTGTGTTGCAGATGTCAACTCCTTTTAACTGCATCGTGAAGTAATTTCACTTATTGCTATGATGTTGATGTTTATATTTCTACTACTTCAAAAGTTGTATCGGCTGCATCAACTCGGGGAGAGGGGTGGAGTTAACTGAATCCAAGCGTTTTGTCGTCTGGGTTTGAAAAATACCTCCAAACTATTAGTTCAATTCGGAAGGGACGGGAGGAACTTGATTGTTTACTGTCAAATTTCACTCTCTCCTCGCTTTGCAGTCTTACAGACTATCACTTTAAAGGTGCATTATGCAAGTTTTTACTTGTATGTGTATTTGACCTTGTAGTGACCCAGTGGGTGTATGAGTCGTCAGCATAGCACCTTTACGTCCCATCACAGTGGTCTCTAGCTGAAATACAGATTAAAGTCACATAATGCACCTTTACGTAATTAAAAAAACACTGTAATTCTTATGAAATAGTCACAGTTTGAAGTGTGTCCCTAAGTTTATACTATTAAAAACCCTCCACAAACTAATGGTGTATTCCACTGACATCATCATCGAGAGGAACATTTGCCATGATCTGATTGAGTCTACTGTGAAGTAACTGTGAAGTAACTCATGTGCAATAATCTCTATCAGAGCCATTTTATCAATCACCTGGTATTTAACTAATTGCAAATATTATTATTATTTTTTACCCCTTTTGTTTGTATTCATTGTACAGTATATAAGATTGGCACATTATTTCTTCATCTCATGCCAATCAAAAAGGTCACAGGAACCCATGCCGCCTTTTTCAATAATGTGCTTATGGCTATGACCAAGATGTCCCATATTACTTCAATGAGGACTTGCCTGATCCACATTTAGCAGGAGCTCTACTTAATATGCTCAGACAATAGTTGATTTTGCATCAAACGCCCCCATTTTTAAAAATAAATACAACATATTGAATAGCGATTTGAAGACATAAAACAATAGCTGCATGAGGCTGACGGCAGTGGCATCCATCTCTGCAGAGCCCTTGTCATTACCACTACAGTGAAACATGGCGGAGTGGAGTGCGTTTGCCAGCGGGCTTCTCGGGGGCTGATGGGCCGATAAATAAAGACGAGTGGGGGAATGTGCCCGTAATGGTCCGTGTGTCGCGCGGTTCCAAGCTTGGCCCGCTCCGTGGCTCTGTCTCTGGGCTGCGGTGCCAGATGTTCTGCTGTCACTGCACCCGTTTACCATAATTACACCCACAGCTCAACGTCCCGGCGCTCACAGGCTGCCCACTTCACACAAGCCTCAGCTCGGCCTCCTGCCGCAAGGAAGTTCTGAGGAGCAAGCTCATGTGAGTAGAATTCGGGATACAGTCATTTACGTCGGCATGACAACGAGCACAGAATATTATGTTATGTCGTAGATTATGAAATACATGGAGTAATGAATTCTTTGTTTTGTGCTGCATACATGAACGGAACAACAGCATAACAATGGGTTATTAAGGCAAACATTTTGGTCAAATTATCATTGATATTGAATGTTTTATGACAATGGTCCCAAAGTGTGTCCCGGGCCTTAGGTGAATCCTCCGGCCAGGTGTTTCTGACCATCCGCCTGGCTCCACATCTGGAGATGGGTCCCAGAGCCCCGGCCCACGCTGGCTGCTCACTGCTGCTGCAGGTCGCCCCAGTGGCATTGAGGACGGGTCAAATGCAGAGACTGAATTAATAAATCCAATCCACTTTATTTCTAGAGCACATTTTATAAACAAGCCTTTCCAAAGTAATGCACATGATCAGCAGTGTATAGGAGCAATAATAAAGTCAAGTGAAACCAAACTAGTTGTTCAACTAAAAAGAATAAATAAAATAAAAATAAAATTGTAAAAACAATAAAACTAAATCAAAAACAATGAAACTAAATAAAAGACACAGAGGAAAGTATAACTCAACCTTAAACATTGATCTTAGTTCATTTGGTTAGGACAATGTGCAGTTACATTAAAAAGACGGCTGCGTCAGATTTAGCATGATGCTAATTTATTTTCCAAAGGACAACAGTGTGAAGTGTAAAGTGGGCAACAGGGGCAGATATTATAAGACTTGTTCTTCTCCTCTGCTCCGTTTCATTCATACTGTGTTGGCTTGGCGGTTTTATTGTGACTGCATAACATCACTTTTGAATTAAATAAATAAATACAATGAAAAAATGAAATTTCCATCTGTAATCCTTAACAAGGCAGACATTTAACATACACAACAAAATACATAACAAAAAAAAAGAAGCAATTTACAAATACAAAGTGCAATATACAAATAAGTGTGCAATATTGTCAAGTTACAGGATTTAGCAGCATTATTTGAAATGCAGAAACAAGTTTTTGGTTGTTTTTAATCTTGAGGCTAACTATCAAACTGTCAGAACAAGTTTTCCCCCGTGACCCGTTTTTCGGTTCTGCCCCACCAGTTAAACCACTGCTGTTGGACAAACTTGTGGCAGATTTTAGAATTTAATTAAATGAACTTAAACTTGCCACCTTAGCCGCTCAGGTTTCAAGAGGCCTCTGGAGGTCCGGATCTGGACCCAGGTCCGCCAGTTGGGGACCCCGGCCTAGAGAAACTCTTTTCACATCGGCTGCTCCACACATAACCTGGGCCTGACACGTCTCCACAGTTACTTTTGAGTTATACAAGTGACAATATATTATTCATGCACTTTTTATACATTGGTCACTACTGCCTTTCATTCTTTCTTTATTGCCTCCCCTGCCTTTCATCTGTCTCTTATTTACTCACACAGACACTTCTGCATTATCTCCACTGGACTGCACAACTTAAACTAACTCTCAGAGAGTTCAACTTAGCACCCGTGCTCTGAGTCAGATCAGTGTCCAATGGCATGTCCTGCTTCAGTGCACAGAACACACAGCACTTTGACTGAGCACACTTCAGTCATTAGGCCTCTTTGATCAATTTACATGACAAAAAACTTAACTCACACTCACACTTGTCCATCCGAACCGCGCCCAAGCGCTGAAAGCCCCTTCAGCACGTTTCGTTTGTGTAGTGTGAGTACAATCAAACCATGCCCGAGTCGGACTCGGTTCCGGACTTTGGCCCGCTTGGAGGAGGTGGGCCAGAGCGCGGCTCGGTTGCTCGTGTTTGCGCACACGCACAGATACAAGCGGCTGTTATATGGGCGGGTGCATTTGTCACGGTAAAACAGTGAGAAAAGGCTGTATTTATCAAACAGAGCAGCGGCTGCCTCGCTCTCGTCTTCCCGGTCGGCTCCCCCGGACCCTCGGCCACATAACGCTCGTCTCCCCGACTGCTCACCCCGACGCCCTGGCCGCTTCACGCACGTCTCGGGCTGACTTTACAGGAGCGGCTGCACTTCTCCCGCCCTGTCCGAGCTTCTCTGCTGCTGTACCCGGTTTGGCCGCAGGCATTAGTCGGACAGATTAAACCTGTGGGTGCTTTTATCGCTTGTGATTTTGGTGCGCGTTCGCTGTTCGTGTAAGTGCTTTGTTGTAACATAAAGCGTAGACTTCCAGGAGTTCACCAACATAAAGCTGTTTAACCAGTGGCCGAAGCAGCAATGAATGACATAAACTGAGCGTCATATCTTCTGTTCTCGTATATGACTCCAAAGAAAGGCTCAGAGTGGCAGGTGCTGCTCCCCCCCCCCGCCTCAGCTGAGCGGGACAGAGGGACGCGCACTTCTCTATTCCTCTGCTTTATGAAAATCGACTATTATTCACCATAGCCCTTTTTGTTAAACTGTAGTAAAATGCAAAGAAAGGTGGAGTGAAGAGATTTGACAGGGGCTCATAGTAGACATTATTTCACGCAGCTGTACCTATATGTTTTGTACACTTGTAAACAACTCCTCGTGCTCGGCCACGGCTCGGTTCGTTTGTGTAAGTGTGAGCGCGGGCCGTTCGGGGCATTCAGGCCTTTCCTCAAACGAGCTAGAAAGTGGCACGGTTCGAATGTCAAGTGTGAGTGCGCCCTAAAACAGCAGCCCAAGCTCTGGCTGCAGCCCAGTTAAAGCATTTAGGCTTTAACAACTGTGAGAGTCCATTATTAATAGATTTTCTTTCTGGAGGCCCAAAAGTACCATGGCCCACAGGGAAACGTCCTGAAACAGTAACTTATATTCCACTAAACACATAATAATAATAATAATGCATCGGTTTTATATAGCGCTTTTCTGGACACTCAAAGACGCTTTACATTGCATTATTCATACACTCCATACTTGGTGGTGGTAAGCTACTATTGTAGCCACAGCTGCCCTGGGGTAGACTGACAGAAGCAAGGCAACCAGTCTGCGCCATCGGCCCCTCCGACCACCACCAACCACTCACTCACTCACTACATTCGCTAGGCTTCCTGGTGTTACCAAACGGTCTCCCATCCAAGAACCGACCAGGCCCTTCCCTGCTTAGCTTCCAAGGTCTGACGGGATTGGGCATAGCAAAGGCGGTATGACCACACATCCATAATTCATCTTAGTGTCAAAATGGCCTCTACATTCATGGAGGTAGACGCTGATAGAGACACTAGACAAGCTCAATGTTTTAAAGACTGAAGAGGGAGGCTAAATAAGTATTTGGGATACGCATATTGTTTGGGAAACCATGCATCACAATACTTGGATACTCAACTGAACTCAAAATGTTTTACTCAATGGCAGGCACATTTTTTTTTAGTTTATGCCTCTTGGAAAGTCATTATACAGAGAATTGTATTAGAATTATAGCAATATGTAT
Source organism: Gobius niger (assembly GCF_951799975.1). NCBI lineage: Eukaryota > Metazoa > Chordata > Actinopteri > Gobiiformes > Gobiidae > Gobius > Gobius niger. The sequence goes on along the minus strand of NC_136860.1, from coordinate 11,119,881 downwards.
CATATCGGGTCCTCAGTATCATGGTGCGTATTGTATCAGCATAAAAGTGAAAACAGGCATTGTTTTATATAGTTGTATGAAACAGAGCTGTGTGCATTCCCCTGTCCTCTGCTCAGATCTGCACAGTCAGCAGAACAGACAGGCACATGTCGCTGTGAGCGCCTCTGAGTCCACACGAGTCTGATAAAACACCACCATGAACGAGGCTCTGAGGACAACAACAGACAGACAGATGATCAACGCTCACTTCAGTCATTCTGGTTCAACAGCAGTGACTCCGAAAGGTCGCACAGAAAAGAAAGCACCTCACACAAAAACGAACCAAGGGGGTCACACAGGGGCAAAGCACACAGAAATGATACTCGGATACAGGGCAGGGGGCTCGCTGTGAATTCAGACCGAGATGAGTGAGAGGAGGGTTTAAGGAATTGTTGCGAAGGCTAGGTTTTGGAAAAGTTGAAATGCTGGGGGCGACTGAAACAGAGTAAGGTACATTTTTGATGACTGACAATAGCGTGAGGAAGGCCATGCACTTTGTGTATGCGCTTCACCGGTTCCGTTTGACTCCTGCCTCACTTCTATTCAGATGTCAGACGCTCACAACGACACTTCAAACAGGTGCATTGTCTTCTGCTTCTGCGCTTGATTTTCCAAAACAAAACCCTTTTTCATTTCCCTGTGTTTTGAAATCTAAACTGCTGCAAGGTCTCACTGTGTTGTTGTTTTTTTTGTATCTTTCTGCTACAAACTCCAAAGCACATATAAAAAATAAAAAAAAAACACACAATTATTTTTGATATCCTCATATTTTATTCCGTTTCTCTGCTTCCCCCCCCCCCCCACTCGCTCTCTTCTCTCACTCATAGAAGATGAAAACGTGGTAAAGTGTTTTTCCTCCACAGGCAGCCTCGGGGTAATTTTCCTCTTGTGTGGATCCGGATTTGAGTGTCTTTTGAAGCGCAGTGTTTGAAGTTTAGATGAAAAATCAACTTTTCCCGAGACAAAACAGGTCAAAACTCCTTTATCATTATGCAGAGGCGCCAAAATAATAACAACTTTTGCATCTCGCGATTTATTTAACCACTGTGTTTGGAAAAGAGTGCACTTCGAAACACGCCTAAAGTTGGGACATTGCATTCTGATGGGAAGAGCGGAGATAAAAGTAAAAAGTTGAACCCTGTACCATCCCTGGTACAGGGATGGTGATGTGTTTACCGCATCAAATCAAATCTGGTCTATTGTACATGTTTTTAGTGACAGGGGAAACCAGAGTGCCCAGAGGAATCGTACGCAGACACGAGGAGAAGATGCAAACTCCACACAGAAAGGCACAATCCAGGTGGGAATCGAACCCGGGACCGTCTACCTTTCAAGTACGAGCACTAACCGCTGCGCCACCGAGCTGCCCCATCGTCTGTTTCACTTCAGTATTTTATCCTCAAATAGTGAGTCTAGTCAATAAAGTTTTCACTTTTAAAGGGTTATTTCAGGATTTTTGACATAGCACCTAATTTCCTAGTTATCCAGTATGTTGAAGGTCTACTCCAGGGTGCTGGAGAGGAGGATCCGGCCGATAGTTGAACCTTGGATCCAGGAGGAACAATGCGGTTTTCGTCCTGGTCGTGGCACACTGGACCAGCTCTATACCCTTTATCGGGTGCTCGAGGGTTCGTGGGAGTTCGCCCAACCAGTCCACATGTGTTTTGTGGATCTGGAGAAAGTGTTCGACCGTGTCCCTCTTGGTGCCCTGTGGGGGGTGCTCCGGGAGTATGGGGTCCGGGGCCCTCTGTTAAGGGCTGTCCGTTCCCTGTATGACCGCAGCAGGAGCTTGGTTCGCATTGCCGGCAGTAAGTCAGACCTGTTCCCGGAGCGTGTTGGTCTCCGCCAGGGCTGCCCTTTGTCACCGGTTCTGTTCATTACTTTTATGGACAGAATTTCTAGGCGCAGCCAGGGGCCGAAGGGTGTCCGGTTTGGGAGCCTCAGGATCTCATCTCTGCAGTTTGCAGTTGATGTTGTTCTGTTGGCTTCAACAAACCAGGACCTTCAGCACGCACTGGGGCGGTTTGCAGTCGAGTGTGTAGCGGCCGGGATGAGAATCAGCACCTCCAAATCCGAGGCCATGGTTCTCCACCGGAAAAGGTGGCTTCCCCTCTTCAGGTCGGTGGGGAGTCCTTACCTCAAGTGGAGGAGTTCAAGTATCTCGGGGTCTTGTTCACGAGTGAGGGACGGATGGAGCGTGAGATCGACAGACGGATCGGTGCGGCGTCAGCAGTGATGCGGTCGCTGTATCGGTCTGTCGTGGTGAAGAGAAAGCTGAGTCGGGGGCAAAGCTCTCGATTTACCGATCGATCTACGTTCCCACCCTCACCTATGGTCATGAGATTTGGGTCATGACTGAAAGGACGAGATCGCGAAAACAAGCGGCCGAAATGAGTTTCCTTCGCAGGGTGGCTGGGCGCACCCTTCGAGATCGGGTGAGGAGCTCAGTTACCCGGGAGGAGCTCGGAGTAGAGTCGCTGCTCCTTCACGTCGAAAGGAGCCAGCTGAGGTGGCTAGGGCATCTGTTCCGGATGCCTCCTGGTCGCCTCCTGCGGGAGGTGTTCCAGGCATGTCCTTATGGGACAAGGTCTTGTGGAAGACTCAGGACACGGTGGTGGGACTATGTCTCCGAGCTGGCCTGGTGTTGCCTCGGGGTCCCCCCAGAACAGCTGGAGGAGGTGTGTGTGGACCGGGAAGTCTGGGCATCTCTGCTGAGACTGCTGCCCCCGCGACCCGGCCCCGGATAAAGCGGAAGAAAATGGATGGATGGATGGATGGATGGATGGATAGGCTAGTGCATGTCTATGGCAACTAGTAGCCTGCATTAAAAACAGTCTGACCCAAGCACAGTACACGTGAGGCAAATCACTTATAACACCAGACTACCCATATAAATGTCTGTGTTGACTGAATAATTTTTGAAATATAACCATTTTGCATTTAAAAGAACTTGCATGAACAGCATCAGCTTCGTGGTTGTAAGCTACGTAGTGGCGGAGTGATCTGCTAGAAAATAGTCCCTCAAAATGCGGTAATTCATGCGTTGCAAGGTCAGTTATATTTAAAAAAAATACATTTATATGGTTAGTCTGGTGTTTGGCGGCACGGTAGCGCAGTGGTTAGCACTCTCGCTTCACAGCTAGAAGGTCCAGGGTTCGATTCCCACCTGGACGGGGCCTTTCTGTGTGGAGTTTGCATGTTCTCCCCGTGTCTGCGTAGGTTTCCTCCGGGTACTCCGGTTTCCCCTACCACTAAAAACATGCACAATAGGCCAGGATGAACGATGTGTGTGAGTGAATGTGTGGTGGTGGTCAGAGGGACCGTGTGCAGTCTCCCCAGGGGAAACTGAAGCTACAAACGTAGTTTACACCACCGAGTATAGAGTGAACGCACAACTGTCTCATGTAAAGCGCTTTGTGACTATGTCTGTGAAAAGCGCTCTATAAATAAAGATCTTCTTTTTCTTAGTCTGGTGTTATAAGTGATTTTCCTCAGGTGCACTGTGGAGTGCGTAAGACAGTTTTTAATGCAGGCTTCTAGTTACCATTGACATGCGCTAGCCTAGCGCTAGCCTAGCACTAGCCTAGCACCACTAAACTCTTCAAATATAATGCATGAATAAAAAAATATGTATATATATATATCTCCAGACTAACTAGGGAATGAGGGCCTATGTCAAAAGTCCTGAAATAGCCATTTACGTTGGAATGGAAGGAATAGTTCACCCGGAGGAAACCTACGCAGACACGGGAGAACGTGCAAACTCCACACAGAAAGGGCCCGTCCTGGTGGGAATCAAACCCGGGACCTTGGAGCTCTGTGCAGAGAAATTTATCAGACAGTTCAGTCCATTTTTCTTGAATAAAAGTGGCGTGGTGTGTGAGGCTCATCTCACAAGGAATCATTTAAAACAAAATAACATATTAAACATGCTCTTTCATGCACCAGATTATTTATTGACTTTTTTTTACGTCAGAGAAAAAGGCATCGTATGGGAGAGAGTGCACTGAACAAAGAGCCCAGGTCATTGTGTCACGAGCTGCAAGTTTGTGGACGATAAGCCTGGCCTTTTTCCCACAAATGTCTGCTGAAGTACAGCGCAAATTTATCTCCACTACAGGACAAAAAGAAAATAGCATAAAATGTGGAAAATAGTCAAATTGTGTCCTTGAAATGCTAACATTCATGATTAGCCTACGTGTCCAATAACATTCACAGACTCTGAATAGTCTTTTAGAAAGTGGAAAATAGTCAGTGTTTGGAATCTATTTTCAGCGGTAATAGTGCTGCACTAAATAATACGTAACATAATGGATAGTCTGTGTGATATATTGCACTGCACCACAGGGAAAACACCCAGGGACGTCCTGAGAATTGACTTCTTCTCTGTTGTTCACTTCTGTATATTGTGTTTATCTCCTATATAAACAGAATATATATATTTGTCTGGTGCTTTGTTGCTCTTCTTCCTCCTCTGCTTTCATGCCAGACAGACTGATTGCAAAATGACACAACCCTACATGAGTACGGAGGAAAATCGATGTGAAACGGGAAGCTTCATCAGGTCCATTCATCCATCCAGACCAAAGGAGAGGGTCTAAAGCCACCGTCTCCATGGCGACCAAGAACAATATCCCCCGTTTGTCAATTAGCGTCAGGACATGAGGATTTGGCTCCTGGCTAAATGACTTCCGCGGGATCCGGTGACATGTAACAACCCCCTGTACAACATTACAGCTGCCGTGTCCGTTTTGTCGTGACACTTAGACATACTCCGAGCTTATTCTGGACATTCAAGGTCAGTTCAGTCGTTCGTAGAGGAGAGTTGCAACAGCAAAACAAGAAGTATCTCGTATCCATGGGTTATTATTTGGATCAAACGTGTCAAACCTGTAGTTCTAACCTCTGCAAACGTTCTGAAATGAAGTAACACGACATGAGTCAATTATAATGACTGTTATCTCGTTGTTTTCTTCGCAATTTCAGCTTTACAGGTTTATTTAATACGCACATAACAATCATTTGTGGGGAATACAATATTTTACATCTTATATAAGTAATTAAATTATTATTTGGGTCTCGCCTTTGGTAATACCTGTTAAGAACCACTGCTATAGACATTAGGGCAGTGACAATATGTGTCACGATACAATACATATCACGATACTGAGGGCCCAATACGATATGTAACCCAGAAGAGAAAATGGATCTTTGTTATATTTATACACTTTTATTTTAAGTTTATTTTCCTGTTTTCACGGTCACGTTGAGCGATAATGACCTTTCGATTTGTTCAAAATAACATTAGTCCCGCCTCCCGAGCTGCAGACCAAATCACTCACGAGTTCTCTGTCTTTCTCAACCTTTTGGGTCGTCTAATGAGTTCTTTTTTTTTATTTTTTATGATGTAAACAAATATGAACTTTTAGTTAATTTGGAATATTTGTTGTATTAAGAGGAAGGAGCACGAGTGCGAGTTAGAAAAATATGCTAGTGCGATGCTAATATTAGCACGATGCTAACACTAACCACAAGTGATGTAAAAACTATTTTTGGTTAAGATATGGTTTCTACCAAATTCTATTTTACTCATAACAACACAGAGAAGCAATTTTGGTTATTTTTGCACTATTTTTGGTTGAATGTAATTATTACTTTGAAGTTGATTGTACATTTTGATGTTTTTTTATATGAAAGTTTAGTTTAGTTTATTAGTTTCTTTCAACAGGGACAATGTGCAAAACACATTCATTAAAGACGCTTTGCACCAGATGTAAGATGTACATTCTTCTGTAATGCTAAACCCAGTAGCACAGATAAGGTTTTACTGATAGAAAGGGTGATTGTGAAGGGGAATATCTGAATTCATTTGTGTAATTCATTTAATGAGTTACAAAAAGTTACCATTTATTTTAAAAATCAATATGTTAATTGGTTTTAAATATGTAATCATAATGTTGTGGTTGAATAATTTAAAAAACATAAATTCATGTGTTAGTTTTACATGGATTGGGATTGGGAGGAGGCATCGTGGTAGAATGTGGTAAAAACGATTTCATGTATTATAAAGGATATTTGAGTTAAAAACATGTAAAATATCACTGTATATTTTGTAATATGGTTATAAGAGCACAAATAAAAAACAAAGCTAAGAGATAAGATAAACAGACTTTTATTTAGCTGCAAACAATATACCTTTATTGTTGTGCAGGCTAGTTTTTCATGGTTGAGAAAATCCTGGATGGATTCCCTGGATTCTCTCCGGATGGAGACGGCGAGCCTGTGCCCAGAACTGGACTTTGAAGAACAACCTTCTTGCCAACAGCGCCGAGTGGTAACACCTTAAAATACCACTCAACGGAAAAAGGAACTGAACAATAATGACAATTGACTTGACTTACATCGTACATAAATGAAACATTTTGAGAAGTTCAAATGGCAGAGTCATTTTAAAAGTCTGGCTCTTTTGTTTAAGCTAAGCTGTCTGTGGTCCAGTGAAACCCCGCCAAGGACATCGAACTCTACTCCCAATAGTGCATTTATGTTTACTCTGTATCTTCTTTGCACCGACGGTTTGAGAGCAACAATAATATGTGTAATAAATGAGAAGTAAATCAAACAAATCGGTATCAGATAAATGTATAAATGTGACTTCCTAAACCCAGGCTAAAGCTTCCTCCCATAAAACAGCCAGGAAAAGACCCAGAGGTGTCGCTGAGAGGTGCTTATCTAAAAATAACCTTCCTCACACCTGACGAGCGTGTGAGCCAGACCTCTTCACACCCTCACAATGATCTCAGTACACACAGATCAGAACATGCCACCTTCAAAAGGTGCCATGTAAAACCGTCCGGCTGACAAAACTAAAGGGCAGAGAATGCAATGTTCTTATCCAAAAAGTTGTGTGAAGAATTACATGTAAAAATACTAATTCAGATTATACGCGGTTTGCTCTTTGCTTGCACAGGGCTCACAGGAGAAGAGTGTACCCCTAAAGAAACAATGGACCCACATCACAGCAAGTCTGCAGGGACGCTTGTTGAGAATTTTAAATCCCAGTTGAGAATGTGGTTCTTCACATTGGCTTTTAATTCAAGATGAGCAAGATTATTAGATTATGCTACAGGCTTCTTTTGTCGGGCTATTTCATCTTTTGCACATTGTTGTAGTACTAGATATCTGTTTTATTATTCAGTTTGGTATGTTTTTTGTGTGTTGTCTGTATGCTTGCATTGAATATGGAAAGCACTTTGGGGAACTACTCTGTTTTAAATGTGACCTTGACAAACGCAGCCTGATTTGAGATTGTATCTAGATGTTCAAGCGTAAATACATGCAAACTGAGGACATTGAGGAGCTGTGCTGAACCTGCTGCTTCCCTCACTGTGCACGGGCCGGTCCCACATTAAGACAGCCTCGGCAAAAGTAAAGAAAACTTTGAGCTGCCTCCACAGACCAAGCTTAATTTTAATCCTAGATGTCTTTTTTTTAGCTCAGCATGTATGATGGAGATGCTTGCCTCTTCTCTGTTTCCCTTTCTCAAACATATCCACACACTGCAGGGACGCACACAGAGTTCATTCGTGCAGTAGGGAAAAAGAGTTCAACCTCAATGGTGGCTACGGCCATTATTACAGAACCGAACCTATCTAAGTAACTCCCATAAATTCCAAATATTTAACACGCCCAGCCCCACCTCTGGTTTCTCATACACAGATAACATGTGACAGTTTGAGCAAATGTAGGAAATATCAGATTGCTGACGCCATTCAGAAAAGCTGCATTTTTTAAATATCTATTTCTCAACATGTCACTCAATTATCAAGTCATTAAACGCATCATCGCTTCGCATCAGTTCACACGGTTTTCGCATCGCTGCAAAACTCAAACGTACCTGTGAAGACTGAAAATCTGCAAACTTCCAACAGCGACTAGCAATTAACTAACTCCTGTGTCGTCGTTTTTACACATATCAGACATAAAAAAATGTCTTTGATGAAAAGCCTATTTTATTCAAAAAGCCAATTCAAGGTGTCGTAATAGCTTCCTGATCACTGCAACTGATATCAATCAAAAAGACTTAAAATGTCCCAATATAAAACTGATTTAGATAAATATCAAGAGTGTCTGTGTCGTTTGTTTGTGTGCTTTGGAAAGCACGCCTCTTCGGTCCTCATGGCTGACATTGCTGCAATACCACCCCCTAGTGGCTTGGGGGGACTCTAGAAAGTAGGCTATTACATAGAAGCCAATGGGGACTTTACATGTGTCAAAAACAACTTAAAAGCCCGGCTCCAAAGACTTTTATTGTTTCTGAAAATACAGTTTCCTCCCATGACAACTCTGAGAAGAGTGAAATATTTTTAACCACTGTTTTTTTTTTTGTTATCTTTATTTTTAAAGTTTTAGCTGTGATTGACAGGCCCTGGAGCGCTGTAGAGGCTTGCTGCTGCTCAACTCGACTCACGTGGGCGGAGTATTTTGCCTTTTTGTCCTTTTTTGGAACATGCGCTGTGGGAGGAGACTGAGCTGCCATCATGGATCCTCTCTCAGATGGTGCAATTACTGTAAATGGGAAGGAGCGAGAGATAAATATAAATATGCGTCTATGATCCAAACACAGTAACCAGTGGTCGCATCAGTCTCTGAGAGCAGGGCGACGTTTTATGAACGACCGCTTAACAAATGCTTTATCGTGTGCAGTTATAAACAAGTGGGATCATAAAGTTAACTGCCTGATATAATAATTACTACAACAGGGTTTATACCAGTGCACATTTAGCTTGTCATCCCAACTGGAACATTTTCCACTTTTTGCCTCTTTATCACCAAAATATCCCTTCATAATCCTACGGTGGATTAACGGCGTTCTATTTTACGCTCATTAAAAACCCATACAATGGAACTTGCATTTTTCAACCGAATGACTTTTAAAGCCCTTTTCTTACCTTCTGCCGTCTTCATGGGACGAGTACTGATTGATCGAAACCTTGCCCAGGTTTATTTGAACATTTACCACAACATTTGACCAAAAAAAAAACAATGAGAACATGTTCATCACTTCAAGCTCCATTTTCCCCCAGTCTTTGAATTCAAAAAGAGCATTCTCCAAAAAAAAAGGAAAAAACAAAAATCTCTTCATCAGGACTAGACAAAACGCTCCACTTAACCTATGAAGAAAGATTCCACCTACACACTGCTTTAATGTGCTGATGTCTAACTGTTTGAAGGAGAAACAAGTGCGCAGTACTCACAGCCACCATTAGGAGGAGCTGTGGCTCTAATGAAGCTCCGAGCCATTTTCCCAAAGGCAGAGGGCTGTATGTATTCACCTGCACCTGATTTTTGTCTTTTTTTGCTGGGTTTTTGTCTTTTTTTGCTGGATTTTTGTCTTTTTTTTGCTGGATTTTTGTCGTTAATCGTTTGAATAATCGTGATTTCAATTAAGACAAAAATAATCGTGATTATTATTTTTTCAATAATCCCCTAACATCTCCTAATGTTTATTTATATTATACGGTATGTTATACTGTGAAAATTCTGCGTTGAATCCACAGTATTGCCGCGAGCAGGTGAGTTCTACATTTTACCAGCAACGACAAGCACTTTTATCTCTTTATTCTTACAAAGACACATAACAAAACGTATTAAACTGTGTCACTATTGTAGTATTTGAGACGTGGCTGTGATTGGCTAAAACGAGCCTGCGCTTCATCCAATCGGCAACGCATTTGGGATGTCATTTTCACTGCAATGTGAATTCGGCTTTTGATGGGTTATGGAGGTTGCTTGTTTGTGTGAGGTTAGTTATGGGAAAAGTATAAATGAAAACCCTCTCAGGCACATAAAACCAATCGAATGATGCTAAAAATCCAACTCGGAAGATGTAAACGCGGCAACTTCACCCAATTTAAGTCGCCATGTTTTTGTCACATTCTCACAACTGAAGAAAATGCGCTGTTGTGGCTGGGGGGGGGGGGGGGGGGGGGGGGGGGGGGTAAGAGGTTAAAAAGGTAGACAATACACATCATCAATATCCATTTCATACAACGTTACCATCTGTGCAGCTTTGATTTGACTTCAGCCACTGTTTCAGACCTCTGCTAAAGCTGCTCATGTCAGTCTGCAGTTTTAAATCAGTATAGTACAAGTTTTGAAGGGTTAAAGGAACAGGCCACCGTTTTTTTCCATACTGTGACAAAGTGGGTTTGTCCCATTGTGTGTGTTTGTTATTTTTGCTTCGTTTGCAATATACACCAGCCAACAATAGCCCTCAGATTCATGTATATGTTAATAATTATATCACATTGTCCATTTAAAACTTTGTTTATTCATTTACTCAGACATGTACCTGTACCACCTGGTGGGAAGAAAGGAAGGGGCGTGGTCTGTGTCGGCCATTTTAAAAACTTCAGGCTGAAACACGTGGAAGGGGGGGAAACTAGTTTAATCTTTGTTTTGAGTTTCCTTTGCGTTTGGTTTTTGGCTTGTATTGTCTTTATTCATTTGGGTTGAACACTGTTGAACTCATCTATTTTTATGTCAAATGTTAAAGCTTCGGATAAAGCGGAAGAAAATGGATGGATGGATGGATGGATGTTAAAGCTTACCAGCAGAACTTTTGTTTGGAAGTTACCCATCAAGGAATGGTACCTACCGGTGGGAGGTCCTTTCCCATTAGGGGCGGTATAAAAGCTGACTGCTGTAGTTAGTGATGGCAAGATGTAGGCTCCTTCCGAAACCATCAAATTGCTAAGAGCTCTTACGCCAAACCGGATGTGCGTCAGCGTCCACCATGGCAAGTTGCTTCCGAATTGGTCTGTCAGTTAGGAAGTAGTTAGGAAAAGGAGCCTTGATGCTAACTATCATGGCCACTTTAGCATAGGGACCTCTGATGCAAACTAACCGGTGATTAGGAGCTATGTGCCATCCCACAAGCCACTGCGCCAAATCCCCCCACCCCCCTCGCCCCCACCCTCGAGTGATTCATGCGCAACCACTGTTGATTGACAGGAGCACATTTAATAATAAAAATAATAATAATTAAAAATTAAGATTCTGCACAAGCCAAACTTTATAAAAGTGACAAAATCCATGTTGTCGTCTCCACAGCTCAGTCACATGTCAGTGTTAAAGAGTAAACTCAAAAAAAATAACACTAAAGGGAAATGTATGGATCATTTGGATTTTTTTTTCTCCTTAAATGTCTTTGTTTGGACACTATGTTGTTGTTGGACACTGTACAGTAGGGGGCGACATGCACTTTTGTTTGGCCTGCACTCCACCAATAACTTTAAAGAAGAAGAAAAACAGCTGTTGATGATGTCACTTCCCTTTCCCCTGTTTAAGGACGGACGGATTGTGCAAATGCTGCTGAAGCTCTAGTTCACTAACTGCATAGAGATCTAACAGTTGACCCCATGAAAGGTTAAGGAGTTAGTTGCTAGTGTTAGTGCTTAGAGGCTACAATTTGATGGTTTCGGATTGAGCCGAAGCCCCATGAAGCATTGAAGCCTCACAGCCTCACAGCCAATTGCATCACACATGGTTCGAAGCATCAAGGTGCTTTATTTGCTCCACTACGCCATCATGTGGACAAGAAATGTATCAATCAATCAGTAAAAGTTTATTTATATAGTACTTTGCAACAACACCAGGAGGACCAAAGCGCTTCACAGAAAGATAAAAACAATTAAAAAAAAACACCAAATGTTTACAACCTGGACACAGTTCATTGTGCTCTAAGTATTAAAAGCAAGTTTGAAAAAGATGAGCCTTTAATCTGGATTTAAAAAGGGACAGGTCCGTGAGCGTGCACAACATGCTGAGTGCTTACAATAAATGGTGGGGCTGAAAAACTAAATTTGAGAATTTCTAGAGTTGTGATGGAAAATGTGCTTGTGTTACTTTATGTCCAACCCAAATACACAAAATGTCACTGTCGCTTTTGTTTTAAATCACGCTTCAAACCCGCAAATCATTTCCTGAATCAGTCACGCGGTACGGCCACTTCCCGAGGCTTCGAACGCCACCACACACGTGATCAACACACGCATCGATACGCGCTTCAATAGACACTCCTCTAGATTACTCGGCACACGCTTCGAAGCCTCGACACCGTCGGCACATCACTAGCTGTAGTCACTGGGGGCCATTTTGTATGTGACATCTGTGTGTCAGAGAAGTTCCTTTTTGCGTGAGTAATAAATGTCTGGTGAGAACTCTACCTTTTGTTAAGTCTGCCTGCCCATTTCAACCCCTCGTGGCCAGCTTCTTCACACATACTGAGATATGTTCTTACCTGAGCTTAGACAAGTTCATACGTACCTGTGTGGTCTTTGTGCGTGCCCGTGGAAGGGCTTGGGAGCTTCTAACTTCACCACGTTTGGAGCCATAGGAATACATTGGGAGAGGCCAAATGCTAACAGCATCTTTGGTCTTTTTGCGTGGCTGAGGGCACACATAGCCGTACTTACTTACCAGACTGTTACGTATCAACTCGTTTAAGCTCAGGTAAGAACATATCTCGGTATGGAAAAACGTTGGCCTGTTCCTTTAACACAACAAGGATCAAAAATGCGACCGACGCGTCACATCCCCGCACCTACTTACCCCGGATCCACCGCCTTTAAGGGCCGACTGGGAGACAGAACTGGGTATTTCCTTGAATGAAGACCGCTGGCTTGCTGCGCCTGGGGAAATAAAGTCCTGCTCATCTTGTGTTTTGCCCTCGGCTACAGAACCACTGGAAATCATACTTTTGAACAATTTCAGACTGACTGGGATAGGATTGTCAGCAAAGCAAAAAAAAAAAAAAACATTGTCTCATTCACTTCACTCATGAAGCCCGATGAAAAATCTGACTTTTGTGGATAAACCTGGAACACCCCTCCGCATCATCCTGGTTACGGGACTCAATGTCCTTTTTACAGTTAGAACAAATTTAATTCTCATTAAGGGGCAGCACAGGAAAGGTTTTATCAACACTGGAACGCCTCACTTCAATACTTTAAAGGGATGTTTCAGGATTTTTGACATAGGGCCTCATTTCCTAGTTATCCAGAGTGATGTTGATTTCTGGAGATTTTTTTTTTATGTAATTCATGCAGTTCTTATATTTAAAGAGTTTCGTGGCGCTAGGCTAATGTGAGGCTAGCACATGTCTATGGTATCAGCTAGCCTGCATTAAAAACAGTCTGACCCGCTCCACAGAGCACCTGAGGCAAATCACTTATAACACCAGACTGAACATATAAACGTCTGTGTCCATAGAATAATTTTTGGAATATATGAATGATCGCATTTTGAGGGACTATTTTCCAACAGATCACTCCGCCGCTGCGTAGCTTATACAACCACAAAGCTGATGCTGCTCAAGTATAAGTTATTTTAAATGCAAAATGGTTCAAATCATTCTATCGACACAGACGTTCATATGGTTAGTAAGTGTTTTTAATTCAGGCCAGCTGATACCATAGAAATGCGCTAGCCTAGCACTAGCCTAGCGCCACGAAACTCTTCAAACATAAGAACTGCAAATCTATCCAGAAATCAGCAACACTCTGGATAACTAGGAAATGAGGCCCTATGTCAATAATCCTGAAATATCCCTTTAAAGACGATGGGTGACCTCTTTGTTGACTGAAAAGCAAACTTGACTTGTCATTGGATTCATTTACCTTTTCTTTTTGATATGTCTTCATGTACCAGTACAGTGCGCTAAGCTTTGGCCTTTTCGGGGGGTGGATTAGTGGGTGGTGGGTGTTTGTGCCATCCAACTGTTCAGGAATGAAATTTTGTGAACTCCAAGATATAAAAATGTTCAATAAATTGTGTGGACAAAAAAGAAAAAAAAAAATGTGACTGACCACAGCTGATTTTAGGACACTTCACCTACAGAGTGACGGATGGAGCGCCCCCGTTACCTCTCCTCTCTCTTCTTCGTCCTTGGCACAGGTCACTTCTCTGCGCTCCGGAACACCTCCCCCACTGCTCCGGAGTCCATAGCATGGGCAGTCCATTCTAGTGAGGCAGACAACACTGTGCATCTCTAATGTCCCACTAAACCGCCTGCACCCGTTTGTGTTTGACTTTTCACTGGATGGTTAAGGCGCACAAAAGCTTGGGGGAAATGCAGCGAAAATAGTAGTGTTTGTTTCGCCACAATTGCAAAGAACTTCTAGATCTTCATTTCCTGTTCTTCACACTCTCCTCGTGTGCATACAGCAAGAGCTAGAGATACACAGTGTGCTAGGACTCTGGGCAATGTGGCCAAAAATGAAAGAAATTCCCAAGGAAAAAACTGCCTGGCCCCAATAAAAATCCGCAGCACGGTAAAAAAAAAAAAAGTTTCACATTCTTTTATTTTGTTGGAACTCCTTCAGCTTTGATGGAAGACTTTTCTCCGTCTAGTGTTGGATGGATTTTTTTTTTCTTTTTCGGATTAACAGTAGTCCGTAAAGACCATCAGACACAAAAGGTTTGATTGAAATGATCCAAACACAGAAGGACTTTTTTACCTTTTGAAAAGAGTGTATGTAAATAAAACTTTGCGCCATAATTAAAGGAATAGGCCACCGTTTTTACATACTAAGATATGTTCTTACCTAACCTTAGTCGTTAATATATCCCCGTCTGGTCTTTGTCCGTGCGCTCTGTCACGCAAACGGAGACACATACGCAGCCTCTCCCACATGTCACATAGCTCCGAAAAAGCTCACGATAGAAGCTACCAAGCTCTTCCACGTGTTCCCTATTTAAATAGAGTTACGTGAAGTGTTTTCAAGCGAAGTATATTTACACAGAAATGTAACATGTCGATTTTATAAGCAGATAAAAAGGGGTACTATATTGTGAGGGGTAATGATACAGGAGCACAGCGTCCGCGTAGTAACTCCTAAAGACTTCCCCCGCTCACTTCCGTCAATAGAAGCTGCGTGACGTGTACAGAGCCTTTTACAACAAGCAGAAAATGTATTTTCGGAAAGTGCTCTCGCATTCCGACCTCATGGTAGAGGTCCTGAATCCTGTGTCGTCGTCCGGGGTGAGTTGGAAATCTGTGAAACATTACTACACTATATACTTTCTACTTTATCACAGCCCGGCACGATGCACGTAAAAGGCATTGTTCACAAGTTATCAACGCTTCTTCAACTGTTCTCTGCGAGCTCTCTACAAGTCACGCAGCTTCTATTGACGGAAGTGAGCGGGGGAAGTCTTTAGGAGTTACTGCGCTGACGTTTTGCTCCTGTATCATTACCCCTCACAATATAGTACCCCTTTTTATCTGCTTATAAAATCGACATGTTACATTTCTGTGTAAATATACTTCACATGAAAACACTTCACGTAACTTTATTTAAATAGGGAACACGTGGAAGAGCTTGGTAGCTTCTATCGTGAGCTTTTTTGGAGCTATATGACATGTGGGAGAGGCTGCGTATGTGCTCCGTTTGCCTGACAGAGCGCACGGACAAAGACCAGACAGGTATATATTAACTCGACTAAGGTTAGGTAAGAACATATCTCAGTATGTAAAAACGGTGGCCTATTCCTTTAATGAAAAGTGACAAGTGAGAAAGCGTTTACTTGTGGAGACTTCTCTGCTGTTGCGCTGATTCTTAAGTTCTTTCAAGCTTAGTCCATGGAAAGCTTTTAATGGAAATAACAAAGATCCAGCTCTTTTCAGAATAGAAATCCGGTTCAAACTGTTCAACTTAAAGGAACAGGCCACCGTTTTTCCATACTAAGTTACCTGAGCTTAGACGAGTTGATACATACCTGTCTGGTCTGTGTGCGTGCCCGTGGAAGACCATGGTAGCTTCTAACTTCACCACGTTTGGAGCTATAGGAATATACTGGGAGAGGCCAAATGCTAACAACATCTTTTAGCCATTTTGCGTGACTGAGGGCACGCACAAAAACCAAACAGGTACGCATCAACTCGTCTAAGCTCAGGTAAGAACATATCTCAGTATGAGAAAATGGTGGCCTGTTCCTTTAAAGACTTAAAACGGTCGCATCATGACTTCAGGGAGTGAGCCCTGGCGCCACTTCCCTTTAACGCCAAACTCCTGGTGAACACAAACGGCCTTCGATATTTTTTAATTCATTTTTTTTTTTTTAATCCATGTTGTGGCTGACCTCTGAGCTAACTCGATCGTTGGACTTTTTCCCACCACTCCCTTTGAGCTCGTCTTTCGGACACTTCCCTCGGCAGAGCCCCCGTCACCTGCCCCTCTGTCCTCGGGGCGCTCCACTCCACTGCAAGGCGCTCAGTCCATTGTCCAGCGTTCGGGAAACACAGGCGTGGTACCTCCGGGACGGCGCGCGATCGTTAGCGTGACCTCCCGGGCCGCCCTGTGGAAGATTGACAAGCCATTGACAAGTCGCACTGTCCTCTGCTCAGACAGGCTCCAGGTCGATGACGCTGCTTTAAATTTGTCCGAATGGAAGACGGTTCTCTCAGGACGGGGCCGTGGGGCGAAAAGTTGTCGGGTCCAGAAGATCCACTGTGGTAGAAGGTATCGATTGATTTTGATACCTTGTTAAAACGCTTTTGGGCACCTCAGCATATATTTTCTAACATTTTATAACGTCAAATAAAGTCGAACACCTTGGTCTTCGTTGAGAGCTGTCTGCTGGCAATGATGAATATTTAAAAACTGATGGCGCCTGAATAAAAGCAGTTTGCAGCTCGGAAACAGGTCTGCTGGTTTAAGACACAGATGTACAATTATTCGTTGTTCCATTTCTCTGCAGTGTCCAGGAAAGTCACATCAGCTTGAGCAGAAGAAGAAACAATCATCAAATCTTATATTCCACAGAGACAATCCCAGTAAAAACAAAATGCAGTTTCCAAATCATTATAACGAAAAATCCAAACCTCTCTGGCCCGAGTGAGAAAAGTAAATGCCCTCTCTGTGATTAGCTGTGACTAACCAGCCACTCTCAAGCCTGAATACCACCAGGTTTGATGAATCAAGAAATTGACACTGTCAGGCCTGTCAGACAAATAAACTGGTCCACTAAATCTCATAAGAAAAATGACATGGATCCAAGAGTGCAACGACGACTCATCCAAGGAGGTCACCAAAGAACCTAATATGACCACGAAAGAACCGCAGCTTTCACTGAGCTCAGTTAAAGGAATAGGCCACCGTTTTTACTTTGTATGAAATCGACATGTTACATTTCTGTGTAAATATACTTCGCATGAAAACACTTCACGTAACTTTATTTAAATAGGGAACACGTGGAAGAGCTTGGTAGCTTCTATCGTGAGCTTTTTCGGAGCTATGTGACATATGGGAGAGGCTGCGTATGTGCTCTGTTTGCGTGACAGAGCGCACGGACAAAGACCAGACGGGGATATATTAACACGTCTAAAGTGAGTTAAGAACATATCTTAGTATGTAAAAACGGTGGCCTATTCCTTTAAGGTCAGTGTTCGTGACATTGTCTCAAGTCTGGCAAAAAAAAAAAAAGACATCAGGGTGATTCCAAAGACTTGGAAATGGCGTGTGCACTGACCAGACAAAAGTTGAAAGTTTCGGCAGGTTTACGGCCAGTTATAGAGAATAAACAAAGGTATGAAATCTGGAAGGGGGCAAATACTTTCTTACGGAACCATACTCCTTTAACTTCTTAAAGGAACAGGCCACCCTTTTTCCCATACTGAGATATGTTCTTACCGGAGATTAAACAAATTGATACGTACCTGTCTGGTCTTTGTGCCCGTGGAAGAGAGTGGTAGCTTCCAACTTCACCCCCATTGGGAGCTATAGGAGTTTGCTCGGAGAGGCAAAATGCTAACAACATCTTAAGGCGAGACACTGCAGGTGAATTGGGAAAAAATAAATAAATGTAGAGATATCAATTTGAAACTTTTGCTGAACATCACAGATATAAATATGAGAAAAAAATGTATTGCATTTTTTCTGTCATGTTATGTTTTCACATAAAAAATAAGGCATTTTGAGCATTAAAATTGCTTATATTTTGGGCAACGAAATCAAAATAATGAATTGAGCCATATTAAATTTTATGGTTTTATTTTATTGACATATTAGTGACTAAGATTTTGTCAGAGGGGATTGTGGATATTTTGTTTAGTTTTTCAATAAACTAATCATCAGTGAAAAAATCTGTAAAAACTCAAATTCCGCCTGTTTTTTTGGTTTCAAAGCTGAATAAATCAGGTTTGGAATTAGATATTAAAAAATCCCTCAGAAAAAACCTTCAAAATATTATTAAGTCCAAGACTGGAAAGTTTGGAGTCTGTTGGAGCTACTATAAGGGCTCACCCGCTGCCCGAGTGCGGGTTCTCTCATTGAGAGAGAGTGCGCAAGCGCGGCCCGTTCTCCGACTTTTCCGCACCAGGCGTCTCGTAGGAGGAATAATACCATATTTGGGTGAAAGCGTCATCACGGGGACCCTTAGCGGGACACGTGGATGTAAAATCTGTCAATATTTATGAATGAATCCCCGCGGGAAAGACGGCCTTTGTCACCTGTTTCGTCGCTCTTTTGGTGTTTTTTTGTTGTTGCTGCGTATTCATCCTCATCCAAGAAGTTTTTAGATGTGGTTAAAGTCCAACTGGAGAACAGTCGATGTTGGACCCATGAGAAATCCCACCCTGGAAACGACGAGGAGACATGCGCTCAAGCCAACCACTTCTCCACAACGCGGCTGCAAATTCACTTTCGCCTGTCCCTTGTTTTGTCTTCATTAAAACTGCTCCAACAGTTTCCAGTTTGAGCAGTCAGACCTTACAACCCCGCGCCCATTCGCTTAAACCTCTGTCATTACGTCTTTCCACTCCGTTAATTCTCTTTGCTCAGCTCAGACCGCATCGTCTCAGCGATCTCGCCCCGCTCAAGGTCACCGGCGACCACCAGCCAATCAGCAGCCGGCGCTGTGAACACGCGTTGAGACGGTGTGAATAGGAATGCCGGAGGTCAGTAAACACCTCGCTGACACCAGAGACATGTGCTACGGTCGGCCTCCTATAGATCCGCATCGCCGCCGCGCTCGTAAAAAAGGATTATGCCATGAATTAATAAAAGAAAACCTTGACAGACGTGGGAACGGCTGCCGCAGATCGGTTTATCCGTGGAAATGAAACAAAATCTACAGAGGTGGCCGCAGGTCGTGGATAAAGGGAGAGAAAAAATACTTGGCCGGTTGTTTGGTTCGAGGCAAACGACACCCCACATTGTGCCGTCTTTCTTGGCTGTAACACAAGTTCTTCCGATCAACTACTTTGAGACACTGGTATGAAGGCTCCCTGGGTCCTACAAAAAAAATATTTGTCAATTTTTTGCCAGTTTAAAGTGATAATGCTTGATCCCATGCAGATACTTTAAGGGTCATTTTTGCCGATGTCTGTATCGATACTGATGCTGGTGATTTCTTATGGGTAATTGCATTTATCGTCCTGAGGAGACTCACAGAGACAGACTGCATTAGAACGGTTTTAACATGAACATGAACCGTGATTGGGGCTCGGACCCCGGCGGAAGATTGCATTAACGATATGGAAGTAAGTTAATGATGGCCAGAATATTCCCCGGAGCCTGGACACTGGTGGTGGTAGGGCGAGACCCGGAGCAGCAGGTCTACCCGATGAGCAGGGCGGAGGAGGGGGCGGAGGAGGGGCGGAGGAGGGGCACAGCGCGGCTGGGAATTGGCTGAGTGGTTGACCGGTTGGTTTAAGAAGGGGGTCCTGGGCGAGGAATAGCTGAAGCAGGAATAAGCAGCTGCGATGATTGCGGCTCGAGCTGGGGCCGTGATTGGATGATTAGTGAAGGCTGCCGTTGATGAGGCGATGAATAAAGGCTGCAGGTACGTCTACCAGGTTGAATTTGTGCTGAAGCTTCATTTCAATCCATATACATTTCTAAAACTATTATTATTATTATTATTTTATTTATTTATTTTAAGGGGAGACACTACAGGCAAAACTCAATTTTTTCAGTTTTCAGGTTTTGGGCCAAATTGGTCTCTGAACATACAAGCTTTCACCCGGAAACAGAAAATATGCCTAATCTTCACAATAACATGTTTAAATATTGCGCTGATTCAATGTTCCCCCATAGACTTATATGGGACAATGCAATTTCAAGGGCCTTTTTCTCAAAACACATTTTTCTGTCATTGTGGCAACACTATGTCCACGTCAGTAGGACCTAAAGACTTCAAATTTTCCAGCCTTGGACTGAACAATATTTGGAAGATTTTTTCAGAGGGATTTTTTATTATTTAATCCCGAGCCCCATTTATTGAGTTTTAAATGTCAAAAAAAAAAGGCGAAAATTAAATATTTACAAAATTTTCCACTAAAAAATAGCTTATTTTAAAACTAAACAAGAAATCCAAAATCCCCTCTGAAAAAGTCTTGGCAACATTCATCAATAAAATGAAACCATAAATTTGAATGTAGCTCTATCCATTATTCAGATTTCGTCGCCGAAAAGATGGAAAATTTGGGGCATTTTTAGTCTTTAGTCTTGTTCTTATATGAAAAGATAAAATGACAGAAAACTTGCAATGTATTTTTTTCTCACATTTATGCCAGTGATCGACAGCAAAAGTTTCAAATTGATATCTGTAAATATACATTTTTTCCCTATTCACCTGCAGTGTCTCGCCTTAATTAAATAATGGTGATGTGAAAAGAACTATAAACAAGGTTTAAAATGAATATTTTAACGGCAAACTACCCAAAAAAAAGATGATATGGACAGTTCAGTTCAATACTGGAGTGTTTTAGTGCAGAATAATTAAGTAAATCTTTTTGTCTTTCTAAATGCTGCCACACCCTCTTGTTAAATATGCAAATTACTATCATTACTTTTAACCTGGTATAGATATTTTAAAAAGTAGCCGTATTGATGTATAGATATTAAACCGTATCAGTCCGCCGATCCCGAAGTCTGTAAGATTGCAAAATGAGCAGAGAAACTGAAATCTAAAAATGAATAATCAAGCTCCTCCCCTCCTGATGGGATCAGAAAACCACGCCAAGTTTGGAAAATGAGAAGTGTTAAAAAATAAAAAAAATAAAAAGGTAAACCAATAACTCCCTCCCCCTCCCTCCATGACAGGCCGGTTTACAGGAACGCTCGTGTCATTGGTCAAAGTGATGGCACCGGTGGTTCTGATTGGCTGCTGAGATCAGCAAAGGGAGGGACTTTAGAAAAATATCATAACTTAACTCAATCACTCAGATTACGTAAGCAGGCCCAGGCAGTAATCTTTACAATTTGTGAAAACAAAAACGTACAGACTATCCCTTTAATGTTTGAAAATTTGTGGACATATCCTGCATTAAAAACCTATTAAAAAAACGTTCTGTATCAAACAGTGTTAATTTTGACAACATATTTTAATTTAGTTTCAGTCTTAGTCTTTTGACTAAAATAAAAATTAATTTTAGTCGAGATTTAGTCCAAAAAATCGTTTCAATTTTAGTCTAGTTTTAGTCGACTAAAATTGCAAGTAAATTTAGTCGACTAAATTTAAGACGAATTTAGTCGACTTTGTATTTAAAATATTCATGATAATCATATTTAATCTTGTTCCTCAGCTTCATGGAGCTGCTCCACATGAACAAAGCTCAGAGCTGCTCCTTTAGCAGTGATTGTAAATGATCTGAGGCTCTTTCAGACGGTCAATAGAAGTTTGGATGATTTTAGTCTCATTCAGTCATTTTTATTTTGTCTTATTTTAGTCGACTAAAATATCTGGACATTTTAGTCATAGTTTTAGTCTCATTAACAACTTTTAATTTAGTTTTAGTCCAATTTTAGTCGTCAAAAATATCACTTTGACTAAAATTAAGACTAAATATTTTAGTCGACGAAATTAACACTGGTATCAAATTACAGCGCGGTTAGCAGCTGATAAACAACTTCTGAATGTAAAACGGCTCAGAACCGATATAATGCTGGATGATGAGCTTCAAACGTGTGCTGAGGTCAACGCTAAACAAAAACAACAGTTCAAACAAGAACCAAAAATATCAATGTCATGGTTAGGACACCAGTGGTAATGAACTCGACTAAAATAGCTTGTTTTGAGGACATTTATGCCATTTCTCTCGACGGTCACAGAAAACCGGTCGCCGTAGTTTTGCGTTGAGCCCAGAGTGTCTCATTGTAACTGGAGTGAATAAAGCACGCTTCAACTGCAGCTGCGGCAAAGACGAATTATTCATGTTTTCTTGTGTAACTTGACGAAATAATGTTTAACATTTAAATCGAGGGCACATTTGTCACAGTTTTTATGCCACCCGCTATTTGCTCTTCTATTCTGTAAAGCTCCCAGACTCGGCGGCTGTGGAGAAATTAGGCTACAAGAAAGACCAGAGACAGAAATTGAGGTCAGTGAGGTCAGCTAGCATAATGAGAAAGTTGGGGATGCGGTGGACCTCACTGGGCATTTGGGAGGACCCAGAAATGTCCATTACTTATAGTGTTAAGTGTGATGATGCGTTATTTTCATGGCATCCGTGTGAATTATCTATTCCAAACTTTTCAGGCCGCGAGCTCAACAACTCAGGATGATAAAATGTAAAAAGCATTTATAATATTTAAGGTGCAAAGCATTTAAAATCTGGTTTAATGATGTTAGTCTGGAAACTTGTATTTGGCTTCATTTAAAAAAAATACGAATTAAGAAATGTAAAATAAATATTCTCTCTTAACCCCACTTCATGTCCCGCAAATCCCTATTAGGGATCCACTGATCTATTCTAAAGGATAAAAAGGGGAAAATGTGAATCAAACCTTTTAAAGATTAAAAAAAAAATTAAATATTGCATGTACATAATTATTGACATCTTTTGCTATGACACTCAAAACTGAGCTCAGGTGCATCCTGTTTCCACTGATCCTCCCTGAGATGTTTCTACAGCTCTCCTGGAGTCCACCTGTGCTACATTAAATAAGGGACGGTAGCGCAGTGGTTAGCGCTCTCGCTTCACAGCAAGAAGGTCCCGGTTTCGATTCTCACGTGGACGGGGCCTTTCTGTGTGGAGTTTGCATGTTCTCCCCGTGTCTGCGTAGGTTGTTCTCCAGGTACTCTGGTTTCCCCTACCACTAAAAACATGAATGATGTGTGTGCGTGAGTGAATGTATGGCGGTGGTCAGAGGGACCGGCAGCGCTTCTGTCAGTCTCCCCCAGGGGAAACTAAAGCTACAAACGTAGTTTACCACCACCGAGTATGGAGTGAATGTAAAATGCTCTCATGTAAAGCGCTTTGTGACAATGTCTGTAAAAAATAAAGATCTTCTTCTTCTAAAAGGATTGGACTTGATTTGAAAAGACACACACCTCTTTATAAGGTCCCACAGCTGACAGTGCATGTCAGAGCAGGTACCAAGCCCTGAAGTCAAAAGAACTTTCTGTAGAAACATTGTTGCAGAGTTGAAAGGCCTGAAGAGCACACTGGCCTCCATTATTCGAATGGAAGATGTTTAGAACCACCAGGACTCTTCCTAGTGCAGGCCGCCCGCCCAGAGTGAGCAATGGCCTGGTCAGGGAGGTGACTAAGAACCTGAAGGTCAGTCTGACAGAGCTCCAGTGTTACTCTGAGGAAATGGGAGAACCTTACAGACAGACAACCATCTCTGTAGCACTCCATCATAAAGGCCTTTACGGCAGAGTGGCCAGACTGGCGTCTCCTCAGTAAAAGGCCCATGACAGCCCGTTTGGAGAGTGACGAAAGGCAACTCAACAACTCTGAGAAACAAGATTCTCTGGAGGTGAAGGGGTGTTAAAACTTTCTGGACGCACTGTATCCAATTTGATCCAACTGTGCAGTGAAAAGACTGCCAATAGCCAGTCCTTAAAAACACAAGGAACAAAGACATTTTCATCCCAAAATCTTTTTGCTACTTTCCAAACTTTCATTTAGTCGATCAAACAAATAATTACAATGAAGTTCTTTTGATCAGACTGGTGGAGTTTTATCTTTCTTTGGCAGGTTTCGGCTGCTTCCTCCATTCTTCCTCCAAAGAGTCACTTGAAAGATCTCTTTTGAGTGAATAAAAGGGACTGCTACGGAGGAGAGCTGAATCTTCAAATGCTCCTGCTGGAATACAGTACATATTGATTATGAAAGCATCTTGCCAGCATTATCGTGACAACAGAAGTCCACTTTCTTTGCACTCAGAAAGTTGTGAGATTTGCTTTTAATGTAATCCTGAAAAATGTGTATTTTACAAATGCATTAAAAAAGGTGAAATGAAATTAATTTGGGCCACAACCAGCAGATTTAACTTCTTTCATTGTTTGAAAACCCCCCAAAAAGATGGTGCAGGGCCTTTAAAGACATGACCAACAGAGCAGACCTATTGACGAAACCGCAACAGAAAAGCCACAAAAAGACTGACAGTAAAGTGACGAAAAAGTGTCAAATGGCCTATATGCTGTAAGCTTTTAGATTTAGGTAAAGCTGAACTGGAGAAAACGCACTTAGTTAAGGCGGGGGTTAAGAGGTTAATATGTGTTTTCCTAGCCTGATTCATTGAGGTTTGAACCACAAAAAAAGGTGATAATTGAATTTTGTGTAGCATTTTCAAAAACTAAACAAGCAAAACCCCTTCTGAAAACATCTCTGTGACTAATATACATCAACAAAATCAAAACCTGGCTCTGTCTTATAATTATTTTTTTTGTGGCCATACTGCCTATGCTTTGCCCAATCCCGTCACACCTTGGAAGCTAAGCAGGGAAGGGCCTGGTCGGTACTTGGATGGGAGACCGTTTGGGAACACAAGGAAGCCGAGCGAATGCAGTGAGTGAGTGGTTGCTGGTGGTCGGAGGGGCCGATGGCGCAGAGTGGCTGCCTCGCTTCCGTCAGTCTACCCCAGGGCAGCTGTGTTACCACCACCAAGTATGGAGTGAATGAATAATGCCATGTAAAGCGTCTTTGAGCGTCCAGAAAAGCGCTGTATAAAACCAATGCCTCATTATTATTATTTTGTCACCGTAAACATCAGCAATTTTGACCATTTTCATGCCTTGATTTTTAACCAAAACATAAAATGCCAGAAAACTTGCAATACACTTTCTCCTCATATTTCCACCAGTAACATAGAGCAACAGTTTCAAATCGCCATCTCTAAATTATTTGTTTTCCCCTATTCACCTGCAGCGTCTCGCCTCAACTACTGTAAAAAAAATAATAAAAGATTCACGTTTTGCAGCTGAACGCAAATGAGAAATCCACTTTTATCGCTCAGTCCACAGTTCCTCCCATCCCCGCGCGCGTTATCCGCCTTCACTAATGGAACCAATTACAGGCGAATTAAAGGTGAGTAAATTTCCATAATGCACACATCACGCCCTGAAACCACTCTTAATGAGGATTCAAAGTGTATTTATGCCCGTGCTCGGCTCGCCCCACCCAGGAGACGCGCTCGTATCCGTGTGCCCGCGCCCCCCCCCCCCTTTCGTGTTCCTATATTTCACCGCGGTTATGAGGGCTCCACAGCTGCGGGGTCCGTGTTTAATAAATAATAAAATAAGAAAACACAGATAGGTAATAAATCAGAGCGTGGTGTGGGGGAGCCTCCGCCGTGGCACTTTAAATCAATTACGGCGCGCGCGGGGTTTTGCTCTTCCCAGCGTGCCTCTGCGGTCGCCGGCTCTGACCTTGCAGAAAACACCCGGAGCCGGGACAAGCTGCAGATAATAACCCACACGTACGCGGGGCGGAGTTACATGTGCGGCACGGGCCCCGATGACAGCAGAGGCGGGCGGAGCGGAGTCAAAAGGGCTTCATGATGGAGGCTTGCATCTATCACTGAATACATAAAACACACTGGTAGTTATATCTGTGCGGTTTCGTATCCCTGGCATGTTTGTTTACCTTTTTTCTTTGACAGTTTTATGAGAGTTCAGTTGCTCTTGTGATAATAATAACCTGGAATGTTCAGCAGTGTCGCTTGATTTTTGAAATGTCGAGTCTAATAAAGGCACTGACACTGAAAATTGCATGTGAACGCCTCCTCATCTCCTATTTTCCACTGGAAAACTGGGAAATAATTTTGATGCCCAAGTTCCAGAGAAGAGAAGACCTTCCAACACTACAGAGAGCAGCCATAACACGTTTTAATGCATTTTAGTAGATTATTATTAACACATCAAGTGCCAAAAACGGGATTACGAAACTAGACACTCTACATCAGGGGTAGGCAACGCCAGGCCCGGGGGCCAAAATCGACCCTCCATCATCGAACTTTGGCCCTCGAGATGATTTTGAGAAATGACGCTTATGCGCAAATTCAACTTGGAAGACCTACCAGCTGCATTCATTCATCACCTCATCACCGGCAGCGCACTCCAATCATCCAATCACGGACTCCGATCAAGCCGCACCTTCACAACAGCCAATCACCGCAGCTGCTCATCCCCTCACCAGCCGCTCATCGCTCAGGATCCGCTTTTTAAGCTTCCTGGTCAATCACTCAGCCGTTTGCCAGCCGTGCTACGACCCTCCTCCACCCGTTTCTCCGCCTGGCTCCTCCTCGGCTCCGCTCATCAAGTGGCCAACCCAGGCCTCTTCCACCACCACCAGGGTCCAGGGAAGATCATGGCTATCATTCGTCAAAGCCATGCATTCCATATCGTTGGTTCAGTCTTCCGCCGGAGTCTGAGCCCCAATAATGATTCATGTTCGTTAATAAAACACTCACACCGTCATTCCGTTTCTGTGAGTCTTTTCAGGTTGAAATATTATGACCCGAATCAGAGATCAAATGCCTGTTTAAGTACTCTAGAAATGTTAAAAAATACTGTCAATTCCTTAAAATGTCTTAGCAGAGCATCCTTTTAGGCCATAATTCTAAAATAATACTCATCAATAGGTAGAAATTTATTTAAATTTACTTGAATTAAGAGATTAAATCTAAAGTTGGAGTAGATTTGGTGTGGCCTTAGAGCAGATAAAACCCATTCTTGCCAATGGAATATTTTGGATTATTTTGTCTAATTTCAAGTGAATAATAAATAATTTTCACAGTAAAAGTTTTTTTTAAATTTGATTTCCAGTGGAATTTCTATTTGTTCCATTTGCATTTGCATTTTTATCTGATCTTAGATTAGTTCAAACCGACTCAAATTTAACATGAAAAAACCTTTATTCACGTGATTTTAAGCAATTTATCTAATTTCAGATGGACATTTTTACAGTGTATATGATGTACAGCAAAGTGATGCTTTACTTCAATTGCTTCAAATTGGAGGGTTCGGCCCTTGGTCTTTTGACGATGAAGAAAACCGGCCCTCCACCGAGCAAACTTGCCTACCCCCGCTCTACATACTCATAGACACAGACATAGACACACTCTGTATGTGTGATTTTGGTCGCTCTGTGATGAACAGAGGTGAAATAAATGACCATCAAAAATTTCACGATCTGGACATTTCATATACATTATTGCGTTTCTTTTCCTTTTTTTTTAGTCTGAGGGGATGTGGTGCTGCGAGCCGACACTTCTCTCTCGCTCTCTGGAGCACGTTTGACATAGCAGAGTTGCTTCACATGTACAGATCAAAACAGTTAAATGGGTAAATGGTCAAAGTCGGTCCAAGGACGGCTGAGAAACATCCTGTTAAAGTCTTCAATCTGAGAACCAGGCTATTAAAATGAACACGCCATGAAAAGCGATCGACAACACGCGGTGTTTCAAAACGTGTCAACAATATAGTCGTTTAAAATTAACTTGAAACGGAGATATTTAGGAATTTGCCTCTTCCCATAACGTTAGTGTCTGTCCAGAAAGGAGAAAGGAGAGAGGAGTTATTCAGAAAGGACAGTGTTGCATTAAACCCCCGTTAGCTTCGAATATAGAAAAAATAGGTAATTTTGATCAAACTCTGTTTAGCGTAGATTTCTCAGGAACCGAGGCACGTCGAATTAAACTGTTTTCACCAACAGAGAGCTTAGTCTCAGCTTTCAAATGATGTGTCCATAGTTATAACATAGAATGCACTGTGGTGCTACAAATATCATAAACAATGGTCTGGATTGTTGGCACTCTTTTTCCACACTTAACATCTTGTAAAAACACAATCAAAGCAGTAGTTGAACGTTTTTTAGACGACTATCTCACATGAATTTATTTGTTTATGGTGTATTGGTGTTTTTTTCTTATGTTTCACTTTGCTATGACACAAAAGCACTTGAACACAATGCACTCGTAATCTCCACACTTCTCAACTGGTAAGGCTCATCTTTACAAGAGCACATTAAGGCAGCATTAAACGACACCTTTCGTTTATCACACTCATGATGTCTTCTTGCTTATTAGGTGCTTAAAGGGTTTGTCTCATCTACGCCGTGCCTGGGAACAACAGCTGAAAAGAAACACGTTAGATGACACCTCAGGCAAAGACGTTGAAACACGTAAGGCAACAAACTAGCAACGTTGTCATACCTTTTGATTTTTCTAGGTGAACGCTTTCACAATTTCAAACGATACCTGTTTTATGGCGCCTGAATGATCCTCTTTCTTGAACAGGCAACGGCAACATCTATAGATGCCTCGACCGTTTCCCAGCGTGCTGCGCCCCTCCTCCGCCCCTCCTCCACCTGGCCACATCTCTACCCTGCTCGTCGTCCACTAGCCGCCTCCGCAGACCTCATCCTCTACAACCACCAGTGCCTAGACTCCGGGAGGGTGGAGGGGGGAAATTCTCCTACATTCATTCATCACACGGCCATGTATTTCACACCATTGATTCACCGGGTGTGAGCGCCAAACATGATTCACGTCCAATAAAACTCTCCTCATGCCGCTCTTCAGGTCGAAACACTTTGAGCTAAAGCACGGTTTTAGTCATTTATTTGCGTTTGAACTGTTAAAAGTGCTTTTCAATGACACTGTCTTGCTCTCGGGCATCAAAAATCGTTATCGCTTGAACTTTTTCTTTTTGGTACAACAGAGGCACTCAGTCCTGCTACACTGATGAAGGTAAAAAAGAAGCATATCTCAGCTGAGACTGGAAAGATGTGTCGTGATGCTAATTTGCGTTTGTTGTCCCACGCTCACACTTATAAACACTGGACTGGACTCGTGTGTCCAGAGATACGTCCTCATGAAAACACCACAATTATAAAAGAAGCTTTGGAAAATTGGGAAGTTTTACTATTAATATTTACTATCTTTTCCATTTAAAAAAAAACATCGGTCACAATAATAGATATTTAAATTAGGCTAAACTGTACTGTATTTTTGGCATTTCACTTGCCACTAGAGGGCGCTGCAGGCTAATCGAGCAGCAGAAAGAAAGTTTGGAGTGAGCGAGGAGCGGAGGTTACTAAAACAAAGCTCATCATGGGCTAAAAGCTCGATGGCCACAGCCAGAGGAACGAGTTTGCAAAATGAAAAACGTGCTGCCAGGAGAGGCTTGTCAACCGTGCAGTTACGGCTCTGTGCCCTGGTAGTTGCCAAGGCGATTGTTCCGAAGTGACACAGAGGACGAAGATTTCAATGGATTTAGTGATTTGGAGTGAGATGGAGAGTTTGGTTTGTTCTTTATGCTACAGTTATATGAACTGTTCATGTGATGTTAACATACCAGACACCTATTCAGTTTGTGGTTTATGCTTCATGTAGCTAACCATCAATGTGCTACGTTAGCATACTGTACACCTTTTCAGCCTGTTGTTTTTTTCTTCATTAGGCAATCTTTTTGCTAGTGCGTCTTATATAGTCCGGAAAATACGGCAACTGAAATATACTAAATTATAATAATAACAAGTCACATGTTTGAAATGAAAGCCAATTAAAGCCCTTGAATAAATATGTAGGCTAAATACCTTAAAGCAGTACTAAGTAACTTGTTTACCTTAATAGATTCTTTTCGTAGTACCTGTGGGGGTAATACAAGTGTTGATGGGATGATTGAGGGGTCGTTCATCTCCCCCTGGTGTCTCTGGCCAGAAACCCACACTTGCAACTTGACTGCCACCAGACCGGAGCAACCAATACACACTAATAGAATAACAAAGAACAGGCTAACGGGCAAAGCTAACTGTGTGCTAGCGCCACTTTAAATAGTATACAGCCAAGTTTGAGTGAAAAAAAAATATTTCCCTCTCTCCCTTCATCTTTTCTGTCAGCGTAGTATTTACTCTCACGGACAATTAATAAGTTAAAAAAATCGCAACTAGCTACAACACCTGCAATTGCGCTTATGGCCTCTAGGGGCAAGAGTTACTGAGTACTGCTTTAATATATTAGGACGTTTTAAGATTTGTTTTTGTCTTTTAACTGCAAATAATGGCACATTGTTTCAGCATTTAAATCAGGATTGCATCGTGATACATTGAAATGGTGTTCTGTATCATGAATCAAACAGAATCATGAGAAGGGTGAAATTGTTCTTACCATGATGTGTGTTATGCACCGGGAAACGTGTCCAAATTGAGAGAAAACAACAGTGAAATCCTGATGTGGCTGAAAATAACAAATGATGTCAGCAGTATTAAAGAGATAAGGACTTCTGATCGTGTGGGTGAGTGGTTAGCGCTCTTATGTCATGGCAAGAAGCTCCAGCTGTTTCGAGAGGTTCACTTGCAGATGGTTTCCTCGCTCGCTCCACTTTGGTAAGAAACTTTGCTCTCCCACACTCGTCGTTTCAAACCGCTCCGTATTGACCTCTTTTGGATTTCTCGAAAATGCCAGCCAGCGTGCCACCAGCGGCTTTGCGCACACGTCGATGCTCCAGACAGACAGATCTGTTTTTGAGCCCGAAGATGGCTTAAATACTTTGTAAAGTTCATGAATGGCGGCTCAGCGGGGGTGGCGGCGAGGCGAGACGTGCACTGAGGCTCGGCGTTAAGATTGTAGCCCCGGACCTCATGGCGCGCTGGGCTGATGCAAGAGGACGGGAGTGTGACTCAGCGGCGCGTCGTAGCATGATGGCGGCGCGCAGCCATCGATCACCATCTCCCACGGGGCCCGAGCGGCGCAACATTTGGCGGGGAGGTAATCGATCGCGCGCCACACACGACACGGCTGCACATCTGGGCTTTGTTTTTTTTATACCCAAAGACGTCAACGGGGGAGAGAGGTCGAGAGTAGTTTTTGTCAGTGATCACAGGGCAGGGTTTATATGAAGAAGGATAACCAGAAAATGGTCAAAGGAAAATGGTAGTATTTCAGAAATTCCTCAGTTCTGAAACACATGCTGGGTCATACTGATTGAAAAAAATTGTAACCCAGGAAATCACCCAGCCTGAGTTCTGGTTCATTTATCACATTTATCCCAATCTTTCTCCCACGTTTGCACTTCAAGGCCACAAAGATGACAAAATGATTCCAATAAACACCCTTTTCTGTGCAGTTCAATCCAAAAAACCAAGGCAAAAAAAATTCTCTGCTTTGTAGAACAAAAACTATGTTGAGTGAATAGGCGTTTTCCCACCACATACACTGCGTTCCAAATTATTATGCAAATTGGATTTTTGTGTCAAAAAGGTGAAAAAAACAAAAACAATAATGAAACTCATGGATGGTATCGTGTCCTGGGGCTCTATGAATCACTGACATTAATCTCAGAGACCTGGGATGATTAGTTTTCAGGTTAAGCCCAGTTAAGGGAAAAACTACTGAAAAAGGGTGTTCCACTTTATTATGCAGATCATCATTTTCAAGCAATATGGGAAAGAAAAAGGGTCTTTCTGCTGATGAAAAGCGTGAAATGGTTGAATACCTTGGTCTAGGTATGAAAACCTACGATATTTCATGAAAGATTAAGTATAATCATCGTTCTGATAAGAGATTTGTGGATGATTCAGAGCACACTCCGGTTTGTGCAGATAAAGGCACAATATGGACGGTTTCTGCCAGACAAACACATCAGATTAGGAGAACAGCTGCTACAAAGCAGCATACAGGTATTTGAAGCTGCTGGTGCCTCTGGAGTCTCCTGAACATCAAAGTGTAGGACCCTCCAGGGGCTGCAGTTGTGCATAAACCTTCTATCCGGGCCTCCCCTGAACGGTTAATTGAATGCTGATGAACAGAAACGGCTGCAGTGGCTCAGAAATACATGAGGACTCATTTTCAAACAGTCTTGTTCACTGATGAGGCCGTGTAACCCTGGATGGTCAAATCAATGGAGTAGTGAATGGTTGGTGAATGGCCACAATGTCCCAACAAGGCTGCGACGTCAGTAAGGAGGTGGCGGAGTCATGTTTTGGACCAAAATCATCAGGGAGAGAGCTGGTCGGCCCCTTTAGGCCCTTTTAGGTTCCCTGAAGGTGTGAAAATTACCTTTGAAAAATATGTGGAGTTTCTGACTGACAACTGTCTTCTATGCTACAAAAAGAAGAGCCGTGCTTTCCCTAACAAAATCCTCTTCATCATGACAACGCACCATGTCATACTGCAAAGAATACCTCTGCATCACTGGCTGCTATGGGCAAAAAAGGAGAGAAACTCATGATGTGGACCCCCTCCTCCCATGACCTCAACCCTGTTGAGAACCTTTGGAGCCTCAACAAAGTTTTCGTCCAAACGGCAGCTCTGGGAGGCTATTCTAACATCCTGCAAAGAAATCCAAGCAGAAACTCTACAAAAACTCACAAGTTTAATGGATTTAAGAATTTTGAAGCTGCTATCACACAAGGGCTCCTATGGTAAAATATAACTTGTTAATATTTTTTTGATTGAAATAGCTTTTGATTTCAGCAAATATGACCTCCTAATGCTACAAATTCAACAAATGACCATTTTCAGTTAATTACAAGCTTTAAAATGTATTGAAACGATGAGTTGCATAATAATTTGGAACAGTGGATTTTGAGGTTTTTACAATATTTATTTTAAAAAAAAACCATTGATATCACTGGGAGATTTTTTCCACCACATTTAAATGATCCTCTACCAGTTAAAGACTTGAAAATTATGCTGACTCTCATTTGAGTTGACAATTTAGAAAATCTTAGAAAAATGTCATTTGCATAATAATTTAGAACGCAGTGTAAACCTTTTGCAGCTTAAGAGATCCAGCCCCCATTTCGATCGCTTTCCAACAGGGGCGAGCCTGGTTACTGGGCTGCTTTTACAGGAACTGTTTAAGCTCCTGCTCCTGCCATGGGGGTCGTACTTTCTAGTCATGCCGGGAACTCTATATTGATGTGGATACGCAGCAAGAGACGATTGCAAGGCAAGTACATGTGAATAATAATGTATGATGATATTAATGCATCGGTTTTCTGAACAACCAAAGCTGCTTTACATTGCACTATTCATTCACTCCATACTTAGTGGTGGTAAGCTACTATTGGTATCCTGGGCTGGACTGACAGAAGCGAGGCAACCAGTCTGCGCCATCGGCCCCTCCGGTCTCCCATCCAAGTCCCAACCAGGCCCTTCCCTGCTTAGCTTCCAAGGTCTGACGGGATCGAGCAGAGTAAAGGCGGTATGGCCACTCGATTAAGTCAATTAACCTTTGTTTTTCTGTAAACCCGCAAAGCCCGCTCATTGCATGCCGATTTTCTGCTCAAGTATGAATTTTCCGCAGTGTAAAGTGTGATCTGGATGCCGTCGGACACACCTACAAAGTTAGCGCAAACGTTGGCATTGGTGGCTGGTTGGTGCGAAATCGCCTTATGTCAGTATTCATGGATTTCATTACCTTCTTTTTCTTTTTCCTGCTACGGTCACAATTTGTAGGACTATTGCTCATAACAAAGATAGAACATAATGATAGCCCATTACTTCCAATTTCCAACATCCAGGACGGTGCGATTATTTGTGCTTTCAAGACATTTCCGTCCAGATAAGAGTAGCGAGTCATTCAGTGCTACCTCCAGAACTCCCCTCACCTCTGATGGACAAGCTTTGGTGCTGTGACAGTTGACTGGGCAGACGATGGCGCAGCTTCTTAGTCCTCTGTGTGTTTTTTTTTTGTTTTCTCTTTCTAGTCATGTGTTTTACTGACTGGTTAATCTACTTGTCATTCACCTTCATCCTCAACATGGAGACAGAAGTTTTCTTTCCATTCAGGAAGTGGATATGGAAGATAATAAATTTGTCTTTGGCAAAGATACTTTCAAGCAAAAAACGTCTCGAATTGCTTTACGGTCAAAATATAAACCTGAATCCCTTTGGCCCCTTGACTGTTCGCTTCTAGTCGAAAAAGAAAAAACGCCTCGCTTCTGTTGATTGAAAGTCCCCGTACTGTGTAAACCTTCCAACAGCTACGCTATCCCCCAGAGCCTTGTGCTTTGCCCCGGTCGGATAAACAGCGAGCTACAAAATCAATTAAAAAGCCACATCGATTACACTTTCAATGTCGCATGTGTGTGTCCATGTGGAATGTTCCGCCGTGGGTGCGCGCGACTTTCACTCATCAAGTAATGCTGTGTTTGGGAAAAAAGAGAACCTGCCTCAAACACATTATTGTTTGTAGTTTGTTTGTCCTCTGTAGTAAAATCGCCCTTCAGCGCCTCTGGACGGAGCTGTCAGGAGCAGTAGGCGACCGCAGTGCTGCTCCCATGCATCTTCTGAAAGGAAAGGTAAAGTATGCATCTCAGGAGCACATTGTCCACTAGAGTCCTTTCCAGGGCCTGGATCTCATTAAAAGGAAA
This sequence comes from Gobius niger, assembly GCF_951799975.1. NCBI lineage: Eukaryota > Metazoa > Chordata > Actinopteri > Gobiiformes > Gobiidae > Gobius > Gobius niger. The sequence goes on along the minus strand of NC_136860.1, from coordinate 11,085,227 downwards.
TTATGAAATGCCTGCAGAATGTTTGGTCGAGGCACTGCAGATGACTAGGCAGAATAATAAATACATTTAGAGATGTCAATTGAAGTTTTCTGTCATTCTATGTTTTCATATAAAAATAAGATTTGGATGCTTAAAAATGGCCAAGGTTGCCTATATTTTCAGCAACATAATCTTGCTGGACAGAGCCAGGAAATAAATTATTTTCTTTTCTTTATATATTAGTTACAAAGATTTGTTCAAAGAGGATTTTAGATCTTGTTATTTTTTATTTTTTTTGTCTTTATTTTTTTTTATGTTATGATTCAAAGCTCAATAAATCGGTCCTGTAAAAAAAACCTTCAAAATCTTGTAAGGCCTAAATATTACTCCTGTTTTTAGCGGCTATGGCCACTGCTGTCTCCCAGGAAGGAAATGACCATTTTTGGATTTGGTTTATTATTTACTCTGACATAAAAACTAGCATGTTAAGGGAGAAAACTAGCTTAAATAATTGACCACTGCATGAAAAGTTTATATGTTCACCTGGCATATCTCACCTTATTGTAACTCCCACTGCTGCCTTCAGAGGGAAGTGAAAAAACAAAACGACGACATTATACTGTAAACATATACTGTAAATTCACATGTTAAAAGCCACTGCTACTTGTATCGGTTTTGATTGGTAAAAGTTAGCCTTTTTTTAAGATGCATTATGCAACTTTTTATGCCAAAATTATGATATTTGTCCTTGTAGTGACCCAATATGCACAAATATTAACTTTTTTTTTCCGCATAAAAAGCTGCATAATGCACCTTTAACGTGACGATAGGGCAGTGCTCAATATGTCGTATCAGCGATGGTATGTGACAATACATGTATCGTATCAAGGCACCTGTATCGTGATACACAAATATTTTGTCTAACCATAGTCTTTCTTCAGGACGTATCACAACATGCACTCTAACTACTGTTGAGCTTAGTCAGCGTAATAAAAACCTCCATTTTGTGCACCTATAAGATTATTTATACCATGGTCTGGGTGAATACTCGATTCTGATTGGCTGGTGGGTGCTAACAAGCGTGCATTATTTTGGTATAACCGCAGACGTAGTCCGGTAGTTAAATCACTGGGATATCACTCCGCTGTGGGCATCGCCATAGCAACGCATGACACAGCTGAATCAGATAAACACGTAATTAGTGACTGACAGGAACGTGTGAGATGGATTTTGTTTAATTTCAACGTGTTTGGCCAAAACAAAATGTTTGATAAATGGGAAGTAGAGGAGAGTGAGCAGCTAGGTTAGCTACTGTTAATAAATAATATGAGCTTTCCATTTCTATTGAAAACGGATAAGGCACTATTCATGATTTTCAGGCGTACATAAAATGATCCTGCATTTATACATATTAGTCTGGATTAGTAAAGTCAATCATAAAAGTTTCAGTTTGTGGGGCCCAGGTGTGAGCGACTCCACCGCAGCTGTTTCCATAAACAGTTGAGCTCGTTGAGCTAGCTAGCTAGCTTCAGGTTAAACAGCGTAAAAGTGAAATAACTCCTGCCCATGAGTGCCGCATATCGGTGTTTACTTCCACGGAAAAGTGCCGGGTTAGTCCTGTTGTGTTGTGATTCTGGCGATGCAGCGTGTGCTTATGTTGTTTCGTTGCGCCTGACTGAGATCCTCGTAATAGCTGCGGAGAATGACTCGCTCTGAGACGAGCCTTCAGTGACCGGCTAATAACCTACATAAAATAGTCCCGGTGGTCTGGCATATTTAGTGAGTTTAGTAAATGAAACAAATACTTATTATAAATGTTACGTTTGTGGGACCATGGTATAAGCGGATTAAACAACGAGGAGCCGTGCATTCGACGGTTATAATGCACTTCGCGGAGTAACACCACTCCGCTGCGCGTCGTGGTGTTCTTGACTCCGCGTCGTGCATTATAACCGTCGAATGCACGGCTCCTCGTTGTTTAATCCTTACATATACAATTTGGTATATATCCTGTACAAAGGACAAGATCGCGAATACAAGCGGCCGAAATGAGTTTCCTTCGCAGGGTGGCTGGGCGCACCCTCCGAGACACCCTCCTGGTCGCCTCCCGCGGGATGTGTTCCAGGCATGTCTTAATGGGACAAGGCCTCGTGGAAGGCCCAGGGCACGCTGGTGGGACTATGTCTCCGAGCTGGCCTGGTGTCGCCTCGGGGTCCCCCCAGAACAGCTGGAGGAGGTGTGTGTGGATCGGGAAGTTTGGGCATCTCTGCTGAGACTGCTGCCCCTGCGACCCGGCCCCGGATAAAGCGGAAGAAAATGGATGGATGGATGGATATATCCTGTATTGATGTATAGTGTATATATCCTGTATTGATGGACTCTATCGCAATACTGGATGCATACTGGATACTACGGGATGCATATCGTACTGTGAAGTTGTTGGCAATACCCAGCCCTACGTGACTATAAGTGGAGCAAGAGACTATATTAAAATTGAGAAGCTAAATGGCTCAATGCATAGTGTAGGCTTCATAACAATAGTCATAAAAAATGTATTATGGCTGCTCTCTGTGGTGTTAAAAGGCCAAAGGTGATCTATCTATCTTGGGAACCCCAGCATCAAAATGATTTCCCAGTTTCGCAGTGGAAAATACGAGATGAGGCAGCGTTCATGCAAGTAGTATTTAGTACCATAGTTACAAGACTACATGAAGGCAGCATAAGGCCAACACTGTGGTTGTTGATCAGGGGTTCTTTTCCTAATGCAGACATACTGTAATTTTAAAGGCGCATAATGTAACTTTTTATGTAAAAAAAAAAAGAAAAAGTTGATATTTGTGTGTATTTGACCTTGTCGTGAACTGTATGGATGAGTGGTCGGGTATGGCGCCTTTACTTTCCATCACAGACTGCGGTCTCTCGGACGGCCCCGGATCAAATGTTTGGAAGGTTTTCACTGCTGACGGACCTCCCCAGAAAACCTACAAAACAACTGATCCGGGAGCGTCACAGAGACCACCGTGATCGAAAGCAAATGGGCGCCGCTACAAGGTCAAAATGCATAATGCACCTTTAAGATAAACGCAACAAATCAATGCTGATGTTCCCAAAAAAAATCTCAATTTCCACTTTAAACGAACTCAAACCAAAACTAATCTGCTCCTCCAAGCCTCCTCTCGTTTGTCTTCCAGGCTGACTGCGCGATAATGAGACGTCTTACCCGTCCGCACAGGTGCTGCTTTGTCACCCGGACAGAGATGGGATGGATTCCTGCTTCGGAGCAAACCTGCGTGTAGCTCCTCTCCTCCTTGCCAAACGCCATGAAATTGGCTGTGCTTGTTTAGGCTTTGTTTACAGCTGCCGCCTCGCCTCTCCCTCGCCTGCCAACGTCCCGATAACACGCTCCGATATTAGCCAACAAATTAATGCGCGCTGACATAATAAACACAAGTCAATAGTTTCTGTCTTACACCGGCGCCCGTGGCTCTCAAAACAAAATTGGCGCGGAGAGCGAGCGCTAACAAAACAGCCATTATTACAGCCGGCGTTTTTTGTTATGAAATCAATAAACTCTTCATTTACATTTAAATGAACACCTATATCTTGGTCCGGGGCGATTCATATTTACATTTGGTTGATTTGTACACTCGGCATTAGAAGCATAAAGAGGCCTTTGTGGGGCTGCAATTTCGGCGCCTTGTGCGATTGCAGATACTGGCAGGGGAAGATAATGTTGAACTAATGAACAAATCAACAAGCTCCTTTTGAAAAGAGCCGAGGCCTTTGGTGTTGGGCTCTCCAGAACTGGCAGACTTCATCAAAAATAATGGAGAGTTTAGTGGCGTCCAGGAAATGTAATTATTTGATCCACGGGAGTCTCTCGTGGAACGGGAAAGAACGCTTTAATTTAAGGAGCGCTAATTTACATAATTAAGCGAATGTAACAACTTCTGGTACCCCTCAATTAAACCACGGACACACTCGAGGGTTTTAAAGACGTACACGCTCGAGGATTTTAAGGACAGACACACTCGAGGGTTTTAAAGACAGACACACTCGAGGGTTTTAAAGATGGACAAACTCGAGGGTTTTAAAGTTTTCCGTTTTGTAGGAAAGACATGCACATCTACAGTTCTCAACCGGTGTGCTGGATCCAAAAAACAACACAGTGGAAAAAATGGAAAGGAGATCCGCACAACTGTACTGTATATGCTCACCAATTATTTTTGCTCCCATCCTGGAGCCGCCACCTTAACGCGGTGGAGGGGTTTGAGCGCCCGAATAACCCTGGGAGCTTGGTTGTCGGGGGATTCGTGCCCCTGGTAGGGTCTCCCATGGCAAACAGGTCCTGGGTGACGGGTCAGACAAAGAGAGGTTCAGAAGCCCCTTATGAGAGACCAACAGGCCTGTTTAATCGTGAGGCCGCCCTTCTGTGGACCCACCACATGCAGGAGGAGCCATAGGGGGCTGGTGCAATGTGACGACCCGGCAATGGAAAAGTGGAAGAAAATGGATGGATGGATTATCATTGCTTACACCGGCAGAAGTGACGTTTTGGGGTCTTAGCACTTCATCAAACTTAAAAAAGAAAGTCTGGATCTCCTTTCCATGTTTTAAAGTTTTTCCACTCATGAAATGGTTCTACAAACTGGACCAAGAAACACCAGTGATGTCAGGGGCCGGGGGCGTGGCTTTCGCTTCCAGGAAAACATGAGTAAAAAATAATGATACTTCCCGCACACTGCCCACACACTGCCGACCTTGCAAAAATAGTTTATTAGGATTTGGTCAACGTTTCGGTCCTGAGACTTTCATCAGGCAAATTGCTGAAGAGCTCCAGGTGACCAGTCTTAAGTAGGGTGTGGTGACTTAACACTGGAAGTATTATTTTTTTTACTCATGTATACTGGGATTTACCTTTTATCTCGTACGCACCTGCCTCTGGTAATTGATGTGCGAAGTGTCTCGTCTAATTCCCACCTTTCAGGACAACAAACAACAAGCGACACAAAGCAGTGTTTTTTGTAGACTGTAGGTTTAGTTCGCGCTGGCTTCTGTGAAAGGGGAGAAATAGAGAAGGCAAATCACTACACTGTGGAGAAAACAAACGGTCTTCTTGCTTTGTTCTCCTTAGCTGAAATACAGCAAAAAGTAGAAGGAGCAGTTCGGACCAAACCAGTCTTTAAAGAAATGCAAGGAATTTCAACGGCCGGCCATGAAAAGAGCGTAGCTCAACTGGTTTACTCTGAAAACCAGAAGCAGTAGGACTACGATGGTAATGTGTGTGCAGAGAAGCAGAGCTAACTCTTAAGCCAGGTGTGCACTGCGCGATTTTGGTCGTCTGCAACAAACAGTCACTCGTCGTGAGGAAAATTCTATGGAAGGAAAGGTCTATGTCTGTGCCAGCAGTAGTGGGTCCGACTCCGCATTTTACACGACTTTCCCTGCGCTTTTCCGTGGAAAAAAAAACAGCTAGCATGCAGCACTTGCCTCAGCTAAACGCACCGTCTGGATACTGAAACCGCTACGACAAACCTTTGGTCAAAGCTACAATTGTCTGTGGCACAGTGGAGGCAAGTGCAGGCTCCAACGTCGTGCAACCCAGAACCAGCATCTTGGTGGAAAAAGAGTCACAGAAAGGCCCCGTCTGACCCAAGGATCGAAACCGAGACCTTGCTTTGAAGCACAAGCGCTAACCGCCACACCGCCAGGCTAAAAACTATCATCACTCAAATCACAAGCTCCATTCGTAAATGTTGCGTACGCTTTAAATAGGGAACACGTGGAAGAGCTTGGTAGCTTCTATCTTGACCAGTTTTGGAGCTATAGTGGAGAGGGGGAGAGGCTAAATGCTAACGCTGTGTTTACGTGACTGAAGGCACAGGTGAAGATCAGACAGGTCCTATAGAACCCGTCAAAGCTAAGGTAAGAACATATCTCAGTATGTAAAAACGGTGGCCTATTCCTTTAATCAATTGACAATTTGGTTGCTTTGGTCTTCTCTCAAAAGTTCATGCCATGGGGATGGGACGTCCCTGAGGTTCTGGGTGTTGGTACGATCACTGCTTATAAGGTTGATGGAGAATTCTTGACACTCCACAATGGCCTCACGCATCCCGTGACTTAACAACCCGACAACCCTTTTGCTTGAGGCCATACGTCACTTTATACGACCACTTTGTCACAGCGTCTCACGGAAATTGATAAAAAGAAAAATCCCATCTGCATTGACAAACGATACTGTATGAGATGAATGAATGTCCTGGGCAAAAACGCTCATTAGCCGGTACAGTTGCAGCCTTCGCACGACATCTCATTGACAAAAGTGCCGGCAATCCATTTTCGTAAATACATTGTATGGACTCGCGTAAAAATTCGCATAACTCACTTGTGACGTTAAGCCAATACCGTTATCTTTACATACAGATAAACCAATGGCTCCTATGGCACGCCGTTGTTTTTTCTAAATGCATGTTAATCAATGCGAACGCACAAGAGACTGCTCGACACAAGGCTTTTCTCCCGCTGTAAATGGATTCCCAAACAAACAACGGGTATTTATCATTTTTATGGCGCCGGGGTTTAATTAATTCATTAAAGCGGCGCGCGTCTCTGCTAATTCCGCTGCAGTGTGGTGGATGTCTACATTACTGGGAGGTGTTATCGAGCCGGCTGCGCTGATTGTAATGAAGTTGTGAGCGGGCCAGTGATGTGCGGCGCTGGCCCTGGCGTGACGCTATCGGAAACTAATCCATTCAACCTTGGAGGAAGCGGTAGCCGCGCAACTCAATCCATAGGTCTCCTTAATGAAGCCCGGGGTATGTCCACTTCCTCTCTCTTGTCCGAGCGCGGCTTTGTTCGCCGAAAACAGCGGTTCCGGCGCTTTGCCTTGACAGTAATGTTCGTGTCGATTCCACGTGCTCCGGATTTCATTACAGGATCTCGTGATTGGAATTTTTATTTGGAATTAAAATCAAGATATCCAGCGGCTGTTTTGAGGGGTTTTCAACTTTTCCCCCATCCACAACTCAGAGTCCGATACTGCATGTGTGAAATTAAAGGAACAGGCCACCGTTTTTCCATACTGAGATATGAAATTGCCTGAGCTTAGACGAGTTGATGCATACCTGTCTGGTCTTTGTACGTGCCCTCAGTCATGCAAAACGACCAAAGATGTTGTTAGCACTTGGCCTCTCCCAATGTATTCCTATAGCTCCAAACGGGGGTGAAGTTGGAAGCGACCGAGCTCTTCCACGAGCACGTATCAACTCGTCTAAGCTCAGGTAAGAACATATCTCAGTATGGAAAAAGAGTGGCCTGTTCCTTTAAACCTTGGTGAGGCCTATATACAGATTCTACACTTAAGAGCGCATGTCTAATTATGCATAAAAACAAAGACACCACATCAATAGTCACACTACTCAATTTGAATAATTAAAATAATTAGCTTATGCTTGAATTGCCTGTGTTCCCAAGTTCTTCAAAGTACATACTCAAATGAATGAATGACGGCACAATCTTTTCACCGATTGTAGCCACAGCCACCACTGGAGTAGACTGACGGAAGCGAGGCACACAGCCAAACACACTCTCATTCATTCAGAACTATTGTACATGTTTTTAGTGGTAGGGAAAGGTGGAGCACCCAGAGGACATCTATGCAGACACGGGGATGTGGATACCGGTGGAACTGAAAGACTTTGTAAGACTATTAGCAGACATGAGATATAAACACAAACATCGCCAACTCTTTTTTCACGCCTTCAACCAACATGAAAGGCCCCGTCCGGTAGAGATCAAACCCTTTTTTGCTGTGTAGCACCACTGCTAACCACTGTGCCACCGTGCCGCCGAATTTTGCAGAAGTTTTTGTTCAATAGATAACACACTCTTTCTCTGTGATTATTAGACTTTTCTGGGAATGTTGTACTTTTTATCTTTCCAAAAGCAGTGAGCTGTGTTTAGCATTAGCAATCATGCTGCAGCTTGTGTCACTTTAAAGCCATTTTTTCATTAGTGAAGTAATTCCTTCAGAACATTGCAAACGCAGATACATATGTGTCTGTGGAGACCCCGTGTCATGTTCAGGAAGACGGGGCAACTAAAGCCAGGGAGCCACATGTGGTCCTTTTACTTTTACAGACAGTCTGAGTTCACATTTAAGTACCCTAATTTCCAGACCAACAAAACATATCAAGAAAAGTGGTTGTATATGGCTCTCTAATCCACAACACAACTGGGTTAGAGAGCCGGACTAATGCTATGATCATCACAGAATGCCAACGCATTTCAGTCACAAGCGTGGTCACAGGTCCAAATTCAAAAAGTGCAACCAGGTGGTCTTAATGGTGACCCCTGTCACGGGTGCATGGTCACATGGACATAAGTCCTGGAATATACTGCAGGTACACAATTTAGCCAAACATCATTAAATACACATAAAACATTTTTAGTACATGGGGTATTTTTTTGATTTGTTTATTTTCAGAGCCCACACGTGCGGAAAGGCACCACCACACTGCAATGAGGAGCAGATGGACAACACTCTAAAGGAAAACTGAAAAGACAATATCCTCGTTCTGGCAGTTTCAATTATTATGATTTAAAAAGAGTAAACTCAGTTGTTTGACCATAAATGGCTTCACACAACCACTAGCAATCAAACATTCTGCCAGGGTGTTTAACTTTTGAGCACAACTGTCTCTTTGTGGGCGGTCACTTATGTCCATGTGACCACACACACGTGACACGAGTCACCAGTAAGACTACCTGGTCGCACTTTTTGAATTTTAATCTGTGCCTTGACGAAGACTACGCTTGTGGTGGAAACACGTCGGCATTCTGTGATGTCCCTGTTTGATTAAAGGATTTGTATCAAAGTCACCCCGGGATTCCACATCATCCGCCTGTGCGCTCAGCCCCACTCCGCTCCGCCCCGACTCCGAACGGCTGCGACATCAACGCCCACTGTCTCCACTTCAGTCCGCCCCGGTCCTCTCCGCCAGTGCTCCAGCTCCACAAGGAGCACGCGCACAAAGCAGAAATAAAACTCCCAATAAAATAATAAACAACTATTTATGAGCATGCGAGCTATACCGCGTTGAAGCATGAAGCCTGTGCCCCCCACATGCGTGAGGGAGAGAGAGGCAGAAAAAAAAGTTTTGTGAACGAAAGCAACAGAAGCTTAATCGGGTCGTGTGATTGTTTTTGTGAAAACAAACTCCCCAGAGGGAATCATCGAGGTCACTTTGTGTGAAATAGTGACATTTTCGTTAAAATAAAGTCCGCTCGGAGGGAATTTACTTTGAAAATACGGATATTGTTGTCGTTCTCTTTCCCGTTTGGTGCGTCTGAACTGTGGAGCTTGATCCGGCCGGAGCTGACGCGGCGCAGACGGACCTAAAAATAGGGTTGATCCGTATTTTTATCGTGGCGAGGCGGAGTGGCGGAGAGGCGACGTAGGCCCCTCGGAGCGGAGTGGACGATGTGGAATGTTTCTGAACGTTCAACATAGCAACGCATTTGCTGCGGAGGTCGGGGCGGAGTGGAACGGAGCGGAGCGGGGCGAGCACGGAGAATGTGGAATCTGGGGGTCAAAGTGCCTCTGATCAACTTCTTCCTCTTAAAGCTGTTCCAGGCGCATTTGCACCGCCATCAGCCACCGGAAACACTGGACTTTTCTCTTTATGCGCGGTCAAAATATTTCCAGAGATGACAGTGATAGGGTTTGCACCTGTCCCAGTTATTGTGCAGATGAGTGGGGTACGTTCGAAAGGACCTGCGTGAGCTCTCCATCGTGTACACGCCACAACTTTATGTTTTTGGATTTGGAGCTGTTTTTGCTTCTTTCTCACGTCAGAGTTCTTTCATCAGAAATAACCCAGTGTTCTTGAACCCACTTTTATTAAATGTAGGCGCAGCGTCAATGATAACACGATGCAATATCCAGAGCGTTGGAAAAAAGTAGCTTATAGTCTGGAAATTGCAGTACTTTTGATAAGTTCTGAAAATAACCACAGCTGAATTGGCACCTACATGCAGAAAAAGGGTGATAAAATCCACTCGTCTCACTGACATGATAAAGTTCTTGTATCTCAAAAACACTCCAAAGTTGTCCATGTGCACTTTCTTCTCCATAATATAAATTTTTTCCCGCTCATTACCGCGTTTCCAAATCCTATTCCATTGTCCTTTTGCCACTCCTCCTCTAAGCCTGGAGCTACCGTCAGCTTGTTCCCGGTTGGCGCGGCGTGTGAAGGATTAGCCTCCCCGTTCCGCGGCGGTACAGGGGTTTGCTGACATTTTTGCTCGACTCCTTCAAAGGCCTGGCCATCAATATCTGCATGCAGCCCAAATGCCACAGAGCCGGCGTGTCAGCGCTAACAAAACACCGCTCTCACCTGACGCGCGGCGCTAACGCTAGCACGGGGGAGCTTTAGATGTCTGCTCAATGACTTATTACCTTATTTAACCGGCGTGCGAGGAGTTCTTGAATCCTTATTTTAGACCAAAACTTTTGACAGTGCTGGCATTTGATTTCGCTCTGTGTAGCGAGCTAGTGTGACTATTTTTCGAACAGAGAAAAGGGAGGAATGTACAGTGACTTCACAAATGTGTGCTCCACAGTGAAACACTCCGAATAGAAATGATATAGGTCTGTAGGGCTGTCCCGATAATTACTATGTCGACTTATCATTCAATAAATAACTGATAAACGATATATTTTTTGGGCTCGATATTTATCGACTGTACCTGTGTTAGCATTTCTCCCCTATTTTTTCTTTGTAAAACTTGTATTTCATGTTGATTGCAGCTTGTGTGGTATTTTACGATATTATGACGCACTTTTAGAACAAAGGTTTATTGTCATTTTTATGCTTGAGAGTTGACAGTATCATTAGAGTCAATCATATCGTTTATCGCAATACTTTCCTGCCTCATTGTATTGAACTTCAACTTTGTTATCGTGACAGGCCTATAGGTCTATATATTTTTATTTGACAAAATAACTAGTGCTGTCAATCGATTAGAATATTTAATCCTGATAAATCTCATGAATAGTAGAACTCTCCGGTCTGCCAATCAGATGGTTCTGGACGTGCCCAGGTCCCGGTACAAACAGTGGGGTGATCGTTCCTTTGTTGTTGCCGCGCCTAAACTGTGGAACAGCCGCCTCTCAGTATGCGTGTTCTCACGGACCTGTCCCTTTTTAAATCCAGATTAAAGACTCATCTCTTCAAACTTGCTTTTAATACTTAGAGCACTGAATTGTGTCTAGGTTGTAATTTTTTGGTGTTTTTAAATGTGTTTTATCTTTCTGTGAAGCACTTTGGTCCTCCTGGTGTTGCTGTAAAGTGCTATATAAATAAACTTTGATTGATTGATTGATGAATGTCATAGTTAACTTGTGATTCATTGCAAATTAATTGCACATTTTTATCGATTCTAAATGTATCATTTGATCATTTGTGTCATTTGAATACTTTCAACATGAGAAATTAGACCCTCGTCCTCCACAATGTAAACGGGCCTATCCAGTAGCCACCCATAAGGTATCTCTAGAATCGGCCATGTATGGTCATGTTTGAAAACAGTTAATGGGGAAAACAATTGGGAGAAAAATGTAAACTTTCTCTAATTATTCAAAAAATACTTTAACAAATGCTAAATTCTGAATATAGTTTTCTACGAAATATAGATACAAAGACATGGGAGGAGAAAAATGGTTCAACAGCGGTAGATACATAAATAACAAAGAATGCTAAAATGGTTTGTCATGTTCGCTTCGTGCTAATGCTAACGCTAGCTGGCGCCAGCTATGACTGCCCTTTTATCACTTCTACTGAACAATCTGCTGTCAATAAACATCCATATGGACCTGATTTAGACTTGACTTTATTTGTATGTGATAGACACGTTTATATTTTGCCAAGAAACGGCTAAAAAGAGTGAAAAATTGTGTTTCCCAAAAGATTCTATTTCCCCCCTCGGGGAGGCCACGCCCCCTTCAATGACGAGATGCCGTCTACATCTATGGCTGTTTTGGCCATTAAGTGGTATTTCAGACTGAATGTGCCACAGTGACAACATCAGAAAATAACCACAGATAACTTTGGTGTTGTCAGTTGACCCATCTGGCAACTTTTGTGAGGCTAAACTTTTCATCCAGAATCTTGTTCACATCCATTTCTGCGTTTCATGCTTGACATCCACACAAAGCGTAGCCTACTCTTTTACATTGTTTTGTTTGTAGTTTTTCCAATGAGTTTTACTAATGTTACTAGCAGTGGCCACAGTTTATATATAAAAATAAAAAAATCACTAAGTTCACTAGGTCACAAAGAACATTCTTCTTGTGATTAAAAAAAATGACGCAGTTAAAATTGATTTGCACTAACAAGCTAATATCGCAATACTTCTTGGTAAAAGTAATAATAAGGCATAACACTAGATCCAGGCCAGGTCCAACTGACGGGGACAACATCAGAAGACATTTTTTGATATTGCAATATGATCAACATTACCTTTTCTTGTGTGTATGTGTTATTGTTGGTATTAGAATAACTGTGTTATTGTGTCCCAGCTATGGTCATAGTGTCACAAATGTATCATGTTAGATATCATAGGTCTGGACTGCAGCCGAAACCCTTTCAGTCAAGCATCATTAAACACTCAGTACATCTATTTGAATTGTTCTAATTGTACAATACACCAGATTACTGAAAATATATGACGTGAGATCTAATGTTCATAACTACCACTACAACAACTACTACTACTACTACATCCTCAATTATAAGGCTGCCAGAAAAGCTGAACTCTCCACTTCATTCTCTGCTTCTCCCTGTTGGTTTTTAAGCCAACCTACGTAAGACTGAGGCTAGAGACAAAGTGGTTGGTACCAAGTCGGTGTCATTTAAAGGGACTAGACACTTTAAAAATGTTAAAAACACTAGAACTAGCCTCACCGTCATGCTTAACATAGAGACTGCAGTTGCGCGTAAGACCTGAGGTGGCAGTAGCAAGTATAAAAAGGACATCTTCCATCTAATCCTTTTAAAGCATTACTAAATAACTCATGCCCCTCGAGGCCATAAGCGCAACGGCAGGTGTCGGAGCAAGTTGTGATTTTTTTTAACTTATTAACTGTCCGTGAGAGTAAATATTACACTGACAGAAAAGACGTACAGATACAGAGTTGTTGGGTCTTTTTTTTGTGTGCTCTTTTAATTATGGAAGAAAACTGCTCACAAACACCACCTCATTTAGTATTTTCCACTGGGAAACTGGGGGAATCACTTTGATGCCCAAGTTCCCGAAATAAGACAACCTTTGACCTTTCAACACAACAGAGAGCGGTGTTTTTTCATTACGAATCTACATGGGTTGCACTGGAACGATGGTTGAATTAGTGCGTGCCGTGAAGCAGCTATACAGCGGCTTACACACAGAAGCACGAGTGAAATCTCTGGAGAGAAACAATGCGGCCGGCTTCTCTGTATCTTTCAAGTCCGGCTTTATTACACGTTTTTCCTCCACTAACGTCACGGCGCAGTTGTTGAAAAAGCTCTCTCATACTTATTTCCTCTGGCCCATTCCAACCCCCCTGCTTACCTCACTCTCTCCAGACCTGCGTCATTAGCCAGGATGGAGCTATAGTCCTGCAATCCTGCTTTCTACAGTCTGCTTTTATCAATACTGATCCCCCTCTCGCTAATGCATGACTCACCACACTGCTTGCAAAAGAGTATGCTTTTTTTTACTTGAGCGGATCCTTTGTTCTACCCTGCATAATGTATTGCATAAGCAAGAGTACTCGCATGACAAAAATATCCCCTTTAGGTATACATATATATTTAAAAGAGTAGCGAAACCTATTCACAGGTCCGAAAGCATTTGCTAAGACTGACTGGGGAGGCTGTGCAGGTGCAAAAAACTATGCAGAACTTCAGCAAAATCATTCTACTCAGCACGGACATAATGTCATTTTGGATTACACACCTTTTTTTTTAACAATAATGTAAGCTTTGTGTCATGATTTGTGTCCGGTCCCCTGTTTTGGTTTGGAACTGTGTCTAGTCTAGTTTTGATTTGATACTTCTTTGTGCTTGGAGTGCCTTTTTTTTTTAAAGAGTTTGCATTTTGGGTCCTGCTTCTCCAAACCATAACACTTTGGGGACTAAAACATGATGAGACGTTTATGAGTTTACGTTAATGAGACAAAAATGGGAGAAAGTGGTTCACATGGACACGTATGCGGCAGGCGGCGCCCCCTCTTTCTCCCCCCCCCCCCATCGCTACAATCAGTGCAGATACGTCCTCCACGGAGAGCGGGTGACAGCGATGTCACAGGGACTTTATCTTTGCAGTTTTAAATACCAAAGCATATGAACACAGAAAGCTGTTGATGAACGAATATGTGGACGGCGCTGTTGGTGAAGTAAAAATAAAAAATCTTGAAGTCCTGTTCACAATGACACTTCTGCCAGTGCCTATTGTGGTGTACGTAATCTGTTTGTCAAAAGCTATGTAAATCCAGGAGATTATTATCATTAATTAGAGGTTAGTAGCTTGTTAACCGTCATCCCAATTTCCAATCATTTTTGAAATACCAATACTTCATTACTTTTTATAATAAAACTGATTAAAACTTGACCAAAACATTTTGAGTTTGACTAAAACATGACTAAAACTGAGAGCATTTTCGTCCAAAAGACTAAGGGTCAGATCTTGTGCTAGTGCAAGGTGGGGAGTTCAGCTTCCATCGGGAAGCTGAACTCCCTAACCTCCCTCCCACCCCTCTTCCCCCTCCCCCCAACTCCACAATCAAAGATGAGAGAAACATAATTTCAAACCATTCACTTGGTTTGACAAATAAAAAATCTTGAATCTTAAATCAGTTCTATGCAACTTTGTAGTACAATTGTATAATGACAATAAAGTTCTTCATTCATTCCTCAAAGGTCCTATATCATGCAAAATTGACTTTTTAGAGCATTTAACCATGTTGTTATGCTATTTGCTTATCAAAAACACTCCCAGAGTGTTTTTTGGCTTCATTCACGCAGCTCTCAACACTCCTCCTGAATGTCATGTTTGTGCTGCAGCTGTGAAGATGGAGCTCGTTATTACCTATTCTGGACACACCTGTTCTTTATTCTTACCTAACGATAATGTCACGGAGAAAAAGAAGCGCGTTTGGCTACGAGGACTTCATTCAACCTTCCTAAAGAAGAGGCCACTCGTCAGAAGTTGTTTTTTCTCTCCGGGATTTGGCGACTATCAGCCAAAATATTGTTTTTCTGTGACTGTCTCTGATGGATGTTTGGTGAACCTTCGCCAGAATCAAAGTGGATTAACTTTTATAACCAACGCGAGTCCCATAATGTAAACAGCGATGGAGTGAGTTTATCAAAACACGTGTTAGCATGTGTGTTAGCCATTTATGAAGCTGTGTTGCAGATGTCAACTCCTTATAACTGCATTGTGAAGTAACTTCACTTATTGCTGTTTATTTATATTACTGTAAAGTTGTATGTGCAGAGAGAGGGCGGAGTTAACTGAATCGATCGCGTTGTGTCTTCCGGGTTTGAAAAATACCTCCAGAAAACACTTATATTTATCAAAAAAATGAGTGCTCCATAATGGTAGAGGTACAATATATCATATAAATGCCTATACTTAACTTTGGAATGGCTATAATAGCATGATATAGATCCTTTAAATGCAAGTGTTCATCCTTCATGTCAAAACCATTGGGGCGAGTAGGAACCCATCTCCAGATCTTGAACTTGATTTAGACGACTTAGCTGAAGTATTACCCTACTGTGCTAGTTCGATATTTACGTGGAAACTGATGTGAAATACGCTGGTTGTCATTGTGTGTGTGGTACATACGATCACAATGTGTGCAAACCCCGAGAGTTTGGTTGTAAGTGCTTCAAAGAGAAAAAAGTAAAATCATTCTTCTTTATCCTATTTTCAGAACCTAGATATGAACCGTCCAACAAAAATCTTTTCTGTCCTAAAAAGCCTGTATAGCTGTCCACTCCATTTCAAACCCCCATTCCTCCTCATTCATTCCCGGTGTCCTCTTTCCTCTCCGCTGCAGTCTCTCACAGCGGAGCCACTCGGTTTGAGAGCTCTGCAGATCTCATTTCATGGTGCGTTCACTGCCATCCCTCAGTCATGCTCTTGATCTAATATCTCCACAGCCGCTCGGTCAGAGGAGCCGCGCGACTTCTATTACCGCACTAAGATGTACATGCTGCTGATGTAATTGTTGCAGGATCAAATGCTACAGCACTTTTTATTCTGCTATGGATTAAGGAGCGTGAACTGCCGTGTGAGCACCTGAGGGCTCCGCTCTATAGGTGAGGAATGTTATTAAATTTGCCTTTCTGAGGGCGCAGCTCGCTTTGTTGGTGGCACACCTCTGTGCCAAGGAGTTCAAAGGTGCACAAGTGATTCAAGCAAAAGGAGAAGGCCAATCCAGCTGTGATGTTGACTGTTTATTCTGACTCAAAAGTGGGCCATGGGACCTTGTTCAGCCCCATACCCCATACCCTTTAAGTGCCCTTTTCTCTGACTTACTTTATTTTGTGTATTCAAGGCCTTCCCTCGGTCAAAGCACAATTTCTGTGGTTAAATGATGCATAAGTGGAAAGCATTCTTGCCCTGTGAGGAAACTCCTCACTAGGGATGGGCGGATCGATATATCGATACCAAACAGCTATTTTTTAAGTATCGATATTGGGCAAAAAGTAGTGATACTAATTTGCATATGTAAAAAGAAGGCGGGGCAGCAATTCTCAACACAAAAGGATGATTTATTTCTTTGTTCTGAGCCAAAACACTCACAACAGCAAAGGCTTGAACTGAGCCAGGCATATCATTCTGGATTAGGTTCTGTTTGTCATTTAAGTCCATCCATCCATCCATTTTCTTCCGCTTTATCCGGGGGCAGCAGTCTCAGCAGAGATGCCCAAACTTCCCGGTCCACACACACCTCCTCCAGCTGTTCTGGGGGGACCCCGAGGCGACACCAGGCCAGCTCGGAGACATAGTACCACCACAGTGTCCTGGGTCTTCCACGAGGCCTTGTCCCACTATGTCCCACTTCTTGTTTATGTATTCAATTTCACATTAGTATTGTTTAATTAACCAGTTAAAGTAATAACATTTTGATAGACCTGTTAATTATATAAAATACCCAGTTTTAGAGATGTATATTGATTGAAATACATTCATCCATATGAAATGACCAGTATCGGTATCGGTATCGACA
The DNA here is from genome assembly GCF_951799975.1 of Gobius niger. Classification (NCBI taxonomy): domain Eukaryota; kingdom Metazoa; phylum Chordata; class Actinopteri; order Gobiiformes; family Gobiidae; genus Gobius; species Gobius niger. Next base: position 11,067,961 of record NC_136860.1, on the reverse strand, counting down.
AAAATGACCCCAAAAGTATCGGTATTGTATCGATTCCAACTGGGCTATACAGAATAATTGATTGATTGTTTGGGCTATGGTGAAGACACAACAGCAGGATGCATGAGTTGGAGCCAGAATTCCACCCGCTGACCAATGGATCGTGGACAAACACGATCCCAGAATGGCCGTCATTCATGAAATGTGTTCTAAAAGGAACAGGCCACCGTTTCCATTCTGAGATATGTTCTTACCTGAGTTGATGCGTACCTGTCTGGTCTTTGTGCGTCCCTCAGTCACACAAAAAGACCAAAGATGTTATTAGCATTTAGCCTCCTCTCCTCTATGGGGCCAAACAGGGGTGAAGTTAGAAGCGAGCAAGCTCTTCCACGTTTCCTCTATTTAAATACGGTTACGTGATTAGTTACACGATCCAAGTCTAGTTACACAAGACGAAACACGTCAATTTTCTAAGCGGATAAAAAGAGGTAATAATACCTTAGGAGCACTTCGCTGTCCACGCAGTAAAGTGAAGATATTACTGTGTGGACGTTGAAGTGTGGAGGAGGAGAGGCTAGATGCTAACAACATCTTTGGTCTTTTTGTGTAACTGAGGGCACGCACAAAGACCAGACAGTTACGCATCAACTCGTCTAAGCTCAGGTAGGAACATATCTCAGTATGGAAGAACGGTGGCCTGTTCCTTTAAGACAAGCTTCTGCAGGTTATGGGCGTTCACAAAATGTGTTAGCTGAAAGTGTTCTGGAAGAACAAATCTTCAGACCGGTTTTGAGGACTCTTACGCACACAAATGTTAGAACATTAACACCATCAAAAATGAACCCAAAAATGAGTATTCCTTTGTCAAAGTCAATAGCATAGCATGAGTGATCAGTTACTATGTTATTATACCCTCTCTTAGACCCCGGCTCAACCAAGCACATTTTCTCCAGTTCGGCTTTATCCAAATCTAAAAGCCACTTTAAAAAAGTGTCAAAATAACGACGAAAATTACAAAAACGTAACAAAACATGACACAAAAGTGCTAAAAAAGCAACCGAAAATCAGCAAAAACACAACAAAACAGGCGACAATGCAAGGAAAAGGTCCTTGTAGGTCTTAGCTTTCAAATTAGGTGTCACAATGGCCTGGAGGCTATAAGCTCCAGTTGAGAAGCTTTTAGATTTAGGTAAAACAGAACTGGAGAAAATGTGCTTGTTTCAAGTGGGGGTTAACAGGTTAACAAACAAAAACAGATATAAAAAAATCAAAGAGATACATTCTAGTAAGAGTAAAGCTTAAAAGGAACAGGCCACAGTTCTTCCATACTGAGATATGTTTTTACCTGAGTTTATACGAGTTTATACGTACCTGTCTGGTCTTGGTAGCTTCCAACTTCACCCCCGCTTGGAGCTATAGGAATACATTGGAAGAGGCCAAATGCTAACAACAACTTTGGGTGTTTTGCGTGACTGAGGGCACACACAAAGACCAGACAGTTACGCATCAACTCGTCTAAGCTCAGGTAAGAACATATCTCAGTATGAAAAAACGTGACCTGTTCCTTTAAATAATTCAACTTTGTTTAATATTCATATGTCACATGAAGATTTTGTTACTGACAGATTTGCTTAATGTGGAGACATTTGTCTATAGCCTATATTAGTATAAATACAAGTAAAAAACAGTGTGATAAAATGACTACAAAAAGTACAATTTCTTCGATATATGGAAGTGTAGAGTTTCTTTTGTCCACAGTCAATATGATGTAAATGTCATGATAATGTGGGGAAAGGTTCCTCATGTCACGTTTGTAAATTTGGGGCATCTCTCTTTAAGCGGTTAATGAATCTGACCTATCATTTACAAGAAACTTGTTAAAGTGGTGCTTAGAAACTTTTAGGATGAGAATAGTCATGAATTATGTTTTTAAGCCCCATAAACATGTTCTTTTCACTCACTTGCGCTATCAATGGCAAACCAATTATCCAGCATATCACGGACTTCATTATATCTGAGCTATAGAGCTAGCTTATGCATTTTCTGTCGCGGGCTAACCCTGAAAACTGGCCTAATTGTCCTTGCGCATTGAGGTTTCCCTATTAAAACTCCCTTTGTCACGGCGCACATTCATAAATTGTTTTATTGTCTCCAAGGTGACGCGGTTTAGAACTGAGCGGCGCTTTGACAGGTGTCGATGCTATAATCCTTTGTGTCTGGGCTCCTCGCTTTGAGACAAAAGCCTTTTCTCAGTCATTTCCCGAAGATGAGAATGCGTCACAAAGGCATTCCGCACTTTTTCACCATCCATCAGCAGGTCTATAGAAAAAGCCTTTTTTTTTTTTTTTCCCACCCTGCACTTATTAACCTGAGCGCAGCGGAGGTCATGGAGAAGGCATAGCTTAAAGCGGCTCTTGCGGGGTCAATATCCCATTTTCCCGCGTCCTTCCTTTTCATAAGCATCCACTCCGAGCGCATCCAGAAATAAAAGCCGTACTGGGAATAATCAATATCCATCGACCGCGCACATATTCGCTCCATCCGTCCAATTAAAGTCGGGCTAAAAACACAGCGGAAGGAGGTGAGGAGTTGAAGTTGGTTGCAAGACTGTTGGAAAGAGAACTGAATTTTTGTGTCGGGGAACTGTTCAGTGTGGCACAAGTATTGATTCACTCCAGAAGTTGGTGGGAATTGCAGCTTTAAGGCCCTGTACCCGATTTTCCCTGTTCTAAACCAGGTTTTTCTACCCCTACAAATGTCAGCAACACAATCTACTACATGGGAGAAAAAGAAAGTGTCCACCGACCCTTGCCCTTGTTTTCACAGAAAACGGAGTAGCGGTTTTACTGTTTAGGCTATAGCTACTGATTGAATCACTTAGGAATTAGATTTGAGTGGGTGCTGACTGAGGTACTCCAGCCCCGCAGCACCCACAGGATCGCCGCCTATGAGTCATACAGTATTCAATGCAATAGTCGATTAGCAATACAATAAGCCCCTGAACTAAACCAGTGTACCGTGAATTCTCTAATATAGGCCGGGGCCTTTATTTACTCAAGGGCATCGAGGACCAGGCCTTTATTGGAACCAGGACAATATAGAGACGGACCTTTATTTCTATTCGAGCAAAACGGACGACCAGGAAAATGAAGAAAAACGAGATATGTGTCCATTTGCACCTATAATATTAGGTTAATTTATGAATTACCATTTCAAACGCTCACAGTGACGCCTTTTGTTTTGTAGGGACAACAGGAAGCGTTTTTCTGCTATTAGCTTAACGTTCACCTCAATGTCAGATTTCTCTACTTTCGTTTTTTACCGCGGACTTGGATTATTTGTAGTTATCTCGAGTAAAGGCGAGTTTAGACGGAGCGTTTGTGTTTGTGATCGATCAAAGAATAGACCCGAGAGAAGACGAGACGCTCGCGCTGATCGGAGGAGTTATTTTGAGGCGTACGTGGGACTTACCTGCACACGGAGCAGCTGGACGTGCTTTGAAGACACGATGGTGACTTTATTAACACCCTGTAATATTTCTACCGCTATAGTTTCTAATAATAGCCCCGGCCTGTTTTAGAGACTGGCTTTTAATTGCCTCCGCCAGCCGCGAACCCGGCCACTGTTAGAGACCCGGCTAATGGAATACAGGCCAGTATTAGAGAATTTACGGTAAGCTACAAAACCCACAATAGCTGCCTGTTGTTTCTGCCAGATTCAAGCTAACGCCTCAGAACACTCACAACTTTAATCTTGTTGTTTACAACTTGCTGCAACTTTGGAAAAAACTTCTAAACAATCTTAAAATGCACGTTCCGTTAAGAAACGTTCCTCTCGCGACTTGACTTCGCAAAACCAACCAAATGATCACACTGTAGGTTTAGTTAATGAAATGGTAAAACTCACAGCGGAGCGAGGTTGGTGTGGAGTGAAAATAGAAATCCCAAAAAGGCCAAAACATTGTAAATCCTTTCAACAGCAACCAGAAGCTATTTCCTAACTGCGTGCACTGAGACGAGGGGCAGGAGGGCAAGTCAACTCCCAACATGTACTTCTTTACATACATTTGTCTAAAATGTATAACAAAATAGAGGCCCGAGGTTCTGTTGGTCCTGAAGGGTGTTACAATAAACTCTTTTGACTTAAAATGGCAAATATGATGTGAGGGGAAGGAGTAATATTTTATCCGAGAGGCCCATTGCTCATTATATACGAGATTATCATGGGAACCGTAACTCAAGAAAGGATGCCAACGGAGGGGTGTAAAAAGCGGCAGATACAGTACGTGGAATGGTTTTACTGTGTAGTTGCATCCAAATAATGAGGAGCACATCAATAAGACATGCAGTACCTCTTATGGGACGATACGGTGCAATACTGATCTCTCGTCGAGTCAGACCGGAAAACTGCCGACGGCCAGTCCAGCCCTGGTCCACCTGGATGTAACTAACTGTTCTGATCTGGGGTTTGCTGCAGTTGGTCAGGTCTAGGTTCAGCAACACAATGTGCCCAAAGAATGACATCAGTAGATGACATGAACATCCTGAATAATCAGAGTTTATTCCATCAGTGGATTCCTTCTTCCCTGATGGCACGGGCATTTGTAAAAGAGTGGTTTAGGGAGCATGGCGGAGCACAGAGTCCAGCTCGTAGACCCATTGAGAATCTTTGGGATGTGCTGGAGAAGGCTTTGAAGATCTTGGTGAAAAAGTGCATGCAACACGGGATATTTTGACATTGCCAGCGATCAGGGACGGCTGGTATCAATAGGCTAGGTGGGCCCTCCTGTAAAAAAAAAAATTGACAAGAGAAAGAAGAAAGAATGAGTTGTATTTTTCATGCTTTATAGTTAAAGGAACAGGACGCCGTTTTTCCATTCTGAGATATGTTCTTACCTGAGCTTAGACGAATTTACACGTACCTGTCTGGTCTTTGTGCGTTCCCGTGGAAGAGCGTGGTCGCTTCTAACTTCACCCTCGTTTGGAGCCATAGAAATATACTGGGAGAGGCCAAACGCTAATAACATCTTTGGTCGTTTTGAATGGCTGAGGGCACACAGTTCTTCCATGCTGTGATGTGTTCTTACCTGATATTAGACGAGTTGATATGTACCTGTCTGGTCTTTGTGCGTTCCCGTGGAAGAGCTTGGTAGCTTCCAACTTCACCTCCGTTTGGAGCTATAGGAAAATACTGGGAGAGCCCAAATGCTATCGACACCTTTGGTCATTTGGCGTGACTGAGCGCACGCACAAAGACCAGACAGGTACGTACATCTCGTCTAAGCTCAGGTAAGAACATATCTCATTATGTAAAAACGGTGGCCTGTTCCTTTAAATGTATATCAAAACCACTTGCCTAATATCATTGGTGTATAATCATTGTAGTTTTATACATTCGACAACGATTCTAACCCCAAGAACAAATTAAAGGGCTAGTTCTGATTAGACCAGAGAACGCACATGAATATGACAGTGATCGATAGATGGCAGCGCCGCAGGTCCCGCCTCCAGCACATACACACTCATACACTTGGTCTCGGACTCACAGAGCATGCACACCACGCTGAAGACTCCTCATTGGTTACTTTCACTTAAGTTGCACGCACTCTATCTATGCTCTTAACACTAAGGGGAAACTACATAATAAAACCGACGTGTCCCAGTGTTTACTTCAGTGAATCTTCCGCCTATACCATTCTGCAGTGTTTGGTGGTCCAAACTAGCTAGCCAATTTTTAGTTCTGTTGAGTCTCAGCATTTGGATCCATTGACTGAGCCCCAGATGTTTAGCAGTTTTACTTAAAGCAGTACTAAGTAACGTGTTTACCTTAATAAATCCTTTCCGTAGTCCCTGTGGGGGTAATACAAGTGTTTTTTGGGATCGATGGAGGGTCTTTCATCTCCCCCTGGTGTCTCAGGCCAGAAAACCATGTTTGCAACTTGACTGCCACCGGTGCGGAGAAAGCAATACACACTAATGTAATCACGAAGAAAAAGCTAACATGCTAACGGGCAAAGCTAGCTGCGGGCTAACGTCACTTTAAACAGTATTTACAGCCAAGTTTGAGTGAAAAAAATTATTTCCATTGTATATTTTGGATGCGCAGTAACCCTCTCTCCCCTCGCCTTTCCTGTCAGCATAGTATTTACTCTCCAAGACAATTAATAAGTTAGTACTGCTTTAAAGTATGGTTCAACAAGCCCCAATGACTTTGCCATCATACGGGCTTACACATTTTTCATTTCGTAGTTCTACCTTTAAATCATTACTTCCATACCTTTTCTATTGGATAACTTTACTATACAATCGTACAATATTCCCATGACTTTCAATCTTCTTTCGAAAAACTTGCCGCCCAAACTTTTCCTGCTCCCCATCTTCCATTTGCTCATTTCACCGTCACCAATTTTTTAACTTCCGAATGAATCTCATATATCCAGGTCCGGCCTCAAAATCGTCAAATACATCATCCGCCTGTATCCACAATCTCTGCCCGTGTAATTTCTCGTCTTTAGAAAACCTCAACAATACGTGGCTGGAGCCAATATTCAAACAAGCCTCGGCGCCATTACCTTGATAACGCGCGTGAGATGAATGCGTCTGCTGTGAAATCCTCGCCGGCCCGAACATCTCATTCTGGTTACGCCGCGTTATGTCCGCCGTAAAATTGGACCCGATCGCATTTTTTTTTTTTTTTTTTTTTTTTTGCTCTGATGAGAGGGGCTGATAGATTGCCGGAGCCAGACGGCGGGCGCTAATCAGTTATTTTGGAATGAGGGTTTACGCCGGGCCGCGCACCATGAGCAATCATTTAGCGCGGATCAATTTTTGTGTCTCGTGCGCTGACCTCAATTTGGAGAAGAAATGCATTTATGATTACAGCGTTTAATCTTTAATGCGGAGCTCGGTTCTGATGAGAGGGATTTCGCAAGGCGTCCAGAACGGCTTGACAAGTGAAGCGCAGGATGGATTTGCGTTTGAGGAGGGATGGTGGATTTAGAACAGTTGTGGTTCTCATCTGGAAGTTTTCTGTGGGCCCGTGCCAGAAATGACTGTTGACAAAATGTTTTCATATCCTTTGTTTTTTTTCTTTAGAGGGAGGGGTGGCATGCATCTTGTACTAAAGCCAAAACATTATGCAGAATTATGACATGTAAACTTGCTTTTGGGCACCTCTATAGTGATTTTTCGTAATACAACTTCAGACTTGCTGGAAGCAGGGGAACATGCTAAAAAACAACATACACTTGATTTGAGTTACTTATTTCAAGAAATCTGTCCTTGAGTCAAAGTTTTTACACTTAATAACGGCACATTGCATAACATTTTGGAATATAATGTTGCCAGTGATACAAAACATGCTCCTGATGACCACAAAATTATATATTTTTGCCTTGTGTAATCAAAGAATGGATTTGGATGAGGATCCTATTCAAATCTTATATTTGGCGAGCTGGCGACGTCCCGCTCCCAGGTATAGGTACCCTAACCTATAGCTGGGAGCGGGACATCAGTACCGTATACAAGGGACAACAATATCAAATAAACACTTTCAATTCAGTACTTTAACATATTAAGTGCCAATTTTTAAATTACAAAACTAGACACTAATACACCTTAGGTGTGGTTTTGGTAGCTCTGTGATGAATAAAACCGTAGATGATGATCTAAAACTATAAAAAACAATTTTTGCGTCTCTTTCTTTTCTTTTTTTAGTCCGGGGGGGCGTGGTATTGCGCAGCGAAGCGCGTTTGACAAAGCAGAGCGGCTTCCCATGGAAAGATCGAAACAGTTAAAGGAACAGGCCACCGTTTTTCCATACTGGGATATGTTCTTACCTGAGTTTAGACGAGTTGATGCATACCTGGCTGGTTTTTATGTGTGCGCTCAGTCACGCAAAAAGATGTTGCTACCATTTATCCAGTCCACTAGAAGCGACTAAGACCGCACGAAGACCAGACAGGTACGCATCAACTCGTCTAAGCTCAGGTAAGAACATATCTCAGTATGGAAAAAACGGTGGCCTGTTCTTTTAAGATTTAAACATTTCTCTGAGTTTTTAAATGGTTAAAATAGGTCCAAGGACGGCTGATAAACATCCTGTTAAAGTCTTCAATCTGAGAACCAGGCTGTTTAAATGCACAGGCGATAAGACGCGATCAATCTGCGGCAACAAGCAGTGTTTCAAAACGTGTCAACAATGTTGTTGTTGAAAATTGACTTCCAACTGAGATATTTGTAGGCATTTGCCTCTTCCCATAACATTAGTGCCTGTAGAGGAGACTGGAGGAGAGAGGAGTTAATCAGAAAGGAGAGTGTTTCATTAAAGACGCATTATCTCCGTTTCCAGAAAAAATCAGGGATTTTAAAACTAGCATCTGTTTAGCTTAGATTTCTCAGGAACCGAGGCACATAGAATTAAACGGTTTTCATCTACAAAGAGCTTAGTGTCTCACCTTTCAAACGAGCCATAGCACGTGTCCATAGCTATAACATAGAATACACTGTGGTGCTACAAATATCATAAAAAATGGTCTGGATTGCTGGCACTATATAGCTAAATAAAAGCTAAAGGTAAAGAGGTAACGAGGATTCCCCAAAACTGCATGAATTACACACTATAATGCTATTCTAGGTATATTTTGGATGAAGTTAAAAGCAGGTTTTCATGATAAGTCTAATAGGTTGAAAGTGGGGCCTGAAGCTACACCGGTCGCTGATTTAGAGGGAATGTTGGAAGAAGTGCTTGAAAACTGCAGGCCACAGTGAGATTGTGCAGCTGAAGAAGTAACCATGATCCATTAAAGATGATACAAAGTTGCTCCCTCTCTGATGTTAAGAAGTGTGTTTAATAATGCTGTTTGGAGACATCCCATAGAAAGTGGCCTTACTGTGAGCACACGGGCGAACCCCTGGAGCTCCGACAAACTGTTAATTTGTTCTTGTTAATAAGTATCTTTAATTAATAGTAGAATTCTTGTTTAATCTTTTGGCGTTGCGGCAGTGCCAAAAATCTTAGTCATTCACAATTTGCAATTATTTTTAGGAGCTGCTCTATTGATAGGCCTGCCAGTGATGTCTGGTCTTAGTAACGATTGGAAATGGCGTAAGATTGGTCTTAAAGGTGACATATCACGATTTACGTTTTTGGTATCATTTTAGCTCCACCCTTGTTAAAGGGGCTAGATGCAAGTTAGCCATTTTATACTCACTACTGCCACCTCAGGTCATACGTGTAACTGCACCTTCTATATTAAGCTCGTGCATGACGGCACTTCGGCCCTGAATTAACACCTTTCTGAGTGACAGAAGTGTAGGATTTTAGAGGCAGTTGTGGTGAACATGTCTGGGCTCATTCTACACATTAGGACATTGTTGAAACATGTAGGGGGAGGAAAATACAAAATTTTAACATTTTTAAACTCTGTATAGTCCCTTTAAGCTCTCACAGGACAAGCTGCAAACTTGATCCCACTGTGAGTTAAGCACTGGTTGTGTCCTGAGTAGGGGTGTGATGATATATCGATTAGGGCTGGGACGAGCCACTTTTGTCACATATCATGATACATATCACGATACTCACACTATGTATCCCAATACATAATGTTTACCTTACAATGGGTAAAAAGTCATTTGTCCAAAGTTTATGAGCCAAAGGCCATTTGACATTTATTGAAGTGTTGAGATTGATAAGTGCATTAACACAAAACACAAAAAGGGCTGTGTAACTGTTGCTGGAAATGCCTCCAAACACAATTGTTGAAAGTATTGCGATACTTGATAAAGTACTGATACTTTTTTGTATTGCTATCCGATCCAATATTTTGTCCCAGCCCTAATATTGATATTGCGATATGTCACGATATTTTGCGGGACGATACGAGACCGATTACTTTTTTATTCTGACATCGATAGTTTTGATGACGTCATGGATATTAATGAGCGATGTTATGAATATTAATGAGGTAGCAGTGCTTCACAGTTTTCACAGTCAATAGAGGCCAATAATGATCTACATTTCAGTCAGAACAGTAGAGGGCAGCACTACCATTTTAAGCCCTTGAACCAAACACTGTCACACAAATATATTACTTTCAGTGATCATTTTTATTATTATAAATGAGATTATTTAGCAGTTTATATTATTCCTTTTCTTGTTTCTTGTTTATTTGAAGTAAATTAAGTGATGCCACTGACAGATCAATAGAAGTCAGGGATCATTTATTCACTTATTTATTAAAGGAAAAAGGGTAACAAAGCACATGAAAACAAATGTTAATGAAGAATAATATGTACTAGTATGTGAAGGAAAGTTAGAAAATTGTATGTTTCTTAAAAAAGCATGATGCATCGTAGGTTATTTTTTTTGCAATATAGCGATTATCTCAGTATCGGCGTATCGTAAGATTATGGTTATCGTGAGCCATGTATCACGTATCGTATTGAGGTTCCCACCATGAGTCCCGAGCAAAAGATATATACCGATGGTTTATACCCTTTGTTAAGTATTTTTGTGTGCATCTTGGTTAGCTGCGGATGCTTTGGGGTTTGGGAGGAATATCATTACTGTTTTAGCCAAAGTTGGTCGACATCCAAATGCACTGTTCTTAAATCTGTTTCTCGCCAGTTTGGAAAAGGCAATTTTAACTCACATTTCCAATTGACCTCTGATCCATCGCACATTTTTGTTTTAATTCGCCCCTCTGTATCCTTTTCCTTCCCATAGTTGTGCAATGGATTTCTGTATTTCCTGACATTTGACCATTCTGCCAGGACGAACGTAGAGGGGTCATCGCGAGTTGTTTTGCTAACCGTGGATTTGCTGGTCTCTCGCAAGGCCCAAGACTTGTTCTGCCCGGAGGCTACAGAGGAAGATGCAGGTCTCACTCAACAACAACTTTTTCACAAGACTCATGCACTATTTAGGACCACGTCAAACATGTTGCAATCTCTATATTATTTAGTCTCGGCATACTCTGTGTGATAGTATGATATGTGGGTGGGCTTGGCGGCCACTTGGGGACAGTTTCCCATCATTCCTTCATTCAGTTTAGTTTATGTGGTTTATTTGGGCTGCAAACATGGCTGTTGACATTCATTCCATTTCATTGATATAATTCCTTAGTTGATAATGACTACAACAATGTCCATATGCATACGATCACATTGCTGAGATGCAAACAAACAACAGTTTGGGTCATGGTTTGACATTAGCATATTGGTCTAATATTGTTTTTTTACATTTATGTTTGAATTGCTCAAATGAGGTGCTAACCTGAAGTTCCTCATCTTGGTCATTCCAAAGATCTGCCCCCTTCAGGCAGGAACAGACTCTTTAAGGATGTAACAGTTGTTTTTTAAGGTTCGTCTTTCCTCGAAAATTGTGTCTTTCATCTCTATTGCTGAACATCTTCTGAATATTTGAAGGAGGCTGATTATGTTTGACTTAATACATTATCAGTATAGTTTTGAATTAGATCAAATCCTCTACTTTAGAAAACGAGGGTTTGTGGGATCACAAAACCCTGTTTTATGGACAATTCCCAGAGCTACAATATATGTTTTTATATGTATTTCCCCAGACTCCAATACCATGACTTATATGGGGCAATACAAGAGAACAATAAAGAATATATAGGGATTAACTGTCTAATATATGTTTTACTTTACCTATTAGTGCAATGCTCTTGGCTAATTTTAATTTTGTATAGTTATGTGGGATCTCAAACTGAGTTTCTGATCCAGGACTACTCCCAAAAAACTGCACTTGTCTATTTGTTCGATCACTTCATTAATTATGGTAATTGGTATATGCCCATCGAACACCATTAGTTTAGTTTTCTTTGAGTTCAAAGATAATTTATTTGTGTCAGACCATTGTTTAATCTTATAAAGTTTAATGTTTACCTCAACCATCAGCTGCAGTAGATTCTTGCCTGAAAACAGTGTGGTATCATTTGCAAATAGTACCATTTTTGTTTTCTTTGATACTTCACATATATCATTTATGTAAAGCAAAAACAACTTTGGACCGAGTATTGAACCCTGAGGTACACCGCATGAAATATGTCTCATGCAGTCAACGTATAGAGACACCATGAGGTCAAGTACTTGCAAAGACGATACAATGAATTAGTCGTGGCTATTGGGATGTCAAGTCTAACCGGTTTTAATCAGAAGAATTTTAGGACACACGGTAGACCGCTGTCACGGGTTCAATGATCCAATGAGCCGAGCAAATCTGATCCATTTTCACTTGATAACAGCATAACATTGTCAAAGGAAGAGTCCCAAAAGAATCACGTGCAACTGCGTTTGTTATGTCCCGGTAAACACGAAAGTGAAACCGTGTGAGCGCATGGAAATCAGCTGATGTTTAGGAGTTCTTTTGTAATTATAGTGAGCCCATGAGACACAGATTAAAGAGGGAATATCTAAACGCAGCAATAATTTATCAATCCATCGCGTCATCCATACGAACCCGGCGTTTTGGGGCTCTCTCCGCAACTTTCCCTAAAACGTTGACATCAGAGCGCCAGTGTTGTGTCTGTTATCCAGAATCTACTGACCTTTTAATGAATGACCTTTACTGCACAGTCCTCTGCGAGCCACCGGTGACACGGAGAAAAAAACACTAAAAACACAAACTGAAGCATAAATCCACCTCCTTGTCTCTTCTGTAGACCGTAAATCCATTGACAAGCTTCATATTTAGCATATTTATCATGTGGATATACAGTAGCCTTATTATAGAAGATCTGTGAATACATTTACATTAATTTGCTTCCTTTGCTTGCTTCTACTGCCTATTTTCAAAAAATCTGTGTTTTTCTATTTATTTTATTTTCTACGTAAGGGTAAAAGCACTAAGATAAAGGTGACACAGGCTGAATGTTCAATACGTTTTCAATCAAAACAACAAAAATTACATATAATGTCTTCTTTCTTTTGAGACATTCTCTGCAGATTTTCTTCCTTCATTTTGATAATCACGAAAAAACAACGCTTCTTCCTCACAATAATCGGAGGCAAAGACTAGGGGTGGAACAGTATACGATAATTTGACTAATCCTGGTGAAAATAAGGCACAATTCAGCTCCAGGACATACAATATGGATATAGAAAAGAAAGTGTGCACCGGTCACACCATGAGTCCAGCTATACTCTATTCTACACACCTAATGATGGCATCAGGGAGGAGGTAATACAAATACTTTCTCTGTGTTTTTTTGTTTGTATTGTCTGCAGTGCTGATAACAGTCAGTGTTTTAGTTAAATGGGATGGTAGCCGTAGCTTGTACCTGCTACAATGCTAAATGCTAACACCTTAGCCTTTGTCCACATAGATATATCATATAATAAAGGCTAGGTGAAGGTGTGTGTTGCTGAGCCCGACCTGGACATAATCTGGACCTGGTTTTACGAACCCTTTAAACCAGGGTTAGGCAAGTGTGCGTCATGGAGGGCCGATTTTCATCATTGACAAAACACCAACCTCACCATTATAGCCTGAAGTAAAGAACTTTTTTTCTGCAAATGCCAAGTGGTTCTCAAGTGGTTTTGGCTTTGGGACCCACCATTACCCTCAGATGACAAGCCACGACCCAAATACAACTGTAGTTTGTCATATATCGTATAAAATATTGTATTTTAAACATTTTTTTAATTGAACAAGCAGTAGATATGCTTTTAAGAGATCAAAACAATCCAATAATATTCATTTTAACAGACTCTGGTGTGTTTCCATGCAGTTTCAGATAGAAAATATGGAAGAAAAAAAAAGTTTCCCTTGACCCACTGAAAATGGTTACGCGACCCACTTTTGGGTCACTGATTTACGTTACATATGTCCAAGTGGGATGTTCTGCCAGGACATTTTAAAAAATACTGCATTTTTAGAGTACTGTATCATGCATTTGATCTCTTATTTGCATAATAATATTTCTCAAAATCATCTTAGGGGCCAGAGGTTCCGTCCTGGAGGGCCGGATTTGGCCCCCGGGCCTGACGTTGCCTAACCCTGCTTTAAACCATCTAATTTCATTGACAACCTGGTCTGGTGAAGTTAGTGTCCTATATTTTTGCTGGCCAATGGAGGTCGACGTCTGCACACGCCGGCCATCTTGCCACAGGGTGCTCGCTCACTCGCAACATTGTGTTTTACTATATGGTGCATGTACTTTTAAAAAAAACATAACTTGCTCGATTTTTATTTATCTTTATTTAACCAGGATAGTCCCACTGAGATTAAGAATCTCTTTTTCAGGGGAGTCCTGACCCTAGAGGGAAATCTATTGTACATGTTTTAGTGGTTGGGGAAACCGGAGTACCCGGAGGAAACCTACGCAGACAAGGGGAGAACATGCAAACTCCACACAGAAAGGCCCAGTCCAGGTGGGAATCGAACCTGGGACCTTCTAGCTGTGAGGTGTGAGCGCTAACCGCTGCGCCACCGTGCCGCCCTTCAAACGGTTTGGTTTGTTATAAGCGTCAGAGATGTAGTTATGACATATGAACATGAACATAATCAACATGTTCCAGCATTCAGAATTATAGCCACATTAATTACGGTTGTAAGAAACCAAACCATTAGTAAATTCATGAAGATTTCAGCGAGATATGAGGATTTGTGTTTGTGCTAATCACTCACTTACTTGAGCTCGCCAGAAAGCTTCTCTGGCCGCCGGTTATGCCGGAAGTGACTCCGCCTTAGGACATCTAGCCTTTATTATACGATATCTATTATCCATACATGTCTGAGCTAATTCTGACAGTCTTTCTTGATCAGAGGATGCTCTTAATGATGATAATATGGAGTAACAAATATTCTTAACCACCAATCGATCATCCATATAACCGTGATACATTTGCATATTTTTTCAGGAGTTTGTTTGGTGAGGATTTAGCTACAGGTCGGCTCTCCACAGTTTCATAGCACCCAATTGCAAATGTTAATGGTTAGAATAAAATGTGGAAAACCAATTTCCTGGGTTTCGTCCGGGATTATTGATCGGCTTTTAATGCTACCGACGAGTTAAATTCAGAACCGCCTAGGAGTTTTTTTCTTTTTTTATCAATATTATGATGACTAAAATCCTGCCAAGATTTGCGCAAATATTACAGAGCCAAAAGAAACAATAAATACTCAATAAACATTAACATTTTAGTTGAAAAACTATGAAAGGTAGAGCCGAGCACATATGGCACCGACACCTCCACACAGTAAACGGAGCTGCATCTCACAAAGATGTGCCCTCTTTACGAAAAATACAGTGAGCGTAGCTATTACCTCCTTCAGCATTTTGTCCCAGACTAGCCGTTTTGAGAGTGATACAGTAGCATATCACGGGAGTCTCCATCCTGTAGCTTTGGAGCTTGAATCCCTCCACTGCCCTTTTCAAAGTAACTCAACAGTGACTATTTCTATTCCAGCTTGTTCGAGGTGACGCAAATTTAAATGTATCGTCTCATTGTGCGGCAAATGGTTTAATTATAAACATGCTGAACCCTAATCTGCAGATATCCAAGCAAAGCAACAGCAAGAAACTAACTTCACCACAAATATATATATATATATACATATATATTTTTTTGTATGATGTTTCATTTGGCTGTCCGTTCCCTGTATGACCGCAGCAGGAGCTTGGTTCGCATTGCCGGCAGTAAGTCAGACCTGTTCCCGGTGTGTGTTGGTCCCCGCCAGGGCTGCCCTTTGTCACCGGTTTTGTTCATTACTTTTATGGACAGAATTTCTAGGCGCAGCCAGGGGCCGGAGGGTGTCCGGTTTGGGAGCCTCAGGATCTCATCTCTGCTGTTTGCAGATGATGTTGTTCTGTTGGCTTCAACAAATCAGGACCTTCAGCTGCTCTGGGGCGGTTTGCAGCCGAGTGTGTAGCGGCCGGGATGAGGATCAGCACCTCCAAATCCGAGGCCATGGTTCTCCCCCGGAAAAAGGTGGCTTCCCCTCTACAGGTCGGTGGGGAGTCCTTGCCTCAAGTGGAGGAGTTCAAGAATCTCGGGGTCTTGTTCACGAGTGAGGGACGGATGGAGCGTGAGATCGACAGACGGATCGGTGCGGCGTCAGCAGTGATGCGGTCGCTGTATCGGTCTGTCGTGGTGAAGAGGGAGCTGAGTCGGGGCAAAGCTCTCGATTTACCGATCGATCTACGTTCCCACCCTCACCTATGGTCATGAGATTTGGGTAATGACCGAAAGGACAAGATCGCGAATACAAGCGGCCAAAATGAGTTTCCTTCGCAGGGTGGCTGGGCGCACCCATCGAGATCGGGTGAGGAGCTCAGTTACCCGGGAGGTGCTCAGAGTAGAGTCGCTGCTCCTTCATGTTGAAAGGAGCCAGCTGAGGTGGCTAGGGCATCTGTTCCGGATGCCTCCTGGTCGCCTCCCGCGGGAGGTGTTCCAGGCATGTCCTAGTGGGACAAGGCCTCGTGGAAGACCCAGGACACGGTGGTGGGACTATGTCTCTGAGCTGGCCTGGTGTCGCCTCGGGGTCCCCCCAGAACAGCTGGAGGAGGTGTGTGTGGATCGGGAAGTCTGGGCATCTCTGCTGAGACTGCTGCCCCCGACCCGGCCCCGGATAAAGCGGAAGAAAATTGATGGATGGATGGTTTCATTTGGCCTCTCCCAGTATATTCCTTTTTTTCTTTAAATTTGTTTTGTCTTCCTTAAGTATATTGTAAACTCTAAGATCTAATTATAAAGCATCTATATCAGTTTCATGAACTTGCAGGCTAGTTTTCTAGCATGTTTGTGAAAGTGACCCTGAAAAGTGACCCTGCCAGTTGTGAACTGTGCCTATAAACATGCATTCATTCATTGAAATGAAAAAAAAATCAGGTATAGGGCCTTTAATTATCCTGAAAATATCATCACAATAATTGTGTCCAAGTTACTTTTGAGACAATATTTCCATATTGGATTTGTTTTGTTCAAACGTCAGCTATTGCTAAAACTGCTAGATGCAGGAATTACGCATGCAATTCCTGCCCCTCCGATTTGGAACCAACTCTCCTGAGGTCACCGCTCTGCCTTTTGACTTTGATTTGCCTTTAGAAACAAATATCACCGACAAATCCCACACTTCCTTTGAATTCCTTTTAATTCTTTGAGCTGCAGTTCGAGGCAAAAAATGAATAAAGAACGAGTGAAAGAAAAAAAAAATCTCTACGTTTCCCTGTGGGATTCGACTTCCAAAAGCCTCTTTTTGCGCCGCGCGGCGAGGTGGGAGATAAGCGCTTTGATAGTTCTCCTGAAAAAGGAACAAAGTTGGCGAATTTCGGGCGGTGTGCCGCGGTGCTCCGTTCGTGGCTAAAAGGATTATTTGAGGTCATTAAAGCTTTCATTGTGCTCTCATGTTCACAGACTTGCGCCGTTTCTAAAGCCCTTTCTGGGTTCCAAAGGCTCTCCGACAAATGAAACATTTCCAATTAAGCGGTGGGCTTTCACTCCGCCTCCGGATTGTTAATCAAGCATGTAATTGCGTTTAATTGGATAAATGGTGGCAGTGCAATTGGGTAAGTCCTCCCAGCTGTGCTCGGCTCCTCGCGCTGTCTGAAAAAGGAAACTCGCAAGGAGAGAATCTGAGCAGAAACCATTCAATTACCACTTGAAAAGCTTTGCAGTCGTCTTGTACGGTTGGCTTTTCATTCTGACCTTTATGCGAGGAACCAGGCATTTCCGCAAAATGCGCGATGACGCTCCGAAGAACAAGAGCTGAGTCGTTGCGAAACAGAAGGGTTTGTGGCAATTCTTGAAAGAACAGAGAGAAGCGAGGTCGGATTGCTGCTTTGGAGAGTCCCTTTTGACGACTTTACGTAACACACTCGAAATGAATCACGCAATCTGCCGAGCTCGAGGTCATCAACGTGACAGCGAGCCCCACTCTCTACAGCGAAAGACCATAACCTTCTGCTTGTGTTTGCGCAAGGCTTTAGAAAGCTTTTCCTTGCAGACGCATGACACATTCTCAAAGTACAAAAAGCAAAGAGCTGAAGCCTGAACAGTGCGGGAGTCAAAGAGTCACTTTAAAGAACGACATAGTGCGGAAACGGGGCCAAACAAGTGTCAGAGCTTACTGCACAGCTAAAAGTTTATGTTTAAAAAAGGTCAGGATGTAATATATATTTATATTTGCGTTGAAGTGCTCCTAAGGTGTTATTATGCCTTACAGTATAGTACTCCTTTTTATCCGCTTAGAAAATTGACATGTTTAATTTTGTGTAACTATACTTGGATCGTGTAACTACTCATGTAACCGTATTTAAATAGTGAAAACGTGGAAGAGCTTGGTTGCTTCTAACTTGACCCCAGTTTCGGTCCTTAGGAATATGCTGGGAGAGGCTAAATAATCACATCTTTGGACTTTTCGCGTGACTGAGCGCACGTGTAATACCAGAAAGGTATGCATCAACTCGTCTAAGCTCAGGTAAGAACATATCTCAGTATGGAAAAAAGGTCCATTATGAGACTCGTTGGATATAAAAGTTAATCCACTTTGATTCTGGCAAAGGTTCACCAAACATCCATCAGAGACAGTCACAGAAAAACACTATTTTGACTGATAGTCGCTGAATCCCGGAAAGAAATTCCAACTTCTGGCGAGTGGCCTCTTCTTCAGGAAGGTTGAATAAAGTCCTGTTCCTCTCATAATCAAACGCGCTTTTCTCTGTGACATTATCGTTAGGTAAGAAAAAATAACAGGTGTCCAGAGTGTCCAGATGACATTCGTTCAGATGCTCAGGAGGTGCATTTGTTTTCACTGCAGGGGAGGCACGGACATGTTTTTATTTATTTCTTACAACAGAAATAATTTAAAAAGCTGCTTTATAAACTAACATCAGGCCATATGGCATTACATTACAGACATTGGGCTCTTCCTGTTTGACACTATGACGTAAAAAACGTCAGTGTCAAACAGTCAACACGCAAGAGTGTCACAAGTCAGTGGTTTTCCAGCAGAGGGCGGAGCAGAGGGAGGATTGCTGAGAACTGCGTGACTGAAGCCAAAAAACACTCTGGGGGTGTTTTTGAGAAGGAAATAGCATAACAACACGGCTAAAAGCTCCAAAAAGTCAATTTTGCATGATATAGGACCTTTAAGTAATTGCTTCGTAGTCTGTGAGTTGTTTTGGGGTTGAGGAAAAGCGTACGTCATCTCCCCTTGCTTTTAGCCAACAAGCTAGTTCTTTATACAGTAGAGGAGACAAAAACAACAACCTTGTACAGCGAAATTAACAGAAAGTAAGACCTGAGACTTCACAGTCATCCGCATGGCTTGGCGCAATACACCCACTCAGAAAAAGATTTAAGTTCGGCTGCTGTTGATACATTCAGTTAAAAGGTTTGAAGTGGAGACACACCAAATGGTTAATATAAGTTTCAAGTTTCAAGTTTAATGGTTTTTTATAGCCCAATATCACAACAGGAGTTGCCTCACAGGGCTGCACCAACATTAAGGCAATAAAGCAGAGCAATAAATATGACAATTAAAAGTTCAGGTGAATCCAGGAAAATATAATGTCCAATAGGAGGTAGCGACGAGCGGCGCGGGTGTCCCCCGTCCTTAGACTCTCCAGCACGGCAAGGAAAAACTCAAAAACCCAGCAGGAGAAAAGAGAAACCTTGGGGAGAACCACAGAAGGAGAGATCCACTCCCACGGACGGACAGGCTATAGAGACCCAGGGCCGAAGGATCCCTCAGCAGACGGGCCAACATCACAGACGGTCCAGTCCTCAGATTCCAGAATGCAGGGTTCCTCCGTTCACCCAGGTTCCTCCATTCGATCTAGACAGACACTCCCGAGGGGGAGGGGGACAGGAGACACCATGTGAATAGTGATGAACAGACTACAGATAAATTAAATATTGTATCATGATAAGACAAAGTCTGCAGTAAGAAGAAGAGGATAGAGCTCAATGGACCATACTTCCCACAGCAGTGTTCCTCCTAAGGCAGCTTTACTTCAAGATAAGATAAGATAAGATAAGATGGTACTTTATTGATCTCACAGATGGAGAAATTGCATTCGATGAGAGAGCATCCGGCAGCAGCACCCATTCAGTGCGCACCACTCTTTTTTTTCTTTTCTTTGGTGAAAGATCGTTGTGTCGCGGCCGCCATCTTCACTGTTTTGGTCACAGGAGGAGCACTGGTTGATGGGAAATCCGTAGACGATGACCACGGCGGTGGAGCTCTTGCGCTTGGCCACGATGTTCTTGGCCACACAGGTGTAGTTGGCCGTGCCGGACAGACGCGCCTGCTTGATGATCAGGTTGTGGTCCACGGTGATGTAGAAGTTCCTGTCCTCGGCCGGGTCGATGATCTCGTTGTCCTTCAGCCACTCCACCCGCATGACCTTGGAGGATGGAGAAACTGTAGCTGCCCTCTGTCTCCTCTGATCATCTGAAACGGTGCACCGCCTCCTGGGCTTGTCCCCGTCTCAGAGCGTGGTGTCCTGCACTGGTCAGCTCCACCTCGTCCTTCCTCTTCCTCCTGCACAGCTCCTTCCACAGTCTATCACCATCTCCTCGTTGGTCCCTGTTGTTGTTTCCTGTAGCTCCTCTTGTGACGCCTCCTCCGTGCTGCAGGTGTGGGGGCTCTTGGTGCCTCTTCACTGTTCAGTGTCTCAGAAGAAGATGTTTGTAGATCTCAAATGGGCTGTGGGTTAGAGCTTTACCTAACTAACCTGGTTATAAGCTAATTCGAAGAGGTACGTTATGAGCCTAGTCTTAAATGTAGGGATTGTGTCTGCTTTTTTAATGTGGACTGGGAGTTTATTCCATATAGTTCGCAAGAAGGTTTATCTGATCCGAACACTCATTAGGAACTTCAAGGGAATAGTCGAAGATAAACTAATCATTATGAAAAGCAATAAGAAGGGAGTTCCGGCATAATATGTGCACGCTTTTAGTGGTAGAGGAAACTCGAGCCCCTACGGAGGACAGATAAGAGAATATGCAAATCTCAATGGCCCCACAGAGTTTTCGAAAGTCCTTTGTACCCCCTGCAATCAGAGAACTTAATCAAGCATACAGTATAATCCAAAATGTTGCTTAGCTGTCGGTACGTTTTATTTATCTTGTTTGCTATTGATTGTAGACAACTGTCAAGTCTATGTGTCAAAATGAACTGGAATTCCCATCTCATTAAAGGTCTTAATAATGATAAGTATAATTTTACAGTACAGTATAATTTTTTGTAGTTTTTAGCCACGTTTTTATGGTAAATCCTCATCGAAAGCGTACTTGGAGTGGTGTTTTGTGTCATTTCAGCAATCCTGCAAATTCAGGCCGTTTCATTGCCCACACTATATGGTATTCATCATTGCGCAATTTCCATGAAACGCATTCGGAAGATGGTTTGAACCAATCATGTAGCAGAATTGCCACGAAATGCCGGGTTTTACATTTGCCAATAACAACAGGCACTTTATCGATCTATGCAGGGAAAGAAAAGAAAAAAAAAGACAAAAACGCAAGGTACACACTGAAACTAAATGTTTGTCTTGGCTGTGATTGGCTAGAACAAGGCATGTGTGATCCAATCAGCGCCAAATGCTCTGCTAAAAGTTAACAGTTGAAAAGCACTCTACAAGTAACGTTTGGTGCCATTAGTCCGACATCTCCAACCCAGTGGTGTTGTGGACAACCATTGGCCCTAACCTTGAGGTCAGTGGACTCTGGCCTGAACCTAATTTTATTTTTCAACCCCTACTCAATGGGAAATTTTTCGGAATAATGAGACGTCGGACTAATGGGCCAAGCATCCAAATACAGCAATAGTTTCCCTCTTCAAAGTCACACGTCTTGATCCTGAGACGGCTCCTTGCGTGTTTCTATTTTGCCCATAAGACGAAGTAGCGCGAGTTTGTAGCTGATTTTACACTTAAATTCACTAGATCCTCTTCCCATGGCGCATGCCTTCCTGTTTGTTTGTCTGAGTATTCCCTGGACTTGACCTGACAGGCGCTGCGCCATCAGTGGGATTAGTGGGATTGTGTCTACTTGTGTTCTAGTATCATTTTTTAGGTTCGTTTTGTCAGACACTAAGGTTAGAGATGTTAAAGATCTTTTACCTTAACATGTTTCAGCCGCCATCTGCAGGCCGTCATCAGAAGCATCACCGGCGTGCGGTGACGGGTCACTTCATCAGCTGTTCTTACTTCCACTGCAAAAAAAACAACCACATCATGGACTGGGACGAGGCTCGGGTCATTGGAACGAAAACCAATAAATTGGTTAAACGCTGGATAAAAGAAGCCATAGACATCAGGAAACGGAGCACCGACACCATCAACTGTGACGAAGGAGCGTTTCTCCTGTCCCACACCTGGGACACCCTCCTCCAATGGTTATGCCCCCTGTCGCCATGAATCCACCGGGCGGCAGGGGGCGTGGCCAGTCTGTCGGACCTGTTGCGAAAGAACAGTTGATAAGTGACGCCGGTGATACTTCTGTTGACGGCCTGCAGATGGCGGCTGAAACATGTAAAGGTAAAAGATCTTTAACATCTCTAACCTTAGTGTCTGACAAAACGAACCTAAAAAGTGATACTAGGATTTTTTTTTTCCAGAGTGCGACAGAATTGGCCAAATGAAGCTTCTGCGCAAATTCAACCTGGAAGACATACCAGCTGCATTCATTCATCGCCTCATCATGGGGGACGACGGATGAAAATTAGCCTAAGGCTACAATCCGGTGTGGCTTGTTCATTAACTTGCACTGTCCCTACCAAATAAACCATAAATAAATAAATAAATCACCGGCAGCTCTCTCCAATCATCCAATCACCGACCCAGCTCAAGCTGCACCTTCATGTCAGCCAATCACCGCAGTGCTCGTCCCTACTCCAGCCACTCATCGCTCATGATCCCCCACTTGAGCCTCCAGGTCAATCACTCAGCGTTTCCCAGCCGTGCTACGACCCTCCTCCACCCCTTTCTCCGCCCGGCCTCGCCTCGGCTCTGCTCGTTGTCGTCTGTCGTTCATCAATTCATTCAATCTTCCGCCAGGGTCTGGGCCCCAATCATGATTCGTGGTTGTTCAATAAAACTTTCTTAATGCCTTTCTGTCTCTGTGAGTCTTTTCAGGTTGAATTATCCCGTTGATTAAAATGCACCACGATTGACCTTTACTAAAATCTCAATTCTATTAAAATTGGATCCATTTGTCCAGCCCTTGCCGCATGCTAGCTACCCGCAAATCCCCAAAAAACGCTCTTGTGCTACCGTTCAGCTGCCCTCAGTGCTGTTGTAAACTTTCAGGTACATAACTTCAGTTGACAGAAACTTTAAGGCCCTTGAACTTTACTGCAAGATCCCTCTGTGTTTGGGGAATAACCAAATGGACTTTTCTAAATGCGAACTGCGCTCTTTCCATCTGTATAAAGCCATTTATTGACATGCCTTTAGAAACAGAAATGGCAGTCGGTAAATCAGGCCAGCGGTTTCGGCCAGCCCGGCCGGTCGCACTCTCACGCTCATCACTAATTCATGCCGGGACTAAAAGTAACAGTTTACCCTTAAAATGCTGCGCTGTGTGATCAGATTTTCCGCGGCGAGGTGTCTATTTCAGAGATGCCGGTGATTGTATTATTGATGCGGAAAGCGAACATAAATGACTTCTTTCTCAGCGATTCCACGCTGAGCTGCGCTTCCGTTTGAAAGTGCGCTGTTTATGTGATAAAAGTGTAAATAATAGATCACGGGGGGTGTTTGCAGAGTAGTAGATGCAGCAGGAAATAGGCGTGCGGCAGCGGGGTGAAGGAGAAGCACTTAGCCGATCCTCCTGGGAGAGTTTTACCGACGGAAGATATGAAGCAGCCTTTGGAAGACGGAACATGGTTTAGACACGAGTCTGATACAAACATCACTCACACACACGGAGAAACACATATCCAGGGCCGGCAGTCAATCGCAGATGTCAGGAAGACAAACATGCAATTTTCACTGTTCAATCTGCATCTTGGTGCTCCAAAATGGGGAAAGCACGGGGACATTTTTAGCGACAAATGCTTGTGTCATTTTAAGGCCCCTGTTGGAAAAAAATACCTAGTTGTAGAAGAAATAAAAAAAAAAACAATGACAATGTACTGGAGTGGAACAGTGCACTAAAATGTAATTCGGTTTGGAGGGCACGTTTCTGTTTTTTTTTTTTTTTTGGGGGGGGGTTGTACAAAACGTTAACACAGCACAGACGGCGTTAGCATTTAGCCTCTCCTCCTCTCCTCTATAGCTCCAAACGAGGCGAAGATAGTAGCGACCAAGCTCTTCCACGTTTTCCCTATTTAAAGGGGCTGGATGCAGGTTCGCCATTTTATACTCACTACTGCCACCTCAGGCCATATGTGTAACTGCACCTTCTATATTAAGCTCGTGCATGACGGCAATTCGGGCCGAAGTGACACATTTTTGAGTGACAGTTCAGGATTTTAGAGGCAGTTGTGTTGAACAGGTTCTGGGCTCATTCTACACATTAGGACATGGCTGGAACATGTAGGGGGAGGAAAATGCATAATTTTAACATTTTGAAACTCCGTATAGTCCCTTTAAATAGGCCTTACAATATAGTTCCCCCTTTTATCCGCTTAGAAAATCCACAGTGTTTAATTTTGTGTAACTATCCTCGGATCGTGTAACACTTCACGTAACCATAACCCAAACAGGGAAAACGTGGAAGAGCTTGGAAGCTTCTATCTTCGCCTCGTTTGGAGCTATAGTGGAGAGGGGGAGAGGCTAAATGCCAACGCCGTCTGCGCTGTGTTTACGTGACTGAGGGCACGCATTAAGACCAGACAGGTACAAATGAACTCGTCTAAGCTGAGGTAAGAACATATCTCAGTATGTAAAAACGGTGGTCTATTCCTTTCATTTCAAGATCTCTTTCTTAAAATTTCTGTAGATTCATCCACAACACAAAATTACCTATATTAACTATAGCTATATAGCACATCAAACCATAGAGATAAAAAAAATATGAAGCCACACTTTTGCTCAGTGACTCATACAGAACAAACCGTGTATCATTAGATAGGACAGGCAGAGCCATAGCAGGGCGACAACAACAAAACCATGTGGGGAAAGCCGTGTCCGACGCGGCTAGTTAGCCACGCAGCTAAAGTTTACCTGGACTCCTGGAGGCTCCTGGAGGACGACAGGTGGTTTTCCACAGCCGAGTTATCAGCGGTGTGACGGAGGGCTAAAGATCTCCTTGCAGTGCTTTAAGTGTTTAAATTCTTTATATTAAAACATTTCTTTGTATAATCACTGCCACCATCAGCGTTGAGAAATAATACTCCAAAAATACGCCAATAGCGTCCGTGTGAAACGAGTGACACGTTGGTTCCGCTGCATTTAAACTTCCACTACTAAATAAATGGACATGGGATTCCAAACATGAATATGGGGCGGACTTTATCATGAATATATTGAATAAATGAATCCAAATATATAAAATCAGAAATATTCAATCCAAGGAAAAGAAAAGCAAACACGAGTTTTCCACTCCCAACTGTTTATGCCGCCGTTATTGCTTTGTTTGGCGCGGCGTCCTGAGGGGATCTCGG
Source organism: Gobius niger (assembly GCF_951799975.1). Taxonomy (NCBI): domain Eukaryota; kingdom Metazoa; phylum Chordata; class Actinopteri; order Gobiiformes; family Gobiidae; genus Gobius; species Gobius niger. The sequence continues at coordinate 11,042,404 of NC_136860.1, read as the reverse complement.
TAAACAATTGAAAATGTATTTTTGTTTAGAAGAGGCTTTTATTCGGTTGCTGCAATAAAGCTGAAATGCTGTGACAGGGCGATTCATTTGAACTCAATCACAGAGGGGTTGCTTGAGTTTTATTTCGGATAGCAAACACTCACTCGCACACACAACAAGAATAGTCAAAATACATAAACATCATCATCTAGAGCTGACTGTGCAATCTTCAATTCTTGTGCACTGGGAAATTACCTTTCTGTGTCCCCATGTTTAAAACCAAGCCCTTGTTTTACTGTTTAAATGTAACGCAAAGGGACTCTGTCTCACTTCCACAATTCCAGCACCTCTCCTCTAAGAAGTCCTATGTAGGGCTATTGAAGCCTCGGCAACTGCTAAGGCTCTGGGGGTTCTTAGCTTTCAAATTAGGAAGGGCTTGTTCACATATCGGGAAACTTGAGCTTGTGCCGTTGACTGCAGCTTAAGGCAACCCCAGATCGTGCCTATTTTTAAGTACCAAGAACACATTCTGCAACTGTACTCAATCAATACGTCCTTGAAGAGCGGGTATTACGTTTTTTTTGCAGGTATTTGGTGATATTGTCAAGCACATCTTCATCACTATCTTACACTTTGTTGGTTCTAGAATGTGATATTGATCTAAAACAGCAGAAACAAAATATCCAACGTTTTAATCAAGCGATCTCCCCAAAGCTCCTCCCACCCCCCCCGCCCCTTGCCCTTCACAGTGCAGCTGAGAGAAAAAAGTGAGACTGTTTGGTCTGTGTGGCTGTAGTGAAGCTATCAGAAAAAGAAAAAAAAATCCTTTCCTTTCACAATCAGAGGATTAAAGTGATGGTCTGTAAGATTGCACGGTGAGGACACACTTTCAAGTTCCTCCCTTTCCCACCTGATTGGACCAGAAAGCCACCCCTGTTTTGCAAAATTAGGGGAGAGCAACACTTCAAAAGTAAACGATCAAGCTCCCTCCCCTTTCGCTCCTGATTGGATCTGACAGGTCTCATAGGTCTAAATAATAGCCCGAGGATTATGATTAGTCGCTGAAATCAGCAAAGGGATCGACTTTCGAAAAATATAATGATTTAACTTGTCAAATTTCAAACCCAGATGGTCAATTACATGCAATCTGACAAATTCGTATAACATTTAAACTTACAGACTATTACTTTAAAGCTCTCCTCTGCATTCCCACATTGCATTCGAAACAGCGAGATCACTTTTTCCTGATGAAGTAGAGACAACATCTTTGGTCATTTTGCGTGACTGAGGGCACGTACAAAGACCAGACAGGTACGTATCAACTCGTCTAAGCTCAGGCAAGAACATATCTCAGTATGGAAAAACAATGGCCTGTTCCTTTAAGCTGAGTAAGTGATCGAGAGGTGAGGAAAGCATTTCCTGAATGAGCAGAACCTCAGGAGGAGCTTTTTGGGAACGGCAGTTCTTGGAGGCTTCTTGGTGGTACAAATTGTTACAGGTGAAGATCCAAAGAATACTCAAGGATGCGCGAGCAGCTCGAAACACAACTCCTGGTTAAAAATGTGTGGAAACTGTGTCATTGCAGCTAAATGTGATCAAAAGTTTGTGAACAAAAAAGACCATTTCCATCACTGATCAAAAATGATTATTACAAAAATAGTTGTTAATTGCAGCCCTAGGAAGCACCAGGCCTTAAAAAAAGAAAAGAAAAAACTAAACAAGGGGCTCACAGGCCTCAGGATTTGTCGAATTTGGAACACCTAAGACAGCCAAGAAAAGTGCAGTTGGCTCAGAAATGCATGACATTATTCAGACGGCACAGGGTCGTTGGAAAAAAGCACATACATGCTTTTCCCTTGTTTCAGCTACGCTACAAAAACCCAATTTCCTGCGACTATTTCTCCTCTCCAGCTCAATCAATGGCCGCTTTCCCCCCCCCCCCCCCCCCCATCCCGAGAGCTTTTCGGGTTGACGCGATTGCGGTTTCCCTCGCCAGTTCTTTTGTATTTTCACTGTGCGCCGTGAGCTGCAGTCGGCCCTGTGCTGCTCTATTACCCCCGCTCTGGCTGTCCCGGAGGCTGATCGATGTGGAGTGTATTACTATGGAGTACAGACGCTGACCAGGAGGAGTCGACCAAACACGCAGTCTTTGGAATTGATGAAGAGGCGCGCGCTCCTCGGCCCAATCGGTGTGTTTGAATTTTTAATTGGTCATGGATCTTCTCGCTGAGTGGAAGGTTTTCAGGAGCGGTCAAGCCGGGTGTCAAGTCCGTGGTGATTGCTGCTCTCGAGATATATAAAAAAAAAAGATATAGAGATATAGATAAAAATGGGGGGGGTTACATTTTATGAAGCACTGAAGTAATCTGCACTGTGTCCCCGTGTGATCTCTTCCTGGAAATAAGATCGGCACTGTACTTCCTGTCCCCTATCTTTTACATTCATGAATAGCAGAGTCCCACACTAATGAAGAGATAGACCGAGCTTCCGTAAAGGACAGCGAGTTACTGATGGTCAGTCACTGCAGCGTGTTACAGACATCATGTCAGATGTGGATCCTGCCCCAAAGGAAACGCCAGTGGTCAAAAGGGAGGAGCTTTAATCTTGGAGCTAAAGGCTAGTGTTAAATAATGACAAAATGTTAACTCAATAAAAACAGGCCGATTCTTTTTTAGCGCAGGTTCAATCAAAACTTTGTACAAGTTTTCATTTGTATTTTGTGTTAGCCGTTAGCCTCAAGACAAAAACACCCACAGTTAAGAACACGGAAATTTCCTCCGGAGAAGTCGTTACGTCTCACGTAACGTTTCGTCATACTGAGGTATACTGAGGTATGTTCTTGCCTGAGCTTAGACGAGTTGATGCATACCTGTCTGGTCTTTGTTCGTGCGCTCAGTCAAACAACCAATGATGTTGTAAGCATTTGGCCTCTCCCAATATATTCCTATGGCTCCAAACGGGGGTGAAGTTGGAAGCTACCAAGCTCTTCCACAGGCACACACAGAGACCAGACAGGGACGTATGAACTCGTCTAAGCTCAGGTAAGAACATATCTCAGTATGGAAGAACTGTGTGCCCTCAGTCACGCAAAAAGACCAAACATGTTGTTAGCATTTGGCGTCTCCCAGCATATTCCTAGCTCAACATTTTTGTCATATCAAGGTGAGAAGCTGCAGATCTTTGAAACATGTGCTGTTGTTGACAACTCTTTTGTGTTTGTTCGTTAATATCTCATGTTTTCACATGGATGTCAAGACAATTTATGAGTAAAAGTTGATAATTCAAGTGACAAACTACTAAACTTTTATGGAAAGAGACCGGTTTGAATTTACATGTGTTTGTAAATTTGTTTTGCTCAGAATGACAATAACGCCAAAGTACACTGCATACTGAATTAAAGTGCACTTATTATACTCATATGAACCCTTGTCATAACAAAAAAACAAAAATCAACTGTTGACTGTGAATATAATGAAAATGACTTGAGAATGCTCCTTTTATAGACTTGGTTGTGGACATTTGAGGGGACTTGTTCTCATACAATATTTCTTGCTCTGTCCAGAGAATGCCATCTCCTATGGCACCTCATTTCCATTCCTCTGCCCTGGGAACATGTAACTGGTGAGCCCACGGACTCGGGCTGTCATGTTGAGTCCATCATGCATTGGAGGGAGTATAATAATATACCAAAAATAAAATATAAAAGTCTGTGTCACAATCAGCCGGGACAAGGTGACATATATGCTGTCTCGCACTTGGGATATTGTTAGACTGCTGGAGCCGGCATAACACATAACACTTCCCCGAAACGTGCAAGAGGCGTGAGGAGGACAACTGGAGAAGTCATTGGTTAAAGCATGTCAAGACTGCTTCCAATTTAAAACTTTTGCGGTAGATTACCAACATGAACATAAGGGGGAAAATGGCTGTTATTTTATGCTTTCATATAAAATGTAAAGACGGAAAGTTAATAATGGATAGAGCAAGGTTTGAATTTATGGTTTTATTTTGTTATATTAGTTACAAAGAGTTACGAAGAGCATTTTGGATATTTTGTTTAGTTTTTGAACAAGCTAGATATGAAAAATGAATAAATATTTTCTTTTTTTTATTAATCAGGCTAGGGACAAGATTTTGGAAAAATCCCTTTGAGCAAACTCTACAAAATATTGTTAAGCCCAAGACTGGAAGGTTTGGAGTCTTTATGTGCTACTAAAGACAACATTAGGTTGCAAGAGTGTAAATGAAAACCTCATTTTGAGGAAAGTGGGATTCAAGTTTAACGTCTGCAAATGTGCATGTTTCTCTCCCCGTAATTTTGTTGCTGCCGTCTTTCAGAAAGAAAATGACCATATAACGATTAAAGCAGGGCTCTCCCACCAGTAGCTCTCCAGACCTTTCTCGGTCTCTCGCCAAAGGCTTTCTACATTTCTTTATGTGATTGATATGTCACTTTATCAATGCATTTCTCACATTTTTGAGGACATATCATGGCTTCTAGCTCTTCAGGGTGAACTCCCAAGTTGCATAGTTACTTAAGTGTCTTCGAAAGCATGAGTAGCGGATGATTTTGCAATGAAAAAGTAGCTTGTCGGGTAAAACAGGCTGGAGACTCCTGGATTGGAGAGTCTTGTTTCAGGGTGCCATGTCGTTGGTCCGACAGCCCATTAGTCCAACGCCTCATTATTCCGAAAATTACCATTGAGCAGAGGTGCCATTATTCCGAAATGTTTAACCCAGTTGTGTTGTGGATGAGAGAGTCATATACAACCATTGGCCCTAACCTTAATATATAAGGTCAGTGAACCTCATTTTGGGATGGACAATTTCAGTTTTACATATACATTTTTGGAATAATGAGACGTCGGACTAATGGGCAGACCCCTTGTTTCAGCCCATAGAGAGTCTTTGCTGGAATTAGCAACGGTTCGTTTAGAGAAGAAGGGGCACAGAATTTCACGACAAGCACTTCTGTCCAACGTTTAAGCATGGGGGTGGATTCAGTTAAAATCCAATAAATTCTGGAGGAAAAAATGACATCATATGTGAAAGATCTGAAGTTACAAAGCAAATGGCTTCTACGAATGGGTAATGATCCTGAACACACCTCAAAATCCATAGTGCAACGGTACAGTCCGACAGCGGCAAGAGTGGAACAAGCGCGGCCGTCACCCATCCATTCCCAACCTCAACATCAATCTGTGGATGGACCTCCGAAGAGCAGTGAGTGCAAGACAGCCCAGAAATCTTTCAGATCTGGAAGACTGGAAACTAGAACTGAAAGACTCTCGGCTGCCTAGAAAAGCTGTGATACTTGCCATTTTGTGGGGATACGAGGTACGATGGCGCCCAAACGTTTGCTGCGACCTTTTATTACATTGTCTTTTTGAAATGATGAAAGATGGAAATAAAACACGTCTTTTTTTGTTTGATCCGGGGTATCTGTGACGATCTGCCAATTTGGAGAGATTGCGATACCGAGATTTGATGCTTCTGCGTTGACTGCCGCTCCGTTCGAATGCAGACACCCTTCCCCACTCCCTCCTCCTAAGTGAGATTGTCAGGACCAGAGAATGAATAAAAACACAAGTCTTAAGAAGCCTTTGAAGTCTTTAAGTGGCTATGATGTGATAATCGGATGGCTGAGATGCAAACTTTCTTGCTGCCATTAAACTTGATGGCGCTCAGCGAGGCTTGTCAAGGTCAGTACAAGTCTAATCGTATCGTATTATTATCAACACGCAGGTTGAAATGTCCAGAGAGAATGTGACGAAAAGACGTTGTCAAAGAACGTCTTTATAGATGAGAACTAATTACCAGCATTCCGTAAAAGGCCACATCGAGTTGAGTCACAGCATATAAAGTGTCTATGAAAATCTCTTGACATAAATGTGAAAAGACGTGTATCCTTGAGTAGTCCCCTAGAAAATAGCCGCATTGAAGTTCCGCCACATTCAAACGCCTCTCTGTTAGGTACCGTGTCAACACTTGAATTAATCAATGCATGTATTCAAAGGCGGCAAAATGTAACGGCTTATAACAGCTAAATGAGTTCACGGAGGACCCGCCATCGTTTCTAATCATTTTCTCTCCATTACACGGTTTGGCCTTAGGTGTTGCCTGAAGCGGTGTGCTTCAACAGGCGAGTCTCAAAATGCCATAGCTCGATAAAGTACCACAGGGCCTATTCAGACTTTTCAAACAACTTCAAGACACTTTTTCTTTGGTATGGCACATGAAATAATTATGTGAATGCGTATGGCAAATGTCATTCTTTTTTAAATTTTCTGTATAGAATCAATTCCAGCATAACTGTTAAAGGAATAGGCCACCGTTTTTACATACTAAGATATGTTCTTACCTAACCTTAGTCGAGTTAATATATCCCCGTCTGGTCTTTGTCCGTGCGCTCTGTTACGCAAACGGAGCACATACGCAGCCTCTCCCACATGTCATATAGCTCCAAAAAAGCTCACGATAGAAGCTACCAAGCTCTTCCACGTGTTCCCTATTTAAATAAAGTTACGTGAAGTGTTTTCATGCAAAGTATATTTACACAGAAATGTAACATGTCGATTTTATAAGCAGATATAAAGGGGTACTATATTGTGAGGCGTAATGATACGAGGAGCACGACGTCCGCGCAGTAACTCCTAAAGACTTCCCCCGCTCACTTAGAAGCTGCATGACTTGTACAGAGCCTTTTACAACAAGCAGAAAATGTATTTTCGGAAAGTGCTTGCGCATTCCTACCTCATGGTCGAGGTCCTGAGTCCGGTGTCGTCGTCCGGGGTGAGTTGGAAATCTGTGAAACATTACTACACTCTATACTTTCTGCTTGTTATCACAGCCCGACACGATGCACGTAAAAGGCATTGTTCACAAGTTATCCACGCTTCTTCAACTGTTCTCTGCTGCTCTCTACAAGTCACGCAGCTTCTATTGACGGAAGTGAGCGGGGGAAGTCTTTAGGAGTTACTGCGCGGACGTTGTGCTCCTGTATCATTACGCCTCACAATATAGTGCCCCTTTTTATCTGCTTATAAAATCGACATGCTACATTTCTGTGTAAATATACTTCGCATGAAAACACTTCACGTAACTTTATTTAAATAGGGAACACGTGGAAGAGCTTGGTAGCTTCTATCGTGAGCTTTTTTGGAGCTATATGACATGTGGGAGAGGCTGCGTATGTGCTCCGTTTGCGTGACAGAGCGCACGGACAAAGACCAGACGGGGATATATTAACTTGGCTAAGGTTAGGTAAGAACATATCTCAGTATGTAAAAACGGTCGCCTATTCCTTTAAGAGAAGTGCCAAAAGAAATGATTCAAAACAGGTTGATAACAAAGGTGGAAGATTTGCTTAAAGGAACAGGCCACCGTTTTTCCATACTGAGGTTTGTTCTTACCAGAGCTCAGACGAGTTGATACGTAACTGTCTGGTCTCAGTCACGCAAAACGACCAAAGATGTTGCTAGCGTTTGGCCTCACCCAGTATATTCCTATAGCTCCAAACGGGAGTGAAGTTGGAAGGTCCCACGCTCTTCCATGGGCACAAAGACCAGACAGGTACGTATCAACTTGTCTAAGCTCAGGTAAGAACATATCTCAGTATGGAAACACGGTGGCCTGTTCCTTTTAAGTTCATCGAATTGTTGGGCTGATGTGGACCACAGTCAGAGTTTTAAGCCACATAAAACTGTCTCCGAAAAGTGAGGCTTGCAGCCCGACTTTGTAAATACATGAGTTCAGGCGTAGGCCGTTTCACCGACACTGGTCTCAGCCCTGTCCGACTGAATGAGCCACGCCTTTGCCGTATGCAAACAGCCCTCGGGAGTGAGGCAAAGATACGATCGAAAGGAAACGCCCACCTCCGCTAAAATCCCATTAAATCATGAGCGGCACATTCACCGAGGAGCGGCCAGACTATCGCGGAACAGCACCGCCTTCACTTGAGTTGTGAGGAGAGGAATGAAACAAGCAGATGGTCAAACTTCATACCGCTGCCATTCAAACCTCGGCGTACACGAGTGCTTCACCGTCAAAGCACAGACACACTTTGAGAGGACCCGCTCTGGTCTAGTTATTAAAGTTACCCTCATGTTGATTCATAAAGTTTATTAATCTGATTCTGTGCATGACAATCAGACGTAGCATAAAGAACACAGTTTACGTCAAATAAATACATTTATTCTCAGTGTGATAAAAGTGCAGTGTTTATAAAGAACTCCGGACCAGGCTCAGTCCTCTGAATAAATTTCCATAGTAACCGAGCTAGACTGAGTGAGTCTGGTTTATGAAACACAAATGACAGCAAAATAAGCCAGATTTGACTTACCGTTTTATGAGACAGCCTCCTCAATAAGTCCTTGGCATGAGACAATGTAGTGGAAAAGTGCGGGAAAAAACTATCCCAGTTGGAGGTTCAGCTCCTTAGGGGAGTCACCTGATTTTTTTTTTTTCTACAAATCATTTTTATTGATGTTTTTCAGCAATTATTCCAAAAAACAGGCAGGACAGTGATAAATAAAAACCATGTACTCATACAGATGTTGCACTCATCACTTGCCTATTGATGCATGGGTTGTACATACAGAAATGCTCGGTGCTCAGTCTTTTCCCATGATGCTGCCACACAGATATCCAAGGATGCTTTTACATCTCCATCAGTCATCAGGCCTCCTTATACACACAAATGATGTCTCCTTTATCCCGTAGGTTGCTGCAACATACACACACCTACCGGAGCAGGGAGGGAGAGAAGCTCCTGGTTTATAAAATTAAGTCTCTTAAGTGGTAGAAAGCCAAAGAAATCCTTTGCGTTTGCTACATAGAAATGCGAGGTGAGGAGTGAGATAGAGGTCAGGCTTGTGACAGTCTGATACAAATGTCTCTGCTTTAAAGCCCAACATAATTGTAAGCTCTGTTGATGAATAATATCATAAAGAGAAATGGAAGACACACATAAATATTACAAAGCATAACTCCTGTTATTGATGGGGGGGAAAGCATTTTAACATGGTTAAAAGCTCAAATAACTTTCCACTTTCCTGGCGCAGCGTTTGAAATACTTTCTCAATGACTAAATCAATTATTAATTTTGACGCATTAGTGCCATTAGAAATATTATTTTAAGCGCGGGAGGCAGCTATCCATCATCTTTGAAAAAAAATTGGAGCTGGCAATTAGAACACGGCAGATACGCAAGTCCTTGAAATGTCTCTATCTATTCACTGCACGGTGCAGATAATAAAACAAAGCAAAATAAAGCTTTGACCTTGTCACACGGGTTAATTATTAAAAATGAATGGCTTCATCTCAGAACTCATTTTAAAAAATACCACACACGCACACCACGTTTTCAGCTCTATCTAATTAGTATGCATAATTTATAGAAGGAAATTAAAAAGCGCTCGACCCTTTCTGTAAAGCCCGTCCTCTCTGGGCTCCGGAACGCTGTCCCCATTTCCACATGTCATTTTGATTTGACCTTTCGAGTCGCCTCGGCTATACCCTGAACATAAACGAATTTCTACTTTTGTGAAAAGTCCAATATCATGCATTATTAAGGCCTTTTCAAGTTAATAGAAGACACCTTTGTCTTCTATTAACTGCAAGATTTTAGCAAAGCGCGCTTTCTGCTGCTGATGTGTGGACTTTCACAACCCGGGGGATTCCTGTTTTGAAGGGGGGCACCACCTCAACAGGTGGAAGAGAACGCTTTGAGCCCTTGAGAAAGACAGACTTAATATGCAGGATATATTAATGAACAAAACAAAATGGGTCAGAGCCTCACAACGTGGCAAAAATCTCAACTAAATTAGTTTTGCAGAACATGGGCCCTACAAAATGGATTTCAGCCCGTTTTAGTTTAGTTTGTTGAAAGGACAGCTGCGACAAAATTTGCATCGGAGCCATGAGTAAAGAAAACCGTGTGGTCAGCGTACATCAAGACCTCCACGTCATCACAGATGGAAGGTAGGTCATTGACAAACAGAAGAGCAACGGCCCCAGAATAGACCCTTGAGGTCCTTACGCACTGGGAATGGTCTGCAAGGTAAGATTGAAACCAACTGATAGTGTTTGCAAAGAGACTGAGGTTCAGCAGTTTTCTCAGCAGCACTGAGCGGTTCATGGTGTCAAATGCCATACGCAGATGCAGGAAAATGACCCCAACCACCCCTCCCTTGTCCAGACTTGATTTGATCACCTCGAGGAAATAACAACAAGCTGTATCGGTGGATGTTTGAACTGGAAGCCAAATTGCGTGGGGTGTATATTTCCACTGCTCAATCAGCATTTTTTTGAAAAACCATTAGAAACTGCAGGGAGTATACTACTAAATCAATAGGACGATTGATTTATTACGTGCTTGATTGGTCCTGCAAAAACCTCTTATATTTCACGTTGAGCCGACCCTTTGCCGCTAACCCCGCCCTGATTTTCTTTATTGTGTACATGGCAGATGGCAAGAGGCTCAGCTAAAAGGCTAGCACCACACATTTCAGATCAACATATCACAGCTCACACCTCAGACAATACAGTATGCACTATGCTTTCCCAACAAAATTTGACAGGACAAACGCTATAATACACACGGATCTACAAAAGCTGTATAGTACAAAATAGATCGTGGTTAGCTGAATCCACCAATATCATGATCATTTCTCTAGCAAACTGTGATATTCATTATTTGTAAATGTTTTATTTTGTGCCAGAGTGCTAATAACCTTGTCATTGGATGTTGATGACCTTCATGGCACCATGTTGGGACAGAATACCTGGATTTTTGTCTTCTAAAAGTGGTGCAAAATTGGCCTGTTTTATTCTTCCTGCACCAGACCTTGCACAGGTCACACACTGGTATTTTTGTTTCTAACATTCTGAGCTGCTTTTAATTCCCATTTACTCTTGACCAGAGGCAGATATTTACTTGGTCCCAGGCCATACCTTCATTTAAACACGAGATTTCCCATACATAGCCATGCACAGGCTGAGAAAACCATTTATATAAAAATTTCCCCTCCCAAAATGTGTCCCAAGATTTTAAGATTTTTCCCCCACAGATTAGTTGTTGAATTTTTCTTTCCAAAATCTGTCCATCGTCTACCACTGTATTCATGGTTGGGTCGCGGAGGCAGCAGCCTGCGCAGAGATGCCCAGACTTCCAAATCCGAGCACATTTCCTCCAGGTCTCTGAGACATTCCCAGTCCAGCTGAGCCTCTTAACGCTGACACAAGCTCGAAAAGTCTCCCTTAGAGAGACGACCGGCATCCAAAACAGAAGCTCAAGCCCAGACAGCCCTTTGTTTGTTTCTTGCGCCTCATGAGTAAGAAAACATGAACGCATTATTCAGCAAAGGTTAGAAAGTGCTTTTATTCCAGATAACTCTTTTACCCTTTCGCCACTGAGCCCCTGTGGTCAAAACAAACCTTAACGCTCTTATGCAATAAAAAAAGGTGAAGGCGAGTGCTTCTGTGGGCTCAGTGCAGCCAAGCAATGTCATTACATCCCAAGAAATGTGGATTTAATGGCCTCAATTTTGGCATAATTTATTGAATGACTCAAAAGCTGTGCCCTACAAATAGATTCGCCTTGCATTCACCAGAGATTATCATAATAATAGTGTGCAAAACATGCTAATCTGCGCAACGAAGAGAGCCATGATCAGAACAAGTTTGGTAGAGGGGTCTGAAGTCAAGAGGCTTCAACGGATTACTCCGTGTGACGTATGTCAGAGTGTGGGCCTGGCGCTTTGAGCTCCAAGGAGAGAGACGGACGGAATATGCAGGAAAATTTCATGAGGATATAACGTTACAACATGACGAAGCTCAAAAAGTCCTGCTTAATACGAGCTGTGTAAATCAAATCAGTTGCACTTTTGTTTTTTACTATGCAGCCCGTTCTTGCCGAGTCTTAAGTCTCCGTGTACGGCGGCGTGGGAAGTGTTTGAAGTGGGCTAAAAAGGAAAAGTGCCTTTGTCCAAGTTTGGAGAGCGAACGACGGAGAAGAAGAAGAAAGGTAGTCTGGTCATTGTTCATGCTGCCGGTAAAGTAGGGTGAGAGACGTGGATCAAAGAGAGGCACCGGCCCGTAGCAACTGTGCGCCTGAATACAAATGTTCTGTTTGTTGTTTTTTTTCCCCTCACTCTGAAGAGGAAATGAAGCTCCAGGAAAGGATTTACAGAGCCAAGCACAAGTACGGGGCTTTTGTGTGTTCTGCGTCCAGGTTTGAGGCGCTCTCCGTGCAGGCGTTTTTCGGAGAACTCGACGCTGGCTGCAAAATTGTGTTTTAAACTTCTCCCTTAAGCTAAACGCACACTTCCAAACCGATTCGACACCTTGGCCAGGAGTTCTTGAGACATTAGCCTATTGTGTGTTTTTTAAGGACATCAGGACATAGACATAAAGCCCAACTCAAGTGCAAGTCCTTTTTCTAAGTTTGACATGTCGAATGCAAGATAAGATGTCACATAAATCATGGTAAAATAAGTTATGGCACGAATAGAAATATACTTTGTGTGTAGTAGGTTGTACATTCAATCAATAAATTGACTTTTTAAACTGCTTCAAAAACACTTTTCCCTTATCAAAAACATACCTGTAGTAGTATGCTGCTTCATTAACAGTTTTGAGTTCACTTTCCAGGATAGAGTGAACTCAAATTGTCCTACACGTGATTTAAGTTCATAGTTGTTCACTGAGGTGTGTTCATCACAACGTTAGGACTTTGTTAGCTTGCCGTTAGCTGAAAGCGAAAGCTTGTTTCCACTGCTTCATTCCAACCGCAACCTGCAGAGCCATCTCTCGGCCAATTCAAGGCCTTATTGTGTTTATGTGCATGATTTCTTTATTTTTATTTATTTATTTATTTATTTGAGCATACATTTTTGCTCAAAAGGAGTAGGCTGAAGCAAAAGCTTATGAGCGCCTACCCCCATTTCAAACTTATGTCAATGCGAATCTACACAAAATTATGTTTTTAAGCCTCAATTTATGCATGAACTGTGAACTTGAACTGGACATATGCAAAATCGACTTTCTTGAGGTTTAAACAATGGCCGCTGGTTGCACTGCTTAATGACCGTGACGCTCATTGGCCGCCATTGCCTGCCATGGCTGCTGTACCTCCATGTGTGGGCGGCAAAACAAGCTAGTTATCCATTAGATAGCATCGCACTTTTACACACGAGTTCAGCAACTGTAAAGCCTGGTTTCTCATTTTTTTGGAACTTTCTCCAGCTAAATATTGCTAATGTGATAACGCTGGGTTTGTTACAATTTAAAAAAGCAGGCTGGTTTTCACAAGGTATATTTTAGAAATCTTGTATACTAATGAGGGCTAGACTTTGATTTGCAGGCCGTTAGCATTAGAGCTAATGGCGTATGCGCAATTACAATCGAACTACACGTCACACAAGGGCCGAGTCCACAGTGAAGATTCCGCCCTTATGCCCTTTTTAGGAACACACTCTGTCAGAGCAGGGTAGGAGGAGTCTGTAAACGGGGAGGAGTGAGGAGTCTATTGTTATATTACGTCTATGGGTTTAAACCTTGTTTTAACGTTCCCCTTGTCATTCGCGCACTTTAAAGTTATAACATAGCTGTCAAATGTAGCCACTTCTTCTTCTACATTCTGATAACACTTGCGTCATTGTTCAAATCCAAAAACGGGCCTTTATATTTTTAAAGCCCATAAGTTTGAATTCAAAGTGTGTTTATCACCCACTGCTGGAGCTGTGGGTGATAAACACAGGTTGGACATACTTTCAGGTATGTCCAACCTGAAAGTTATTTTTTAAGAAAATGACTCCTATAGCTGCCAGCAGCACATTGTTACAATTGAATTCTTACAGAGACTTATTTTGGGTGCCTCAGCTTTGAAATGTCAACTTTTATTATTGGAAAATAATGTTTTTAAGTTTATTTTTGAGCTCCAAGTGCATGCCATGTCCACATTAAATTTGCAGACTTCTCTTGTACAACTTAGCTAATTGTTTACTGTTGCTTTAGCTAGAATGCAAGCACAAGAAGATCTGTGAGTAATAATTTCCGCCAGTCATCCTGGAAACATTTCATCTTGACCTGAGCTGGCCCAAGCTTCTGTGACTCCAGAGTCCGGGCAAAGATTGACTGGCTCATATAGCGTGTTCTGGTCATCGGTGCGTGTCACTCTTTGATTCAGAAGCTTGATTCTCAACCTGCATTTCAATGTCAAGCGTCCGTCAGGGCAGCGCCCCTTTGACAAATGTCCTTTCTCCTCCTGACGATGCAGAAGGACATCCCGAGTTTGGCACATTGAATAGAAGATGAGATTAACGGGAGGTCACTTTGGGGTGAGTATAAAAAGTTGGAGCGACTAATTATAACAGAAATGTTTTCATTGAAAACTTAGCAATTAGGAAGAATCAACTCAACGCGGTCCAATAAACCCATTTGTCATTGGGTTTGGGCCAAAAATTGCATTGTGGAAAAAAAAGAATAAAAGAAGCTCTTTCATCGGGAATATATAAAAGCCTTGTGGTTACTACTGATTGCCACCTGGGTCTGGGGTTGATGGATAATAATAATGAGGTCAGCTGATGAACACATCAATTATCTGAACCAACAGATCACTTACTTTGTATTCTTTCCACATTTGTCAAATAAATACTGCAAATACAATGTTCTCAGATGATCGCCGCCCATTCATTTCATTGGACGAACCTCAAGCAGAACTTGCACAATTGAAGTCAAGTTTAAAACTAAGCGGATTGTCCAGTAGAAGTGAAAAAACGGCACTCCAAGCTAGCCGTTAGCATGTAGCATCAAGCAAGCGTTAGTATCATGGGATGATCATAGGAGCATTCTATGTTATTTTATGCATTTATGGGCTGTTGGACCACTTTGATCCTCCCCATGCCTCTGCATTTATAATATTTGGCAGAAAATACATCCATCCAGGTAGTAATAGAGCAACAAGCGAAAGTGAAGTTATTTACTCCTGGGTTCCTACTGTGAGCACGGAATGCAAGGTCAGGCAAAGACGTGCTTGGCAAGTTAACATAAAACAAATTACCGCTGAAAACTTTTCCATTAGTGTCTAAAATAGTGGAAAAACATGTCCCCTTGACCGAGTAAGATCTGTCAGTGAGTTGGTTCCTGGAACTGCATATCAAGTAGTTCAAAACCCTGCGCTACGGTCATCATGAATGTGTAAAAAAAAAAAAAAAAAAGAAACCTTGCAGTTACTCGGCTTGTTTTGGCTCTCCACAGCAGCGGCGCCTGGTTTGGAAAGGGCCGCTCCGGTTAGCTCCCCCCCCGAGTCCCGGCAGATGTTTATTCATGTCGAGGGGTGGTTGGTATTCAGGCGGGTCTACAGTGAGTTTTCCTGCAGGAGCTGGGCTGACCTCCATACAGAATAGATGTGGGCTGTGTTAGTCAGCAGCACCAGTCTGACAAACGCCTTTCCTCTAACTGTGATTATAGTTACTGCCAAGCAACTCCGTACACGTAGCACGCATTTCCCTAAACACTGAACGCTATTACAATCGATGGATTTGCCTGACTTTATGCTGACATTTTTGCCACAGGGGATTTGACTGATTGGACATACAGTATATTTAACATATCTGGATGTTTTTCCTCTCTGTAATTGATTGAATTAGATTTAGACAGTGGTTGCCTTGTCATAGTGGCGATTTCAAACACCTGTGCACTTTCAAGTGTAGCCAACCACTGTGTCCAGCACTGGTTCTTCCAATACGTGGACTGCGTAGGGCCCCCGCAGAAACAAGAGCCCCGTATCTCAGTCAAATAACAGTGTTAATCTGGCACTCAGCGCTCACTCTCCGCCTACATTGCCAAATTTAACACCAAAATGGAGCAGTCTGCTAAGGTGGATGCGCAGGAAAGACCTTCCGGCGTCCCCTCGTCACCCTCAAGGAGCATCTCCTGCTCGCGTCTCTAATCCCACGCCCGGCTCGCCTCATGTTTTCTCTGCGGTGCACTTAGTTAACCACTCATTTAAACTATCTTCAGAGGACACTCCTATCAAGACAGTGGTTTGGTGAAGAGAAATGAGCCGAGGGGTTGTATTTGTCTCAAAGAGAGATGAGTCCACTTAAATCTCATCAAGTTACTTTCAGTAACTGCAGTTCTCTTAATATGCACGGTCTCAAACAAATTACCATTAGGTTAATTAGTGGTAAGATAGAAATAACGAGGGCTGAGACAATCCACTTTTCTCATGATCCGATACGTATCACCATAAACAGGGGCCTTTCCGATACGTATTGTGATACAGTTAGTAATTATGATAATATGCTTCCCTTAAAATGTGGCCAAAGTCATGTGTCCAACGTTTATGCACCAAATGCCATTTGACATGTATTGAAATCTTAAGATTGAAAAGTTCATTAACACACAATGTAACAAAGTGCTGTGTAACTGTTGCTGAAAAACAAAGGAGTGCATGATGAAAATGCCTCCAAACACATGTATTGAAAGTATTGCGATACTTGATAGA
Organism: Gobius niger; assembly: GCF_951799975.1. Lineage (NCBI taxonomy): Eukaryota > Metazoa > Chordata > Actinopteri > Gobiiformes > Gobiidae > Gobius > Gobius niger. The sequence goes on along the minus strand of NC_136860.1, from coordinate 11,025,915 downwards.
GCATTAATACTTGGCATTGCAGCAAAAAGTATTGTGTTCCGATCCGATATTTTGTCCCAGCCCTAGAAAAAAACAGTGTGGTGCTGTTTCAGTTAGTTTTAAATAAGTATTTTAATTTTTTTCCCAAACTCTGGGTCAGGGACCAGAGGTGAGAGAATGTGATTCTGGTCATTATGTTCCACTTCTGCGCTGCACTGCTGCGTGGAGGGCCCCTTAGTGGACTTTTGCTTAGGGCCCCAGGATTGTGAGTGATCCTACAGGAAACAGTCGGTCATGAATAGGCCGTTCATTTTTTTTTCGATACCACTACTTTAACGATACCTGCTTTTCGGTACCGGTGCCTTAACAGTACTGTTTTCGATACCTGTGTTATTTTAATTGAGTTAAAATAATGTGCATAGGAAAAGTATCGTTCAAGTCCAAACACGGCACAACAGAAAACAGGTGCAGCAGCGTCACCTGTAACTTCATTTTTTGAGCAGAATTCCCACTAAAGCAGTGATAAAAAGAGAGAAAGGACATTTTTTTTAACCTCCTGAGCTGCAGGAACAGACCAGATCCACATCACGCACCGTTTTCTTTCAGATAAACTTTTCTAAACACACTGCGCTGTTCGACGAAGTGAAAGCTCCTCACACGTCAAAGATCTGTTACATAGTGCGAGCGCTCACTCTGTCACTAAAACTGTACCATAACTGTTCCAAAAATGGCTAATGCAGAGTGAGCGCTAACCTTTTCCAGAGACAATCTTTGTGCAGCCATTTGGTGCAGCTGGAGTTGAGAACAACAGCGCGTAACTTCAGATTCTGCGGGGCTAAAGCTAAAGGTAAAGCCCATGTGTTTCTTGTTGTCACTACCATGTTGTCACTGCTTTTCTATTTGTCTAAGAGCTCTAGTTTCTTATTCAGTCCAGGTTTAGTCCTGGTTTAGTCCTGGCTCTGACCGCGGCTCTGCCATCTCTGATAATGACTGAAGTGTGAGTAAGTTACAGCTTTGCTTCGCTTCTGCATTTGTGCTGAAGCTGCTCATGAGTTCAGGCTTTTTTAGACTCACTGTGGATCATTTATTGACGTTTGGAGAGAAAAGTATCTTAAATTAGCACCGAAAAAACAAAAAGGTTTTTCGATACCGCCCCCTACCGGAGCTTTTCGGTCGGTACCAAGTCGGTACCCAGCCCTAGTCATGAAGCTACAAGTTTTGTGAGTAAAGGCGGCATAATGTCAAGAAAATCCATTTGATTCATTGATTTAACATGCTTGGACGTTTTATCTCTCTGTAGCTGACTGCACACTATTTTCTTTATTAAGACCAAATTCCAAACAAACCTGCACCAGATATGACACACTGCACAGAAAAAAGGAAAAAAAAAAACACTGAACCCTCGCTTGGTCAGTGTGTTTTCATGTGGATCTGCAACTGCAAATAAACTCCTTTTCTGTCCTCAAGATGTTTTCTTATTCTTCACTTTTCGCATTATGTGCTGTGTGTTCACAAGTGCTCGGAGGGAGGGAGAACAAACTCAAACCGTGAAGATTTTGACGAAAGAGAATAAGCTGTTGAATGTTTTGGAAATCTTTCATCACACACTAAATAAAACACTCTTTTTTTTTCCTCCTGCACTTTCATTTGAACAAGGTTTCCGCAATGTTGCTCGGCAGGTCAGTGCAAACGTCCTTGGCGCTGCTCGCTGCACATTGGGAGTGTTCATTTTCGCTGTAGCCCATGATTAGCTCCCTTAGTAACTTTAAAATATGGTAAAGAATGTTTCCAAACAGGACCCGGTCTATGTCCCCCAGATGTGAGATGAATGTTTTCAAAGTAAAAGTGTTTTTTTTTTTTTTTGGAGTGTCTGTATTATACTCTGTTTGTCTCTGTGACAGTGACGTAAAAATGACAGTTTCTCTCCCCACCGCCTTTTGTGCTCAATTCGAGGCTGGAATAGCGGGTAAAACCACAAAAACAACAATTCTGCCTCGCTCCGTCTCCAGACAACACTCGAGAGGCCACTTAGGCACAGAAACCCACAAACACACAGTGAATTTCCTCTATTTCAATCTTGTCCAAGTCTCTTTTTTCTTCTTCTGCTTCTTATTCACAAAGTCACAAATTCCACAAGAATTTCCACAAGAACCTTGAACACCTCCGCTGACCTCTGGAAGTTATGAATTCTTGAAAGTGGTCAGTGGTTTGACCAGTGCGGTGTTGACTCAGGGAAATGACTCGCACATACTCAACCAGGGCAAACAGTGGATATTAAACTGTGACAGATTGAAAGGGCAAACGCCAGTCTGAGTGTTATCTCATTTGTGTTGACCGTTATTAGAGTGTTTCGATGGGCCATGGGTGAAGACAGGGATTGTGAAGTTGTAAATTTGACAACTTCAGTGCGGGACTGTCGAGGAAGGGGGAACGTCCAGGATTGTCAGAAATAGGGGGTAATAGGGGTGTTGAAAAATATCGATCAGCTGATATAACGCGATATTACGGCGCACGATTCTTGTGTCGATCCAAAAAGCGCCGTATCGATATTTAAACATCTATTTTGGGGGGAATATTCATTGTAGCGTCTCGCTTTGGTCCTGCACTTTTACTCCCGCCTGCTAGATGGCAGCGCACCGCGCGTCCCGCTTGAGTAACGCTACAATCTAGTGAGAGTTAGCGAAACTCAGGAAGAGTTCTACTCAATGGCCGCTGGCTGCCCTGCTTTTTGACCACAAACGTGGGGGCCGCCATTGCTCCGCCGTTGCTGCAGTACCTCCATATCGCCACTAGGCCCCCATTGAAAAGCATTGGACTTTAGACACGTTAAAAACTACTTTAAAGCCTGGTTTCAATTGTTTCAACACTAGACTAGGCTAGATATTCCTCCTGAGATAACGCTGGGTTAATAACAATATATGAAACCAGGCTGGTTTTCGTAATATGAATTTTTGAAATCTCGTACTTAATGAGGCTCGGACTGTTAGCATTGGAGCAGCGCGAGCTACACGTCACGCAAGGGCCGAGTCTACGGTGAAAATCCCGCCCGTATGTCCTTTTTAGGAACATGCTTCATCAGAGCTGGGGAGGGGGAGTCTGTAAATTCGCCATGAATTGCCCCACGGCCGTGGTCATTCTGGTAAACGGGGAGGAGTGAGCATAAGACGTCCATTTTTTTTTACAGTCTATGGTTCTACTATGGAAAAGAAAGAGCTATGAGACGCTCCGGGGCTCTTTTACACTTGAAGAGTTCATTTGCAAAAGCAGATATCAAAAAACGATTTTTCAAAATCGTTTTGTATATTTGTTATTGCACGCAACAGATGCCACTTCTGAAGCTAAAGTTGTGTGAATTTCATTAAGAACAAGTGACTTAATATTTTTATGGCACTGAAACAGATCTGGTAATGAAAAACACTGCTATGTTAAGAGAAATGTTGAAGCATACGTTAAGTTTTTTTCAATGGCACTTATCTGTTTTTGCAAATGAACTCTTCACTTTTAAACTTTACATTTGGCCCCACTTGGGCTTTTATAGCAAAGACAGAGACCTGGATTATTACGAGAGCCTCCAGCTGTGCGCAGATGTTGCGGAGTGTGTCACCCCGTCTGGTTTCATCCATAACTGTTATTACTGATGCATACTGAACTGATGCATCCCCAGTTCAGTTGGTTTCATTACTAGGTTTCCAAGAGTCTGTTTTCCGTTCAAAGTTACATAATCACCTTTAAACACCGCAGTCACAAGCACATTAATGAAAAGCATTTATATCGATAGATAGTTAAATATCGATAGATAGATAGATAGATAGATAGATAGATAGATAGATAGATAGATAGATAGATAGATAGATAGATAGATAGATAGATAGAAACTCAGTTCCAGGTCTGTTTTTAATGAGAGAACAACATTGTAACATGGCAATAAGCTCGAAAAAAGTAAATTCTTAAATACATATAACTCCATGTATGTTGTAAGGTGTAATTTGATTCATTTCAACTGAATAATACAAAAAAATTCCATTGGTCGCAAGTGTCACATTTCAAACTTTGCACTTGTTTACGTAATATAATATTCTCCACAAACAAGTGAATAGGCAGTATCCGTTCTGTCTTGTGTTATGTATAAAACACTGTATAGACACTGGGGATGGATCTCGCTACATTCAATTGTCACGAGATTTCCCGTCACAGTGGAAAGTAATATAGTGATTTTAGTCATTTAGATGAGACCTACTTACTGTAGACTGCTTATGGAGCCTCTGGGAATATTTAGCAAATGTATTAGCAATGTGTTAATACAGTATATTGGCACTTAAAGCAGAACTAAGTCATGCCCCTAGAGGCCATAAGCGCCACTGCAGGGGCCGTAGCATGTTGCGTTTTTTAACTCATTCATTGTCCGTGAGAGTAAATACTACGCTGACAGAAAAGACAAAGGGAGAGAGGGATATTGTACATTGTGCCACAATCCATTCACACAATGGAGGTACTTTTTTCACTCAAACTTGGTTGTAAACACTGCTTAAGTGGCGCTAGCCCAAAGTTATCTTCTTCTGATTGTGATTCCATTCGTGTGTATTTGGGGCTGCGGGTCGGAGCAGGGAAAGTTGCAAGTGTGGTTTTCTGCCCCCCCCCAATCCCCAGAGGGACTACGAAAAGGATTTATTAAGGTAAAAAAGTTAGTAAGTTCTGCTTTAAAAATATAGAAAAAACGTTGATGCGTTTTCAAGTTTAGTCGACTGGGACCTGCATACTGGAGCCGCAGATTCAGGCCCACACCTCGTTATTTTCTCTTTCATTTTGGACTAAAAAAAGAGGCCAGTCTAACTAAGATACCTCTATCTGCTTAATGTTTAAAGCCTCCTGTGTATCTGTGTGTGGCACAGACTTCTTGGCTACGAAGTTTTGATCTGTCTTAATCAGTCTGTGTCTCCTGTGCCTCCTCCTGTAATCAACTTTTAAAGCTTCAAATTCTGCTTAATTATTCATTATCACAATTGCAATAGGAAATTCAATCAGAATACACCGTCTGTCAAAAGAGCCACATTTATTAGCCTTGTTCTAATATTAAACTGTGCACACAAATAGGGCCTTCTCCTATCAATTCCCATCCTTATTAGTTTGACGATTTTTTGATACAGACAATACAATATATTGGCTCCATACAAATGAAACATAAGAACAAAATATTATTCACTACTGCGAGAAATCTTGTGAAATCTTGGCTCGTCTCGTGTGATTTGTGTCCTGTACTTGTAGATAAGTTTAGAATGTTTCCAGTTTTATTTCAATTCACTGTATGTTATACCCTATGGATTGTTTGCTGTTTTATTTCAGGCACCTCTCGAAAATTAACAACCTGATTCACAATGGGGCCCTGTCAAGTTATCGTATATAATAATAACATATGACGCTTTGAACTGCCCAAGGACATCTAAAGGAATATTTGTAAAGACCAAATGAAAAATTGATTTTGATGGAGAGGGGGACGGACCACAATCCAAATATAAACCGAGTGTACAGGAAGAAAAGGTCTTTGTGAGTGGCCAGAGTATGAGCTGGAGAATGGTTTTCTTATTGAGTTACTGTGACACTGAGATGAACGGATGGAGGAAAGGCAGGACGTGGAGCGGGTTCATGCCTCGGTTATGGATGGACTTGTTTATGATGCAATAGTAGCTGCGTTCTGCTGTGAGCTGACCGCAAGGAAATATCCGCTATATTTGGTCATTCATCACGAAGCGCCAAAGGAGCATCAACAATTCACAAGGCAAATGTCTGTGGACAATAGCTGTGTGCTGCTTCAGGACTTGCACAAAGGTTAAGAGACACACAGTCGATGTTTTGAAATGCACGAGTTTAGTCAAGTAAGTATGTACAAACTTTATTTGTGTAGAAGCAGATCATTCCAGAGTCGAGGAGCAACAACTCTTATGTTTTTCCTTTTTGTCCTCCAGACACCGAGTTGAAATGCACTTTTATTTAGCTCTTTACTGAACTACTGAACTTGCACAACAGCAGACAGTATTGTGCTGGACTTTGACATTTATCTAGTTGCAAATGGACTCCTTAAGTAGGTTGAAGAACCAGAGAGTGGGTTTGGGAGGTTTGACGATAGATCATTGATCTGAAAGTTTGCATCCGACACATGTTTAGAGTGTCTTCACATCCATCAAGGTGTGCAACCTATGATAAAGTAACAGATGTATCTAGCATGGTTGAAAGAGGTGCCTCAGCACAAGCTACCGCTAAGAGTGGAAGAATTTGCGTAGTGAAGTGGTATGACAATAAACCTGTATCTGTGACCAAGTATTGTCCATGAGTACAACTCCAAGGTGGGTGGAGTTGACCTTGTTGATACAATGACGAGTTTCTATCTCATGAGTGGCCAAACGAAGAAATGGACACTGTGGATGCCAATGCACCTAATGGATCGGGCGTTAGCCGACAGCCGGCAATTGTACCACAAAGACCAAGGAAGAAGGACATCAAGCAGCTCCTTGAATTTCGTATGGAAGTGGCTTTGACCTTTTCGGCTCAGCATGACACTGAGAACTCTGACTTTTCAGAGAGTGTTCACGACCCAGAATGTTTAGTTCAAAGGAAAGAGCGTCCAGTGAAGGCAGGCCCCCATGTTTCAGTCCGCAGGATGGCTAATTTACGTCTGCCATGGGGGGTAGTGTGTTACATAGCATACGTGCAAATCTGTCGCCTTTCTGTGAAATTTGCCGTTATGACCTCGGAAAATGCCATTCACGTGAATCGTGTAGATCTGCAATAAAAAAAAAGTGAAGGGGGGGTGGGGTCTATGGCGTGTAACGTGTAAATAAACTATAACTATGCATCGGCTGAGGCTTGTAAATTGTGGTTACAGGACGCAATTTCCAAATCGAGACTTGAGGCGGGGCTAATGATCGCAGTTTGAACAAGAGTGAACCAATCAAACAAAAAGCAATGTGTTCTGTTAAAAATTGAACTGTCACCTTTTTCACTATATATGTGTTTGCATGTCTGACATAGAGATTTCCTTTTTTTTTTACATACTCTGGAATTTATGCTCTACAGGGCAGGGGCCGGATTTAATCATCTCGCGGGCCTGATCCGGCCCACGGGCCGTATGTTTGACACCCCTGTTATAAGGTGTTTCTCTCCTTACCGGTAGACTGCAACTGTTACACAGTCTTTCACACATAGGTGAAAACATGTTTCCACAGGAAAAAGAGTTTGAAGTAGTCATTTTGGAGTGCATGGCGTAATGGTTAGAATGGACGTGTGTCTTCCTGGCACAAGCCAGACTGATCCTCCATGTTAAGAGATACATGGGGATACAGTCTGGAATTGTGCGATTTGAATCACTGACTTCGGCAAAACCAAGACGAGCCAATCATAGGCGAGAGGCGAGAGTTAATGGTACATCATCCTCGCTAGGATTTCCCATCAACCACTGCTCCTCCGGGCCGTAATACAGTGAAGATTGCGGCCGCCACACAAAGATCTTTTACCAGTGCCCTTTCTTCAGTTTTAAATGAGCTTGTCCTTAAAGCCACAGCAAGAAGCTGCTCTGAGGACTTTCACCGGAACATTTACTCGACTGTACGTGTGGACGACAAACAATAATGGCGGAGGACGTGAACGCAAAGTAAGTTGCTTTGTGTTGATTGGTTCACTCTTGTTCAAACTGCGATCATTAGCCCCGCCTCAAGTCTCGATTTGGAAATTGCGTCCTGTAACCACAATTCCCAACTGCCTTTTATATGTATTTATAAATACATCAATAAAGTCAGTCTGGCTTCATGCCACTTTTAGCAGCACTTCAAATGAGCCATATTGCTCAAAGGGGCACAGTTGTGGTTTCTTATGTTGTTTTATCACTCAGGAGAAATGTGTCTGTGTTCAGGCACCAAATAAAGAGTTCATCCTTACTCAATAGTGACTTTATTGTGTTCTATCGAAACTTAAAACAAATGTCCTCATGTGCATGTGGACACCATTTATCAATTCTTTGTTTTTACATTCATCAGATCCCAATCAGCTCAAATAGCCAAAAGTAATGAATAGTTCATTCCATGCAAGAGTTTGGGATCCTGAACTCTGAACTAAACAAACTTTACCAAAGGTCGTAACTGTTGTGTTTTGTTCATGCCTTGCTGTCTCTTTTGAAGGATTATTTAACCAATATGTTCCTTATGTGTTTGCACTGCAAGATGGTATTTACAATTGAATCTTAAACCTGCTTTTGTGGCTCCTTTCTTTCAACACAAGCTCCGATATCGCACCTGTGTGTCTGTCAGTCATGTATATCCCATTGCAATACTTTGTCCTTACATTAGTTATCATTTCAGTAAGAGTTACACTCAGGCCTCTGACTTTTAAGAAGATAAACCACGCAAAATCTATTATTTTCAACCATGTTATAATGTCATATCCTCTTTAGTTGCACTGGGGGTTGCAATGAGAAAAGTTAAAAGACCACGGGTAAAGCTCTTGTAGCTTCCTGCTGGTATAGTCCATACCATCAGTGGGGACAGTTTTTTGAAGTCAGTGCCTTTTCTGATACCTGTTCACTTACATCCAACAACAACAGCGTTATTTTCTCTGCTTCGGGTCGTGTAAAAACAGCGGTCGCTTGTGATGTGTCGCCTTCAGAAGACAAACGCGCGCTTTAATCTGCGCTCGTCAGGACCGAGTCACTTTGAGTCTGCCGCGAATCAACAAACGAATCCGCATCAAAAAAAACAAAACAACAACACTGTCTTCTTTGGCGTCTGTTTTGGGTTTGATTCATTCTTTCTAAATGCGACTCCTTATTTATCTCCTCTGAGAAGTGTCAGCGCGCGGCAGCAGCCAATCCATTTCCCTCTGTCATGTTCAATCGAAACGGCGCTCGCCTCGCGTTGTGTCGAATGTCGCCCGCAGCTCTTTCCAGAACCATTGTTTCTCGGTTGTGTACTCGCAAATCATGGCAGACGCTTAAAAGAGTGAAAAACAACAGAGAGAGAGAGAGAAAAAAAATAACATTGATCTCGGTTATGTGACGATGAGGCAGCTGCAAATTAAATAGGAAGTCAGGAATCGGAGAAGTCAAAGTGTTATGGATATGGGGAATATCAATGAAAAAGCAATTCATTTGAGAAGATAAACATCTGTCTGAAGTTATATTTACTGGCAGTTAAAAAAGAACATTTAGTTTGCTGGTTCGTATACACTGGTACATCATCTCAATCTACCTAAGCAAGTACTGTAAGATGATATATCTGCATGTTCAGCCTCATTATGGAAATGGAAATGAGGATGAAGTCACGAAAGACCAGATTATTCCTTCATTTAAGGTTTTCCCCCTGATGCCGGAGTGGTTAAGGGAGCGTGAGATTGAACCGGATATATCCTGATGATGTCACTTTGGAATGAGCTAAATTTGTGCGGTAAGAAGGGTCAATCAATATTAAAAAAACTGCTAACGTAACCGTCTTTCGAGCAGGCCACCAATTTTCCATACTGAGATATGTTTTTACCTGCGCTTAGACGAGTTGATGCGTACCTGTCTGGTCTTTGTGCGTGTCCGTGGAAGAGCGTGGTAGCTTCCCACTTCACCCCCGTTTGGAGCTATAGGAATACACTGGGAGAGGCCAAATGCTAACAACATCTTTGGTCTTTTTGTGTGACTGAGGGCACACAGTCCTTCCATACTGAGACACGTTCTTCCCTGCGCTTAGACGAGTTGATTACGTACCTCTCTGGTCTTTGTGGAAGAGTGTGGTAGCTTCCAACTTAACCCCCGTTTGGCGCTATTGGAATATGCTGGGAAAGTCCAAATGCTAGCAACATCTTTGGTCATTTTTGCGTGACTGAGCGCAAGCACAAAGACCAGACAGGTACGCATCAACTCGTCTAAGCTCAGGTAAGAACATATGTCAGTTTGGAAAAATGGTGGCCTGTTCCTTTAAGTTAATTACTTTTAAGGCGAGACGTGGGAGGTGCAAAAGGCAGATGTGCGTCAGCGTCCGCCATGATAAGAAGCCCCCGAATTGGGCTGTCTGTTAGGAAGGAGTTAGGAAAAGGGGCCGCAATGCTAACTATCATAGCTACTTTAGCTTAGGGACCTCTGGTGCTAACTCACCGGTGATAAGGAGCTATGTGCCATCCCATAAGCCACTGCACCCCCCCTCGGCCTCCTTAAATGTCTTTATTTGGACACTATGTTGCTGCATGTGCAATACAGTAGGTGGCGGCATGCGCTTTTGTTTGCCTGCAGTCTGCCAATAACCTTAAAGAATAAGAACAGCAGCTTTTGGTGATGTCACTTCCCCTTCCCCTGGGCAAGGACGGTCGAATTGGGCAAATGCTGCTGAAGCTCTAGTTCACTAACTGCATAGAGATCTAACAGTTGACCCCATGAAAGGTTAAGGATTAGAAACTAGGATTACGACATAGAGGCTATAATTTGATGATTTCTGATGCAGCCATAGTTTCTCAGTGCTCGTTTGCTTCCATCTCTTGCACTTCCTTGTTTGGCCCTGGCTGGGAGCAGGTGCAATGCTGACTATCATTCATTCTAAATAATGATTGCATTAGTCCTGATCAACGCTATCCCATGTAGTAGATTGGGTGTGTGGGATCCTGATGGTCCGATGCCGGGTTAACCATTTTCCTGCAATCTGCTTTATCGGTTAGCGTGTGCGCAGGCAGGAAACAAAGCTTTTCTAAATTATCAGGTTCTGCCCTGTTTGAGACTGTTCCAATCACAGAAGCCTTGTAACCTTAAAGTTGAGTGTTCAGTAATTTGAACCAAATTGAGAACGCATGAACTGCGGAACTCATTTTGATTGTGAAATACCCACCCTGGGCTGCAGCGTTTTGTAACAGTTGAAGCCGATTGAGGAGTGAGTGGTTAAGTCCAGTGGAGAGGGCATTGTACTCATCTATCCTCGAGCTGATGAAGGCATGGACGGCCTTTTCAAGGTCAGCTCGGGACAAGGATGGTTTGACCTTACTGAGGAGACTTATCTTACATATGATTAGACAATAAGTAACAGTAGGATATTCCTCTTCTTCGTGGACAGCTCACTTTCTCTTCTGCTTATTTCTCCACGCTCTGATTGGTGCAGACAGTTTCGTCCTCGTCAGCGGGACGGTGCTGGCTCACACCCCGGCTCCGGGACCCGTCACTGACCTCCACTTTATCTTCCTCAAACTCCTGTCGCGCTAATCCAATAGACTTTTTTTTTTTGTCATCCAGCCTCTTACACTGTGTATTAGCTGCATGCACGTTCAGTTTTAGCAGGTAAATAAGAAATGACTGAGTGGGATTAGGATCAATGTGTTCTGGGATTACCCTAAGTTAAATGGACATCCTCCCTTCTTTATAACATTTTGTGTGATAGAAGGGCATGGACGGCATGGCGGCTCAGCAGTTAGCGCACTTTCCTTACAGCAAGAAGTTCCCAGATTGAATTCCCAGTAGGGATGCAACGATTCTCGATATCATATCAGAAACAACCAACGTGAGCTCCATCTACGGCGTCACGCCTCGGACAGCTGTCAGCGCGCAGGACAGACAAGGTAAAAAGAAAAAAACAGTATTGTCACTGGCTTTAGCTTCGCCTCCGATAAACATAAGAAAATCACTGACGCTGTTGGAACATTTGTCGTCAAAGCGCTGAGGTCTGACGTTGTGAATGACAGCTTTAGATCACATCAAAAACACTATGGAGAGAATCAAATGTCAAAGTAATGTCAAGTGTGTGTGAGATGCTGACATATTGGTATTATAAGGAGAGCTCCTTATGGGGAAAACAGCAGCTGCATGTGCTACTATTACATGCCCGAGTCGAGTCGGCCTATTGAATATGGAGTCACAATAGCTTCCTTGCTAAAGCCGACGTCTTTTGTAATGATGCTAATTCTTGAAGAAAATAATAATGTAGCAGCTCAAATAAAGTAAGCTAAAAATACAGCATTTTCTCAAATGTCTAAAGAGCTTAGCACTAAAATATTTTTGCACTTGAACCTATTTTGATACAATACAACCGATAGGTTCATTGGGCTTCGAGGACTTTTTGCTTGCCAGCAAAATTGTATATGAGAAAAAAAAAAGGATTTGCATTTCTTTTTCAGGGGGTGCTGTGAGGTGAGGGCATGGAACTATTACAATAAACGTGTGAGGGAGGTGCAAGGTGCAGCGCCGGTCTCCTTCTGCTGTGGCGCACATGGTGGCGCATCTAGAGGAGTTTATTGGTAATGCATCGGTGCCGGACCGGCAAAACGGGATCGCTTAGAGCAGCTTTAACCTTAATCCAACGCCTCGTGAATTCTGCTTCACATCGATAGGAAGAATTAAAGGATTCGAGGATCAAAAAGCAGCATCGTCACAAGCATGTTATCCCAGTGGTTACTTTTCTGACACCTCCTTCTTAAAACCCAAAAGGTGATGAGGAGGTATTACCCGGATGATTGGGATCAATCTTTGTTGGAATTGAACCAGAGTATGTCACCATCTAATCCTGATGGGACTCAACAGTTTGACCCTTTGAAGAAGAGAATTGGATGATTCTCGAAATGTCAGACAACTATGTAAAAAAAAAGTCCAGTTGAATCGATGTCAGATGTACAGCTGCGCTGAACCAGTGCAGAGGCCTGAGCACTGGACTAATCTGGTCTCATTTCAGGGTTCTTGTCAGAACTTAATCAGCAGCATTCTGGGAACAACTCGTTTGATGGTTAAATTATGCAAACAACCAAATCGAAGACTTTGTTGTTGATCTTTGCAAGGCATTGCAATTGTTTACCTAATAATATGGAATTGTACAGAATTCTAAAGAATGTATTCTTGTGTTCATAAGACATATGTCCCAAACTATCAGATGTTCGTACCCTGAAGGGCAAACGATTATAGTCTAGAATTCTTTCAAAATAAGCTCATCGTTGTTATAAATTATACTATTACACAGTTTCATTCTGTTGCATAATGCAACTCCCCATCTCTCAAACCGGGCTTTACGAAATCCCTTTTAAGATCTCTCAACACTCCACTTCATTGTGTTTCTAAAAGCCTTTAAAAGATTGGAATCCTCCATCACTGCCTGCGTTCACAAAATCCCCTTTTACTCAAACTGTGCTGGCGGTTCAGTTAAAAACACTGTCTGGGGGCGCCGCTGGGGGGCACAGCTCTCTCCCCGAGGGCTGCCAGCCTTAAGCCGATTACTCTGCTAATTAACCTTTCAACAAGCCCAAAACGGAGCTGCAGGCTTTTGAACAGACTCCCATGCTCAGAGTGGAAGGGGTCAGGCTTTTTAAATAACACGCTGGCTTTCCAGCGCCTCTCATAAAACAGACGGGCCGGGACTCTGCGGGACGGGGTGGAATTCAACAAAGCTAACAGCAATTGGTTATTGTTCAAACATCAGAATATTAGTGGTTCTTTGGAGCATTCACAATCAGTCAGTGTTAGAGGCAGCTTTTATAGCCACAGCTGCCTATACCAGGTTGATTGAGTTTATTTTGCCTTCTTGTCATTTGACTGTTTCTTTTTTATATTATATCAGACAAACATACGTGAGTGATGTGACATTTATTCATCTTCATCGCAGTGGCAGTAGTTCTCTATTTTCTTTATTCACTCACAAGGACTACAACCCCTCGAACCTCAGATAAATATGAATACTTATCTCCATTTATTGCAAAGTACAGATTACAGGAGCCAAAACTTTACTTGAGTAAATTTAAAAGATTGAAGTTCTACTTTGGTAAAAGTGTAAAAGTTTCCACTTTCAAATGTACTTCATTGGTGAACTGTAAAAGCAGAAACTGTTTCAACTATTGACACAGTTAAATGGGAGGTGTTTTCATGAACTATTGTGTTATCAAACGCGAAAGTTATTTCATAAAACAAGTCTGGGTTTTTTGGTTGGCTCACTCTGAGGCTGTGTCCGAATGTCCGCACTGTTCCCTGTGTAGTACACTATATCGTAGGGATGTAACGATAATGACGATATCTGTGAAATCTGTGTGGCTTTGTAGTGGTTTCTCCGAGTCTGTTGACCAGGCTGGTGAATTATAGATCCAGTGCGACAAATGCGTAAAATCTAATCTTGGTCATAATCCACTTTAAAAGCTTTGTTTCCAAAGCCAAGCAGAATGTTGTCCAGGAACAGCCCAAATTCAAGTCTCAAATCAAATGAGATGCTGCTTGAGTTTCTCAGCTGCCGTGTGGAAAGTGAAACTGAAACTTAGCCTGCCACTTCAAGAGCACATGCCCACACTGCGCTGCTTTCTCTTCTTCTTCTTCTTCTTCTTCTTCTTCTTCTTTCTTTTCTTTAACTTTAGAGCCCTGCATGCGCAGTCATCTGACGACTCATTATCCCGAAAAGTTCAGGTCTCGTCTTCTCCCTTGCAATGTAGGTCTTTTGATCTTTCCGAAGAAAAACTTGAACAAAGGACAGGCCAGTGTTCTTCTGTAGGCCTTTGGCCTGACTATTTTATCTAAATTTAAGCTATGTTCCTAGATACTTAATTGTTTCAACAGGCTGTCTTTTTTTTGCCTAGAACATTCATGATTGACCTTACACATTTTACACAGTGATCAACGTTTATGGCATCGTTTCATCCCTACGATATCGTGGTCACGCCATTCTGTAGAGGTATGACTGTCCAGAAAAGTAGTGCACTCAACATTCCCACGATGCATTCTGAAAACTAGTGTGCAACAATGGTCACTAGACAGGTCAATATAGTCCACAATGCTTTGCGAGAGTGGGAGGTGAACAGCTGAGAGGAGAACAGTCTTTGAACCAAACACAACACGAATGAGTGAAAACTTAACGTTAGCTGCTTACCTTAAATGATCGGTAACTTCAGCTGAATACACACAATGCGATTCATTTGCCCCATTTTGTAATAATTGTTAGTTGTGTCGAGTTTTCCAAAGGGCAGTTGTGTCTCTTTAGTGTGGAGGGGTCAACAACTGGAATCGTGCTTGAATCGTGTAACGTGGGCAGCAGACCTCAGTCGCAGGATATCAAACAGAAGCGTGGGCTATTTTACCGACCCGAATGTGAACACAGAGTCCAGAGACCAATAACAGAGCAGAATAAACACGGAAATAGCGTAGCCGTAGCTTCCCTCTGCAGCACAAACATCTATACACACACGGACCAGGCCAATAAAAAACAAAACAAAAAAAATGCTTTTGTCCAGGTGGATCAACGACTCTGGAAGTAGCTTACCCACAGCTTTCAGGTTACCTCTCCATCCGGTCACGGGGCTGATGTCCGTCCAGTGTTTCTTTTCTTCGGGCTAAATCCACTGGAAATGCGTCCTGAGAATCATCGCCTGCCAGCTCTTGCCCGCCCTCGCCACGCCACAGGGGAGGTCGCTGGAGTGAGCCACTGTCTTCCTATTGAATACCTGTAAAAGAGGATGAGAGTGGCTTGGATTTGTATTCGGCCTTCGTAAGATTTACAGGCCTCTCTACAGGACAGTCCAAAGGCACATGACGGAAACGATAAAGCTCTATCACAGTGCTGCTATATTTAGTAAAATGACAGTGAAGGTGTACTTCTCAGTTATGACCCTTTTGTGGCCCCAGGTTGGAGAAAATCAATCATGTGCTGGATTAACTGATGACAATTGACGAGTTCAGAAGAAAAAAACAGATATCTCTGTTTTGATGTTTGTGTGGCTTTGATTATGAACAAGCATTTTCCAAATTTCGGGTGATAAAAAAGATTTGATCACTAAAAGCTCTGCTACAAAGAGAGAAAAATACAAGCAGACAAAAGACTTATCTGCTTTTGCAATGGAACTCTACAATACAACGACACATTTGAAGTAGCTTACATTAAAAAAAAATGTCATGTTTTGCTTTGGCAGAATTTCCCACTTCACGATGAATATCTCTGTAATGGCCGGACCTAAGTTTGACATCTTCTCTCGCAGCACATATGAACTGAGGTCAAGTTCATATATTATTTATATTGTTTGATTAGCAACATGTGACATATTTTTTCAGGTGCTAAAAAGATTTGGTCATTTTTACAGCCCTGTTACACCAAGAGAAAATAACAAGCATACAAGGATTGCTTTTTTCACCGTGCACCGTGCACTTTCCAGAACTGTCTTGGCACCTAACCACCTCGTCACTAGGGATGAGCGATACCACGTCATTTTGGATACAATCCAATACCAAGTAATACCAGGTCAAAAAGGTCGATATCGATCCAATGCCGGAAGTATATGTTTTCATGTTGCATCAACAGCTGAACACAACTTCTTCTATATACTTTTTAAATCATTTGGAAATATTAAATACCTAAAACCGGAGCAAGAAACAGCCTTCAAAGCGTTCCTCGCAAAAAAGGACGTTTTTACTACTGCTTGTTACTGCGACGTATCTAGCTTTGCTCTGATTGGTTGATGCCGTCTGTCAATCACGTCCATTGGGAAGTTGTTGAGATCATGCTTACTCCCAGACTATGGCTGTATCCGAACGTCCACACTATCCCCTAACCCCTCATTCACTACATAGGCCCGCACTATATAGTCGACTATATAGTCACCGATTCTGTTGGCGATTCGGACACAAGCCCACTATTTTCTCCGCGCTGCGTGACGTCACGCGCGCTGTGACGTGCAGATATGTTTTTTAAATTTTTTTATCTGAATTTATTTATTGTTACAAACGTTTATTTTATGAAACAGAACGACTGTTTTGTCATTTTACAGGCGTTACTATCATCACAAAAAAGCCACACAAAAAAAAAAAAGTCACCCCAGCGTGAGCTCGGAGACGCCAAAGTAGGTCACAGGCAGGTGTCCGAAGCGCCAGCAGATTGAGTGCACTACATCTGCTAAAAGTTCGCGAAACTCCTGGAATAATGTAATTCTGCAATAAAGACCAACCAGACTCATGAGACAGTGGAATATTTATGGATTAATACGAGACAGATACGCTTTTACTTCACATGGATTTTATGTGAATGGCTTGGATTATTCGAGAGGAAGCTGTCGGTCATTTAACAGCGCAAGCTAAAGGTAAGCAGCTAGCGTTAGCATCTTTTCACCGTAACCGGTTATATTTTGGTCGTTTATTCATGAGAAATACGCAACACACGACTGAAACAGCTGATTTCAATCAGTCGTGTTGTTTAGTTCAAAGACCTGTCGCTGTCAGGCTCTTCTCCGACTCTCGCAATGCATTGTGGTCTATATTGACCCGTTTAGTGACCATCGATGCTCACTACTTTTCCAGATGCATTGTGGGAAATTTCGAGTGCACTACTTTTTTCTCTCTGGACATTCGGAGACCCCTACAAAATGGCGTGAGCACTATATAGTGCACTATATAGGGAATAGTGTGGACATTCGGATACAGCCTATGTCTTTGAAACATCTATGAAAAAGCATGTAGTTTGGCAGGCCAGGCAATTATAGTATAAGTACATATTTACAGTGAGAACAGACATACAGTAAGGTAAGGAAAATGGGGAATTACAGCTGGAGGAGGAATAAAAACAAATGGGGGGGAAATAGAATAGTACTATTAAATACTGAGATATGTTCTTACCTGAGCTTAGACGAGTTGATACATACCTGTCTGGTCTTTGTGCGTGCTTGTGGAAGAGCGTGGTAGCTTCCAACTTCACCCCGTTTGGAGCTATAGGAATACATTAGGAGAAGCCAAATGCTAACAACATCTATGGCCGTTTTGTGTGACTGAGGGTATGCAGGTACGCATCAACTCATCTAAGCTCAGGTTAGAACATGTCTCAGTATGTAATAATGGTGGCCTGTTCCTTTAATAGTACTATTCTAATAATAATAGTAACAATGGTGATTAAAGTAGATCGGGTGAGGAGCTCAGTTACCCGGGAGGAGCTCGGAGTAGAGTCGCTGCTCCTTCACGTCGAAAGGAACCAGCTTAGGTGGCTCGGGCATCTGTTCCAGATGCCTCCTGGTCGCCTCCCGCGGGAGGTGTTCCAGGCATGTCCTAGTGGGACAAGGCCTCGTGGAAGACCCAGGACACGGTGGTGGGACTATGTCTCTGAGCTGGCCTGGTGTCACCTCAGGGTCAGAACAGCTGGAGGAGGTGTGTGTGGATCGGGAAGTTTGGGCATCTCTGCTGAGACTGCTGCCCCCCCGACCCGGCCCCGGATAAAGCGGAAGAAAATGGATGGATGGATGGATGGATGGATGGATGGATGGATGGATGGTGATTAAAGTACCTTAAGGTCAATGTTTCAGTGGTATACACTGTAAATATTTATCAGACTTTGGACCTGAAAAAAAAGCAATGTTTTTGGAAATTGTTTCGACTAAGCTAAAAAAAACTGAATAAGAAGAATGTTATCGAGTAATGCGGACCTGTCTGCTTAAACCTTACTTAATCACTCTGTCAAAGCCGCTCAAACCAAGATCAATATTGTGAATTCAAGAGAAGTAACTGACGCATCTCGGTGGAGCGATGCTGGTTAAAGACTGTCAGAGTCAAACCAGAAACAATCCTCTCTCTGAAGTGCCAGCCAATGACGGGAGGACGGCTCCTAATAGAGACATAGGAGATTATTTGCTAGTGCTGGCGCGGCCGTAAACAAAGCGGATCCGTCCCAAGGTTACACTGCTTTATACGCTCTCCCCCTCGAAGGAAACTCGCAAGAAGTAGCAATTTAGCTCCGCCGGCTGATCTATGGGTGCAGCCGTGGAGGACGCCGCTAACCATTTAGCCGTGATGAAGCTTGGGTGCGTTCCGCTGCCTCTAAACTAAAAACGCATTAAGAGAAAATGCGGATGTCAACTACTTTGAACCGCACTGGGGATTCAAAAGCGGGCCTCGGGAGAGCGCTCCGGCGTCTGTTGTGGCGCGGCGTAATTGCAAAACAAAAGAATTTGGTTGTTTTCTCCAGTTTAGTCTGTCGCGGACTGGAGAGAGTCCCAGCTGCTGTGGTGTGCTCAAATTAGCTACTTCTGTGTCTGGGGTTACATTATTGAAAACCTGTTCTTGACAGGTTAACATAGCGGCAATGAATAATGAGGAAAAACTTACCTTAAAGGCGAGACACTGCAGGTGAACAGGGGAAAATGTTGGAGATATACATTTGAAACCTCTGCCTTAGATGACTGAAATAAGTATAAGGTTTTCTCTGTCATTTCATGTTTTCATTATGATCGAAAAAAAAAGCATAAAAATGGCCAAATTTGCCTATATTTCCAATGACTAAATCTAAATATGGCTTACAGCTCAGTGGGTCATCGGTTCAAATCCCGGCTCTGGCTCATTTATCTCCAGTATTGACTGAACTAACCATGGGTAGTGAATAAAGAAAAGGAAAGGAGTGCTATCCACTGAAATAATAAACCTTCAACTTTTGTGAAGTCGTTGCAGCATTGTTAATTGAACTTTAATTGCTTTTCTTTGTCTAAATCCGGTGATAAAGTTTGATGTATTAGCAGCAAGGACAGCACACACACTTCTGTACATCGTAAATCCATTAAACCGTTTCATTTCCACTGTTAACATTCCACAAAAGTTTACTGCGCCATTTACATCTTGTTCGGTTATCTGTGGTAGTGTCACAGCGCCTACACATGACTGGCTCCATGCAGTGGCGTAGCAAGGGTACCAAGGGGCCCCAAGCTAGAATGTCGGTAGGGGGCCCTCTGGTGGCCGCTTTGTGTACTGCGCATTGGGAGAGAGGACGTCACTTGGGCAGGAGCGGGTCACCTGACATCTCCCATGATGCAGTGCTTTGCGTAAGTTTCCCTCAGAACAGAAGGCTGAAGTTCTTTAAGTCATGATGAGTGGTGTCACTATTAGAAATATAATCTGGTGGAGCCATGAGTAAAATGTCTGTCCACTGATCATTAAAAGTTAACATTAGGGAACCATGACTCACTACAGCAGCAGCAGGAGTGGGATAAACAGCGCCACGGAGGATTGGTGGAGAGATGATGTAACTGCATCACCAAAGTCAATTGGAAGACTGTGTATATATCAAGTGTATGCTGCAGGCTTATGAATAATGGGTTTGTTCATGGGGGCCCTTGACTGTTGGGGGCCCCACGCAGCAGCCTGCCTTTCCTTATGGCAAGCTACGCCTCTGGCTCCATGTGGATGCACACATTTACTGAGCTGGCTCCATGTTTATAGAGAAAGTTTTTGAAGCTCTACCCATTTTTTTGTGTGGATATAGCCTCAGTTGCCTTTCACACTCCACGTGGAAACCAAACATGTCAATATTTATTTGAATAGGCACGGTGGCACAGTGGTTGGCGCTCGAGCCTCCCAGATCGAAAGCCCTGGGTTCAGTTCCCATCTGAACGGGGCCTTTCTGTGTGGACTCTGCATGTTCTCCCCGTGTCTGCATAGGTTAGTGGTAAAAACATGGGCAATAGGTTAATCCTCAAGCCAGGTGTTCCTGACCACCAGCCTGGCTCCACATCATGGAGATGGGTCCCCGAGCCCAGCCCATGCTGGCAGCTCACTGCTCCTACAGGTCGCCCAGTGACATTGAGGATGGGTCAAATGCAGAGGGGAAATTTCTCTACAGAGATTAATTAAGTATAACTTAAACATGTATTCATAATACATGTGGGAAACCAGCCGATGCACTTTAGTTATTTCTGGGAAATATAAGATGTTCAAGGAGAAAACTGTCTAAAGATCTCTACACTGACCACTGCAAGAAAAGTGTATGTTTTCACTGCCATGACGCGTCTTAGGTGGAGATATCGCGCATGATTGTGACTTTTGGAGTCCAAGTCGTTAACACCTCGAAGTGTGAAAATGTTCATTTTGTTGTCTTTACAGTGCTCAGAGAAAGGACTTTTCTGTGAATTCTACTCGCTGTAAACTACTTTTGAACCATCTTTATACTGCCCACCTTGTGCGGAACATTATTTACCTGGTCAAGGTAATTTGCTTACATTGTAGCTGGTTGCACAGGGAGGACACAGTACGAGCCCTTCAGAAAAGTCTTGTCCAAAACAAATAGCAAGTGCCTCTCTGTTTGGCCCTGATTTTGGGCTTGTTTGTTCAGCTTTGGTCCACAGTGAGAGGACACCAAGAGCTGGCTCCAAGAGTGCTTTTCCTGTGCTAGCTGTCTGTGATTTTATCCACTTCACTGGCGGCCTTTTGATGTCGTGCCATCATTTAGAACAATCTCAAAGTTATATTGGTGAAAATGTATAACTTAAGTCAAAAGTTGTGTCCAGATTCATCACTAATGCATATCTAATATCCCAATTGTTCATGAGCACCCATCGCAATTTTCAGGGAGCAATATTGTCCTGGTTAGCTACCACAAGAAACCTGCTGTTTGCCTGCTCGATCAAAAGGCAATTAGCCAGACAGCGCAAGGTCTTTTTTCTATAAATATCTGCTTTTACAACATAATGTACAACATAATGTACAACATATTTTCAGTTCAATCAGGCCTTTAAACCAGGGTTTCCCTAGCTTTTTTGACCAGGTCAATAAAAAGTTGCAAAGTCTAACAGCAATTCAATATTCTGGAAATTCAGTGCAGTAAACAGGCAAATACAGCAGAACATAAGCGGGCCCTCCAGCCTCCCCTGGGCCTTCTAGAAGGTTCAAGTGTTTAAGAAGACGCGGCTTGCAAAAGCAACTGATGAAACGCTTGTTTTTTCTTTGGTGTAATCTTGGAAATGTGTTTTATTGTAGATGTGTTTATTGTTTGGAATCACCTGGCGCTCATTCACACGAACACCGGACGATGTCTGGAAAAAGCAGCTTTGAAAACTGAAGGACTAGCACGGCCGAAGGAGCACGGACTAAGGAGATTCTGACAATGAATGAAGTTTGCAGAAGTCAACAATGGTGTCACAGCAGCGTCTTAGGTAAGTCAGTGACTGCGTCAATATCGGTGCTATACATGCCTTTCAGTCATGTGACCTTTGTTGCTGTGGCTATTTTGAACACCGAAGTAGCATTATGTAGTACTACTACTCTCTACTCAGGATGAAACAACAACAGAGTAGAAATACAGAGGCATTGTTATGTACTCGTAATCAAGAAGATAACAGCAAAAACTCAGCCCCAGAGAAGCACGTTTATGTGAAGAAAGCCGTAAGTCAGTGTTTAAGATATTAGCATGCTACCGGTTAGCATTTAGCTTCAACAGCTCAGTTCTGACTTCTCCGAGAGAAAGCCCTGAAACACACTCCAAACCTTGGCTACAACATGTGACAGAGGTCAGAGCTGAGCTGTTACTGTAGTATTTCCTCAGTGTTCATAGATGTGAGCCACACATGTGTTTATTGTGTTGAAGCCACTGATAGTTGCTTGAATCAACTGCCAATGGTAGACAGCTGCTAACCGGTAGCATGCTGTCGTCTTGGGCATCTTAAACGCTGCCTCAGACTGAGACTCTGTTGACATGACAACAGTAAAAATCACAGAGAAAGGTTTTCTGTTTCCTCTTAGATGAGATAGTTTAGCCTACATAATGCTACTTTGGTATTCAAAATGGCCGCCGGTACTATGCATGATGTCATTGGAAACGCATGTATACAGTCAGGCTGTGATCACAGTGGTATATTGGTTGGCCTGCAGACCCCTCTGCCTGGACGAGTCCCTTGGCCCTTTCCTGCGCTCCAGCAAGGACTGGACAAGCTCCACAGTCTTCAGTCCTTTCCACAGAGGTGCATCAGCCCTGGGTCAATGTACAGCCTGTCTGTCCAAAGGAGTAGGATCTTAAATTAGAAGTACTGGTGCAGCCCTGTGAGGCAGCTGCTCTTGTGAAATTGGGCTTTGATTCCAACAGCAATATTTGAAGGGTCAAACAAATTTCCCTCCAGGGACGAAAAACTCCCTTAAAGGCTGCACCGATGCAACATCTTCTCGCCTTTCCCCTTTGAAATTACCCTTTTTTTGCTGCCAGTTTTTCATCACTCATTTTCCTTTATTCGCCAGCCACGGCAACAGTACGCCCTCGGAGAAGTATTTGCGGTCGGATAAAAGTTTTCCCAGAAGTCCGCGAGTTTGCCGCGAACGCAATAAAAACCCATTCAGCGTTTGTTTTGGCGGGATCAGTCTAAGCCTCACATCCACAGCGCGTCCTGGCCCTCGTCCAACATCCCGCGCTACATTACGTACAGCAGAGCAAACAGTGCACGCGGTGCCGCCGGGACAGCGCGGTTAGAGCGGGATTGGCCGTAACCATGGCGATGTGTAGTTTCTTTTTTTTTTTCCACATAGGGAGTGTTTTACTGCCTCTACTGTAAAAGGAGGGTGTGGAGGGAAAGTAAGAAGACAAAGACTGCAGTGATGAGTCAGCACTTTGGAGACGTCAGGCGCAGAGGGGTAAAACGGTCACAGGTGTTCAATACAAAACAGGATAATAAAGCGCGCTCAGCAATTTTGGATCCCGTTTTGAGTGCTCGCAGGAAAGGACGGTGAAGCTAAGTACTTCCCATACCTCCGGGTTCGTTGCGGGACTGTTGGCTCCTCTCCTCAGACCTGCTGCTTTGCTCTGGCTGTTTAAATACATTAGAACAGGGGACCTCAAACTACGGATGATTTAATCCGGCCCCCGACTTGTAGAGCACAAATCCTTATGTATGTAGTATGTAAATAAAAAAAGTAAGTCTCTAGCCCATTCCTGTGCGTAATTAGGATATTTTTACTAACTTACTCCCACCCTCACCTATGGTCATGAGATTTGGGTAATGACCGAAAGGACAAGATCGCGAATACAAGCGGCCGAAATGAGTTTCCTTCGCAGGGTAGCTGGGCGCACCCTCCGAGATCGGGTGAGGAGCTCAGTTACCCGGGAGTAGCTCGGAGTAGAGTCGCTGCTCCTCCACGTCGAAAGGAGCCAGCTGAGGTGGCTCGGGCATCTGTTCCGGATGCCTCCTGGTCGCCTCCCGCGGGAGGTGTTCCAGGCATGTCCTAGTGGGACAAGGCCTCGTGGAAGGCCCAGGACACGGTGGTGGGACTATGTCTCCGAGCTGGCCTGGTGTCGCCTCGGGGTCCCCCCAGAACAGCTGGAGGAGGTGTGTGTGGATCGGGAAGTTTGGGCATCTCTGCTGAGACTGCTGCCCCCGCGACCCGGCCCCGGATAAAGCGGAAGAAAATGGATGGATGGATTACTAAATAACCAGTTTACTCATTCCAGCCACTAGGGGGCAATTTGAATAAATAAAAAAATATTCCACAGGTGTCCAGCAGAGGGCACTTACATAAGAGATCAGAATATAAACACATTATAGCCACGTGGTAAATGAAGCTTAACACCACAGAGTGTGGAGTGAATGAATAATGACTACAGTACTTTGAGAAACTTGTGACACAGGCTTGTAAAGCACAATACAAGTGTAAGAAGTTATTACTTTGGTCACATTACATAATGATGTTTTATTTGAAAATAAAAATAAATGGAAATTAAAACAAAGTGTGAAGACTTGATTACTATTTTTGCAAACCACTACAGTGAAACAAATATGAGCCTGAATCAAGTGTTGATCTTGTGGATATAGTCGTGGGGACGACTGTGCCAGGCGAGTAATCTCTACTTCACAAAGAGGCATTTTGCTCTGGGTCATACAATTCAATGTTATAGCCAACCTGGTCCGGCCCCCCATCACAGTCAGGAACAACAATGTGGCCCCCAGAGAAAAAAGTCTGAGGACCCCTGCATTAGAAGGTTAGCGAAGCAAGGTGGGGGTTAAATGTGGTTTAATGACGCTGCCTGGCTGGATGACTTGGTCGATCCCCGAGTGCTAACCATGCACTGGACCAGGGTCAGTTCACACACATACATGATGAGAAAGCGCTCCTTTGGCCAATCGGAGGAGAGAATCCAGTCAAGGCGAGTTCATATGTAGAGCACGATTCGTACTAAAGGGAATTCAAAGTGATTCATAAAATTACAAGAAGGCATATCAAGGAAAAGCAAAGAATGCAGATAAACACTTTGAGTTGCCACTTTGAGTCTGTGTTGACAGAAATATAACCATTTTGCATTTAAAATAACTTATTTTTTAGCAGCATCAGCTTCCTGGTTGTAAGCTACGCAGCGGCGGAGTGATCTGCTAGCTCACGGGATCTACAGTAGTTTGTTTACCCGCGGCCAGCAATACTACAAGTAGAATTCACAAAGGAGCTTTCGATAAATCAGATATGGCAACGTTTGGAGGACAACCCCATGATTTTGAAGAGGTTTTTAAGGCAGGCTACTAGTTACCATAGACATACGCTAGCCTAGCACTAGCCTAGCACCGCTAAACCCTTCAAATATAAGGACTGCATGAATAAAAAATGAATAAATCTCCAGAAATCAACAGCACTCTGGATAACTAGGAAACGAGGCCCTGTGTCAAAAATCCTGAAATATCCCTTTAAGTTAGTAACAGTTATCATTTTCCTATTCCTCAATCTCACAACCACAAAAAGCATACCCTCTCTTCCCGCGCAGACTTCCTAGCCTTATGGCCTTTCGGTGGTATTTGCCGGTTTTGGGGCTTTGTCATGAGCCACTTCACTCGGCTCCATTTATTCAGCGCGCGTTGCCCTTTAACAAGTTAAACCAGTGGCTCTGACCTGTGCTCCCATTGATTTATCGCCGTCGTCACGAGAGGCTACGGAAAACACAGCCGTCACACTGTATATTTCACCGCGCACTTCACCCTGACACCCTCGCTCCGCCATCAAACTGATTCATGGCCCCGGCGCCGCCACACTAAAATATGTCTTTTTTTTTTTTTTTCATTTTTTTTTTTTTTATCCTCAGCCACAAAATTTCATGAA
The DNA here is from genome assembly GCF_951799975.1 of Gobius niger. Taxonomy (NCBI): domain Eukaryota; kingdom Metazoa; phylum Chordata; class Actinopteri; order Gobiiformes; family Gobiidae; genus Gobius; species Gobius niger. Next base: position 11,000,174 of record NC_136860.1, on the reverse strand, counting down.
ACTCGACAGATGGTGCAATACGAGCGAGGATGAATATGTCGGGGATAATTAATTTGGCTCGGCGCTAGATTCCAATGATAATATTTTCAGGGGGAAGAGATTAGAAATGTTTAAAAGGTGCTTATTGGGAGGATAATTATGTCTTTAAGCCAGACAGAGCAGCATGTTGCCGCGACTCTAGCCAATAAATACATGATTGAAGGCAGTATTTTGTTACGGGCTGGTGTTGAAGGTCATTGGCTTGTTGCGCTTATAACGCCTCCCTGAACTTACGAGCGCCAGCACTTCCTGTAATATTTATCTCCTATTAGTTCAGACCCGTTGAAATAACATTACTGGCGGATGAGCATGTATTGCGTGTTAAATAAGACACTGCAGGTCAATAGGGAGCGAAATTGAATGAAGAGATATCAAACTTTTGATGAACATTACTGATATAACCAGGGCTTCACATTCGCAGCCGCCAAAAACGTTTTCAGTCTGGACTTAAAGGGATATTTCAGGATTTTTTGACATAGGGCCTCATTTCCTAGTTATCCAGAGTGTTGCTGATTTCTGGAGATTTTTTTTTTTTGTAATTCATGCAGTTCTTATGTTTGAAGAGTTTCGTGGCGCTAGGCTAGTGCAAGGCTAGCGCATTTCTATGGTGTCAGCTAGCCTGCATTAAAAACAGTCTGACCCGCTCCACAGTGCACCTGAGGCAAATCACTTATAACACCAGACTAACCATATAAATTCCTGTGTCAATAGAATATTTTTTGGAATATAACTGACCTTGCATCACATGAATGATCGCATTGTGAGGGACTATTTTCTAGCAGATCACTCCGCCGCTGCGTAGCTTGTACAACCACGAAGCTGATGCTGCTCAATTATAAGGTCTTTTAAATGCAAAATGGTTAAAATTACTCTATCGACACAGACATTTATATCGTATTTATTAAATTAGCTGATATGGTTAACTAGGAAATGAGGCTCTATGTCAAAAATCCTGAAATATCCCTTTAAACATAGTAAGAGTTGAGGCCTGTCTCGCGTCCTCGTTGAGGCTGTTCCACACTTTTGCTGCGTGAAACTGAAACGCAGCCTCACCGTGTTTAGTGGTGACTCTCGGAACCACCAGGAGACCCCTCCCTGAGGATCTCAAGCATTTTGGTGCCCGACCATGAAGAGACTTAAAACTATTATCTGAGTGACAAGAAGCCAGTGCAGAGACCGGAGCACTGGACTAATGTGGACGTATTTCCTGGTTCTGGCCAGGACTCGAGCAGCAGCGTTCTGGATGTACTGCAGTTGTCGAACAGCTGGTTTAGAGAGGCCGGTGAACAGGCCGTTACAGTAGTCTAACCGACTGGAGACAAAAGCATGAATTAGTCTCTCCAGGTCTGGTTTAGACACAATGTTTTTTATTTTAGCAAAGTTTTTTAGGTGGTATTAGGCTGCTGATGTAATGGACTTAATATGATGTTAAAATTCAGGTCTGAGTCCATGATGACCCCTAGATTTCTAACTTGATTTTTAGGTTCTAGTGAAAGAGCTTCGAGATGACCAATGACAACCTCTCTGTGTGTTTGTGTTTGTGTTACAACTCTCCAGCAGCGTTGAAATCCTCTCTAATCGAGATGAATTGTCTGGTCTTGTTCTCGGGTCTGCGTCTGTCACGTGCACAAGCATCCTGTATATTCCTGGGCTGTCTTGCATGAACTGCACATTTGAGATCTCCCCACAGTGGCTCAGTGATATTGAGGTCAGGAGACTGAGATGGCCACTCCAGAACCTTCACTTTATTCTGCTGGAGCCAATGAGAGGTCCACATGGCCTTGTGCTTTGGATCGTCGTCATGTTGGAACGTCCAAGTGCGTCCCATGTGCGACTTCCAGGCTGAGGAGTGACACTTTTCCTCCAGTATTTTTTAATAACATTCTGCATTCTTCCAGTTCCCTGAAGTGTTGTAGCTCACACATCCCCAGAACTTCAGTGATCCACCTCCGTGTTTCACTGGAGGAATGGTGCACCGTTCATCACAGGTCTTGTTCACTCCTCCAAATGTAAAGTTTATGGTTATAGCCAAAAAGTCCCATTTTAGTCTCATCATTCCAAATGACACTGTTTCAGAAATGTTGAGGCTTGTCTCTGTGCTGTTTGGCATATTGTAAGCGGATACTTTGAGGTACCACTATGCCACTTATTTTTCAGAGAGTCCTGTATTTCAGCAAAAGTTATGTTCAGGTTTTTCTTTACATCGAGAAAAAATGTCCTCGCAGTTCTTGCTGAAATTTTTGTCGGTCGACCAGACTGTGGTTTGGTTTCAACAGAATCCCTAATTTTCCAGTTCTTAATGAGAGTTTGAACACTGCTGATTGGCATTGTGCCTTGGATATCTTTTTATATCCCTTTCCTGCTTTATACAGTTCAACTACCTTTTCTCGCGGATCCTTTGACAATTGTTTTTGCTTTCCCCATGACTCAGAAACCAGAGACGTCAGTGCAGCACTGGATGACAGATGGAATGGTCTGTCAGGAGCCCAAAAACTCACAGAACTTTTATACACACACAATAATTACAAACACAAAAACACAGCTTACCTTTAGTAGCCATTCAAACCCCTTTGTGTGCAGTGTACGTAAACTTTTGATCAGGGTCATTTTGGAAGTTTCATTATGATTTAAGAAGATAGAATTTTGGATATCTTTTTTAAATAGGCTAATCATAGGTGAAAAATTCTGTAAAAACTCACATTTTAGAGATATTTAAAAAAAAAAATCCCTTGAAAATGTTGTTTAGCCCAAGACTGGAAAGTGTTGGGGCACTGTTTTCAATGGTAACATGCACCAAATTAACATTAGCCACTGATTTGATGCGCTTACAAGACGGGTATTAAGGAAAACTGACAATGTTCTTCTCTCATCAAAAACAGACCTGCAGTTGTGTGTTTCGAGCTGCGGGTGCATCTTTGAGCGCTGACAGCTGCTGAAAAGCTCCTCCTGAGGTCCTACAATCCAGAAAATGCAAGAAAAGGGATCGGGAGAAGCTTACGGGGAGATTGTGTGAAAATCAGTAAGTAAAAGTGCTGTTATTTAGATCAATATTGCATTTTCTAACCAACAAAGTGCACAATAGTGATAAAGATGAGTTTTGAGATTCTTGTCATATATCTGCAAAAGCATAATATTAAATGGAAAACATGAATGCATCAACAACTAACATTCACTGTAATAAACAGAAAAACAAACCTTTATATGAAGAGACTAAGTTATTTGAAAATCTTTAAAAACACAGCGTGCTTTTACAAATGCCTGTTTCCCAAATACAAAAGAGCGCCTTCGCCGTAGAACAATTATCCTACACAAACCTCCAGCACTTTGATTTTCTTTCTTTCACATAGAATAGTTTGCAGCCTGGGTGCTGTTTGTCAGATAGTGCTGGGCGATACCAGTTACTTTCCAGTTACAGTTGATTTATAAGCATATCCATCGCTCTATGTTATTACAGGCTGTTCAATAGGGCTGTCCCTGCCTAAAGATGTTCTTGGTCGACCAAAAACATGCCCTGAGCAGCGATTAGTCGACTAAAAGGGGGCGTGGCCTGACACTGACAAAACTGCAACTTTTCTCACCCAAACTGGCATTAATGGCAATAAGACATACAATTACAGGAGCTCTTGCTGTAACTACTGTTTATACATAACATAAACACGCATTTATGTGTAAGAAAGTCACATTAATCTCAGCGCCCTGCCTCACTCCTGCTGCTGTACATGTGCTGTCCATACATCCATATAATCCAAATAAAGCGGTAGTTATAAGCTACTTTCAGTTTCCTTCTTCCATGTGTCAGTAGAACCACAGACAGAGGTCAGACGTCAGACTCACGTATTGGCTATTTCACTGTAGAACCAGGGTATTTGAGGTTTAAACAAATGTAGAAGCCTGGTCCATAGAAGGCAACATCTCGCCAAGACACAGAGCCCCTGATCTCAGCTGCATTTCTCTCCTCAAAGTTTTTTTTTTTTTTTTGCAAAAGCATTTCACACAAACAATTCAAACGTCACTCTGTCTGTAAAACCTTGATGTATCTGTTTTTAAAATGAAATGTTAGCCCTCTTGAGTTGTGTAATCTTCGTAGCATCTTCGTTGTTGCAAAGGTGCGTGCATTTAGTCGACCAATGAAAATCTTGGTCGACCATGACAACATCGACCAATCCGTCGACTAAATGACCAAAGGGGGGCAGCCTTACTGTGAGCCTTTGCAAGGTGCTTTCATGCATTCTGAATTACAAGCAAATAAGTTCGTAACAGGCGGTAAGTATAGCTGCTTGTTTTTAATCATACGCCGCTTTTATGCATGAATATTATGCAAATCAACCTGAAAGTATTCAAAGTATTTCGAACATATGATGTAAACCTGCACGTTGTTGTTGTTATTGTCTGTTTATTATTATTTACTGTTTACACTTTTTGTCCCTTGGTAGTCATTGTATATAAGATACCACTATTAGATACTACTTTACTATTTGTTTTGTTTTTCTCACATTGATCGATAGGTTATCTTATCAAAGGTTATCTTATCTTACAGTTCTCTGATTGGACAAACTAATGGAATACGTTAGGAGCCGGTGCGCTGCGATCATCTGCTCGCTTTGTGACAGTGGAATCAGCTCTGGGCGGAGGAAAAGAGGGGCCGAGTAACAAAGATGGTTGATAGAGAGGGATGTGTAGTGTCCCAGTCAGCTCAATAAAACAATGAAAAATGTAAACAATAAAGATCGATACTAGCTCTCTCTGGTATCGATGCTATCAATACTGGGATCGATCTGCCCAGCCCTATTGCCAGAGAAGAGGCCTGTCTTGCATTTTCAGGAATGACGTGAGCCCCATCGTGTTCAGTCCTGACTCTGGGCACCAGCAGGAGCTCCTCGCACTACGGGATTGTTGAAATGGCACTAATACAGGACTTTTTGTACAGACATAAAAAAAAAAAAGCAGTGCTTTTTCAAAATCTAGTCTCTAGGTGACGGGAAGCCACTCACGGACATCACGGAGGCCCAAAGTGGACTATAAATTTCCTTTACGATTGTTGTTAGAAAAGATCTTGTTTCACACCTTTTTCAATATTGTGAAGTTGTATTATATTGCAGGATGGCCAAGGTTTATGGGACGCAGAGTAGTGATATAAGGCCTCAATACAGCCTCACGTTAAGGGGACGACTGTTGAAGACTGGTACTATTTCGTGGTCGTGCTGAGCGTTCATTCTCGGCCATCCAAGTGGCTAATTCAATCTGGTAAAATATTAAAAACAAACGTTAGAATTATTAGTCAGCATTCAGCGAGTGCGTTTACATGCACCCGAGTATCCCGGTTATTAACGGGGATTTTAACTTTCCTGGTTTTGTCTGGTTCATGTAAACCCAGAATCTTGGTTTCACTGTCCTGGATAAGCCAATATCCAGGTTCTTAAACCAGGATATTCTCACTGGGATATTCCCACAGTTTTCAGGATACTGTACCATGTAGACAAATTATCCTGGTTTTTCACCATTGCTGACGAACTGAACATGTGCGAACTTTTAAAACCGATATGGCAGGAGCAAAAACTTTCCTACAGCCATTTTATCTGGTACCTGTGCTTTTAAACTTCATATCTTCAACAAAACATTGGAGTAGCCTTAATTAACAACTACTACAACTTGCCTCTAGTGTCTGCGTACATTGGTGTATGAGAGAGTGGATGGGTGACTGTTTCCTTACTGTAAAGTGCTTTGGGCCTGATAAAGGTTGAAAAGTGCTATATAAGTTCATTTTATAAGTCCATTTACCATTTATCTACTAGGTTTTAGCTCCTTACCATATTTGTCATTAGCTCCGCCCCTCTCTGGAGCTTAAATATCCAGGATGCGGCAGTTGCTCATGTTAGAGTGTCTTGGTTTAAATCAAACAAAAAATACTGTCACAACCAGGATATGCCTAATAACCAGGTTACCCGAGCGCATGTAAACATACTTAACACAATGGGTGCCAAAAAACGTGAAACTCACGCCCAGATATTCTCAATAGTCGATGTTCTTTTCAGAAGCCCCTGTTTTCAGTCACAGCTCAGTGAAGTGAGTGAAATGAGGGAGACAGTTGTGTTTCATAAAACACGCGATATCTCCGTATCTAGAAAAAAATCTGTGATTTTGAGCAAAACTAGCCTCTGTTTAGCTTTAGATTTCTCAGGAACCGAGGCATCGTCCAAACGAGCCATATCATGTGTCCATAGCTATAACACAGAATACTCTGTGGTGCCACAAATATCATGAAAAATGGTCTGGATTGTTGGCACTCTGCAGTTCCAAAAACAGCGCAGCACTCAATGTGGTAAATGTCCAAATTTGGGCCATTAAACCACTGTGTTCATTTTGGTGTCTGTATCTTTAGTTGGTTGAAAATGCATCAATATTTCAGCATTTGTTAAAGTAATTTAATCTCCCACGAACATGACTGTTTATAGACGTTCCCAAAGATGCCGTCTGTGTCTGTAGCAAATGCTATTGCTATGCTATCAGGCCTTTCTGCACAATTTACAAAGGAAAACACAGTCATGCAAAATTCCTATAAAAGTTGACACACATGAACAGTGCACAGTACAAGACAGTCAAAACTAGGGCTGGCTGGGTACCGTTACATTGTTTTCAATACCAGTACTTTAACGATAGTTGGTTTTCGATACCAATACCTGAACGATACTTTTTCCAATACCTATACTAAAATATTTGTCATGTACATCCAGAAAACAGAACAATAATGTCACATTTTCAATATCAGGTTCATCTCCAATGTCAAGAAATATGCGAACAATGGAAATACGAGAACAAATTGTGGGGAAAATGGGGCAAACATTGGCCAAAAAACAAAAAAACAAAAAAACATTTAGCTTTTGAGCTGAAACAACCAAGTCCCTTCCTTTAATACTGTCCCTGGACCAACAGCATCAAAACTTGGATCTAAAAGTATACGATTTTTTTCGATACCAAAGTTGTTTTTCCATTACCAGATTAACAGTGAAAAATATTCTCTTTAAAATGTGTTCATTGGCAACTATTTGGGCAACATTTCGCAACCTTCTGCAATCTCCGGCGAGGAGGCTGGAGGCAACCACTGCCATACAGCTGAATGATTGATCAAAAGGCAAAAATCATGGTTGCATGTTAAATGGTCACAAAGAGTGAAATCTGATGAACATTCATTGCATCATTGCAGAGAAAAAAATATATTTATCCAGTATCCATCCCTTTCTTCTCTGGCACATAAAAAGAAAAAACGTTCTTTTTCCTCCCACCAGGAAAAGTGTGACATGCTGCTGATCTCATAAAAGCCTCTGAGAAATCTCAAAGACCCAAAGCCAGGTTCAGTTTGCGCTCTTTTTATTATATTTTTTGTAAAGATTGACAAATGGTGTGTACAGGTCACTCCTACACGACTGCGTGACTTTTTGAAATAGACCGGTCTAGCCTCCACCGACATGAGCATCAAAAAGGACAGCACCCTGACCTTCATCCCAAAATGATACACAGCCAGTTCATTTTCTACCTGCCAAGATGTTTTCCTTGCAGTTTCCTGTAAAAAATTCAGATTTCGGCTTGTGTTTTTGGATTCAAGCGCTTAAAAAAATCCAGAAATCAAACCTAATAACCTTCCACGTTGAAAAAACTTACTTTTCACCGGGGTTAGTGTTCCATAGTGCTCATGTCTGTTATATTGACACTTAATCACCGACAAGGTCACGATCCTTTATCTCGCCTACTACATCCTGACTTTTCCGTTTGACCTTTACCCATAATCCTCCTCTCTCTGCGAGTGGAGCGCTGCCGGCCTGTGTTATCGGAGCCCAGATGCCCTGCAGATACAGGTTTATCACGTCGCTCCTCGACCTGTCTCCCCGTTCGTCCGATAACAAACGCTTTGTAATTAATAATCGCCGGGAATCCGTCGCAGCCCAACACTTAGCTTTAGTGTCTTCTGGATGTACCGTGGATTTGTTATTATGACACAAACGGAATGTGCAGATCAGGCCACCATAGAAATACGACATTTTAGACGGTGGGGATGTTGCTAATTGACCATTTGAAATAGCCTTTAGAACAGTATTAGAGCAACCAATTCTGACACTTGATGGGAGTGCAACATTGCCGGAGCGGCAAAACAGGATCACTAAGAGCAGCATTAAGACATTTTATGCCTGAAAATGGTCAGAATTGCATATGTTTTCAGCAACAAAATATAAATAGTGCACAGACCTAGGTTTACATGAATTGTATTAGTTTGTTTGCATTTTATTTGCTAAGATTTTTTGGATATCTTGTTTTTGAATAAGCTAATTACAAGTGAAAGACACATTTTCCTTGTTTTTTTGTGCTCAAGCTCAATAAATCAGGCTAGGAATTGGTTTCTTTGGTTTATTTGGTCGGGACAGTGCATGTTAATGAACACACAGGGGGCCAGATCTTGTGGCGGCGCACGGGGTGGCGCAGGCTCTTGGCGAATTATTTTCACCTGTGAGGGGGCGTCACAAGAGGAGGCGACTGCACTGATGGAAACACGGCTGACATTCACTTCCTCGTTTACATTGCGCTGTCTTGCGTTCTTTCTTAAGCCTTAGGCTCTCACAGGTCAAACTAAAAACTTTATTTACCCCATCGTGAGCTAAACCATGTTCACATCTCGAGAGAAAAAGAGCTACAGCGTCCGCTGTGGCGCGGATCGGCCCGCGCTTGGCGTGAACGCAAAGCAAAACAAATGCACATGATCACCCCACACTCCCACAGAACCACTCTCCTGGACGCGGAGTCGATCTGGTTGGAGGAAAATGTGTGTCTCAACCCACTTAAATGCGCTAAGTCTGGAGTGGCAAGATCACAAAGTGCGCTCCTACTGAGGCAAAATGCCACGCTATCGTCTGCGTTTTGATGCACAATCGGGCCCATGGTCTCATGCATGTAAACACCGGATTGTAGCCTTGGGCTAATTTGCATCCGTTGTCTCACACTTGCACACTCAAACACTCTCTCATTGATCCTAGCCTATTGTACATGTTTGTAGTGGTAGGACAAACCGGAGTAGCCGGAGGAAACCTACGCAGACAGGGGGATGCAAACTCCACACAGTCCAGGTGGGAATTGAACCCAGGACCTTCAACTGTGAAGCATGAGAGTAAGAGATTTAAAAAAATCCCTCTGAAAAACCTTAAAAATATTGTTAAGTCCAAGACTTGAGAGTTTGGAGTTTGTAGGAGCTATTAAAGTGGTGAGGTCGTTGCATGAATGGAGCAAAAAGCTCAATTTGAGAAGTGGCCCTGAAGTTTTGTACCGTGTGCCCATGAGCGAGAACATTTCTCTGGTCTTTTTTACGGTTGTCTCCCAGAAAGGACATGTATCCAATAGGCTTTGTGGTTAACTTCCTGTTGGCCAGTTGAGGGTAAAGACTACTTCCTGTCCACATTTTAACATCAATTAAAATGTTGGTGCTATTATTAACATTTGTTTGCGTTAAATTAGTGTTAGCCTTTAACTACAAGGCGAAAACAGCTACAGTAACACAGAAGTATCCTAAAAGTAAAGTAAAGTATTTATTGTGTAAAGGTTTTTTTTTATGTCAGAAGTAATTAACTCTCCAGGAGAAACAGTTGTTCCCCCGGAAGTTAGCACAGAGCATATTTGCTTTTTATTATCTAAAGCTCCCTCATAGAAATAAACTTTTCAGCGATCATTAGCCTGCTCTAATACCTGTTAGCATTAGCCATCAAACCTCAGAAATTAAGAAAGATCCAGATGTTTTCGGCTGTTGTCAACCTGTCTTTCACATTTTGATGAGGTCAAAGCCTGGTTAGAAATCATTAATGAATGTACAGACTTTCTGAGATTTTACAAAATGCCATGAAAAGGACAAAACATACCTCGCCGTACTTTAGTGTTGGGCCTGACTTCACCGTTCTTGTGTATGGGGATAGAAACACTCAATACAAATAAGTCTGGGAGCCGTTTGCGAACACAGTGCACTGATTTGTGGGAACAGGCTCAGACACTGCAGTTTAAGGCATTGCTATGAAGTTCCCTCATTCCTCCATCTGCTGAAATGTTTACAAAGCATAACAAATGATGAATGCAATGAGTTTTTGCATGTGTGGCTTGAAAAAAACACAGTCATTTGACATTAAAAGCAATATAGTGTTTGTGAATTTCTCCACTATGAGATTGATAAAGGTCTGATCTAATCTTGACAGCTTTCTGATGTCTGACCACACTCCCACATGTGAATTCAGGATGAACAGTGTTTGTTGGACACTTTACCCACTTCCTGACACTTGACTCCCGTTTTACTTTTGTGCCACAGCTCCGAAAGCCGTCAATGCAACATATTGTCGAACAGGACAGGGTTTACCGGCGCGAAAGCCGCCACAAAGCTGTGATTCAGAATCTCCCACCGTGGGGGGCGATAAAGAGGACATGACCTGCCCACCCCTGCCCTCCATGTCCTGCCCAGCACAGCCTCTGAAGAGCAGCCAAAAGCTGGCCTCATGCGCTCGGCCTCTCATTGATCTGCGCTGGAGACCAAAATACATTCTCTCTCCCCCACCTCTGAAAGTCAACGCTGCTTTCCCTGCCAGCAGCGGCCCAGGATGGACAGCCACCAGAGCCTTCATTCACACCGCAAAGTCACCTGCTTTCAAAGGTAACAGCAACATGAACTTTAGCGACTTAACTGTAGGTTTGATTACACCGAGAAAAAAAAAAGTTTCTGGCTTGTTTTGAAATGTGTACAGGAAGTGAATTTCTCCATTGTGAGATCATTAAAGTAATATTTTATCTTATTTCATAGACATCCAAAATATAGATATTATAGATGTCTATGCATGTGTAGCAGACCGAGGCAGTAGCCCATCTGAACTGAATTGTTTTACAGTGATCACAACACCACTCTGAATTGTGGGTCAGAGAACCCAGTATTGACTTTACCCCACGCTAAGGTCACACAGGTTGGTTGGACTAGGTAGGACAGAGACAGGTTAATAAAAAAAAGATATTGTTTTTATTAATTAATTTAAAATTAAAACATAATTTGGATTTAAATATATTTTTAGTTCATTTGAGTTAAGAGCAGGTTACAAATAGTAGTGCAAATATAAAACTTGCAGATTGAAATGAAAAATAAAGAAAACCCACGGCTTGCCAAGTCCTTGCAGAACGGCTGGCGGCCCAGATTCAGCAGCCCCACGTGTCCATCACACCTTTTACCTGGAGCGACGGTCCAGCAATGGATGAGGGGACTGACGAGGGGCGGTGTGAGTCCGAAACCCTCGGCCCTGACAGACCATTGCTATCAAAGAGGTCTCTGAATTTGGGATGTGCAGGGTTGCAATGGCAAATCAACATAGCGACAAACAGACTTGCATTCGGTCAGAAGGAAGGAAGGACCCGCGGGATAAAAGCGAGGCGCTCACATTACGCACTCCTGCTTGACACAGGGCTGCGACCCTCCCCCATGGTGACAGCACCCGGAGAGCAGGACGCACACTGGACCCCGCGTAAAAGCGCTATTCAATTGCTGGACTGAAGCACATGTTTGGCCCAAAGTAGCCGGCCTAAACAGTGGCAGCCCTTGCTTCCTGTGTTCAGCGGGTGACGTCAGAGGTGAGAGGTCGGGCTGCGTAGCGAACCCTCCTTTTTATAGTGCGCCCTCTCACCTCATCAGCCACTACGTGCAGGAGCGCAAAGGGCTACCCCGTCACACATATAAAACAAGACAAGAGTCAGATCTAATTTCTTCAACAAGTTGTAATCTCTAGAGCCATGCTTACTATGGGAGGGTCGTACTTGAATGAGCAGACGGACCAATGTTAAACTGTTTCATGTCTGTGCTGCAGAGAGACCTGTGATCTGGGTGTCCTGAACTCCACATGAAAAATACGCTGAAGAAACTGTCAAACATGCAGGTGCATTAGAGCGGTGGGAATCAACAGCAATGTTCAACGGCTTCTTCTTCTTCAATGTGTGCCAGCTGTTCAGAGCGGCGTGAACACGGTGGGAGGAGGCAGGAATTTATTGATTATCCTGCCTCGGTAGGTGTTCCAGGCATTTCCTATTGGGAGGAGGCCTCGTGGAAGGTGAACACATACAAGCGTCTGATTACAGCCTTTCAAACGTCCAAATAGAAGCAACAACGCGGCCCGTGCGGTTAGGTGTGTAGGCACCATTACTTTTAGGCCAAAAATGTCCAATTTGGTCTCATCTGACCAAAGCACCTTCTTCCACATGTTTGCTGCATCCCTCATGTGGGTTCTGGCAAACAGCAAACGGGACTTCTCTTCCATAAAGGCCAGATTTGTGCAGTGTACGGCTAATAGTTGTTCTGTGGACAGTTTCCCCCACCTGAGCTGAAGCTCTCTGCAGTTCATCCAGGGTCATCATGCTGTGGTCAGTGCTGTCCTTGTTCGGTCAGCAAGTTTAGGAGGACGGCCGGGTCTTGGTAGGTTTGCAGTAACTCTTTCCATTCCTGGATGCTGTATTTAACTGTACTTTGAAAGATGTTCAAAGCTTTGGAAATCTTTTACAACTAAACCCAGCTTTATGCTCTCAGTAACTTGATTTCGGACCTGTCTGGTGTGTTCTTGGACTTCATGATGCTTCTGCTCCACAATAGCCTCTTAACAGACCTCTGAGACCATCACAGAGCAGCTGTATTTGAACTGACATTAGATTACACATCACACTTTTCAGTTTTTATCCAATTATGTCTCACTTAGTGTGTGTCTTTCACATAAAATTTCAATTCAATATATTTATGTTTGTGGTTCATAGCGTGGCAAAATGTAGAAAGATTAAAGAGGGCGGATACTTAGGCAACCCACTGTATATCGATGGATGGATGGATGGATGGATGGATGGATGGATGGATGGATAGATAGATAGGCGGGCAGTTAGGCAGCCAGGTAGGTAGAAACTGCAAATGTGGGACGGAGTCAAGTGTTCGGACTTTATATGCTGGTGTATGTCTCTTGGCGTTTCATGTCTAAATGCAATTAAATTATTCCATGGTGGAAAGCCTATAAAAATACTTTTCGTGTAAAATGTCTCCTTTAATGTCACGCCATTAAGTCAGCTGCATAACACTCCTCCATATAGCATACTTACCTGCTGCAGACTTCATTCTTCCCCTGTCCCACTATCCAAGTCTTTACTTTTTGTTGGCGACTGTTCCCCTCTCGCTCACCTCTGAAGGTCGGTGGCGTTCCTTCCAGCGGTCCCTGACTCTCCCTCTCTCTTTTTTTTCTTTTTTTACCCTCTCCCTAGACCCATTCATTTACATTTTACTGCACTTCAAACAGTCACCCCGCTTCTGTCTGCTCACATTTGAACAGTGCGTGACTTTGCACGCTCTCCAGCCTCATTTCGGCGCGGAGGTCCGGAGAGGAACGTTTTTTTTTTTCTCCACTCGCTCTTCAGATGGATGTGGGTATAGTAATGGGGCCCGCGTTTCGCCCCGCGGCAGCACTTTTAATTCGCAGCGGGGGCGCGCAGCGGGGAGGGGGGGGTAGGGGCCCTCCTCTCGGGCGCCCCGCTGCCTGACCTGGTACGGCTGCAGAGAGGGAAGGGGCGAGATAGGGCCGAGCTCTCGATTACGCGACGGGCGACTTAATTACATTTTGGAGGAAAGTGAAGGATTCAATTTGAGCCCAATGTGATAAACGCGGAGACGACAACAAAGTCAAGAAGGATTCCGACTTTGAGTGGACTTTTTTTTTTTTTGTGGTCGTAAAAGCTAAAAGTAAAATCGCTGAACTCATGTGTATCCATTAATCGCTTAAGCAGTTAGGCCCAGTGCTTTTTAATCTGTATATGCTCCCTCTTGGTGATGTCATCAGGAGACACAGGGTCGACTTTCACAGTTATGCTGATGATACACAGTTATACATCTCCATGTCTCCAGATGACACCAGGCCAATAGATTCACTTTTTAACTGCATTTTAGATATCAAATCCTGGATGGCAGAAAACTTTCTCCAGTTTAACCAGGACAAAACTGAAATGTTAATCATCGGCCCTGAGAGAGAGACTTTTACCCAAACTACAGTCACTGTCTATTAATCCTTCCTCACAGGTGAAGAACCTGGGTGTGATCTTTGACTCTGAGCTGGCGTTTATTCCACACATTAAGAATATCACAAAGATAGTTTTTTACCATCTAAAGAACATAGCCAGAGTCCGCCCCATTCTCTCTCGGGCCAACAAGGAGACGCTAATGCGTGCTTTTATCACCAGTCGTATCAACTACTGTAATGCCCTGCTTTCTGGTCTTCCCAAAAAGAGTATCTCAGGTTTGCAACTTTTGCAAAACTCAGCAGCTCGTGTCCTGACGAAGACCAGGAGGCGGGACCACATTACACCGGTTTTAGAATCGCTGCATTGGCTCCCCGTGTGTTTCAGGATCGATTTTAAAGTTCTTTTAATGGTTTTTAAATGTCTTAGTGGTCCAAGTCCTTCTTATCTTTCAGAACTGCTTTTACCTTACGAACCTTCACGGCCCCTTCGCTCCTCCGGCAGGGGTCTCCTAGTTATTCCTAAAGTCAACAAAAAGACTCATGGTGAGGCGTCTTTCCAATATTACGGCCCTCGCCTCTGGAGCGACTTGCCGGAGGAGCTCAGGGCTGCAGAGAACGTTCATGTTTTTAAGAGCAGGCTCAAGACCCACCTTTTTAGCTTAGCTTTTAACTGACTCATCTATTTATTTAATCCTAATATATAAAATGTATATATATGGGCGGTTATCCCAGGCGCATTGTTTTAAATGTTGTAATCTGTAAAGCACTTTGTGATACCTTTCGGTATGAAAAGCGCTTTATAAATAAAGTTTGATTGATTGAGTTGATACAAAATACTTGCATTACTTTGGTAGCAACTTTCTGAGCAAACTTTTATTTGTTTTAATTCTATGTGCAGAACATTGGAACGGATTTTGTTTAATGAAATGTGCTGTATAAGCAAAATGGATTTGAACACTTTTACATCGAAAAGAGAGGGTGTCCGAGGCACACAGAACCAACGCGTGTCAGTCTTATCAACAGTGCCTTTATAGTTAAAGGGGCTATATCATGCTATTTTAGCCATTCCAAAGTTAAGTATAGGCATGTATATGATATATTATACCTCTACCATTATGGAGCACTCATTTTTGTGATAAATATAAGTGTTTTCTGGAGGTATTTTTCAAACCCGGAAGACACAACGCTTCGATTCAGTTAACTCCGCCCCCTCTCTCCGCGCATACAACTTTACCGTAATATAAATAAACAGCAATAAGTGAAGTCACTTCACGATGCAGTTATACGGAGTTGACATCTGCAACACAGCTTCATAAATGGCTAACACACATGCTAATATGCTAACACACAAGCTAACCCGCGTTTGGATTGACTCACCGCTCTGGTCCATCGCTGTTTACATTGTGGGACTCGCGTTGGTTATAAAAGTTAATCCACTTTGATTGAAGGTTCCCCAAACATCCATCAGAGACAGTCACAGAAAAACAATATTTTGGTGATAGTCGCTGAATCCCGGAGAAAAAAACAGTATAACAATATAAACTCCTCGTCCTCGTAGCCAAACGCGCTTCTTTTTCTCCGTCCGTGACATTATCGTTAGTTAAGAATAAAGAACAGGTGTGTCCAGAGTAGGTAACGAGCTCCATCTTCACAGCTGCAGCGCAAACATGACTGATCTGTTCAGACGCTCAACAACATAGCTAAAAGCTCCAAAAAGTCAATTTTGCATGATATAGGACCTTTAAAGTGGACATTCATGCACAACTATGGTGACCATATGTACATCCTGAAAAATCCGGGACAGCCCCGATATCAAGGCTTTTGTCCAGGATTCTGAATCTAGCCCAAACTATTCAAAATTGATCCTAGTTCCAGATCAGCAGTAACCACCTGATTAACCTGTAAAGGTGCGAATACACACCTACCCGGACGAGTCGCATAACCGCTTCTATTTGGTCGCTTGAAAGGCTTCCAATCAATCCTGATTCATTGCTTGTGTTTTGGTGACAGTGTAATAGTTTTACTAACTTTCTCTGACACTTGACACTTAACGTAACCCTCGCTGCTTTCACCCCCCTGCCTCTCCCAGACATTATCTCTATATGTGTAGTTTTACCTGTCTGTCCAGCCTCATGCCATGATAAAATCCCCTTTTAAACATGCTTGTAATCCAGTGTGTATATTTCCTCTGATCCGAATGCCTGGGCTCAGGACAGGCTGTGTTGTCATAAAGCTTTTCCTCCTCTTTTCAGATGCTCTTTCCGTTTCACTTGTGTCTTTATGATGTCGAAGAGGTGGTTATATTGCTCCAAATTCAGATGATCTGTCCTGTTTTCCTGAGTGTGTGTTTTGGACTCCACTGCCTCTTCACGCCGATCTAAACAGCTGAAACGCACAACACATTACCCATACTGCCCTTCAGCACCTACCACCACGCACACTAATTTACGGCACGTGGGCGCACCTTTCACATTGACAATACACAGTGATCACCCACACCTACCCCGGGATCTGCGTTTGGTGTGTATACACCTTTACTTACCGTCACCTCGATCAGGGGTTAGGGTTATCATTAGGGCTAGGAATGGCCAAATGTGATGTAAGTTGTGGTGGAGAAGGTCTCCTCTTTAGATGAGGTGTCACACTGGCATGTAGATTATAAGCTGTCAACACACTTTGAGATTTGGATATGCATAACTGGAGAAAATAACACAGGTTAAAGACCAACACCCACCAAACATCTCTGTTATTGAGATAGATGCTCCACCTTGCACCCAGGTCTACAAACCTACACTGGGTCATTTCTGCAGACAATACAGGACTGTGACTGACACCAGGACTCTGCTACGAATTTTTTAGCCACATCATCTGGTCACCCAGTTTGGTTTCGACCTCTCTTTTTCATGCTAAGAGTCTTGCATAGTTTCTTGAAGAGCACTTGACTTCTCTGGCGTTCACCATCGATGTGCTGACTCTCCTTGTAGATACTGTATGCCCTCTGTAAAACTCAACAGCCCTTGAGATAGGACTCTTTCAGTATATCTAACATCAGTGTGAATGAGACGCTAAAAATGTAAAAAGTATAATATTATAACAACACGATATGTATATGTATGTATATATGGGCTTCACTGGAAGGAACATGACCGGCAACAGGGTGAAGCGTGAGAAGAGCTAGGGAATACATAGAGATGGGGAATTCATTTCATTTCATTGATGCTTTAGTAATGCATTTAAGATAAGATGGTACTTTATTGATCTCACAGATGGAGAAATTGCATTCGATGAGAGAGCATCCGGCAGCAGCACCCATTCAGTGCGCACCACTCTTCTTTTTTTTTTTTTCTTTGGTGAAAGATCGTTGTGTCGCGGCCGCCATCTTCACTGTTTTGGTCACAGGAGGAGCACTGGTTGATGGGAAATCCGTAGACGATGACCACGGCGGTGGAGCTCTTGCGCTTGGCCACGATGTTCTTGGCCACACAGGTGTAGTTGGCCGTGTCGGACAGACGCGCCTGCTTGATGATCAGGTTGTGGTCCACGGTGATGTAGAAGTTCCTGTCCTCGGCCGGGTCGATGATCTTGTTGTCCTTCAGCCACTCCACCCGCATGACCTTGGAGGATGGAGAAACTGTAGCTGCCCTCTGTCTCCTCTGATCATCTGAAACGGTGCACCGCCTCCTGGGCTTGTCTCCGTCTCAGAGCGTGGTGTCCTGCACTGGTCAGCTCCACCTCGTCCTTCCTCTTCCTCCTGCACAGCTCCCTCCACAGTCTATCACCATCTCCTCGTTGGTCCCTTTTGTTGTTTCCTGTAGCTCCTCTTGTGACGCCTCCTCCGTGCTGCAGGTGTGGGGGCTCTTGGTGCCTCTTCACTGTTCATTGTCTCAGAAGAAGATGTTTGTAGATCTCAAATGGGTTTAGCTGATAAGCTAGCAGTTTGTTTACCTTCAAAAAGCTGCTTTCTTCAGGACCATTTTGGACTCTCAAAGTAAACAAATCCACCAAACCTCCACAAAAACACGCTAAAGATGTACAAAAGTATCCAGAAAAACAACGTGGTTCGCTGAAAAAGGCAAACAATTAAAGAGTTCATACTATGCTTTTAACAGATATTTGATAATAATATCAAACACGTTTTCACTGTTTTACACTTTGTTAGTTGGAAAACGTAATATTCAACTGTCCAGTCGTTATTCGTTCACAAATAAAAGTGTGCATTAGAATTACTGGCCTTGATGATGTCACTCGAAGTCTATGAGTAATATATTGTCCGTAGATACCAAAAAAACGGTGGCGACGTACACAACTCATAGCACTAATTGAACGTTGCCAAATGTACAGCACAGTTTCCGTAATGACTCATAAATCGCAGCAGATTAGTCTTTATGGAGCCACTGCCCGTTGAAGCGCCGCCTCCGTTCTGCCTTTACTGGCGAACGAAATGTAAAAAAATCATAATTACACCTCTGATAGACGGCCTGTTTAAGTTACGCCGCTGTTTCCCATATGCTCGCACTGGGCTTTATGAATGACTGTTATTCTAAAGCTCTCGGGGCGTCAGAGCGTCTGGCGTGCTCTTTAAGCAGCGGTGGCGGCGCTGGGTTGTTTTTTTTTGGAGTCGGGGGGGACAGGTGTGAGAGCAGATGTTCCCGACAGGTACGCAACACTTCACCCAAAACACACAGATGGAGCCGGAGTCGACGCCGCCCCGAGACGAATGGATTCATTAATGTGACTCCGAGGAAGGGTAAGGTTTAATCAACAGAGTAGCGGGGGAGGATATTGCCATTGACTATACAGGGAATGAGATTTGTAATGTCTTGTGTTAGTGCAGGGGTAGGCAACATCAGAATCGGGCCCTGGCACATACCCCCCGGCCCCAAGATGATTTGCAGTGGTATGCAAGTTTGCGTTGTGGATGGACGATTTTCATCACGGGCCGAACTTCACTATCGTAGTCCAAAGTAAAGAACCATTTTCTGCAAACGCATTTTTAATTTATGAGTGGGATGTTTTGCCGGGAGAGTTGATATTTGATCTTTTATTTGCATAACAGTTAGGGCCAGGAGTTTTTCCTGATTAATTTCGATTAAAGTGATAAGACACAAAGACAAAGTGTTATCAGTCGCCTTGAGTCTCTCTCTCTAAAACCAACAAATCAGGTTAGAAATCTAGGAGTAATCATGGACTCAGACCTGAACTTAAACAGCCACATCAAAGCAATCACATCAGCAGCTTTTTACCATCTGAAAAACATGGCTAAGATCAGAGGAATAGTGTCAAAACCGGACTTAGAGAGACTTATCCATGCATTTGTCTCCAGCAGGTTAGACTAATGTAACGGCTGCTCACTGGCCTCTCTAAACGAGCTATCAGACA
Organism: Gobius niger; assembly: GCF_951799975.1. Taxonomy (NCBI): domain Eukaryota; kingdom Metazoa; phylum Chordata; class Actinopteri; order Gobiiformes; family Gobiidae; genus Gobius; species Gobius niger. The sequence continues at coordinate 10,980,720 of NC_136860.1, read as the reverse complement.
GCTGCAGTACATCCAGAACGCTGCTGCTCGAGTCCTGACAAGAACCAGGAAATACGACCATATTAGTCCAGTGCTCCGGTCTCTGCACTGGCTTCCTGTCACTCAGAGAATAGACTTTAAAACAGCTCTGCTTGTCTACAAGTCTTTTCATGGTTTAGCTCCAAAGTACATCTCTGACATGTTACCGCCGTATGAACCATCTCGGACCCTGAGAACTTCAGGGAGGGGTCTCCTGGTGGTTCCCAGAGTCAATAATAAACACGGTGAGGCTGCGTTTCAGTTTCATGCAGCTAAAATCTGGAACAGTCTTCACGAGGATGTGAGACAGGCCTCAACTCTGACAATGTTCAAATCCAGGCTGAAAACAGTTCTTTTTACCGATGCATATGACTGAAAGTATTTTATCTGCACTCTCGCCTTTAACTGTAATTGATTAATTTTATGTTGATGTTTTTATTGATTCTATTTGTTTTCTTGTATTTATGCAACTGTGAAGCACTTTGAATTGCCTTGTGTATGAATTGTGCTCTACAAATAAACTTGCCTTGCCTTGATAGTCTGTAAGTTTGCAAAGTGAAGAGAAATAATCAAATTCCTCCCCTCTTTCACCAGAAAGCCGTTCTTAGTTTGCAAAATGAGGAGAGCAAGAACAGAATTTTCAAAAGTAAATGATCAAGCTCCTCCCCCTCCCCTCCTGATTGGACCTGACAGGCTGGTTCACGGGAAAAGCTCGTCTCATTGGTCAACGTGGGAGGATACTAGACTCTGATTAGTTGCTGAGATCTGGGAATCAGGGGCTTAACAAAATATAATAAAGTATATTTCATTTACTTTACATCAAAATGCAAGACCACATTTAAAAAAAAAAAAGTCTAATACGTTGAGACTTCCAAACTATCACTTTAATTACTTTCGGTTTAGCGATTAAAAATTAACTTTAAACACTTTTTCAGTTTCCTTTTTCCTGCAAGATGTTGTTTAGAGACGTTGCTTAACATTGTGCAAAGCTGTTCACTGTTTAATTCGTATATTCACACACATGAACTTATTTGAAATGATATCACAGGCCTCACATCCGCACTTCAAACAATTTCCAATGGAGGAAGAGAAGAAGTAGAAGCATCCAAAATATACCTGTAAAAAATAAATACAACTCCAAAATAATTGATGCTTAAATGCAATTGACCAAATACAAAGGGCATAATGAACTCAGTCCCTACTGAATACTGAAAAATAATGGCAATTTCTTGAAAAATTCTCCAGGGAGAGACCCCCAGACGCCCTTTGAAGGATCTCTATTAATATATGAAACAAGTAACAGTAGAAAATACTCTTATTCACCTTCTTTTGCCTCTTTTTGCCTCACATCAGCACTTCTGTTGTTATGAGCGCGAAGTCTGATCACTAAGCGGAGAGAAAATGTTTGCTCGATGTTCAGCAGATTGATTTACGTGAAAAGTCTGATGTTCAATTGCGCCAACAAGTCGACACTACATTGTTTCCTTGGGCGGACAGAAAACGGCTTTGTGTCCGTGCAGAAACTGATTTTCTCTTGGTGTCTGCAGTCCTATGTAAACTAACACCAGCGAAGGGGAGGGATCTTCCCGAATAAGGTGTCAGTTTTTTGTTTTTTTTTAAGTCACAAGTAGAATGTTGCTAAGTAATCTCGTGCTGGCTACCTATTCAACACAGTAAAGTGGGTTATTCACCTTATTTTTGCCACATTTTCACCATATTTGTGGAGAAACTCTTCAAAAAAACCATTGGCGCACCTTTAGCCCTCAGCTGTTTTTTATTGCTTTGTATGGAAGGCAGGCACAGGTCTTTACAGCAACACAATGCAACACTATAGTTGATAGTTGTTTGATTAACCTCTTAGATTTGGTTAAAGCCAAACTGGAGAAAATGTGCTCGGTTCCGGTGGGGGTTAAGAGGTTAAAAGATCAGAGAGAAGTGAGATAGTTTGTGTTTTAGGGTGCGCGGCCAATCACAGACTCTAGAAAACGTGTATTTTCAACAAATGCACAGGCTCAAACCTACAAAACGGTTCTCACCGGACAGGCACAAGTGCAAATGGTTCAATTTCATAAATATTTAATAAAAGGCTGATCGAAAAGTTATTATGTGAAAGAGCCTATATCGTCCCCAAACCCAATTTCCATTTACCCGAATATAAAGCTGTCCATCAGAGCCTGCACGCCTACATCCATTATCTTCACCACGAGAGACTACGCGAGTGGGAAGTGGGCGTAGCGACGACCTCGACAACAGCATCAACAAACACAGAAAACTATCGCTGCACCGAGCTGCCCAAGTTCATTATTGCTACTTTTAACCTCTTAAAGGAACAGGCCACCGTTTTTCCATACTGACATATCTTCTTACCTGAGCTTAGACGAGTTGATGTGTACCTGTCTGGTCTTTGTGTGTGCCCTCAGTCACGCAAAACGACCAAAGATGTTGCTAGCATTTGGCCTCTCCCATTGTATTCCTATAGCTCCAGACAGGGTTGAAGTTGGAAGCGACCACGCTCTTCCACGGGCACGCAGAGACCAGACAGGTACGTATCAACTCGTCTAAACTCAGGTAAGAACATATGGAGGAACGTATGCCTGTTTCTTTAACCCCACCTAAAATGAGCACATTTTCTCCAGTTTCCCCCAAAATCTAAAAGCTTCTTGAACAAAAGCGTCAAAACAGCGATGAAAACAAGGATGAAAATGAAATTTTAAAAAAGCAACAAAAGAGTGACAGAAAGACAATAAACAAGCGACCAAGACACGATTAGAGAGTGATGAAAAAGCAAAAAATAGAGCTACAAAAAAGCAATAACGAAACCGCCGAAAACATGAGTAAAGACTGACGAAAACACGATAAAACAAATCTACAAAAAACAGACAAAAAGAGTGCCGAAACACATTTAGTTTCTCAAGAGCCATAGTGCAGCTTTTTTTGTCGTGATTCCGCCACGTTCATGCCAGCAAGAAACAAAAGGAACAAAAAGCGACAAAAACATGACAAAAAAGAGACACAAATGTGGCGACAACAATTCAACCTGGATAGACTCAAACAGACTCAAGCAGCGATTAGGAAGATTTATTTATTGTATATTAGTTTTGGCGATCAGACGGTCGACATCGATGTATGAAAGTCAGTATGGATGAACAGCTTGTAGTTAGGGAAGTCTTCCCCGGAGCCTGGACACTGGTGGTGGTATAGGAGACCAGTGAAGATGCAGCAGGGAGAAGCCGTGGACGGAAGAGGCGGAGATGGGGTGGAGGCGGGACGCAGCACAGCTGGGAAGCGAACGAACCATGATTGCTGGAGCTTAAAAGCGGGACCGAGGGTGATGATTGGCTGCTACAGAGGTGGAGGTGTGGCCCTCTCGGAAGCGATCATTGGCTGGAGGTAGGTGATGCTGAATTTAGTTTACCAGGTTGAATTAACGCCGAGGCTTCATGACAAAAAAAGGGAAGATCACTTTTCTAAGTCCGAACTTTCATTTGAGGCGTTAAACTGTTGCTCTCCAGTTGAGAAGCTTTTCGATTTGGGTAAAGCCGAAGTGGAGGAAAAAGCGCTCGGTTCAGGAGGGGGTTAAATAACCGGCCTGGGTCTGCGTTCACGCGTCTTCCACTTGCTGTAGCCTGTTTTTCGAATCTCTGACATCTGGTGTGGAATGTACAAGGACTCATTATTGTAGCGCCTGACAGTGAATCCGGCGCGTCTGATGTTTAAAAAGAACAGCTGGCTGCCACTCATTTGTAAAGATTAATTATGACATTGATTCATGTGAGCGTCTGTCTTCTCCCACTTACGGCTGTAAGAGCTGGTTGTTTGTGGGTCCAGGAGTTGCTGTGTGGGAGGGAGAGAACTTACTGTACCGCGGCGCACAATACTAACGCCTCATTTAAAGAGACGTGCACATGAAAGGCTCAGTACCGCTCTGGTTCTCATCATAATGTCTTTACATATTCTCCTATATTTAATGCCAGTGGTTGAATTTCCTTCACTGTATGCCTATAAGTTTGTTATCTAAAGTTTGGAAGGACCACGCCTCTCGTACGGCCCTTCCTATATCCCTTATCTTTGTTTTCAGATAGTGAGCCCGGGAACTTTCCCTCTACAAAGACCCAAATCATCATAATTGATCGTACTTTTTCTATTTGTTAAAAGGAATAGGCCACCGATTTTACATACTGATGTGTTCTTACCTGAGGTTAGACGAGTTGATGCGTAACTGTCTGGTCTTTGTGAGGGCGCTCAGCCACGCAAAAAAGTTGTTAGCATTTAGCCGGTCCTAGCATGTTCCTATAGCTCCAAACTGGGGTGAATTTCGAAGCGACTAAGCTCTTCCACGTTTTTCCCAATTTATATACAGTTATGTGAAAAGTTACGCTGGGAGAGGCTAAATGCTAACAACGCCTTTGGTCTATTGTCCAGACAGGTACACATAAATTTGTCTAAGCTCAGGTAAGAATTTTTCTCAGTATTGAAAAACGGTGGCCTCTTCCTTTAACCTCTTAACCCCCACCTGAACCAAGCACATTTCCTCAAGTTTGGTTTCACCCAAATCCAAAAGCTTAAAGCAGTACTAAGTAACTCTTCCCCCTAGAAGCCATAAGCGCAACTGCAGGTGTAGTAGCAAGTTACGATTTTTTAACTTATTAATTGTCTTGGAGAGTAAATACTACACTGACGGGAAAGGCGAAGGGAGAGAGGGTTACTGTGCATCCAATTATACAACGGAAATATTTTTTTTCACTCAAACTTGGCTGTAAATACTGTTTAAAGTGACGTTAGCCCGCAGCTAGCTTTGCCCGTTAGCATGTTAGCTTCTTCTTCGTGATTCCATTAGTGTGTATTGGTGGCTCCGGACCGGTGGCAGTCAAGTTGCAAACATGGTTTTCTGGCCAGGGACACCAGGGGGAGATGAAAGACCCTCCAATCATCCCATAAACACTTGTATTACCCCCACAGGGACTACGGAAAGGATTTATTAAGGTAAACAAGTTACTTAGTACTGCTTTAAGAAAAAATAATAAAAAAATTAAGTGTGAAAATATCGACGAAAATAGAGATGAAAGCGCAGCAAAAATGTGACGGAAAAAAAATTGTCAGAGGAGCAACAAAAACGTGCTGGAAAAGCGACCAAAAAGCAACAAAGGCGGTGCACCATTTCAGAAGATCAGAGGAGACAGAGGGCCGCCAGCCAGGTTTCTTCCAGTTCTTCTACAGTTTCCCCGTCCTCCAAGGTCATGCGGGTCAGGTTGACCCACAGTGGCAGCGAGGCTCAGCCGCAGCAGCTCAGGACTGACAGCTGGACACTATTTGACAATAATGACAATAAAGCACTTACAACGATAACATGACACAACAAGAGACAAAAAGGCTTAATTTAAAAAAATGTGACAAAAACGTAAAACCGAACTGGAGAAAATGTGTTCAGGTCAAGTGTGGGGCAGGAAACATTTGGCATATCATGTTGTGGTCCCTGAGTGTCAGTGGCAGCAGGCCATGGGGAGCTGTGACTGACTGAAGTGCTTGAAATGTTTTCCTAGGTTTGGATTAGATTAAAAGGCTTAATTAAACGATGTGTAAGCTGTAATTAAACTGGAAAAAAAAAAAAGTCACACACTCTAATAACTATTGTGTTATATCAACTTTAGCTTTGATTACAGCACACATTCACTGTGGCATTGATTCAATAAGCTTCTTCAACATCCCAAAGATTCTCTGTGGGGTTAAAGGAATAGGCCACCGTTTTTACATACTGAGATATGTTCTTACCTTAGCTTTGACGAGTTCTTTAGGACCTGTCTGATCTTCACCCGTGCCTTCAATCACGTAAACACAGCACAGACGGCGTTAGCATTTAGCCTCTCCCCTTCTCCACTATAGCTCCAAAACAGGTCAAGATAGAAGCTACCAAGCTCTTCCACGTTTTCCCTATTTAAATATGGTTACGTGAAGTGTTCCACTACAAAGTATAATTACACAAAATTAAACAATGTGGATTTTCTAAGCGGATAAAAGGGGGAACTATATTGTAAGGCGTAATAATACCAGGAGTCGTTCGAAATCCGTGCAGTAATCTACACTTTACTGCGCAGTAATCTTCACTTTACTGTGCGGATGCCAAACTACTCCTGGTATTACTACGCCTTACATTATAGTTCCCCCTTTTATCCGCTATGATATGACCCGATGAATTCTTGCATCTTGGGATATGCCTATGCCATCAGGGAAAGACGAAATCGATGGAATAACCTGGTTGTTAGCTGATATCATTCTTTGGGAACCATAGTGCTACTGAACCGAGACCTAACCAACTGCAGCAAACCCCAGGTCATAACAGTCAGTTAAATCCAGGTGGGCACTTTATTTTAAAATATAAACCAGGATGAGTGTGCTAGGGCCAGGGTTCAGTGCTCGGGACAATTTTATTTATATTGTACATGCTTCCACTAGTCAACATAATCCGAAATCACAATCTAAATTTTCACTTATGCGGACAATACACAGCTGTACTTATCAATGAAACCAGGTCAGACGGAATAAATTAGGTAGCCTTATTTCCTGCGTACAAGCCATTAAGTCCTGGATGACCTTCCTTACCCGGACAAAACCGAGGTTATTACATTAGGCCCTCAAAAACTGAGAGAGTCTTTATATCAGCAGATCATCTCCCTGGATAATGTTAGCATATCGACGAGCGCTACAGTAAACAACCTTGGAGTTCGGTTTGACCTAGACCTCTCTTTTAAAACATAAACCAGGCTTGTAAAATAGCGTTCTTTCACCTGCGCAACAATGCTAAAATACGAAACATCCTGACTAAGAGTGATGCAGAAAAACTTATTCATGCATTTGTTTCATCAAGGCTGGACTGCTGCAACTGCCTGCTGGCAATGTGTCCTAAACGTTCCCTGAGAAGTTTTCAATTATTTCAAAATGCAGCTGCAAGAGAACACATCACCTGTTCAAAAGTCTCTCCACTGGCTTCCTGTTGAGTTTATAATCAAATTTAAAACCCTGCTCCTCACATTTAAAGCCATAAAGGGTTTGGCTCCGCTCTATCTCCAAGACACTATAGTTCCATATCAGCCAACCAGAGCTCTGTGCTCTCAAAACTCAGGGTTGCGAGTGATTCCTCGAGTCTCCACAATCACTGTAGGAGGCAGAGCCTTCAGCTACCAAGCTCCGGTGTTATGGAATAAACTCCCAGCCAACATTAAAGAACCAGACACAGTCCCTACGTTTCAGACTAGGCTCAAACCATACCTCTTCGAATCTGCTTAAATAATTTGGTCAGTTAGGTAAAGCTCTAACCCACAGCCTGAAGTAAAGCTGCCTTAGGAGGAACACTGCTGTGGGACGTACGGTCCACTGAGCGCTATCCTCTTCCTCTTACTGCAGACTTTGTCTTATTATGATACAATATTTCTTTTATCTGTAGTCTCTCACATGGTGTCTCCTGTCCTACTCCCCTTCGGGAGTGTCTGTCTAGAACAGAGGAACCCCGCCTTCAAGGATTGGACAAGAGGAACTGAAGCTCCAACAATGACTGGACGTTCTGCGATCTTGGCCGCCTGCTGAGGGACTCCCGTTGGCCCTGGGTCTCTATAGGCTGTCCATCCATGGGAGTGGATCTCTCCTTCTTTGGTTCTCCCCGGGGTTTCTCTTTTCTTTTTTCTTTTTTGAGTTTTTCCTTGCCATGCTGGAGAGTCTAAGGACAGAGGACACCCGTGCCGATTGTGGCCACCTGCTGCCGACGATTATTTGGACATTATGTTTGCCTGGATACTTTACATTGTCATATTTACTGCTCTGTTTTACTGCCTTAATGTTTGGTGCAGCCCTGTGAGGCAACTCCTGTTGTGATATTGGGCTATACAAAACCATTGATTGAGTGGGAACATTCTCTGAGTGGGCACATTGTATTCTCCCACGGTCTCCAATCCATGTGCCAGGCCCAACTTTTTTCCTTCCCCACACATCTTCAAAATGCACAAGTAAACCATAGCGTAATAGCATTTAAACACGTGTCAGAACTGTAGCACATTTCTCTACCATCATTACCTTCAGATCTCCGTAGTTCGCGCCTTCGACTGCCCCCGTCGCCGGAGAAGCTGGCCGTCTCAGCGCCGCTCCCGTGCTCACTCCGCTGTGCGCTGTCAACCCCTGGACCCGCTCACATATTGCATTCCACCGTCCTGAATAATAAATCGAGCGCACCTCTCACACTTGAAAGAAACCTTGAATTTTTCATGCGATGATTCCCAGGTGAGGACGCCGAGGTGTTTGTGGAGATACTGCCGGGTGTCAAAGAGTCTGTAATTTAACCGCGCTCTGGCGCCGGTAACTTCATAAAAACGGCATCTTTTGCAGAACGCCAGCTCTGTTCGTGCTGAGAGATGAGAGGTTTATGTTTGTTTTCAAAGCATTTAGCGGCTCAAGGACCATCTTTTATTTTACAAGAAGCGGCGGTGACTAAGCTGCGGAGTACGGCAGGAAAATGTCAAGCAGTTCGATTTAAAAATGTTCCATCAAAGTCGAGGGAGTGTTGATAACTATTGGATTAGTTTTTGAAAGCAGTGCTTGTGGTTCATTAAAGGGTGGTTTCTGGGGATTGTTCATTGTTTGCTGCAATCCTCGGAGTGAAAACAGATAAGGCAGGACTGGATGATAAGGGGAAAAAACATCAATGTGGTTCATGAGACAGACCTATTAAAAAAATAAGCCTCATGTTGAAACATAGCACACATTTCCGTCAGTGCACATTCTTTACTTTATTGAGTAAAAAACTCAAAATCTACTCTTCCAAATCATTATGCACCACATCGTTTCAATACATTTTAAAGTTTGTAAACTGAATAATTGTCATTTGTTGAACATATTTAGTAAAATCAAAAGCTATTTCAATCAAAAACATCTTAACAGGTTAAGTTACATTTTAACATACAGTAGGAGCCCTTCTTTGATAGCAGCTTCAAAATTCTTAAATCCATTAAACTTGTGAGTTGTTGGAGAGTTTCTGCTGGGATTTCTTTGCAGGATGTTAGAATAGCCTCCCAGAGCTGCTGTTTGGATGAAAACTGCCTCCCACCCTGAGGATGGGGTCCACATCATGAGTGTCTCTCCTTTTATGCCCATAGCAGCCAATGATGCAGAGGTATTCTTTACGGCATGACATGGTGCGTTGTCATGCATGAAGATGATTTTGTTAAGCTAGATAAGATCCTTTATCCTTTATTGATCTTACAACGGAGAAATATATTCGGCATTCAACAAGATCCCTCAGAGTGTACAGGAAATGTGCAGACAGTTAACTAGTAGAAAAACGAGGTATCTTATGTACAATAAGTAAAGTAAAAATCTTAGGGGGCGGAGTTAGAACAATAAGGAAATAATAATAAATAAAAATAGGATAAAGATTAGAACAGATTATATAAGTAGAATATCGGGGTGTAAAGTTACAGTCCTAGTGCAGGTTGTCAATAAGTGATGCTGGTAAAGCACGGCTCTTTTTGTACCATAGTAGAAAGTGGTCAGTCAGAAACTCCACATATTTTTCAAAGGTCATTTCATACCTTCAGGGAGCCTAAAGGGGCCGACAAGCTCTCTCCCCATGATACTGGCCAAAAACATGACTCCGCCCCCTCCTTGTTGACGTCACAGCCTTGTTGGGACATTGTGGCCATTCACCAACCATCCACTACTCCATCCATCTGACCATCCGGGGTTACACAGCACTCATCAGTGAACAAGACTGTTTGAAAATGAGTCTTCATGTATTTCTGAGCCACTGCAGTCGTTTCTGTTCATGAGCATTCAATGAACAGTTTAGGGGAGGCCTGATAGAAGGTTTATGCACGACTGCAGCCTCTGGAGGGTCCTACACCTTGATGTTCGGGAGACTCCAGAGGCACCAGCAGCTTCAAATACCTTTTTGCTGCTTTGTAGCTGCTGTTCTCTTAATCTTATGTGTTTGTCTGGCAGAAACCGGCCTTATTGTGCCTTTATCTGCACAAACCCGCGTGTGCTCTAAATCAGCCACAAATCTCTTAAGAGTACGATGATTACGCTTCATCTTTCATGAAATATAGGGATATGCTGGAAAACTTGCTACAGTATACGATTAAAACAAACGAAGAACAGAAGATTTACCATTTATTCTGCTTGTGCTGTCAAAGAATCACCTTGGCCTCACAGCTCAGGAGACGGTTTGAACAATTTGATATGCAATAACCTCAAATATCTCAATGCGACTGTGTCTGGATAACTCTTAGTGCAGAGCCGTCAGGTCAGAACCTTATTGAAGATACCATTATAAAAGTGTATGCTGCTGGACACAGCTGCTGCGGTGAGGTCTCTCCCACAGAGAATGTCATTTTTATTGAAAAGCGATTTACAGACTAGAGAAAGTGATGATGTGATGAGGAGCCAGTGTTACTGCACCTCAAAATAATGACATGTTAAGTGGGTTTTGAGGCCTTTAATCTATAGGTTTTACTTTTAGACACCTCTACAAACCGCACGATGTAGAGCCTGGGATCGAATGTCGTAAATTGAGGGTCTGCTGTTTTGTGGGGAGTTAGCAAACATGGTCCATAGACTGACCAAACTAAAATTATAATAACGGACTCTGGAATACTGTCTAGCGCACCAAATATTGTGTATCACGTTGCATTGTCTTGCGCGGTTTGTGTTGACTCAGCTCTAAGTATTATTATTATTATATTATTATTTTTATTAGCAAGGGGAGTTGAGGAAAGTGTTTCCTGGATATGCAGGACCTCAGGAGAAGCTTCCTTGGGAGCGGAGAATAGCCTCTGGAGAAGATCCAAAGAGTACTCAAAGATGTGCTAGTGGCTCGACAGACAACTCCAGGTCTGTTTTTGATGAGAGAACAACTTTGTACTGAAGGAATGTGTTGTTTTCCACTCGTCACCTTAAAATAATAGACAAGTATAAACCTCATGTAACTTTCCTGTTGTCTTTACCTTCTGTCGTAGCAACACACTTCTCTGCATGTTCAAAACTGGAAGAGAAGTCAGGAAGTCAACGTTACTGCACTATCAGCTGATAACACATACCAGAGATATGACCATGATTCAGGAGGTTCAATCAAAAAGATTTATTTCCCTAACAAGTCATCTAATACAGAGCTCTGCTTCCCAGTCCCTGACAATCGAATCTCTTAGCCCCCAGCCGCACCGGAGGAGACTGAGGTCATAGTGAAGTCAGTGTATATATATATTCATGAGCCTAGGCTACGTGTAGTTGTTTCCATTGGTTGGTAATTTTGTAGCTCCTCCCTCATCACCATTTTATTATATGATATGGTGTGGCAGTTTTGTAAGTCGCTGGGTGCGCTTATCTGATATTTCTCACACTGTGGCCTTGGTTTTAGGACACTTCGTACACACTTTGGTACTTTCCACTGGACCTTGGCTGTAACAGAGAACTCAAAAACACTTTGCATACATTGTAATATAATACGCTAAAGAGCCGTAGAAACGAAAAGCTCGCAAATAAATTTTATAATTCTTCAGTACCAAGCTCTAAAAAGTCCATTTAGATTTTTTTTCCTACACTATTTTCCTTATTAAAGCTCAATTCACTAACATGCTGCGAAACATTGTTTTCCCATAAATAAAAAAAAAATGCAAAATATGCATTACACTGAAAAAAGTCAGAGAAATAAGTATTTTCTTTAAATACGTAAATTTGGTCTTAATTTGGGTAACTAATGATTCAACCTGGATAGACTCAAACAGACAAAAGGAAGGTAGGAAGATTTATTGACGTGTATATTAGTTTTGGTGATCAGACCCCGGCGGTAGACATCGATGTATGTATGAAAGTCAGTATGGCTGAACAGTGATGTCTTCACTCGGAGCCTGGACACTGGTGGTGGTATGGAAGACCCGTGAAGATGCAGCAGGGACAAGCTGTGAACAGAAGAGGCGGAGGTGGGTCGCAGCACAGCTGGGAAGCGAGCGAGCCATGATTGCTGGGGCTTAAAAGCGGGAGCGAGGGCAATGATTGGCTGCTACAGAAGTGCGGCTCTTACGCTGATGGATGAGAGGTAGGTGATGCTGAAATGAGTTTTTCTTAAAAAACAAAAATCTTTCCTTGGGGCCAGGTTTAACCGAGTGCATTTTCTCCAGTTCGGCTTTGTCCAAATCTAAAAGCTTCTCAACTGGAGAGCAACAGTGTAACATCTTATTTCAACACTAAGGCCAACAAAACTGATCGTAACGCTTTTGTCACATATTTGATGCAGGGTTTTTTTTTTTCGTGTTTTCATTTACGGTCTTTGTCACTTTTTTTGTTGTGTTACTGCTGCTTTTTCTGAAATGTTTTTGTCGCTCTTTTGTTTCTTCTTTGTCACGTTTTTGTTGCGTTTGCCAAAGCCAAAGTGCAGAAAGTGTCCTCAGTTCAGGTGGGGGTTAAGAGGTTAACACTTAAAAGACAAAAGATCTCATGGCTCTCCAAATTAGATACAAATATCAAAAGCAAATGGGATACAACATTCAACTGTTGTACGATATCAGCCCAAACTGCAGTTGAGTCTGTTTTGGACAGTACATTTGGAATCCTCCGCAAACTTAAGCAGCAATCTAGTTGAGCAATATCATTGTTGTCCCAAGAAATTTAAATCCATTGCCAGTTCGAATCGAATTTCATGCTTTTTAATTAACTTCGAAGCCTTAATTTTGGCACGATGCATTCATCAAAGCTGTAATATAGATAAAACCGGCTGACATTCTGCAAGTACACTCCCCACAGCGAAGTTTACTTCCTGTAAAAGTGTTCTCCGGGCTCTGAACTCAAAGTCCGTGCCTGGCCTGACTCTGAGCTCCATCACCCCTCACCTTCCACCGTCTGTTGGGGGAGACTCCGAGGTTATTACGGACTGTTCTTGCCGGCAGCCATGTCCGACCCGTGCGACCTGAGAGGACGGATCACATGACACTGAGCGGGGACCAGCTGACCACTGTCCAGCCCGGCAACTCTGACCTCCACCGGGGCGCGGGCTTTCCACCCTGCAAGGCCCCTCTCCAGCTGGGCAGTTGGACGCGAACACATCAGGGCTGGTGTCCAGTGGTCGACAGATCCACCATCCAGGTCAAAAAAGTGGAAAGAGCGAAGCAATTAGTTTGAAGTTTGGAGACCGAAAGCTGAGGGTGTAGGTGCGTGGTATTCCATAAACAATATGGGGCAGGTAAACATCCTAACAAAATACTGCGAAGAACAATATGAGCACAGGAAGAATTTGTTTGACCATCCGATGCCAACCGATACCATGAGGCGTGGAGATTATTTGTAGGTTACATTAAGTCATATGAGTGTCAAACAACTTGTGCATTGCAAATATATTGTATCAGTAATTCTGTAAAAGTTACCAGTTGCCAATATTATTTCATGTCTTTAAGTGACCCAATCATCAGACTTCATTAGCTCATGCTGTTAACAGAAGTATTTTGTGTGGCGATCAAAAGTATGTTTGCAAAGTGTCGCGACTGAATACTAGGGATGCACCAATATGGGTGGTTAAATTTTAGTACCCGCTAATACTGCATACCAATACTGGATTGGCGTGAGGGCTTTCAGTTACAATAAACATAAGGAAAGAGAAACTTTAGAGCAGGGGTGCCCAAACTTTTTGTGTCTGAGAGCCAAAATGAAAAAGTGCCTGTGGGACGCGGGCCAAACACGGCGATGTCAAGTGTGAAACACACATAACTGCCTGCAAATAATAATAGTTATTAGCTAGTAGTATAGTTCTGTATACATTTGTATTTCAATTTTCTGTCTTTGCAAACAACATGCTACATTAAAACAAATGTTAATTATGGCAAAAACCTGTATCTACAGTGACTTTACCTAATTCCTTATATATATAAGATCATTTTGAAAGTGTCCGTTCAGCACCAAAGAGTAAATTTTTAACACGTACCTTTGTTGATGTCAACTACCTTTGCAATAAAAGTTGGAAAACTGGAGTTGATGCTACAACGCTCTGTGATTGATAAACACCAGACCAAGTGTTTCCTTAACTTTGAGATAGGAGTGAAACAGCGCCCCCAATTTGACGCTAGTGGCCAAACAGTGTACTGCATCCATATTTACCATTGAGAATGAATGGGAGAGTTGGTATTAACCATATACGGTGCAAAAGAAGGTCACGTCTCTGGCGGGCCAATGGAATTGTTCCGGCGGGCCAAATTTGGGCCCTGCTTTGGAGGTTAAAACGAGGGGAGAAAGATAGAAGAGGGCAGCTCTGGCTCTGGCTCTGCACCGTTCGCTTCTCAGCGCAGGCAGAGGCAGGGGTTCACCTCATGTTTGACTGTCGAGGCAAGACTAATATTTCTCTGTGTGAAGCACATGGTGCTGAACACCGGTGTGTGGGCTGAACCATTTGGCACATTTTTAGGCCATACCACCTTTGCTCTGCCTGATCCCGTCAGGGCCTGGCAGGACTTGGATGGGAGACCATTTGAAAAAACCAGGATGCCTGGGTGAATGTAGTGTGGGAGTGAGTGGTTGGTGGTGGTCGGTGGGGCTGATGGCACAGCCTGGTAGCCTTGCTTCTGTCAGTCTACCCCAGGGCAGCTGTGGCTACAATAGTAGCTTATCACCATCGAGTAGGTAGTGATTGAATAATGCATGGAATTGTATAGCAACTAATGCATTATCATTAATATTGTTATTTTTAAAGGGACATTTTCGGAAATGTTGAAATGTTTGATTTGTTGTTCAACACTGTGTCCTGTATGCCTGGGTCACCTCCTCATCTTTGCAGTTTCGTAGATTGAAACTAAATGTAAAATGTAAATGTATTGCTGGACATGTCTCTCCTTTTCTGCATTAACAGCTCCAGTCTGCACTCTCAGGACCTTCTCCTGCTCTCTGTGCCCAGAGTACGAACAGAACTGAGTCAAAAGGCCTTTAGGTTTGCTGCACCGCATTCTTGGAATGAACTACACAAAGAGTTTCAGTGACAAGAACTTGTGTCACTTCATATTTTCAAATCACTATTGACAAATCTGGAAACAAAGTCTTTCACATGTAGCTGTTTCATCTGAGTGTATTATCTTGATTTTATTATGCAATGTTTGATTATTTTTTGTTCAAATGTAACTTGTGTGTGAATAAATACATGAACAAACACATGTTCATACAGCTTAATATATGAAGTTCGACACATTTTCATTAGAACTGCACCATGAACATATTTCTACTTAATACAATAGAACACAGATTGTCTTTCTGTCAAATCCGGCCATATTTTTAGTATGATTTATTAGCCCTGTTCTACATTCTTCTAATGTGGTTTATTTCTCCAACAACAGACGAAGCTGAGGAAGCCGGACTTTCATCTCTCGTTTTTTTGTAATGTTAAACTGCACTAATGGATTCACTTGATGAAATCCGCAGATAATAAAAATACGGACAATAGATGCTGAATTTTTTATGAGCAGAAAGATAAAGGAGGGACCCGACTCGCAGATAGCGCCGCTGTACAAACGGCTTGCAGAACGGGCGCCCGCTCAATAATTGAGCGTTTATTGTCGTTTGAAAATGGATTTTCCTCATATTTCCCCGGGAACATTTTCCGCGGGGCTGTGCTGTGGCGGATTGTTTTACATTGGGAGAGCGGTGGCGTTTGCATGCACAGACCCGGGTCCCTAAACGCGCCGCTATTATATTCTGCCCGGCTCCCCTTCCATCTGATTACGCTGCACTTTCAAATCTAATGTTTTCTCTTAATGTCGTTTGTACTGCGGAGGAGGGCCAGACGGTGAAGACCTGATCCCCATTTTAAAGACCATTTTGCACTCAGCGGCAAAGAGAAAGAGAGGCAGTTTTCCCTGTGTGTACTTGGCTAAAAAGTATAGTACTGATTGATCTTGTGTCATATGTGGCAGGTACTGGGTCTAGCAGAAGGAAATCGTTTTCAAGCCAATCAGAAAAATCTGTTTTTCCAGCATTCTTTCCTGCTCTCCCCTTTTCGATACTTTCAATCATGATCCCGTTTCGTTGCAAACTAGATTCAATTCAGTGGAGAAATGAAAATGGATGACAATTCATACAACACTTGCGAGTTGCCAAATAAGCTATGGACAAAGATACAATTCAGTTCTATTATTCATTTATTTCTGTAATTTAATTTAAAATGTCAAAGTAATATATGATATTAACTCATGGCATGCAAAGTGACATATGCCAATTTTGGCTTGCAGCTTGTAAAAATCCCAAATGCAAAATCTCAGAAGATTAGATGATTACATGAAATCAATTAAACAAAACAAATGTTGGCCCTCTGAAAACTATAATCATGCATATGTACTTAGTACTTGGTTTGGGCCTTTTAGTTGAATCATCTTAATGCAGTTGCGTGGCATGGATGCTCTCCGCCTGTGGTACTGCTGAGGACCAGGATGCTTCAACCAGAGGAATATAACATTTGAAGCCCATGCAGGATCCGTCTGTGTGTGGAGGCTCTTGATGCACTGACTCCAGCCTCAGTCCACTCCTTGTGAAGGTCCCCCACACTTTTGAATAGCCTTCTCCTGACAATCCTCTCCAGACTGTGGTCATCCTGAGATGTTTGATATGTTATATTTGTTTTTGTTTTTTTACAAGCTGTGAGACATAAGTATCAAAATGATAACAAATAAAGGCTTGATATATCTCCCTTTGCATGAGTACTAAGTACATATGCATGATTATAGTTTTCAGAGGGCCGACATTTCTCTGTAAGAAAAAATGTTTTTAATTGATTTCATGTAGTTCTAATCCTCTGGAATTTTGATTTTGGGGTTTTTACAAGCTGTAAGCCATAATCATCAGAATTAAAACAAAGGCTTGACAAATGTCACTTTGCGACATCCATATTAACCATTCATTCTCAATGGTAAATATGCAGTTTGGCCACTAGCGTCAAATTGGGGGCGCTGTTTCACTCCTATCGCAAAGCAATGAGAGCAATGTGTCTGAAAATGTCGAAAATACAACCACTGCAATTTGGGCAAGAGGGTCTGGTGTAATTAGTTACAGGGTAGTCGGGGACACAGTCTGCAAACATGTAGGCAGACGGCCTACGATATTGAAAACATTTCATTCTTGTGTTGAGGTCTGGAAATGGTAAGCATAATTATGTTAAGTAAAATCAAATTCGAAAATCGAATTTTTATTTTTGTTAATAAACTGTTTTATTTTCATGCAATAACTTATTTGGTTCTTGTCAATCTGTAAGTGTAATACAGACGTTGTCCAGTAGATGGCGCATGTCGCGCACTGATGGAGAAGCTGAGGAAGCAGAAGAAGAACAATCATGTGGGAAGTAAACACAGCTAAACACATTTACTCTCTCTAATCTTGATAAAAATCTGGCGACTTTTATATATATTATCTCAGTCTAATGTGTTTAAGATAATATTGTCAAGTGTGAGTCTCAGAGAAACGAAGTTTGTACAAGGTTTTTGAGCAAATTGTGATTGTGTTTCAAGCTAACCTGCTAAGCTAATGCTAATGGTCAAGTGTAAGGGAAATGTGGGAAAAAGCTACTTCCACTTCAGTTTTTAGTACAAAGAACCACTTGAGTATCAGATTAAAAGACATCTATGAAACGTTTTTCATACAATAGGACATTGTGGACATATGGAGTTTTATTTATTTATCAATAAAGTTCTTGGCTTCATTGAAAACAATGGGAGATCCCTGGCACTGGGTGGTTGTGATTGGATTTATTAAATTGAATTATTATCGGAATTTGGGGCTGGGCGATATGGACGAAAAGTCAGATCCCGATATATTTTGGGTGAATGTCGATATACGATACATATCCCAATATTTTGTTCCGCAAAGTGAGAGCTGTGAAATTAAATGTTAAGTCAAAGTCAAAGCCAAATATGAGGTTTTACTTTAAAATGTAAACATAAACACTGTAAAACAAAGCTCTCTCTCATTCACACACCAATGTGCAGCTTTTTATTTAAGGTGCCCATTTAAATACAAAAATATCTTAAATAAAAATAGCCTAGAAAATAAAATAGGGCAGCATTTATATATATATAAAGAGATAACAAAATAAAGTGCTCAGTTTAAGATAAACTTTTAAAAAATCGGCTTGACATTACCTGTTTCTTTTTGTTAATTTAATAGCTTATCTGAATTTGAAATATCACGATGTATGTGATATAATCTAATTCCATATGTCATTTAAAAATATATCGATATATCACCCAGCCCTAGTCAGATTGTGATGAAATGTCATTTGATTACAGTTATAACGGTTATAGGCAGGTTATAACCTGCCTATTGAAGCAAAAGTCCGATATAAACAGAAATTGAACTTAATTGGTCTCGATGAATGTTTGTACAAACTGCCAAGAGGGAGCCCAGTACGCGTTGCTTTGCATTTCTGTTCGCCTTTCGGGAAATAATCATGATCAAAGTTTAACGTAATGCAGACTAGAAAATGTTTTAGAAGCTCTTAGGCGACGTTCTTTCTCGTTTATTCGGCTTTAGATTTAGCTAAAGCATAACACACTTAAGCATTTGATTAACAATTTATTTTATGTTTAAAGCAAAATAAATCATAGAATTTGGAGCCTGATGTGTCCGACACGATTGTGTTACACTTAAAAACATAATCCACACAATTTGTTTAGATCTGCAGATGTTGATTTTAATCGTTAACTTACTCAGTTTACAAGATTGTAGCTGTAGTTCTGACAAAAAACAACAGCTTTTAGGCAGGATTTACTGAGAAAAACTAAATTTATCGAACGACACTTCATACAGGATAAAACGAGGCACATACTGTACAGCTACATGTGAAGTATAACAATAATGCTGCCTGCACTGTGCAATTGATTATGTGTTTTTGCTTTAGAGGAAGACATCCACTGTGGTGTTCAGACTTGAATACCAGGGGAAGAAGAAGTGCGTTCTGATGAATGGAGTGTCATTGTCTTCATTTATCAAAGGAGCTACTTTCATTCTGTATGTTACTTCTTTATATACACATTACAGTTACAGCGATGTGAAAAAATTGATTTTAGTTTCAAATTGGGCAATCAAATGTACGACATATCAGCTGGCCCTACTGACAATACATAAGTGATGGCTTTGAGCTGCTCTAGCACTCTGGCAATCACCATTTCTGTAGAACCCCATCTTGTTGGGCATTCAGTGATGAAGCAGTGCTCAGGAAGTTTGAACTCCCTCTGTGCTTCTGTCATTACTGCTTTCTTCTTCCAACTGTGGAAGAAGTGTCCCACCACCTTTTTGCACAGTCCTATTGCTCTTGACACTAATCATCTTTGAGCACATGTGTCCTGTAATCAAAATAGTAATAATGATAAAAGTAGAGTAATGTATACAATTTGGCTTGTGTGATACAAAGTTATTAATGGCAATAAATAAATACACACATTCAAATTCTCTCCCTCCTCCCACACACACACACACACACACACACACACACACACACACACACACACACACATACACACACACACACACACACACACACACCGATGTACGTACCAATGGCGAGATGTAATCGGTGCCCAAAACACTGCAGTCGGGTCCATTCATTAAGCCGTGCTGCCATCACCATATTCCATGCGTTGTCCGTCGTTATGCAGATGTGGTTTTCTTCATTTAGATCCTAGATGGCAAGCCCCTCTCTCAGGCCAGCTGCAGCTGTGTTTTCCCCCAAGTGGTCATCGGGGAAATAGGACGCTTGAAAGCAGCACACGTTAATAGTCTTCATCAATATAAAGCACAGTTAGACTTAGATATGGCCTGACCACAGATCAGTTGTCGTTGCAAAAAACTCTTCTTTCGCTATGAACTCCGTTGCCACCAGAGTTAATTCCGATGCAACTTTGAATTATGTTCATACGGACTTGTACTGGTGCTTTGTTTACTTGAAGTTGTGCAGCTATTGTGCAAGGCTTTGTGGTGTTTTTTCAAGTGTTGGTATAGATTCGTAGTGTTACCTCGTGGGGTAGCAACCGTGGCAAGACATGCTCTACAGCTAGATATTCCTCCTGTGAAAACAATAACGCTGGGTTAGGCGCAATTACAGGGACCAGGCTGGTTTTCGTAAGAAACATTTTAGAAATCTCGTACCAATGAGGGCTGGACTGTTAGCATTGGATCTGCACGAACTACACGTCACGCAAGGGCCGACAGTGAAGATCCCGCTCTCATGCCCTTTTTAGGAACATGCTTTGTCAGCGCTGGGGAGGAGGAGTCTGTAAATCCGCCATGAATTCCCCCTTGAACGTGGTCATTGCGAAACATGGAGGAGCAAGGAGGAGTTGTCTATTATTTTTTTCAGTCTATGTCTACAACACTGATGTTGGGCTTTGTCATTGACGATTATTTATGATTGAGCAACCTGTGACATTGGGCGGCATAATGATTGAGCCCTTAAATGTTTGCCAATATTTCATCAATGAAAAAAAACGTCTTGATAGTGATTGTTTATTTAAATCAAGAGATCCTTTTCATCTGCATATTTTGTGTGTTCTTGTTCTTACTCTACAAAAACAAAAATTGAGATATCCCAGCTTTAATTTACAGTTTGCACAGTTTGACAAACCAGACCAAACAAACCAAAGTGAAGAAGGTCTTACAAACTGTCCAATTTGCTTTGTATATTTTGTGTGCACGGAAACATTTTATTCATTCATTGTTTTTTGTTTGGTTTTAACTTGGCTCCTTCTGCATGTAACGGCACATTTTTATTCCCCCTTAATGTACACACCCACACTTTTCACAGGCAACTTCACAAAGGGCCCTTTTCTTTTCTCAATGAATTGACACTTGGCTCCATGGCTGTTTCCCATTTGCCAGGATCCTCGGCGTCTCGACCACTTCAGACGGAACGACGTCACAGCGCCGCCAAGTGGTGTTCCAATTCACCTGGACCACTCGCAGCTCGACTCCTCCGTTTGGCTCATTTACGAAGGATGCATCTGTAGATCCTCCGCTGCCTCGGAGAGCTGATATTACCCATAATGCACCGCTATCTTATTTTTCTATTCCTTTTTCTCCTAAACCTTTTTGTCTGTACTCACTATAAAAAGTTTTGTTCCATGTTTGTGCTAAAAAGAAAAAGGTAATAATAAAATCATTAGTTTAAGTGTTGATGTAAAAATGAGGTTTATATAAAGTAATAAGCTGCGCACAAAGCAATGAAATTTAAGGTCAAAGGCACTATATGTGGCATAATGAGCAGTAGTAAGGGGCCTTTTAGTTAATGTGTTAGCAGTGAATTGGCTTGCTAACCAATGTAGACCCTTACATTGTTGTAATGCCACACATGATTGGTGGGCAGAGGGAACCCAAGAATTAACTTATCCCCACACATTTAAGTCACACAGGTTTGTTTGTGGAAAGGGACAGGGACAAAAAAAATAATTATTTGCCCTAATAGCAGCACAGAGCACCATTTTCATATCAGTAAGCGGTCACTCAACCGCTGGCAGCAGCTTCCTACTCCACAGAACATCGCGCTAGTTGAACTGACAGAGAGTTTCCTCAGAGGAGTCACAGAGAGAAGGATGAAAGAGGAGGCCCATCCGACAAGAGCCTGTCGGTCGCTATCTATTAACACACTCATTAAAGCAGTATTCAGTAACTCATGCCCCTAGAGGCCATAAGCGCCACCGCAGCTGTCGTAACATGTTGCGTTTTGTTACTCATTAATTGTCCGTGAGAGTACATACTACGCTGACAGAAAAGACAAAGGGAGAGAGGGATATTGTACATCCAAATACACAATGGTGATATTTTTTTTCACTCAAACTTCGCTGAAAATACTGTTTAAGTGGCGCTAGCCTGCATTAGCTTTGCCCGTTAGCTTCTTCTTCGTGATTCCATTTGTGTTTTCTGGCCAGATACACAGGGGGAGATGAAAGACCCCCAATCATTCCATTAACACTTGTATTACCACCACAGGGACTACGAAAAGGATATATTACGGTAGACAAGTTACTTATTACTGCTTTAAAACAAACGATAAACAAGGAAAGACGTTGTACCGCGACGCATAGATGCAACGGCCTGACACAAGGAGCCACAGCCAGTAAGCTAAGAAAAAGTTAGCAGTGAAAGCTCTGTAAGAGTCCAATAAATGAGCTGTTGTGAGATTTTTTTTTTGAAAATTGGTGATTTTCATTTGTTTTTCAGATTCTTTTAGTTGAGATCACGAAGAAGCCTCACCGTGTTTTAGATAACAGTATTGGTGTATTTAAAAGCGTGAAATCTTAGGGTGAAAAAGTCAGACAAATAGCGCGTCATCGTGTGTGTGACTTCATGATTATGCAACACTTCCCGTGTGTCTCACAGAGGCCGGCTGTTGCTAACGCTCTGAATAGCCGAATGCTAACGCTGGAATTACAACTACAGAAGTGTGTTTTTCTGTGTGAATCCAGTGAACTTTTCCAGGCTAACTTTTCCAGTGCGACTGATGGTGCCCTGGCTGTAGCCTAAGCATGCACAGCACCCCTGCTGACCATTACGTTTCCAGAGCCAACTTCTTGCCTCAAAATAACTGAAGATAGCTGAGTGAGGAAAATGCATTTGATCACGAGTTTGCTGAGCAGAAGGCACGCAAAGGTTACTTCAGACTGGTGAGTGAAAGTTTCTTTTTTTTGGCTTGTGGTCGCTCTGCCATCGTGTCTGTTTGCTTTTTGATGAGGCCATTGTTGTGCTGTAAGCTAACGTGGTGTGTTCAGCGGATTGGATTTGTTTGCGTTTTGTTTTTGGTCGTAAACTGTGTGTGCAGGTTACGGATGATATAGTTGTCCATGGCACTAATGACTGTGTGTGTGTTCTTCTTTCCCTCTGGTCAAATGTGTGTGTGTTGGGATAATGTTGCTAGTTGTCACTGTGTTGCTAGTTGCTGTAGAGGTAGTGCTCTATGGGAAGTGGAGATATTTATTAATATTTATTAAGTAATTAATTAATTTCATTGGAAAGCTTGGAGACTACACTTTCGTAATCTATGTCTCTCTCAAAATGCAGCAAAACCGAGTTGTGTCCTCCATTTCCGTGATGGGTCACAAATGTTTCAATGATCTAAAACTCACCGAACATACGCAAGTAACTGTAGCGAGTCACCGGGGCTTGAAGCTTTGAGGACGGTGTCAAAGCGTTTACTTCTTCAATAACCACAACATGCTACAGCTGAGCTCACAGCGGCCATCACTCTGCTCTTACCGGCGTGTGACGTCAGAGGTCAGAGGTCAGGAGGGCACACTCCAAACAAGCTCCAAGACGGGTAAAAATACAGTAGTTTCCCGGCCAAAACTGGAGACTTGACAGCCACAAAACCTCGCGACAACTGCCACTCAGGCCTCTGCAGGTGGCAGTTCTCACGAGGCTAATGACAGTTCAGTTTGGAGGGGCAGAGGAGGGCTTTTTTTAAAATATATTTTCTAATAATACAGGAGATTTACGGGATAAAACTAATACGGGAAAGTCAAAGCCAAAACGGGACACTTGACAGCTATGCAGGAGGGCCGAGCAAGAGAGAGGGAGCACCTTTAATACTGTACGGGAGGAGCACGTGACACCCGTGTCACTACATACACATCGATTTGTTTGGTTGCTTGTAATGGAGCTTTATCTTCCTTTAGTATATTTTAAACTCTTTTGAGGGGAAAACACTGTTCATCAAATTATTGCATTTGATCAATTTCATGAATGTGCAGGCTAAATTGTGAAATATGGCTGAAGAATTGGAATTCCACAAATATGTGAGACAAGTTAGGAATGAGTTTGGACATTTAGTGGCCTACTCTTTCATTGTTTGCAATTTAAGCAAAATATCAGGTATAGGGCCTTTAAGGTACCGCCATCTTGAGACCTTGAGCCAGTGTATATTGTATCAAGGTCCAGTGACTGAAGTCTTAATGCTTCATCCAAAAATTGTGCACCTCATCTAGATGAGCATGAGATAAGATAGGATTTTATTCTTATCCTTGTTCACCTTATTCTGAAGGTTTGCGTGGGCGCCGCCATGAATTGTGCCCACCCCTTCACTCCTATTAGTTTACATAGGACTGGAGAAGTCCACATAAAATCTGTTACTACATTGGCTCCTTCCGAAACCATCAAATTGCTAAGAGCTCTTACGCAAAACCGGATGTGCGTCAGCGTCCGCCATGGCAAGTTGCTTCCGAATTGGTCTGTCAGTTAGGAAGTAGCTAGGAAAAGGAGCCTTGATGCTAACTATCATGGCCACTTTAGCATAGGGACCTCTGATGCTAACTAACCAGTGATACATTTTTTGACAAAAATGTGATAAAAATTTGACAAAAAAAATACAAAAATGTGACCAAAAAAATGACAGAAATGTGACAAAAAAATGACTAAAAAGTAAAAAAAAAAAATGAGTTGAACACCCAACAAAAAAATTATGGAAAAAAAATCTGATGACGTGAGGAAAAAGATCCTCTCGGTTCAGGCGGGAGTTAAGACGTTAACTGCCCTTTTTGATGCCTTCCTCATGTGTTCCTGTCACTTCCTTGAGCCGGTTGTGACAGAAGGGGGGCTCGTCATAGTGTAAGTAACCCGAGGATTTGTTACATTTGTTGGACTATTGATTGCTGGTTAAGTTGTTAGAATTTGTACGGTTGTGAACACACTTGTCTGGGTGTCTCTTGTTAGGTAAGGCCCATTTTTCCCGTTGTCTGTTGGGGACTTTCCTGTGGCATGAAGTGCGGCAGGTCGGCTGTTTAGACGGTCAGCCGGGGGTGCGGTCTGCGGGGTAGCGTCCGGTGGTCTGCACGCAGAGAGCTGACGTCCTGCTAGGCCTTATGCTTGAGTCCCACCGCGAAGTGCACGAAGAGACAGGTAAGGTTAGTAAAATCTGGTTAGGTAGTTAGAGGGGACAACCTGGGGGGGCAACGTTTGCTCTCGTGTGTTTAAGCTGCCTAGACGACTTTAGAAGCGTCTGTGATGCGCCTGGTGTGGAGTACTTTGCGTTCCTGAAAAATTGAGGAAGGTTTGTAAAGCTACATATGGGCTTTTGTAATGTTAATGTTTGGAAAGGCTGTGCTGGTGGTGCAGGATGGTGGTGCAGGCTAAGCCATTGGTGGTGCCTTCAGTCGCCTGTGAGGCACTTAGCACGCTCACATTTGTGTAAACGGAGTGCTGCATTTGCAGTTTGTTTGGATTAGTTTACGTTTTTCTACGTTTGTACGTGTTTGCTGGAGAAGCGGTACTAGTACCTGTTCGTTTGTGGTTTTGGTATGGGGCGAGGTGGTTTTGTGTGACTGCAGCACACTTAAAGGAATAGGCCACCGTTTTTTCATACTGAGATATATTCTTATTAGCTTTGACGAGTTCTTTAGGACCTGTCTGATCTTCCCCCGTGCCTTCAGTCACGTAAACACAGCACAGACGGCGTTAGCATTTAGCCTCTCCTCCTCTCCTCTATAGCTCCAAACAAGGTGAAGGTAGAAGCTACCAAGCTCTTCCACGTTTTCCCTATTTAAATATGGTTACGTGAAGTGTTACACTACAAGTATAATTACACAAAATTAAACAATGTGGATTTTCTAGGCGGATAAAAGGGGGAACTATATTGTAAGGCGTTTCGAACTACTCCTGGTATTATTACGCCTTACAATATAGTTCCCCCTTTAATCCGCTTAGAAAATCCACATTGTTTAATTTTGTGTAATTATACTTTGTAGAGTAACACTTCACGTAACCATATTTAAATAGGGAAAACGTGGAAGAGCTTGGTAGCTTCTATCTTGACCTGTTTTGGAGCTATAGGGGAGAGGCTAAATGCTAACGCCGTCTGCGCTGTGTTTACGTGACTGAAGGCACGGGTGAAGATCAGACAGGTCCTAAAGAACTCGTCAAAGCTAAGGTAAGAACATATCTCAGTATGTAAAAACGGTGGCCTATTCCTTTAACTTTTGTTGGTGGACTTGGGCTGGTACCACAGTCTGCATGCGCCCATTTTGCATTTGAGTTTCGATCGTTCTGTGTAATTTTGGGATGCTAGACCGTCAGTCCGTTTTGTTTGAGTAGTTTTGTTGATTTTGGTTTTGGTACTAGTTGGCTGGTAATGGCACGATTTGCACCTTGGTCCTGTCTGTCCCTTCTCTGTTTTCGTTCTCTTAATTTGCTTCCCATCTTTTATGTGGGTTGCTGGGAACTTAGCAGTGGGTGACCCTGGAATGGGAGATGGTCTGTTCCAGTGGACTGTGTGTTGGTTAGCTGAACTGGTAGGAAAATGTAATTTGATTTTAGCATTGCACAGTTATTTATTGGCATCCCTTTTTTGTAGTTTGCACTTGCCTGACCTTAAATGTTTTCAAGGGTTCTATCCTCTCTTAAAAATGCTCCTAAGGATCCAGGTTGCGGAGGGGGTGAAGCCGTTGATTAGTGGTGGGTGAGTGGCTTATGGCGGAATGGGAGCCAAGTATTTGCACATTTGTCTGTAACGTTTGTTGGTCCAATTCGCTGTTTGTAATTCGGCGTTTGGAAATCTTGGGCTGCTTGGTGTGGAACACAAAGCTGATTTTAGGCCGCACAGAGAAACGGTTCAGTGTTGACTTGTTGGTGCAAATGAACATTGGACATTTCACATAAATCAATCTAGTAAACATCAGATTTTAGCGGCGAACATTTTCCCTTGTTCTCCGCTTAATGAACAGACTTCACGCTCTACCGGAGGTGTCAATACAAGAGAGGTGCTGAGACATGGCAAAAAGAGGCAGAAGTGGGCGGAATAAGGTGAATTACTGGGTGTCACGCGACATCACAGCGTTCTAAAGGCCTATAGTATTATATAGAGGTAAACTTGTTTCACTTTGAGGAATTTTTTGGTTTTGTACAGAGAGATTGTGGACCCAGTGACTGATATTAATGATCACTTTCGTAATTCACACATTTTCTTTTTTGATGTGACTTGTTAAAGTGTAATGCAATTGATGGCTATTGGGTTTAACTAGAGGACCCCAAAGCAGAGACAGATGCAGGAGGCAAGTTTAACAGTTTATTTTTACAAAATGGTGGTGGCAGGCAGTGGAGGCAGGGAGCTGGCCGACGAGGAGCAGGTCACCAAGAACACCAGGAGAATCTGAACAGATGGAGGAACAACAGGTGAGTATATTTGCATATATTTGCATTTCCAAACTGTATGTATCAAATAAGATGACCTTAATAGCACCAAGCTTTCCCTTGCTTACTGTATTGCCCGCGGCACGGAACTGGGCAACATAGAGCTGCTTCCTGTCAATATAATAATGAATGTCATGAGTTCTGTACTTGGCCTTCTTGTTTAAACAAGGCCTCAGCAAGAAATACATTGGGCTTTGTTTTCACAAAATACAATAAGCAATTCATCTGTATGAACCTGAAGATTCTGCCTCTTCCATTTCATTGTATTCTATCACTGTGTTCTGATAAAGAAAGCACATGATTGGAAAAACTGTCTAAGCTGCTTGATTTCTTAAAAAAACAAAGCAAAGTGGAATGTACCTGATGAGTTGGCTCTGTGACTGCGATGGATCCTGTTAGCTTTGGGTAGATGTGCCTGGCCCAGAAGCGACTGATTTTGTCTTTAATTTTGTTTTTAATGAAAACTCCATCACTCTGAACTCTGTTTGTCCTGGTGTCCATGTTATAAAATCTGCATAGTTGGCTTTGCATACAAAAATCTGCATCTGTATCTGAGGCAAATCACAACATAGCCGTATCTGAACAAAAAAAGGTTATGTTTAGTTTTTTTGTTGCAATATAACTGAAGCAGTTGTGTGTAGTAGCTGTGGTTGGACCTCAGAGACCATAAAGTGTCCAGATGCCCAGACTTGTCTGCTGGCCATTGGTTCACAATCAAGCTAATCCTCCATGACTTGTTTACATCTGTTTGCCTGACATCTCTGGTAGAAGTTTACACAGCCAAGTCAACACAGCCTAAGTGAACAGCATAAATGTCAAGTTTTAAACCTTATACCTGGAGACTCAATAAGATAGTTGTAGCCTCCAGCCACTGTGTAGAACCGTTAACCCATGAGGATGTGGGTAAGCTAAAAGGACATCTATCGACCGCTATTTCATTAAGTTTATTCACGTAACGATCCTTCTCAATCACTGGCAGTGAATTAAGATACTCATTTGCTTGCCTGTCCATGATGCCTATGTTACTAGTGGCAAAATGTAGGTGTTTTAAGATAGATCTTTGACATTTTGTAATTGCAGCCCATTGGTTTCTCCCTGCGCTCCCAACCCTCACTCCCCACCCCCATTCCACAATCAAGGATGAGAGAAATATAATTTCAAACCATTCACAAATGGTTCGACAAATAAAAAAATCTTTGAATCTTTGATTCTATTTTGTGAAGTGCACCAGTCCCTCCTACAGCAAAACAACCCCACAGCATGATGCTGCCACGTATTTCAAAGTTGGAATGGTGTTCACAGGCTTTTTCCTCCAAACATGACGATGGTCATTATGGCATTTGACAAATAGAATGTTTTTTTTAAATTCCAATTGACCTATAAAAAATAAATAAAAGGTACTTCTTGTTTCATGTTGGACAGTGAGGAAAAAAATGCAAATGTGTCTTTTTATGAAGTGAATGTAAACTTATGGTTCCTGCTATGTGCTCACAGGGGATGTTCTTTTGCGATTATCCCTTTGGACAATGATTACGATCACATAGAAATGTACCTTGATCTACGTAAAATCTTTGTGAAAGATCACACAATGAGAAGATCTCCACATGGGCTTTTTATGGACAACTTGGCCATCCTGGTGGGGACATGTCCAGATCCTATGGCTGACCATGGGATCTATAGGTGCGTATCTTTCCCCTCTGGTTTGATGTGAATGGGCCCTAAGGAGCCAATACCCTCCGTACTCGTGCGCAGGTGTGTGTGTGAGCAGGCTAAATGTAGTCTAATAGAAGAGTTAAATGGATAACATGTAAGTTTGAAGTCTTCTGTTGAATATACGTTTTTAAAATTGGCTCCTGGGAGTTGTTTGTGATCAGACTATCATATGTCCGTGGGCTGTACATGAATTGAAGTAAAGTGCGTCGGTGCATGGTCTGGTGAGGCGTACCTGTCTGGTCTTTGTACCCGCCCTCAGTCACATAAAACGACCAAAGATGTTAGCATTTGACCTCTCCCAATGTATTCCTATAGCTAAAAACGGGGGTGAAGTTGGAAGCTGCCACGCTTTTCCACGGGCACAAAGACCAGACAGGTACGTATCAACTCGTCTAAGCTCAGGTAAGAACATATCTCAGTATGGAGAAAACGGTGGCCTTTAAATAAGCTAAAAGATTTGGAATAAATATTTGTATTTGGGTACGCTCTCAGTCACACAGGAGTGTTCCGGCATAGACAGTGCTTGGATCAAGAGTTCCCAAACTCTTCAGACCGCGACCCCAAAAATCACTCAACTCGGGACCCCCGTCTGCAACATGTAATTAGCATTTCTAATAATGTAATTTGCAAGACATTTAAAGGTCTGGTTTAATGATGTTAGTTTGGAACTTTGGGAACAATTTCCTTTGTTGACAGGTGAATTTGTCAGAGTACAGATGACAGCTTTAGAACCTTTGTCGACGATTCCTAATTGGGTCCCCGTGCCGTTACAGTTTAGAGCCACTGGTGTAGGAAACCAGGGAAGGCTGCAGACACTCAAAAGTACACTAACCACTGGGAAAACTACTCATTCTTTTCTTGACTTTGTGACTGGACTTTGTGACGGCGGCTTTTGTGGCCTATTCCCAATGACACGGCCATGTTAGTAACTACGGTTACCAGAATAATGTTTCCTGATTTCGAGACTGGACATGTGCTCCGACTCACAGATGGTTTCATATCCACATGTCTTTTAACCCCTGCCTTAAAGGAATAGGCCACCGTTTTTACATACTAAGATATGTTCTTACCTTAGCTTTGACGAGTTCTTTAGGACCTGTCTGGTCTTCCCCCGTGCCTTCAGTCACGTAAACACAGCACAGACGGCGTTAGCATTTAGCCTCTCCCCCTCTCCTCTATAGCTCCAAAACAGGTCAAGATAGAAGCTACCAAGCTCTTCCACGTTTTCCCTATTTAAATATGGTTACGTGAAGTGTTACACTACAAAGTATAATTACACAAAATTAAACAATGTGGATTTTCTAAGCGGATAAAAGGGGGGACTATATTGTAAGGCGGAATAATAACAGGAGTAGCTCGAAATCCGCGCAGTAATCTTCACTTTACTGTGCGGATGCCAAACTACTCCTGGTATTACTACGCCTTACAATATAGTTCCCCCTTTTATCCGCTTAGAAAATCCACATTGTTTAATTTTGTGTAATTATACTTTGTAGTGGAACACTTCACGTAACCATATTTAAATAGGGAAAACGTGGAAGAGCTTGGTAGCTTCTATCTTGACCTGTTTTGGAGCTATAGAGGAGAGCAGGAGAGGCTAAATGCTAACGCCGTCTGTGCTGTGTTTACGTGACTGAAGGCACGGGTGAAGATCAGACAGGTCCTAAAGAACTCGTCAAAGCTAAGGTAAGAACATATCTCAGTATGTAAAAACAGTGTCCTATTCCTTTAACCGAGCACATTTTCTCCAGTTCTCTCAGTTCCAAATCTGAAAGCTTCTCGACTGGAGCGTACAGACTATAGGCCAGTGCAAAGGCCAAACAAAACTGATCGTGATTTTTGCTGCTGTGTTTTTGAAGCAAAGTCAGTCGTAGTAGCAGTAGGGTAACAACAATGTGTAAAGTAATCTGAAGAAAGGAACTCTTCTTCCAGAAATAAGAACACCTAACCTTGATTTGAGTGCGTCCCGATCATCGTTCAAGGTAAACTAAGTACTTGCTAGTATCACGTTGGAGTACCAAACAAAAAGAATCCTGTCACGTTGTTTTTCATCAATACAGAGCACCGTCAGTTCTTGATTGACGCCCCTTTAACACCGCGTCCTCTCCCAACACAACTCTTCATTACGGGGAATACATCTCAGCAGGCGCCTCAGTGTTTCTTCCCTCTTCTGCTTGTAATAACTTGGACGTCAGTCGTCTTTTGCCGCTCCCGCACACCCGATTCTCGGCTTCATTACTACAGAGACCAAAGCCAATACGGAAAGGCGAGGAGCGCTGTGATTAAAAGGCGTAGTTCTGACTGCGTCTCCCAGTACTTCTCTCTCATATATCGGGCGCTGCGTTTCTGCAAATACTTCAAAACCCCCCCCGAGCATGGCAAGGGTTATTATGTGAGTTCTTTTATTTGATGTCAGACAGGTAATATAAGATACTGAGATCATTCATTCAGTCGCGGATACAGAGGAGATCAGAAGAGATTAGAACAAGGCTCCGGATTTAAAAAAAACGCGAGAATATGGGAACGCTCTGCAGGGGAGGAGCGCGCGGTCGGTGTGGTTGTTACGTTATGTTTTCTTCTTGCTTTCTGACAAGACACCGAATGAAGTTCTTCCACCTTTAGGCTGGCGTGTTCGAACATGAAGCTAATTAAAGACAATACAATGGAAAGACAGAGCTGCCTTGTTGCGGCTTTGATGTGCTCGGCTATAAATTCCAGAGACTTAACTTAGCTAATAATGGAATATTAAGCGTTTTGAATGACTGGAGACACTGTACATTTCCAGTTCCTTCATGTTTAGCCACTGCATACTTATTGGACGATGGAAGAAAGTCAGATACTGGAAGTGGTGGTTCAAGGCGTGCAGAGGCTCCTTCATGATGCTGCAGCTGATCGTTGTAGAGTGACTGTCAGTGGTCCATTTCACAATCCGATTGAGGGAGTTCTTATTCTTTTCAGACGTGTTTCTGAGCCATGATCGTGAAACATCAAATCGATTGAACATAAGCGTGATGAAGCATGGTCATGACAGCTTTAGCAATATGAAAAAAACGTATTTTGACGGTTGCCGTACCATCACTGCTTTCCAAACAGGGGTTACTGGTCAGCCATACGCTCCTCCTTTATGTTTCTTGGAAGCACCGAGAGGCGGAGGTTCATTGCACCAAGAGACGGGACACTCTGTTTTCTTCTGCTGTTTTAAATAATTTGGAAAATATAACAAAACTGGAGTAAGAAACAGCGTTTGAAGCCTTCCTCATGAAAAAGGACGTTTTTGAAAAGGCTTCCTGCCGCTTGCTTCTGCAGCGTATCAAGCGTTTCTCTAATTGGTTGATGCAATATGTCAATCACGCCCACCGGGAAATTGCTCCCAGACTACATGTCTTTGAAAAATCTTAGAAAAAGCATGTAGTTTGGCAGGCCAGGCAAAAAACAGCGGTACAGGAGCTTGAGGAATTGACAGGGGCTATGATTTCAGTTTCAACAGGAAAGGAAACTGAATGTCATTTGAACATTGTTTTTGAATAGAAAGGCCATGACATTTTTCAGAATTTTTCTTTTTTTTATGCTTTAAAAACGCACTCATCACATCTTTTGGTAAATGTTCTGCGAAGACCAATTTGTTCTAATTTGACTATCGGCTGCTTTCAATGAGTGCATTTACATGCGCTCAAGTATCCCAGATGTTAGCCATATTCCGATTATGGCCATTTTGGTGATATGTTGTTTATATGTAGCTCCTCAAACCCCTGTTCTCATGATCAAATAAAGCAACTACCCTTTCCCCCCAAACCGGTCTAGTTTGCGAACCACTCCAGACCCCATGGCTGAAGTGGTCTGGGACTGGAGCGGTTTGGACCCCCCTTTGGTAGAGGAGCAGTTCACTTTTGGCTGTGGAAACACCTTCAAACCGCTCAGGGCCGTTCCGGTCTGGTCCTGTCAAAATAGGGCTATATTGATGCTACATTATGTGACAATATGGACGATATTGCGATATCACAGTAGTAAAAGTGTCTCGATATGGTCGTGTTACGATATTAAAACAGCAGGTATTCGTAAAAAAAAAAAAAACAAGAATACGCCGGCTTTATTGTAGGCCAGAGTAACGCCTCATTTGAGACCCAAGACCTGCTAAAATGATTGTAACTTTTTTATTGTATTGTTGCGTTTTTGTCATATTTTCAAGCCACATTCGTGTTTTCATCATGTTTTTCAGTAAAGTATAAGCATTTATATGATATATTGTACCACTGCCACTATGTAGCACTATTTTTTGTGAGAAATATAAGTATTTTCTGGGGGTAATCTTCAAACCCGGATGACACGATGCTTCGATTCAGTTAACTCCGCCCCCTCTCTCCGAGCTAATTCGCCCATGCAAAATAAACAGTAAAAAAAATATAAATATCGCAGTAATAAATGAAGTTACTTCACAATGCAGTTATAAGGAGTTGGCATTTGCAACGCAGCTTCATAAATGGCTAACACACCTTTGGCTTGACTCACCGCTCTGTCCTGGCCGCTCCATCAGGACTCGCGTTGGTTATAAAACTTAATCCACTTTGACTCTGGCGAAGGTTCACCAAACATCCATCATTATACAGTCACAGAAAAAACACTATTTTGGCTGATGGTCGCCGAATCCCGGTGTAACAGGCCAGAGTATACCCCCCATCTGGACTACACCCGGGGTTAAAGGGGCCTAGGCCATTTCATACCCCGGGTATAAAATAGCCTAGGCCATAATATACCCCGGGGTATATTACAGTAGCTTTGGGTGATAGAGTGGGTTGTCCTTTAACCAGAAGGTTGGCAGTTCAAATCCATGCTTCTGCAGGTACAGGCTGTTGTTGTGTCCTTGGGCAAGACACTTTGCCTACCTGTGCATGTATGAAGAGTGAGTGAGTGAGTGAGTGAGTGAGTGAGTGAGTGAGTGAGTGAGTGAGTGAGTGAGTGAGTGAGTGAGTGAAGGTAGTAAGTAACTTTCCATGGCTTATAATTATGGTAATTCAAGGCATACAAAGTTGACATGTGATGCAATATTAACAGCTATATGCCTTTATGTTATTACCAATAGCTACATGTTCACATTTCAAATGTCATGTGAAATCAATGTCAATTTTTTTTTATCACAATATCTCTGAAAACGGTCATGCATTTTTCTTTCTTCTCCTTAATAATAATAATAATATAATAATTATTATAATATAATAATTATTATAATAATATAATAATAATATGGCCTAGGCCATATAGTTTGGCCTAGGCCAACTTCTGGTGAGTGGCCTCTTCTTTGGGAAGGTTGAATAAAAGTCCTGTAACTTTTTTCCGTGACATTATCATTAAGCAAGAAAATAGAACAGGCGTGTCCAGAGTAGGTTATAAAGAGCTCCTTCTTCACAGCTTTCAGCGCAAACATGACATGTGTTCAGACTTCAGACGCACAGGGAGTGCGTTTGTTTTCCCGCGGGGCAACGCGAAGTGTCACAAGTCAGTGGTTTTGCAGCAGAGGGCAGAGCAGCTGCTCAGAGAGCAGGATTCTGGAGGATTGCTCAAAACTGCGTGAATGAATCCAAAAACCACCCTCACGGTGTGTTTTCGATAAGGAAATAACATAACAACATGGTTAAAAACTGTTGAAGAATCTCCAATGGGAAAATCCAGATTTCTCATTACTCATGACTTTTGGGTTTCAGTGAGTGCATTTTCTCCAGTTCTGCTTTACCCAAATCTAAAAGGTTACAGCCTATAGGCCAGTGTAACCAGTGCCTTTCATCGCTATTTTTGTCAATTTTTTGTCGCTCTTTTGTTGCGTATTCATCGCATCTTTGTCATGTTTTGTTGTGGGGGGAGGGGGCTTTTTGACACTTTGTCATCGCTTTTTCAGTTTCGTCCCATTTTTGCCAAACTGGAGAAAATGTGGTCAGATGGGGGTTAAGAGGTTTATAGGTTTATTTATATCCATTTATATCAAAGACAAAACATAACTGGGAAACTCGAGTGCATGTAAATAGTCTCATTGCTTTTGTATGGATGTTACATGTTGCTGCCTCTTTGTCAGTATAATTACGTAAATAAAGCTCAGAGAAGAAGATATTCTTCTCGCTGTTATTCCTAGATTTGCCGAGCTCAAGCAGTTATTTGCATGTTTTTCACTTGTATAGTGGCTCAAATATGTGAAAAGGAGTTTGCAGCGTAGGAAAACAGGATCCAGCAAATAGGTATTTATTATTGGCAACGCAGGAGTCTCTGGCGTGTTACTTTGTCACAGTGAGGTCTTTTTCCAGAGGAGTAATGAGGTATAACTTATCTATAGTCACCGTTAAAGTACAGCGACCCAACAGACAAGTCAAACAGTGTCCCAACAGTTGAGGAAATGTTTGTTTTTTGTTTTTTTTCCTGCCTCCTTCCTCTCTTTGTAATGAAGATGTCTAAAAATCTATCAAAGCTCTGCAGAGGGAGAGGGCTCCACGTGCTGCGCTCGCTTTTCAAAATGTTTCCTTCTCTTCTCTGTGACATGGAATCCAATGAAGTCCCTCCAGCGGCCGTTTGTTCCAACATGAAACAAATTTTTAAAAAAACGGGAGACCGGGGGAAGCGGAGCCGCCTCATTACAGAGCGGCCGGGACCGGGAGCTACAGAAACACACTCCGCTGCTCTCAGAGGCAGGAAATTATGACCAGAGTCCATTGTTAAAGTGGAGAAGAATAGAGACAGCTGTGTCGAAAAGGATTCACATTATATTTTAAAGCTATGTATATATATATATATATATATATATATATATATATATATATATATATACATATATATATATTTTTTTTAATATACTTCTGTGTTTGAAAAGTCAAGACACAGAAGGTGAAAACATGAAACAAAAACAACTTTAGTAGCTCCGACAGACTCCAAACCTTCGTGTTGTATTAATAGGTTTTTCCAAAGGAATATTTCAGTATTTAATCCCAAGCTTTCAACGACAATAAAAACAAGGCAAAATTTGATTATTATTTTTTTAAACAGATTTTTTTTCTCCCTAATAAATAACTTATTCAAAAACTAAACAAGATCTAAAATTTTTCAACCGAATAAAACATTTAAACCTGGCTTTATCCATTATTATATATATTATAGTATCTTTCGATACTGCTAGGGCGCCTGGGAATTTCCAGGACTTGAGCTGGCTTCATGGTTGGAGTCACCTAATAATAATGCATTGGTTTTATATAGCGCTTTTCTGGACACTCAAAGACATTCGCTAGGCTGTTACCAAACGGTTTCCCATCCAAGTACCGACCAGACCCTTCCCTGCTTAGCTTCCAAGGTCTGACGGGATTGGGCAGAGCATAGGCGGACGGAGGATTAGCCTATTATGCATGTTTTGGTTTGATGGAATGGACGCTTACACTGTCCAGGAATCAAACCTGGGACCTTTTTCGTATGATAAGCATACAGCTCTACATTCCCCCTGAGCTTAGAGTGGACGTGTCCTGCAAAATCGACTTTCTTGAGGTTTAAACCATGTCTTAACGTTGTTCCCTCATCAAAGACAGACCTGGAGTTGTATTTCACAACATTCACACAGTTTTGAGCTGATCCTCGGACAAAGCTGTTAGTGTAGTTTAATGTAGCTGTTTCTTCTACGGTGTCAGCACCTCGTTCTGTATTTCTGACTACTGATTACAATCATGTCATTGTTCAAACCCCAAACCCATATTTTTAAAGCCCATAATCCAATATTGTTGATTCTGGAATTGCTAACCGCGGCGTATTCAAGCTGGAAGTTGTTTTTGAAGAACATTATTCCTGTAGCTGCCAGCAGGGGGAGCCCCAGTCCAGATTTCCCCCCACTTCTTTCGCCTGCATTATAAAACGTAAAAAATATCAAAGCTGGGGCACTCAAAAGAAGGTTTTTAAGTCTATTTTCAAGCTCCATTTGCATGACATGTCCTCTTTAAAGCCCTGATAAGGCTCCAGCCGTCTCTGCTCGAGCATACAGTGTTTCGGTTTCTATTTGATCAGTCCGCCGTCCACTGAGTACCAACTGCCACAGATACATTCCATTTGAGACCCAGGATTATGTTTCATCACAACACAAGATACCCACAATGCACCAGGCCGAACCAATCAGCGTGCTATGAATCCATTCATCAGAGTGCGAGTGTGTGTGTGTGTGTGAAGGGCACTCTGCAGACTGATGGCTGCTCTTATTGAATAGGGAGGAGGAGGTTTTATTGCAGTCTTTAATGGGACGCCTCATCTGTGCTGATGTATGGCTCCGGTGCGCGCTCAGTCCGCCCCGTCTGCCGCAGTGACAGGGGCGTCCTTCACTCAGACCCCGAGGCCGGGCTTTTGTCAGCTACACGGGGGCTTGTTTAGGTCATGTGACAGGAAGAGGACTCAGTGGGAGAAGGGATGAGTCTGAACGAGGGCGATGTTTGGATTTATTTCGATGGCTTGTCAACTTCGTTTTTGGGAACTTAAATGTCTATGTTTGCAAAAAATCAGCCTGGACAGCAGAAAATACAAGCTTTCACTTTTAGGTAACATCATGCTAGCACATCAATGGCCCTGTAATGAACACCCTTTGAGCGCGAAACTGCTCACAGTGGGTTCAGTGATTATTTACGGACTTCGAAAATCCTGATGGCAGTTCGAGGTCCTATCTTTTATGTAATAAACGTCCAAAATAGTGTACGTTATGCGGTCAAAGAAGAAGTGGGATGACTCAATTGTATGTGTGTTTTGATGGCCAGCGATCCGGACACACCGGATTCTGGCCCACGCTTCTTCATTCACAAGTTTTGACATATTTTGGTGATCCACGTCTAACACGAAAGTAATCCAAATATGGTCATTTGCTTTCTGGGAGATTTAGGGCCTGAATGTTTGTACTTCATTCACACTGAAGGGTAATCTGTTTTGGTTCGGTCTCCACCATTGATGAGATTATAGTCAATTATATTGTGCTTTTTCTTTTTTTTACCAAATTGTTTTTCTTCACATTTTTAAAGAGGGGGTGTTATGCTTTTTTCAATCACATAGCACCAGTCTATATCACACTACAATGATGATGAAACCTTCTGTTGGTCTGTAAATGCAGTAAATTAGAAAAACTGCCTTGTATAAAATTGCTCTCTCAAAATGGCTGTAGTGAATGTCTTGAAATAGGCCTCTGTCTCTTTAAGAACCTCTGACCCTTTCCGACACGCCCCCTCCACACGCTGTCTGTGGCATCAGTGGGGAGGGGGTTCTGCTGAGGAGCAGTGGTTGGTTACTCGGCTGGTGACGAAAGCTCGGAGGCGTCTCCAGGAGGTGGGGGCGTTCCTAGGAGGACTCAGGCAAACCTATCCCTAAAATGGCTGCCGTCAGAGTTTTTACAGATTACTCAAAAATACGTGAACGTGCCAAGGCAACACTTCAGGCATGTTTTTAATGAGGGAATGACATAATAACATGATGTCAAGCTTGAAAAAGTCGATTTTGCATAATACCCCCCCCCCCTTTAAACTCCAAACTGTGTAAAATGGAAAGGACTGTTGGATTGAAGCGTTCCAGGTGATGGCCATCTGTGTATCAAGAGGAAGTGTAGCCAAAGCAGGTGTGGAATTATTATGCAGTTTTTGTGCTAAATGATGGACATAAAACACACAATTTTAAATGGAAGAGTTATCTAAAACTTTGTAAACGTAAAAGTTCTAAAAGCGATATGCCATATTTTCTGTCTTCTTTCAGATGGTTGGTGTTTAGCACATAGTTGATGAGCAAACACATGCCCGTAGAAGTCATAAAACTTTGTAGGGCCCGTTTTCTCCCGATTTACGTTTTCTTTACACTCTTGGAACAACGTCTCCACCTCAGTAGCTCCTACCGACTCCAAACTTCACAGTCTTGGAATTAACAATAATTTGAAGGATTCATTCATAGGGATTTCCTTATTAAAGGGACTAGATGCAAGTTGTAGTTATATATTAAGCAGTATATTAAGCTCGTGCATGACGGCACTTCGGACCCGAAGTGACACCTTTTTGAGTGACAGTACGGGATTTTATAGGCAGTTTGTAGTGAACAGGTCTGGGCTCATTCTACACATTAGGACATTGCTGGAACATGTAGGTAGGAAAATACATAATATTGAACTGTGTGTGAAATACAGGGGGGTGGGGGGGTGTGGTCGGGGTGACCTGATTAACCCATCCGACCCCTGGGCCCCTATCTTGAGGTCGAAGGCAAACGTGGTAGACTAGCGCGAAGGTGCAGACACAAGCACACTCTCTTGCTGGTGGTGTATGTGAGCTGGGCGCATTGTGCAGACTCAGTATGAAAATACTGTCAACATAGATGGCATGTAGGCCTACTACACTACCAAAATTTAAGTAGAGTAATTTGCTGACGATCCCTAAATCTGACCGGCCATTAGTCTATGAGTGTTAGCCGCTTCCCCGTGTGTGTCTGTCGGCCTCACAGCCGCTGCAGCTCCGGCTCTGAATATCTGCCGAATTTCCAGCCAACAATATTGCGGTGCAAGACCGGACATTATCATCAATCAGCTACCGCAGAGGTTCGTTTTTCTGCGTAAAACCAGTGAACTTTTCCAGGCTATACATGAGTTCTGAACAATGCGACTGATGATATCTGTCAAGTGTCCCATTTTGGCCGGAAAACTACCGTATTTTGCCCCTCGTATCCGTCACTGTAGCCACGGCGGAGCGGTCATTTCAAAGCCGAAATTGATAAAGACCTAGGAGTGCCATGGGCCAGGAGTGGATTGGACCAACTCTACAGTGAAAATAACTGAGCGGAAACAGGATTTCACCACAATAGTGAACGAGTTTGCTGAGTGGAAGGCATGCAAAGTTCTTACGGGTGAGTGCAAGCCAGGGTCTTCAATTACTTTTGTCACTGGGCCAGATTTGTCGTCGGTCATTGGCCACTGGGCTGATCAGTCGGTGAGCCGACCACCGCCACAAAACGTATTCATATTTTTGGGATACATAAGCACAATAGTTGTATTATATTCCAGCATTTTAGGCTTTAAAAACATTGCAACAACATATTAATACAGAATGATAAAGAGCCATTTATAAACTAGGACGACTCAGAATTAAACCAGGGCAAATCATGATATATCAGGGCTATGGCCGAACTAAATCCCATAAACTGAACCAAAGGCCTAATACAGACTAAGACAGTTACACGTGAGACCAGTTCATCTCAAACAACATGAGTATCTCCTGCTCAGCCACTGCTCCTCACAGCTTGGGGGACATACGCTGACCAAAAACATGAGCCGCTGTTCTGTCCAGACCTTTATGAAACAAGTGAAAGAAGCCTCTCGGAGATGACGCTCACATCCACATATACAGCCTCTCTTTTGCCTGTTAACTTTGCAAAGACGAGCATCTCTGCGCTTGTACACTTCCCACAAAGACGTATCGAATGAAGTCAGTGGAGAAAAGAAGAAAATGCACCGTCAGATTCAAGATTCAGATGTTATTTAGTTAAGTTCGAGCCCAGAGAGCGAGGTTTAGCGTGTCGACCGGTTGAGCATGAGTGCTGCTGGTGCATTATATTTTTCTCATATTTATATTTGTAATCCGCAGCAAAGGTTTCAAATTGATATCTCTTAAGAGTCTCACCTTAAATTTCCTGTGCGTCAAAGTCGACAAAGGTCTCCTGTTTTAATCTCTGGTCTGGTGAAGCTCATCGTCGACTGCAACAGCGCTCTAAGAAAGACAACTTAACCCCTTCTTCCCTCACAGCCCTCCCTGACCTCTCTGTATTTTGAAAAAGTTCCCAAGATGCGGCGGGCGTCGTTCCTCCGAGACGGCGTGGACGTGTCGGTATAAACCCCCCGCCCCCCCGACCCCCGCCTCGTCTCTTGTTCCTGTCACATGGAGGCGTGTGCAGCCAGCGGACGCCGACATGTTCCCGGGCCGAGTCAGTGAAGTGGACGCGGAGACGACAGGTGAGCCGCGGGTCAGACACCTCCGACTTTCTGCTCCTGTGAGCCCTGAACACACCGCGGAGCCAAGCGCTCCTCGCTCAGGCGACTTTAATGCACTTAACCAGTAAAAAGAACGGGAAGAAAAAATACAGTTTTCACCAATGCTAGTTTCCTCCCGTAACATCTTAGTTTTAATGCCAGAAAGGCAAAAAAAAAAAAAAAACTAACTCACACTCATGACTGTTCCTGGAGGTAGTCACTTACAGTTCACTCTCCAACCACTAGAGGCAGCAGTGCGCTAGTCAGTGTATACAGAGGAGTCCTCAAACATAAAATAAATTAAAATGAATTCCACACGTGTCCAACAGGGGCACATAAGAGATCAGGACATAAACAACACATTATAGCCACGTGGTAAATGAAGCTTAACATCGCAGAGTGTGAAGTGAATGAATAATGACTACGGTACTTTGAGATTGCTTTGGTCACATTACGCAATGATGTTTTATTTGAAAATAAAAATAAATGGGATACCTGTGGTATTTCAAATAAAAACAAAGTATGAAAACTTGAAAGTGTTGATCTTGTGGATATAGTAGTGAGGATGACTGTGCCAAGCAAGTAATCTCGGCTTCACAATGAGGCCTTTTGCTCTGGGTCACACAATTCTATGTTGTAGCCAACCCGGCCTGGCCTCCCATGAAAATTTGAGGACCCCGATCTAAATACTAGAGATCAGTGGGTCCCATTCAGCGGTTAGTGCTCGTGCCTCGCAGCTCGAAGGTCCCGGGTTCGATTCCCACCTGGACGGGGCCTTTCTGTGTGGAGTTTGCCTGTTCTCCCCGTGTCTGCGTCGGTTAGTGGTAGGTTATAAAAAACATATGCAATAGGTTAATCCTCCAGCCAGGTGTTTCTGACCACCAGCCTGGCTCCACATCATGGAGATGGGTCCCCGAGCGCCGGCCACTGCTGGCAGCTCACTGCTCCTACAGGTCGCCCCATGCGACACTGAGGATAGGTCAAATGCAGAGAACTAATTTCTCTACAGAGATTTCTCTACAGAGATTAATACTGTATCAGATTTAGATTTAGATTTAATGATCCCGAGTGGTCTACAAAATTAACATGGCTACTCAATCTCCTCCTACGAAGCCTGGCAGCCTTTTAAGCCTTTTGAACGAATTCCAAAGCTACATTTGAATCCTGTTTCCAACGTGTCTTGTGGAGTCACGCCTAGCCACCAGGGGGTGGTATTACAGCAATGTCAGCTCCCCGCCATGAGGACCAAAGAGAAAGGCTTTCCTCGCCCATTGGAGAAATACCACCACTAAAAGAAAGTCACAAAGAAGCAGAGACGGAAGAAAACAGTTCTTTTTTTTAAACAAGAAAAGAAGGCAACAGTGTGGGCAGCTGTTTTTCAAAAGCAAACAAAGAGAAACTCAGTTGTTCTTGCCATTTTAGAGGGAAAACAACCAATTGGAAAACCAATAAATATGGCTTTTTTCACAATAGCAATACCTATCTCTCTTTTTTTAGTTTTGTTGCTTACATACATTGTTACTTACATACATCCAAAAAACTTGAAGTTATGTAAATTCTTCACGTCACGAGATCGACTCCCAGCTCCAACAGTTAGCTGAAAGTCTCTCCCCACTATTCACCCCAAGAATTTAAAGTTTTGTCAATCAAATAAATATCAATAAAACACAAAAATTTCAAAATTATCAATGTCTTAAAAACAATGACACTGGTTGATCTTTTTTACCCAAGATGGAAACCAAAAAAAAATCACAATAAAGCATATTATTTCCACCTTTTGTAAATGAGCATAATCTATTTAATAAGTGGTCTCTTGGTATTTCAAACAGGATGTCAGATGTGGCACCTGTAGCTCGCCGTGACAGCCCGTCTGATGACAAAGAACATTTCATCGAGTGGGAATGATTCCTCGCGGGCGCGTGCGACGGCTGCAACACTTGTGTAATGGCAGATGTCGGCGGCTCATTTGAATTGACGGCGGATCTGAGTCGTGCTGAGAGCTTTGTCATTTAAATCAGCGCTGCACAAATAATCAACACATCCATCAAGTTTGATTTGACTCTCTCTCTCTCGCAGCGGACATGGTGGAATGTGTAAATACGTTTTTTACCACAGAAACAATGTGTGAATGGGTCTCCTCACTAAAGACCACTTAAGGGGAGACACTACAGGCAAAACTCATTTTTTTCAGTTTTCAGGTTTTGGGCCAAATTGGTCTCTGAACATACAACATACAAGCTTTCACCCGGAAACAGAAAATATGCCTAATCTTCACAATAACATGTTTAAATATTGCGCTGATTCAATGGTTGCCCATAGACTTAAATGGGACAATGCAATTTCAAGGGCCTTTTTCTCAAAACACATTTTTCTGTCATTGTGGCGACACTTTGGTCACGTCAGTAGGACCTAAAGACTTCAGATTTTCCAGCCTTGGACTGAACAATATTTGGAAGATTTTTTCAGAGGGATTTTTTATTATTTAATCCCTTAGCCCCATTTATTGAGTTTTGAATGTCAAAAAATAAGGCGAAAATTATTTTTTTTACAAATGTTTCCACGAAAAAACAGCTTATTTTAAAACTAAACAAGAAATCCAAAATCCCCCAAGTCTTGGTAACTCATTTACCAATAAAGTGAAACAATAAATTTGAATGTAGCTCTATCCATTATTCAGATTTCGTCGCCGAAAAGATGGGAAATTTGGGGCATGTATAGGCATAAAACACCTTGTTCTTATATGAAAAGATAAAATGACAGAAAACTTGCCATGTATTTTTTTCACACATTTATGCCAGTGATCGACAGCAAAAGTTTCAAATTGATATCTGTACATTTAATTTTTTTCCCTATTCACCTGCAGTGTCTCGCCTTAAAGGCAGTGTGTGTTTCAGTGGCAGTCGCTTAAAGCCTTGTTTTCCTTACCGTCGCTGCTCCTCGTCCAAAACAAAAGAGTGGACTGCATCTCCTGAACATGTCCCTGCTACTGTACCCTGATCACTCTTATTCCCCTTGTGATTTGGGGGCGCGTTCGTGTTCAGTGCTTTCATGCAACGCAGATTTTTAGGAGTTACAAAGCTGTTGAACCGGTGGTCGAAGCAGCGATAATGGCAGACTAAACCGAGCGTCATTTCTTCTGTTCTCGTAGCCTTTTCCATGGCTATCTTTTATCCATGAATCCATGGAGGA
The DNA here is from genome assembly GCF_951799975.1 of Gobius niger. Classification (NCBI taxonomy): domain Eukaryota; kingdom Metazoa; phylum Chordata; class Actinopteri; order Gobiiformes; family Gobiidae; genus Gobius; species Gobius niger. Next base: position 10,936,655 of record NC_136860.1, on the reverse strand, counting down.
AAGACGCCTGTTTGCTCCGCCCACTGCCCCAGCTGATCGGAGGACGGGGGACACGAGAAGCTCCATTTCTCTCTCTTTCTTGTTGTTGCATATTGAAGTTCTACTTTGGACCTTGTTAAAGGGGCTAGACGCAAATTAGCCATTTTATGCCACCTTCTATATTAAGCTTGTGCATGGCGGCAATTCGGACCCGAAGTAACACCGTTTTTAGTGACAGTGTAGGATTTTAGAGGCAGTTGTGGTGAACAGGTCAGGCTCATTCTACACATTAGGACATTGTTGGAACATGTAGGAGGAGGAAAATACGTACTTTTAACATTTTTAAACTCCGTATAGTCCCTTTAAAGGAACAGGCCACCGTTTTTACATACTGCGATATGCTCTTACCTTAGCTTGGACAAGTTCTTTTGTACCTGTCTGGTCTTCACCCATGCCTTCTATCACGTAAACACAGCACAGACAGCGTTAGTATTTAGCCTCTCCTCCAGACCATTGATTAATTCAGCAACATAAAATGTACAATGATGTGGACCTAATATAATAATAAACTACATAGTCCTACATCGTCCTCTAAAGTCTATCACAAGGCTCTGCACTTATGATTAGCACAAATACAAATAAATGATGCAAATACAATACAATAGTCTACACTTAAAACATCTGGTTTGTCCAAGTCATTGCTTTGTCCACATCAAAAATATCTTAAATAACAAAATTAATATTTTTTGAAATATAACCATTTTGTATTTAAAAGAACTTATATTTGAGCAATTTCAGCTTCCTGGTTGTAAGCTACGCAGCGGCGGAGTGATCTGCTCGGTTACCGGATCTACAGTAGTTTGTTTTCCTGCAGCCGCCATTACTACACGTGGAAGGAGCTTTCTACAGATCAGATATGGCAACGTTTTGGAGGACGACCCCATGATTTCGAAGAGGTTTTTAATGCAGGCTACTAGTTACCATAGACAAGCTCTAGCCTAGCACTAGCCTAGCACCGCTAAACCCTTCCAATATAAGGACTGCATGAATTAAAAATTACATTTATCTCCAGAAATCAACAACACTCTGGATAACTAGGAAATGAGGCTCGATGTAAAAAATCCTGAAATATCCCTTTAATTATAAAGTATAAAGAAGACTTCAAATTATGTTGAATTGTTATCTTGGCTGCAGGTGAACTCCGCTTCTATCTATCTATCTATCTATCTATCTATCTGTTCCAGTTAAAAGTAGGTCCCGGATTAAAAACAGTTGGAGACTGACTGTAAACATCACATGGAAGTGACACTCATAATATGACAGCATGTTCAGTATAAAGGTCGAAATGCGCTACCGCGTCTATTTGGTGGCTTGAAACGGTTGCAATCAGTCGCTCGCATGTGTTCACTTCAGGAGGAGCATGATTCTGCAAAAAAAAACCTCTGGCTTAAAGCAGAACTAAGTAACTTGTGGGGTCTGTCATCTCCCCCGGTGTCTCTGGCCAGAAAACCACAATTGCAACTTCGCTGCCACCGGGTCGGAGTCACCAATACACACTAATGGAATCACGAAGAAGAAGCTAATGAACTAATGAGCAAAGCTAACTGTGGGCTTGTGCCACTTAAAGGGTTTTTTCAGGATTTTTGACATAGGGCTTAATTTCCTAGTTATCCAGAGTGTTGCTGATTTCTGGAGATATTTTTTTAGTAATTCATGCAATTCTTATGTTTGAAGAGTTTCGTGGCGCTAGGCTAGTGCAAGGCTAGCGCATTTCTACGATATCAGCTAGTCTGCATTATAAACAGTCTGACCCGCTCCACAGAGCACCTGAGGTAAATCACTTATAACACCAGACTAATGAATCATTTGAACCATTTTGCATTTAAAAGAACTTATATTTGAGCAGCATCAGCTTCGTGGTTGTATAAGCTACGCAGCGGCGGAGTGATCTGCTAGAAAATATCCATCCATCCATTTATCCATTTTCTTCCGCTTTATCCGGGGCCGGGTCGCGGGGGCAGCAGTCTCAGCAGAGAGGCCCAAACTTCCCGATCCACGCACACCTCCTCCAGCTGTTCTGGGGGGACCCCGAGGCGACACCAGGCCAGCTCGGAGACATAGTCCCTCAAAATGCGATCATTCATGTGATGCAAGGTCAGTTGTATTCCCAAAATGATTCTATGGACACGTACATTTATATGGTTCGTCTGGCGTTATAAGTGATTTGCCTCAGGTGCTCTGTGGAGCGGGTCAGACTGATTTTAATGCAGGCTAGCTGATACCATAGAAATGCGCTAGCCTTGCACTAGCCTAGCGCCACGAAACTCTTCAAACATAAGAACTGCATGAATTACAAAAAAAATATCTCCAGAAATCAGCAACACTCTGGATAACTAGGAAATGAGGCCCCATGTCAAAAATCCTGAAATATCCCTTTAAACAGTGTTTACAGCCAGTGAAAAAAAAAAAGATCTCCATTGCGTAATTGGATGTACAATGTCCTTCTCTCCCTTTGTCTTTTCTGTCAGCGTAGTATTTACTCTCACAGACAATTAATGAGTAAAAAAACATAACATGCTACGACACCTGCAGTGGCGCTTATGGCCTCAAGGGGCATGAGTTACTTAGTGCTGCCGGTGCATTCAGACCGAACGCGGATCACTGTGTATTGTCAATGTCAAAGGCACGCACTAAATGACTATGCGTGGTGGCAGGGCGATGTGGACAGTGCACTCTACGTGTCAGCTGTTTAGAGCAAGTGAACACAATGTGAGGAGGAAGTGGACACATTTGGGAAAAGGACACAGGAGATTATCTGTTTGTAGCAACATAACCACCTCTGCTACATCATAAAGACACAAGTGAAATGGAAACATGCAATAAAGAACGCACTGGATCACAAACATGTTTTAAACTGGATTTTTATCATGACAAGAGGCTGGACAGACAGGTACTGCACACTCCAAACCCACACATATTGAGATAATAACCAAGGGAGGCAGCAGGGATGAGAGCGTTTTGTTTATTCTTTTTTTAGTATATTGGGATCGTAGTCATCAAAAAATCTGGCCTTTGACAAATGCAATTTCCACTGCTCCGTGTAAATTTCAATTAATATAATAAACCCAAGATTAAATACAAAAACATTAATACGTTTTACATCATTTGTGGTGGCACGTTCACTTTAAGGTGGGCCAGTTTTCTTTCCCAGAACAAGTTCACATACAGTTGTCAAAAGTAAGTAGTTTAAAAAGTGGACACAGAGGCTTGGCGTTTGCTGGGTCTTAACGGTGCAAACTTTGGCTGAGTGAACGTTTAACTCGAGCGAAGGAGATAATCCTGCTACATCTTTACACTTTTATCTGTAATTTGCCTCATGTAGCGTCTGAACTCGCTGCTTAGTCTGGACATCTCGCTAAAACCTCGGATAAAACGCTAAGACCGGGGCGTCAGTGTGTGCTGTGTGTAATCCTGGGAGACAGCCCGGTGTGTGGCCTGATTCTGTCCAAAACCAGTTCCTCCTGAGTCACGTCCAGTCCGGTGGGAACAAACTGTGTCCACCATTCGTGCACATTTATTATGTGCATTTAGTTATTGAACGTAACAATGCCGTCATATATGAGCAATACAAGCTCTTGTGCACGTTTTATATTATTTTTTCCTGGACAGAATCTATTCTTCGACACTCACATGCACTCACACTTCGTCTTTGGACTGGCAAGTTGTGCACGCACTCAGAGCTGCATGTAAGCAAAGTCTGACAGTTAAAAATACTTAGTATTTTGCAGCCAGCTGAAAGACCTGGGAGGCCACTAAATGTTGAGGCCCCTGAGTACAAGTGGTGGCTTTTAAAAACTTGGTTGCCTCTTATATAGGGGCTTTACTGAAGACCACATATGGTTAAAATCATATTTAGTTCCAGTGTCGGGGATAATGTGTTACAAAAGTAACGAGTTCCACAAATATATCACTTTATAAAATGTTTAAAGCTGTAGTCACTAATATAGAATTTATTAAAATTTTCAAGTAATTTGCCCCACACTGTTGGGCATAGTTACGTGCCAGTGTGTACATAAAGCCTATGTCGGTTTGCACTTTACTTGTTTTAATTTTCAAGTTCAATTCTTCAATTATTCATTCGCTTTAAATGCAGCAGTGTCTCCAATTTATTGAAATCCCAAATTAGCAACGATCTGCGTAAAAATACAATATCTCACATGTTAACCTGTTACTTGCTGTCCCCCCTGATCAGGGAGCTAGGGTCAGGGGTTAGGGTTATGATTAGGTTTAGGAACTGCAAATGTGATGCAAGTTGTGTTTCACTCACACAGATCTCACACATAGTTTTAGAAACTAGAAGGTATTGGCCCCCTCCTGGAACCTTAACGTGGTGGAGTGGTTTGAGCACCTGAATGATCAGGGAGCTCTGTTGTCAGGGTCTTCGTGCCTCTGGTAGGATCTCCCATGGCAAACAGGTCCCAGCTCTTTGTCTGACAGGGTCAGACAAAGAGCGGTTCAGAAGTCCCTTATGACAGACACAAATCCCCGGTTAGAACCGCGAGGCCGTCCTTCCGTGGACCCACCACCTGCAGGAGGAGCCATAGGGGCTGGTGCAATGTGATTTGGGCAGCTCCAACAGCTGCCCCCATGACCTGGAAACAGAAAAGTAGAAGAGGATGGATGGATGGATGGATGGATGGATGGATGGATGGATGGATGGATGGATGGAAGGATGGAAGGATGGATGGAAGGTCTCGGCTTTCAAACAAGGCATCACACTGGCTTATAGGCTGTAAGCTCTCTTGTCAACACGCTTTGAGATTTGGATATGCATAATTGCTGACTCTAACCTGCGAGATATCAGGTAAGATAAGCTAAATGATTTGGAATACACATTCTTATTTGGGTACGCTCTCAGTCAAACAGGAGTGTTCCGGCATAGACAGTGCTTAGAATAGGAGTTCCCAAACTCTTCAGACCGCGACCCCAAAACTTACTCAACTCGGGACCCCCGTCTTCAACATGTAATCAACATTTCTAATGATTAATCTCACTAAAATATGCTGTTTTCAATCAAAAATACAGCAAATGCAATGTCAGAAATGTATAAAATAATGTATCTAAATCATCTTGCGACCCCTCACTTCAGTGTCCTGCGACCCCCACTTTTGGGAACATCTTTTTTGGTTGACAGGTGAAATTGTCAGACTACAGAGTACAGATGACAGCTTTAGAACCTTTGTCGACGATTCCTAGTTGGGTCCCTGTGCCGTTACAGTTTAGAGCCACTGGTGTAGGAAACCAGGGAAGGCTGCAGACACTCAAAAGTACACTAACCACTGGGAAAACTACTCATTCTTTTCTCGACTTTGTGACTGGAGCCTTAAACGGCAGCTTTTGTGGCCTATTCCCAATGACATGGCCATGTTGGTAACTACGGTGAAGAATTATTATTTCCTGAATTCGAGACTGGACATGTGCTCCGACTCACAGATGGTTTCATATCCACATGTCTAAGCCCAGAGGTCCTCAGAGGTGTTAAGTGCACTGAAGCCTGTTCAGATGAAGCAGCAATAATGAGCAGAGGCTGCAGCGTGTGGAGCGCCTGCTGTCTGTTCCTCTGATGACTCTGCTGGGACCTCTGTCTGAGGCCATCACTGTCTCGTAGTCCACTCTGCTGCGGGGAATTTCACAGGCAGCTGATGATGTATGCAGTGCTGTAATTTAGCACAATGCAGTCATGCCGCCTGGAGGATGCCCAATCTCGTCAGATAGATACTGTAGGTAACTAGATTTCCGAGAGTTTGCCTGATTTTGTGTTAGTACTTGCGATCACAACATCTCAAATCCTGGTGGGACTGAACTTAAAATAGGTTGAAGTCCACCGTTATATCCTTATCTGGAATCTGACAATGAGCCTATTTTCTGTATACTTCAAGTATGATTAAAAACACTTTTGGATCATGGGACTTTTGCTGATTTTTTGGAGCTGCTAACAGGCTCTTCTCATACATTGGGCTGAACCAGGTCCACCACCCAGCCAGCAAAACAATGTGGGCTCTGCATGGGTTTGCCCGCCTGAGTTATAAGTGGGTTTGTCCGCAGTTTACATGTGGGCCCCATGAGTGTTAGCCCATGTGGGCTGGAGCTTTACAAGTCAAACTTAACCCTTTCTACTCTGGTTTTATTATTGCTTGGATCTTGGCGTTTGGTCACATTTGAGCCCCGCCCACTCTGAGTCTCTGTGATTGGATTGGCTTCATAGTTACACTGTAGGTCAGACACCGTGAGTGAGAGAAACATGACGCTAAATAGAGAACCCTTTATTTTCGGTAAAAAGGCTGAGGCCTCATTGCTCTTCAGTCTGTCACAAACTGAGAAGTGAAGAAGGAAGTCATGGAGATTCTGCGTTAGAACTTGGATCTGCTGTAGAGTCATGTTTGTCCCAGTTCCTCTGAGTCATGGTGCAGCAGGACTGATGTGGACAGATCAGTTACAGAAGAAGGTTAATTTCTTCAACAGTTACTATAGTAACTATTTTCTTCAAAGTAAAAGTAGATATACCTCAGTCCTGTCCACATTAGTCATGGTCCACCATGACCCACCACGACTCAGAGGAACTGGGACACACATGACAGATACATCAGATAACATACATGGATATTTTTTCAAATTTTAAAAGCATTGTTGTCCATTGGGTGACTTAAAAAAACAAACGAAAGTGTAATTAGAATTTTCATTCCAAGTTTAATTTGTTTACTTCATACTTTCCTTCTTCACCTGTCGCTCTGTGACTAAAGAGCAATGAGGCCTCAGCTTTTTTACTGGAAACAAAGAGCACACTGTATTTAGCCTCATGTTACTGTCAGTCATAGCCTGGCCTTAGCCATCTGTAAACTCCGGTTTACAGATGGCAAACAGAGCTAAAAGATCACTCTGAGTGGAACTGGACAAGTATTTGGTCCAATGTGTCTTTGTCTTCGAGAAACCCAAACCACCAAATGATCCACTATAAGTTCATTCATAGGGCTTATCTCTATCCTAGGAGATTGCACCTGATGAAACTCAAGGACAATCCTTATTGTGACTTCTGTTCAGACAAGGTCATTGGGACTTTTCTTCACATGGTATGGGAGTGTCCCCAGGTTCACTGTTTTTGGGAAAATGTTGCTGGTGCTCTGTCAAACCTAATGGAAAGAGAATTGCCCCACACTCAGAGGTTACTCTTACTGAATGAGACTTCCAATCTTAAATTAAATATTAATGAACGCCGCCAAATTCTAGCTGGTCTCACAGCTGCTAAAAAGATGATAGCATGTCGATGGAAACTTAGACCAACCCTGAGTGTGGAGCAATGGCTCACATCATTTAAAGACATTGTCCAGTTGGAGCTCTCAGCCGCTATCTATTGCAGCTAGCTTTTATTTTAGATTTTTTTTTTTACCATGCTTGGACAGTAGGGGTGGGACATGGGGGGTGTGAGTCAATGTGTGAAACCTGATAACCCGCACAACTCAATAAAAACTTGATCACCAAAAAAAAAAGTCCCTACATGTACGTCTGGATTTGATCTCAGTGGCCGCGTTACATCAGTTGAATTTCAACCTACCTTTCAGCGAGCGGGGGAGGCGGGTGTTGTAGGCGACGTCACGCATTTGCTGGTTGTCGTTTGGCAATGGTGGGCGGATACAAAAGTAATGGAAGCTCTTCAATCCGTTCTGGCTCGGCTCCCAAATATCCAGAAATGAAAATTGAAGCCTTGGAATCGGGCGAATGTATGGTAAAACCAGGCTATGTCAGTCATGGTGTCTGACCTAAAGTCTTACTCTGATGATGGTCAATTCACATGTACAGGCGCCCCCTTGTGTCCCTTTGTGTCCAACTACCGAGAACTGCTAGATCTGGCTCTTAATGGTAGAAAGGGTTTAGTTTGATTTGAATAGGTCCCACTTGTAACCCCGGGGCCCATATTTTTTGCTGGCTGGGTAATGTCGAGAAAAATGTCTTGTGAATCAGTCAGAGCTTTAGTCATTTTAATTTTTTCTTCTTTTTTTTTTTTTTCAAGCATAAAAATCTGACTTTGAAATACAAAAGCGAGAGGGAAATTAACACTGATCATGTGAGAGGAAACGAAGTAGCCTTGAGAGTGGCATACCTGGAGTCTTGGATCGCTCTGGCCTCAGGTGCAGTCAGTTTGTTGGATTTGACTGATTGGAGGCCTGAGCTGTTTGGACTCTAAGACAGACCCAGAGCTGGGGACGGGACGGGGACGGTGGGTGGGGGGAGGGGGGGGGCAGTGTTGGGGTGCCGTGATGTCTGCGTGATGGATGGCCCGGAAAGAGCGGAGTGGAGCTGGGACAGCCCTGCCTCGTGCTTCTGCCTGACTCATCCACTCGGTAAATATGATGAATATTCAGAGGGGACGCGGCGGGGAGAGAGGCCCCTGACGCAGTGTGGAACAGTACTACTGCAGCCCTGACTGAAAGTGGAGGAAAGTTGGATACAGAGTTTTTCGTTTAAAAAAGAAAGTGAAGCAAACCTGCAGTAGATTTGATGCAACATTCTCCCTCTTTTCCTTTAAAAGTACAAAACGCCTATTAATGTATGTACTGCATTATGTCCTAGATGCCTGACTGCCTTAGTAACAGCTACATCTGAGCTCTGACTAGCCACACTGTTGTGATGTCCTTGGACAAGACACTTCAGGGAGGTGGCACACTGACTGCTCCCTACAGATCTCATCTAAAGTGAAGTGTGTCAGAATCCATTTGGTTTAGATTTTCTGTTGATAGTCAAAAAGTAGCTCTTCCCATTAAAGTGATAGTCTGTAAGATTGAAAAATGAGGAGGGAATAGTAAACAATCAAGCTCCCTCCCCACCTGACTGGACCTAACGACTCCTGACAGCCCCTGCTAGTTTCCAAAATAAGGAGAGAAACACAATTTAGAAAATAAAAAGCTTGTCTTATTAATCAAAGTCATGGCTCCGGAGATTCTGATTAGTTGCTGCAATAACTGAAATTAAAGAAACATGTGAAAAAAAGAATTGTAATATTTTTCATGTTTTCAGAAGTAATTTTATTCGTAAATATTGTCAATATTGGATTGGATTGAAAAGCCAACGCAGTTGTGTCCAAAACATTGAAAACAGAGTATTATGCATGTCTCTGGTAATAAACTCAAACACATATTTATCACGATCTTCGAAAAGGCAATATTGGTCTGAAACTGCTAAAACAAAGGCCCTGTCCACACGAAGTCAAGCTGAGGACCAGACACAAAGATATTTGATCAATCCAGTGTATCGTCCATACGAGCCGGCGTTTTGGGGGTCTGTAAACAAACGTTTTCCAAACTAGGTCCCAGAGTGGAAAGATCTCAAAACGCCATTTACGTGGCGCCGTTGTTACGACGTCTCCGCAACTTTTACTAAAACGATGACATCACAGCTCCAGAGTGGTCTGTTATCCAGAATCTACTGACCTTATAATTATAATGAGTTTTACTCATGGATCTATGATGGTTTTACTCCGCTTTTCTTTGCTCCACTGCCGTCCACAAGCCACAGATGAAAAAAACACTGAGTCAGTCTGTGTTTTTGGACTGACAGTAAAAGACCGTTTTTTCTGCTTTAGTCCAGTTACGTCTGAAGAATAAACTCTCCTCCTCTTCTCTTCTAGATCATAAATCCTTGAACCAGTTTCATTTTCACTGTTTTACATTCCACAAAAGTTAACTGCACATGCACTACATCTTCTATTATCTGTGTCAGCGCCTCACACAGGCCTGGAAGAAGAATTGCGGCGTTTTCACAGAGCTGAGTCGCCCCATGTGGACGCACACATTTACTGAGCTGGCTTCGTGCTTACAAAGAAAGTTTCTGAAAATATGTGTTCTGTCTTCGTTTGGATATAGCCTAAATTCCAAGTAGTTTTGCTTCCTGATTTTCAAGCTATCTTCCGATGGCCCCTCCCACCCCACTTCCTCTTGCTCCCCTTTGCTGTGCAGCGTTTTCAATAAAGAGGAAAAATGATTGGTCAGTATGGCTGTCGTGAAGTTATGGCGAGTGTTCTTGCTCCACATTGAAAGAATTACACTTGTGAGGAAAGCGCTTCCTGGACATGTAGGTAAATGGTCAATGGACACATTTTTATATAGAGCCTTTCTACCTGATTTTGGCACTCTAAAGCGCCTTGCATCACAGAATCACTCACCCATTCATGGATCAGTGTACGCAGACACTTGAGGCAAGGTGGGTGAAGAGTCTTGCCTTAGGAGACAACAACAGTGCGCACCTGCGGGATTCAAACCACTGACCCTCCGATCACGAGAAGACCGATTTGCAGACGCTGTGGAAGATTCAAAGCTAACTCAAAGATGGGCGAGTTTGTCGGAACATAAGTCAAGTCGTGTTTGTGATGAGAGAACATTGTCACATGGTCAAAAGCACTGAAAAGTCGACTTTGCACAATACCCCAAATGCAGGATGGTTACTCTTTATAGATTCTCTTTATACTCTTTAAAGAGGGGGTATTATTCTTTTTTCAATCACATAGCACCAGTCTATATCACGCTACCATGATGACCAAACCTTCTGTTGGTCTGTAAATGCAGTAAATTAAAATAACTGCCTTGTATAAAAATTGCTCTCTCAAAATGGCTGTAGTGAATGTCTTGAAATAGGCCTCTGTCTCTTTAAGAACCTCTGACCCTTTCCGACACGCCCCCTCCACACACTGTCTGTGGCATCAGTGGGGAGGGGGTTCTGCTGAGGAGCAGTGGTTGGTTACTCGGCTGGTGACGAAAGCTCGGAGGAGTCTCCAGGAGGTGGGGGCGTTCCTAGGAGGACTCAGGCAAACCTATCCCTAAAATGGCCGCCATCAGAGTTTTTACAGATTACTCAAAAATACGTTTAAGGATTTTTTTTTGGTCTTTTATTTGACAGGACAGCTGCACCCCTCTGTGCCGTAAATAGAAATTGTCGGATAGATCTAGCTGACTTTGTGAAAGGACCTTGCGAGCTGAAAATAAAAGCGTGGGCACCCTGGCTCTAATGACTACAACATAGGCAGAAGTGTTTCTAATGAGGCGCTCTCACTGTGAAGCGTGCATCATATCTGCTGTTTGCACTGGCGCGCCTGCTGATTACAGGTACAGAGCGCCCGCCGCAATTACTCTCGGAAGCCGGCGCGCCGTTCTCCTCTCTCTAATAACGCGCTTTGTTTGTTAGCGCGCGCACGAAACGCCACCACGGACAAACCGCGATCCTACCAAACGCACACACATACAGGCAGAAACAGAAAAAAGTGTTGTGGGTACAGATCGAGGAACCGTGACAAACAACATGGAGACACTTTTCTGTCGCGGGGAATTTAATCAAGCAAAGCACACACACACCGGGAGAAATCAAAGGCGGACAAATAGGATTAGAGAGGTGTGTTCGAGGCGCCAGCAAAGCCAATGGAAACCAGTTCAGCACGAGAGATCAAGATGTGTTTTTGAGCGTAATGTGGAAATAGTCGACAGAGTTTGAAAGAAAGTCATTCAGTCAAGTCTTTACACATCAGAAATAACAAAGTCACTCTTTTCCCGCCGACAGAAACAAGAGCTGTGTAAATTCCTGACTGATCGTGTGATTGTCAAAACATGCCGACATGCTTGTAAAGAGAGCTGCCAGGGCAAAAGAGGTCATGCTCAGCGGCAGAATCTGAAGGGCAAGTGCATATTTAACAGCATATTTCAATTTAGTTGTGGTCAAAATTTAGTCAAATGTTTCTTTTACTTTTTGTCTAATTATAGTTGGTAAAATGTCATGTAAAACCTTTTTACTTTACTGGACTTTCTCCCTAATGTACAATGTAGGGCTTGGAGTAACTTGCGATATGTGATAAGGCTTTGTCATATCGCGATATTATTGCGATATTTCACAAAACACGATATGTTCCATTGTTATTTAACACAATTTCCAGTTTTTAGGAAATTGTGTCGAAATAAGACTGAAAGAAAGACTACATCAGGACCAAAACAAGACTAATATTCAACTAAGTTAGTAAATGTTTAACTAAAAGTTAACGTTTATACATTTATAAGTTCAATGCATTGTTTTTTGGCTGAGTTTGCAAAAAAATGTGTCGATCTCAGTCCGATCAAGACTTGAGTGTTGTTGAGTGTCTTGAGTGACATATTGTGGCTTCTTACGATATGGATATTGCATTACCTAAAATCGCGCTACAATATTTGTGTGATATATTGTGCAGCCCTCGTACACAGCACCAGATTTGATCTTTCATACGGTGACATTGGTAGATTACAAGCCCTATCTCGTGTATGGTGCAACGACACCGTTGGTCCAGGCCAGACAGGTATCTTGTGTGCACACACCTGCTGCATCAAGGCAAGGCAAGTTCATCTGCAGAGCACAACTCAAACACAAGGCGATTCAAAGTGCTTCACAGTTGCATAAAATGACAAGAAAGCAGATAAAATCAATAAAATATCAACATAAAAATGTATGAATTATGGTAAAAAGCATGAGTGCAGATAGAATGCATTCAGTGTCATATTCACGGGTAAAAAGAACTGTTTTCAGCCTGGATTTGAACATGGTCAGAGTTGAGGCCTGTCTCACATCCTCATGAAGACTGTTCCAGATTTAAGCTTTAGCCTCAGTGTGTTTAGTCCTGACTCTGGGAGCCACCAGGAGACCCTTCTCTGAATACTTGTAATGAACTTTGGTGCTAAACCTATGAAAAAACAGTGTCTGCGACCAGTGGCTAGAGGGGAAAAAACCTCGGGAAAAAAGAGAGAGTAAGAGAGAGTAATCTCCAGCAAGAGTGCAAATGCTGCTGCTGCCCATTTGCTTTTCTTTTCCTGCTCAATAAATGAAATGAAATGGTAAATGGAAAATGCAATGCAAATGTCTGGATTTTTGACATAGGGCCTCATTTCCTAGTTATCCAGAGTGTTGTTGATTTCTGGAGATTTTTTTTTTGTAATTCATGCAGTTCTTATGTTTGAAGAGTTACGTGGCGCTAGGCTTGTGCTAGGCTAGCGCATTTCTATGGTATCAGCTAGCCTGCATTAAAAACAGTCTGACCCGCTCCACAGAGCACCTGAGGCAAAGTATTTATTTATAACACCAGACTAACCATATAAATGTCTGTGTCGATAGAATAATGTTTGGAATATAACTGACCTTGCATCACATTAATGATCGCATTTTTAGGGACTATTTTCTAGCACATCACTCCGGCGCTGCATAGCTTATACAACCGAAGCTGATGCTGCTCAAATATAAGGTCTTTTACATGCAAAATGGTTAAAATTACTCTATCAACACAGACATTTATATGGTTAGTCTGGCGTTATAAGTGATTTGCCTCAGGTGCACTGTGGAGCGGGTCAGACTGTTTTTAATGCAGGCTCGCTGATATCATAGAAATGCGCTAGCCTTGCATTAACCTAGCGCCACGAAACTCTTGAAATATAAGAACTGCATGAATTACAAAGAAAATATCTCCAGAAATCAGCAACACTCTGGATCACTAGGAAATGAGGCCCTATGTCAAAAATCCTGAAATATCCCTTTAATTCAGCCTTTGTGTTAACAATATCTGAGAAAAATAGGTTTATTGTGTTCAGAGAAAATGTTTCATGTCTTTGAGCTCACCCCTTGAAAACTCAGACCTCAATTATTGTTGAGGTGAAAAGAAATGTTATTTTGGAAAGCCTCGTGACCCATTAAAAAATGATTTCGTAACCCACTTTTAGGTTCTGAGAGTCACTCACCAGCAGCTGTTATCACACCGGCTATGGTTGGGTCGACCGAAAGGGACTCTCGACCCGAGTGAGAGCGTGGGTTTTCAGTCAGTGTGAATCCAACAATAGCAATTTGGGCCACGTTAAAAAGCTGCTCGAAGACCGGCTGAAACAGGTGTCTCTCTGGGACCTGATTGTTGTCATGTGGCTTAATGTGCAGCTTTTAGTGCGAAAGCATGTGAATGTGACAGAACTAATGGGGATGTAAAGGCAAGGCAAGTTTATTTGTAGAGCACAATTCATACACAAGGCAATTCAAAGTGCTTCGCAGTGGCATAAATACAAGAAAACAAGTAGAATCAATAAAAACATCAACATAAAATTAATCAATTACAGTAAAAGAGTGTAGATAAAATACTTTCAGTTATATGCGCGTGCAAAAAGAACTGTTTTCAGCCTGGATTTGAACATTGTCAGAGTTGAGGCCTGTCTCACATCCTCATGAAGACTGTTCCAGATTTTAGCTGCATGAAACTGAAACGCAGCCTCACCGTGTTTATTATTGACTCTGGGAACCACCAGGAGACCCCTCCCTGAAGTTCTCAGGGCCCGAGATGGTTCATACGGCTGTAACATGTCAGAGATGTACTTTGGTGCTAAACCATGAAAAGACTTGTACACAAGCAGAGCTGTTTTAAATTCTATTCTCTGAGTGACAGGAAGCCAGTGCAGAGACCGGAGCACTGGACTAATATGGTCGTATTTCCTGGTTCTTGTCAGGACTCGAGCAGCAGCGTTCTGGATGTTCTGCAGCTTTCTGGATGGAGAGCAAAACGTTGACGTTGACTAAGAGCCTAGTTGTTTTGTATTGTTTTTTTTTGCTACTGTGCTTCTGTTTAGAAAGATGTATTTTTCCATGCTGCTCAATCTACAGCTGTCTCCACTGGTGCTGAAATAAAAGAGAAGTTGCTTTCTATTTTAAAGGTGAAGTTGACCCCAAAAGTGTATGCTAATGGCACAACAGGCATCAACTTTCATTTCAAAGCTTGCACTAAAGTGAAGCGCTTAATCCGCGAGGTCTTCCTCTTTCCTGTTCTAGTATTGTTTTCTTGGTGACCTCCAGCTCCAAACATCTCCGAGCCAAACTTCTCCTCTCATTTCCCCCCGTTGTTTGCGAGTCGCCACTTATTTATTTATTCATTCATTATTCCTCGGTTGGGCCCGCGCTCAGTTCATCGCAAGTTCTCATCTCCTCTAACTCTGCTGTCTTTGATCACTGCCGTATAAAGACCCTGATAAATATTCATCTGATACATCCACTTCAAAAACACCATAATTCCCCCATTGTCGTTCCACGGAATAGCATTAATGCACTCTCCCAAAACGCGCGCCGAACAGATTACACTGGAACCGGCGTATGGGTGTTTCTTCAAAGTAATGTCACAAGGAAAATATGCAAGAATGTGGGCTACTGCTGCCGTAAGTCATAAAAAAGAAAGTTTGGATGCTGAAATACTGTCTGTGTGACCAACATCTCAGAGGAGCATTATTTAAAGGAGGAATATTCAGTAAGATCAACTTTTTGGAGCTTTTTACCATGTTATAATGTTCCATCATCAAAAAAAAAACATGACGACGGCGACGATTGGAAGTGCCACAAATACAACGGTCCTCCCACTTCCCTTGACTCCTCCCACTGCGCTTGCAAAACCAGGAAGCTCACTCCTTACCTCTCGCTTGGTAGCACAGAATATCCCACCAAAGCTAAAAGACCTTAAAAAAAACAATGTAGACTATTCATTCCGATAGGATGCAAACGCCGATGTCCAACAGTGGCCACATCTGCAAGGCAAAAGTGTGTTAAAGGAACAGATTTGCAACTTTTAGTGTACGATTAACTGGAAACAGAGGAAGGGAAACTTTGAAAGGCCCTGTCCAGCTGAGGACCAAACGCAAAGATATTTGATCAATCCATTGTATCGTCCATACGAGCCGGCGTTTTGGGGGTTTGGAAACGAAACATTTTCCAAACTAGGTCCCAGAGTGGAAAGATCTCAAAACGCCGTTTACGTGGCGCCGTCGTTACAAAGTCTCTACAACTTTTACTAAAACGGTGACGTCACAGCTCCAGAGTGGGGTCTGTTTTCCATAATCTACTGACCTTACAATGAGATTCATTCATGGATCTATGATGGTTTTACTCCGCTCCTCTTTGCTCCACTGCAGTCCACAAGCCACAGGTGAAAAAACACTGAGTCAGTCTGTGTTTTTGGACTGACCGTAAAAGTCACTGACAGGTTTTTCTGCTTTAGTCCCGTTACGTCTGAAGAATAAACTCGCCTCCTCGTCTCTTCTGTAGATTGTAAATCCTTGAATCAGTTTAATTCTCACTGCTTACGTTCCACAAAAGTTTACTGCACATGCGTCCTCTACATCTTGTTCTATTATCTGTGTTATTGTCACAGCGCGTCCACAGACCTGAGTCGACCCATGTGGACGCACACATTTACTAAGCTGGCTTCGTGCTTACAAAGAAAGTTTCTGAAAATGGAAGCATTTTGTCTTCTTGTGGATGTAGCCTTAGATGTTTAAGATCAACAAAATGCAAGATGGAGATCAAGTGAGATGTTCTTACCTGAGCTTAGACAAGTTGATGTGCACCTGTCAGGTCTTTGTGCACGTGCTCAGTCACTCAAAAAGGCCAAAGATGTTGTTAGCATTTGGCCTCTCCCAGTGTATTCCTATGGCTCCAAACGAGGTGAAGTTAGAAGTTACCAAGCTCTTCCACGGGCACGCACACAGACCAGACAGGTACGCATCAACTCGTCTAAGCTCAGGTAAGGACATATCACAGTATGGAAAAACGGTGGCCTGTTCCTTTAATAGTACTGCAACCGCAACTACTACATACTGTATAATGTTACTACTACTACTATTACTACAACTATGAATTCAAAATCACACTAGATGGAATAAGGCTAATTCTCTTGGCACAGCAAACCCAAGGTAGATAAGTTAGCACGGTGGCTGAGTTGTTAGTGCTCTTGCCTTACAGTTAGAAGGTCCCGGGTTCGATCCCCGGCTGGGGCCTTTCTGTGTAGAGTTATAATATATGTTCTATATATTATATTACCTCCAAAAGTCACAGCAGCTCATGACAAACCCAACATCTGATCCACGCGATTTCGTTGTTCTTCCTAGTGGCTGCCAGTGTGCGCCTCACTCACTCGCTCACATTCAGACATGGGCAAGGTAGGATGAGGTGCCTCACCCAATGGCTCAATGACAGTACACTACACTGATTACAAAACTCTCATATTAACAGGGGGATAACTCTATCTTGCAGATGCAGCATCCAAACAATTCAACTAGATTTCCTTTTTAGGCAGGTTTTGCTCTCTATCCAGACATCCGATCCTCAACAAACAAACAAAAAACTTCCATGAGGATGCTCTTGGAATAGAAACGTCTGCCCTAAAAGTACTGCATCCACGTCTACATGGCAAAGTGATCTTTAATGTTTGTTTATTGTAAAAAAAAAAAAAACTTCTTTAGTTTCCCCCTGCATATTAATGTGGTGGTACACCTCAAGTCCAAGTTAAGTCTCAAGTCACAAACAGCAACTCCTTTTTTGGAGCATTGGTCAAGTATGTCTCAAGTCCTGAAAATTGTGACTGACTCGAGTCTCCCACCTCTGCTCATTTGTCATGTTTTTAGTGGTAGAGGGGAAACGGGAGCTCCCAGAGATAGCTTCCGCAAACAAATAGACCATACAAAACTAGATTGTCAACTCATTTTCTCTAATGATCCCCTCCTATGCTGCATTTGAAACAGTGTGCCCCAGCGCCCCACATAACTGTATAATAAAAAGCTCCAGTATCAGCGTAAAATAGAAGGGAAATAACTTTGCCGCTTTAATGACTTTATCCCGTACAAGCGTGTAAATAAGACGTGCGGGTGAGTAAACCAAATTAAAACTGTGCCCGGAAGCTGTTAGTTTTTCCCCACATGTGACACATACACCCCCCCCGCCCCTCCCCTCTCGTCGGGAGCGCGGCGGCGGCGGAGAGATCTGCGGCGGGGCCCGGAGTCGCAGGCAGGTTCAGTGGCTCAGTTAATTAAAGCACAGTCTAAATCTCCAGAGGCGTTCGCTCCGCAATAATCACATCTGTTTAAAAAGGAATACAACTGTCACACAGGCCACGGGACCAGACCGGCTCCGCTCCCTGCAGCTGTCGGCGCAGATTTATCGCGCTCAGCCACGCGAATAGGAACTTTGGTTAAATTGTTTCAAGAATGACAAGGGGAGATACAGAGATCATAGTTGCATATACTTCCGATGTGAATTGATGTGTTAAAAGGGAGGGAATTCTACAAAATCGACTTTGTAAGAGCTTATTAGTATGGTACAAGATCGTTCTTTGGTTGTACGGCAGTTCTATTTTAAATCTTGGTCCCTGTCTGACTTATGACCTGTGTTTATGAGCTAAGACGTACAATTTTCCCCACAACAAATGATCGTTTCGGCTTCATGAAGATTGCGCTTGTTTAACTGGGAAGATTGGCTAATGGAGACTTTGTATGTTGTAGATCAATAGTTTCTGACCAACAAAGTACAAGGTAATTGACCTTTCGCAAAACCCCACCCCCAAAACGGTCATTGTCCAATCATCCTTCATAGCAACTGTTGCCACCAGACATTCCCTGGATATCATCCCATTGAAACTAGTGGTGCAAAACCCGTTTCTCGCCGTTCAAAGCCGATAAATGAACTGAATAAATATGGCCCGCTAACCAGAGCCAAGCTAATCGAATCACAGCAGTCCCGGGACCATGGCCGAAATTTTCACATGGATTTGGGGACCAATCACAGAACAAGGAGGGACGGCAAGATGATGACACACTATTCGACTTACGGAAGCGTGGAGTTTGTTTAGGGATTAAAAAAAAAACTTTATTTAAGGATCCAGCATGACAGCAGCAGCATCTTTCGATCAAGCTTTAGACCAGGGGTAGGCAAGTTTGTGTTGGGAAGGGACAGTTTTTATCATCGCCAAAACACGAATGGCCGAACCTCACCATAGTAGCCTAAGGTTCATATTTTTTTCTGCAAATGCTAATATTTTACATCTGTTCTCAAGTGGTACGGCTACCCTAGGATGACAAGCGGCGACCCAAATGAAACTGTCATTTGCCATATATCGTATAAAATATTGTATTTTCCACACAGGTTTTTATTGAACAAATGGTAGATACGCTTTTAAGAGATCAAAACAACCCAATAACATTCATTTTAAGAGACTCCTGTGTGTTTCCAAGTAGTTTCAGATTGAAAATTGAAAAAAAGTTCCCTATACCTGCTGACACAATTTCTCGCATTTTTAGAGAACTTTAACAGGTATTTGATCTCTTATAGGCATAATAATATTCCTCAAATTAGAGGTAATGTGCTGGCAGGCCGGACTTGGCACCCGGGCCTGACGTTGCCTACCCCTGCTTTAGACCCTGTTCTAAGTTCACAGCGGGTACGTCTTACGTCATCTGATATGATGATACAATTGGCTATGGCTACGTGCAGACGCATATGATAGACATTCAAGCCCAATAAACGGCTATAGACAATCCTAAACCACACCTCTCCTACGAGAAAATGAATTGGTGGTCCCGTGTTAGCCAGGCTAGGAATATCTGGCACGTTTACCTCTTAAGTGCCGCAGGAACCATTTGGTTGCTCTTAGCGGAGCCTTGGTGTTTCAGCCCGAGGTGGTTTTGTTATTGTCTTTGCACTGATAGAACACAGGACGTGGCAGCTTATTATGTCTAGGCTCGGGAATAATGACTTTTATGTTTTATGTGGGGGAGACAAAGCCAGTACAGCCTCCCTCTCTTCCACAGCAGAAGCAGGGAGACTGCTCCAGACTGGACATATTTGAATCCATCCATCCATCCATCCATCCATCCTCCCATCCATCCATCCATCCATCCATCCATCCATCCATCCATCCCATCCATCCATCCATCCATCCATCCTCCCATCCTCCCATCCTCCCATCCATCCATCCATCCATCCATCCATCCATCCATCCATCCCTCTATGAATTAACAGTAAATGTGGTTTCAGGAAGCAAGAACAAGAAAGTATCTCTATGCACGCAGCCCTTTGGTGATTGAACTACAACCATGGCACGTAACACTCACACAGTGCACAGGCTTTGTATCTGATTTTAGAAGAAGTCGGTGTGGAGTCAGCCTCTGGTAGAGACAGTTTCGACGGATGAGCAGCTGGATTAAATTGCTCGCCTGGAATCCAGTTGACAAGCAAGTGGCAAATTGTTACAGTCTACAGAAATACGAAATGAAAAAAACTCATGCAGTCATCTTCAGAGTCCTCTTCCGGAGCATCCCCCCGCTCCCTCGTCTGGCCCCTCCACTTCACACTCCACTCCAGGACCGTCTAAATCCGCCGGCAATCTCTGCAGAAAGATGGAGAGCCAGGTGAATTTCAACAGCACAACCCAACCCCCCCGAGACATTTGCCAGCAGGCACGCAGCTAACGGTAGATGCAAGTGCGTTCAAGTTAGCTGCGTAGACCTGAGCGGTTTATTGATCAACCATCCAGGCAGTTTTCTTCATAAACGTAAAACCTGACTAACTGAATTTGGTTGTTTTTTTATCACAGAAATCATATTAATCTCTCCTTTTTTAAGCCAGACTCAAGATTCCTATGATCAGTCACTACAGCTTGGTTCTTCTCGAGAAATTTAGTTTTTTTCAGCATCGTAGACAGCTGCACTTGAGTTTTGGCCGACGGCCGAGGCAGAGCACTGGGATTTTCGTCTTTTCCTCAAGACTAAATGTTTATCTCCAGAGAAAGTAAAGTCGTTAAACAAAGGCGTAGAAAGCGTGTAAATGATAAATGATGGGGCCAGGAGTGCCGTTAATGAACCGACGGAGCCGAGATGAAGAGAAAAAGATACGAGAGGCTGCCGCTAAGGAGGGGAAACGAGAGGGGCAAGAGCTTTTGGTGTTGGTCAACCAGAGAAAGTCTTTGCAGGCTGTTCTTGTTTTGTCTGTGTTAGCGAGATGAGACGCCTTACATAAGTAAAAGTGACGCCCGCTATGTGTACACCGCGTTCCGAATTATTATGCAAATGACATTTTTCTTTGATTTTCTAAACTGTCAACTCAAATGAGAGTCAGCATCATTAATTACCACCCTCATAGATGTTTTGCTTGTTGAGGCTCTAAGGTTCTCAATAGGGTAGAGGTCAGGGGAGGAGGGGGTCCACATCATGAGTTTCTCTCCTTTTATGCCCATAGCAGCCAGTGATGCAGAGGTTTTCTTTACAGCAGGACATGGTGCGTTGTCATGCATGAAGATGATTTTGTTTGGGAAAGCACGCCTCTTCTTTTTGTAGCATAGAAGACAGTGGTCAGTCAGAAACTCCACATATTTTTCAGAGGTCATTTCACCCCTTCAGGGAGCCTAAAGGAGCGGACCATGATTCTGGCCCAAAACATGATTCCACCCCCTCCTTACTGACATCACAGCCTTGTTGGGACATGGTGGCCATTCACCAATCATCCTACTACACAGCACTCATCAGTGAACAAGACTGTTTGAAAATGTGTCTTCATGTATTTCTGAGCCCATTGCAGCCGTTTCTGTTCATGAGCTTCAATTAACAGTCTAGGGGAGGCCCAGATAGAAGGTTTATGCACAACTACAGCCACTGGAGGGTCCTACACCTTGATGTTCGGGAGACTCCGGAGGCACCATACCTGTTTGCTGCTTTGTAGCAGCTGTTCTATTCATCTGATGTGTTTGTCTGGCAGAAACCATCCTCATTGTGCCTTTATCTGCTGTGATGATTACGCTCAATCTTTCATAAAATATCAAAGGTTTTCATACCTAGACCAAGGCATTCAACTATTTCACGCTTTCCATCAGCAGAGAGATCCTTTTTCTTTCCCATATTGCTTGAAAATAATGGTCTGCTTAATAACGTGGAACTTCCTTTTTCAGTAGTTTTCCCCTTAAATGGGCTTAACCTGACAACTACTCATCCCAGGCGTCTGAGATTGATGTCAGTGATTCAAAGAGCCCTCAGGCACAATACCATCCATGAGTTTCATTGAAAAACGTTTTTTTTTTTTTTTTTTACCTTTTTGACACTGAAATACAATTTGCATAATAAATTGGAACGTGGTGTATGTGGTCACATGCTTTGAATTTAATGGCACTATTTTGATAAGTAATAGCAGAGATGTAGTACAGTAGTTTGGAAATAGGCAGTGTCATATCGGAGAGAGAGGCAGGTTAGATGTGCTCTGTTTCCTGTTATTTGGCAGCAGGAGAAGGCCTAGACAACACAAACTAACTTCTCCTAGCTAATTAACTAGCTATCTCATACCCATATGAGGTTAAAGGAGACAACTTTAGGCAAAGTACTTCATAAACTTGAAACTTAACAACTTAACAATAGACAATAGATGGACTATATTTCTGGGAGGAAAAGGGATGAACTGTGAAAGGAACTACCTGCTCTGGAGAACTGAATAAAGCAAATTCAGTGAAAATTTGGAATAATTCTCTTCCTCCTGAGGAGGTTTGAAGCAGCTGGACCTCTTATCTCTCCTTCGCCATCAACACTTTCCTTTCAAGGCCAAGCCACGGAGCAAAACCAGATACGGACTGAGCTCTCGGGGTCACATTTTGCATGACACTGACTTTCAGACTGCAAATAACAGCACAAACATACCCCTCTCTAACCACAACCCTGTCGTTCTCTGCCTCAACACGTTTCCTCAGCCCCATCCCCGGTCAGTGGCCGGTCATCGTGTATTTCCCATGTCTTGATGTTTCTATGTGCTTTGCCTTAACTTAACCTGATTGTAATTTCGCATTATCTTCTTTTGTTAATTGAGTTGCCTTGTGTACAAAATGCGCGGTATAAATAAAGTTGCCTTGCCTATTTTATTCAAAGTCTCTGTAATTTAGCTCGCCATTCTAACTTGTGTGCTAGCTTCGCAAACTTCAACCAAGCCTTTGACCTTTATATTGGGCTTGTGTCCTCAACCACATTTGCACCATTGCTTTCTGGAGGAATGTGAAATGGTTGATCAGAAAATAAGTGTAAGTGTATAACCCTGCAATTAAAGTGTCTTTTTTCTGGCAGTAATGCAATCCTAGTGAAAAGCGAAATATTAACTAAGGAGAAACTGCTGAAGAATAGGAAAGGGAATATTGTAATAGATGCCAGGCAGAAAATATGAATGTAAACAATTTGTAATTTATTGTGTAATACACTAAGAAGTCATTCATCAGCCAGAATGCCAAGGCAACACAAACTAACAACTTGATCTCATTTTCTTATTGTTTCAGACCCCAATCCTATCCCAAACCAAGTATTTAAACTGCTAGTGGTTATTTTTGAACCAGCCCAATGCCTGCTGCGTAACGGTATAAATAGACATTAACCCCCCCCACTGTAAAACCTGTCAGCAACCTCACACTTCACCAGTGCCCGAGGAGGAGTCTCCGAGTTCATACCAGTGCACAATTATCTCCTTTTACTGCAGCCCCACCGGCGCACAATAGCATCCAACACCCACTGCAAATAAAAAGAGGAGAGGTGCAGCTCTCACAGGAGGAGGCCGGCCGCCGGATAGAGACAATAAACACCTGCAGTCCTGGTTTCAACTCTGTTATGAAATGATCTGGTTTCGTTCAATCAGGGCAGGCAAGGTTCAGATGAAAGAGTTTGAAACTCTTGTTATGAAACAGGTTTGTATGAGGGCAGACCTGATCTCATAAAGCGAAGTCCAAAGACCGGCACGCACAAGAGAAAAATAAAGAAAGCTGAAATATAATGTATAAGGTTCTGACACCTATGTACAGACACACTCTTTACATCATGGGAATCACTAGAAACCCCATTGGAACACAGACTTTTTGGCAGCTCGTCGGCTTTTCTCTCCAGCCTTGTGGATTCTGCCCTGACTTCAACAATTTGCTGATTGTGTATGTAACAGCACCGCGCACATGTGGGGCAAGTAAAGGCCCTTTTATACCTCAGCGACACTCTGCTGGACACACGTCTTTAGGAAGGTTGAATAAAGTCCTGTACCTCTCGCAGCCAAACGCTTTTCTCTGTGACATTATTATTGGTTAAAAAAACAACAACAGGTCTCCAGAGTAGGTTAGAAAGAGCTCCTTCTTCACAGCTTTCGGAGCAAATATGACATCTGTTCAGAAGTTCAGAAATATGACATCTGTTCAGAAGCAGGTCTCCCGCACGTTCTCCCCGCCGCACTCATCCAGGCCAGCATGACGGCCCCCCTCCTTCTAGCGCAAGCTCCAGGGTTAGCTCCGGGGCTAGCCGCCAGCCTAGCCGCCGACTCGGAGCTCTCCTCGTACTCGGTCAAAAGCGCCATGCGCCAAGACCACGGTGGCGGGATTGCAGAGAGCGCTGCGGACCGCCTCGCGCTGTTTCGGTTGTTGTTTGGCTCCAGCAAGCAGTCTCCTCACGATCACCGCTCCCGAACTTCCACTTCCGGGTTGACCTCTCTCCAGGTCTCTCCTCCGGGAGCCACGTCAACAGCGCCCCTGGCGCTGCAACTACAGAAGTTCAGCGCGGACGCCTCAGGCACTTCCTTTTTTTTCCTCTCTCGCTCTTTGTTCTTTCTTATGACAGAAAAAATAAAAAGCTGTTTTACAAATGAATATCAGGCCATAAGCACTTCGGTTCCACTCTGACGACACAACGGAGCAAGTCAGTCGTTTTCCAGGAGCAGCTGCTCAGAGAGCAGAATTCAGAAATTAAGTCAAAAGCACTCTCGGGGTGTTTTTGATAAGGAAAGAGCATTACAACATGGTTAAAAGCTCCCAAAAGTCGACTTTGCATGATATAGGACCTTTAAATGAAAAAAATGGTAGTTTATAGTTTATCAAGTAATTCAAATGTGTAATATTTACAATTAATGAATGAATTGAATACATATTTTTTCATTATGTGTATTGCATACACACGGTGTGCCCACATTACATTTTTCAGCTTCTTCGAACTCAGGAGTGAAACCTTTTCCACTGCCAATAAAATCCCATTACTTCTATGGCATACTGTTACCCTCAGGCATCAAACCACCCCTTTTGTTCTGACACTGGCCCTTTAAGTTTGTATTTGTATAAAATGTATTTGTAAAATAAGGCAGAGTCACAGGTGACACAGGTACCAGATTAAAGGGACTATACAGGGTTTAAAAATGTTAAAGTTATGTTCCAGCAATGCCCTAATGTGTGGAATGAGCTCAGACCTGTTCACCACTAAACGCTAAAATCCTGCACTGTCACTCAAAGAGGTGTTACTTCGGGTCCAAAGTGAGGCAGTTGTGGTGAACAGGTCTGGGCTCGTTCTACACATTAGGACATTGCTGGAACATGTAGGGAACAATTTTAAACTCCATATAGTACCTTTAAAGCCACACCGCGTAGAATTTTGCCCAATTGAAATTGAAATGTGAGCATTTATTTTATCAGAGATATTTTCATCATTGAAAACGACCTCATAAATATACAAAGACACATGAGCCTTTGCTGTGAGTGGCTCAGCTCTCTTAAGACATGGCTGTAGCTTTACCAGGAGTGGGTACTTCTCCAGCTCGTCTCCATGGAGACGTGACTAAAGTCAGCAGAATTTGACAATTACACAGTTTAGGTTCACATCCAAATCCATTCTTTGATCCCCCACCGCTGTAATAGAATTGTTTGTGTCGAGCTGCTCATTAAGAGCATGTTTTTTACTGATGGCAACAGCAGAGTCCAAAATGTTACACGGTGTACCTTTAAGGTAAGATAATTATCACTTTTCTACTGGTTTAAATTGGAATAACTTGATGAACATCGTTTTTTGTTTACATTGTTTTTTTGTTTGTATTTATATCCGAAAAGTGTGCTTTTTTGGTTTGTTGCCTCTTTGCAAGAACATGCAGATGTAGCACTTTTGTTGTGAAAATATAATGCTGGGGTTGGGGATGTGTTGGAATGGAACATTTTCACCATACTCAATGTGTTTGCAGTTCTCCCTACTATTCTGTTCTGTCTACCCACACAGTGGGTTGAAATATTGTTTCCTCCTAAACTAAAAAGTTATGCCATAGAGGGTTAACTCTCATTGCTGCTTTCTTTTTCATGAATAAATATCTATATGACTGTATAGTTGTTGAAACTCTTTGGCACTCCTATATCAGAATCAGAATTGTATTTATTCCCATGGTTATGAACAGGTTCACAACTAGGATTTTTTTCTGGTCAATCGTGCAACATGAAACATATAACACATACTGTAACTTAGATAAATGATAAACTATGAAAACTTTAAACTATAAGACTATTATATAAAATTTAAACAAAGGTAAGACATAGAACAACAGCGCGAGTGGATTTATATAATTGTGGAATGATGTTGTTTGGTGTTTGGTGTATGTTGCATGTGGAGCTGCTCTCCGCTGTAACACACACACCTGTTAGAGGAACAGGCCACTGTTCTTTCATACTGAGACATGTTCTTACCTGAGCTTAGACAAGTTGATGCGTACCAGTCTGGTCTTTGTGCGTGTTCTCAATCACCCAAACAACCAAAGATGTTGTTAGCATTTGGCCTCTCCCAGTATATTCATATGGCTCCAAACAGGGTTGAAGTTAGAAGCTACCACGCTCTTCCACGGGCACAAAGACCAGACAGGTACGTATCAACTCGTCTAAGCTCAGGTAAGAACATGTCTCAGTGTGGAAGAACGGTGGCCTGTTCCTTTAAGCCTGCATCGAAGCGAACTCGCTGTGGAGGAGGTGATCAGCCACTTGGCTTACTGCTTGGTTTGTTTCGGACAGAACTTTACCTCACGGGCACGTGCAAATTATTGAGTGTTGTGGGCAGGGTGAGGGAGAAGGGAGCGGTTTCGGAAAAGGCCCTACCCCAGAGCAGCAGCGGCGACTAAGATCGCTCTTATCCACCGAGTATGGAGTGAATGCTAAATTGTCCCATGTAAAGCGCTTTGTGACCATGTCTGTGATGCAGTTGTTTCCTTTCCTTCCTTTCCCGGTGTCACAAAGTGAACGATTTGACAAAAAAAAAGCAAAAACACTCCATACGTGCTGTTGTGTTTGGCAAATTGTGAAAAGAAGAAATCCTACAGACACTGCTTTAAAGTTTGAAGAGAAGACAGGAAATCAAAGTTGTTTAAAAGTGGAAAAGTTGAAGTGAACTTTTCAAATTAAATCTGAAAGCTAACAACCGCTATTATTAATCCTTGTATGAACCGGATTTGCCTCTACCAAAGTGTTGGTGTGAATGCCGCCACTGTTATCTACTTTCCCCAGTCAAGCAGTATTTAGATTCTTTTGGGCGGAATATAAATTTGGTTCAGTCTATAACCACTTCTCTGGCTGCTGCGAAGTGGCCGCGCTACATTTCTGCCGGAGTGAGAACGAGACGCTGCCTGGAAACACTTCTCTCTTTTTTTTCCGCAGCTGCCAGTCGGAACAGAATGTGCCAAAATGAGCTTCTTCATAAATAACAATACCTGGCAAATAGAAGACGGGGAGCGTATTAATCATAGGATGTGGGATTTTTTTTCTTCCGAAACGCCGAATCCACGTCTTGCGTGTTTTCCGAAGCACCGATTTGACAACCGGGCTCAAATTACTCTGAATTTTCCCCCTGATTTGAATCGTGTTTTGAGCAATGTTATTATTAAAAAGAACAAAATCTACACATCAACTTAAACTAAAATGTGACCCATCACGAGAACGGGGGACACAACTCGGTTTTGGGGCATTCTGAGCGGGACATAGCCTGTGAAAGTGTCGTCTCCAAAGTTCCAACGTGTAACACATGGAAATCTGATCATATTTGGAGAAGATGTGGCAAGTTGAATTCAGGAACTGGAAATATGTCAAAGAGAGGAATCGGCCTCTAAACTTTTGGGCTGTTCTCACCTCTCTGGGAGTGACAATAGGGCTCATTTACATCTCATTTAGAAAAGCCATCCCGCTGTAAAGCTGCCCCTATGGTGTCATGTGTGTGGGGTTTCAGAGTTCACTCACTCAAACGCACAGAAACAGATCCACAATAGGTGTTTGTATAAAACTGACTTTTTTGCGTGGCATTTGTTTGTATTAAAATAAAATAAAAGTTCCTTTAAGCTCACGCTGTCCTGCTGAAGTGACGTCATTTCCGGGGGAAAAGTGGAGGTCCAATGATCACATGCCCCTCCATAGAATAGAACAGAATAGATTTTTATTGTCTACCAGGGTGAAAATTCATCTTTAAAAAAAACACAAAACACAAGACAATACAAACAGGACCAGCAGAAAAAAATGCATAGACAAAAATGTAGAATAATAGTATAAAAGAAATATTACAGAACAGTTCAGTCCAGTTCGGTGGCGACTTGAAGCATGAAGCGTTACCATATATTTGTTTGTTTGTTTGTTTGTCTGTTTGTTTACTCTATTGTCCCCATAGGGAAATTTGTTCTCTGTATTTGACCCATCCTTGGATGCCGCTGGGGCAACCCTTACCCCGGGATTCCACATCATCCGCCTGTGCGCTCAGCTCCACTCCGCTCCCCCCCGACTCCGAACGGCTGCGACATCAACGCCCACTGTCTCCGCTTCAGTCCGCCCCGGTCCTCTCCGTCAGTGCTCCAGCTCCACGAGGAGCACACGCACAAAGCAACGACTTTGAGAAAAAAAACTCCCAATAAAAAGAGAGGCAGAAAAAAAAGTTACGTGAACGAAAGCAGAAGCTTAATCGGGTTGTGTGATTGTTTTTGTGATAAGAAACTCCCCAGAGGGAATTATCGAGGTCACTTTGTGTGAAATAGTGACATTTTCGTTAAAATAAAGTCCGCTCGGAGGGTATTTACTTTGAAAATACGGATATTGTTGTCGTTCTCTTTCCTGTTTCATGCGGTCTGAACTGTGGAGCTTGGCAGAGAGGCGGAGAGGCGACGTAGGCCCCTCGGAGCGGAGTGGACGATGTGGAATGTTTCTGAACGTTCAAAATAGCAACGCATTTGCTGCGGAGGTCGGGGCGGAGTGGAATGGAGTGGAGCGGGGCGAGCACGGAGAATGTGGAATCTGGGGGTTAAGGAGCAGTGGTTAACAGCAGTGCCGCGCCGGGGGACCCATCTCTATGATGTGGAGCCAGGCTGGTGGTCAGAATCACCTGGCTGGAGGATTCACCTATTGCACATGTTTTTAGTGGTAGGAGACCGGAGTACCCGGAGGAAACCTAAGGTCCTGTCCTGGTGGGAAACGAAAGTATTCCCTGTTATAAGTACATTTAACCAATTAGCTCTGTGTTTCTGTGTCTTTATTTGGTAGCAAATGCATGGAGTAGTCGGTGAAAAAGTGCAGCTTGGAACATGACTATTTGTAAACATTGCTGATCTATTCCACAAAAAAGTGCCCAGTCTTCGCAAGGAAATGACCCGTTAAATTGTACAAACAGTTCAAATTAACTAATGCTGTAAAAAGATGTGCATCACCCCTGAATAATGCATAATAAAGTCCCTGTAATACAAGTCTTACATGTTCCAACTCCCTAACTGATTAAAGTTAGACGGAGCAAACATCTGTCAGCCTATTTATTTGCCCATCTGCCCATGTGAATTATGTACCACGCTCCTTCCACGCGTTATGAAAAATGTATGCGTTATTGGGCAACACATAAACAGGAGAATAAGCTTTGGAAAATAGCCCCGGCTGATATGAAACCCGACATAATTGCTTTCATTGTTTACCGAAACGCTTCAATAACCGACGCGCCACGCGGAGTTATAGCTCGCGCTCTTAACGCGCCTGGCTTTGATTGGTAGAACACAGTGGGGGCCGAAAGGAGAGACATTTAATCGCAAAGTTATTGTGGGGTAGACTGTGTTTGTCGCCCATTAACTGCCAACTGTGTCCAGGCTATTATGTGTACAGAATAAGGCCGTCAAGTACCTTGTCATTGTCGTCGGAAATTGGTTTGCAGACAACGGCCATTTTGTTGAAGTTTGTTGAGTTCACTTGCTCTCATTTTCCCCTCACCAATAACGTTAAAATATTGACTCCCTTTTTCTCATTGTTGCTGTCTAAGTTAGGGATGTACCGATCCGATATTCAGTATCGGCATCGGTAGCCGATCAGGCTTTTTTAGAGTATCGGATTGGATCGGATTTAATGACTGGACGGGTCTGATACAAGACGGCCGTGAATCTGCGGTCATGGATCTGCAGCGGCTCCAGTCTGCCAACCTGCAGACTAGAGCCTCTGCAGATCCAGGACCACAGATTCACGGCCTTCATGCTGTCGCTAAGCTAGACTACTGATTTGATTTGATTTGATTTATTCTTATTATTGTGTCTTGCACATAAGTAAGTGCCCAGCCCTCATGGGCTTAAGACACATTTCAAAACAAAATTCAGATGGCTGCCAAAATAAAATCACAGAAACTGTACAATCAATCATAACAGAACAACATCCACATCTCAGTGGAGGATAGAAATTAATTTGGCTACAACACCTGCTTTTGAAAAACTTTCTAATTTAAAATTCAAAGCTAAAGCCAAAACCTCTTTCATGTTTATTAAAAAAAAACTGGTAAAACTACTGTAATATCCATAGGATATAATATATAATGATATATATATATATATTATAATAATATAATAATACAAAAAGACAGTATCAGATCGGTATCGGCCAGATGAAGTGTCAAAAATATCGGATCGGGAGCTCAAAAAAGCGGATCGGTACATCCCTAGTCTCAGTCGTGTGTATCGATAGGCTGAGATCGGCGTCACGTGACTTAATTCAATATGGATCCTTCAGGAACCTCGTGTCTTCAGTTGAGCGTGCGTGTTGCGCTAATCCAAGTGCATTCACCAGCGTAGTCTGAGGCAGTCATGTCACACCTCCGTGTACAAATGAATTTATTTCCTTAATCCCGTCTCAAAGAAAAAAGAAGTCTGAGGATTGTGCTACTTTTTTTTTTATTTTGGTCCTCATTGCGAGTGCTTTGAAACCACCCCCCAGTGGCCCGGGGCGATTCCACTCATGAATGTGGAATCCTATGGCCGCTTAGGCTTATATAAATAGGGACAACCAACGCAAACACATTATGACATCTGTGCAAAATGAAGGGAGAGAAAATTGAAACGTGATAAAACTCTAGCTAGAACATTCCCATACTAACACATTGGAACGAATGGCAATTCTGGCAGCAATGTTGTGACTGGCCTTTAGAACCGAGTGCAGCGGAAACCAAGAGGAAACACCACTCATTTTTGGATCCTTTCTATCCTATGACTCTTTTCCTAAATACTGACTGAGCTCATTTCCACTGTAGAAAGAAAATGTATCTTTTTTTTTTCTGCATTATATTTGGCTACATTTGACATACATTTTGGTTTTTTAAACACATAGATTTTGTCGGAGATAAGTAGTTATCTGAGGTTCGGGAGCAGGACCACACCTCCCGTACGCCCCCTCCGGCCGCCAGCCTATTTAAGCCCCCCGTCTACTGACCTCGTCCTCTCATTCGGGGTTTCTGGCTGTCCAGCTTTGACCAGCTTCCGTCCTGCTTCCGGTCCGAGTCTCAGGAGTTGTCCTCTCCGCCCGGCATGGATCCACTCTCCCTCAACCCGTCAGATGACTAAATCCTTGCAGCCTGTCCGGTCCCAGGGGCACCGCTCAGGATTTGGTCCTGCCAACACCAGGTAACAGCAGCGGATACGGTCAGTCGTTTCTATTCATTCTCCGTCACGGCGCGGTTCGCCTAGCCCCGCCACCTCCCAAGCCGATCATCCCCAGTCTCACGCTCGTCCTCCACGCCGTCCTCACCCAGGCCAGCATGATTGCTCTCCAACTTTCTAGCGCTAGCTCCAGGGCTAGCCGCCAGCCCTAGACGCCGCTCGCACCGACTCCAAGCTCTCCTCGCATTCGATCAAAACCAGTCCCCCAGGAGCTTCCATCATTCAGATCCTTTACTATTTACTATTTAACTCAGTATACAGGACTATATGTATATCATATGTATACAAACATTTTACAACCTTTTTTTTAAGCAAAGCTGATCCATGAGTCCATAAGGAAATAAAATGGTAGATTGACACACTGCCTTCCCAAACAATCCTTTAGTTTGTATGAGCTCAGGCTGAAAGAAGAAAATTGACAGAATTTTACCAATGTGCAGGGGCGGACTGGCCATATGTCCTTTCTGGAAGAGCACAGAAGGGCCACTGGCTCTAGGGCCACCGGTCTGGCCTCTCACTTTACCTTACCCTTACCCCCGGGCGTAACCGAGCTTTACCCAAATCTAAAAGCTTAATCTCTTAACTCTCGCCTGAACCGAGAGGATCTTTTTCCTCACGTCATCAGATTTTTTTTCCATCATTTTTTTGTTGGGTATTTAACTCATTTTTGTAACTCATTTTTTTGGTCATTTTTTCGTCTAATTTTTGTATTTTTTTTGTCATTTCTTTTGTCATTTTTGTGACATTTTTGCCACTTTTTCGTCAATTTTTCGTCACTTTTTTTGTCAAACTTTTCTCACTTTTTTGTCACATTTTCATCATTGTTTTCGTCTCAGTTTTGTCGCTATTTTCACACCTTTTTTTCCAGAAGCTTTTGGATTGGGGTAAAGCCAAACTGGAGAAAATGTGCTCGGTTCAAGTGGGAGTTAAGGGGTTAAAAGAAAAGCATCCAAAAACACAAATGCGCTGCAAAAGCAACAAAAAAAGTGACAAAAACACAACAAAAAAAGTGACAAAAACGCAACAAAATGTGACGAAAACGTGACGACAAAGCAATGAAAAAAGCGATGAAAAAAAACAACAATAACATGAAAAAACAAGAGACGAAAACACAATGAAAAGCCACAAAGAAGTAATGAAAAAGCAGCAAAAACATGACAAAAATGCAGCGACAACGTGACAAAAAGTTACCGTCACTTTTCTAGATTTTAGCTTTCAAATGAGGCGTTACAGTGTTGCTCTCCAGTCAAGAAGCCTTTAGATTTGGGCAAAGCCGAACTGGAGAAAATGCTCTCGGTTAAGGCGGGGGGGTAAGAGGTTAACATATGTATTTGTGGTCACATTTACGCTAGTTTGGGCCAGGCTGACCAGAGTCCAGGGCTGTTTTGCAGTCCCAGCCCGCCCCTGCCAATATGTAGCTTGTGAACTGGAATGGTGCAAAAACAGACTTTAAAGATATGCTGACGTGTTTTTCAGGGTAAATATGCCTGACCTTGACTTACCAGCGACACAACAAATCAAATCGAAAAACCATGTTCCCATTTTTATATGACTTGCTATTAGCATTAGCCTCAGCGGCCAATGACAAAGATGGCCGCCACGTTTGCTCCTCGACAACGAGCGCACATCAGATCGCAGGAAGGCTCGTCTCATTGGTCAAAAGTGATGGCCCCGGGAGATTGGGATTATTTTCTGAGAATAGCACAAGAAGGGACTTCAGAAAAAAAAAACGATTCTTCCATTTTGCTTACGAAATTTTCAGTCCCAGGCAGTAAATGAAGAACTCTGTTAAAGGAATAGGCCACCGTTTTTACATACTGAGATATGTTCTTACCTTAGCTTTGACGAGTTCTTTAGGACCTGTCTGGTCTTCACCCGTGCCTTCAGTCACGTAAACACAGCGCAGATGGCGTTAGCATTTAGCCTCTCCCTCTCTCCACTATAGCTCCAAAACTGGTCAAGATAGAAGCTACCAAGCTCTTCCACGTTTTCCCTATTTAAATATGGTTACGTGAAGTGTTACACTACAAAGTATAATTACACAAAATTAAACAATGTGGATTTTCTAAGCTGATAAAAGGGGGAACTATAGTGTAAGGCGTAATAATACCAGGAGTAGTTTGGCATCCACAGAGTAAAGTGAAGATTACTGCACAGTAAAGTGAAGATTACTGTGCGGATTTCGAACTACTCCTGGTATTATTACGCCTTACAATATAGATCCCCCTTTTATCCGCTTAGAAAATCCACATTGTTTAATTTTGTGTAATTATACTTTGTAGTGTAACACTTCACGTAACCATATTTAAATAGGGAAAACGTGGAGGAGCTTGGTAGCTTCTATCTTGACCAGTTTTGGAGCTATAGTGGAGAGGGGGAGAGGCTAAATGCTAACGCCGTCTGCGCTGTGTTTACGTGACTGAAGGCACGGGTGAAGATCAGACAGGTCCTAAAGAACTCGTCAAAGCTAAGGTAAGAACATATCTCAGTATGTAAAAACGGTAGCCTATTCCTTTAAGTTTGAACTTTTAAACTTGCTGACTGTCACTTCAAGAACTATTTAGATCAGAGATATGGAAAGATGGAAAAAGAGAGGCTTACTTGAAGTCAAGGCTTCAATCTTTCAATGAATGCATATGTGACTCTTGTTCCTTATAGCTTCTCCACAGTTTCAGTTTTAAGCCAATTCAAACGCAATGACCCCCTATCATAGCAGCTTCTGTAAAGCCTTACCATTTCATCATTTTAATTTCTGCTCAATTTCCCTCGAAAAAAGGCAACGTCTCTCCTTTCCCCCTCGGCGACTAATGCGGCGTTTTTCCGATCTGCTCTCACTTCAGACGCATCGCTTCCGCCGCTGCGAACCCCCCGCCCGGCCCCCGCCTGTCATCGCCCCCCGGAAGTTTCCCCAGCACTTTTCACAGCCGATCAGCTTCAGAAGCTCTCCGCGCCCCCCCCGAAAACCCGCCGTTAAATCTGCTTTGGCCGTAAATCCTGATTTGCTCGAGCCTGTTTTCGGCGAGGCCCCTCCGCCCCCTCCACCCCTCCCAAAAAAAAAAAAAAAAAAGGTCAACGCCGCCTTCTCAACCAACAGATATAGTGCTGCATTTGCATCGCGGGCATTAATGAGGTCTGCAGCGGCGCTCATGCCTCCAGAGATGGCGAATGAATTAGGAGCAGCATCCGTGTAAATCCTCATCAGTGCTGAGGAGATTGTGATTAGGAGGAGCGAAAAGGAGTGGGAGGAATAGGCTTCAGCGTGTCTCTGGGGAGGGGGGGAGGTTGGTACGGCTCTAAAGTTCGAAGTGTGTGGAATAAACTCATTTGCATGTGGGGGGGGGTATTATTGTGAGTTCTGAAAATGTCATGACAATATTGGACTTGTAAAAAGGGTTAATGATCTTGAAATGATTGAATGAAATGCCAAACTTACCTAAAAAAGGTCAAGGATAGATTTGGAAGGTGTCATTTGCATGTTAAAAGGCGTGCTGGGATTGGAAACTGCATCACTAGTTACTCTAGTCTCAACTTGCAAACGTTCTCTGCCTGTTTTGTCATGGAGTAAGACAATTAAAAATGTAATAGAAGTGATGGACAAGGCATTATTTTGATGCAGTGAAACACAAAAGTTTCTCCTGGCATGTATGGCTTAACCCTTTCTTGTTTAGGGCCCTTTTCCCCGAAATGCTATACATGTGTTTATTTGGGTTAAACTGAGCCTCTACAAGGGGTAGATGGCTAATCTTGGTACCAAAATAAACTTTATCCTTGGGACTTTTTGTTTCAGTGAAAAATAATTTTAAAAAAATTACAGTTTGTATGTAAAAATTAGTTTGAAACAGAAAAATCTAAATTCCGCCTGAATGAAAAACACATATTTGCACCTAAAAATGCTCTTTCTCTGTCTGTGCTGTAGCAAATAAGAACAGAAATGGAAAAAATCAATATAATGTGTGCTCCCTGTAGTCAACAAAATACCAGTAGGTCAAAACACTAAAGTTATACATGCTTTATAAAAAAAAAAAAAAAGTCCAGGCGGAATCTAACTGTGCCAAATTGTGCAAAAAAAAAAAAAAAAAAGCAATTTTTTTTTTTACAATTTTTGTTATTTTTTACCGAAATTAAGTATTTTAGTCATAGGGACATATCGGGTCACAAAATTGTATTCCCTGTCTAAAAATGAACACAATGTTTTTCAAAAACATTACACAGTAGCATTTATTTGTCACTGACCAAAATATGTACAACAAATTATGACAAATTGACATATTGTGGCTTGCTGTTTGAGGTAGGATCTGTTGATTTGAAATCAGAGTGGATGAATGTGTTGCTGAGAGTCCACTGAACACGGAGAGGTGAAAAATATGACTGACAGTATTTGTATGCGAAAGTTATGGCCCCGGAGATGCAGACACAAGGGGGGCGGAGCCAAATATGGATCTTTAGAGCTTAAGGGGTACTGTGTCTCCCAACATGTTGACAATGATTATCAAGGAGACTCTCACTTCCCACCGCGTGATCTTTAAACAACCTATTCATTGAATCAGAAACAGGAATCACCAAACATACAGTTAGATCAACATCACTACGTCCGATAAATTGGTGAAAATAGTCAAGTCACTTCCTCAGAGCTTTGTTCTTTATTGAAAGGATTGTAAAGGCCTCACATTACATTTAAAGGGGCTAGACGCAAGTTAGCCATTTTATACTCACTACTGCCACCTCAGGTCATACGTGTAACTGCACCTTCTATATTAAGCTCGCGCATGACGGCACTTCGGACCCAAAGTCACACCTTTTTGAGTGACAGTGCAGGATTTTAGAGGCAGTTGTGGTGAACAGGTCTGAGCTCATTCTACACATTGGGACATTGTTGGAGCATGTAGGGGGAGGAAAATACTTGATTTTAACATTTTTAAACTCCATATAGTCCCTTTAAGTAATGTGCAATGTTGCCTTTCTCGCTCTCTCTCAAAGTCCATTTAAAGTCCCGTCCACAAGGGGTCAAGCGCACGAAGACGGCATTTTGGTGGTCTGTAAACAATCATTTCTAAGCTTTTTTATCCATATTCAACTGACCTTTTACACTGCATTCCAAATCATTATGCAAATGATATTTTTCTCAGATTTTCACAATTGTCACCTCAAATGACAGTCAGCATCATTTTCAAGTCTTTAACTGTTAAAGGAGCATTTGAATGTCATTGAAAAAACCTTCCCTGTGGTAACAGTATTTTTTTTTCAAAAGAGTGCAACTCAAAATGCACTGTTCAGAATTATTACGCGCAGCAACGTTTCAATACATTTATTACATGTATTTTTATAGCTTGTAAAGAACTGAAAATTGTCATTTGTTGAATTTGCAGCATTAGGTCATAATTACTGAAATAATAAGCTATTTCAATCAAAAACATCTTAACAAGTCAAGTTACACTTAGGACCCTAGTTTTTGGAGAGTTTCTGCTTGGATTTCTTTGCAGGATGTCAGAATAGCCTCCCAGAGTTGCTGTTTGGATAAAAACTGCCTCCCACCCTCATAGAAGTTTTTCTTGTTGATGCCCCAAAGGTTCTCAATTGGGTTGAGGTCAGGCGAGGATGGGGTCCACATCATGAATGCCCATAGCAGCCAGTGATGCAGAGGTATTCTTTAGAGTATTACATGGTGCGTTGTCATGCATGAAGATGATTTTGTTCGGGAAAGCACAGTTTTTCTTTTTGCACCATAGAAACTCCACAGAAACTCCACATGTTTTTCAGAGGTCATTTCACACCTTCAGGGAGCCTAAAAGGGGTGACCAGCTCTGTCCCCATGATTCCAGGCCAAAACATGACTCCGCCCCCATCTAACTGACGTCACAGCCTTGTTGGGACATGGTGGCCATTCACCAACCATCCACTACTCCATCCATCTGACCATCCAGGGTTACACGGCCTCATCAGTGAACAAGACTGTTTGAAAATGTATTTCTGAGCCACTGCAGCCGGTTCTGTTCATGAGCTTCAATGAACAGTTTAGGGGAGGCCGGATAGAAGGTTTATGGACAACTGCAGCCTCTGGAGTTTCCTACACCTTGATGTTCTGAAGACTCCAGAGGCACCAGCAGCTTCAAATACCTGTTTTCCGCTTTGTAGCAGCTGTTCTATTAAATCTGATGTATTTGTTTGGCAGAAACCGTCCTCATTGTGCCTGTATTTGCACAAACCCGTGCTCTGATCTTTCGTGAAATATTGAAGGTTTTCACATTTAGACCAAGGCATTCAACCATTTCACGCTTTTCATCAGAAGACAGATCCTTTTTCTTTCCCATGATGCTTGAAAATGGTGGTCTTCTTAATAATGTCCTACTAATGTTTCTCCCTTAACTGGGCTTACCTTACAACTAATCATAACAGGTGTCTGAGATTGATGTCAGTGATTCAAAGAGCCCTGAGACACAACACCATCCATGAGTTTCATTTCATTCATTTTACCTTTACATACTATCGTTTGCATAATAATTTGGAACGCAGTGTAATAGCTTTTACCGCACCTTCTGCTTAACAGCGAGCCACACCCGTGACATTGGCAGCATAAATC
The DNA here is from genome assembly GCF_951799975.1 of Gobius niger. NCBI lineage: Eukaryota > Metazoa > Chordata > Actinopteri > Gobiiformes > Gobiidae > Gobius > Gobius niger. The sequence continues at coordinate 10,898,539 of NC_136860.1, read as the reverse complement.
CTCCTCCTCGTTTCTTCCGTATGTTGTAAGTTCATGCAGCCGTTTCATATTTGCTGCAATGTTGTTTTCATTCCAGAGAGTTTACTGCCCATTCGCAGTCTTACACCCACGAGTGGCTCCATGTGGTCGCACACATTTACAGAGCTGTCTCCGTGTTTATGGAGAACGTTTTGGAAATCACACCCTTTTTGCCTTGTGGATATGCCTTCTTTTTCCTTCTCTGTTGTCAGTCGCTTTTGGTTCCTAGCCACAAGATAACGCCGTGATTTATGGTTTTGGCACGATAAGTTAGTCGAGAGTTTTGCTTCCTCATGTCGCTGCGGTTCAGGGTTTGGGCTGAATTTACCGTACGGCCTTTGTCGATTTGCATAAGTTTGTGGTCGTGCAATCAGTCATCTGAAGGACTTTTTGTTTTTTAACTTGGTTGATCAAGGTTTCCAAACGCACAAAGGGTGCATCCAAATACATTCTACAGCAGTCCGTATGAACGCCGCGTCGAACTAACTTCCTCATCATTAAACTTCTTCTTTCCCTTCGGTCTGCCGGGATTCCTCGTCCTCTTACTTCTAACGCGCAGACTTCTTCTTTTTCCTCCAGCGCGGCACACCTCACCAGAGAGCGCTACCTTCAACATTATCATTTTACTCCTTAATCAGAACCTGAGTGAAGCTCTTAAGTAAATCAGGCCTCATTTGTTCTACACAAAGACTCACAATCGCACGGGGAACGCTCTTATTTATGCTAATTGAAAGCGGCATTAGCATTTCAAAGCCAAGGTTTGCCTTTTCCCGCGCGCCGAGGTGCGTCTCGGGTGAATAGCGGCGAACTGGTGGTTAAATGAAGCTCGTTAGTTTTACTTTGTCAAAACCAAACTAATTGAACGTCGGTCACAGTGGTTTTTTTTTTTTTTTTTTTAATAGAAGAAGGAACTGGCCGCGGTAATAAATCAGTCCGTGATTGAGACGGTCTCTGTGTGGCGATAATTACTAAGCCTCAGCAGCTAAAGGAAGTTTAACAAAGTCTTTCTAGAACTCAACAGTTGTAATTAAGTGTAAATGAATAATAAAACACACACAATGTAGCATTTTAAGGGGAGATACATTATGCAAAGTCAAACACATTATGCTGTTGTTCTTTCATCAAAGACCCACTGTATTTAGGGTTGTGTTTGAGCCATTCAGGGACGTTGAACTTTGAATCTTTCACGGGAACTACTCGAATTGCAGCAACGCCAGCATGTTCCGCGGGTTTACCCCAAGCTCCTCCTTCACCCCCGTCACTGTTCTGTCCAACTACGCCTACAGAAATCAGATGACGGGAGGAATCGGATAACCCAAAAATCAGATGTGGTGCGTTTACATTCTCTTCAGAAATCTGACAATCCAAAACTCCGGGTGCAATATGGGCCAGTGCAGATTTGGGTTTTTAGAGCAGCTGAAAGATGTCACTCCCTTTCAGTCAGGCCCTGCTGCAGAACCAGGTGGAGAATGACTGCGCGTCCATATTTTGGACCTGGAAACACACAGTACTTTCTCTGCAAATTAGATTCCTTTCATGGATACATTTTTTTTTTTTTTTTTTTACATTTCTTTCTTTCTTTTTAATCAAAAGTACTCTCTGTCTTCAAAATAGCTTCTGATCCCTGTCTTTGTGACATTAGTTTGGCCTCTTTGCTGTATTTTCCAGGTTAGTTTATGTGCACGTGTGAAAGATCCGAAATAAATTATATGAATTATACGAATATCAGATTATGTATATCAGATTACACTGTTTACATGTCAATAATCTGAGAACTCTATAGCCTGTGTTGTTTTGGTCATTGGTGATGATTATAATGAAATGGGTTCATTGACACCTTTTATTTACATGATGATAACATGACGGTGGCAATCTAAAGGTGGCGTTTGCGAGTTTCCATTGACACTACGAGACAAAAATGTTATTATTATTTTATTATTATTATTCTTTATTTATACAGGTGGTCTCTTGAGACTCAATGTCTCATTTGCAAGAGAGACCTGTTAAAACATACAAGGTAAATAACAGTCAACAATAAGACAACAGTGGAACAATTATACTATAACACAATACTAAGAAAATGTGTAAAACTTAAAAACAAGAGCAGACACATGGAGGATACTCCTTTACAAGGGATTTAAACTGATGGAAGGTCATGAGATTATCCACATAAAAGGTTTTCTGCGCCTCATTCCAGACATTTGGTGCGAAGTAGCAAAAGGCCTTCTTCCCCCATTCTGTCTTTACACGGTGAGACTCGAGAGTCAAACTGTCCTGAGACCTCAGTTGGTAAGCATTTGACCTGACATGTATAAGACTAAACAAATAATCAGGAAGGACACCAAGAAGAGCTTTATAAATGAACAGCAGACAGTGCTGCTACCTCCTTGCTTCTAGAGACTGCCAACCCACTTTAGCATAAAGATCACAGTGGTGAGTCCTGTAACCATCTCCAGTGATGAATCTAATGGCTGAATGGAAAACTGCATTCAGAGGCTTCAACACAGATGCAGTGGAATGCATATATATGACATCACCGTAATCTAAAATTGAAAGTAACGTAGCCTGGATTAACAGTTGTCTCTTATTAAGAGGGATACAGTTTTTGTTTCTATAGAAAAAAGACAGCTTTGCTTTAAGTTTGTTCGTTAGCTCCTGGACATGTTTACTAAATGAGAGCCTCTCATCGATCCAGATGCCAAGATATTTATAATAAGGCACTTTCTCAATAATGGAACCGTCTAAAGCAGAGACTGACAAGTTCTGTGACAGAACCGAATGTTTTCTAGAGAACAACATACATTTAGTTTTAGAGGAATTCATCAACATTTTCAAGTCAGTAAAATTTTGTTGAACCAAATTGAAGTCATGTTGTATATTTTGAATTGCTTGTGCAGCAGAGGGCGACATAGAGTACAGAATTGCGTCATCTGCATATAAATGAATGGAGCTTTGTTTTAGGTTATCACCAATAGCATTAATATACATTGTAAATAAAAGTGGTCCTAAAACTGACCCTTGAGGCACACCCTTCTTAAGACATAAAAATTCAGACCGGTAGCCTTCAGCAACAACTGCCTGGGTTCGATCTGTGAGATAATTTCTAAACCAATTTCTTGCATTTAAATCAAAACCAAAGAGATCAAGACGTTCTAACAAAATACAGTGATCTACAGAATCAAAAGCCTTTGACAAGTCAATAAAAAGAGCAATACATTCCTCATTCTTATCTAAAGCAAGAGCGATATCATTTATAACCTTAGTTGCTGCTGTTATGGTGCTATGCCCTGGTCTGAAGCCAGACTGATGGGGACTTAATAATGAATATTTAGTGAGATAAGCGCCAACTTGAGTACTAATCAGTTTTTCCAGTATTTTTGCAAGACAAGACAGCTTAGAAATGGGCCGAAAATTATTTAGGTCATTCATCTGTCCTCCTTTATGTAGGGGGAGCACAAAAGCAGTTTTCCACACCACAGGGATGCTTTCTGTTTGGATTGTAAGATTAAAAATATGTGTCAAACTGTTTACAATGAAGGGTGCAGCTAACAACAGTAACCGTGGCTCAAGGGTATCAGCACTGGTGGACTTTTTAGGGTCAATAGAGAGCAACATTTGTAAAACATCATGTTGAGTGAAGGGTGTCAAGGAAAATGTTTCTGCTGACTGACCATTATTCAATAAACTAGCAACAGAAGTGGCAGCAGATACATTTTTTGAAGAAACAAAGTGCTGATTGAACACATCACAAATGTCCTTTTTGCTAATATAGCAAACAGAGTCATTTATAATTTCATTTGGTAAAAGAGATGCAGTGTTCAATGATAGTGACTTTACCGTTCTCCAGAATTGTGCAGAATTACGATTAGTATCAGTGAGAGTAGAAACATAATAAGTGGATTTGGCTTTGCGAATTGCCGAAATGCACCTATTACGTATTTGCCGAAACTGTTGCCAATCTGCTGGCAAATTGTTGGTTCTGGCTTTTACCCAGGCCTCATCACGATCATGGAGTAAACCAGCAATCTCTGGAGTAAACCAGGCATTAAACCTATTCTTCAGACGCAATCTCTTCAAAGGAGCATGTTTATCAGTGACATTATTAAATGTTTTTATAAAAAATTCCAAAGCTGAATTTGGTTCAGGGAAAGCTGTAGTTCTACCAATATCACTATAGTACAAGTCATTCAGAAATTCTTGCTCATTAAAATGCTTAAAAGATCTTTTAAGTGTTATTATTGGTTTTGATTTGGGTAACGTTGTGTTCCTAACACACCCAACCGGGCAGTGGTCACTAAAATCGAGGGGGAAAACACCACTGCATTTATAGTTCTGAGGTTTGTTGGTTAAAATAATATCCAAAAGTGTTGCCTTAAGTGGATCTTTGGGGTCAGGGCGAGTGGGATTTGTAATAAGCTGTGTAAGGTTTAAGTTACTACAATAATTTTTTAAGCTGCCAGATGCTTTAGATAACCAGTCAATGTTGATGTCACCTAGTATAATGAGTTCAGTGTTATTATAAGTGGATACTAGGTTGAAAAAATCATCTAGAGCGCTAATAGGTGCTGAAGGGGTGCGGTAAAAACCTATAACAGTTATTTTTCCTGAATTATTTGAACCCAGACTCACATCAAGAGCTAAGAATTCAAAACATTTAGACTTAGAGACATTTGAAATGACGGATACCGGAAAACAGTTTTTCACAAAAATTGCAATTCCTCCTCCTTTGGAAGGCCTATCACAGCGAAATACATTATATCCACTTAAGGAGATATCAGCATCTAAGACTTTACAAGACAACCATGTTTCTGAGCATACAAATATATCAGGAGTAGCTTGTTTGGCCCATAATTGAATAAAATCCATTTTTGATAAAATACTTCGGACATTCATGTGAATCACGCCAAGGCCTTTTTGTGATTTAAAACTTGCCATATTAAAATCCAAAATAGAGTTATCAACATTAGACTGTATACCATTTGTTACAGGCACAACAGTAGGCCTAATGTCAGTTAAACATGTCACCCTTTTACAATTGCCACCATTAGGTCTACGATGCTTTCTAACCTGAGTAATCTGAGTTGATATGTGAGAAACACACTGTGGCTGAGAAGCGGTTACAGAGTTGGTGCTTCGGTTACATGAGGTAAATAGTCATTTTGCTGGTATTTCGAAGTGGTGAAATGTGTGCAGCATATTACTTGCTAAGGTCTGACTACCCAGACTATTTGGGTGGAGGCCATCCGGCTTAAAGAAGGAGGAACGATTCCAAAACAAGTTAAAATTGTCAATATAATTTAAATCCAGACTTCTGCATACAGATTGGAGCCAGGTGCTTTGGGCAAGGATGCGGCTAAAACGGCAGTCACCTCTGTTTAAAGTGGGAATGGGGCCAGAAATGAAGAAAGACATACCATTGGTGATCCACGGTCTGAGGATATTGAAAAGCTCCCTGAAATGTTCTTTTGTAAGTTCCGATTTCTCTAGTGACGTATCATTTATTCCTATATGGATGATGACTCTGAAGATAGATTCTTCAAGTGACTGTAGAAAGTCCGGGAGTTTATTTATAATGTCCGAGACTGTGGCGCCAGGGAAACAGTGCGTAGTTGCATTGGGGAGCCTGACATCTCTGATTATCGAGTCACCTATTACCACGGTAGACAGAGGCGATAGTGACTTTGGCAGACGCGTAGTCGCGGGCCTCGGTGAGGTAGTAGTTTGAGGCTGCGTGGAGTCCGAGACGGGCACCGGCGGAGAGGGCGGGGGTGTAGGGGAGGCAGTGGCAGCGCGCAGCGGAGAGCCCTCAAGACCCGAAGTGGCTGTGGCATTACGGGGTGGAGCAAGGCCCTGAGGCCGCGGTGGAGAAGGTGCATCAACAACGGCTGTGACAGAGCTCATCGGAGGGTCCCGCATCGCGTTAGGATGAGAGCACCCTCCAGCAGCTGCGTCAGCACTCACCGGAGGGCTCCGCGCCGGTTGGGAGCGAGAAGACCCCCCAGCGGCTGTGTCGGCGCTCATGAGAGGGCTCCGCACCTTGTTTAGGCGAGAAAGCCCCCCCGAGCGCCGATAGACTGCCTCCTTCACCAGCTTACGCCGAGAGGTAGATGTAGAAGCCACTCGGGTTGAGTCTCGTAACTGTGTGCCAGATCGGGACGCGTGGCTGTCACTGGCTCCTGGGGGTGGTGGGCTCAGCGTCACGGCACCGGGGGGAGACTCCGTACCGGAACGGGCCACCGAGTTAGTAGTTGTGGCAGGAGGGTCCAATTCGTGCTCAACAGCCGGGGCGTCGTCCGTCGATAGAGGTGTAAAGCGATTGGAGAGGGCCAGCACGGGAGCAGCGGGAACCGGAGAGATCCTTCTCCCAGTCGACACCACCTCAGTCCAGGGGGCCCGGTTGATTGGAGTGGAGAAATCCGTTGGTCGAGGGCTGGAGCGCAGGACCGAAACAGCGTTATCCAGGGGCGCGGTCAAGGAAGTGCGCAACGAGAATTGTTCCTGGGCTAGTTCTACAAACTGGTTGAGGAGTATATCTTTCCACTCCACTTCCTCTGACAGTTGCTGGACTTGATCTTTTACCCGACTGAGCTCTTGGTCTCGGGCGTCGGAGTTCGTCACCTCGAGCACATCTGGGGATCCAGCGTTATGACTCCCCTTCTCGGTTTCTTCTGGCTGGAAGGGAATGGTGTCAGCTAGCTGCGCGCTGGAGGCAGATGCAAGGGTTTTACCCAGGATTATATCCAGCTCTAATTCGTGTTCCTGGATTTGATGCAGCGTTGATATTCTCTGCTCCAACTCAATAATTCTCTTGCTCAGCGTGACGCAGCAGCCACACCCGGGACTACCGGTAAGTGTCATGACGCTAGTAAGTGTCATGACGCTTACTGTTTTTTCTAACAAAAATGTTAGAAAGTGGTCTGTCAGACATTCACAATGAGCCGCAGATGTGTGTACGTGCACTAAAACAGAGGTCTCAAGCTCACCTGGCGCGAGGGCCACAAATGCAACACAGTCTTGGACGGAGGCCGCAACAGACTATGCCTTTTTAACACAGTAAATCGTTTTTATTGTTTGCTGTGATAAGTTGCGTATTTTCCGGACTATAAATCACACTTTTTTTTCATTGTTTGGCAGGGGGTCGACTAATATGTGATTATTTTTTTATTTTTTTAAATTCGAATATATATATATATATATATATATATATATATATATATATATATATATATATATATATATATATATATATATATATATATATATATTATATATATATATATATATATATATATATATTATATATATTATATATACCTATTTAGTTTGTTGTTTATGCATCATGTAGCTAACCATCAATGTGTTACGTTAGCATATGTTCAGCCTGTTGTTTTTTTCTTCTTTAGGCATTTTATGGCTATTGTGTCTTATACTCCGGAGCGACTTATGTCCGGAAAATACGGTGATATGCAGTCGAGTTTAAAGCCTGGCTAACTGTACATTTTTGTGATGTTTCGGGGGATTTTATCAGTCTATGAATCAGACTATTTTGTTGTACTTCTGAATTTAGAAGTGACAAAGTCACACAATGAGTGTTTTTGTAATTTGTAGTTTTTGTTTATTGTTATTTGCTCAGACTTTGTGTGATGGGAGTAGTGAAAGTTGGATGGGCTGCTCCCGCACCTCTGTGGCCGAGAGGCAGGATGTACTGACACAGAGGTCAACACCACGGCCGCAAACTACCAACTACTTCAACTACCACCCACAAATGTGATCCTTGTGCCGCTAGTGTTTGCAGTGCCATGTGGGTGTAAGTTTACACACTGTGGCTGTCTGTAACTGTAACTACATCTCCCTTCGCACTATGTTCGTCTGTTATTTACTCTTCAGCGCTAAGCAAGCTATCAGCAGCGCGATGCCTCATGGAAAAGTTTGTGTTTTATAGTCATTTATTGGTGCTAATAATATACCATAAATGCTCTAATATAGGCCGGGGCCTTTATTTACTCAAGGGCATCTAGGACCAGGCCTTTATTGTAACCAGGCCACAATTAGAGACAGGCCTTTATTTCTATTTGAGCAAAACGGACTACCAGGAAAATGAAAGAAAAACAAGATTTGTGTCCATTTGCATCTAAAATTTTAGGTTCATTTGTTAAATAACATTGCAAACACTCTCCCAGCGGCTGGAACATTGACTCTTTTTATTTTGTCGGGACAACAGGAAGTGTTTCGTTGCAGTTACATCAATGTCACTGCAGGTTTCTGTTTAGTTTTTACCACGGACCAGATTATTTGTTGTTATCTCGTGTAAAAGGCGAGTTTCAAGGGTTTGTGTTTGTGATGGATCATAAAACAGACCCAAGAGAAGACGAGACGCTCGCGCCGATCGGAGGAGTTATTTTGAGGCGTGGGACTTACCTGCACACGGAGCAGCTGGACGTGCTTTGAAGACGCGATGGTGACTTTATTAAAACCCTGGAGGGTCACACAACATTTGTTGCTTGCCCTGTTTCCAAATATGTTCACAGGAGGTTTGAAAAGTGGCTAAATCTGTGTCAAAGTTACGCTCGGATCAGCTCCACTCTGCAGTGTTCCCCATCGGCCCAGGTTCCCGTTTGTTTACTTCCTGCACGTGAGTTATCATTTACACCAGTATGAGACAAATTCCTAACATGGGGAATATTTCTACCGCTATAGTTTCTAATAATAGCCCCGGCCTGTTTTAGAGACAGCCGCGAACCTGGCCTCTGTTAGAGACCCGGCCGCTAATGGAATACAGGCCAGTATTAGAGAATTTACGGTAAGTAAGAAATCCTCTTGTGGGCCAACAAAAATGACTAAAACTGGACCAAATCCATCATGACTCAAATGTGACTAAAACTAATAGGCATTTTCATCCAAAAGCCTAAGACGGCTGCCAAAAACAACACAGTTTTCTATGCTATTGTAATAGTTTTAGGCTGTTGTAGGTGTAATGTATCAACTGGAAAACACCTCACAATGCAAGGGAAATAAATATTTCAATTTGCCAATATGGACATTTATTGATTTGTCTATTTGGCAGTTTGAGACCTCCACAATCCTCACAATCCTCAAAGTCTCAACATCCTGGCTTGAACTCCCCTTCCTTAGAAGTAATAAATATCCCACACGATCCAAACTGTAGTCACTTTCCCACAGGCTGAGTTATTGTGCACACAGTGGAGACGTTAATGCTCCCTTAGGCCCCATGTGTTCTCCTATAGAACAGCGTTCTGACACCGACCGCCGTCATAGAGGAGTCACTTACCTCCTCTGTCTCCCTGGGATCTATTAAGCTCTTAAATGAATGTGCGGCCGAGCAGAAACAGGCAGCACATACACAACAAGGGGCTGGGGTTTTTGGATAAGGTCTAATTTAGCCTCAGAGGGGAAAATAGAGCGGTATGTACATTCACTGGTGCAGGGAGCAAGGGGAAGATGCCGGGGAGCGGAAGTAATAAGTCGGCCGTCATTCTAATGGAAGATAAGATGTAGCAGTGTAATTGGATCGGTGGGGAACGCTGGGAGGGGATCTACTGTGTCGCTAATATTGGTGCACTTGATAAGTATGAGCAGAGATAGGTCTGAGATGGCAACATTTGGTTTTTTTTTCCCGGAATATAATGTCAGAACTTTACTGACATCAAATTAACTTCATTATGCGTCTTTGCTGTTGCTGACATGTGACTTGCAAGACAGCCGATAAGGTGTGCAAAGTCGTGAGGACTGTAGCAATTTCGGATTCAAAACATTAACAGGAAAAACTAAAAACCAAAAACAATATTCAGTGTTCACATTCAAAATCAGGTGGCCCAAACACAAGGACCACTTTCTACTATTATTAGTAATGAGTAAAGAGGGGTCCGGGTGTCCTCCCCCAGAACTATTAAAATTAACTGACAGTATTTCAGTGCTTGGAGTACTTCAATAGATTTAGATTAGATTAACTTTAGAGTGGAGATATACAGCACATGGCCCGGACTTGGCCCATGTGCATGTATACTTGGAGTCTGACGTCGCTTGTTATACAGTCAGACGTATAACTCGGACCTATTTACAGTTTTCAAATGAAGACAAAAAAAAACACAGATGTTGAACCTTTATATTCATATATTCTTAAAATGGTTTGGCTTATTCAACTAAAAACTCTTAAAATTTCTGCAAAAAACCCATACCTTACTTCACTTCTTGCCACTTTTCTGGTTCATGTGGATAAGTTTAGTAATTATGGAGGAGCAGGTGGCTCAGATGGTGGGGCGATGTCGTCGGAATCCTGGCTTCCACCCGGGCAGACTGCCATTGTGTCCTTCGGCAAGACATTCCACATACCACCACTATAGTATAGAGTGAATGAATAATGCTGAATAGGCTGTAATGGCAGGGGGGCCCATTATGTTGATCGTGAGCTACCTATAGTTCACCCTTTCCAGACCCTCGGCAGCTAAGAGGATACTCTCTGGATGCCTATATGAATTTACACTGTGTTAAAGGCACTCCGTGTAACATTTCACCCAAGAACAATTATTTATTTCATTACATATATTATCCTTGTTGAAAAATACCTATAAAAATGGACAAACGTGTGTGTTTAAGGCGAGAAACTCCCCTCTCGTCCTGCAGCTTTACTGGGCGTCTCCATGGAGATGTTTAACTAAGGGCAGCCAAATATGAAATTTAAATTGGTCTGATCTTTAAAGCAATACTATAATAATAATAAATAATAATAAACTTGTTAACCTTAATAAATCCTTTCCGTAGTCCCTCTGGGGGTAATACAAGTGTTAATGGGATGATTGGGGGGGTCTTTCATCTCCCCCTGGTGTCTCTGGCCAGAAAACCACGATTGCAACTTGACTGCCACCAGACCGGAGCAACCAATGCACACTAATAGAATCACGAAAGAAGAAGCTAACGGGCAAAGCTAACTGCGGGCTAGCGCTACTTTAAACAGTATTTACAGCCAAGTTTGATTGAAAAACATTATTTCCATTGTGTAATTGGATGGGACAGTGATTTATCTCAAATTTAAAACAGCATTTATATACTTTTTCACACTAGGTACATGACCAATATTTATTGAACATGGGACAGGGATGCAGTGGATGCTAACCACTGAACCCTGGAAATGAATGGAGAAAACAATGCTAATACGGCTAAACAACATAAACTAAAAAACAAGACATTTGAAAGAAATTACATCCTGACTGAGACACTTTAAAGTAATACAACCATCACATTCTACCATTAAATCAATGAAAATGTTGCTCCTGGTTATGCATTGATTGCCAGGCACAAGATGGCCGCCACGTTTGCCACATCAGCAAGCGTCATGTCCGATCTTTGACAGTGTGGCACTGGAAGTACAAGGTAGGCAAAATATAGTCAAGTCATATAGTGCAAAAAGGAATATACAGTATGCAAATATGACGATCCATTTCTACCTGAAAGGGAGTGGGAAGAAGACAACTTATTTAATCCCACCCCCAGTTCCCCATTCAGCGATCAATACATTGATCTTCACTGTTACTTTGTTTAAAGAGGGGGTATTATGCTTTTTTCAATCACATAGCACCAGTCTATTCACCTTATTCCGGAGGCTCGCGTGGGCGCCGCCATGGATTGTGCCCGCCCCTTTTCTCCTATGTGTTAACATGGGACTGGAGAAGTCCACATAAAATCAGTCACTACACGAAAACAAAGCCGTTTTCAGGCCGCGCAGAGAAACGCTGCAGTGATGACATGTTGGTGCAAATGAACATTGGACATTTTACACAAATCAATCGACTAAACATCAGATTTGAGGGGAGAATATTTTCCCTCGTTCTCCGTTAAAATGAACGGGCTTCGCGCTCGACCGGAAGTGTCTGGACAACGGAAGTGCCGAGACAACGCAAAAAGTGGCAAAAGTGGGCGGGGCGGAATAAGGTGACTAGCACACTACAATGATGACGAAACCTTCTGTTGGTCTGTAAATGCAGTAAATTAGAATAACTGCCTTGTATAAAGTTGCTCTCTCAAAATGGCTGTAGCGAATGTCTTGAAACAGGCCTCTGTCTCTTTAAGAACCTCTGACTCTTTCCGACACGCCCCCTCCACACGCTGTCTGTGGCATCAGTGGGGACAGGGTTCTGCTGAGGAGCAGTGGTTGGTTACTCGGCTGGTGACGAAAGCTCGGAGGCGTCTCCGGGAGGTGGGGGCGTTCCTAGGAGGACTCAGGCAAACCTATCCCTCAAATGGCTGCCATCAGAGTTTTTACAGATTACTCAAAAATACGTGAATGTGCCAAGGCAACACTTCAGACATGTTTTTAATGAGGGAATGACATGATCACATGATGTAAAGCTTGAAAAAGTCGATTTTGCATAATACCCCCCCTTTAACGGATTATTATCCATCTAACAAAGTCATAATTACAAAAGCATAAAAACCTGAAACATAATGCAACACCATTAAGTTCAGACCCCCATTTACGCATTTCCCATGGGTCTCCAGCCTTGTGTACCTTCCAGACAGTGAGGCATCTCCACCCTTAGCCCCGCCTCCTCCTCCCCCCTGTAGTAAATAACCCTGTCAGAGCGTGCTCAGTGAACTCGCCCGTACGTGTCCTTGGACGCGGCCCGGAGTACCTCATCGGGAGGGAAGAGGAGCCGGCTGTAGCGGTGACTCAGCGTTTACCGCAGGTGAGCTTTCTGATAGCGAGTTGTTAAAATGTTCAGTCTGCTGTGAAATGAGGCCGGCTCGTCCTTAAATCAGCGTCTGTCAGCAGAGCGCCCGCCTCGTGCGGGTGAGGGAGGGAGAGGAGGGGCGGAGGACCCGGTGCCCCCGCGTGACCCGTCTGTCTGCTGCCATGAGGCGCGCCAATGTCATCACGAATTCTGCACAGGCTCATCCAGGAACATAAGGCATCATGATAAGGGATGAGTGTCAAACTAGTGTGGTTTCCTGCAAAAGTCAGTTACTAAAGCTGCATCCATTTTTTAACTTGTATAAGAGTAGAATCAGTTTTGACGATTGCAGCATATTGTATAAAAAGTTGTGTTAAAAAAGTATTTTAGCCGGACTATTTTAGGTGGACTACAAACAAATTTAGCACAAACAAATAAAGTCAAGTCAAAATCGGGTGATTGGGAAAGTGTTTACAGAGCAGATTGTCCACTAGAAGTTATCTGTTAGCTTGTAGCATGCAGCTAACATTAGCATTATCGGTTATTTATGTATTTAGGGGCTGCTGAAAGACTTTGTGGGCGTTCCCTGTGATGTCGCTTGTATCTTTCAATCAATCGGCTTGTTTTTGTAAAGCCCATTATCAGAACAGCAGTCGCCTCAGAGAGCTTTTTAAGATTTTCTGCTTTGATAAAGCAGTTTGAATGTCAACAGTGAGACAGATATCAAACAGTTGAACAGCGTAACAAATGTAATGCCTGAACGTCCAGCAGTGAAACAGAAATATTGTTTTGTCCTTGTCAGTATATTGAATATGCAGTGGTTTGTGCTCAAAGAGTGTGTAATTGTAATACCTTTTAGGCCTGTAGGCTAGTTTGTGTTGACATTACTGTGACAGTGAGTCTGAAAAGTGACCCTGGTGTGAATTCTGCCTAAATGTTAAGGCATCCTTCATTGCAGGGACATTTTCCCTCTGCATTCGACCCATTCTTTGATGTTCCTGGGACAACCTGTAAGAAGTGGGAAAACTCAGTGTTCCACCCTGGGACATATCTCCAGATGTGGAGAGATGTGAGTTGAATTGAACTCATCCCTGGTGCGGCATGGTGGTATAACAGTTACCGCATGTGCTTCACAGCTGGAAGGTCCTGGGTTCAATCCCGAGCTGGACGAGGCCTTTCTGTGTGGAGTTTGCATATTCTCCCTCTGTCTATGTAGGCTTCCCCTTCCACTAAAAACAAGTGATACAGCCTGGCTCCACATCCGGAGATGGTTTGGCTGCGGTCACCCACTGCTCCTTACGAGTTGCCCCAGTGGCATCAAAGGATGGGTCAAATGCAGAGGACGATTTCCCTATGGGGACAAACCATAAAACCAAAGAATCGGGAGGTAGAAATGCGATAGAAATGTTAAGAATGAGTTTGGGCCACGAGATAAGAGTTTCAGCTTTCACTCTCTCTTTTATTATTGACAAAAGCATAGGGCCTTTAATTTAAACATCTCCTTAAGGCAGTACTAAGTAACTTGTTTACCTTAATAAATCCTTTCCGTTGTCCCTCTGGGGGTAATACAAGTGTTAATGGGATGATTGGTGTCTCTGGCCAGAAAACTACACTTGCAGCTTTCCTGCACTGGGTCGGTGGCCCCAGTACACACTAATGGAATCACGGAGAAGAAGCTAACAGGCTAATGGGCAAACTAACTGCGTGCTAGCGCCACTTAAACAGTGTTTACCGCCAAATTTGAGTGAAAAAAATTATCTCCATTGTGTAATTGGATGTACAATATCCCTTTCTCCTTTTGTCTCTTCTGTCAGTGTAGTATTTACTCTCACGGACAATTAATGAGTAAAAAATGCAACATGCTATGATACCTGCTGTGGCGCTTATGGCCTCTAGGGGCATGAGTTACTTTTTTATTTTTATTTTTTTTCACTCATGTTAGTTACATGTTTTCACATTTCAACAACTATACATGATTTTTTTTTATTTTTTATACATGATTGAAAAGGAGCACGATGAAGACAACGCTTATGCTAAGTGCCCCTTTCTTCAGATACAAAAGGTAGACAAAAAAAAACAAAAACATAAATGGTCTGATTCGCAGATATTATACTATAAGCCAGAATAAACAACACCGGTACTACTGTTTTTAAAGTTTAAATCTAATATTTACAGTAGTGTGTCAGAGTTGATATTTGTTGATTGTTGTTGAGTTACTTAGTAGGGGGAAAAGGGGAAAGCAATCCAAAAGGTCAGGATGAAGGACTTCACAAGCCTAAAAGGTCCAAGCGCATTAACGTGCTTCATGGCATGAGCTAAAAGGTTTTGTTTTAGGTAGATGATATTTGACCATTGTGTACAATCAAACTTCCCCGTGCATCGGAAGGGCATCTAACCTCCACACTTCCAGGCCACTGTCTTTAAACCTGGAGCACTTCTTGTATTGTGACGCTAGATTGCAGCTAGTTTTTCGCGCCATCTCCGTTGCCTGTTTTGTTGCCGTGTGTTGTGTGGAGGATGAGGGCTTGACAGGCAGCGTTTAGTGGCTTTGTTCTGCCGTCAAAGGGAAGTCAGGCTGTCACTGCGAACGCACAGACAAACAGGAAGAGCCGCCTCCATCAACACGACTGTCTCCTCTGCCACCCGTACAGCTCACACGGGGGTGGGGGGGGCACCTGCTCACAATGCTGCCATGCAAAATATTTCAAAAGCCATATACGTTGTTTGTCCGTTTTGATATTAATTTTTCCTACTTGCGTATTGATTTTGTCATCTACCACTTTGTGCCCCCAGATATGATATTTGCATTCAAATCAAATCCACTTTTTCAGAAAGAACCCCACACTTTAGAGCTACCAAATGAAAATTATAATGTTTAAACGGTTATTTAATGGTTTGGGCAGAATCTAAAGCATCAGACCCTCTTCAGTAACATCTTAAGGCGAGACACGGCAGGTGAAAGTATTGATTTTTCACGTAGTGGTCGAAGTGGAGATTTTTATCTATTTTCCTCCCTTTACATCTTAGTTTTCATGTCAGAGTATAAAAATGACAAAACTCACCCGCATGATGTATATTTTATGATGTTTTGTCTGTGAGGTGGGGGCAACCCGGAAGTAGCTGCTGCGCTGCGTAGAAAGTCCGTCTTTCAAGCGGGTATTCATTCATAAATATTGACAGATTTTACATCCACGTGTGCTGCTAAGGGTCCCCGTGATTACGCTTTCGCCCAAATATGGTATTTTTCCTCCTACGAGAGGCCTGGTCAGGCCTGGTTCGGTAAAGTCGGAAAACGGGCCGCGCATGCGCACTCGCTACAAAACTTCAGAGCTGGTTTTCTCTGAATGAGAGAAGCCGCACTCGGGCAGAGCCTGAGCCCTTATAGAAGCTCCCACAGACTCCAAACTTTACAGTCTGAGACCTAACACTATTTTGAAGGTTTTTTCAGAGGGATTTTTTCATATCTAATTCCAGGAGTAGTTTGGCATCCGCACAGTAAAGTGAAGATTACTGCGCAGTAAAGTGAAGATTACTGCGCAGTAAAGTGAAGATTACTGCGCAGTAAAGTGAAGATTACTGCGCGGATTTCGAACTACTCCTGGTATTATTACGCCTTACAATATAGTCCCCCCTTTTATCCGCTTAGAAAATCCACATTGTTTAATTTTGTGTAATTATACTTTGTAGTGTAACACTTCGCGTAACCATATTTAAATAGAGAAAACCTGGAAGAGCTTGGTAGCTTCTATCTTGACCTGTTTTGGAGCTATAGTGGAGAGGGGGAGAGGCTAAATGCTAACGCCGTCTGCGCTGTGTTTACGTGACTGAAGGCACGGGTGAAGATCAGACAGGTCCTAAAGAACTCGTCAAAGCTAAGGTAAGAACATATCTCAGTATGTAAAAACGGTGGCCTATTCCTTTAAAAGCTTAGTTTAGTGTAGTTTTAAAAGTTTTAAGCTAAGCGGTGCATTCATTTCAATGGCTTCGGCTAATCTGTGTCCATTCATTTACATGTATGTTCACATTGGCGAAACCGCTTTCTGGTCTTTCTGCGTGCCTGTGGATATTAGACCTTTTACAATGATTTTTGAAGAGCACGATAAAACCAAATAGTCAACTAATATAGTGTTGAGTAAAGTAAATAACACAGGGCAGATGTACAAAGAGACAAAAGTGTCCTACAGCAAATATAGTATATACTGTATCTTTAAAAGGGGTGGCATCGAAATCGACAGAATTTAGTTATATATTCAGTGTCAAAATCACCCTGCATCTGTATGGGCACCTTCACAACTGAAATGTGTGTGAACTTTACTCCAGGCATGACTTCAGAATAATGGGAAAACATTACTTTCCTTATCTTGATGAAAAGCAGATTTTGCAAAACAGGTCCTCTTAAAGAAGGTGACAATATTTGCTAGCCTGTTTACACGGTGTCTGTGCCCTACTGAAGTCGGGCGTCCTCTGGGCTTGGAAATAAACACACTTTCTTTGGAAAACCCAGACAAATTGTGGCTTTCACCCCCGATTAGCATCACCGGGACGCGGCCGCATTAAAGTTGCATTGCGCTGTCGCTCGCTGCGTTCAGGTGCACTTAAGGTAGGGGCTGAGCAGCTGCATTAGCGCTGCCGGGACAGATGCAGAGAGAGATGGGGTGGAGTTGTAAGGTAGAAGGGGGGGGGGGGGGGGTTTCAGGTCAGGGCGTCCCATCGAGAGAAAAACCCTTTTATTAAAGTCTTCATCACTGCTCTGGAGCTGACCGCACAGCGAGAACAGAGCTGCCCGGCACAAATAACAGCACGGAGTGATGTTAAAGGGGCGTCTCAGTGGGACGGGACTGTGAAGAGACCAACGCCGTGACATAGGTTTGGACGCCAAGGTCTTTAAAGAGGTGGGAACGAGTCTGCACCAAAATTGGGTGTAGGAATTGAATGAATAAAACATGTAAAAACAATCTTCACTATGAATTAAGACTCAAGCCGCACTCGCCATTGTTCTGCAAACTGTTTTTCCTATTTGATGAGCCTATTTTGCTCCTCAACTATTAATGGGGCAACCTATTAACATAAATGTGCTTCCAATAAACTGTAAACCCCTGATAAGTGAGCAGAAATTAAAAATCTGGGCGCATCCGATTGCCACAACATTTTTAATTTCACAAAATTAAAATTTACAATATCAGTTAATTATTTGTTTTTCTTTTAGCTGGACATAAACCTCTTCATGTTTAGGGGCCATCATCAATCAAACAATTTGATTTAATAGTAATGCATTTTCTTAAGTTAATCAAGATCAACTACATTTACTTTTATGCACACTAAACCTTTTAGTTTTTTACAAATCAAACTATTTGATTTCTTGGTCTTCAAAACTTTCACGTTTACACGTCAAACAATTTAATTTATTAGGATTCAAAGATTTCAACTTGGCAGTAATTATAATTTATGATATTATTTGTCACAAATGTTTTAATGTTATTAACTTTAAACTTAAGGCGATACTTAATCAGCTTTTTTATTTCTTGTCAAATTGAAACATTTGCTTTGATGCTCTTACATTTTGTTTTACTTGGGAGCAGTTAACTAAAGTAAACTTAAATAGATGTCAAGTCGTGTGTGTTTCATGAAACTCTGTTCAAATGGTAGTGCTACTTTAACATTTGTTAGCATCAAATTAACGTTAGCCGTTAGCTTTCATGATAAAACAGCTACATTTATAAACAGAGAAGTCTCCTCTGGTGAATTATTTACACCCTGAGTAAAAAGTAAGTAATTATCCAAGAGCTTCTTGTTTTCTGCCATGTACTGTTAAAATATGTATTCATTTCAACAAGGCACGGCTAATAAAACAGACAGGAAACAGTTGTTACGCTAGGAAGTTAGCATATTGTTGTTATGCTACATTTCATGCACACATACATTAGTTACAAAGATGTTTTTGTTCTTTTGGAACCTGTTTAGTTGTTAAATAAGCTATTTATGACTGAAAAAATAAGAAAAAAGTCAAATTTCACCTTGTTTTTTGTGGTTCAAGGCTCCTTAAATTAGGCAGGAATTAGATATTAACAAATCTCCGAAAAAAAAACATTTTGTAATGTCTGAGCTTGTGCCTGTATATTTCTCCCGTCATTATGGCTTTTTCCTAGAAAAGTAAACCACCATATTTGGATTGCATCGTCCTGTTGGTCAATTTTTGTGCTACACGTGGATACCAAACACGCCAGTTCGTTCAGGATGTCCCAAAATGGCAGAAAGCAACGTAAGCTGCAACAGCGTCACCTGCAACTTCATGTTTTGAGCAGAACTTCCACTGAAAGAGAGAAAGGACATTATTACCTCCTGAGCCTCCAACCACCACCACCAACCACTCGCTCGCTCACTCACTCACTCACTCGCCCGCTCGCTCACTCACTCACTCACTCGCTCGCTCGCTCGCTCGCTCACTCACTCACTCACTCGCTCACTCGCCCACTCACTCACTCACTCACTCACTCACTCGCCACCCACTCACTCGCTCACTCACTCGCTCGCTCACTCGCCCGCTCACTCACTCACTCGCTCGCTCACTCACTCACTCACTCACTCACTCACTCACTCACTCACTCACTCACTCACTCACTCACTTACTCACTCACTCGCTCGCTCGCCCTTCCTGCTTAGCTTCCAAGGTCTGACAGGATCAGGCAGAGCAAAGGCGGCATGTTGTTGTCACTGCTCTGTTATGTATTTCAGTTTGCCTAAAAACTCAAGTTTCTTATTCAGTCCTGGCTTGTAACCGGTTTAGTAAGTCCTGGTTTAGTCCTGCTTTAGTCCTGGTTTAGTCTTGACTCAGACCTGCCGCACACTGGCTCTGCAGTATTATCTGCGCACACCCATGTTGCTTTTTTAGACTCACTGCGGGTCATATATTGACATCTGGAGAGAAAAAGTACCAAAACCACCCTCTACCGGAGCTTTTTTACCAAGTAGGTAAACTGTTAAACAGTCCCCAACCCTAGGGAAAGACAAGGGAGCGCCATGATGGTGTAAGTTATTTCTGGGAAATCTCTGGCTCTAGTGCACAAAGTGTATTAAATAAACTTCGGAAAGGGTGAGTTTGGTCTTTTTTTACTCTGACGTTAAAACTAAGTAGTTACGGGAGAAAACTAGCAAAAAATATTGTTTATTGTTTATTGTTAAGGAACCCCATTATCTACCACCGTAGTGGTTACTAGTCTTCCTGGGGTCCAGGATTAAAAAGCATTTACAATAAAATAACATGCATTAAAAACAAACAAGGCACAACAGTAATACATGACAAGATATAATTACTGAAACCATACCAAAAATTTTAGCGTATATTTGAAAACATGTAAATAGGATGAATCCCTCAAATTCACAGGCAGCTTATTCCACAATTGCGACGATCTAAATTCAACAGTTTTTAGTAGCAAACTTGTTCTAGGTCGATTTATCGCCGCGTAGAATAAGAGTGTGTCTGCTTCACATATTTATTGTTTTCAAATAGTGCGATCGCTTTGCCAGTCAAAATTATTTTTCTTTAGAAATAATAATAAATTATAATGTAATTTATTTGGAGCAACAGCCAGTTTAAGGCAGAATGCATCTTCTGAACACTAGTGGAGTATGGACACCTGATCACCAGGCGGGCGGCTCTGTTCTGAACCACCTGAAGCCTAGCTATGTCAGCTTTATTTGCAGCGGACCATATAACGGAGCAATATTCCACATGTGATAACACAAAAGACTGAACTACTAGTTTTTTAATAGCTGGAGTTATGTAATATGAGCACCTTCTGACCACAGCTATAGCTTTACCCATTTTACTGATCACATGATTCACGTGAGGCGACCATGAAAGATGGTGATCCACTGTGACTCCCAGAAGTTTCATCTGTAGCACTTGCTCCAACGTGGAGCTACCAGTTCTCAGTATTAGCTGAGTATTACTATTTAGTTTGTGTTTACTCCCTATAAGCATACATCTAGTTTTGGAGACGTTTAGAATCATGTTGTTGTTTTTGATATCAACATTAACCACAGCGTGAACAATCTGTTTTCACCTGCCGTGTCTCTCCAGTGTGTGTTGACCGCTTGGCACTACCATATACTCAGTCTGTAAACAGATTTTGGCACTTCCCACCCACCATGAGTGGTAGAACAACAGCGCCACCTACAATCAGACTCCTCAAGATAGTTTCTTTGATGTCTGACAGCAGATAGCCCCCCTCATCTCGATGAATCGTCCCAACAGTGTTTGTTGTCCTCACTCCTATTTTTCTTTCCAGGTTTCGCGCATGAGTGTCAACCGTTTACTGTGGGTGGGTTTTTTTGAGAGTTCGCTTGGCCGAGATCACCGTGAAAAGCAACCAAATCAATTATATTTGTCAGTCAACCCAAGAAATGTTCCACTCGAGGAGAGCAGTGAGAGAAAAACAGGGCCTTACTCCACAGCCAATGGGAGTTCTACCGGGATTAGAGGTAATAAATAATTCATGTGTTTTCTGTCTCAACTATGTGTGCCGTAAATCAAACGTAAGTAAAGACCTGTCCCACGTGCACACACACACACACACACACACACACACACACGCGCAAACACACACACGCAAACACACAGGGCTTAACCGACTACTGTCAACTCAGAGCAGAAGTGATGGCAGTCGTGAATAGTGCTGGGAGTAAAAATAATAAGTAAGGTAGGCTGTAAGGGTCCCGTATATTTGACTTTGATAGTGGCGTAGCGCCCGAGGACCCTTCTCTAATTCTGCTGGAACTGGACTTTTCCGAGTTGATGCGGAAACCACAGCATATGGTGGGAACTCATCTGGAGAAACGGCTGCATGTTCCTCCTGTGTCTGTGTTGGGTTTCCTTCCTTCTCCTGCCACTAAAAACATGCAAAACAGACCAGCATGAACGATTTCTGTGAGTGAATGAACGGTGGAGGTCGGAGAGTCTGTTGACGCAGATGTGCCCATTGCCCAACTGCGCTTTTGTCAGTGTGTCCCAAAGGGAAGCCGTGGCTACACATGTATGTAGCTCATGACCACAAAGTATGGAGTGGATGTAAACTGTCCCACAGGCTCTATGACCATATCGGTGAGTTATGACAGAGTTATGACAGAGTTATGATAGAGTTATGATAGAGTAATAATAGAGTTATGACAGAGTTATGATAGAGTTATGATAGAGTTATGATAGAGTAATAATAGAGTTATGACAGAGTTATGATAGAGTTATGATAGTTATGATAGAGTAATAATAGAGTTATGATAGAGTAATAATAGAGTTATGACAGAGTTATGATAGAGTTATGATAGTTATGATAGAGTAATAATAGAGTTATGACAGAGTTATGATAGAGTTATGATAGAGTAATAATAGAGTTATGACAGAGTTATGATAGAGTTATGATAGTTATGATAGAGTAATAACAGAGTTATGACAGAGTTATGATAGAGTTATGATAGTTATGATAGAGTAATAATAGAGTTATGATAGAGTAATAATAGAGTTATGACAGAGTTATGATAGAGTTATGATAGTTATGATAGAGTAATAATAGAGTTATGATAGAGTAATAATAGAGTTATGACAGAGTTATGATAGAGTTATGATAGTTATGATAGAGTAATAATAGAGTTATGACAGAGTTATGATAGAGTTATGATAGTTATGATAGAGTAATAATAGAGTTATGACAGTTATGACAGAGTTATGACAGAGTTTTGATAGAGTAATAATAGAGTTATGATAGAGTAATAATAGAGTTATGATAGAGTTATGACAGAGTTATGATAGAGTAATAATAGAGTTATGATAGAGTAATAATAGAGTTATGATAGAGTAATAATAGAGTTATGACAGAGTTATGATAGAGTAATAATAGAGTTATGATAGAGTAATAATAGAGTTATGATAGAGTAATAATAGAGTTATGACAGAGTTATGACAGAGTTATGATAGAGTTATGATAGAGTTATGACAGAGTTATAATAGAGTTATGACAGAGCTATGACAGAGTTATGACAGAGTTATAATAGAGTTATGACAGAGTTATGATAGAGTCATGATAGAGTCATGATAGCTGCTTCACTCACTTGGGCGCATTACATACGTCACGACCAAACACTAGCGAAAATCAGATCCAATCGTTTCAAAGGAGTTCACCCCTCCCACCTGATAACGGAGCTCAATTGTGAAGGTCCAGACCCTTGTACGAAATGCAGTGAGTACGAGGGTTTGGTAAAACCAGGCTACATTGTCGTGATTTTGAAATGTAATACATCACCAAAGACCTGCATCTACTGCAAACTTGCAGAAAGCAAAACATTCAAGAAAAAGCTAAAAAAAAACAGAGGCAGGCACTTCCGAACAGACACCAGACTTGGAGACACTGGTTCAAAAGAGTTACCAACACCACTGTTTTTGTTGTTTATCTTTCAACCCCCAAACTGCCGTTTGCTAACCTACCCTACACACTCCTTTTTAAAACATCTGATCTGTCTCTTAACTGCATCTTTATCCAGCCCCGCAGCCCGTGAGCGTCCACCACCAGTCGTCCATTAGCTTTAATCCCCCATTCACCGCTCTGACGGACAACACAGTTAGGCGTAACCCGACTGTCACTTTAAACGTTCGCTTTTAATCCACTCCATAATAGCAGGCAAACACTTGACTCGAAAATACCCGTCCCCCCCCTCACCCCCAACGGCGATCACAGCCATCACCCCCATAACAGCCCGCCGTCAGCTCTGCCGCATCTCCCCGAGACATTAACATAAAGCATCTGTCTGTTCGGCTAATGGCTCCCATTGCAGACGATTGACGTGCTAATCAAGTGGAGAGGACAGTTAGCCGGGACGCGTTAGCGCTTTTTGGTGCATCCTCCGGCGCGTCCCCTTATCCGGGTGACATTTTTGGCAAGCTGCAGTGTGTGTGGGGAGGAAAGACCAAAGCTGTACTCAAGAAAAAAGTACGAGTAAGTAAGAGTTCGGTGAATGTGCTGCTGGAGTATTGCGTAGGTTTGTTGTTTGTGTTGTAAGCCAGATCTGCCGTCCACATTGTCGGCAATCTCGAAACTTTGAACAATTGTGTCCAAAGATGGTCTTGAAACGCTTATGCGCGCCTTTGTGTCTTCTGTAACAGTTCATTTTCTTGCCCAAACAAACAAGAGCTGTCTCATCTTCAGCAGGTACAAAACTGAGTCACTCCAACAGACGGGCTCATATTACTCCCATTCTAAAGGCCCATTCGTTGCCTCCCAGTCACTTTTCGTTACCATTTTAAAATCCTGGTGTTGACTGTCAGAGCCTGGCATGGTCAGGCTCCCTCCAATATTAGAGACCTGTTATGTCCCGATACCCACTCTCGGAAGCTGAGGTCTTTGGATCAGAACTTTCTTTTGTGGCCCTTCGTCCTCATTTAAAGACCAGACGAGATCGTTCCTTCCAGGTTGTCACACCGACACTCTTGAAAGATCTTCCGCCTTCTGTGACTCTGTGACTTCTGTTGATGTTTTCAAGAGCAAACTAAAAATCTACTTGTTTCGGAAAGTGTTTTAATTCCAGTAGCTTAAGAGGGTTGTTTTATGACTGTACTTTGTATTTCTATTGTCATGTTGTTCTTTCCCGGTCACTGCTCGCTGGTAGAGGACCGACCGAGGAGTCTTTGATGAGCCGGTCATTTTGTTGGCCTGTTTTACAGTCTGGGGAGAGTTTTGTGTTTAATTGTAAGAGAGTTAACCTGCAGAAATGGATCGATTTTACAGGTGTCAGCGAGTAGCTAAGCCAGGGTTAGGTAAGTTTGCTTTGTTGGCAGCCATTTTTCCATGTCAAAATTTAAAAAAAATCCTCAGACAGAATGACCTAGAGAAGGTTATGCATGTGTAACTGGGGGTTGTGTAAATAACTAGCAGTTTGCACTTTTAACCTTAGCTATTCACCCAAAGGCACACAGGTAAATAATATTGACAAAGGCAGGTTCCATGCTTCAACAAGTTTTATTTGTTCCAATGGTTTATCTTTCTTAGTTTTCTCTTTTTCTTGGGTCCAAGTTTAAAATACAGAAGTTCATAAGTTTGTCACAATCCACCGACCCATACGCCCCAACAGTGGGCTCACATGACAGCACCAAACATGGACCATATTTTCATTTCACCAGCAGACAAGGTGTAAAACAATTACACAAAACAGGGGTAAACAAGACAGCAGAGTCCTACACTGGCCCGCCAGTGCTTGCAGCCAAACCACTCTCCGAGGCGCAGTGTCACCCGGCATTGGGATACAAATGCTACGTCCACCGGACATTCGAGACCTCTGCACCTGATACACAGTGGCTCCGACCAAAAAGTCACACATGCTTTTAATAGCTCCGATATTGTCTACTGTAATGGACTTTAAGTGGGTGTGAATCAGTGCACTTTCAATTGGCTGCAAATGATTCAAAACGCTGCTGCTCGTGTGCTCACTCACACTCGCTGGCAAAGTCACATCACTCCAGTCCTGCACGGGTTCCCTGTAAGTGCATGGGTTCATTTTAAGCTTTTAATGTTTGCCTTCAAATCATTTCATGGACTTGCACCTTATTTATGTGAACTGCTAGTTGCACATCAGCCCAGTAGAGCGCTGCGGTCTGCAGGACAACAGCCTAGGTCCTAGGTTCTGGAACACATGTTGAGCTATCTGCCCCCAGATGGAAATCTCACCTGTTTAGAACTGACTGCTAATTGCACATATGTATTTTATAGTGATCTTCATTCTTTTATTTGTATTGAAATGTTTTTTTATTGCACTTATGGGAAGCACTTTGGGAAGTGCTTTTCAAGTAAAGGTTGATTGATTGATACCACTGACCCCTATCTATCACTGAACCCATCGCACCGCTGTTGACTGCAGTTTGGCTAATGCAGCTAAAGTACTCACAGTGGAGGCTCTGCAAGATCTGAGTAGTCTCATAATCACGGAGGACCAAATCTGTTTCAACAGGCCTCACTGATGTTTCACACACACCTCATGGCTTCGGAATCGACAGCTATCCCGAGCCCAAGTGTCTGCATCGGATCGGATCAAACTGGATCGGAACAACATTAGTTTTACACCAGTGAAGTGCGCTGCCTGACCAAAACAAAGTCGACTTTGGCACTTCACACCTCTTGGCGGCAGAGTGGAAGCGTGTGAGGAGTAGGAGTCGTCTGGGGGATGGGGGGGGGGGGGGTTGAGGCGGTTTGCGGTCGGCGTTAATTCCGAGCTCGCTCCGGGGGGCAGTCACGCTTAAAGAACTGTCAAGCGGCGGCAGAGACACGACACCTGAAGCTAACGCAGACAGACAGTGACAGGCCGGTCCCAGGTGTGAGACGCATGAGGGGAAAAAAAAAACAAGAGAAGACGACGACGGTGGAGGAGGAAGTGAGCGAGTGAGCTGGGGTCGACGCTGGCAGCGCCCGTACGGAGCTAGCATACTGATTCTCCGCGCGCAGCCAAATGTCTGGAGGAAATTCAACCGGGCAATATCGGCCAGAATATTTACTCGACTAAGAATACTTTGAAGCGTTATGGCGTAACATTTTCCCCAATAAAAAGATCAAGTACAATCATAAATTTTATCAACCAAATTCATTTTTATTGGTTTCAATACTAGCAGTAAGACACACTTGAGAAAAATGAAGCCCTCACAAGTCGGTTTTGGGGCATTTTGAGCGGGACATAGCCTGTGAAAGTGTAGTGGAAATCTGATCCTATTTGGAGAAGATGTGGCAAGTTGAATTCAGGAACTGGAAATATGTCAAAGAGAGGAATCGGCCTCTAAACTTTTGGGCTGTTCTCACCTCTCTGGGAGTGACAATAGGGCTCATCTACATCTCATTTAGAAAAGCCATCCCGCTGTAAAGCTCCCCCTGTGGTGTCATGTGTGTGGGGGTTTCAGAGTTCACTCACTCAAACGCACAGAAACTGATCCACAATAGGCGTTTGTATAAAACTGACTTTTTTGCGTGGCATTTGTTCTCTAAAGGATGTGTCAACAACACAAACCAAAGCAGCAGCGCCTCCTCCCCAAACAATAGAAGGAAACAGGAGACGATCGTATTCTAATGTGGAAACAGAGCAAGACGTCAGAGATCGACTCAAGCGTAAAATCCACCGGAATAAAAAGATACAAAACTTACAGTTACATTTTTTTAACACTGAAGCTGCCGTGGCCAAAGTCATCCTGTCTGGGGAGCAAAGCAGCATCGTCCCGCTGTCGCTGCTTTGCTATCAGGGCTCTTCATGAGGAAGCGGCGCCACATAATCCGTGATCAATAAATTCACTTCCAAACATGTTCGTTCGTGGGCGACAGTGGTGCGGGTTGTCTCATGATCGGAAGGTTGAGGGTTCGAATCCCGGCTCCAGCAGGTGCAGACTGTGGCTGTGTCCTTGGGGCAACACACCTCACCCAATGCTTATGTGTGAGTGGTTGGCGGTGGTCGGAGGGACCGTTGGCGCAGATGTGAGCAGCCTCGCTTCTGTCAGTCTACCCCAGGGGGAAGCTTACCACCATCAGCATGGAGTGAATGAACCCCCTCCCTTTCATGTGTGAAGCGCTTTGGGTGTGACTTGTGTCATACCCACTATACAAATAAGATTACCTTCCCTTCGTTGTAATGTCCATGGTTCAGCTCGTCTGCTACAATCTTTGCGGAGTCCATCCAACACGACCCGGTATTTACCCAGTATGTAAACAAAGTCACACCCCTACTGCACACTCCCAAATCTCCCTAAACAAGCCGGTTTGAACCTAAAAGTTTACGTTTTTAAAAATAACGGCTTCAGCGATTCTGCGAAAAAGCGAAAATCCAAAATGTATTTTATTTTGTGTTTCTCTTGAAACTTGAGCTGCCGACTTGTGTCCCTGGTTCTAGTGACTGGGCGCATATATCCCTGTTGTGATTAATATGTGATGAAAATCGCAGTAATATTTGTGACTATCTGTGCCCTGAAGTCCAATGACAACAGTCTGCAGAAACAGATGATCGGCCGAGGAGATACTGCGGACTCGTAAATCCAACGCGGAAAGGAACGGTAAAGACAGTATTCGAGTCCTCATAAAATTGCTCCGTGTTTTAGGCTTTAAAGGGGGGGTATTATGCAAAATCAACTTTTTCAAGCTTTGTTATTATGTCATTCCCTAATTAAAAACATGCCTGAAGTGTTGCCTTGGCACATTCACGTAATTTTGAGTAATCTGTAAAAACTCTGATGGCGGCCATTTTAGGGATAGGTTTGCCTGAGTCCTCCTAGGAACGCCCCCACCTCCTGGAGACGCCTCCGAGCTTTCGTCACCAGCCGAGTAACCAACCACTGCTCCTCAGCAGAACCCCCTCCCCACTGATGCCACAGACGGCGTGTGGAGGGGGCGTGTCGGAAAGGGTCAGAGGTTCTTAAAGAGACAGAGGCCTATTTCAAGACATTCGCTACAGCCATTTTGAGAGAGCAATTTTATACAAGGCAGTTATTCTAATTTACTGCATTTACAGACTAACAGAAGGTTTCGTCATCATTGTAGTGTGATATAGACTGGTGCTGTGTGATTGAAAAAAGCATAATACCCCCTCTTTAAAGGAACAGACGAAGTGAAGTTCTGACGTCCTGACTCGTTTTACAGCCGCCCTGTTGGAAATGCTCAGAGTCAAAGTGAGACAATGGGTGTTTCTCAATCGTGAGGATCCTCAGCCAATTCACTTGGACCCTCCGCGCGCTCTGCTGCTCGACTCCTCCATTTTGGCTCATTCATTTGGGTCCTCCGCTCCGTTGGAAAGCTGAATATTACTCATAATGCACTGCATCTTTGTTTAGCAATGAAACCACCTAAATATGATGGAGTGGATATTGGAAGTCTACACACCTTTGGAAAGACACACACATGTTGGTCCTGAATAAGATATGGAACGATATTTAGTTTGTGCAAAAAAATAATAACAATTATGGAAGTGTTGTAAGCAAATTAAGTAGTCAAAATGTTTAATAAAATTTAAGCTTATACCTTTATACATCTTACGCGCATGTTGACTCACCTGCCCCTCGCCGTCAGTGTGTGCAATGAGAGGATTTACTTTGTTTTTGCCTTTTCAGGACTCACTCTACACTACCCTAACTCCGTAGTGAGTTTTACCATTGCTTTACCCAAATCTACAGCGTGATCATATGGTTGTTTTGTGAAGTTTGTTATTAACGGAGCGCACATTTTAAGATTGCTTAATCATTTTACAAACGTCGCAGCTTGTTGTAAACAATAAGATTAACATGGTGAGTGCTGTAGGGCACTAGCTCGAATTTAGCACCAACAACATGCAGATATTGTCCTCAGTTTTGTAAGTAAATTGTTTTTGTACGAGGGCTTGTTGTTTTTAGGGGGCCAGTCTTGACCAAAACTGCACATATTATCTGAGTCTAACGTCGAGTTGTACGTCAGATTTAGAGGCAGGAATTAACAGTAGCTTCATTAATAACAATGGCTTAAACTTGTATTGCACTTTACAAGCCTGTGTCACAAGTTCCTCAAAGTCCTACATAGTCATTATTCATTCACACTCTGGTTATGCTTTAAAAAAAATCATAACTCCGCACAGGAATGGGCTAGAGACTTACGTTTTTTTTGTTTTTTTTTGCGTACTCTGGAATTTATGCTCTACAGGGCAGGGACTGGATTAAATCATCTCATGGGCCCAATCAAGCCGTATGTTTGACACCGCTGGTCAAATTATATTCTCATAAAGGTGTCCAAAAGCGGCGACAATATTCAAAAACATATGTGTGATGCTGGTCAGTAGAAAGGACTTTCAGCCATAAAAATAATGTGGCAGGTTTGTGAATCCAATCACTATCAAATAATGATCCGGGAAAACATTTGGATATTGGCACCTGCCCCCCAAATGAAATAAATCCTATAACATGAACGTAAATGGTACATAAATGTATTTCAATCATGTGAGCATTATGCTGCTTTCTGGGCTACTGGTAAATTTCCTACTTCCAACTCGGAGTAATGCCTTGAAACGCCCCTTGCACTGGTGGTACTTTGGGTTAAAAGTTTGAGACCCACTGCCCTGAAGTGACGGGGAGGTGTTTGGAAAGTTCGACTTCCCTGAGGGGCAAACAGTAATTTTCTAACCAATAAAATGTCAGTTGAAGGTGCATGCAACTTTTTATGTGAAAAAATCATGTTATTAGTGTGTATTTGACCCAGCAGCTGTATGGGTATTTTATTTTATTTTTTTAAAGGAGCTATATCATGCTATTTTAGCCATTCCAAAGTTAAATATAGGCATTTATATGATATATTGTACCTCTACCACTATGGAGCACTCATTTTTGTGATAAATACAAGTGTTTTCTGGAGGTATTTTTCAAACCCGGAAGACACAACGCTTCGATTCAGTTAACTCCGCCCCCTCTCTCCGCACATACTTTACCATAATATAAATAAACAGCAATAAGTGAAGTTACTTCACGATGCAGTTATACGGAGTTGACATCTGCAACACAGCTTCATAAATGGCTAACACACATGCTAATATGCTAACACACAAGCTAACCCGCGTTTGGACTGACTCACCCTCTGGTCCATCGCAGTTTACATTGTGGGACTCGCGTTGGTTATAAAAGTTAATCCACTTTGGTTCTGGTGAAGGTTCACCAAACATCCATCAGAGACAGTCACAGAAAAACAATATTTTGGTGATAGCTGTTTTTTTCTCCGGGATTCAGCGACTGAGTGGCCTCTTCCTGAAAAACGTTGAAACGCGCTTCTTTTTCTCCGTGACATTATCGTTAGTTAAGAATAAAGAACAGGTGTGTCCAGAATAGGATATAACGAGCTCCATCTTCACAGCTGCAGCGCAAACATGACTGATCTGTTCAGACGCGATGTGTTTGTTTTGGCCACAGCTGACCTGGAAGCACCTCAGGCACATCCTTTATTTTTTTTAATTATTTTTTTTATTTATTTTTCTCTCTTTGTTTCTCTCTTACGACAGAAATAATGAAAACGCTGTTTTACAAATTAAAATCCGTCCGTAAGCATAGAATTAAGACATTACATTACAGACGTCGAGCACTTCCGTTCCGCTGTTACGACACAACTGAACACTCAGTCGTTCACCAGGAGAGGGCGGAGCATCTGCTCAGAGAGCAGGATTCAGGAGGATTACTGAGAGCTGCGTGAATGAAGCCACAAACCACTCTGGGGGTGTTTTTGATAGGGAAATAGCATTAACCTTGCCTGCAAGCTGAATTCTCGCGGTATTTGTGAGTTCACAAACACTCGAGAATACATCTTGCCCCGCTCCCGCCTACACTTTTCGAGCAGAACATCTAGGTGTTCAACCCAATCACGGGCCAGTCTGGGGGTTCAGGGCGGGATATCCGTGTGTGACGAAAGCAAGAAGTGCCGAGCCGAGGCAAAACAAACATGGCTACGCAGGAGGACGGACGCGTAGCTGAGGCTATCAAGTCAGTTTTAGCAGAATCTCCTATTTCTTTTTTGAAAGATGAACAGCGAGAGGCGCTTTGTGCATTTCTGGACGGCAAAGATGTTTGTGCCTTTTTACCTACGGGTTTCGGCAAGAGTCTAATATACCAACTTGCTCCGCTGCAAAATCCTATTGTGATTGTCGTGTCTCCGTTGGTGGCTCTAATGGACGACCAAGTTAAAGAAGCTAAATGTGACCTGAGGTACTTTAAAAACAGAATTAACCCAAAGATAAAACCAAAGGACATGCAGATAAGTATTTGTAAAAACAGGCAGAGACAGTGCTTTTAAAATATGTAATTAAAAGTTTATTTAAAAGGACCAGGAGTACGATATTAAAAGTATTTATTATTATGATTAAAATTTATATTAAGAATGGCCAATGTTAAAAAGTGCAAAATTACAATAAAACCTTGCAGCCCCTGGGCCAGCACCAAAGGAAATCTGAAACACAAATAAACGTTAGAAAAATAACCAAACTTGGATGGCTTGAGAGGGGGTAGCCCCACCCCAAACAAAACGGAAAGTGCTCCCCACAAACACACACATACTAAATAACAAAAATTCCAAGTGCAAAACAAAGAAAACGGGCCAACTCAAGCACATCCAAGGAAACTGAAATTTAAAGACTAAAAGACCCAGGGACTGCTATACAAAACTGGTGCAGAGCTAAAAGGGTTTAAAAGGCTACAAAAACAAACTCAAATGCAACCAAACCCTAAAACAAACTCTAAACAAAACAGTAGCAGGCTAAAATCTGCAATTAAAAGGGAAACAACGTTAAAAACCGGAAGATAATAAATGTAAACAAAATATTAAACGCTTGTCCCACCTTAAAACTGGTATAAAAACGGGGGGAAATAGCCGCCACCGGACTTCATTAAAACAAGCTCTAAAACCAGAAAGATAAATGAACATTAAAAATACTAAAAGCGAGAGGAGAAGTTAAAAACGCACCTGTCACCAGCCAGCAGCAGTCGAGAGTGAGTGCCAGGCGCGGGGGAGATTTAAAGAGGCCGCTTCCGTCATTAGGCAGGAAGCGGCCTCACCCAATAGTTTTGGGAGGGAGCCCCCTGCTGTCCGCTACATAAACATTTGGGCATTACTGCTGCAAAGCTTGGTGATGATGAAGGCGATGTTTTAAATGGTAAATGCCAGCTTGTTTTCGGTAGCCCAGAATCTTGGTTACTAAACACGAAATGGAGGAACATGCTTGCATCCAGAGTTTATCAAGAAAACTTGGTTGGGATTGTCGTGGATGAAGTACACGCCACATACAAATGGTAAGTAGTAATGAAATATATGTACAACGTTGCAAAACAACTAGAAGGATATTCTTTATCGTTCTTCTCCTTCTCACGTATGAAAACCTTCAATATTTCATGAAAGATTAAGCGTAATCATCATTCTGATAAGAGATTTGTGGCTGATTCAGAGCACACTCCGGTTTGTGCAGATAAAGGCGCAATATGGACAGTTTCTGCCAAACAAACACATCGGATTATTAGAACAGATGCTACAAAGCAGCATACAGGTATTTGAAGCTGCTGGTGCCTCTGGAGTCCCCCGAACATCAAGGTGTAGGACCCTCCAGAGGCTGCAGTTGTGCATAAACCTTCTATCCGGGCTTCCCCTAAACTGTTCATTGAAGCTCATGAACAGAAACGGCTGCAACGGACCCAGAACTACATGAAGACTCATTTTCAACCAGTCTTGTTCACTGATGAGGCCGTGTAACGCTGGATGATCAAATCAATGAAGTAGTGGATGGTTGGTGAATGGCCACAATGTCCCAACAAGGCTGTGACGTCAACAAGGAGGTGGCAGAGTCATGTTTTGGACCAAAATCATAAGGTAGAGAGCTGGTCGGCCCCTTGAGGCCCTTTTAGGCTCCCTGAAGGTGTGAAAATGACCTTTGAAAAATATGTGGAGTTTCTGACTGACCACTGTCTTCTATGCTACAAAATGAAGAGCCGTGTTTTCCCGAACAAAATCCTCTTCATCATGACAACGCCCCATGTCCTGCTGTAAAGAAAACCTCTGTATCACTGGCTGCTATGGGCAAAAAAGGAGAGAAACTCATGATGTGGACCCCATCCTTCCCTGACTTCAACCCTATTGAGAAACTTTGGAGCCTCAACAAAAAAAATACTTCTATGAGGGTGGGAGGCAGTTTTCATCCAAACAGCAGCTCTGGGAGGCTATTCTGACGTCCTGCAAAGAAATCCAAGCAGAAACTGTCCAAAAACTCACAAGTTTAATGGATTTTAAGAATTTTGAAGCTGCTATCACACAAGGGCTCCTATGGTAAAATATAACTCGACCTGTTAATATTTTTTTGATTGAAATAGCTTTTGATTTCAGTAAATATGACCTCCTAATGCTACAAATTCAACAAATGACCATTTTCCGTTAATTACAAGCTTTAAAATGTAATGAAACGATGAGTTGCATAATAATTTGGAACAGTGGATTTTGAGGTTTTTACTATATTTATTGAAAAAAGTACTCTAGGAAATTTTTTCCACCACATTTAAATGATCCTCTACCAGTTAGAGACTTGACAATTATGCTGACTCTCATTTGAGTTGACAATTTAGAAAATCTTAGAAAAATGTCATTTGCATAATAATTTGGAACGCAGTGTAGTTTGAAAATCACAAATGAGACTGCTAGCTAAATATCCAAATGTCCAACATACTCAAAGTAAATAGAAAATATTCCCCAGATGTTCCCATGGGGACTCTGGTCTGACGGTGCAGGACTCTGGTCTGATTGAACACATGGGCGTTTAAAGAATATTAAAGATTCAAGATGTTTTATATGTCACACCATGTGAATGGTTTGAAATTATGTTTCACTCATCCTTGATTGTGGAGCGGGGGGAGGAGGAAGAGGGGTGGGAGGGAGTTTAGGGAGTTCAGCTTCCCGATGGCCTTGTGTAGATTCCACAGTCTCCTCCCTGAAGGCATAACCTTGAAGAGACTGTGTGATGGGTGCAAAGGGTCCCTGGTGATTTTGACAGCTTTGTGGGTGAGATGGATGGAGTGCATCTCCTTAATAGAGGGGAGAGGGGCTCCTCAGATCTTCTCCGCTGCTCTCACGATGCGCTGGAGGCTCATTCGGCAGGAGGCAGTGGTGGCGCCGTGACACACAGTGATGCAGCTGGTCAGGATGCTCTCTATAGTCCCTCTGTAGAAGAACCACACATTGATGGAGCTGGTCAGGATGCTCTCTATAGTCCCTCTGTAGAAGAACCACACAGTGATGCAGCTGGTCAGGATGTTCTCTATAGTCCCTCTGTAGAAGAACCACACAGTGATGGAGCAGGTCAGGATGCTCTCTATAGTCCCTCTGTAGAAGAACCACACAGTGATGGAGCAGGTCAGGATGCTCTCTATAGTCCCTCAGTAGAAGAACCACACAGTGATGGAGCTGGTCAGGATGCTCTCTATAGTCCCTCTGTAGAAGAACCACACAGTGATGGAGCTGGTCAGGATGCTCTCTATCGTCCCTCTGTAGAAGTGGCACATAACGGAGGCTGGGACTCTGGCTCTTCTCATCTTGCAGAGAAAGTAGAGACGCTGATTACTTTTCTTGACCAGTGATGTAGTCTGCATGGTCCAGGAGAGCTTCTCTGTGATGTGCACACCCAGGAACTTAGTGCTGGTCACCCTCTCCACTGCATCACCGTTGATTGTTAGAGGAGAATGCTGGACCCGCGCTCTTTGAAAGTCCACAACAATCTCTTTTGTCTTCTCCACATTTAGAGAGAGATTGTTCTGTGTGCACCACATGGCCACACTCTCACCTCACTCCTGTAGTTTGACTAGTCTCTAATCAAAAGTATTAGCTGCTGAGTTCTTAACAAACTGTATCTGTAGTTCGCCGTTTTCTTCGAAAATGTGACGAAGCACAAAGAGAAAAGCCTTTAATTTCCAGCGCAACAATGGCACTTCAACTGCGCTTTGTAAAGTGGGCTAAGGGCATAAATCTAAACTTTTTTGATAGAAATATTGAACCTTTTTAATATTCAAGGCTGTCGGTCAATTTGGCCGATGGAAATTATTTTTACCAGCCATTTGCTTTTCAAACCGGCCAAAGCCGACTACAGCAGGCTAACGGAAACCCTGATTGAGACGCTAATGTAACTCACATGGGGAAAGCTGAGGGAAACTCCTCCAGTCTCTATTTTAAAGAGCGATCTGCACAAAATGTATGTTTTGTGCCTAATTACTGACACATCTTTGTCCTCATGTTTATAAGACAGTCTTCTCACATTGTGGAGAGTACAGTCCGCGGTAAAAACAGAGCCACAGTGTCAGACACACTGAGATGACAGCCAATCAGCGAACACAGGAGGCGGGACCTGCACCCGAGGAGCCAATGTCAGCCCTGCTTGTTGTTGAGCTCAGACAGAGCTGCTGCAGCTGTGTGTGTTTGGACAGGAGGAACAGCGGAGGAGAGAGAGAGAGGAGGAAAGCAGACGAAACTCCCGACAATAGAAAGGGCGTGCAGGGGCTGCAGTCGGGCCCTCAGTAATGGGCATGATTCCAAATGCACCGAATTACAATTACATGACTAAAATTGTACTCAATTACAAGTTACTGAGTACATGCAATTCATTACTTTCCACCCCTGCTAATAGGCCTTTATTTACCCAGATATGATGTCTGAACTGAAGAATAATGCTGCCTTTCACCTTGTATTGACACAATTCAATGTAAATCTTGATTGAACTATAAATAACCCCCGCTAGGAAAAACACTTTTTTTCACCCGCAGAAAGACTTAAAAGTAAGCCCAATTCCGTGGGAAAACCGCGGACCTGGCAACCCTGCCTCTGGGTCCTAAAAGGGGGCTTATGTTTGTAAATGTTTTGGATGAAGATAAGAACATATCTCACAGGCACTAAAACACAATTAAGAGCAAATAGCAAGACATTATTTTTGGTGTTAACAAAAAAATACATCAGTATTATAGAAATGTGGGCTAATCAGTTGTAAATATGGGGGAAAAATTTACTGAAATCAAAATGGCAAAATTGATTGATAAATAAGAATCACTATATTTACTTTTGTCAAAATCGTTCAGCCAGTGCTTTACCTGCAGAAAAAGTAAATGAAATATTCAAATGACTCTTATGTGTGCAGTGAACACCAGCTAAAGGCCAGAACGACTATACTTGTGGAAAAGGCAAACAAACCCTTTAAAATGACTGTAGGGCCTTTCTGTGTGGAGTTTGCACATTCTCCCCATGTCTGCGTGGGTTTCCTTCAGGTTCCCCAACCACTAAAAATATGCACAAAAGTTTAATCCTCCTGCTGGTGATCATGGCTATAAGCTTGGTCTCCAAGCGCTGCATGTAGGTACATAATGCCATTGGAAATTTTAATTAAAGATCATTTCATTTAAGCTTAAGTGATGCATTTAATGAAGGTATTTGTCTGGTTTACACCCAGTGTTATCATAATTTGGTTACTCCTATTTTAGACAAATTTCAGTCCTGATTTGATCTTGATCCAGGCCTGAAAGACACACCACGTAACATTTTAACAAAACAAGCAATACATTTTATTTTGCATAGATGGTTTTATTGTTGAAAAATGTCTCATAAAAATGACCAAACATTTGTGGAATCAGCCGCATACTAACTGTTCTGTAGCTTAGTTTTGGGTCTGCGGTCCACCAGTCGATCAGGCACTGACGGGGTTGGCGAAGGTCAGTCATCACAGGGCCATCGAGCAGCCAGCGACCAGTGAGCTGAAACAGAAAACACATGGAGACAACTTGTGAATAGCAATGAACACTTTAAGTAAGGCAGCAGCTGTACATATTAGCATAGACCTTTTCATTCTAGGTTTATTCTAAGGAATGCTTTAGGTGTTTTTTTTAAAGAACGATTCCACGAGAATTATTATCATTAATCATTTTGTGTAAGATATTTTCAGAGACGATATTATCATCCTTTAAATGCTTTTTAATATGCGGAAACCATGCAACTTTTTGGATCTCTTTTTTAGAATAAGATCTTATTTGAGCGACATCAGTGTGTACGAGTGAAAAACCACCATGATGGGAGTGCTGCAACCGTCTATTTTGGGAACCTTGTTTTTTAGCATCTACAGGTGGTCATCATATGATTAGAATATCATTAAAAAGTGCATTCACATCTGTTATTCAACTTAAAATGTTAAACTAATATATGACTCAGGTTAGGTTAGGTTAGGTTAATTTATTTGTACCCGTGGGTAAATTCGTCTTGCAGTTCTGAGAACTAGTCGACACATTGCATTACATGCAAAGTGACAAATGTCAAGCCTTTGTTGCTTTGCTGCTATTTAGCACAGTCATTATTGTCTCAGCTTTAAATGGTAAATGGACTCAACTTATATAGCACCAAAGCGCTTCACAGTAAGGAACCAGTCACCCATTCACTCTCTCATTCATACACCAATGTACACAGACACTGGAGGCAAGTAGGGTGAAGTGTCTTGCCCAAGGACACAATGACAGTGTGCACCTGCAGGAGCTGGGATTCAAACCCACGACCTGCTCTACCATCTTCGCCACCGTCACCCATTTAGTTTTAGTTGTTGGACTAAGATTAAAATCAGTGTTTACATTTTTTAAAAATATTAATTAAAATGTGTTGCCATTAAAAAAGAGCCATCAGTAATTTATCCGTGAATATTGAGATGGATATTCTCGCATTTTGAATTCCTGTGATGAATCTCCAGCGTGCGTCACAGCCGAGAGCTCCTGTGTCTTTGTCGGCCCCGGCAACATGTGGGGTCAACACTGTCTGCAATTACAGTATTGCCCCCACCCCTTAAAGCCCAAAAAAGGCAAATTTAGTCTTTGAGTGATCATATTTTAAAGGAGCGTTGTGCAACCTACAGGATCAATCACAGTGACGCTACAGGATCAATTGTTTTTAGAGTTTTCTGGTAGGTTTTCTCTACTGATGGTACCATGATTAAGCATATGTTCCATCCAGAAAACCTGAGAAATAGTTAGAGAATAAAAGATCCGCACAACTTTGTAGCTTCCAAGCTTTTTTAATGCTCATCAAGTAGTGACGTTTCGGGCCTTAGCCCTTCTTCGGACTGAAGAAGGGCTAAGGCCCGAAACGTCAGTCTGAAGAAAGGCTAAGGCCCGAAACGTCAGACTGAAGAAGGGCTAAGGCCCGAAACGTCAGACTGAAGAAGGGCTAAGGCCCGAAACGTCACTACTTGATGAGCATTAAAAAAGCTTGGGAGCTACAAAGTTGTGCGGATCTTTTATTCTCAAACTATTTCTCAGTCCTTGATCCTGCACACTTACTTAGACCTGTGGATGTGCGTGTCTTTACCCACATCCAGAAAACCTACCAGAAACCCCCAAAACAACTAAGCCCAGTGCGTCCTGGAAGCCACTGTGATGGAAAGCAAAGGCGCCATGCTAATCACCCATACAGCCACGAACAGGTCAAAACATTTTCCAGATAAAAAGTTACAAACCGCGCCTTTAAGTATCTTTTTGTTAATCAGAGCAATGTGGTTACCCGCTGTTTCCCGCTTTACAGTAAGGAACCAGTCACCCATTCACTCTCTCATTCATTCACCAATGTACGCAGACACTGGAGGCAAGTAGGGTGAAGTGTCTTGCCCAAGGACACAACGACAGTGTGCACCTGCAGGAGCTGGGATACAAACCCACGACCTTCCGATCACGGGACGACCTGCTCTACCACCTGCGCCACCGTCACCCCTTTAGTTTTAGTTATTGGACTAAGATTAAAATCAGTGTTTCCTTTTTTTTTTTTTTATATATTAATTCAAATTTGCTGCTATTAAAAAAGAGCGCCTGTGTCTTTGTCGGCCCCGGCAACATGTGGGGTCAACACTGTCTGCAATTACAGTATTGCCCCCACCCCTTAAAGCCCAAAAAAGGCAAATTTAGTCTTCGAGTGATCATATTTTAAAGGAGCGCCATGTAACTTTTCATGCAGGTGAAATAAGTTTGATGTTAGCGCTGTATGGGTGGTTAGCATGCCGCCTTTACTTTCCATCACAGTGACGCTCCAGGATCAACTGTTTTTAGAGTTTTCTGGTAGGTTTTCTCTACTGATGGAACCATGGTTAAGCATATGTTCCATCCAGAAAACCTACCAGAAACCCCCAAAAACAACTAAGCCCAGTGCGTCCTGGAAGCCACTGTGATGGAGAGCAAAGGCGCCATGCTAATCACCCATACAGCCACGAACAGGTCAAAACATTTTCCAGATGAAAAGTTACAAACCGCGCCTTTAAGTATCTTTTTGTTAATCAGAGCAATGTGGTTACCCGCTGTTTCCCGCTTTACAGTAAGGAACCAGTCACCCATTCACTCTCTCATTCATACACCAATGTACGCAGACACTGGAGGCAAGTAGGGTGAAGTGTCTTGCCCAAGGACACAACGACAGTGTGCACCTGCGGGAGCTGGGATTCAAACCCACGACCTTCTCTACCATCTGC
This sequence comes from Gobius niger, assembly GCF_951799975.1. Lineage (NCBI taxonomy): Eukaryota > Metazoa > Chordata > Actinopteri > Gobiiformes > Gobiidae > Gobius > Gobius niger. Next base: position 10,858,826 of record NC_136860.1, on the reverse strand, counting down.
GCCACCGCCACCCCTTTAGTTTTAGTTATTGGACTAAGATTAAAATCAGTGTTTACAATTTTTTTTTAAAATATGAATTCAAGTTTGTTGCTTAAAAAGGAGTGCCTGTGTCTTTGTCGGCCCCGGCAACATGTGGGGTCAACACTGTCTGCAATTACAGTATTGCCCCCACCCCTTAAAGCCCAAAAAAGGCAAATTTAGTCTTTGAGTGATCATATTTTAAAGGAGCGTTGTGTAACCTTTCATGCTGGCGAAAACAGTTTGAATGCTGTGTAGGTGGTTAGCATGCCGCCTTTACTTTCCATCACAGTGACGCTCCAGGATCAACTGTTTTTAGAGTTTTCTGGTAGGTTTTCTCTACTGATGGAACCATGGTTAAGCATATGTTCCATCCAGAAAACCTACCAGAAACCCCCAAAAACAACTAAGCCCAGTGCGTCCTGGAAACCACTGTGATGGAGAGCAAAGGCGCCATGCTAATCACCCATACAGCCACGAACAGGTCAAAACATCACGGGATCGCTCTGCCAGGTGCGCCGCTGTGACTTCATATTGCGAGATTTACGGATTGCGTTTGATACTATGGCTCATGGCGTTGTTAATGTAGGTGTGACCGCAAGACGTCGTCATCGTCATCGTCCACGGCGTTGCAGCAGGACAAGTGTTTTTTCACCCAGGACCACACCCGCCGGAGACAATTCTTCTTCTTTTTCTTCTTCTTCTTCTTCTCTTCCGTCTTCTTTTCTTCTGCTTCTTCTTTGATCACCAATAAACCTAAAAGCACAAAATATCTTAATGAGTAAAGCATGCATAAGTACAAAGTTGTGTGCGCGTAGAATGAGTTCAGCTATACTGAATTTGAGCCTAATCAGATGACCCAATGCATTAATTTGACGTCACAAACAAATGTTAGATAAAGCAAATCCCTTTAACAATCCCGACAAAATATAAGAGTGGCGTTTTTTTGTATTCAGACAAGAACAGATGTAAACAAAACTTACTTTTAAGTGGCACACGTTGATCGTTATCGCCACTGTTGACATCTTCTGATTTGCCTGCCATTGATGCAGATTTGGATCCTCCATACATTGGTGCAGACTGGGATTTGGATCCTCCATACGTTGGTGCAGACTGGGTTTTGAATTCTCCAGACCTTGATGTAGACTGGGATTTGGATCCTCCATACGTTGGTGCAGACTGTGTTGTTGTCTGGATATTGTCACAGCTGTTGCAGCTGTTAGTTTCTGTTGGGGACTTCTTTGAAATGCATGGTTCCATGCCAGGCAAGTCACTGAAATAGACAAGAACATGCACGAGTTAGTAAAAAGTAGAGCATTTTGATCACATTTGTTTCTAACCCAGTACTTTGAATTACTATTTAAGGGCTTTTGTTTTCATGCCGCAGGTGACTTCAAGGCTGCAATACAGTGTTTTAAATATCTCTTTCACTAGATTTAAAATATTGAGTCAGACACTTCTACCTTTTTTTTTTCTTAAAATGCATTTCAAATACTTTGACCTTTGGCTGTCACGAAGCAGATTTTTCAACCTGTTTCATAGTTAGGAACACCATATCAGCTAAACTAATGTTTGGCTAGAATATAGTAGACACATTGTATTGTCTATCATGCACGATGATGGCGGAAATGTGCCTTTGGCTTGCTCACACAGTTCGCACACAGCAAATATAATAAAATACATTGAAATACATTGTAAAATGAGTTAATTGCAGACATAGCAGCAGCAGATTCACATCAACACTTTTGCCCAGTTTGCCGAGCTACGGTTTCATGATAGATCTTACCTTCCATATGGCTGGAAGCTGTGGAAGCGTGGGGCAGTGTGTGCCAGTGGGATGCGCTCGTCCAGGGTGATATTGTTTGTACAATACAGGGTGAACAGGGTGTTGTCGATTCTGTCCGGGAACACCTGGACCGTCTCTGGTGGCACCAGCTCGTGCTCCACTCTCCACAGTTCACTGAAGAAAAAAAACACACACAAGAACAAGGTTACGACACTGTAATTCATATTCAATTTTTAAAGCTAGCACAGCGATACATGCTCCTAATAATCAGCAAGATTTGTTTATATGCATTTTTTCCCCTTTCCCCACGATTTCTCCCAATTTTCCCCCCCAAGAAATTATCCCCATTTTTCACACATTTTTTTGACATTGGAGAAGAACCAGATGCATACTATTTTACAAACATTATTATTTTCTGGTTTTAGATGACAAATTCCTTTCAACTATGCCCAGCCCCTCACGAGAATTCCAAGGCAGTTTTTTTTTACAAAATTGGAGGACAGAGATTTAACAGTTACCAGCGGGACTGGGTCGCAGCACAAGCCTACAGATACAGTATTTCAAATATTAAATACTGGTGTAATCGCTCACACAAAAGCCTATGGACCCTACAGGGCGTTAGATGTATTTAAGTGACAGCAGCTAACACTTTTCTCCACTTCTTATATTGTTTTGAGTGATGTTAATTGAAGGCTTGGCCGAGTGAAATTTAAGTATTTTAATGTAAACAGTGAAATTGAATGCAACAATCAAACAATACATTTTATCTTCTCATTTGACTGATAATGTAAATAAACTATTCAGTAAAAAACGGATGAAATTGGCTGCTAGTGAAAATTAGTTTAAGTACAATGATATAGTTGGAGGGTTTGAGGAATTTGAGGCTGTTATTTTAATACATATTTAGACCAAAAAAAAACAATTTGGCATGATCAAATTGAATACTTTTTTCTTGATTTAAGACTCTTATGTGCACCATCACTCCTTGTTACCATTAATAAACCATAAATAAAGGATATGTTGACCAAGACTTACGTGATGCACGGCACTCGCGGGGTGTCCTTGAGGTGGGCTGCTGGGACCTGCGGTGGTGGCTGAGGCTCACGCTCCTCCTCTTCCTCGTCCTCGCTGTCGAAACTGCAAGGAGAAAAAAACAAACGATGCTTTTTAGTCTGGTGTACCAAGATTAGCTACATTTCATCCCCAATTTGGACCGGATTTAGTCGTTCTTTACATCTTGTTTCGACACAGTTGGATGAAAGTTATACTGTTTAAAGTGATAGTCTGTAAGTTTCAATGTTTTACAAATTGAATAGACTGGGGGCCTGGGTCTGATATTTGAGGTAACGTAACTTAAATCTTTTTTTCTGAAGACCACCCTTTGCTGATGTCATGATTTCAGACACAAATCAGAAACCCCCGGGACACCGCTTTGACCAATGAGACGAGCTTTCCTGTGAAGCGGCCTGTCGCGACCAATCAGGAGAGAGGGGGGACGGAGCTTGATCGTTTTGCTTTTAGAAATTCAGTTCCCCCTCTCCTCATTTTGCAAACTAGGAGTAGCTTTCCGGTCCAAGAAGAATTCGATTGTTTACTTTAACTCTTTCTCTCGTCACAATGCAAACTTACAGACTATCACTTTAAATTCACATTGTTGAAATGGGGATAATCTCGGCATTAATATATCATTTTCCCGTCAGCCCACCACCGACCGCGACACTTACCTCTCCTCCTGGAAGAAGCGGTGTTCCTGAATCTGGCGGGGCAGGATCCTTTTCGCCGGGTCGACCTGGAACATTTGAGTCAGGAGATCCACGCAGTCGTCGTGGTACAAGGTGCCGTGCATGCCGCCATTGACTTTCTCCTGTTTTTCGATAAACAGAAAACAAAAGCGTGATTAGACAAAGGCATCCCTCATGCATTCGTAAAAAAAAAATATAGTCCCGGAGAAGTCAACTTACATAAATCAGATGCTTCAGCGACTTGAACTTTTCGGTGCAGTACGTCTCAATGTCACTGAGGTTCAATCCCTGGCTCGCCGCGTATTCTTCGTCGGTCTGGAATGGTAAGGGAAGGAAAGGTAAAAATGAGTTTAGCTGCTTGTAAATAAACAAAATGATTGAATTGTGGTTGGAGTCGACACCTACCATTAGTCTCCACCTGCCGGCAGTCTTCTTGAAGAAATACTTGACTTTGGTCCCAGCGTTGAGAACGTCGTCGGGCGGAATTCCAAAAAGTGCTACCATGACTTTCAACTGGAAAGAAACAAAACACACAAAAATTGTTACTACACGGCATAATAGCAGTACACAGAGAGAAAATGTTTCAGTATAGAGGGTTTCTACAAGTTAAATTGAATGCTTTAATGCAAGATTTTAATTAATTTTAATGCTTTTTAAAATCCAACTTAATGGCTTTCAAGGCCTTCATCTTAGAGAGGGAGTGTGATGCTTTCAAAGACATGTTGTTTGTGAAGTTTTGCTTTCCTGAATAATAATAATAAAATAATAATATACATTTTCAGTGACGGAATCTAAGTAAACAGATAGGCCAAAAATGTACGGTTTCATTTTGATTATATATTATTATATTATATGCATAAAACTCCCATCTAAAAAAAAAAAAAAAAAAGTTTTCGCAATGGATCGCAGATGACTTACCGTTTCAAAGTCGCTTCGTTCTTGCGGGAAGATGTTGAACCCCAGCAGCATGGTCGACGTGATGTTCCCCAAAGACCACACGTCCACGGCCTCGGTGACCGGCAGACCCAGGATCATCTCGGGAGCTCTGAATGTGGAAAAAATACAAAAAGAGTAGATTTAGCAGCAGTTTTAGGTTGCGGTACATGAGAGTAGGGCTGCACAGTCATACATAGTGTCATTTTAAAGTTATATTAAAGTATGTGCAGTTAAATGTAAAAGAAAGAGTGGAAGCAATTTATGTAAAAAATGTGGCTAGGATCTAACTTAAACTTGTAAATCATCTAATATTGCCATAACAATAATTAGGCGATGTGCTGTGCAGCCCTGCCTGAGGAGAGCGATTAAACATACCTGTATTGCGACCGCAGAATCATCCCCTCTTGGATGTCCTTGCTGTACATGGCAGAGCTGAAGTCCACCAGTTTGATCTTGGTGTGGTTGGGGCGGATGTCTGAGAACCAGAAGCTGTTCATCGACAGGTTCGTGTGGATGATCTTCAAATCCTGCAGTGCGGTCAATGCTGTCGCGGCCTGCACACAGAACAAAGATGACATTTTACTAAAGGTTTCGGCAGCAAAGGCAAATGTAATTAGGGCTGAGTGCTGTTAAACAATACTACTCTGGTATCGGAATAAAAGTTTAGGTAATACTGGTATCAAAAAAAACAAAACGTAATTCACTTTACCATAGATATTGTTATTGTTATAAATCAAACTTGTGCTTTCTGTGAGTGGCTCGCCTTTCCTAAGACTTGGCTGTACCTTTACTGAGAGTGCGGCCGTCTCCAGCCCGTCTCCATGGAACTGCTATATGGTCTGGTTATTTATGGACTGAAGTAGTCCATAACAGATGCAGCATAGTAATTTCGGTAACCCGTAATGACTATGCTGCTTCCACTGTGTTATTTCTGTGATATCGAATTACCCATCTATTCTAACTCTTTGCTCGTTACATTACTTACCTGCTGAGTGATGGTCCGGGCCTCCATGATGGGGATCGTTCGTTGGTCGTGGAGGTCACCCAAACTTCTGTCCAGCTCCTCAAACACCAGAGCCTTGCGGGTGCCAAAGTCGACGCTCTTCAAGTACATTGCGATGTTCTGCTTCTCCAGGCCTCTCCTCATCATTCTCTTCAACAGGCAAGCCTCTTTACCGATATCCCGTTCGCTGTATGAGATTTTCACGGAGACGAACTTCCCGGTGTCTTTCGTCTTGCACTTCACCATCTGATGATAGAGGTCGTCCACGGCCCGCACGTCCACCACGGTGTACTTTTCGCGCAGGAAATCTTGAACCTCTTCTGTGGTATACGGCTCGATACCGTACACACTGCAAACACACACACGGTTTGGTTAACGTTGCGGAACATAATGCTGCTACTTCACAACAACTATAATACTGTGATAAGACTATAGTTACGATATGAAACATGCTTCTAATGGGATAAAACAGAGAAAGGATAAAAGTACTCACCTTGGCGACGTGCTCTCGGTGTCTTCTTCTTCGTCTGTCGTCAGTTGAGCTGGTGGTGTCAACCCTTTCACCGGTATGTTATCCCTGCGGACACAAGCACACAAAGACGAGTTAAATATAACCGTAACTTGACGATATGGATACGGCATCACCTCATGCCCCAGTGACTGCCAATCTCCGACCGACACTTACTGGTAATTTGTGATGAACGGGTGATTGCCAATTTCGGCCGCTCTGATCCGGGTGGCGTTGTTGACGTCCAACATCCTCTCCAGCAGGTCGATGAAGCAGTCGAGCTCCTGCGCGTCCTCCCCGCGGCTCTTGTAGATCGTCTGGATAGAAACATAACGATAAATTATTACAACTGCTCTCAGGGGGAATGAGATGAGACAATGAGGCTGCTTTAATTTACCACGCAGTACTGACCTTTACCACTGCTCTCAGAGATGGGAACTGCTCGGTGAAGTGGCCTGGAGTTTGGTCAACGGAATAGTCTTTTGCGTACTGCTTTTTGGTCTTCAGCGTCCAGCTCTTGCCACATTTCTTGAAGAACTCTCTGGTTAGGGATCCTTGGTTCAGAAGTTTGTCAGGCGGCTGTCCAAGGAGTTTGACAATGGCTCTGACCTGCAAAACAAAACAACCCCAAAACATTAGCTTTACACTTTCACACTTCAAACTACTAAACGTCATGCTACCCTTTTTAAAATATAGATAAACTTTCTAATAGTTTGGGGAAATGTTGAGCAATGAACAATGAATGCTGCTGCAAATGTATGGCTCTAATCTGGGACTTTGTTTGAACCAAACTGATGAAGATTTGACTTTGTTGTCAGCAACATTAGCATCTACTAACTAAACAAATACAGGAAATGTGAACCAACACGGGGAAGTAGAGTAAAGAACTTACCGCCGCATACTCTGAGTCGTCTGGGATCAGCGCGGTGTTCATCATCATGTTGGAAATCGAAACTGCCAGAGCCCACACGTCCATCACGTTGTTGTAGGGACAACCCAGGAGCACTTCAGGAGCTCTGGAGTTAAAAAACACACAAAAGAATACAAATAAAATTAACTTTTCTGCCAAACATTTCTGCTTCACTGAAATAAAATGATAATTATTACTTACAACAGACATTATCCATCTAAATAAGTTATATTTTCAAAAGCATTTAAACCTGTCATATGCACTTTTAAGGCTTGGATTTAATTTTATCTACTGAGCAAAATATTATGCAGTGTTGCTTTAAAAGTCAATACAACCAATCCTACCGCGACTCCCACCATTACCGTAACTACAACACCCCAGCCTCTGCTTGTGTCGCTTACTCACCTGTACATGACGAGGGACGTCGGCATCCCCTTTTGGGCCTCACTCAAGGTCATGACCAGACCAAAGTCGATGAGTTTGGCTTGGAGTGGCCGGCTGGAACCGCGAAACATGATGTTGTCCGGTTTGACGTCGGTGTGCAGACAGCCAAATGTCTCCAGGGTCCCCAGCGCCGCGGCTATATGCTTAATGATGGCTCGGACGTCACACAAGGGCAAGGGAAACACCTTCTTCATGTATTTGAACAAAGTCATGTCCAGACACTCGAAAACCAGGCCCTTCACGAGCTTCGTCTCGATCCGCTCCAGGAACTTCACCATGTGAGCGCCGTCCACACCCGCGTCCTTGATTTTCTCCAAGATCTTGACCTAATGACGCAAAACAAATGGTTACTCCATAACTCAGACATATATACCAACATATAACTAGCGTAGGGATTGAACTGTCAAGCCTAACCACTGCGACTTCTTTTTTAACAATGTAAGAGCGCTGTTAGCGTGCTAAACTATAGATTACCGATTGATACAAACGGCGTACGTGCCAAAGGGGTTTAAGAACTACTCTTTCACCTTCTACGACACATTCACTTTAACAAATGCTGAATTAATCATGCATTTTCTACTGGAGAAAGATACAACATGCTAGCCAAGTAAACCTTTGCAGTGGCCCTGTATAACATGTTTAAATAGAATTATTCAGATGTAAATTTGACAAAATGTATTCTAGATTTAGTCAAATAAATGCAAATACAATTTTTACTAAAAGCTGAACCACTGTCATTTCTTTAAACGCGCTAGCAAATTTAGGAATGACTTTGGACATGACAAATATCTGGTACAGGGCCTTTAAAGGCGTTCCTCACGTAAAATTGAAGTGGGCCTGAAACAGTGACTCAAAATCTTACCTCTTCCTGGTATTCCTTGCAGGAGTACATCATTTTGATGGCCACCTCCTCGCCGGTCTCCTTCTTCACACACTTGACCACTTTACCGAAGGCTCCCTTCCCCAAAACCTCCAGGACTGTGTAGTCTTTTGAGATGACCTTTAAGATCTCCTTATCTGTAACCAGCCAGTCATCTGATGCCATTGTTGATGTCGTCGTTGTTCCTGTACACAAAATAAAGAGAACATTGGGTTACAATAATTTATGTTGAAGGGAATGCCCGCTCACTAAAAACCTTCTGTTCAAAGCTGCCGTAGATTAGCAGACATGGTTGAGCTAGTCTGTTAGCTAGCTGCGTCGCAAACTAATTTTACACACACATTGCCCGCACATCCCGAATGTTTCATCTGCAAAATACTCCACGCAGGCAGAAAGAAACCAACCCTACGACAACTGGAGTGTCCCCACGTTCGACAGTAAGTTACAGTTTGTAATTGTCAAACCGCGGTAGATTTCGCCGTCTGCAAACTACTGCTAAGTCTGGAAAGTTTCCCAGAGGACAATCCTGAATACTGTCAAGGAACTGTATCTATTTGCACGCGTACAGCAAAGTAACAACATATTACACGCATCTCCGCACATAAATCAAGGTGTTTTAAAGGTGTTAAGAATCAGTTTGGACCACAATTAACGTATTTTACAGAAAAGTTAGGGAAAGAGCCTTTAGACACTTAACACAAACTACCCAATGCTCTTTTGCTAAATATATAAGTTCAAACAATGTCTCTCTTGGTTGACAACAAACTCTGACTTACCTGACGACAAACAACTGTTGTTGGCACGAACTTTTGGAACAATTAGCCCCAGTGTGACCCGCTTTGTCGCCTGCTCTTGAAGAAATGTCTGTCTCCAAAGTGTTGCAAACAAGCTTTGGACAGACAGTTATCACTTGTTGCTAAGCAGCCGTAGTGATTATGCTAATGACGGAACACAGGTTGTGGTCGTGCGACGTCAACATTCCAAACTGCAGTGGCTGGAAATTCCATTGCAGGGAACGCTCAGAGATGTATAGTCTTATTGCTAATCTCTGTAATTCTTGGGCCAAATCACATGAAACAAACACTGTCACAAAGATTAAAGTCCTCTTCCAGCTCATATGTACTATGGTCTAATTCAGGGGTGTCAAACTCATTTTGGGTCGCGAGCTGCATTCAATTGCTGGGTTGCAGGTGACATCACAGCATTCTAAAGGCCTATACTCTTATATAGAGGAAAAGTTACTTTGTTTTGAGGACATTTTTGGTCTTGTACAGAGAGATCATGGACCCAGTGACTGATATTAATGATATTTTTTTTAATTCATATATTTTCTTTTTTAACTACGACTTGTGAAAGTGTAATGCTGTTAATAGGAAAAACTGTCTCCTGCCCTGGTGACATCATCATATTCTACAACCTGCAACCCACCAATGTGATGATGTCATCGGACCCAGCGGGGGGCAGGAGCCAGTTTTGTACATAGACTGTTTATTTATAATACATATATTTTGAATGTTGTGGCGTTTAAATATTAATTAGACTTTAAATCCAAATCCATGAGTTTTTAAAAGTTTGATTTTAGCCTAAATTTTCAAAATTACGGTATCTTGAGAAAGCACTTATTATTTTCAAGATTAAACACATGAAAAGTAGACACGCTGGCAGTTGTGACTTGACTTGACTTGACAAAAGCTATGACTTGACTTGACTTGACTTGAGCCCATGACCGATTGACTTGGACTTGCTTGAGACTTGGACCTTCACGACTTGGACTTGACTCGAGACTTGCATTTCGTGACTGACTCCCACCTCTGCTAATTAATACTTCTGTGAGGAAAGCGATTCCACCGGAAATGCATTCGCAATTTTATTTTGAAATGTATCCCGTGCATTTCCCATAATGCACCGGAAGCAGTCTCAGTTTCCCACAAATGTCTGCTTGTAAATATATACTGAAAAATAGCAATGCAAATCCAACCACTACACTGTGTATCGCTGAAGTAGGAGTAAAAAGTACCGTCATGGAAGTAACGTTTCTTCAAAGAGCAGTGGAGCTGGCTACAGTCGACCTCGTGTTGCGACCAGGAAGAGAGAACTTAATCTCGTTTTCGTGTGTCGTCGGCTGCATTCATGTTTTATTATGAAGGTCAGAGTTCGTCCCTTTTTTTTTTTCGTTTTCTTCTTTTGCCGTCCCTCATCAAAAATACATCACAGAAAAGTCTCTGCTGCTCTGCTTCAGACGGCTTCAAATCCAAGGCTCTGTGAAATAAATGATGCCATAAACCCCCGGGGGGAAACGCCCCGCCATTAACCATAACCGCACGCTTTACAGTGGGTCAGAGTGTTCATACAGAGACGTGTTCTAGTCTGTAATGGTGGAATGTTGGAGTAAGCATTGTCAAAGGGAAATACGGGACAAAAAAGACTCCGAATTCAGACACGGTTTAGTTTTCCCCTGACTGAGCAGTTTCCTGTGAGGCTCGGTGGTATAAGATGAACGCATGAATGTTGGATGAGAGTGTGCTGGGCTGATAAAATCTGCATGGCCTTTATTTCACACAACAATAGGAGCAAAAAAAAAAGGGAGGGGAAAAAATATGAGCCATTGAGATGTGAAAAGGAAAAAAGGAGAATAAGTAGGACAAAAGTGGCGAAAGAATGACATTTGAATAATGCATGTGCTAGCAATGACTAAATGTGAAGAAAGTATATATGTATAAAAAAATAAAAAAAAAGATCTTTTGTTTCGTCTCTTACCACTCACCTCAAAAGGCTTCGTCAGCAACTGGGGGTCTTTCTGTGCTTTCTGGGTAGCTCTCCAAACACTTTCAGCATTGCTACATACAGCTTGTAAAAAACACACACATTCAAAATCTCAGAAAATTGGAATATTGTGTAAAGGGACTATATTCTTGGATCAAAGTGTCACCTTTTCATCAGCTAGTGAATCCAAAACACATGCACAAGGGTCCCTGAGACTTTAAATGGTCTCAGTGGATCAGTGGAATTCACCATCTGCTGACCTGACAGTTGCGCATAAGGCTGGGCAATTCATGTAAATGTAGTCGAAATCGCAATCTCTACTTTGGTCAGTCTCAATAATCGTCATGCGACTTTATAATCGACAGGTTTACGGCCGTTTGTTTGAGCCGTGGTTTGAATAAAAGATGTATCTAATTTTATGAACCAGCAAGATGTATTAAAGCAGTACTAAGTAACGTGTTTACCTTAATAAATCCTTTCCGTAGTCCCTGTGGGGGTAGAACAAGTGCTTATGGGATGATTGGAGGGTCTTTCATCTCCCCCTGGTGTCTCTGGAAGGAAAACCATGTTTGCAACTTGACTGCCACCGGTCCGGAGAAAGCAATACACACTAATGGAATCACGAAGAAGAAGCTAACATGCTAACGGGCAAAGCTAACTGCGGGCTAGCGTCGCTTTAAACAGTATTTACAGCCAAGTTTGAGTGAAAAAAAACATTTCCATGGTATAATTGGATGCACAGTAACCCTCTCTCCCTTCGCCTTTCCTGTCAGCGTCGTATTTACTCTCCAAGACAATTAATAAAATCGTAAAATCGTAACTACTACACCTGCAGTTGCGCTTATGGCCTCTAGGGGGAAGAGTTACTTAGTACTGCTTTAAAGATTATTGTACAATTATTACAAAAAAGTCAAATCGAATCGAAAATTGAGATCAATCAATATGGGGAGAATAATCGTGTTAACTTTTTTTTTCCCAAAATCGCCCAGCCCTAGTGCAGAAAACCATCATTGACACCCTCCATAAGGACCCCGGACATGGGCTACAAATGTCCTATTCCTCTTGTTGAAGCATCCTGGTCTTCCATAACTCTTCAGCCGTGCCACAGGCTGATAACATCCATGCCACGCAACTGCATTCAGGTAAAAGGCCCAAACCAATTGTAATTTTCAGAGTTTCCCCTGTATACTTTGAAGTTGCTCTCAGATGTTTTTTGTGGATCGCCTGGTAAAAAAAAAAGGTTGAAGATTCCAGGGCCAGACCTAACAATCAAATAAATAAAACTACAGGACGGGCAGGCATTACCTTGTTTAAATTAATCTTATTTTATAGTGGTTATCAGTATCAAAACCTTTGTTTACACTGGCCTGGTCTGCAAGTTAACTGGATATTGTCTAATGATGCAAATGAAAACATGCAGGAGTGCAACTTAGATACTGGTTCTTCCAAAAGATCTCCTTCTGCAAGCTTGTTCTGACGAAGGCCCAATAGGGCTGAATCACATAGGCAATGTTTTAATCAAATGGGCTTGCTGCAATAAAGGCCTTTCACCATTCTTTTTCCGAGTGCCTCAGTTTTGTATATTTTTAAAGTCATGTTGTCTATTGACCTTGAATCTTGATTTGATTATAGTGCAGTGTTGGACAGTTGCAGTCATTAATGCATTAACGGTTAAAAATAGATTTGTAAAATGCTTTTAATCCAGAGAATTTGTCATTAAATTGACTTCACTGCGGTCGCCCACTCCTCCTTGCGGATTGACCCAGCGGCAGACACCTTTTGTCGTATGTGAGGACCTTTTCGTTGTATGTAATGAAAGAACGAATCAAGAAACAGGAACCAATCAACAAATGACTTCTACTTAAAATCAGCGGGGTTTCAGTCCGGGCATTCAGTAGCAGCCTGGGTTCACTCACTCAAAAGCATATAAACTGATCAACAATAGAAAGGTGTGTTGATGAAACAGCTTTTCTACGTGGCATTTGTTCGCCATAGGGTGTATGAACAATGCAAACCAAAGCAGCAAAAGCAAAAACCCTCGGGAACAGTCGTACTAAGTGTAGCGTGGAAACAGCGCGAGACATACACTCTGTTTTGCCTCATTCAGACATTTCACAACAGAAGGTTTTTGTTTATCCAGTCTAGTTGAGCTGCACTTGTTCTGATGTTTTGGACTGTCTTGCCCATGCGCACTGCGCAGTTACATGAGTGGTTTTCCCAGGCGAGGGAAACAAAGGGGAAGCTACTGAGACGCAGCAGGGCTTGGGGGACGCAAATTATACATACAATCTAGCTCGCTAGCTCCTGATCCTTAACCTTTCATGGGGTCAACTGTTAGATCTCTATGCAGTTAGTGAACTTTTGCTTCAGCAGCATTTGCCCAATTCGACCGTCCTTACCCACAGCTGCTGTTCTTCTTCTTTAAGGTTATTGACAGTCTGTAGGTCAAACAAAAATGCATACTGCCACTTACTGTATTGCATATGCAACAACATAGTGTTCAAATACAGACATTTAAGGAGGAGGGAAAAAAAATAAAAAAAGCCATCACATTTCCCTTTCGCCATATTTTATCTCAACAGCTGTTTCATAAAGCTACCTTATGCAAATTAGCCATGCAGCTTAAGATTCTACTAAATGCAAACAAAAGCACAAACTGTCTTCATTTAAACCATTTACTGAGGCGTCTCTTTAACACTGACATGTGACTGAGCTGTGGTGACGACAACATGGATTTAGTCACTTTTATAAAGTTTGGCTTGTGCAGAATCTTATATATATTTTTATTAATTGTGCGCTTGTCAGTCAACAGTGGTTGCGCATGAATTACTCGTGGGTGGGGCCGAGGGGGGCGGGGGGATTGGCGACGCGGTGGCTTATGGGATGGCACATAGCTCCTAATCACCGGTTAGTTCGCACCAGAGGTCCCTATGCTAAAGTGGCTATGATAGTTTGCATTGAGGCTCCTTTCCCTAACTCCTTCCTTCCTTCGGTTTGACCGCTAACCAATTTAAGGGTTTCGGAATCAACCTGAAACTGTGGAGCAGGAGGTGTTTAAGGAGCTTTTTGGACGGGAAATTACAGTTATACCTCAACAACACCAATATAACCAACTCAGCAGTACATTATATAAGTAAATTACAAATTAAATATACTATTAAGACATTTTACACTTCTTTTATTCCTCTTTTGGCCAGGGATAGCAGAGAAGGCCCTGCTGGCAACCACTGCTTAAAACCTGACTGACAGTTTGGACTATACTCTTGCCAGCAATACAATAATGACCTAATGACCAGCTCGACACAGAAAAGTGTCCTTTTGCAATTGTTAGTGTAAGAATTAGGGCTGGGACAGAATATTGGATCGCAATGCTTTCGGCTGCAATAAGTACTGATACTTTATCAAGTATTGCAATAATTTCAATACTTGCGTTTGGAGGCATTTTCATGATGCACTCCTTTGTTTTCCAGTTATAGCAGTTTGTTGCATTTTGTGTGAATGCACTTTTCAAACACAACACTTCAATGAATGTCGAATGGCATTTGGTTCATAAGCTTTAGACACATGACGTTTTACACATTTTAAGGTAAACATATTACTGATCATAAATACTTACTGTATCGCAACATGTACTGGCTCGGCCCCTGAGAATCGTCACAAAATTGTATCACACCAGACCTACTAAGAACAGATTTGGATGAAGACTTGACCATTGAAATGTCATATTTAGCGGCTTTTAGTGGACATCTCCATGGAGACGAGTTGTAGACGTCCTGTTTCTACGTTAAGATGTATTTGTGGGTCCTGTGTTTTTGGACTGGGGGGTCCCAGCCAGTCTCCAGCACGTGCAACGGGGGCTTCAAGGGAAAAGAAAAGTTGGGAAACAGAAACTTTTGTCCTTATTTCCTTCTAGTGATTCCTTTTCTTTCCCCCCCCCTGTGACATACAGTATATACTGGTTTTGCAAGTGTAATTTCAGTCTTTGAGTAGGCGGCTGTCTGTAAGATTTGCTGCTGCTGGAGCCTGCCAGTCATTGTGGCGACTTTACGGACACGTCACGCTTTCTTCTCGCTGTCGCTCAATGTACTTATACTTTTACTGCGTAACAAAAATATTTAATATGGCTTGTGGGGCCAATATTCTGACCTTGCCAACTTTTTTCGCTCTTTCCACCCTTGGCCTCGTAGACGTGCCTGCCTCCTCTCTTTCTCCAGGTGATCAGTTAATGGCATCCCTTCATTCATATATGCAGCGTTTACCTCACAGGGGCAGAGTTTCCCGCCTTTGTCCTTTTTTGGAACATGCTCTGTCGGAGGAAATTGAGCAGCCATCATGGATTTTCTCTCGGCCCTTGCTTGTTGTTGTGCTTGTTATGCCGGCTACGTGAACCCCGTCTACTCACGGCCATACCACCAAACAATTGTACCAAAACACCGGTGGATCTCAGCCCGGGCCTTTCACTTCCAGCCTTCCACGATGGATTTAATGTACAAAAGCAGATTAATGAACTCATGACATTTTCACGTTCAATCTCAGAACTGCTCGTGGTCCCTCGGACGATTTGTGAAGATTATGAGTCAATGTCAGACCCGTGTTAAGGCGGAGTTATGTACATCTTGCTCAATGCCGGTGCAATTTTAGTCGCACTTATAATAACCAATTTCCCAGTCAATTATAGTGACGGGAAATTGCATGTCGGCCAGCTTGTTTATTCCATATTGACTGACTAATCAGTCGGGCCGAGGAAAATGGCCGGACAATCATAGCACAAATTGTTATGTGCCTTTTTAATGACAAAACACCAGGAACTTTTCATTAGTATAAATTGTGGACAGAGGTGCATACCTTAGGGGGCTTTAGAAAATGACATTGTTTACTGTGTTCTGTTTTGGATTGTCTTCAGTGTGACCGTCGTCCCAACAATCCGCTTTTGTTCTCTTTTTACAAGCAGCAGTAGCAGGTGACAAACCTCAAACTAAAGACGGCCTACACAAATATCTGGAAAGGGCAGCAGGGAAGTATGTCTGTGTAATGATATTTCAAATATGTGCATTCCAATGCAAACATTGATTAAAACTGGCTTTATCATCATTATTTGATTTTCTAGATTAACAACCATTTTAGGTCATTCAATTAGCATTTTATAAAAATTAAAATAATAATATAAAAACATTTATTTTCCCCACCACTAAAAACATGTACAATAGGCCAGGATGAACGAGACTGTGTTTGAGAGTTAACGTGTGGGACAACAGATGGAAATTAGCCCATGGCTACAAACATGTATTCTTTAACATGCACTGTCCCAACAAATAATAAATTACATACATGAACAATCACTTCCAGAGCATGAGTGGTAATATGGCAGCTTTGTTTTCAGCAGTCTCGTCAGCACAGTCTTTAGGGTCTGGGTTGGTTGTTGCTCGTGCAGCTTGCACCAATGAGCCGACTTAAATTAAGATACACTTATTGTCCCCGTAGAGAAAATGTATCCTCTGCATTTGACCCATCCTTCAATGCTGCTGGGGAAACCCATAAGGAGCAGTGGGCGACTGCAGTGCAGCGCCTGAGGATCCATCTCCAGATGTGGAACCGGGGTAATGGTCAGAATCACCTGGCTGAAGGATCCTATTGTACATGTTTTTAGTGTTAGGGGAAACTGGAGTGCTCGGAGAAAACCTTCACGGCGGTCAAACCCGCGACCTTCTTGCTGTGATGCACGATCACTAACCACTGCTCTACCGCGCCGCTCCTCACTTCTCACCCGACTTCTGTTTTCCACAGTGTCTCAGTGTTGCCTGCCGTAGTGACACGGTGCACCGTCTTAATTGCTCCGAGAGAGATAGAGAGAGAATAATCATGAAAGTGACGGCAACAGAGAGGCTTTTGATTCAAAGCACTTCTTCAATAACAGCATTTATCACAAAAATCAAGTTCTCTAGACGCAGAAACTCATCATCACCGTTTAGTTACTTTTTATCTGTCCTTTCACACAATATTTGTTCTGTAGTCCTCACAATGTACAAGTACAAGAACACACACAAACACACACGAGAGGCATCTCAGAAACGTTTAAACCCCCCGGAAAGCCGTGCGTCCGTCCGCTGTCTATAGCGTAACGAAGGGGAGCGGCGGGGGGAAAAAACATCACTTTTAACGGGGTCATAATCATTTTAGCGCCATGACTTCCCCTGCCGAACGCGCATGCATTATTTACACGTATGCATATAAGCCAGGCGCGGGCGATGAAATATTGAGGGCTTACACATAATTAGCATTGGTTGGCGCAGAGGCCGATTCATTATATATCTGACACAGTAACAACAAAGACATGGAGATTATGGAGAGATCAACGACGGCGCTCGCCCACAACAGCATCACGGCGAATCAGAGCGGGATTCAAACATGATGTAATTAACTGGCGGGGACATAAACAACTTGGGGAACGGGTTTGGGTAATTGGCAAATGTTTGAGGACACTTACAGAGAATTTAAAGACTAGGTAGTATGTAACACTTTTTTAAGCTTTGAAAGGGCCTATGCTGTGCTTTCTTTGTTATCCAAGTCTCTGCTCTCTTCAGTTCAGTTAAAGGATTGTCAAGTCTACCACATGTTATGCCCAGTGTGCATTGCACAATTTCTCGTCTAAAAAGATTTTTAGAAGTCACATTGCAAGATGTGGGGATTGTAAAATTGTGAGTGCGCTCGTCTCCACTGTGTGATGGTTCAAAGACAGAACTAGCCACGACCAAAGTAGTGAACTCTTCGGCCCCTTCCGAAAGCAGTAAATTGGTAAGAGGTCTTACGCCAAACCGGATGTGCTTCAGCGTCCGCCATGACAAGAAGCTTCCCAATTGGTCAGTCAGTTAGGAAGTAGTTAGGAAAAGGAGCCTTAATGCTAATTATCATAGCCACTTTAGCATAGGGACCTCTGATGCTAACTAACCAGTGATTAGGATCTATGTGCCATCCCATAAGCCACTACGCTGCCAATTTTCTCCTGAAATGTCTTTATTTTAGACACTATGTTTTTGCCTGTTGGTGATGTCACTTCCCCTTCCCCTGGGTAAGGACGGTCGAATTGGGCGAATGCCGCTGAAGCAAAAGTTCACTAACTGCATAGAGATCTAACAGTTGACCCCATGAAAGGTTAAGGATCAGTTGCTAGTGTTAGTACTTAGAGGCTGTAATCTGATGGTTTCGGACGCAGCCTCAGACGGTGTGTGTTTAGCTGAGGCGAGCGCCGCATGCGAGCGGTGTTTATTTCTACAGATTAGTGTGACCATGCCTGGCCTGTGTTGCTTGTGACGCTGGTGGCGGTGCAGCATTGACGTTGTTGGCGAGACGCTTGTCAGAGATCCTAGTTGTAGCGAGAGGAGGCTCACTCTTCGACCAGCCTTCCATATTATCACAATGGCTGATGGTGGTCGGAGTTAGTTTTTGGTCATGCAACGGGTCTATTTTAAATCCTTGTCTGCTCCTCACTGTATGACCGATGACCTGCGATTTTCAGTTACGAGCAAAGATTTTCCTTACGACGGGTGATCGTTTGTGGTAGACTGCCTAAATCCCACAGTCTACACCCGGCTTAAAGCACATACAGAACGATTGTCAATTTACAGATTTTCTGTAAATTGACAATATTTTCAGAGAAATCAAAATAACAGATAGACCTAGGTTTAAATTTCATTTTAGATCTTGAGTCAATATTAGTGAATGATTAGGGAATAGGGATAAGACTGTGGTATACTGAGACGCCGCAGTCTTCTTACCTAAATGACATGACAGAAGAGATGGTTCTAGTTTCTCCCTCTGAGACAACCCCGTCCGGACTGCTGAACGGGCCCTGTCATGATCATTGTTGTTGATCCCTAAAAGACAGCACTTCTACAAAGTCTACTGGGGAGTGTGTAGTCCAGGGCGATATCCATACAGCGGGATTTCACGACTTAGCCGCTAGTCAGGCTCGGAATTCACATTCCTGTAAGTTTTCATCCAGCACATCGTTTTGTTTATGTGACATTTGTTTATTTATTTAACTTTTACTTGATTTTAAAAGGACTGTGTCCGGTTATTCTAAATCAGGGGTGTCAAACTCATTTTGGATCGCAGGCCGAAATTCAGCCCCCACGGGGGGTCGGGGGCCGCATATAGTAGAGAACATTTTTCTAATAAATGAATAATAATAAACTGTGATTTGGTCAAAGCCCCAACTTGACAGTATCACAAGTTCCTCAAAGTACTACTTTGTAGTCATTCAGTCCACACTCGGTGGTGGTAAGCTGTTATTGAAGCCACAGCCGCCCTGGGGCAGACTGTCCATTTACCACATGGCTATATAATGTGTTGTTCATATCCTGAGCTCTTATTATGTCAGTGCCCTCTGCTGGACACGCCCTTTTTTAAAACTTAATGCCCCCTACTGGCTAGAATGAGCATTCTGGTTATTTTTTAAAAATTCAGAACTTCGCACAGGAATGGGCTGGAGACTTACTTTTTTTTTTACATACTCTGGAATTTATGCTCTACAAGGCAGGGGCCGGATTAAATCATCTCAATCACGGGCCTGATCCGGCCCGCGGGCCGTATGTTTGACACCCCTGTTCTAAAGGTAGAAAAAACGTTTGGCACCTCGTATTGTGTTCACCGACAATTCCTCATTTCTGAAATACGTGCTAGGCCACAGTTGAGGCGAGCTTTTTTAATGTTAACTCATTTGTAAATTGAGTGTTTTCTGTTTTTCTTTTGGTAGATTTTGTTCGGCCAATGCTGTTTTTGTTGGAGTCTAAAGCTAGATAGTTTTACATTTCAGTTTATTTAAGTTAGTTATGCAATCCTTTTGTCCAGTATCATTAACCTTTTATATGACATTGTGCTGGTTTTCTAAATGTTATGTTTCTATAAATTGCTCTGTGCCTCTCATTTAATCAGTATTTTAATCCACATCCTAACCTGTGAGCTTGAAATGTATAATGGTTTCTTTCTTGCAAAATTAATTAGATATGTAAGGCATTTGGAGCTCTTCAAAAGGTCTGCTCAGTTGCACTTGCATGTAATCTTTTAGAGTAGAATCGAGTCCAACAGCTATAATCTGTAGCGCTGAAGTACGTCCTTTTGTTTTTCGCATGTTGAGTAGCCACGTTGTCCGAGTGCCTCTCAGCCAAAGGGCTAGGAAATCCATTTTCTTTGGTCATTTGGTGGCCAGGGGCGACTCCAAAAGACACTTGGTAAACAGGGTTCTCATGTAGCTCAGGACCTCATTTAAACTGCATCAAAGCCTGGCTCCAAAGAGTTTTTTTTCTTTAAATTGCCATGACCCAAAGTGACAACGTTGGGGTAGGCATCATATTTTTAACCATGCTGGTTACGGCACTTAGAGCTAAAATGACATGTGTCTGTCACAGTGAACAATACTGCATCTGCTGCTGCTGTGGCGTTTAAGGGTCGACCCAAGACCGCCCTAATTTCAACTGTATTTCCTTCAAAGTTGGTTCAGTCCGTGGCTGATGGTACGTAACAACGATCCGCTGTTCGCTGAACCTATTCCCATGACAACAGGCATCAACCTGTCAGTGCGCCGACATGTACGCACTTCCCTGAAGTTACATGTTGGTCATTTCTCTCTCTAGTGGTTAAATCAGTACTAAGTAACTCATGCCCCTAGAGGCCATAAGCACAGCTGCAGGTGTCGTAGCAAGTTGTGATTTTTTTACTCATTAATTGTCCGTGAGAGTAAATACTACACTGACAGAAAAGACAAAGGGACAGAGGGATATTGTACATCCAATTACACAATGGAAATATTTTTTTTCACTCAAACTTGGCTGTAAATACTGTTTAAGTGGAGCTAGCCCACAGTTAACTTTGACCGTTAGCCTGTTAGCTTCTTCCTCGTGATTCTATTAGTGTGTATTGGTGGCTCCGGTCGGAAATTGGAAGTGTGGTTTTCTGTCCAGAGACACCAGGGGGAGATGAAATCCCCAATCATCCCATTAACACTTGTATTAGCCCCATGACCCACAGATTGGGAACCGCTGATTTAAAACTAACTGAAACCTGCTCCTGGCGGTTGTTTCTGTCTGACCGCTGAAAATTTGCCTGTGAGTCGCCCAACCCGTTTTAGACTGTGCACATTCAGAGAACCAGAGTTACTGTAAGTTACTGTGCTCATGAGAACCATGTGGATTCAACTCCACTTTTACACAAAAAGGCCACGGACACGGCTTTACTCTCGTCTACTACTCGCCAAACTACTGTCCTGATGCTCTAGACTCACCAGACACAATAAGAAGAGAGTTTAAATGAGAGTGTGGCCATTACAGCAGAGACCGCGCAGAGAAAACATGAGAGCAGCGCTCACACGGGTGACATGATGCAGCCGCGGAGGAGCAAGTCGGCGAAGCGAGCACCGGGAGACAGACGGCCGAGCGGACGAGCACTCGCGCTTTGAAAGTGACGGGGAACCTGTCTAATCTTCCCCTGTGTCTTCAATCACGTAAACACAGCGCAGACAGCGTTAGCATTTAGCCTCTCCTGCTCTCCACTATAGCTCCAAAACAGGTCAAGATAGAAGTTACCAAGCTCTTCCACGTTTTCCCTATTCAAATATGGTGACACTACAAAGTATAATTACACAAAATTAAACAATGTGGATTTTCTAAGCGGATAAAAGGGGAAACTATTATACTATTATACTTTGTAGTGGAACACTTCACGTAACCATATTTAAATAGGGAAAACGTGGAAGAGCTTGGTAGCTTCTATCTTGACCTGTTTTGGAGCTATAGTGGAGAGCAGGAGAGGCTAAATGCTAACGCCGTCTGTGCTGTGTTTACGCGATTGAAGGCACGGGTGAAGACCAGACAGGTCCTAAAGAACTCGTCAAAGCTAAGGTAAGAACATATCTCAGTATGTAAAAACGGTGGCCTATTCCTTTAAATGACGGTACGGCACCACTTCGGTCCTTCAAATTTGTCTTCAAAAACGTATTCCTGCCAAGAATTAGGGGCATGAGCAGTGCCGTCGAAATGCCAGGAGTAAGCAACAGGCTTACTTTACTGTAGTAACTGTTTAACCTACTCTACCCACCTCTGAAATTGTAAAAGATAAAGAAGCTGACTCTTGGTACGTATTATATCACAGGTTTTATCATCTAATTTAACCAGGTACAGCCGAGTGATTGCACCATTCTCCCTTTTTCTATTGAATTAGTCGTGTATGCGAGATCGACTTCTATACCATGTGCCTTTTCAAACACCTTGATTAGAATTGACCCCCCCTGTTTTTGCAAGTGCGCTGCCATGTCCGCGAGAAAACGGATTGATTTCTGGGCCTCGTCTCTTTGTCGTGCGGGGCGGGTTGCCAATATCCACGGAGTATGTTTAGAAATACAGCGGGTTTGATGAAGTGAGCGCGGAGACCGGTGGCGACAGCCGTGGTCAGCTTTTTTTTTTTTACTGGAAACATGGACAGGAGCCAGCAGGCTTTAGGGGGAGATAGGAGGAGGAGCTTGTGGCGAAACAAAAAAGTAAGTTGTAGTCTTGGCAGTTCTTTTTAAAATTTGAACATTCTAGTTTGCGTGGAGCTATGTGATAAGAGCAGCTAAACTGTCGTTCACAGAAGGCAAGAAGTTTGAAAGTATAGCTTGTATCATTTTGTTATTAATCCTCTCTCGTGGTTGAAAACAGTGAGGCTGATACGCGAGGCGAGCAGAAATGCACTTTAATCGGCTCATGGAGAGGAAAGCTTTACTGCAGCAGGAAGGGAAAGACGGGCAGAAGAGAGACATACTATATAAAGTTGATCCATTTTGCAGAGCAGTAATCCAATTGTCCTGTAACAATTGTGTGTATTTCAACCTGAAGAGACTCACAGAGACAGACTGAATTAGAAAGTTTAATTAAACGTGTATCATGATTGGGGCTCAGACCCCGGCGGAAGATTGAAGTTAATGATATGGAATACATGGCGTTGATAATGGCCAGAATCTTCTCCCGGAGACTGGACACTGGTGGTGGTAGGACAAGACCCGGCGCGGCTGGTCGATGCGACGAGCAGAGCCTGAGGAGAGGCCAGGCGGTGGAGGGGCGGAGGAGGGGCGCAGCACAGATGGGAAACGGCCGAGTGATTGACTGGGGAGCTTAAGGCGAGACACGGCAGGTGAAAGTATTGATTTTTCACGCAGTGGTCGAAGTGGAGATTTTTATCTATTTTCCTCCCTTTACATCTTAGTTTTCATGTCAGAGTATAAAAATGACAAGACTCACCCCGCATGATGTTTATTTTATGACCTTTTGTCCGCCTGCGAGGCGCGGGCAACCGGGAAGTAGCTGCTGCCTAGCAATATTTTGAAGGTTTTTTCAGAGGGATTTTTTAATATCTAATTCCTAGCCTGATTTATTCAGCTTTGAAACCAAAAAAACAGGCGACATTTGAGTTTTTACAGATTTTTTCACTGATGATTAGTTAATTGAAAAACTAAACAAAAAATCCCCTCTGAAAAAATCTTAGTTACTAATATGTCAATAAAATAAAACCATACTATTTAATCTGGCTCAATTCATTTTTTTGATTTCGTTGCCCAAAATATAGGCAATTTGGGCCATTTTAATGCTCAAAATGCCTTATTTTTTGGTGAAAACATAAAATGACAGAAAAAATGCAATACATTTTTTTCTCATATTCATATCTGTAATGTTCAGCAAAAGTTTCAAATTGAAATCTCTACATTTCTTTTTTGTCCCTATTCACCTGCAGTGTCTCGCCTTAAGACGGGGATCCTGGACGATGAGTGGCTGAAGCGGGATAAGCAGCTGCGATGATTGGCTGACACAAAGGTGTGGCTTGCGCTGGGGCCGTGATTGGGATGAGGTGCTGAATGAAGGTACGTCTTCCAGGTTGAATTTGCGCTGGAGCTTCATTTGTACAGAGCCTGTGTGAAAAGGCCCTGAAAGATCACTAAACAAAAACAGAAAAAAAACAAAACATTGTATCATTTTGTGGGATTTGCCGCCTGGAAACCCTCTGAGAAAATGGCGCCCATGATGAGTTGTTGGCCGGAAAAAAAAATGGCCTTTCAGAAATGCAATGTCCCAGGCAACATTTACGTCGGTATCACAAAGTGAAGTGGGCTTAAGCTGTTCCACTCAAAAACACAATTTCCTTGAAGATTCGGCCCTTTGTTCTGCCAGCCTTGTTTTGCATTTCTATTGTTGCTGTCCTCGCTAAGCGCTGATGAGTCGTTACATAATGGCCATTTGCAGCTTCCCACTGGGAGGTTAACCAGCTCTCACCCCATTAAACAAGCTGTTAGATTAGTCAGAACAGGTACGAGTGTCCCAAAACTTCCTTTTTTTTCCCTGTCTTTTTCCGTGGAGGTGGGATTGTCTTTGCTCTTACTTTGGAAAAGAGGTCAGCCCTCTGGTTCCACCGGAGCGCAGCCACTGATCCATCCACCGTAGGTTATTATTACCTCTGTTTCGCGCTCTCTCTCTCTCGCTCGCGGCTCATTTGCATTATTGAAAGTACGCAATTCCAAGGGTTGCCAAGGTCTTGTGCTGCTTAAAATGACACGTTCCTCATGAATATTAACCCGCTGGGAAGGCTGCGACGGCGCAGCGGACTCCGCCGATGGGAGCCCCGGGCGGACAGCGAGCGGTTCACACACCTGCCCTCGTCCTGTGGCGAAGAGTTGACACCAGAGGGCAACGTGCGCTCCGCAGACACGATACGGGATGAATATAGAAACGTGGCGCAAACGGTGAACTCCAAAGACAGGCTCAAGGCGTAATCCTGCGTGGATGTGATGGATTTGAGGGATGTGGTGTTGGTGATTATGGGGAAGCGCCCGGGCTGTCAGGGGCTGCGGGCCAGTTGCTGTTACAGACTGAACATTTTGGTACTTATGAATAAAAGGTTACATTCCTGTAGCCAGTGGTTTCTGAACTTTTTTGTCCTGCTCGTGCTGGAGACAGGCCGGGTTCCCCAATCCAAAATTGCACTTCACGTCGAATTGCAAGACTTTTAAGAAGCGTTTTAACACAGCAGAGTGCACTGAAGTGGAGCAAAAAGCAACGTCCGCAGAGCAAACTTAGCGCAGGGGTCCTCAATGAATATGCAAACAAAGGCGATTTTGCCACAGTGCGCACAAATTTGAGGCGGGGAAAATGCAAATAATGAAATTTGTATCTATCATGAATATGTGAAGTAACACTGCGCAAGAAATGAGTACGTTGGAGAAGCAGGTGTAAACAATGTGTGTGAATAATATAATGCAGTTTGCGAACCAGCGTGGTGTTCTAAACGTTTTCAAATGTTTGCATCTGGTTTATTTACATTAAATTAAATAATAACCAGCCTTGACAAAGACCCGAAGGTCAAAACCTCATTCATCCGATTCTGCCCGTTCCTTCCAAAGAGCACCTGGTATATACGATACTATACACGATCCAGCGAGCACCTCCGGCCTCCTCCTCATTCAACAACCAGGTTGCTTTGATGGTTATAAAGACAGTACACGTAACCTGCAACTTTGTGTCCCATTGGCTCTACACTGAACTGTAGTCGCGCACAAAGACCAAAGATGTTGTTAGCATTTAGCCTCTCCCAGTATGTTCCTATAGCTCCGAACGGGGTGAAGATAGAAGCTACCATGCTCTTCCATGAGCACAAAGACCACACAGGTACGTATCAACTCGTCTAAGCTTAGTTTAAAAAAATGGTGGCCCACATCCTTTTAAAGTCTTTAATCTTTACGAAATCCGCGGGGTCCTTGCACATCGGCGTATTGAAGAGGCATGAGCTGTATGTCCGCTGTTCACCTGTTACGCTCATCCCCGGTGTGTGCACGTGTACTCTCACTGGATCGATATTCTCTGCTTTTGAGGAGTCCATGATAAAAGACCTCATAATCTTGGGACAAGCCGATAACTGTTTCCTGCTAGTTTAAGTACCAGATATGACCGTGGTTCATGCAGCAGTTCATGCTCCTCAGACCAGCGTGCGGAGATGAGCACATGGAGAGCTTGGAGTTTGTTAACACGATTAAATAAGGCAACAGAAACAAATCAGGCAGCATCTATAGGCTATTTTTAAGCCAAGATGATTGGTTTGCTATAATAATAATCCATCCATCCATCCATCCATCCATCCATCCATCCATCTTCTTCCACTTTTCCGTTGCCGGGTCGTGGGGGCAGCTGTTTGAGCTGCCCAAATCACATTGCACCAGCCCCTTTATGGCGCCTCCTGCAGGTGGCGGGTCCACAGAAGGACGGCCTCACGATTCGTACCAGGCCTGTTGGTCTCTCAAAAGGGGCTTCCGAACCGCTCTTTGTCTGACCCGTCACCTAGGACCTGTTTGCCATGGGAGACCCAACGGGGGGCACGGAGCCCCCGACAATATAGCCCCCAGGATCATTCCTCAAACCCCTCCACCACTTTAAGGTGGCGGTTCCAGAAGGGGATAATAATAATAATAACTTTTTAAATTCAAATGATAATTATTGTGCAGACTGTGCTCGCGCAGTAAACTCATTTGCATATCACATTTGCGGCACTAATAATACGCTCAGTTTCTAATAATAAATCAGGTGCCACACTTTGATTCTCTGGCTTTTACCTCTGTGTCTTTTTTTTTTTATTGCTTTTTATATCTGGTTTTATGTGCAGCACTTTGGAAACGTTTTGTTGTTTAAATGTGCTATACATATAAAGTGGATTGCATTGGACACGCCCACTTGCTAATTTTAACTACTCGCTCCTGGTTTAGTAAATGGCGCCCTCAGTGATTTTTTTTTCACATTTTACAAAAATGTGTAAACCATTCAGACCTCCAGACTCTCACTTTACGCGCTTTAAGCATCTGCACTACACTCTTCCCCGAGAAGTCCCTCTAAGTGAAACTTGAGTTGTTTACCGAGAGCCCCTCTTTGAAACTCCGCGGTGTGTTTTTGTGAGCCCTGTGCTGTTCATCACCAGGTGTTTCGGCGCCGCTCTCCAGGTCCGCGGCTTCATTAATTCTTGTCCGCTGGTTCCACGGGGCGCCTCTAAAGCGGCTCCCTAAAGCCTCCTCCTCCTCCTCCTCGCCACCGCCGCCTCCTCTGCAACCGCCCGCGCATTTCCAATCGATACTCGTTTGACCTGTTTTTTTTTTTCTTCTTTTTCTTTCGCCGGCCGCTCCCGTCCTCTCCTCCGAAATCCTCGCGACGGGCTGTGATACCCTCCTCCGCTCCGTGATGTGCACTCATTGACCGATGCGTTTTCGCCGCTCTCCCTTTTGTGCGAAGGTGACGGATAGAGCAGAGGAGCGAGCGCCCCGCGGGTCATTTCCGTATACAGCGGCCGAACGCGGGGATGAAAGGAACAGGCCCACATGAGACAAGAAAAAAAATGCGCCAGCTTCGGAAAAAGGAAAACACACCGCGGCCTTTGGAGTCACCGGTGGCACCTGAGAAATGCTCTCAGATTACGCCTTGTGGCTCTAAAAGGTGGTATAGAGAAGAGTTTATGAGTTTGCCTCTCCTTTCTACGGCGTGGGAACAGCGACCATTCTGAATTCGTGCAGTAGTTTGTGTTGGAAAACTATCATGCAAAAAGTTCTTGCGTTGCTTCTTCCTTCAGGGGGAGAAAAAAAAAGGACATGGAGATGTTGGCCCCATGCTGCGAGAGTAAAACATTTGGAGGAATAAGGGCCTTTGAAGTCCCAGGCTCCTATAGAGGAAAGTTGATTCAGTGAAATATTAAGGCGAGACACTGCAGGGTGGATAGGGAAAAGAAATATCTACATTTAGAGGTATACGTTTGAAACGTTTAACTGACTTAACTATGATGGGAAAATATATTGCTGTCATTTAGTGTTTTCATTCAGGAATAAGACATTTTATGCATAAAAATGGCTAAAATCTGGATCTGGATTTGCATAATTACAGAGTATTATGCAAAATCAACTTTTTCAAGCTTTACATCATGTTATTATGTCACTCCCTCATTAAAAACATGTCTGAAGTGTTGCCTTGGCACATTCACGTATTTTTGAGTAATCTGTAAAAACTCTGATGGCAGCCATTTTAGGGATAGGTTTGCCTGAGTCCTCCTAGGAACGCCCCCACCTCCTGGAGACGCCTCCGAGCTTTCGTCACCAGCCGAGTAACCAACCACTGCTCCTCAGCAGAACCCCTTCCCCACTGATGCCACAGACAGCGTGTGGAGGGGGCGTGTCGGAAAGGGTCAGAGGTTCTTAAAGAGACAGAGGCCTGTTTCAAGACATTCACTACAGCCATTTTGAGAGAGCAATTTTATACAAGGCAGTTATTTTAATTTACTGCATTTACAGACCAACAGAAGGTTTGGTCATCATTGTAGTGTGATATAGACTGGTGCTATGTGATTGAAAAAAGCATAATACCCCCTTTAATACAAAAGGATGGTTCAACTTACTGTAATTTCTGGACTATAGGCCGCTACTTTTTTCCACACACTTTGAACACTGTGGCTTATACAACGGTGCGCTTCATTGATCGTTTTTTATGGTCGTGCTGAATGTTGTATCGTGTCATCAATAACAATGCACCTACATTTACTGTAATACGAGTGGGTCAAAAAACACTTGGTTATAGAACTCTGACGTGAGAAAGAGGCAACAACAGCTCCAACTCCAAACATAAAGTTATGGAGACGATGGAGAGCTCACGCAGGTCTTTTCTGACGTACCCCACTCGTCTGCGCAATAACTGGGACAGGTGAAAACCCTATCGCTGTCTTCCTCTGTTTACTGAACACCAGGATGCCCTCCCGTGCCATAACATAAGGCGATTAACTGCTGAAATACCATTAAGCAAAGCATGGGTAAAATCCATCAAAAGCATCAAGCGATTCACCGCCGACCCAGCTCAGAGCAGCTTCGAACACTGAGAAACCGGGACTGTTTGCACCGGGTGTGCACAGACATCCTGAGGAGGGCGGCTCTAAACCTGGCCACACTCCCGAGGACGAATCGCTGTGTATGGGCAGAGCTTTAGTTTGACTGAACACGTGGGTTTAAAGGAACCGGCCACAGTTTTTCCATACTGAGCTTAGACGAGTTGATGCGTACCTGTCTGTTCTCTGTGCCCGTGAAAGAGCGTGGTAGCTTCCAATTTCGCCCAGTTTGGAGCTATAGGAATACACTGGGAGAGGCCAAATGCGAATAACATCTTCCGTCTTTTTGTGTGACTGAGGGCACGCACAAAGACCAGACAGGTACACATCAACTCGTCTAAGCTCAGGTAAGAACATATCTCAGTATGGAAAAACGGTGGCCTGTTCCTTTATTACAGATTAATATAATCCAATGTATAAACTGTTCTTAAAGGCATATACCTGAGTTGTTTTCCCCTTTTAATATATTGCACACTCAGACATTTGTGAGGAAAATGCTATGCATTGTTTATGTTTATGTATTTCCAGTGCGCTGATGGCACTTCAAATGCGCTTGGAACAGCGTGGACAGCTGCGGATTATACACCAGTGCAGCCTATGCATGTACAATTAGTTTATCTTTATTATTATTATATCTTATATCTTTATTATGTTTGTGTGTGTGTGTGTGTGTGTGTGTGTGTGTGTGTGTGTTTAAGGTGCGCTCAATAATCCAGAATTCACAGTAATCTTTTTTTATGCATCTGTGAAGCGCTTTGATTTGCCTCGTGTATGAATTGTGCTTAAAGGGGGGGTGTTATGCAAAATCGGCTTTTTCAAGCTTGACATCATGTGATCATGTCACTCCCTCATTAAAAACATGCCTGAAGTGTTGCCATGGCACATTCACGTATTTTTGAGTAATCTGTAAAAACTCTGATGGCGGCCATTTTAGGGATAGGTTTGCCTGAGTCCTCCTAGGAACGCCCCCACCTCCTGGAGACGCCTCCGAGCTTTCGTCACCAGCCGAGTAACCAACCACTGCTCCTCAGCAGAAGCCCCTCCCCACTGATGCCACAGACAGAGTGTGGAGGGGGCGTGTCGGAAAGGGTCAGAGGTTCTTAAAGAGACAGAGGCCTATTTCAAGACATTCGTTACAGCCATTTTGAGAGAGCAATTTTATACAAGGCAGTTATTTTAATTTACTGCATTTACAGACCAACAGAAGGTTTGGTCATCATTGTAGTGTGATATAGACTGGTGCTGTGTGATTGAAAAAAGCAGAATACCCCCTCTTTAACAAATAAACCTCCCTCGACTTGAACGTGACGTTTCTGTCTCACATATAATACGTGACAGACAAGCTGATACTGAAGAGCATGTTAAACAGCATTGTGTAATAATAATAATAACCTCCTTGATTCAATATACATAACATTCATTGGATTATTCAAACGAAATGAGCTCCGTTTTAATTGGACGCAGTTAACCCGGTGATTACTCTGTAACTGGGCTAAACGAGGCACGCGCGTGGGATTGATGGAGCCGGCGTAGCCACGGAAACGACTCCCGACTCCTACCGCCGCCGCAAAGCCAAGGCTGAGGTACAGCAGCTTAGCACCACTTAACATCGCGAGGCGGGACCGGATTGTACGAGCGCTGGAGCCTGATTGACAATGTTTGGGTGTGAGAACGGGCAGTCTGAGAGGCGATGCACGAGGACAGATAGCGGAGGAACGGTCCCCCTAAATCCAAGCATTACAAGAGCAATCCCGGGCCAGGTATCAGGGCTTTGGCGGAGCTTAGTGACAGAGGGGCAACAAAAGGTTATCGGGCCATATCTGCGGTGGCTGCGTTTAATCCCAACAACACCCCCCCCAATCACAGCCCTGATAGTGAGGGAGAGAAAGGTTAGGCCCCTGGAACACTCCACGCTCAGGGCGCAGTGGAATTGAGTTTAAGTCCAGTGAAGACAAAAAAAACACAGCTTAGGGGATGTTTTTCATAAGACTTAGGTTAGCGATATCTATTTGTTATCTCCATTGGAATTAAAAATACAGCTCAACTCTATTTTCAGCGCTGGCCAGATCAAGCTCCACAGTTCAAATTGCACCAGACAGAGAATGGCAACAACATCCGGATTTTCAAAGTAATACCCTCCAAAACTGACTTTATTTTCACGAAAATGTCACTATTTCACACAATATAGGTCCCTTTGTAAGTGTTCTAGCTTCAATGCGATCTCCTGTCTGACTTTATGGCTCGCCTGCCCCTAAATAGTTAGTGGTGGGCTGAGATACAAATCCACGAAAACAAGATGAGATTTTGACATAATTTGGAACAATAAATCATTTTCTTCTTACGTTTCCTTTGTGTGGAACAACAAGATTAAAGGGGGGGTATTATGCAAAATCGGCTTTTTCAAGCTTTACATCATGTTATTATGTCATTCCCTCATTAAAAACATGCCTGAAGTGTTGCCTTGGCACATTCACATATTTTTGAGTAATCTGTAAAAACTCTGATGGCAGCCATTTTAGGGATAGGTTTGCCTGAGTCCTCCTAGGAACGCCCCCACCTCCTGGAGACGCCTCCGAGCTTTCGTCACCAGCCGATCAACCAACCCCTGCTCCTCAGCAGAACCCCCTCCCCACTGATGCCACAGACAGCATGTGGAGGGGGCGTGTCGGAAAGGGTCAGAGGTTCTTAACTCTCTGTGGTCTGACTGCAATACTGATATAAAAAATCCGACTGGAATATTTTCCTTGTAACTTGTCTTGTAGGGCCAAAAAAAGAGATATCAATGTGTGGTTTGGCAGTTATTCACAAAAGTACCACTTCTTTATATATTTAAAGTTTCAAGAACATAGCATTATTACTTAATGTGTAATTGCTGTTGTAAAAGAAGAACATTTCAAAAAACGGAAATTAATTTTAGCCTTTTTTATTAGGCAATAATAGATAAAGCATCAGGAACAACTGTGTAACACAATAAATTAGATCCTAGAACCATGTTATGCATTCACACAAAATAGAATGTTCACTAGGCTTCTAGTTTAGCTTGTACAGTCTTCAATATGAAGAAAATTCCAGGCGTTTTTAGGTTGACATAGTTGGCCTAGAGTAAAATTTTGCCTTTCAAAGAAAACAATACTTGACAAAGCATCAGGACCAACTGTGTAACACAATAAATTAGATCATAGAACCATGTTATGCATTCACACAAAATAGAATGTTCACTAGGCTTCTAGTTTAGCTTGTACAGTCTTCAATATGAAGAACATTCCAGGCGTTTTTAGGTTTACATAGTTAGCCTAGAGTAAAATTTTGCCTTTCAAAGAAAACAATACTTGACAAAGCATCAGGACCAACTGTGTAACACAATAAATTAGATCCTAGAACCATGTTATGCATTCACACAAAATAGAATGTTCACTAGGCTTCTAGTTTAGCTTGTACAGTCTTCAATATGAAGAACAATCCAGGCGTTTTTAGGTTGACATAGTTCACCTTGAAGCATAACTGTTGTCTTGCATGTAACAGACACATATAAAGTGCTACCCTCATGTGCTTTTGATCCTCATTACATGCCTACTCCATTTGGATATCTAGCAGTTGTTTTTTTCTACACATACTGCATAGGATGAATGTGTAAGAACAGTTGAACTAGAATAAATAACAAATAAGTAAATATTTTTTTTGCTGTTTCAGTGAAGCAGGATTGGAAAATGAACACAAACTAACTATATACAAATTTACATTATTTACAAAAGGTGGGCTTCTAAAAAGGCCTTCTACAATACTGCATAGGATAAATGTGTAAGAACAGTTGAACTAGAATAAAAACAAATAACTAAAAACATTTCTTTTTTTGGTCTTTCAGTGAAGCAGGATTGGAAAATGAACACAAACTAACTATATACAAATTTACATTATTTACAAAAGGTGGGCTTCTAAAAAAAAGTCTCTACACCTCTGCTGCATCTGGGAGAAGGCCTTCATGGTGAATGAGTTGACAGTTTCTGGTCAACAATACGCAAAATGGCAAAAGGCAAGCCCTACACTGCCAGGGAGTGGAGCGATGGCAGAGATGGCATCTGCGGCGTCCCATGCTGGCCCTTTGGGATTTGTCCACCTGTGCTGTACTGATCGCCATGGGGGTGTGCAGATCCGAGCGCTGCTGCACGGGCTTCGGGGGCGGGGGTTGCGCAAGGTCACCAAAGAGCTGAGCAACCAGCCTCTCATGAAACTCCTGCCGTGTGGGGAGCCTCTCCTCCCGAGCCTTTGCCAGCTCCCTGCTGATCACAAAACTGTTTGTGACAGCCAAGTCCAACATGTGCCGGAAGACGGTCATGTACCAACGCTTGGTGGACCTCCGCGCAGAGTTGGTTCCCAGGAGCTGGTCAGACCTATCCACACCCCCCATGTGCTTGTTGTAGTCTCCTATAACAGTTGGTCGGGGGATGGGCACCTGCGTCACGCTCCCGTCTTCCCTCCTCTTCCCCCACCGCAGCACCGTCTCCACGCCGTCCGCAGAGTGGACAGTGGAGCAGAGAGAGACCTCCCTGGTGTCCATCCACTTCACAAACAGAAGCCGCCCATCCCGGAGCCAACGGATGGATCCCCGCGGAGACTTGCTGGTGAGTGCGTTCTCCTGCGTCTTGGGGACCCCGATCCTCCCCTGGCGGTAGGTCCCACAGCCTCCAAACCCCTGCTGGATCAGGTGGTTGAACAGCAGGGGACTGGTATAATAATTGTCACAGTAGACAATATAGCCAGTCCCCAGCCACTCCTTCCTCACCAGCGCGTTGACCACATCGAAAGTCAGCCCGTGGCCAGAGCTGACTTCTGCCCTCCCCGAGTACAGCCTGCAGGAAGATAAATTGATATGTTGTATTTTTATATACTCATGGTACATAAAAATAGACAATAAATAAAAAAGAAAAACAAACCTGAAGTCCACCGTGTAGCCATTGTTGTCCGCCAACACGAAGTACTTCAGGCCCCACTTCGTAGGCTTGTCCTTCATATACTGCTTGATGGACAGCCTGGCCTTGGTGGCAACCATCCGCTCATCCACCGAGATGTGCTTCTGTGGGTGGTACACAGCCATGCAGCGAGTGCGCATGAGCTCCATCAGCGGCCGCGCACGGTGGGCAATGTCGTAGCCCGCCTGGCCTCTCCGCTGGTCATTGCGCACATCATCTTCGGGGTCGCTCAGGTGGATGGACGCCAGGATCATTTTGAAACGATCCCGGGACATCGTTGTGGAGGGGAAGCCGACGTCGAAGATGGTGCCTTTCCTCCACAGGTCAGTCTGCTTCGGGGTTTTCAGCAGCGGCATGTAGAGCAAGAGGGCAGTGAAAATCTTCATCTCTGCCTCTGTCACGTCCCTCCACTGATACTTCCTGCCCTTCGCCTGGAGTCTGGCTGCGTTCTTGTTTGTGTTACGACACATCAGTCGCAACACCTCCGCATCCCAAAAACACTGGAAGATATCCAGGGGTGTGGGTCGCCCAGAATTCAAGGGAGGCTGAACTCCAGGCGTCCTCCTAGGGCAGAATGGCGGCTGGGCTGGCGCCACATCAGGCTCCTCCACACTCTTCCACGCCACTGGAGCGGGCCTGATGGGCGACCTGCTCCTGGCGTCTCCACCCTCCACAGAGCGGCCAAGCCTGACCCTGCTCCGGCCACGGACCAAAGCATGGCCATTGGCTTCCCTCTCACAAGGCCTCCTATAAAGAAATAAATACACATTATTTACTGTGAAGTACATTCACATTAGTATAATATGAAATTACTTCAATGATCAATACATTTTACTAACTATCATTATTCTTTCAGAAAATAGCCATAGTTTCTTTACTTGTTTCTACAGCATGCATGCATGTAAACTTTATTGTATTGCCTACCCCATGTACTATCTGAAAACATGCTCTTGAACCTATGTACATTAGTAAACTCAATATAACAGTGAGTATAACATCACAGTAGTGAGTATTTACAAAGAAAAACGTATATATTGATCTGTTCAAATAATAAGTTTGGCACTTCAATTTCCTATTTGTACATTCAGACTAGCAGATTTCATAGAAAAAAGCTACACGGGTTCAATTTAGCAATAAACATGCCATACATTTTGAGATCTAGGTCTTTCTGACATAAAAATCATAAGGAAAGACCGTGAACTTGTCATAGTCTGCGGGTAGCTCATGAAAATCCTAGTTTTGCGAATCTACATTTCCCGCGAAGATAACCGCGGCAAACTTTACGCGCGCCCCAGTTACAAACAGAGAAAAGTGGCGCTACGCGCCTCTATGATCGTTTTACACAGATAACATACATGCTAACTCATCCTACCACCATACATGTTAGTTTTTACACATTTGCAAACTTACTCGAAGCTGGATGACAGCGGCGGACCGGCGCCTTCTTCCTCCGCTTCCGCCCCGACGTCCACCGCAGTGTCACCCTCTTCGATAAACCTCCGGGGGGGTTTGGGCACACGACAACTCCTCCTCGACATTGCTGCACCTCTCTCCTACTCGCTCCAACTCTCCAAACAATCAAAATTCTCCAAAAAACACTCGCTTACACCAAAACTCTCGCTCAAAATCTCCACTACTCTGCACAGAACGCCAGTCGCGCAGCGTATATCCGTCAGATTTCTTGCCTGTGATTGGACAACGTGTGTCACGCGAAGGAAGCGTCCTACCGTAATGGCAACAACACTGAGAAACAGCGCAAGGGGTTGGCTTTCCAACACAGTTAAAATTTTTAAGATTGCGTGTTTACTTTTGCAGTTACGGGGAAAAGAACAGCGCATGCGCAGCTGTGTCGGCGCCGACACACCGCCGTAGGAGAGTTAAAGAGACAGAGGCCTATTTCAAGACATTCACTACAGCCATTTTGAGAGAGCAATTTTATACAAGGCAGTTATTTAAATTTACTGCATTTACAGACCAACAGAAGGTTTGCTCATCATTGTAGTGTGATATAGACTGGTGCCATGTGATTGAAAAAAGCATAATACCCCCTCTTTAAAAAACAAACAAAAAAAAAACTACAAAAGATGTTGTTAGCATTTGGCTTCTCCCAGTATATTCCTATAGCTCTAAATAGGGGTGAAGCTAGAAGCGAGCACGCTCTTTCACGGTCACGCACAAAGACCAGACAGGTGCGTATCAGCTCGTCTAAACTCAGGTAAGAACATATCTCAGTATGGAAGAACGGTGGCCTGTTCCTTTAAAGTTTAAACAGAAAGTGATTCTTCGACTGACCTTTCTTCCTCAAATGACCCACTGTTAACATTCCTTCATATTCTGGGTGCTGTACTTTCCCTCCCCATTCGAGCGGGCGTGGCATCCGCATTGTTTTGCTTCTTCCGTTCGTGTGCAATCACAAAATGAAGACATATCCACCCGGCCTTGCCTCGTCGTGCAGCAGTGAATCATAGGCTCTTACAGCGGAGCCTTTAGTTTGAAATGAAAGTAATGAGGTGCGGGTGTGGATCTGCAGCGGCTCCAGTCTGCAGGTTTAAAGAGGGGGTATTATGCTTTTTTCAATCACATAACACCAGTCTATAGCACACTACAATGATGACCAAACCTTCTGTTGGTCTGTAAATGCAGTAAATTAGAATAACTGCCTTGTATAAAATTGCTCTCTCAAAATGGCTGTAGTGAATGTCTTGAAATAGGCCTCTGTCTCTTTAAGAACCTCCGACCCTTTCCGACACGCCCCCTCCACACGCTGTCTGTGGCATCAGTGGGGAGGGGGTTCTGCTGAGGAGCAGTGGTTGGTTACTCGGCTGGTGACGAAAGCTCGGAGGCGTCTCCAGGAGGTGGGGGCGTTCCTAGGAGGACTCAGGCAAACCTATCCCTAAAATGGCCGCCATCAGAGTTTTTACAGATTACTCCAAAATACGTGAATGAGCCAAGGCAACACTTCAGGCATGTTTTTAATGAAGGAATGACATAATAACATGATGTAAAGCTTGAAAAAGTCGATTTTGCATAATACCCCCCCTTTAAACACTGACATGGCGGTCCCCATCGCCAATCAACATATTAAGTACACATAGTTAGAGAACTATTGCCCAGATATTCTCTTAAGCCCTATAAGAAGCCTAGTAAGTAGGTCTAGATCCAAATTGCAACCTATAAAACATGTAATAATCGGCCTATGTCTATAAATAGTTGTTAATTACTTTTTTTTACTACTCCAACGTGTTTCTTTGTGTGTGTTCACTTCGAGCTCCTCATAGAGCTGCAGCAGCGGCAGAGACGACCGGGGCGGACTGAAGAGGAGGGAGTGGGCGTTCCTGACGCTGAGTGAACAGGGGGAGGATGTGGAATCTGGGGGCTAATGTGTCCCGCCTCAGCAGAGATGGAGCACTGCGAAAGGCCCTGACTATGCAGCTGAACAACCTGAGTATGATCAAAACAAGAGTTTTTTTTTTTTTTTTTTCGGTTTAATTGTTATTTTCAATAAAAAGGTTTACAAAAAAAATTAAAAAAGCTCTAATTTCTTCTTCTCCAACCATGAGAAATGTACATTTTTGGTCTTGATCGAGACTGTATAACCTAATTTTGAGGAAACAGCCTTTAAAGTTTTGTAATATACTGTATGTGCTGTAAATCCCTCCACAGACTTTCACAGTTGGGATCTTCCACAAAGGAAATTACCCCATTTAGACTTTTGCCTGGGGCACACGAGAAGTTTGAAAAATCTGCTGCAATTTTATAATGTGATGCAAAGTTTACAAATTACAGAAACAAGACCTTTCCCCCGCAATTGATAATCTCACACTCGTATGAAAGCTACACACTAAACCATTCTGACAAGTGCCAGACAATGTTTGCGGCACACGAGACCCCTTAGGGAATCAGCTGACAGAACTTGAAGCTAGAATCCAAAATAAACACGACGGAGACCAAATTGGTCACCTGAAAACCAGCTCAAAATCTCAAAATTGACCACTGCGTGAACAACCGGTAGCTATCCGAGAACTGCACACTTCTGTTGGCAAACGGCTTCCCCCGACCCGTTTGAAAGGAAAGCTTTACCCCTGTACCTATGGACGATGAAGCCATTTTCACCAGTTCAGCTTTACCCAGATCTAAAAGCTTATCGACTGGAGCCTCATTTAAAAGCTAAGCCCTACAAAACTGCAGATTTGTCCTCACGTTGTCGTCACTTTCCGTCGTCTTTTTGTTACTTTTTCATCACTTTTTTGTTGCCCTTTTGATGCTTTTCTTCAAGAAGCTTTTAGATTTGGGTAAAATCGAAAAATCAAAAACGTGCTCAGTTAAAGGAACAGGCCACCGTTTTTTTCATCCTGAGATATGTTCTGTACCTGAGCTTAGACGAGTTGATGCGTACCTGTCTGGTCTTTGTGCGTGCCCTCAGTCACGCAAAAAGACTAAAGATGTTGTTAGCATTTGGTGCCTCCCAATGTATTCCTATGGCTCCAAACGGGGGTGAAGTTGGAAGCTACCACGCTCTTCCACGGGCACGCACAAAGACCAGACAGGTACGCATCAACTCGTCTAAGCTCAGGTAAGAACATATCTCAGGATGGAAGAGCAGGGAGCTATTCCTTTAAGCCGTGGGGTAAAGACGTTTTAAAGTTTGGTATGTCTGTTCCATAGCATTTAAATAGTTTCTTATCTTTAACATACTGCAGAGAAACTTTTGGATTGTTAGAATGTGTGATGTTTGAAGGCTAAATGTTAATGCCGTCAAACCCAATGTCCTCAGAGCTGGGTATACACATGACCATACAGTTGTCACCTTATAGGACTGATACTTTAAACCTCGTCATCCTTCGTATTACAAATACGGCCTAGAGTTTACTCCACGTTTCTTATCTTCAAAGCAAACGCCGCGAAAGCTTTCCCATTTTGACATGTTTACTGCTCCTGGATTAGAACTTCAATAGGCCTTTTTTTTTTTTTTGTCTCTTCAAAGTTGAAAAGCGAAATGAATCAGATGCAATGTATTTGGGTTGCAGAGCGTTGTCATAATCACACGCTGCGGGCGAAGAGTCTAAGTCTAACAGCGCAAAGGCTGATGTAACGTTCCTCAACATCACGGATGCAAATGAGCGGAGATATTGTTTGGATACGTTTTTCCGCTGGAGGTCACAGTTCCGCTGTGAAATCCGGCATTTTGCTAAGCCGGGTTTCATGTAAAAGCTTGTACTCGGCAAGGATGAAATAGAGCTGATGCTGAATCTTACTGTAATAAAGAAATGCGAATCCTTCAATGGGGGGTATTCTGTAAAATCCAATTGTTAGAGCTTTTGTTCACATGTTACAATGTCATTCCCTCTTCAGAAACATACCTGGAGCTGTGTTAGGCGCCACTCATGCATGAAGTGTTATCAAATTAATGTGACATCTGCCATTTGATAGAGACACTTGAACTGTCACTTTAGATTTACTCAAAAAGGGTGTCAGAGTGTGTTCGTAACATCTTGGAAGTAGCTGTTGCCTGAAAAATACACCTGCTACAGCTTATTGTTGATTAAAAGTCTGCAATAAACCACAAATGCGTGAAGGCCGGCTCAGTGTGTGATCGTCATAAAGCTGCTCTATGTCGTTACGGATTCACTGACGTTATTAATGCTTGTTGTCATGGGAGAAAACCGGAGCTAACTGAGCTAACAAGCTGTGGTTTTCTCCCGGAGCTCATTGTAGATGATGTAAGTAATAAACTACAACATCAGCCCAGCTCAGTGTGTGATCATTGTTCTTTATTGACTTTATTTGTGCATATTTCTTGTTTTCACGTGAGGACCGGAGGTTTAGCTTAGCATTAGCTTTATCCGGTGGTAATGCTAAGGTAATAGCCCCAAACACATTCCTAGCGCAGATTAAGCCACTGAAATAACCTTTCTTGTCGCCGCCTCTAATCCTGGGTGTTTAGATAAAGAAACACTGATGGGTGTCTTTGTAAAAGTCCCAGAGCTGCTGTAGCTCCGGTTCACAATGAAGCTAAACCTCCGTGACTTGTTTACATCTGTGGGCCCGGCATAGAATCTGCCCCGGTGGCTCAGCTACAACGTACGTCACTATGGCAGGAAGCTTCTGATTGGTCGACGCTCGCGGATTTCTCGAAAAAGTTCAACATTTCCCAACTCGAGCGTCGGCCGCGCTCGACGCCCTGGAGGCGCGTCAAAAGCTTACCAAGCGCGAAAAACCTCAAAACGCGCCGCACAGGAGGCGGGACATCCTGAAGCCCCCCGGAGGCACGTCCTCCATGTATTTTAAATGTAAACCTGACGCTCTCGGAGGTGCCGGCCGCGTTTGGTGTGGACGCAGCATTACACTCAACAAAAGTATGAACACAACTCTTTCGTTGTTGCTCCTATTTTTCATCAGCTGTCTATCAACGCAATAAAACCGTTTCTGACAAATATTATCCTCAACTGGCTGAATCTGTGTTAGTGAGCACTTCTCCTTTGTCAGGTGTGGCATGTCTAGATGCTGATAAGGCTGAATATTGCATAGGTGTTGCCTGGCCTGCCAAACTACGTGCTTTTTCATAGATATTTCAAAGACATACAGACTGGGAGCAAGCATGATCTCAACGATATCCTGGTGGGCGTGATTGACAGACGGCATCAACCAATCAGAGCAACGCTAGATACGTCGCAGCAACAAGCGTCAGGAAGCCTTTCCAAAAACGTCCTTATTTACGAGGAAAGCTTCGAACGCTGTTACTTGCTCTGGTTTTAGGACTACATTTTTTTTTCAAAGGATTTAAAAGACGAAAGAGCAGAAGAAAACATTGCATCACTCGCCGCTCACGCCATCTCTATTGTTTTGGTAGAGTGTGGTGACGGCTTCCGCCTCTTGGGGGAATGAAGTCCCGCCTCTCGGTGCGTGATTGGACAGATGTGAATAAAATCGTGAAATGATAGGCTGCGAGGAGCTGTCCAGACGGTTCTTCTTTTGAACAGAAGGTAGGAGTGTCCGGCAGGCCAGGCAGGCACAGGTGTGCCTTAGAGATGGGCGATACCACATTTTTTGGAATCGATACAATACTGATACTTTTGGGGTCTTTTTTGTTGATACCGATACCGATACCGGTCATTTCATATGGGTGAATGTATTTCAATCAATATACATTTCTAAAACTGGTTGTTTTACACAATTAACTGGTCAATTAAAATGATATAACTTTAACTGGTTAATTAACAATACTAATGTGAAATTAAATACATAAACAACATTTAAAATTAAATGACAAATAGAACCTAAACCAGAATGATATGCCTGGCTCAGTTCAATCCTTTGCTGCTGTGACTGTTTTGGCTCAGAACAAAGAAATAAATCATCCTTTTGTGTTGATAATTGCTGCCCCGCTTTCCTTTTACATATGCAAATTAGTATTGATACTTTTTGCCCAATATCGATACTTAAAAAGTAGCCGTTTGGTATCGATATATCGATACTTTGGTATCGATATATCGATACTTTGGTATCGATCCGCCCATCCCTAGTGTGCCTTAGGCTGGCCACAATAAAAGGACCTGGTCAGTATCTGGTATGACCACCTCTCTAATGGCTGTGCCAAGTTGTTGGACATTGGCAGGAACTGAAACTCGCTGTCAGTGTTACGGGGTAGGCGTACTGAAGCTGTCTAGCTTCA
The DNA here is from genome assembly GCF_951799975.1 of Gobius niger. Taxonomy (NCBI): domain Eukaryota; kingdom Metazoa; phylum Chordata; class Actinopteri; order Gobiiformes; family Gobiidae; genus Gobius; species Gobius niger. The sequence continues at coordinate 10,817,281 of NC_136860.1, read as the reverse complement.
GCCAACTCTTTGAGCTTCTTTAACTGGATAATGTGAATGGTGTAAACTGCCCAATAAACTAAACTAAACAAAAAATAAATAAACTAAATGTTTTCATCAGTAAAGACTAAAATGATATAATTACAATAACAACTTTTTATTAACGACCATAACATTATGATCATGAGCTAAAATTAGCGTTGGTGACTAAAATATGAGGAGACTTTTGTGACTTCTATGACGAGTGGTTTGTCAGATTGTTCACAACCAGAGCTTGAGGGCTGTGGTTGCCCGCCTCTCTCCATCTTCAGTCTGCCCCTCATAGCTTCATGGTCTGGTACAGCATTGTCACTAAGACTTTATTATTTTTTTTAGTGTTTATACGGGACTGTTCAGAGGATGAAGAGAGCGGGCGCATTTGGGAAAAGTTCTGTTCACAGTGACACTTCTGCCAGTGCCTATTGTGGTATAATCTGACTGTCAAAATAACAATAGGCTTACTTTTATCAATACTTACCTTTTTTTTTTTTTTTTTTTTAAATACTAATGCTTAAAGGAACAGGCCACTGTTCTTCCATACTGAGATATGTTCTTACCTGAGCTTAGACGAGTTGATACGTACCTTTTTTTCTTTGTAGAAGGTTCATACTGTCTTATCCCTTATCCCACACCTGGGATGCCGTCCTGGAGAAGGCGCCAGTCAGTAGGGGGGCGTAAGCTCTCCCTACTGACTGGAACAGCCATGTAAGCTGCCTACGACACGTCACCTCCACCACCAGGTGTCGCTTCTGAGGAAGATCACAGGAAGTGATCGAAACTTGTCAAGCAGGTAAACTAAACCGTCTATCTTACTAAAAGAAACAAAACTGTAATTGTTACGTACCTGTCTGGTCTTTGTGCCCGTGAAAGAGCTTGGTCGCTTTTAACTTCACCCTGTTTGGAGCTATAGGAATATACTGGGAGAGGCCAAATGCTAACAACATTGTGCGTGACTGAGGGCACACACAAAGACCAGACAGGTACGCATCAACTTGTCTAAGCTCAGGTAAGAACATATCTCAATAGGGAAAAATGGTGGTCTGTTCCTTTAATTACTTTTTATAATGAAACTGACAAAAACTTGACTAAAAGCTTTTGACTAAATCTACTATTACATTTAGAAATGACTAAACTGTGACTAACAGGGCTGCTAAAAACAACACTGCTCGTTAATGTAAACGCCGTTCCAGAGCATCGGAAACATGCTCAATGGGTGACAGGTCCTGTGAGTGCAAGAACTGGGGTGTTTTCAGTTTCAGGGATTGCACACAGATCCTTGTAACATGGGGCTGTGCATTATCATGCTGAAACATGAGGTGACGGTCGTGGATGTGGGCCTCAGGATCTCGTCACGGTGTCTCTGTGCATTCAAAATGCTATCAGTAAAATGCACCTGAGTTTGTTGTCCATAGCAACAACCTGATCAACTCTATGCAACGGAGACTGCGCTGCTCACACCAGGTTCTGTCTGGTTTTCTAACACCCCCTCCCCGGGCAAGGAGAAGTGCTCACTAACACAGATTTAGACAGATTTGTGATGAATATTTGAGAGGAATGGGTCTATACTTAATGTCTTTGAGTTCAGCGTATGAAAGCGAAAACAAAACGTATATATTTTTGTTGTGTACATCTTATTACACAATTGTTCTAAAAATAATAATAATCAGCAATGTTTTGGTTGACAAGTTGATCCTAATTGTCCATGGGCAAGACACTTCCTCCACCACATTTGATAACGTGTCAGAACATGAAAGTTTATGCAGTTTCGATGAGTCAATACCTCCCCTTCCTCTCCTCCAGCCGACCATCATCTGTCCCATGAGATGGTTCTGAGAAATATGACTATACACAACAGAGATCTACATTCAGTACCTGTTAAAGTAGTCCAAAATATTGTAAAATATTGTCAATATTGCGCACATTGGCATGATTTAAGCATGTGCCGACAGCTGCAGTGCACATGCCGTCATAGCAGCAGCCGCAGCCGCCACTCCCATAACTCCAAATGTCAGATTAGCATTTTTAATTAGGCGCGGCGTAACATGTAGCTGTTGACTGGCACAAGGTGACTGGTGCCGGGAGGTCCTCAGGGGTGTGTGCATGACCTTCTCCTGTTCTCCGCGCAGATGGCTGCAGCTTCCTGGCTCAGCACGAAGCCTGTCCTCCACAACGGGGGCGCAACGTGAACAAATCTATAATATTTCCTTATTTAACACAACTGCACCGGGATATGTACTGTATTGGAGGGGGCCTTTCGCGCCGAACGAGGAAACTGGTGATTTTTATTTTTCTTAGGCTGGTACGAATTGAATGGACGCCACATTACGCATTTGCAGTTTGAGTTGAAGTGCGTTTAACCTGTGTCAAGCACTTATTATCAAGTAGGGTTTTCACAAAATACAAATTGTACAATTAACACCAAATGTTTTGTAGTTTCTCTATTCAAAATAAGTACGCTGTTTCTTATTCTATCGTGAAGTGGGAATATCATGCAAGAACTTGAATTTTGGTCACATCAGCTTTGACTTGTCACGTTTCATACTTAAGGTGAGACACTACAGGCAAAACTCAATTTTTTCAGTTTTCGGGTTTTGGGCCAAATTGGTCTCTGAACATATAAACTTTCACTCGGAAACAGAAAATATGCCTAATCTTCACAATAACATGTTTAAATATTGCGCTGATTCAATGTTCCCCCATAGACTTATATGGGAGAATGCAATTTTAAGGGCCTTTTTCTCAAAACTCATTTTTTCTGTCATTGTGGCGACACTATGTCCACGTCAGTCGGACCTAAAGACTTCAAATTTTCCCAGCCTTGGACTAAACAATATTTGGAAGATTTTTTTCAGAGGGATGTTTTATTATCTAATCCCTAGCCCCATTTATTGAGTTTTGAATGTCAAAAAAAAGTGGAAAAAAACCCAGCTTATTTTAAAACTAAACAAGAAATCCAAAATCCCTTCTGAGAAAGTCTTGGCAACTCATTTATCAATAAAATGAAACAACAAATTTCAATGTAGCTCTATCCGTTATTCAGATTTCATCGCCGAAAAGATGGGAAATTTGGGGTATTTTTAGGCATAAAACACCTTGTTCTTATATGAAAAGATAAAATAACAGAAAACTTGCCATGTATTTTTTTCCTCACATTTATGCCAGTGATCTACAGCAAAAGTTTCAAATTGATATCTGTAAATATACATTTTTTTCCCTATTCACCTGCAGTGTCTCGCCTTAAATGATAACCCTGGATGTGAGAGATGCGTTTTCAGCTTTTTCTGTGTTGGTTCTGACCTTGATGTGAACTTGGAAGAGCGAAGACATCAACACATCTTTGTTCTGTCTTTTTACGCGACTGAATCCAGAAAATGCTGTAGCAACAGAAAAAGAAATCACTTAAGTAAACAGGCATCTTACTCATGGTACGTTTTTGACGAGGAAACAGTGTTTTAACATGGTAACAGAAAAAGTTGATTTTGCATATATCCCTTAACGTTTGATGTCCTATATTCATTTCTGAAATTGTATTTATTTCTGGATTCCTGGGGTGGATAGGTGGATGCAGGTAACCCCGCCTTAACCCGCCTTTACCTAAATAGGAAAGTTTCTTACTGACTATAGGCCAGTGCCATTTAAAAGCTAAGGGCGTTTTCACACAGGCTCCAGTCGACCGAAAGGGGCTCTCGACCCGAGGCCCAATCACGTTTTTTTGTGTGACTTTTTTTGTTGCCCTTTTGAGTCTTTTTTGTTGCTCTCTTGTCGCGTTGTCATCGCTGTTTTCATCTCATTTTTGTCACTTTTTGTTGCGTTTTCATTGTCATTTACATATTTGTTTTTATCTCATTTTTGTTGCTCTTTTGTGGCTTTTTTGTTGCACATCCATCTCATTTCTGTCTGTTTTTGTCGCCATTTTGATGCTTTTTTTCCAAGGAGCTTGTATTTGGGTAATGCCAAAGAAAATCTGCTCGGTTAAGGTGGGGGGTTCAGAGGTTTATACCAAACATTTAAGCAGCAAACGTTAGGAGTTATATCTGCCAAAGCCTGAAGTAAAACAGGTCTTTGGCTTCAGGAGGAGCATTCCATTCACCAAACGATTAAATGAAACAAGCAAAAACAAATCCGACCCACCTGAAACTCAAAAAGGTCTATTGTCTCGTCCAAACTACAAAATGTCCAAAGTAATGTCTGTAAACCTGGCGATTATAAAGTCCCATCATGATTATTGAGACTGACCAAATAAATAAAAGTAGAGATTGTGATTTAGATTGAATCGCCCTGCCCTATTTCATTTTATTTGTAAATTTGAACAAAACAATGCATGTTAACGAACAAAGATGTAAAGTGCAGAAACTGTCACAAGCCCTTACTTTGGAAATGTAGACCATAATATTGCTTATCTCCTTAACCCACCTTTGTTTCAACAAACACAAGCTAACACAAATGTCTCTAACAATTGGTGAATTCTTTTTCTACGTGCAGGCAATGCGCTATTCTCAACAAGATTCAAGTGAGTCAACTGGAATTATTTTTTTCTTTTCCTTAAATTTGACTTGTCGGAAATCCTCTGTGGAAGTGTCAGGGAGAGAATTGTAAAGATAACAGTAGAGGCACATCCGCACAATGTAGCGCCTGGGGCTGTCCACCAAAGCCACTGACACAGTGCAAAGCCTGGCCGGGCCCTCAGACAGGCCACTTGGCAAAATGCAACAAGTCATGAAAATAGCAAGGTCTTATTGTGGAAGCGGAGCAGAAAATACATTGTGCGGATAAAAAAAAACTAACTCTGAAAGTTGTAAACAGCTCTAGAAATGCATCTCATGTTGTCCCCAAACCTTCAGCACTGATCGAAAATGGTCTTTTTTAAAATTTATTTTATCAATTTGTCCCTGTAGACCAGTGTTTTTCAACCTTTGTTGAGCCAAGGAACATTTTTTTCATTGAAATAATCACGAGGCACACCACCAGCAGAAAATGTTCTCATCAAAGTGTCTTGGCTAGGAACAACGTATCTCACTAGCCACAATCCCTCAATACATCACTAATTCTCTTGTCTCAAAGAAATTAACTACCTGATATGGAAGAGTATAATATGGTTACTCTGCCGATCACTAGACGGCATAGACACTCGAAAACGGTACATTATTTGTGGATAATAATGCATTTGTTTAAAAAAAAAAACCAACTAGGTGAGATTGGATAATTTCCCAAGGCACACCAGACAATATCTCACGGCACACTAGTGTGCCACGGCACAGTGGTTGAAAAACACTGCTGTAGAGGCTAATGGGCCCTTTTCACCGTTTCTTTAACTTACCCTGGACCAATACCCTACTAGCAATTTGTCATTAGTCATTGGTTTGTGTGCGGTTTAAAGACAAAAGCTGTGACTTTTTATACACAGATGTGACGTTTGGCAAGGCTTTCACATCCAACAGTTTAGAACAGGGGTGCCCAAAGTGGGAACAAATTAGGCCCACTGGAACAATTCCGTTGGCCCGCCAGAGGGTGACCTATTTTTGCGGCCGCAAATGGTTAATATTAATGCTCTGAACTTTTCCCATTCACTCTCAATGGTCTGGGCATCTCTGCTGAGACTGCTGCCTCCAGCCCCGGATAAAGCGGAAGAAAATAGATGGATGGATGGATTCTCAATGGTAAGCCCTTACAAAATGGATGCAGTACATCTTTTGGCCACCAGCGTCACATTGGGGGCGCTGTTTCACTCCTCCCGCATCTGCATCTGTGAGCAGACTTTCAGTGTCATGACTAGGGCTGGGCACCGTTTCTTTTTTTTTCTCGATACCACTACTTTTACGATACCTGCTTTTCGGTACCGGTGCTTTAACAGTACTTTTTTCGATACCTACGAAATTGATGTGTATAAAAAGTGTCGTTCAGGAGAAAGTCCAAAAACGGCAAAACAGAAAGAAAACAGGCCGCAGCACCTGTAACTTCAGTTTTTGCGCAGACTTCCCACTTAAGCAGCGATAAAAAGAACGAGAGGACATTATTAACTCCTGAGCAGCAGAGAGAGACCAGATCCACACCAGGCACCGCTTTCTTTCAGATAAACTTCTAAACACACACTGTGTTTCCATCACTTCATCAAGCAACAAGCAATTAAGAAAAAATAAGAAGACAAGACAAAAAAGACGACGAAAACGCATCAAAAAAAGTTAAGATCCATTTTGTAGATCTTAGCTTTCAAACGAGGCGCTACCCTGGCATATTTGTTTATACTGCGCATTTCCTACACAAGGAAACTCAATGCGCTCCAGTCGAGAAGTCGGGCATGACGGCGATGCGATACGCACTACTCACCCATCGATCACGACCATAGATTTACAGTTTTTCTCCATTGGTTTGGCTCATTTCCTGAAACAGAAATTACATTCTCAAAACAACATGGACAAATCTCCAAACCACTTGGCAGATGGCCTTACAGTATATATATATATGTATAGCCTACATTTAGCACAATTTCCAAGTGAATCGATCTCAAACTGATTGTTGATTCTCAGTCTAATGGCAGTTCGCTCCAAAACGTGTCAGCGTCATTTCAGAACACAATACCACAAACACCATATATGTTGTGAAACTCCACTTTATTTACAACGCGGTAAACGGTCAAATAATTTCCATTGTTTTTTGTGTTTGTGTGCTATGTTACAGTATGTTACGCTGAATACATTTTCTTTTTAGTTATGGGTTGGAGTGAGTGCGTGTGGCAAAAGGAATCGGAGGCACTCTGATGCAGTTGTTCTTCTTCAGATCGTCTGACGCTCTGAAGAAGACCAGTCTAATGGTCGCTAGTAAAGGACTTTTAACTACATCAGAGTGCCTTGGATTCCTTTTGCCACACGCACGCACCTACAACCCAAGGAGTCTACCATAACTCCATCTTCCACTTCATCCTGGAAGAGCACCTGATTTTTAAAGATTTTGAAACATTTTAGAACATTTGCTGAGACCCAGTGCAGCACTCCCAACCCACCCTCCTCTTGCAAGTAAAATGTTATTTTTACTCTGATGTTTGGAAGTTACTTTCTTTGTGTGAATGATAATGGTTACAATTTCCTCGGCTGTGTGAGTTCAATGTGTGATGTCAAACCTCGGAGGCTACTCTTACCCTTTTTTTCTCAGTTTTATACACAATTGTATTCTGTTAGCTAGACAAAAAAGTGACTGGGGACTGGGCTCAGACTGAAAGGTGAACATGAGGGACATTTCAATGGTCCTCATGTCCACCCACAAAACATCTAAACATTTAGACTTGCAGTGCTCACACAAGGCCAAAGGGACAAAGCAATTTGGGAGCACTGACTGTTTAAATGAGAAGGAAATTTAGTTGTGAACAGTGTTAATTTTGACAACATATTTTAATTTATTCAAATTCTCTTTTGACTAAAATGTAAGATAATTTTAGTCGAGATTTAGTCAAAAAATGTTAGTCTAGTTTTAGTGGACTAAAATTACATGTCAATTTAGTAGACTCAATTTAAGACTAATTTAGTCGACTTTGCATTGATAATATTCATTATAATCATGTTTAATCTTGTTCCTCTGCTTCATGGAGCTGCTCCACATGAACAAAGCTCAGAGCTGATCCTTTGGCAGAGAATTTACATGATCTGAGGCTCTTTCAGACGCTCAATAGAAGCTTGGATGATTTTAGTCTCTCCTTTTCATTTTTATTTAGTCTTATTTTAGTCGACTAAAATATCTGGACATTTTAGTCAGAGTTTTAGTCTCATGAACAACTTTTAATTTAGTTTTAGTCCAATTTTAGTCGTCAAAAATAACACTTTGACTAAAATGAAGACAAAATATTTTAGTCGACGAAATTAACACTGGTTGTGAAGCACGAGTTAACTGTTTTGGGAGAGGTATGAGCTTTTACAGGTGAACCAGGGTGTTGTGCCGAACCATCAACGTTATTTTGGCAAAGGCACCAAGAGTGTTGAGAACGTCCGGTCCTGTTTCAAGAAATGAGCCAAAGCAATAGAGAAGGATCTTTGACTGTTTAAATGAGAAGGACATTTAGTTTTGAAGCACGTGAGAGATATGAGCTTTTGCGAGTGAACCATGGTGTTGTGCTGAAGACTGTTTTGCCAAATGATCTTAGAGTTTTAAGAATGTCATTTCTGTTTCCAGAAATGAGCCAAACCAATGGAGAAAAACTGTAACATAGATCAAAACAAACTACAGCAGAGTGAAACAGCAAAATGTTTAACTATTGTCTTGTTCTTGGCTTGACACAATAGATCAGACGGAGAAAAACATTTGCAGGATTCCCGTTCACCCAAAGTTGTGCAAAATCAGAAAGAGCAGACAGAATTATTGTAAGAAATAAGTATGAAGACGATTATAGATTGCAAGCCCTCAATCTGGATTTGGAAAAATCTGGATTCAAATTAGCTCAGCTCATTTTGTTGCCGGTGTGTAGTTATTTAATATTTGTGGAGGTTAAAACCCCTTACCACCTGCCTTAAACAAGTGCATTTCCTCCAGTTCGGCTTTACCCAAATCTAAAATATTGTCAGACTTTAGGCTGCAGTGCAACGCCACTTTTCAAAGCTAAGACCTACAAAACTGATGGATTTTTGTCACATGTTGTGGCTTTTTTTTGTTTGTTTGTTGCGTTTTCATCCACGCTTTCTTCTCGCTTCTGTCACTATTTTGAGGCTTTTTTCAAGAAGCTTTAAGATTTTGCTCCTAATCAATTATCAGTTATTTGTAGTAACAAATACTGATAAAAATGCATGTTTTTCTTGCTCATTCCTGATTGTAATGTTGTCCTGTGCTTGTAAATTTAATTAACTGCAGTGTCTAACGCCAACAAGCTCTTTGCTATTTTCTCTTTCCTTATGAAAAATCCTAAAAAGTCCAGTGACAGAAAGATAACAATTAATGTGAATTTTGTACAAGAGCGTGGCATAAAATGTTGATGTGAAAATGAATGAACAAGATTGCCACTAAACAAAATGGGATCCATTTCATATGGATCTTCATACCCATTTAACAGCATGGTGGCCCAGTGGTTAGCTCTCATGCTTTACAGAAAGGTCCCAGGTTTGATTCCCACCTGGACGGGGCGATTGATTGGGAGGCACGGTGGCGTAGTGCGTCGCGCTCGTGCCTCACAGCTACAAGGTTTATGTAACATTCTTTTTCTTTGGCATTTAGTCTTGTGAGAAGTTTTCAAGACCAATCATGGACAAACATACAAAACCTTCAACCTTGATTGGAGTGAGCTGTAGACCTTCAGACTCAAGGCTTGCTTTTCTTGCGAGAGAGTGTGATCCGTGCTAACTGCAACATACAGAAAAAGTTGCAATTACTAACCTATTTACACCCTTATTTTAACAATACCTTTAATTTCCGCTTTACTGTACTCCACTGTAAGCTCTACAATCTCTTTTCTCGCCCCCTGCTTTGCATACCTGTCTGCCAATTCATTCCCTTCCACTCCTATATGCGTGGCACCCACAGGAGCACTACTTGTCTTCCTAACCCTTTTATTCTGCTCAAACAATGTACTATTTCCAGTATAACATCCTGCCTCGACTCTGACTGCATATTCTCTAGTCAGACACAATCACCACTTTTACAAATGCACTTTCTTCCACCCACTGCATCGCCAACAACAGAGCGAGAAGCTCTCCTGTGTAAACTGCTATGTTGTTGCTGGCCCTCTGACTGACTCTTACCCCCAGCCTACCATCCCCTATCCTGGACGCATCAGTGTACACTACCAAATGAATGAGTATTTCCTTAAAATAGAACCATTTACAATACTACTATTACATCTTTCTTTTTCCAACAGGCGTAAGTCCACCTTAGGTCCCCCCAAAACCCAGAGGGACAGCAGAAATAGGGACTGCACGGCTAATTCCTTAAAGGGACTATAAGGAGTTTAAAAATGTTAAAATTAAGTATTTTCCTCCCCCTACATGTTCCAGCCATGTCCTAATGTGTAGAATGAGCCCAGACCTGTTCACCACAACTGCCTCTAAAATCCTGTACGGTCACTCAAAAATGTGTCACTTCGGCCCGAATTGCCGTCATGCACGAGCTTAATATAGAAGGTGCAGTTACACATATGGCCTGAGGTGGCAGTAGTGAGTATAAAATGGCGAACTTGCTTCCAGCCCCTTTAAAGGTCCTATATCATGCAGAATCGACTTTTTGGAGCTTTTAGCCATGTTGTTATGCTATTTCCTTATTAAAAACACCCCCAGAGTGGTTTGTGGCTTCATTCACGCAGCTCTCCACAATCCTCCTGAATCCTGCTCTCTGAGCAGCTGCTCCTCCCTCTCCTGGTGAACGACTGACCTGTTCAGTTGTGTCGTAACAACGGAACGGAAGTGCTCGACGTCTGTAATGCAATTAATTCTTAATTCTATGCTTACGGCCTGATTTTAATTTGTAAAACAGCTTTTTCATTATTTCTGTCGTAAGAGAGAAACAAAGAGTAAAAAAAGAAAAAAAAAAAAAAAAGAAAAAAAAAAAGGATGTGCCCGAGGTGCTTCCAGGTCAGTTGTGGCCAAAACAAACACATCCCTGAGCGTTTGAACAGATCAGTCATGTTTGCGCTGCAGCTGTGAAGATGGAGCTCGTTACCTACTCTGGACACACCTGTTCTTTATTCTTAACTAACGATCATGTCACGGAGAAAAAGAAGCGCGTTTGGCTACGAGGACGAGGAGTTTATATTCAACCCTTTTCAAGAAGAGGCCACTCAGCTGTTTTTTTCTCCGGGATTCAGCGACTATCACCAAAATATTGTTTTTCTGTGACTGTCTCTGATGGATGTTTGGTGAACCTTCGCCAGAATCAAAGTGGATTAACTTTTATAACCAACGCGAGTCCCACAATGTAAACAGCGATGGACCAGAGCGGTGAGTCAATCCAAACGTGTGTTAGCTTGTGTGTTAGCATATTAGCTTGTGTGTTAGCCATTTATGAAGCTGTGTTGCAGATGTCAACTCCTTATAACTGCATCGTGAAGTGACTTCACTTATTGCTGTTTATTTATATTACGGTAAAGTTGTATGTGCGGAGAGAGGGGGCGGAGTTAACTGAATCGAAGCGTTGTGTCTTCAGGGTTTGAAAAATACCTCCAGAAAACACTTATATTTATCACAAAAATGAGTGCTCCATAATGGTAGAGGTACAATATATCATATAAATGCCTATACTTAACTTTGGAATGGCTAAAATAGCATGATATAGCCCCTTTAATGTATTATCCCAGTATCTCTAGCTGCCTTTTTTTCTTTCATCCTTTCAGGAGAAGATGTCACAATGCAAACTTTTATTTAAGTAAGTAAGTAAGTGCTTTATTGAGCGGGACAAGGACAAGAACAGACTGAACAAGCTGGTCAGGAGGGCCAGCTCCGTCCTGGGCTGCCCCCTGGACTCTGTGGAGGAGGTGAGTGACGGGAGGGTGTTAGCCAAGCTCACCTCCATCATGGACAACACCTCCCACCCACTGCACGGGACTGTAGAAGAGCTGAGCAGCTCTCTCAGTGGCAGACTGAGACACCCTCAGTGCAGGACGGAGCGCTACCGCAAAGCCTTCATCCCCACTGCTGTCAGACTGTAAAATAAGACTGTGAAGTAACATGTGCAATAATCTCTGCATCAGCTGCACTTTATTAACTCTGAGTGATCTTCTTGAACGCCGACTGTAACAAGTGAATTTCTCCTTTGTGAGATCAATAAAGGTTTATCTTATCTTATCTTATCTCATTGTCATTGTACAAGTGCAGCGCTTTTTACAGTTATTGAAATTTGATCTCTGCATTTGGCCCATTCTTTAACAATCCACAAAGCTCTATCTTCAGTGATGCATCTTCTGATCTCTCTTTGCTTAAGAATCACTGTTGTGCATGTTTTACATTCTTGTGTACAGTGACATAAAATAAATAAAAACAGATAATAGCGAGGTACTGGCAACAATGCTTTGAGGATGCATGAGCAACTATAGGACTTGGACAGCGTCACCTCCCGACAGTTACTAAGCTCATCTTTCAAGACAAAGGAGAAACACAAAGATTTCATTTTGAACTGACCTGACAGGCCTGCAGAGCTACTGTCAGTTCTCAAGCTGGATCATTTCGGGACATTATTATTTGCTATTGTCAAAAACAACACCCCTGGGACAATACACAATTTAGGCTTAACCAAGACTTACACAAATGCCATTCCAGGCTAAGGTCTCAGAGACGTTTGTAGATCCAGAGATATCAAATAAAGATCACTTCTGTATTATATTGCACTTTTCTGTGCCTCCAACTGACCTTTTTTTTTTTTTTTTTTTTTAAATGTCATCGGAATAGATAACAGAAGTTTTCAAAAAGTATCAGTGACCTGGAATTGGCTTTGCCTTTCATACAACAAATGGAGAAAATATGCAAACGGTCGAGCGCCTATTTGGCATTTACTGGAAAACAACATGCCCTGAAGTCACACAGCACATTCAGTGTTGGATAAATGTTCGCCAAGGGATTTCAAGACAGTTTTCGACTGTCCCATAGTTAGCATTAATAACCATGTCTGTTGTAACAAGAGTACAACAATGACAGAACGTTTGATTTGTAATATGAACATCAAACTATAAGGCGTTTCACCTGAAGCAAGCGTTGAACTTTTTTATGGGAAGTCTGGCACTCAACACCACCAAAACAAAGGAGATGATTGTCGACTTCAGAAGGTTCGGAAAACATCATCCTCCGCTCACAATTAACAGCTGTGAGGTGGAGAGGGTCGAGAGCGGCAAGTTCCCGGGGATGTATCTGTCAGACAAACTGGCCACCAAAGACAACAGCACGGCAATCATTAAGAAGGTACAACAACATCTTCACTTCCTCTGCAAGCTGAAGAAGGAGAACCTCCCCATCCCAGCCTTGACCCTGTTCTACAGAGGGACAGTGGAGAGCCTGCTGCCGTGTGGGATGCTGTCCTTATTCAGCAGCTGTACAGCTGAAAAGAAGCAGAATCTCAGTCAAATCGTGTGAACTGCAGGGAAGATCATAGGTGCCCCTTTACCACCACTGCAGGGCATCTTCAATGAGCGCTGTGCACGCAGAGCAGTGTTAATGCTAACGAATGTTATACAGCTTCCTTCCCACAGCTTTTAGACTGAGACCCTGTCATCTATGGACTAATTCACTTTTGTTAATTAATTTTACTTTGCACTAAATTGTTGGGTATGTGTGAAACATAATTTCGTTTTTAATGTTGCACAACAATGACCAATAAAGCCATCTATCCATCTATAGATCTATCTTTTATATTTTATTGTTCCTAGCGAAAACTCTGTGTTTGTTCACGAAACACAGAGTTAAACCACCAGCAAAGAAACCTCAGAGACTGTAGTTGCTTGACATAATTTCCCTTTACTGGATGGTGAAAACTGGAAAACATACAGTAGGCAGTGTCAGCAAAATTGCTAAGTAAACATGAAAATAAAGTGCACTCATCCTATAAAACTATGAATATTTTACGAAATAATGCTGAAATATAAAGCTAAACACATACACAAAACAATGTACAAACTTACAGCATTGCCTTATTAATGTTTTCAGGGTGGATGACAACTGATTTGGATTTGGATTTGACTGCATGTAGCATGTTGCATGGCTACTGTTTACATTCGGGAGTTGGGACCGCGAAACCGGAAGTAACGCGGCGAAACCGGAAGTAGCATTTAACGATAATATTTTTTAGCTTAAATTGTAGAAAAAACATTAATTATTTATTTATACAAGATCGAAATGATTATTTAACATATTGCAAAATTTGTATACTATTTTAAACTTATTAAATGACTTATGAAATGTTTATTAAAGAATAAACTGCTGTAAAGGCAACACAGCATTTTACCGCTCTTGTTGCTTTTTTTGGTCACTTTTTAATCGTATTTTCATTCTCGTTTTTGTTGCTTTTTCGACGCTTTTGGGTAAAGCTGAACTGGAGAAAAGGTGCTCGGTTCAGGTGGGGTTAAGACACGTCAAGTGCTAACTGATTTTTTACACAGTGGTCAACACTTTTAAACGTTTTTCTCACGGGATTGTTTTTAATATCAAATTTACTGCCTGATTTATTGAGCTTGGAACGACACAAGACAAGCTGAAATTTGAAGTTTGACAGATGTTTTTTAGTTTTTGCTTCATACAAAACTTTTTCCAATATTGTTTTTAAGTTTTAACAGTAACAGTCTATATGGAGTTTTTAACATCCATATAGATTTTTTACATCAATAGACATTTATTTTTATTTTCATATCAGACTGCCACACAATAAAATATGCATAATTAAAAACTGTCAAAAAAAACCCTTTCTGACCCCACTCCACGTCGCCACACCGGACCTGCGGACATCTTGTGGGGGGGCCTCAGTTGGAGAGCGGCGGCGTGAAGCGCGGCGTGACACCCGTGTAATCCGGCGGGAGCTTTAGCCCAGCTGAATCACGGTTTACAGGAGACGGGGGCTGTAAGCGGTTTGTGTGGGAGGTTTACCGCTGACGCACGAATAAAAGGAAGCCCAGTTTACCGCGGGCATGATGAAAAGGAGCGTGAGACTCGATGTGACAAATGTGCCGCTTTCAACATCTCCGAGCCGGCGCGGGCAGACATGACAGAGCCCCAATAGATTTCATTCTGCAACTAAAGCAGCTCAGCTCGGCGTCCCTGTTATTTTGGAAGATAAACGGGGAAATGTATGAAGTTTGGTTTCGGCACTAAGTATTAAATCTGCTTACTGTTGGAGATGTGGGAGACGCCGCATGAGCAGGCAGGGATTTGAAAGTTGTGGTGTAAGTGGAGTAGTAAGTAATATATGAAAAGGCATGTCAATGTGAATCAAAATAACCAAAATATTTGATCTACGCAATGACAGAGTAAAGTTTCAACACCTAAAAATCAAAAATAAAATAAAAGTTGCTGATCATAAAAGGTGCATTATGCAACATAGCTGACCTTTCAGTGACCCAGAGGCTGTATGGGTGGTTAAAATGGCGCCTATACTTTCCATCCTGGTGGCCTCTAGGACGCTCCAGGAACAATTGTTTTTAAAGGATCTATATCCTGCTATTTTAGCCATTCCAAAGTTAAGTATAGGCATTTATATGACATATTGTACCTCTACCACTATGGAGCACTAACTTTTGTGATAAATATAAGTGTTTTCTGGAGGTATTTTTCGAACCCGGAAGACACAACGCTTTCAGTTAACTTTGCCCCCTTTCTCTGCATATACAACTTTAAAGTTTACCGTAATATAAATAAACAGCAATAAGTGAAGTTACTTCACGATGCAGTTATACGGAGTTGACATCTGCAACACAGCTTCATAAATGGCTAACACACATGCTAATATGCTAACACACAAGCTAACCCGCGTTTGGATTGACTCACCCTCTGCTCCATCGCTGTTTACATTATGGGACTCGCGTTGGTTATAAAAGTGAATCCACTTTGATTCTGGTGAAGGTTCACCAAACATCCATCAGTGACAGTCACAGAAAAACAATATTTTGCTGATAGTCGCTGAATCCCAGAGAAAAAAACAGCCTCTGACGAGTGGCCTCTTCTTGAAAAAGGTTGAATAAACTCCCGTCCTCGTAGCCAAACGTGCTTCTTTTTCTCCGTGACATTATCGTTAGTTAAGAAAAAAGAACAGGTGTGTCCAGTTATAACGAGCTCCATCTTCACAGCTGCAGCACAAACATGACGTCTGTTCAGACGCTCAGGGGTGTTTGTTTTGGCCTCAGCTGACCTGGAAGCACCTCGGGCACATCCACATTTTTTTAAATTATTTTTTCCCCCCCCTTTTTTTCTCTTTGTTTCTCTCTTACGACAGAAATAATGAAAAAGCTGTTTTACAAATTAAAATCAGGCTGTAAGGCATTACATTACAGACGTCGAGCACTTCCGTTCCGCTGTGACGTCCCAACAGCTGCTCAGAGAGCAGGATTCAGGAGGATTACTGAGAGCTGCGTGAATGAAGCCAGAAACCACTCTGGGGGTGTTTTTGATAAGGAAATAGCATAACAACATGGCCAAAAGCTCTAAAAAGTCGATTTTGCATGATATAGGACCTTTAAAGTTTGTGATTGGTTTTCACTGCTATAGTGTTATGTAAACATTCGATCCAGAAAACTGAAACCTTAAAAACAAAAAAAAATACCCATACAACACATACAGCCGCTGGGTCAAATACACACTAATAACATGATTTTTTCGCATAAAAAGTTGCATGCACCTTTAACTGACATTTTATTGGTTAGAAAATTACTGTTTGCCCCTCAGGGAAGTCGAACTTTCCAAACACCTCCCCGTCACTTCAGGGCAGTGGCTCTCAAACTTTTAACCCAAAGTACCACCAGTGCAAGGGGCGTTCCAAGGCATTATTCCGAGTTGGAGGTAGGAAATTTACCAGTAGCCCAGAAAGCAGCATAATGCTCACATGATTGAAATACATTTATGTACCATTTACGTTCATGTTATAGGATCTATTTTATTTGTGGGGGCAGGTGCCAATATCCAAATGTTTTCCCGGATAATTTTTTGATAGTGATTGGATTCACAAACCTGCCACATTATTTTTATGGCTGAAAGTCCTTTCTACTGACCAGCATCACACATATGTTTTTGAATATTGTCGCCGCTTGTGGACACCTTTATGAGAATATAATTCGACCAGCGGTGTCAAACATACGGCTTGATTGGGCCCATGAGATGATTTAATCCGGCCCCTGCCCTGTAGAGCATAAATTCCAGAGTATGCAAAAAAAAAAAAAAAAAACGTAAGTCTCTAGCCCATTCCTGTGCGGAGTTATGATTTTTTTTAAAGCATAACCAGAGTGTGAATGAATAATGACTATGTAGGACTTTGAGGAACTTGTGACACAGGCTTGTAAAGTGCAATACAAGTTTAAGCCATTGTTATTAATGAAGCTACTGTTAAGTTGGGACTTTGACCAAATCACAGTTTATTATATTCATTTATTGGGAAAATGTTCTCTATTGCTGGGTTGCAGGTGACATCACAGCGTTCTAAAGGCCAATACTATTGTATGGAGGAAAAATTATTTTGTTCTTGAGGAAATTTTTGGTCTTGTACAGAGAGATGATGGAGCCAGTGAATGACATTAATGACAATGTTTGTAATTCATACATTTTCTTTTGAGCTATGACTTGTGAAGTGTAATGCTGTTAATAGGAAAAACTGGCTCCTGCCCCCCGCTGGGTCCGATGACATCATCACATTGGTGGGTTGCAGGTTCTAGAATATGATGATGTCACCGGGGCAGGAGACAGTTTTTCCTATTAACAGCATTACACTTTCACAAGTCGTAGTTAAAAAAGAAAATATATGAATTAAAAAAAAAATATCATTAATATCAGTCACTGGGTCCATGATCTCTCTGTACAAGACCAAAAATGTCCTCAAAAACAAAGTAACTTTTCCTCTATATAAGAGTATAGGCCTTTAGAACGCTGTGATGTCACCTGCAACCCAGCAATTGAATGCAGCTCGCGACCCAAAATGAGTTTGACACCCCTGAATTAGACCATAGTACATATGAGCTGGAAGAGGACTTTAATCTTTGTGACAGTGTTTGTTTCATGTGATTTGGCCCAAGAATTACAGAGATTAGCAATAAGACTATACATCTCTGAGCGTTCCCTGCAATGGAATTTTCAGCCACTGCAGTTTGGAATGTTGACGTTGCACGACCACAACCTGTGTTCCGTCATTAGCATAATCACTACGGCTGCTTAGCAACAAGTGATAACTGTCTGTCCAAAGCTAGTTTGCAACACTTTGGAGACACACATTTCTTTAAGACCGGGACACAAAACGGTCAAACTGGGGCTAATTTTTCCAAAAGTTCGTGCCAACATCAGTTGTTCGTGGTCAGGTAAGTCAGAGTTTGTTGTAAACCAAGAGAGACATTGTTTGAGGTTGTTAAGGTTGTTAATTGTGGTCCAAACTGATTCTTATCACCTTTAAAACACCTTGATTTATGTGCGGAGATGCGTGTAATATGTTGTTACTTTGCTGTACGCGTGCAAATAGATACAGTTCCTTGACAGTATTCAGGATTGTCCTCTGGGAAACTTTCCAGACTTTGCAGTAGTTTGCAGACGGCGAAATCTACCGCGGTTTGACAATTACAAACTGTAACTTACTGTCGAACGTGGGGACACTCCAGTTGTCGTAGGGTTGGTTTCTTTCTGCCTGCGTGGAGTATTTTGCAGATCAAACATTCGGGATGTGCGGGCAATGTGTGTGGGAGTGTAAAATGAGTTTGCGACACAGCTCGCTAACAGACTAGCTCAACCATGTCTGCTAATCTACGGCAGCTTTGAACAGAAGGTGACGTCAACATAAATTATTGTAACCACCTAACCCACTGTTCTCTTTATTTTGTGTACAGGAAAAACGACGACATCAACAATGGCATCAGATGACTGGCTGGTTACAGATAAGGAGATCTTAAAGGTCATCTCCAAAGACTACAAAGTCCTGGAGGTTTTGGGAAAGGGAGCCTTCGGTAAAGTGGTCAAGTGTGTGAAGAAGGAGACCGGCGAGGAGGTGGCCATCAAAATGATGTACTCCTGCAAGGAATACCAGGAAGAGGTAAGATTTTGATTCACTGTTTCAGGCCCACTTCAATTTTACGTGAGGAACGCCTTTAAAGGCCCTGTACCAGATATTTGTCATGTCCAAAGTCATTCCTAAATTTGCTAGCGCGTTTAAATGAAATGACAGTGGTTCAGCTTTTAGTAAAAATTGTATTTGCATTTATTTGACAAAATCTAGAATACATTTTGTCAATTTTACATCTGAATAATTCTATTTAAACATGTTATACAGGGCCACTGCAAATGTTTACTTGGCTAGCATGTTGTATCTTTCTCCAGTAGAAAATACATGATTAATTCAGCATTTGTTAAAGTGAATGTGTCGTAGAGTAGTTCTTATCCCCCATTGGGACGTACGCCGTTTGTATCAATCGGTAATCTATAGTTTAGCACGCTAACAGCGCTCTTACATTGTTAAAAAAGAAGTCGCAGTGGCTAGGCTTGACAGTTCAATCCATACGTTAGTTATATGTTGGTATATATGTCTGAGTTATGGAGTAACCATTTGTTTTGCGTCATTAGGTCAAGATCTTGGAGAAAATCAAGGACGCGGGTGTGGACGGCGCTCACATGGTGAAGTTCCTGGAGCGGATCGAGACGAAGCTCGTGAAGGGCCTGGTTTTCGAGTGTCTGGACATGACTTTGTTCAAATACATGAAGAAGGTGTTTCCCTTGCCCTTGTGTGACGTCCGAGCCATCATTAAGCATATAGCCGCGGCGCTGGGGACCCTGGAGACATTTGGCTGTCTGCACACCGACGTCAAACCGGACAACATCATGTTTCGCGGTTCCAGCCGGCCACTCCAAGCCAAACTCATCGACTTTGGTCTGGTCATGACCTTGAGTGAGGCCCAAAAGGGGATGCCGACGTCCCTCGTCATGTACAGGTGAGTAAGCGATACAAGCAGAGGCTGGGGTGTTGTAGTTACGGTAATGGTGGGAGTCGCGGTAGGATTGGTTGTATTGACTTTTAAAGCAACACTGCGTAATATTTTGCTCAGTAGATAGAATTAAATCCAAGCCTTAAAAGTGCATATGACAGGTTTAAATGCTTTTGAAAATATAACTTATTTAGATGGATAATGTCTGTTGTAAGTAATAATTATCATTTTATTTCAGTGAAGCAGAAATGTTTGGCAGAAAAGTTAATTTTATTTGTATTTTTTGTGTGTTTTTTTAACTCCAGAGCTCCTGAAGTGCTCCTGGGTTGTCCCTACAACAACGTGATGGACGTGTGGGCTCTGGCAGTTTCGATTTCCAACATGATGATGAACACCGCGCTGATCCCAGACGACTCAGAGTATGCGGCGGTAAGTTCTTTACTCTACTTCCCCGTGTTGGTTCACATTTCCTGTATTTGTTTAGTTAGTAGATGCTAATGTTGCTGACAACAAAGTCAAATCTTCATCAGTTTGGTTCAAACAAAGTCCCAGATTAGAGCCATACATTTGCAGCAGCATTCATTGTTCATTGCTCAACATTTCCCCAAACTATTAGAAAGTTTATCTATATTTCAAAAAGGGTAGCATGACGTTTAGTAGTTTGAAGTGTGAAAGTGTAAAGCTAATGTTTTGGGGTTGTTTTGTTTTGCAGGTCAGAGCCATTGTCAAACTCCTTGGACAGCCGCCTGACAAACTTCTGAACCAAGGATCCCTAACCAGAGAGTTCTTCAAGAAATGTGGCAAGAGCTGGACGCTGAAGACCAAAAAGCAGTACGCAAAAGACTATTCCGTTGACCAAACTCCAGGCCACTTCACCGAGCAGTTCCCATCTCTGAGAGCAGTGGTAAAGGTCAGTACTGCGTGGTAAATTAAAGCAGCCTCATTGTCTCATCTCATTCCCCCTGAGAGCAGTTGTAATAATTTATCGTTATGTTTCTATCCAGACGATCTACAAGAGCCGCGGGGAGGACGCGCAGGAGCTCGACTGCTTCATCGACCTGCTGGAGAGGATGTTGGACGTCAACAACGCCACCCGGATCAGAGCGGCCGAAATTGGCAATCACCCGTTCATCACAAATTACCAGTAAGTGTCGGTCGGAGATTGGCAGTCACTAGGGCATGCAGTATCCATATTGTCAAGTTACGGTTATATTTAACTCGTCTTTGTGTGCTTGTGTCCGCAGGGATAACATACCGGTGAAAGGGTTGACACCACCAGCTCAACTGACGACAGACGAAGAAGAAGACACCGAGAGCACGTCGCCAAGGTGAGTACTTTTATCCTTCCTCTGTTTTATCCCATTAGAAGCATGTTTCATATCGTAACTATAGTCTTATCACAGTATTATAGTTGTTGTGAAGTAGCAGCATTGTGTTCCGCAACGTTAACCAAACCGTGTGTGTGTTTGCAGTGTGTACGGTATCGAGCCGTATACCACAGAAGAGGTTCAAGATTTCCTGCGCGAAAAGTACACCGTGGTGGACGTGCGGGCCGTGGACGACCTCTATCATCAGATGGTGAAGTGCAAGACGAAAGACACCGGGAAGTTCGTCTCCGTGAAAATCTCATACAGCGAACGGGACATCGGTAAAGAGGCTTGCCTGTTGAAGAGAATGATGAGGAGGGGCCTGGAGAAGCAGAACATCGCAATGTACTTGAAGAGCGTCGACTTTGGCACCCGCAAGGCTCTGGTGTTTGAGGAGCTGGACAGAAGTTTGGGTGACCTCCACGACCAACGAACGATCCCCATCATGGAGGCCCGGACCATCACTCAGCAGGTAAGTAATGTAACGAGCAAAGAGTTAGAATAGATGGGTAATTCGATATCACAGAAATAACACAGTGGAAGCAGCATAGTCATTACGGGTTACCGAAATTACTATGCTGCATCTGTTATGGACTACTTCAGTCCATAAATAACCAGACCATATAGCAGTTCCATGGAGACGGGCTGGAGACGGCCGCACTCTCAGTAAAGGTACAGCCAAGTCTTAGGAAAGGCGAGCCACTCACAGAAAGCACAAGTTTGATTTATAACAATAACAATATCTATGGTAAAGTGAATTACGTTGTTTTTTTTTTGATACCAGTATTACCTAAACTTTTATTCCGATACCAGAGTAGTATTGTTTAACAGCACTCAGCCCTAATTACATTTGCCTTTGCTGCCGAAACCTTTAGTAAAATGTCATCTTTGTTCTGTGTGCAGGCCGCGACAGCATTGACCGCACTGCAGGATTTGAAGATCATCCACACGAACCTGTCGATGAACAGCTTCTGGTTCTCAGACATCCGCCCCAACCACACCAAGATCAAACTGGTGGACTTCAGCTCTGCCATGTACAGCAAGGACATCCAAGAGGGGATGATTCTGCGGTCGCAATACAGGTATGTTTAATCGCTCTCCTCAGGCAGGGCTGCACAGCACATCGCCTAATTATTGTTATGGCAATATTAGATGATTTACAAGTTTAAGTTAGATCCTAGCCACATTTTTTACATAAATTGCTGTAATAACAAATTGCTCCCACTCTTTCTTTTACATTTAACTGCACATACTTTAATATAACTGTAAAATGACACTATTTATGACTGTGCAGCTCTACTCTCATGTACCGCAACCTAAAACTGCTGCTAAATCTACTCTTTTTGTATTTTTTCCACATTCAGAGCTCCCGAGATGATCCTGGGTCTGCCGGTCACCGAGGCCGTGGACGTGTGGTCTTTGGGGAACATCACGTCGACCATGCTGCTGGGGTTCAACATCTTCCCGCAAGAACGAAGCGACTTTGAAACGGTAAGTCATCTGCGATCCATTGCGAAAACATTTTTTTTATGCAAAATGAACAAATCCGAAATCCCCTCTGGAAAAAAAAAATGCGACTAATATATAATCAAAATGAAACCATACATTTTTGGCCTATCCGTTTACTTAGATTCCGTCACTGAAAATGTATATTATTATTTTATTATTATTATTCAGGAAAGCAAAACTTCACAAACAACATGTCTTTGAAAGCATCACACTCCCTCTCTAAGATGAAGCCATTAAGTTGGATTTTAAAAAGCATTAAATTGAATTAAAATCTCGCATTAAAGCATTCAATTGAACTTGTAGAAACCCTCTATACTGAAACATTTTTCTCTCTGTGTACTGCTATTATGCCGTGTGTTAACAATTTTTGTGTGTTTTGTTTCTTTCCAGTTGAAAGTCATGGTAGCACTTTTTGGAATTCCGCCCGACGACATTCTCAACGCTGGGACCAAAGTCAAGTATTTCTTCAAGAAGACAGCCGGCAGGTGGAGACTAATGGTAGGTGTCGACTCCAACCACAATTCAATCATTTTGTTTATTTACAAGCAGCTAAACTCATTTTTACCTTTCCTTTCCTTCCCATTCCAGACCGACAAAGAATATGCGGCGAGCCAGGGATTGAACCTCAGTGACATTGAGACGTACTGCACCGAAAACTTCAAGTCGCTGAAGCATCTGATTTATGTAAGTTGACCTCTCCGGGACTATATATTTTTTTACGAATGCACGAGGGATGCCTTTGTCTAATCACGCTTTTGTTTTCTGTTTATGGAAAAACAGGAGAAAGTCAATGGCGGCATGCACGGCACCTTGTACCACGACGACTGCGTGGATCTCCTGACTCAAATGTTCCAGGTCGACCCGGCGAAAAGGATCCTGCCCCGCCAGATTCAGGAACACCGCTTCTTCCAGGAGGAGAGGTAAGTGTCGCGGTCGGTGGTGGGCTGTCGGGAAAATGATATATTAATGCCGAGATTATCCCCATTTCAACAATGTGAATTTGAAGTGATAGTCTGTAAGTTTGCATTGTGACGAGAGAAAGAGTTAAAGTAAACAATCGAATTCTTCTTGGACCGGAAAGCTACTCCTAGTTTGCAAAATGAGGAGAGGGGGGAACTGAATTTCTAAAAGCAAAACGATCAAGCTCCCTCCCCCCTCTCTCCTGATTGGTCGCGACAGGCCGCTTCACAGGAAAGCTCGTCTCATTGGTCAAAGCGGTGTCCCGGGGGTTTCTGATTTGTGTCTGAAATCATGAAATCAGCAAAGGGTGGACTTAAGAAAAAAAGATTGAAGTTACGTTACCTCAAATATCAGACCCAGGCCCCCAGTCTATTAAATTTGTAAAACATTGAAACTTACAGACTATCACTTTAAACAGTATAACTTTCATCCAACTGTGTCGAAACAAGATGTAAAGAACGACTAAATCAGGTCCAAATTGGGGATGAAATGTAGCTAATCTTGGAATATCTTGAATCAAACTTTTGCTCATTAGTAAGTTGTTCTTTGTTTAAAGCCGTGTTAGCAAAAAAAAAAAGCGTTTAGTGTCCTTAAAAGTTGCAATAACGATCATTTGCAGAGATACTGTGCGGCCCTCGCGAGTGGCGGTACACCAGACTAAAAAGCATCGTTTTTTTTTTTCTCCTTGCAGTTTCGACAGCGAAGACGAGGAAGAGGAGGAGCGTGAGCCTCAGCCACCACCGCAGGTCCCAGCAGCCCGCCTCAAGGACACCCCGCGAGTGCCGTGCATCACGTAAGTCTTGGTCAACATATCCTTTATTTATGGTTTATTAATGGTAACAAGGAGTGGTGGTGCACATGAGAGTCTTAAATCAAGAAAAAAGTATTCAATTTGATCATGCCAAATTGTTTTTTTTTGGTCTAAATATGCATTAAATTAACAGCCTCAAATTCCTATATACTATATCATTGTACTTAAACTCATTTTCACTAGCAGCCAATTTCATCCGTTTGTTTAATGAATAGTTTATTTACATTATCAGTCAAATGAGAAGATAAAATGTTGTATTGTTGCAACTATTGTTTGATAGTTGCATTCAATTTCACTGTTTACATTAAAATGTTTTTTTTTTTTTAAGGCTTACATTTCACTCGGCCAAGCCTTCAATTAACATCACTCAAAACAATATAAGAAGTGGAGAAAAGTGTTAGCTGCTGTCACTTAAATACATCTAACGCCCTGTAGGGTCCATAGGCTTTTGTGTGAGCGATTACACCAGTATTTAATATTTGAAATACTGTATCTGTAGGCTTGTGCTGCGACCCAGTCCCGCTGGTAACTGTTAAATCTCTGTCCTCCAATTTTGTAAAAAACTGCCTTGGAATTCTCGTGAGGGGCTTGGCTTAGTTGAAAGGAATTTGTCATCTAAAACCAGAAAACAATAATGTTTGTAAAATAGTATGCATCTGGTTCTTCTCCAATGTCAAAAAAAATGTGTGAAAAATGGGGATAATTTCTTGGGGGGGGAAATTGGGAGAAATCGTGGGGAAAATAAGGGGAAAAAATGCATATAAACAAATCTTGCTGATTATTAGGAGCATGTATCGCTGTGCTAGCTTTAAAAATTGAATATGAATTACAGTGTCGTAACCTTGTTCTTGTGTGTGTTTTTTTTCTTCAGTGAACTGTGGAGAGTGGAGCACGAGCTGGTGCCACCAGAGACGGTCCAGGTGTTCCCGGACAGAATCGACAACACCCTGTTCACCCTGTATTGTACAAACAATATCGCCCTGGACGAGCGCATCCCACTGGCACACACTGCCCCACGCTTCCACAGCTTCCAGCCATATGGAAGGTAAGATCTATCATGAAACCGTAGCTCGGCAAACTGGGCAAAAGTGTTGATGTGAATCTGCTGCTGCTATGTCTGCAATTAACTCATTTTACAATGTATTTCAATGTATTTTGTTATATTTGCTGTGTGCGAACTGTGTGAGCAAGCCAAAGGCACATTTCCGCCATCATCGTGCATGGTAGACAATACAATGTGTCTACGATATACTAGCCAAACATTAGTTTAGCTGATATGGTGTTTTTTGCGCAGATTGGCCCAGTAATTGCATTAGACAATAACTATGAAACAGGTTGAAAAATGTGCTTCGTGACAGCCAAAAGTCAAAGTATTTGAAATGCATTTTGAGAAAAAAAAAAAGGTAGAAATGTCTGACTCAATTTTTTAAATCTAGTGAAAGAGATATTTAAAACACTGTATTGCAGCTTTGAAGTCACCTGTGGCATGAAAACAAAAGCCCTTAAATAGCAATTCAAAGTACTGGGTTAGAAACAAATGTGATCAAAATGCTCTACTTTTTACTAACTCGTGCATGTTCTTGTCTATTTCAGTGACTTGCCTGGCATGGAACCATGCATTTCAAAGAAGTCCCCAACAGAAACTAACAGCTGCAACAGCAGTGACAATATCCAGACAACAACACAGTCTGCACCAACGTATGGAGGATCCAAATCCCAGTCTGCATCAAGGTCTGGAGAATCCAAAACCCAGTCTGCACCAACGTATGGAGGATCCAAATCTGCATCAATGGCAGGCAAATCAGAAGATGTCAACAGTGGCGATAACGATCAACGTGTGCCACTTAAAAGTAAGTTTTGTTCACATCTGTTCTTGTCTGAATACAAAAAAACGCCACTCTTATATTTTGTAGGGATTGTTAAAGGGATTTGCTTTATCTAACATTTGTTTGTGACGTCAAATTAATGCATTGGGTCATCTGATTAGGCTCAAATTCAGTATAGCTGAACTCATTCTACGCGCACACAACTTTGTACTTATGCATGCTTTACTCATTAAGATATTTTGTGCTTTTAGGTTTATTGGTGATCAAAGAAAAAGCAGAAGAAAAGAAGAAGGAAGAGAAGAAGAAGAAGAAGAAGAAAAAGAAGAATTGTCTCCGGCGGGTGTGGTCCTGGGTGAAAAAACACTTGTCCTGCTGCAACGCCGTGGACGATGACGATGACGACGTCTTGCGGTCACACCTAGATTAACAACGCCATGAGCCATAGTATCAATCGCAATCCGTAAATCTCGCAATTTGAAGTCACAGCGGCGCACCTGGCAGAGCGATCCCGTGATGTTTTGACCTGTTAGTGGCTGTATGGGTGATTAGCATGGCGCCTTTGCTTTCCATCACAGTGGTTTCCGGGACGCACTGGGCTTAGTTGTTTTTGGGGGTTTCTGGTAGGTTTTCTGGATGGAACATATGCTTAACCATGGTTCCATCAGTAGAGAAAACCTACCAGAAAACTCTAAAAACAGTTGATCCTGGAGCGTCACTGTGATGGAAAGTAAAGGCGGCATGCTAACCACCCATACAGCGCTAACATCAAACTGTTTTCGCCAGCATGAAAGGTTACACAACGCTCCTTTAAAATATGATCGCTCGAAGACTAAATTTGCCTTTTTTGGGCTTTAAGGGGTGGGGGCAATACTGTAATTGCAGACAGTGTTGACCCCACATGTTGCCGAGGCCGACAAAGACACAGGCGCTCTTTTTTAATAGCAACAAATTTGAATTAATATTTAAAAAAAAAATGTAAACACTGATTTTAATCTTAGTCCAATAACTAAAACTAAAGGGGTGACGGTGGCGCAGGTGGTAGAGCAGGTCGTCCCGTGATCGGAAGGTCGTGGGTTTGAATCCCAGCTCCTGCAGGTGCACACTGTCGTTGTGTCCTTGGGCAAGACACTTCACCCTACTTGCCTCCAGTGTCTGCGTACATTGGTGTATGAATGAGAGAGTGAATGGGTGACTGGTTCCTTACTGTAAAGCGCTTTGGGCCTGATAAAGCCCAAAGCGGGAATAAGCGCGTAACAAAAAGATACTTAAAGGCGCGGTTTGTAACTTTTTATCTGGAAAATGTTTTGACCTGTTCGTGGCTGTATGGGTGATTAGCATGGCGCCTTTGCTTTCCATCACGGTGGCTTCCAGGACGCACTGGGCTTAGTTGTTTTGGGGGTTTCTGGTAGGTTTTCTGGATGTGGGTAAAGACACGCACATCCACAGGTCTAAGTAAGTGTGCAGGATCAAGGACTGAGAAATAGTTAGAGAATAAAAGATCCGCACAACTTTGTAGCTCCCAAGCTTTTTTAATGCTCATCAAGTAGTGACGTTTCGGGCCTTAGCCCTTCTTCAGTCTGACGTTTCGGGCGTTAGCCCTTCTTCAGTCTGAAGAAGGGCTAACGCCCGAAACGTCACTACTTGATGAGCATTAAAAAAGCTTGGAAGCTACAAAGTTGTGCGGATCTTTTATTCTCTAACTATTTCTCAGGTTTTCTGGATGGAACATATGCTTAATCATGGTACCATCAGTAGAGAAAACCTACTAGAAAACTCTAAAAACAATTGATCCTGTAGCGTCACTGTGATTGATCCTGTAGGTTGCACAACGCTCCTTTAAAATATGATCGCTCAAAGACTAAATTTGCCTTTTTTGGGCTTTAAAGGAATAGGCCACCTTTTTTACATACTGAGATTTGTTCTTACCTTAGCTTTGACGAGTTCTTTAGGACCTGTCTGATCTTCACCCGTGCCTTCAGTCACGTAAACACAGCGCAGACGGCGTTAGCATTTAGCCTCTCCCTCTCTCCACTATAGCTCCAAAACAGGTCAAGATAGAAGCTACCAAGCTCTTCCACGTTTTCCCTATTTAAATATGGTTACGTGAAGTGTTCCACTACAAAGTATAATTACACAAAATTAAACAATGTGGATTTTCTAAGCGGATAAAAGGACTATATTGACAGTAAAGTGAAGATTACTGCACAGATTTCAAACTACTGGTATTATTACGCCTTACAATATAGTTCCCCCTTTTATCCGCTTAGAAAATCCACATTGTTTAATTTTGTGTAATTATACTTTGTAGTGGAACACTTCACGTAACCATATTTAAATAGGGAAAACGTGGAAGAGCTTGGTAGCTTCTATCTTGACCTGTTTTGGAGCTATAGTGGAGAGAGGGAGAGGCTAAATGCTAACGCCGTCTGCGCTGTGTTTACGTGACTGAAGGCACGGGTGAAGACCAGACAGGTCCTAAAGAACTCGTCAAAGCTAAGGTAAGAACATATCTCAGTATGTAAGAACGGTGGCCTATTCCTTTAAGGGGTGGGGGCAATACTGTAATTGCAGACAGTGTTGACCCCACATGTTACCGGGGACGACAAAGACACAGGCGCTCTCGGCTGTGACGCACGCTGGAGATTCATCACAGGAATTCAAAATGCGAGAATATCCATCTTAATATTAACGGATAAATTACTGATGGCTCTTTTTTAATGGCAACAAATTTTAATTTATATTTAAAAAAAATGTAAACACTGATTTTAATCTTAGTCCAATAACTAAAACTAAATGGGTGACGGTGGCGCAGATGGTAGAGCAGGTCGTCCCGTGGGTTTGAATCCCAGCTCCTGCAGGTGCACACTGTCATTGTGTCCTTGGGCAAGACACTTCACCCTACTTGCCTCCAGTGTCTGTGTACATTGGTGTATGAATGAGAGAGTGAATGGGTGACTGGTTCCTTACTGTAAAGCTCTTTGGTGCTATATAAGTTGAGTCCATTTACCATTTAAAGCTGAGACAATAATGACTGTGCTAAATAGCAGCAAAGCAACAAAGGCTTGACATTTGTCACTTTGCATGTAATGCAATGTGTCGACTAGTTCTCAGAACTGCAAGACGAATTTACCCACGGGTACAAATAAATTAACCTAACCTAACCTGAGTCATATATTAGTTTAACATTTTAAGTTGAATAACAGATGTGAATGCACTTTTTAATGATATTCTAATCATATGATGACCACCTGTAGATGCTAAAAATCAAGGTTCCCAAAATAGACGGTTGCAGCACTCCCATCAAGGTGGTTTTTCACTCGTACACACTGATGTCGCTCAAATAAGATCTTATTCTAAAAAAGAGATCCAAAAAGTTGCATGGTTTCTGCGTATTAAAAAGCATTTAAAGGATGATAATATTGTCTCTGAAAATATCTTACACAAAATGATTAATGATAATAATTCTCGCGGAATCGTTCTTTAAAAAAAGAATAAACCTAGAATGAAAAGGTCTATGCTAATATGTACAGCTGCTGCCTTACTTAAAGCGTTCATTGCTATTCACAAGTTGTCTCCATGTGTTTTCTGTTTCAGCTCACTGGTCGCTGGCCGCTCGATGGCCCTGTGATGACTGACCTTCGCCAACCCCGTCAGTGCCTGATCGACTGGTGGACCGCAGACCCAAAACTAAGCTACAGAACAGTTAGTATGCAGCTGATTCCACAAATGTTTGGTCGTTTTTATGAGAAATTTTTCAACAATAAAACCATCTATGCAAAATAAAATGTATTGCTTGTTTTGTTATAATGTTACGTGGTGCGTCTTTCAGGCCTGGATCAAGATCAAATCAGGACTGAAATTTGTCTAAAATAGGAGTAACCAAATTATGATTAAACTGGGTGTAAACCAGACAAATACCTACATTCAATGCATCACTTAAGCTTAAATGAAATGATCTTTAATTAAAAATTCCAATAGCTTTATGTACCTACATGCAGCGCTTGGAGACCAAGCTAATAGCCATGATCACCGGCAGGAGGATTAAACTTTTGTGCATATTTTTAGTGGTTGGGGAACCTGAAGGAAACCCACGCAGACATGGGGAGAATGTGCAAACTCCACACAGAAAGGCCCTACAGTCATTTTAAAGGGTTTGTTTGCCTTTTCCACAAGTATAGTCGTTCTGGCCTTTAGCTGGTGTTCACTGCACACATAAGAGTCATTTGAATATTTCATTTACTTTTTCTGCAGGTAAAGCACTGGCTGAACGATTTTGACAAAAGTCAATATAGCGATTCTTCTTTATTAATCAATTTTGCCATTTTGATTTCATTACATTTTTTCCCCCATATTTACAACTGATTAGCCCACATTTCTATAATACTGATGTATTTTTTTGTAAACACCAAAAATAATTTCTTGCTATTTGCTCTTAATTGTGTTTTAGTGCCTGTGAGATATGTTCTTATCTTCATCCAAAACATTTCCAAACATAAGCCCCCTTTTAGGACCCAGAGGCAGGGTTGCCAGGTCCACGGTTTTCCCACGGAATTGGGCTTACTTTTAAGTCTTTCTGCGGGTGAAAAAAAGTGTTTTTCCTAGCGGAGGTTATTTATAGTTCAAGCTAGATTTACATTGAATTGTGTCAATACAAGGTGAAAGTCCGCATTATTCTTCAGTTCAGGCATCATATCTGGGTAAATAAAGGCCTATTAGCAGGGGTGGAAAGTAATGAATTGCATGTACTCAGTAACTTGTAATTGAGTACAATTTTAGTCATGTAATTGTAATTCGGTGCATTTGGAATCATGCCCATTACTGAGGGCCCGACTGCAGCCCCTGCACGCCCTTTCTATTGTCGGGAGTTTCGTCTGCTTTCCTCCTCTCTCTCTCCTCCGCTGTTCCTCCTGTCCAAACACACACAGCTGCAGCAGCTCTGTCTGAGCTCATCAACAAGCAGGGCTGACATTGGCTCCTCGGGTGAAGGTCCCGCCTCCTGTGTTCGCTGATTGACTGTCATCTCAGTGTGTCTGACACTGTGTGGCTCTGTTTTTTCCGCGGACTGTACTCTCCACAATGTGAGAAGACTGTCTTATAAACATGAGGACAAAGATGTGTCAGTAATTAGGCACAAAACATACATTTTGTGCGGATCGCTCTTTAAAATAGAGACTGGAGGAGTTGACAGGATCTAGCTTTCCCCATGTGAGTTACATTAGCGTCTCAATCAGGGTTTCCGTTAGCCTGCTGTAGTCGGCTTTGGCCGGTTTGAAAAGCAAATGGCCGGTAAAAATAATTTCCATCGGCCAAATTGACCGACAGCCTTGAATATTAAAAAGGTTCAATATTTCTATCAAAAAAGTTTAGATTTATGCCCATAGCCCACTTTACAAAGCGCAGTTGAAGTGCCATCGTTGCGCTGGAAATTAAAGGCTTTTCTCTTTGTGTTTCGTCACATTTTCGAAGAAAACGGCGAACTACAGATACAGTCTGTTAAGAACTCAGCAGCTAATACTTTTGATTAGAGACTAGTCAAACTACAGGAGTGAGGTGAGAGTCTGGCCATGTGGTGCACACAGAACAATCTCTCTCTAAATGTGGAGAAGACAAAAGAGATTGTTGTGGACTTTCAAAGAGCGCGGGTCCAGCATGCTCCTCTAACAATCAACGGTGCTGCTGTGGAGAGGGTGACCAGCACTAAGTTCCTGGGTGTGCACATCACAGAGAAGCTCTCCTGGACCATGCACACTACATCACTGGTCAAGAAAAGTAATCAGCGTCTCATCTTTCTCCGCAAGATGAGAAGAGCCAGAGTCCCAGCCTCCGTTATGTGCCACTTCTACAGAGGGACAATAGAGAGCATCCTGACCAGCTCCATCACTGTGTGGTTCTTCTACAGAGGGACTATAGAGAGCATCCTGACCAGCTCCATCACTGTGTGGTTCTTCTACAGAGGGACTATAGAGAGCATCCTGACCTGCTCCATCACTGTGTGGTTCTTCTACAGAGGGACAATAGAGAGCATCCTGACCAGCTCCATCACTGTGTGGTTCTTCTACAGAGGGACTATAGAGAGCATCCTGACCAGCTCCATCACTGTGTGGTTCTTCTACTGAGGGACTATAGAGAGCATCCTGACCAGCTCCATCACTGTGTGGTTCTTCTACAGAGGGACAATAGAGAGCATCCTGACCAGCTCCATCACTGTGTGGTTCTTCTACAGAGGGACTATAGAGAGCATCCTGGCCAGCTCCATCACTGTGTGGTTCTTCTACAGAGGGACTATAGAGAGCATCCTGACCAGCTCCATCACTGTGTGGTTCTTCTACAGAGGGACTATAGAGAGCATCCTGACCAGCTGCATCACTGTGTGTCACGGCGCCACCACTGCCTCCTGCCGAATGAGCCTCCAGCGCATCGTGAGAGCAGCGGAGAAGATCTGCGGAGCCCTCTCCCCTCTATTAAGGAGATGCACTCCATCCGTCTCACCCACAAAGCAGTCAAAATCACCAGGGACCCTTTGCACCCATCACACAGTCTCTTCAAGGTTCTGGCTTCAGGGAGGAGACTGCGGAATCTACACAAGGCCATCGGGAAGCTGAACTCCCTAAACTCCCTCCCACCCCTCTTCCTCCTCCCCCCGCTCCACAATCAAGGATGAATGAAACATAATTTCAAACCATTCACATGGTTTGACAAATAAAAAATCTTGAATCTTTAATATTCTTTAAACGCCCATCTGTTCAGTCAGACCAGAGTCCTGCACCGTCAGACCAGAGTCCCATGGGAACATCTGGGGGAATATTTTTCTATTTACTTTGAGGATGTTGGACATTTGGATATTGTATTTAGCTAGAAGTCTCACTTGTGATTTTCAAACTATAGTGTAAGTATAGAGTACAGCAATGGTCTCTATACTTACACTACTTGCTCTAGGAAAGATCCATCTTAGGTGACGAGGTTGAGTTTGGGAAAGTTGGCAGTTTATTACAATTAACCATATAATGTTTGTCTTCTTCACATTGAGTGAGAGGTCCATATTTGTAAGCCTTTGGAAGACTTTCCTTCAAATTCTGAATACCGTACTTTCCGGATTATACGTCGCTCCGGAGTATAAGACGCACTAGCCAAAATGCCTAATGAAAAAAACAACGCTAACGTAACAAATTGATGGTTAGCTACATGAAGCATAAACAATGAATTAAATAGGTGTCTGGTATGTTAACGTCAAACCAAACTCTCGATCTCACTCTAAATCACAAAATCCATTGAAATCTTCATCATCGGTGTCATTTCTGAACATTCGCCTGGCAACGACCTGGGCCTGGAGGCGTATCTGCACCGTTGACAAGCCTCTCCCGGCAGCATGTTTTTCAAGCTCTCATTTGTGAACTCGTTCCTCTGGCTGTGGCCATCAAGCTTTTAGCCTGGATTAGCTTTCTTTTCTTTTCTTCTCTTCTCTAAGAGCAACCTCCGCTTCTTGCTCACTCCGAACTTTCTGTCTGCTGCTCGATTAGCCTGCAGTTCCCTCTAGTGGCATGTTCAATTATATATTTGAATTTAACCCTTAGATGCATACATGATGCCATTTGCCTTTTTATTCATTTTTTCACTACCCCACGCTTCCTCAAGTAGGGTCAAAAATGTCCCCAAGCAGTTCCTCTGGAATTTTCTATGAACCTTTAATTCTTAGCAACTCTGACTGTCCCACATCTGATGTCAGGAGTCTCACCACCCAGGTCTTTTTTACACAGCAACATACATGTCAGTTTTACCTCCATTTATGAGCTTATTTTTCATTGACAGATTATAATGTGTGATAAAATGTGTGAAATGTGTGATCACTTACTAAACATTTTCACACGTGCAAAGTTTAGATAATGCGGTGCGAGAAAGCAGGCAGCGTTGACATTCGCTTCTCATAAAAGGCTACAGCACAAATTCATTTACATCTTTCTATATGTAGACATCTGCATTTCACAAGTCTTTTAGAAAACATAAGGTGATGCTTACGTTGCCTCCGTAAGCATTTTGCTCGGGACTAGACATTTTGATAGATGCGTATTACAGCGGTCTGGTAATGCTTGTGCTATAATATAAAGTGGATTCGACAAATATGGAGACCTGCCCATGGAAGTGGGTGGAAAACGAAACATTGTACTTAGTTACTTTTGGTAGGTTTACACGTGACAACACAAGCCACGAATGCCACGAATCCACATTCATGACCGAGGATCATGGCTGTGAATGGAATTTGATGATTCAGGCAGAGGCTTCAGGCGCCATCAGAAACTGTCGCGAACTGTCACCACGTGTTACGATTAATGGCACGAATTATTACGCATGACCACGAATGTTGTCTCTGTTGAATTGGGCGAATGTGGTACCCATAACCCCTACTGGAACCGCCACCTTAAAGTGGTGGTGGGGGTTTGAGCACTCGAATGATCCTGGGAGCTCTGTTGTCGGGGCCTTCGTGCCCCTGGTAGGGTCTCCCATGGCAAACAGGTCCTAGGTGACGGGTCAGACAAAGAGCGGTTCAGAAGCCCCTTATGAGAGACCAACAGGCCTGGTTAGAACTATGAGGCCGTCCTTCTGTGGACCCACCACCTGCAGGAGGAGCCATAAGGGGCTGGTGCAATGTGATTTAGGCAGCTCCAACAGCTGCCCCCATGACCCGGCAACGGACAAGTGGAAGAAAATGGATGGATGGATGGATGGTACCCATAAGTGGGTCAGCCCTATGTTCCCCAGTACCTATGTTCCCCCACTACTATAAATCAAGATTAGGCACCAGCCCACTATTCTTAAGGTTAGTGCCTCGGGCAGGGTCAGGGTTAAGCTGATTGATATATTTATGACGTTTTACTCATGACTTGTGATCGGTTGATGTACCAACTCACCTACGAATAAAAAATCCGACCCGGGGAACTTAGGACCCGGGGAGCATAGGTACACACACCCTATTAGTATGGATGAATATAAATAAAATTGCTCCCATTCTTGTTTGCGGTATATTGTCAGAGCTCATGCAAATTAACCATGTGGACTTGCAGTTTTGTTTATAACCGATGCCTTTACTTCTGATTTGTCCTGTTTAACTTGCGCCTCGGATACACATCGAATTACGAATCATCACTAATCATCATGAAAAGACTTCCACGATCAAAAGAAAAAAGGATTTTTTTGCTTGCCAAAACCACGGACTGACACACTCAGTTAAGAGCCCTATTAACGCTGAAGGCATTCGTAGCGCGTAGTGCCTATCTGTAAACCCAGGATTACAGTCGGTGAAAACATAGTTAGCCACGTTTTTAAAACTATAAGAGTAAGATATCTCTCTTGTAGCACCTAGCGTTTCAAATGAAAAAAAAACCCGAAAACAAACAAACCTAACAAACAGCCAAACTAATCCAAATCCACAATGAGCGACATTCTTATGAAGAGCCATTGTCTGCTTTGAAGCGGCAGCTGAGCAAAATCAATTTCATCTCCTTTTCCAAGCGCGGCGTTATCAAATCAACACATCCCTGATCCCTCTGCCTCTTCTTAAAATCTTTGTCTTCCCTCGCCGAGCCGATCCAACACGCCTTCCCCCTTAAAGTCTTTTTGTTTTCTCGGATTACCAAACGAAATGAAAAGAGGCTTCGGCGGTATTGACAGTCAAGGACGTTCGGAGGCGCGTCTGTCAACAATTCCCTCCGCGCGGGCCATCTGCTCGAGAGGTTAGGGAGCTCCAACCATTCCCGAACGCGAACACCTTCCCGGGGCATCGGAAAAACTGGCTCGTCTGCCGTTATTGTCCGGAGGAATAAACAACAGCGGCAGCAGCATTGAAATAAGAAATCGGATGCATGCAACAGATGGCGCGTGACCTCCGTTTGTTCGCTGCCGCATCTGGTCCATGTTGGGATATGATCTGTCCCGTGAGGGGGAAGCCATGACTATAGCAACTGCCGGAGGAAAAAAAAAAAAGAAAAAAAACAGACTCAATCCGCGGACATCCATAATTCATCTGGCTATTGTGGATAGGAGTGAACCAAAACAAGCATTTATCTTCTGGGAAAGAGAGAGTAGAGGTCCACCGAGACCGAGAGAGGCTCAGACTGAGGGAAAGTTGAAGACGTTCATATTTCACTCAAAACTGGAGCTTTGAGGAATCCGCGGCGATTTCCCCACAGACACAAGTCGCCGCGGCTGCCGGGACGCAAGGATGGGTTTCATTATTGAGCGCTACAGAGCAGTGAATCAGGAAATCTCTGCAAAAGAAGACAGAAGTAAACTTGTCCAAAGCGCATGCCACGAGAGAGCTTACACGTTTTTTCTAGTGCTTGCTTTGGGAGGAATTGTGTTCACAGATTGTTTTTCCCCCCTTCCTTTCAGGAGACGTATTAATTTGGCAGTCTCTTCTACTGCTAAAGTGCAGAGAAACAGCACTTCGCTCTCGTCTTGGTGCCATTTGACTTGGTGCGCGGCCTGTTTTTCTTTTCTTTTTTTCATTGCCGCCTGCAGATGATAGAAAAAGATACGAGACTTCGCATATCAAATACAGATGGGTGTGTAGGGATGAAGGCTAAATCCAAACAGCTGCAGCAAATAAGTCCCGCACAGTCCCGCATCAATCCTCGCAGAAGAGAGTTTCGACCTGACCGGGTCCCTCAGGCAAGTGACGCAGATGATTCCATGCAAAAACTAACACCAGTCCCCATGCTGTGACAAATGTTCCTTTCCATGCGGAGAAATTGATTTGTCATTCCGGCACACACCAACCGGAGTCACGAAGTAACTGTTTTCACCAAAGGTTTAAAGACTATGCTTCGCTCATGGAGTTCGAGAAAGAGCGTGATGAAGGAGTACACTTGCAGATGTTTGCTCTACACGAGGCGGTTCAGGAATCCCTTGGTTTTAAGCCTATCGGGACTTGTTTTAAGCACCCAGTTGGTGGATTTTAAAGAGTCAATTGGTAGAAAATCTGAGCAGAAACTGTGGAGTTTTGAACAGCATTGTTGCGGCAAACGGAAAGAATTTGTCATGTTTTTGGCAACGTAAGTGTCAGTGGGATCAGAGAAGAGCTACCTTATTCTCTTTGAGCGTCACCTCAACATGTGTCACACGGAAAGTGGAAGAGAGAGGAAACCGTCGCTAGGCCAGGGAGGGATGTTTGTGTCACAGTTCTAGCAACCCATGTGCGTAAACTGAGGACACACATTTTCTTTGGTTAAGGAATTCTGTTGACTGCTTTGTGTGTGAAAGCACGGAGAGAAAAAAGAAAAGTAAGATGTGCAGATTCAAACCCGGGTCACACACAAGATTGAAAGACAAGTATTTATCTATGTGAGCTTAAAGGGACTATACAGAGTTTAAAAAATGTTAAAATGAAATATTTTCCTCCCCCTACATGAGCCCAGACCTGTTCACCACAACTGCCTCTAAAATCCTGCACTGTCACTCAAAAAGTTTTACTTCGGGTCCGAATTGCCGTCATGCATGAGCTTAAAGGGGGGAGGGTATTATGCCAAATCGACTTTTTCAAGCTTTACATCATGTTATTACGTCATTCCCTCATTAAAAACATGCCTGAAGTGTTGCCTTGGCACATTCACGTAGTAATCTGTAAAAACTCTGATGGCGGCCATTTTAGGGATAGGTTTGCCTGAGTCCTCCTAGGAACGCCCCCACCTCCTGGAGACGCCTCCGAGCTTTCGTCACCAGCCGAGTAACCAACCACTGCTCCTCAGCAGAACCCCCTCCCCACTGATGCCACAGACAGCGTGTGGAGGGGGCGTGTCAGAAAGGGTCAGAGGTTCTTAAAGAGACAGAGGCCTATTTCAAGACATTCACGACAGCCATTTTGAGAGAGCAATTTTATACAAGGCAGTTATTCTAATTTACTGCATTTACAGACCAACAGAAGGTTTGCTCATCATTGTAGTGTGCTATAGACTGGTGCTATGTGATTGAAAAAAGCATAATACCCCCTCTTTAGTTTAGCTGCAGTTGCATATGTGACCTGAGGTGGCAGTAGTGAGTATAAAATGGCTAACTTGCATCTAGCCCCTTTAACCTTTACACTGTGCATGCTTTTTACTGCGCCTCATCATAAACGTGAGATGATGACGATGTGCCGTACAATAAAAACACTAGTAGTTGTAAAGATATGAAGATGGAGAGACTGCAGGGGCTAGTTGTTTTGCTGCTACTAGAGATGAGGTTGAGGAGGTTGTCGAAACGGCAGGAAGAATGAGCGGGGAAGGAAGAGCTTTTATCTAAATTTCTGGACAGACGATTGGTTGAAAGGCAAAAGTTGGTTGAAATTACAAAAAAATTTGATGACTCGCATAAGATTTTTCTCATTTTCTAAGCATGTCCAAGCTAAGTCGGCGTCTTCACACCCCAATCCACCTGCTGCCTGACATTCACTCTAACCATCAGCGCTTTCCCCTGTCAGACTTGAACTCAAAACCAGCTGACAGCCTTCTAAAGGCATTTGCATATCTAAGTCACAGGTGTGAAGGATTTCAGACTTTTGACAGTAAAAGAAAAAAAAAAAGTAAAAAATGCAAAACTTCTGAAAAATGTAGTAGCACTCTTTCTGAACTGCTATGTGTCAGGTTACCTTATTATGCGCACTTGCTCTGTGGCATTTCAGACATGTTGTTATGTGGTTTCTTCATGAAACACATCCCTGGAGGTTATTCTTAGACGGCATGGGGCTTTCTCAGTGTGGAGTTTGCCTGTTCCTGATCCTGTGTCTGTGCATGAACATTCCCTCTGGGTGCTATTGTTTCACCTCCCCTCTCTAGCACAAGGAGTTTAAATAGTTTAAATGGTACACAATACAGCACAATATAATTCAATATATACTTTACACAATATATACTTCTATATATATACTTTAAACAGAGCCTCATTAGGGCCAGAGTGCACAGCTATAAGCAAAGTCGTAATCTCGTAGTGCGCATGCGCCATCTCCCAGTAAATATGTAAAATATGCATGAATAAAGATTGTTTTACAGGCAGGCAAACTGTGGTACATTTTAACAGATCATCAAAAGTATATCGAGGGTGACTATCTGTGCTTCCATGAACATTTTGGTCAAATATATTTGTTTTATAGGAATAGGCCACCGTTTTTCCATACTGAGATATGTTCTTACTTTAGCTTTGACGAGTTCTTTAGGACCTGTCTGGTCTTCACCCGTGCCTTCAGTCACGTAAACACAGCGCAGACGGCGTTAGCATTTAGCCTCTCCTGCTCTCCTCTATAGCTCCAAAACAGGTCAAGATAGAAGCTACCAAGCTCTTCCACGTTTTCCCTATTTAAATATGGTTACATGAAGTGTTCCACTACAAAGTATAATTACACAAAATTAAACAATGTGGATTTTCTAAGCGGATAAAAGGACTATATTGACAGTAAAGTGAAGATTACTGCGCAGTAAAGTGAAGATTACTGCACAGATTTCAAACTACTGGTATTATTACGCCTTACAATATAGTTCCCCCTTTTATCCGCTTAGAAAATCCACATTGTTTAATTTTGTGTAATTGTACTTTGTAGTGTAACACTTTAACCATATTTAAATACGGAAAACGGGGAAGAGCTTGGTAGCTTCTATCTTGACCTGTTTTGGAGCTATAGTGGAGAGAGGGAGAGGCTAAATGCTAACGCCGTGTGCGCTGTGTTTACGTGACTGAAGGCACGGGGGAAGATCAGACAGGTCCTAAAGAACTCGTCAAAGCTAAGGTAAGAACATATCTCAGTATGGAAAAACGGTGGCCTATTCCTTTCATTTCCAATAGCAGGTGGCACAAATGTCATATGGGTGGGGGGATGATTCTTTCCTGAAAAGTACACATTATATATAAACTGTACTAGCAGAAGCAGAAAGTAAGTCATCTTTACTTTTAAACTACACAATGATTTGGCCGACATGAACATGCATTCTCTCTGCGTTGTATGGGGGGAGGAGGGATTACGAAGATTGTGTATGAAGGAAAGGCTAAATGGCAAATGCCTAGAAGTTGAATAAAGTCATGCAGCATAGGAAACAACAAACATGTCCAGCAAAACATGTGCAATAGCACCTTACATGCGCCCTGTTCAATGATCACGTGCTTTTTATGTAATTTGTTGGATCTCTTCTGATAACACACTCGGTCTTTGTACTCGGCACTGAAGTAAAACATTTCCCTCACCATCCAGATGTGTAGAAACTGAAAGCTTTTCCTTCTTAATAATCCAACAGATTCAGAATTTTATTGACATTGAACAGGTTCACAAAGCAGGAATGTTCTTCAGAGCAACATGAAACACAAAACATAAATAATAAACTATAAAAACTTTAAACCTTAAAAGGGCATACATAAAGTAGATTAAAAAAAACAAATGTGATAAGATAAAAAAGAAAAAACAAGCGAGTCTCGTCAAGCCCCAGGTGCGGACTGCAGTAAAGTGGCCCTGCGGTAAAGTCTGTCGCGGACATGATGCTATTTTCACCGATGTCACGGCACAAGCACATCGTATGTGGCCAGCAGCAAACTCCATCTATCTCCACCACCTGTTTCACTGAAGGAATTTTCAAGGATCTGCCAGAGATTCTCCGTCTTGTGTCTGACACCAACAAGTCCTCTTTGTAGCCGCTTAGCGATAGCTCGCGTGTCCACACAAATCACTTCAAATTAGCAAATGTCCATCGTCTAAAAACATCTCTGTCTCCTTTACCCGAGCCTCTCTGATTTAAACTGCATTTATCTGCACTCTCTCGTCTTCGCACATGCTTCTGCACTGTGAAAACAGACTTCCGGGTCAAATTTATCCCGATTGACCTCTGAGCGATCCCATGATTCATTGCGCCAATTGAGATTACGACTTCGCTTATTCTAAACTCATCACATAATACATTTCAAAATGCCTCTAATGGCTCATAAATCTCTTAACGGTCAAGGTCCTAAGTGTCTACTTAACCCAAAATGAGGCTGGTAGATCCTTGAGATCTGCTTTCTCCGGTCTGCCTGTGGTTCCCTGAGTGTACGCTGGGAATGTTGTGTGTCACGGTTCAATTTGATTATGATTTAGAGGGTCAGGATGCAATTCAGAACCTCTACATCAATGGCGTTGTTTAAAAATGTGCAGAGGTCAAGGTCAAGCAGTATTTTGTAGTGTGGGCGAGTGAAGCCTTGTAACACTTTGAGGCTTCCCTCGCGAAAAAGTATCGTAAGCTTCGAAATCTCTGAGCTGTTTCATTCTGTTTGAACTGACCTCTTGTGGACAAACTTTATTATGACGACTTCTCATAAACACGACTGAAGCACCAACACAATCATGCAGTTTTATTATTCGTAGCCTGATATTGATGTTTGAATGATCAAATCAATCATAGGCTGATAAATAAGAGTCATTTTCTTTGTAACATGGGTCTGTGCTTCATGGAGCTCCAGTGGGCGGGGCCTCAGTCTCCTGCGGCTCTGCTGCTCAAAGGCAGGACATCAATGTGCAATCTTTTTACTTCATTCAGTCAGAGCTCATTTTGACACTATTTGCTGTAGATGTCGCTCCTACGTTTCCCTCACCTGATCAGCTCCACGCCTGCTTTTGTATCTGTTCAAAAACAGGACTTAAAAAAGAATAAGAAAATACAAAATGTATTATGGTTGGCCCACAGGCACTTTCGCAACATGAACACAGTTCAAACCTTCAAGTGATCCTTCAATATTGCACCCTTTTAAGACCCTAATGTCAAAAAATGTACACTCCACAAAAGAGTGCTTCTTTTTGCAAAAATGTCAGTGGCTTTTGGGTCATTTTGATAAGCCACCGGAGCCCCATTTTGACCTGAAGACCACACGGGAAATGGGGGAAATACAGCACATTTATTTACCCTTAATGATTTACATCACTATGGACGAGAAAACATCCGTTGTTTAGCGTCTCGCCACTAAAGGCAGCTCAGTGAGACGCTCTGAGCCGATCACCCGCTTTGAGACACGATAAGCAACTCACAGAATGAAGCAGTTTGAGACAGTCACATGACCAAATGTTACTGAAAGAGGCTCCGACACAGTGTTTCGAAGCACCGAGTTTTTTGGCCATCACTAGTATTTTGTGTCTCATTTGCTTTTGAGACTTTTTGACTTTATTACCTGGATCTCCATGTAATAAAGCTTACAATTAACAATTAATGCTTGAACAGTATCTTTTTGTATCCGTATAATTGACTGTGTTTTGAGTACCTGGATATCAAAAGTGCTGTATATATAAAGTTAAGATTTTACTGGAAGGTTAGATTAAAGCAGACATTTTTGCCACTGTAAGCCATTTGCCAACAGAACATTTCACAATAAAGAAGCTCATTATATTACTGAAAATGGCCGATATAGTTTCTATTTTTTGATCCAGTCATATTGATATTCCGGTCATTCCCCCCAGTCTGCAAAAGGCACCAAATGCCCCTCTTAATTTGTTCATTTCGCTGCGTTCGGAACAACGGCCAAAATTCTGTGTATCATAATGAACAGGCCGCAAAAAAGCGTCCGGAAACAGCTGACACCAGTGGCTTCAGACCTCTCCCCAGATTGAAAACCGAACAGAAATCCACCCAATTAGCGCTTGGCCCGGCTAGCGGCGGAGCTCCATCTAAGGACAAAACATCCAGGCTTTGCAAATGCATCCCCCCCCCACCACCACCACCCATTTGAATACCAGGCTGCGATTTGGAATTCCCTTTGCGTTAGCTGACCATTTATAACCAGCCGAGTCGTCGCAGCGTCATCCGGGCGAGCTCCGGCGTGCCATAACTTAGCATTATTTCCACGCTTCCATGGACGTTAAGTGACCATATCCCTTTAGGCTCCATTACTTAACACAACCCGCAGCCGGAGCGTTCCCGCTGTTTTTCATTTTCGCCGCTCGTCTCTCCCTCCAGCCGAGAGGAGCCGGCACAAGTCATTAGGCAGATCTATCATTTGCAGAAGTAATGCCGGGGCTTTGGCAGCGGGTTCCGTCCCTCCGCTGTGGTTTGGATAAATCAACTCCTAAATCGCCCCCCGCCAGCCGCAGAGCCATGGGTATGTTATTAATAGCGAGGATTTAGACTGGGAATGTTGTGTACCCAGCGATTTCTTTCATTCACTTGGTGTTTGACTTTGAGATGGGAAGAGACGAGAAGACAGTGGTTCTCAAACGGCGGCACGTGTATAGCATTGGCTGCACGTGGGTTTCCCCTGGTGGTACGCCAGGGGAATAGCGCGATGATATATTTTGATGAAACATTTCAACACAGCAAGTTTCATTAAGTTCAAAAGTATATAGAGACCAAAAACAGGCCTAAAATGGAACTAAATTAGGAAAATAGTAGACGCATTTTTTTTTGTTTTAGGCTGTATAGCAAAAACAAATGGTCAATCTGAGTCAGATGGAATGATTTTGCAATATGTTTTGGCATCTTGTTTCTTGGGTGTATCGTACTTCTATAAAACTTAATTAATAAAAACTCTACTAACAAGATTTTGTATTAGATTAAAGGAACAGGCCACCGTTTTTCCATACTGAGATATGTTCTTACCTGAGCTTAGATGAATTGATGCGTACCTGTCTGGTCTTTGTGCGTGCCCTCAGTCACCCTCAGTCACGCAAAACGACCACAGATGTTGTTAGTTTTTGGCCTCTCCCAGCATATTCCTATGGCTCCAAATGGGGGTGAAGTTAGAAGCTACCACGCTCTTCCACGGGCACGCACAAAGACCAGACAGGTACGCATCAACTCGTCTAAGCTCAGGTAAGAACATATCTCAGTATGGAAAAAACGGTGGCCTGTTCCTTTAAACTAAAATGTTGATGAATGATGCTAAAAATACGACTAATAATGAACTGTATTGATACTTATCCAGTAACAACAATTCTTTTACTACTTTAATGTTTTTCATTTGACACGTACGCCCAAGCTCACAAAGTTTTTGATGTTCTGATCCTACGACTCACTTCGGAGCTCAGTCCGCAGCAAAAAAAAATAAAAAATCAATTCAAGTCTGTAGCAGCAAGATATACCCCGACTTCAAGTACTAGTCTTTTTCCGAAAATGATAAGCGGATTAAAAGTCACACACTATATTAGCTATAAACTAAATAAATTGACGCTCGCCGGAGGATTCTTTCAACCCCGCAGGACGTTCAGACTCACTTAAAGAGCAGCTGATAACAGTACAGGCCCCTGATAAGGCTGTCCTGTGGGCCCTTCAGAGTCAGATGTGAGGAGTCAGGGCCCCGGGGCCCCACTTCCCTCTTTCCCTTCACTGCAGAGTTTATCACAGCTCAAGCCCCTGGGCA
This sequence comes from Gobius niger, assembly GCF_951799975.1. Lineage (NCBI taxonomy): Eukaryota > Metazoa > Chordata > Actinopteri > Gobiiformes > Gobiidae > Gobius > Gobius niger. The sequence goes on along the minus strand of NC_136860.1, from coordinate 10,772,923 downwards.
CATCCCTGAGGAACACCCAAAGGGGCTCGTACGTTTGACAGGATGGGTTTTATGCTAAAGCAACTTTTTGACCTTTTAACCATCTTAGAAAGTTTTTTCTTCCGGGAAAATATACCTACAGTTCTTTTTGCAACTAACATAAGATTTAATTTCTCCTTGTGTTGAAACCAGCTAACCATGTAGTTTAGATAGATAGATAGATAGATAGATAGATAGATAGATAGATAGATAGATAGATAGATAGATAGATAGATAGATAGATAGATAGATAGATAGATAGATAGATAGATAGATAGATAGATAAACCGATATGATCAATGATTTAATGTGTAATAACAGTACTTAAATAAGTATTTATATCTCGGCCCTTCTTGAATTCTGCTACTCAGAGAAATGGGCCAGCAACAGTCATAAGTCAAAATGAGAATGTTTAGTACAAAGTGACAATGAGCCTAAAAAGCCTACATGACAACGATGATAACAACATTTTGTACAATGTAACCTGCTTTGTAACAATCTGTAATAACTTGTATCTACTTGTACATACACGATAGAATAATGTGTATTAGTACTTTGCAGGTACATAATGTAGTAAGACAAGTCCCTAATGCTAACCTTAAGCACTAACCCTAAAAGTCCTAGTCTCTCTTACAATATGTACCTACAAAGTAGTAATACCCATTATTCCATCGTGTATGTACAAGTAGATACAAGTTATTACAGATTGTTACAAAGCAGGTTACATTGTACAAAATGTTATCATCATTGTCATTTAGGCTTTTTAGGCTCATTGTCACTTTGTACTAAACATTCTCATTTTGACTTATGACTGTTGCTGGCCCATTTCTCTGAGCAGCAGAATTCAAGAAGGGCCGAGATATAATTGGCAAACTTTGTTGTCAATTTTAGTAGTTCATTAAATATACACAAACATGCAATACTCCATGTTTCTTTTTCACATAATGTGGTGCCAGTCAACAGGATAGGCTACTACCAGCAGTAGCAACTTTGAGAGAGTACACGGGTTATTTACATGTAGCTTTAGGAGCCATGAGTTAACACATGGCTCGGTGTCGCAGCGGTTAGAGCTTGTGATTCCCACCTGGACGGGGCCTTTCTGTGTGGAGTTAGCATGTTCTCCCCATGTGTAGGTTTCCTCCGGGTACTCCGGTTTCCCCTACCACTAAAAACATGTACATTAGGTTCACCTCTGGGGTCAGGACTCCACTGGAAATGAGATTCCTAATCTCAGTGGGACTTTCCGGGTTAAATAAAGGATAAATAGATAAAGAAAATGAGTGAAACTGTTTTGGCACCAATTTTGCTCCATACATTAGCTCCATGTTCAACACTATAATCCCATACATATGCTACATTTTTGACAAACTCCATATATTTCAAAAGAGGCAAAGAGCATAGCGTCATGTCTGTGAAACTTCGCCAGTAAATTCCAAGTTAAATTGCACATTACGGCTGAATAAAACACCGTGCCCTCTCTGTAACGTCCCAGAGTTCCAATTCTCTCTCGTCAAGTACAAACTAACAGCAATTTAAAATGGCTGCCAGAGGCCTCACATAATAGCTCTCAGCGCAACTTCGAATTTGAAAGAGATTTCACAATAGGAGTCAGCAGAATGCCCGTGTCTCTTTAAGCATTATTGAAGGGCCCTTCAGCACATCAATTCTTGAGAAGTGAGCATTCTCTTTCTGCTTTTTCCCCTCTCGCACAAAACTATTTAGTATTTCTTTTTTTTTTTACACAATCGACAGTTGGTTGGATGGCAGGGTGCATATTTTATTACTGGAGTATCTTTTCTCTATTTGGCAACTTTTTTGTCTGTGTTTTTTTTTATATGTAATCACTGTGCAGGACAGGAATATGATGAACAAATCAATTAAATAGGCAGGCTCAGCAGTTGCCATGAGCCTGGACTCAGTATGCATTACTGTGGTCGAAATGCTATTGCTAATGCTAATAATAATGCTAATAATGCTAATGCTAATGCTAATGCTAATAATAATAATAATAATAATAATAATAATGCATCGTTTTCATCCTGGACACTCAAAGACACTTTACATTGCATTATTCATTCACTCCATACTTGGTGGTGGTAAGCTACTATTGTAGCCGCAGCTGCCCTGGGGTAGACTGATGGAAGTGAGGCAAACAGTCTGCACCATCGACCTCTCCGACCACCACCAACCACCGACCACCACCAACCACTCACTCACTACATTCGCCCTTCCCTGCTTAGCTTCCAAGGTGTGAGGGGTTCGGGCAGAGCAAAGGTGGTATAGCCACAATGCTATGTTTGTACTTTGGCTCTCATCCGTTGATACAATGTGCATAAAGAATACCAATATGTTTTCTAAAAATTAGTGAAATATGATTTAGGCAATTTTGCTACGAGGCTAACGTTATGTAAGTGAATGGTGATGCGCTGTTGCTCTACTGATCGTGTAAGGAGCGGTTTCATTCCCGCGGCGGTGTCTTTTCATAATGACAACTTTCTTTGTTGATATATAACACTGTTGCAGTGGCATAGCTCATTATCCTGCATAAAATACCTTTAATTATGTGATAACATAAAATGAGAGAAATCTTTTAAAACAATATATATTTTATGTCGGTTATCAACAGCAAAAGTTTCAAATTGACATCTCAGCAGCTTGGTGGCGCAGCAGTTAGTGCTCGTGCTTCACAGCTAGAAGGTCCCGGGTTTGATCCCTGGGCGGGGCCTTTCCGTGTGGAGTTTGCATGTTCTTTGTCTGTGTGGGTTTCCTCCAGATACTCCGGTTTCCCCTCCAAATAAAAACATGTACAATAGGGATGAATGATGTGTGTGCATGAATGAATGGTGATGGTCAGAGGGACCTACGAGACAGATGTGTGCAGTTGTGCCTCTATATGTTTACCACCACCATCTCATGTGCAGTACAAATCCTACACTATGTGAAGCACTTTGGGTGACTTGTGTCATGTGACTCTGTTTTGACCCACTAGCGCATCTTTGAATAATCTTTTGATCTTCCCCTGAGGCTCTTCAAAGCAGTGTGGCGGCAGCTCTTACAAAGCTCCTGCTTAGATGAGTAAGTAAGTAAGTGCTTTATTTGTCCTTGTACAAGTGTATAAAGTCTTCAGGTGTTAGTCCTGAGCCGTTGTGACTGAGCCGCACCATCACTGTGGGCCAACCTGACCAGCATGTTTTTGGAGGTAAAGGAAACTGTAGCACTCGGAGGAAACCTGGCTGCCTTTAGTCTCCTCTGACCCTCTGAAACGGTGCACCACCTTCTGGGTTTGTCCCTGTTTCAGAGTGTGGTGTCCTGCACTGGTCAGCTCCTCCTCCTCCTTCCTCTTCCTCCTGCGCAGCTCCCTCCGCTCCATTACGTCCATTAGCTAGAACAATAGAAGGCATGTGTGGCTTAGCTGTGAGTCTCGCCCGGATAGCTCCTCGTTTGTCCCTTTTTGTTTCCTGTAGCTCCTCTTGTGAAGCCTCCACTGTGCAGCTGGTGTGTGGGCTCTCGGTGCCTCTTCAGTGTCTCAGAAGAAGAAATGTGTAGGTCTCAAATGGGTTTAGCTGATAAGCTAGCTGTTTACTGTACCTTTAAAAAGCTTCAGGACCATTATGGACTCTCTGCAGTTAAAGGAATAGGCCACCGTTTTTACATACTGAGATATGTTCTTACCTTAGCTTTGACGAGTTCTTTAGGACCTGTCTGGTCTTCACCCGTGCCTTCAGTCACGTAAACACAGCGCAGACGGCGTTAGCATTTAGCCTCTCCCTCTCTCCACTATAGCTCCAAAACAGGTCAAGATAGAAGCAACTAAGCTCTTCCACGTTTTCCCTATTTAAATATGGTTACGTGAAGTGTTACACTACAAAGTATAATTACACAAAATTAAACAATGTGGATTTTCTAAGCCACATAAAAGGGGGGACTATATTGTAAGGCGTAATAATACCAGGAGTAGTTTGGCATCCGCACAGTAAAGTGAAGATTACTGCGCAGTAAAGTGAAGATTACTGCGCGGATTTCGAACTACTCCTGGTAGAGCGACCCGCTCTACCAACTGTGCCACTGTCGCCCCAGGATGGCAAGTGGGAGGGGCTTAGGGTGAGATTGTGTGAAAATCAGGAAGTGAAACGTTTTTTTTGTTTCAGCTTCTTTAGCTCAATATCCCATTTTCTATCTATAGACAAGATATGTGATGATAAAGATATTAAGAGATGATAAAGATATGTTTGAGATTATACACTCTCTTTACAGGAACAGGCCACCGTTTTCCATACTGAGATATGTTCTTACCTGAGCTTAGACGAGTTGATACGTACCGGTCTGGTCTTTGTGCCCGTGAAAGAGCGTGGTTGCTTCCAACTTCACCCCTGTTCAAAGCTATAGGAATACATTGGGAGAGGCCAAATACTAACAACAACTTTGGTCGTTTTGCGTGACTGAGGGCACGCATAAAGCCCAGACAGTTACACATCAACTCGTCGAAGCTCAGGTAAGAACATATCTCAGTATGGAAAAATGGTGGCCTGTTCCTTTAAGTGCGCTATGAATTTTAACCCAGAATTCCAGATACTCACACATACATATGCACAGACATATCTAGCATTTCAAATCTGTCTTCTGCACGTATGAACAGTTCGCAGAGAGCTGCATGTCCCCGTTCCGCCGGCTGCTCCCACTGATGGCGGGTAGACACTTTGAGCCGGATGCACACACTGAATGGTATCCCCTCTTTCCGAAACCCCTCAAAGGGACGCACTCAAGCACGCCACTCTGAATATGTTCCCCGTAATGACAAGTGCCAGCAGCCCAGCGCCTCGCCGGAGTCACCCGAAACCCCCTCCACGCTCCGCCGGGCACACCGCAGGCAGAGGCCGACACGAGCCGCCGGTTTACCCCTGTCTGCACTCGTCGCTTTACCCCCCCGTCTCCCCCCGCGCCGAGGAAAAAAGGGAGGTGGGCTTATTACAGGCCGGAGCTCCGTCAACGGCCAAACAGCTGAACCCGCAACTTCCAGCTATCGCACAAATCCCATTTAAGGGGGGGAGAGATTGGACATGTGACGGTTTCCAGGCACCAGATTCAATAATTCAGGGGAACATACGAGGAAGGGGATTTAAATTGTGTGAAGAAAAGTGGCAATTTTACGTTTTGTAAAACTGAAGTGCCCCTCCTGTCGTACCGAGCTGGAATAATTGTGCCTTGATTAGGATTGAACAGTCCGCCCTTTGGTTCAAAAGCTTCTTTATCTACATCAACTTCTCAAAATACCTAGCTCAGGAATAGAATTATAATAATGGAAGAGTTTTTGACTTAAAGAGGATGTTGTTAGTGCTGGTGCTGATTAGTTTAAACAAAAGAGTCAGACTTTTTAAAAGCCTCTGACAGTTGCACGTTCAAAACCACATTTCAGACAGATTTGTATATAATTTATCACTTTTAGATGATCAACTCTCACTTCCTTACTAAATTAATTCAGGGTAAAGTACTGTATTTTGTTATAATGAAAAGTCATACATTTAATCATGAGTAGGGATGTACAATATATTGCAAAAAATATAGATGATGCCATATCCATATCCAGAGGCTACACTATTTTTGAAAAATGACCACAAGTTTTGACAATGATCCGAGTTCTGACTCTTCTCTAAAGGCTAAGCACTGCAAAGGCAACAGGAATGCTTTGTAATAATTCTGTTTATATGTTGGGCAGAAGCATTGTAGCATTGTGTCTCAATAAGCCTAATGTTATTTACTTAGTATGGGTCGTGTCCATTGAATAGGCCAGATTTAGCCTTTCACTTGTGTTGTGTTTTCCAAGCCTGTACTACTAAGTTTCTCAAAGCTTGGTATGTCATTCACTCCATACTCGGCGGTGGTAAGCTACTGTTGTAGCAATATGCAAGGCAAGGCAAGGCAAGTTTATTTGTAGAGCGCAATTCATACACAAGGCAATTCAAAGTGCATCACAGTTGCAAAAAAATTACAGGAAAACAGATCAAATCAATAAAAACATCAACATAAAAATCAATCAATTGCAGTATAAGGCAGAGTGCAGATAAAATACGGGCAAAAATAACTGTTTTCAGCCTGGATTTGAACTTTGTCAGAGTTGAGGCCTGTCTCACATCCTCATGGAGACTGTTCCAGATTTTAGCTGCATGAAACTGAAACGCACCGTGTTTATTATTGACTCTGGGAACCACCAGGAGACCCCTCCCTGAAGTTCTCAGGGCCTGAGATGGTTCATACGGCTCTAACATGTCAGATATGGAATTCGGGGCTTAAACCATGAAAAGACTTGTACACAAGCAGAGCTGTTTTAAAGTCTATTCTCTGAGTGACTGGAAGCCAGTGCAGAGACCGGAGCACTGGACTAATATGGTTTTATTTCCTGGTTCTTGTCAGGACTCGAGCAGCAGCGTTCTGGATGTTCTGCAGATGTCTGACAGCACGTTTAGCTGCCCTTGGGTAGACTGACGTAAGCGAGCGAAGTCTGTGCCATCGGCCCCTCCGACCACCACTAACCACTCACTCACTCACTACATTCACCCAGGCTTCCTGGTGTCCAAACGGTCTCCCATCCAAATACCGACCAGGCCCTTCCTGCTTAGCTTCAGAGGTCTGACGGGATCGGGCAGAGCAAAGACAGTATTGTCCAAATACCGTACTCGGTGCAGATATACAGCATTGGTCAAAGATTTGGAAACATTTTGTATGTATCGGCTTTTTCTATTACTTATTACTTTGTGTGATTCTCATTGACGATATTAAACTAACACATGAGATTATGTAGGAAACAAAACAAGTGTGAAATCACTCAAAATACTGTATGTTTTATATTTTAAAATTCTTCAAAATTGCTGCCTTTTATTCTTTCCATTTTCTCAATAAGCTTCATATAATAAGGTCGTCGCCTGAAATGTTTGAACAGACTGTGACATGAAAACCATTTCTGGTGACAACATGTGAACCTCATTGAGAAAATGTCAAAGGTAAGGTAAGCAGTGATCATCAGTTAGAATCGACAATGGAAATGTTCTTGAATTAAAAGAAAAGCCAATTGCTTAAAAAAAACAGTGTCTCCAAACAGGTATAAAAATGAAAATACCAGTTTTACGCACAAAACTTTCCTGTTGTCCTCCATTTGCTTGTTCCATAAAAATAAAGAATAAAATCATCCCTCAGTTTATTGGAATGGATACAAATGAAATACTAAATGCAGTGACAACATGTACTATAATATATATATTTCTCAACTTTGTTCGTCTTTCACCACTAAACTTTCTCCCTTCCTGTTCATTAGAAAACTCCCGGACTTGGACGTACTTTTTTTCCTCCCGCTGCAGTCGGACCGCGCAGACAGTGGACATTATTAAGCGGAGATATCGCCGGAGAAAACAATAGAATGTCAGGCTTGTTTTTCACAGATGAGTGGGACGCTGTTGTCACCACAAACAAACTGCGGCTCTGGCATCCAGGAGGCAAATATGCAAAAAAAAACAACGGTAATGTATTCAGCTCGGCAGCAGCACACAGCCACTCCAGCGCCGGGCACTTTTTTTTATAATCATTGGAGTCATTTTAGGGCCATTTCTACGCCGCGTTAATTCCTTCAACCTGACATTTAAAGCGCAGTTATTGCTGTAGTTCATTTATGAGATTTGAAATGCATTTTGCAGATGATCGGGAACATCCAAGCTATTTTTACAAACCTAATTCTTCAGTAGCAATAAAGACAAATACAGAGCTGTAAATAGACCTCTTTGTCTTCTAAATCACGCCAAATTTAAAGCAGAGGGAGTGTTTGATTTCTAGGATAGAGGTCGGGATTGTCTGAGATGCTCAGACTTTTGGGATTCCTGGGGCATTCCATTACAATAAGCTCATGGAAGCGTTTGTATGAACTACAAGTGACTGCAAATAAATGTCTTCTTTTCTTCAATTCATCTGAGATGTGCAAAAATGTGCTGCAAACATCGTAATTTAGATTGCTGTCTCTGAAAAAAAAAGGTGATTGACTTGAATAAACTACCAAACTGTAGAAAAAAAACACTTTTTAGAGAGATCACACATCAAGTATGTTTAATTTTTCAGCTGCAGTTTTTGCAGCTTTTGTCGGTTGCTTGACATGGATATACTCAGTATTGTAAATTGGCATTGCTTCCAATATGTTGGCGCCTACCTCTATTTTTCCATCGTTTTACTAGTGGTCGACCTCTATATGGATATTTTTCTATCAAAAGCCATTATCTCTGGAACCAAAAGTGAGACTTCCCGTTATTTACATTAGAAAGAGCTCAGTCAGAGCCTTAAAGGTCCTATATCATGCAAAATCTACTTTTTTTTTACCATGTTGATGACTAAACTACTACTACTAAACTACTACTACTATGGCGTTTTTTACGTCATAGTGTCAAACAGGAAGTCGTCTGTAATGTAATGCCTTACGGCCTGATTTTAATTTGTAAAACAGCTTTTTCATTATTTCTGGAAGAAATATGAAAAATAAATTAATAAAGGAAGTGCCCGAGCGTCTGCACTAAGCCTACAGAGAAAACAAACGCTCCCCCAGAGCTTCTGAACAGATGTCATATTTGCACCGAAAGCTGTGAAGAAGGAGCTCTTTCTAACCTACTCTGGACACCTGTTCTTTTTTCTTACCTAACACTAGTGTCATGGCGAAAATGCGCGTGGGTTTGGGAGTACAGGACATTCAACCTTCCTAAAGAAGAGACCACTCGACAGAAGTTGGAATTTCTTGCCGGGATTCAGCGACTCTCAGCCAAAATAGTGTTTTTCTGTGACTGTCTCTTTTATAACCAGCGATGATGGAGCAGCTAGAGCGGTGATGAGTCAAAGCGTGTGTTGGTGTGTGTGTTAGCATTTTAGCTTGTGTGTTAGCCATTTATGAAGCTGTGTTGCAAATGTCAACTCCTTATAACTGCATTGTGAAGTAACTTCACTTTTTTTCTGTGAGGTTTATATTTCTACTACTTCAAAAGTTGTATCGGCTCTATCAACTTGGGGAGAGGGGTGGAGTTAACTGAATGCAAGCGTTTTGTCTTCTGGGTTTGTAAAATACCTCCAGAAATGTTTTGTCCCGGCCAGTGCCTTGTTCTCCCTGGCTGCCGGATCGGGCACGTGAAAAACACAGACAGCAGCAGAAGCCACGTGTCCCGACATTTATTAATCTCCTATTATTTTACGGCAATATGCTTGCCAATAGTTTGTTCCCCCGCAGAAGTCGGTCAGGAAGCACCGCAAACACGAGGAGGAGCAACTTCCAAGGAGGAGACAGGTCTGTGCAGAGGCAGAAAACAGTTTAGTGTTTGTTCCGACCTGAGTTTGCTCTGATTTCCTCATGATCAGAGAGTGGCTTTGTTGCAGAGAGCCAATAAGCCAAGAAGCAGTTATATAGCCAATGATATGGTTAATGGGACTAGATGCAAGTTGGCCATTTTATGTAAGTAAGGTGTTACTTCGGATCTTAAGTGCCTTCATGCATGAGCTTAATATAGAAACTGCAGTTACACGTAAGACCTGAGGTGGCAGTAGTGAGTAGTATGTAATGGCCAACTTGCATTTAGTCCCTTTAACTGTCTCTGTCCACTACAGTTCTACAACAAAATGGAAGCCACTAAGTGTGGTTCGTGTTTAATCAATATCTTTATCAAACATATGTGCACTAATAATATAATCTATGTGTTCTGTTAAAAATAATTCACACACTGTGATTGAATGGCGTTGTACAGTATTTGTGCCGCAGTTTAATTTCTGCATTTGGCAAAAAACAGACTGTATTCCATGAGAACAAAGAGCGAGGAGAAAAAGTAATAGAAATTTGTGTCACTGTGAACGATCCCAGGTGCCGCTCGGGGAGACATCAAGCAAGGCCGTTCATACCGTTGGTGGTATTTAAAGCTCAGATATTTTCAATAGTTGGTGAGAAGAACCATTGCTCTAGGTGTATCCTCCAGCTAGTCCTGACCACCAACTGACTTCAGACCTGAATACCACTCCCCCGGTGCGAGAGAAAGGTCGCCCGCTTGAGAAGTTGTTGGACTGTCGGTCACAAGAGATATTTTCAATCATGTCTGAACTTAATGTTCCTCTGTTCAGTCTTTTAGAACATTATGTATTGTGACCATTTGTGCAGCAGTGGTGCAGAGAGTAGAGCGGGTCATCTTGTGGTCTGAGGGTTGGCTTTTCGAATCCCAGGTGCACACTGTCATTGTGTCCTTGGGCAAGACACTTCAGCCACCTTGCCTAGTGGCGTGTGAATGGGTGACTGGTTCCTTGCAGTAAAGCCCTCTGAGTGCTTAAAGCAGGTAGAAAGGCGCTATGTAAATGTGACCATTTACCATTTGTACTTTATGTTCTCGACTGTTTTTAACAGCCTATGTAACCATATGCCTGATGATGCTTTTAATCAAGCTGTGATTTCACTCATTAGTGAGCAGCTTGTTTTGTAACCCTCCCACGACCAACCTCTTTACATAAGCAGGGGAGCTAAAGCAAACAGCGGGAGTTCTTCTCAGGTTAAAAGTAGAAAATTGTAATTATAGAATTATGACCTTGCATAAACATATCGCTTCTATATGTTTTTTTAAAAGTATTAATTACCATTATTACTTCAGCATAATTACATCCTGCGTACTCCTCTTTTCCAAAACCTCACTGTGAGACAAAGAATGCAAAGCATATTGCATCCAGGAAGGGGAGTTACGCGTCTTCAGTGCTAAAGCCCAGAAAATGTAAAGGGTAGCACATCAATGTGGTTCATGTATCCAGACAGAGATACTCACATAGTTCTTCATTTGGTATATGAACTACATTGATGTGCTATCCTTTACATTTTTTCTTAAAGGGACTATTTTAAAAATGCTAAAATTATGTTTTTTCCTCCCCCTACATGTTCCAGGCATGTCCTACTGTGTAGAATGAGCCCAGACCTGTTCACCACAACTGCCTCTAGAATCCTGCACTGTCACTCAAAAAGGTGTTAATTCGGGTCTGAAGTGCCGTCATGCACGAGCTTAATATAGAAGCTGCAGTTACACATAAGACCTGAGGTGGCAGTAATGTGTATAAAATGGCAAACTTAGAACTAGTTAATTCTGACCTCTTCCAAAAGGTGAAGGAGGACAATATCACCACAAAACAGGTGGCATGTCATCAATTTATAATATTCATTTATATATATGTTTATATACTTTTTTTATATATGTTTGCAATGTTTGTCCCAACTACAGTATGGCATGAATAATATTTTCTTGTCTTGGCAAATGAGTCAGATGTGAAGAAGAGTTTACTTTAGGTCAAAGTGAACATATACTGCACATGAGGCTTAAAAACAGACTTGGAACCATTATATCGGGTGCCTCTGTGTCGCTATGTTATGTGTTATAATCTGAAACAATGTCTGTAAGGAAAAAAAGCAACCCTGACATCCAAACTATCGACTTGTGAGACAGGAGACAGACAGCGTCAATGCAGATTGAGGAGAGGACATTGGCAATGAGTGATTGTGAAGCTAATAAACACATCAGCGTTGGAAGTCAATAGCCCCATTTCCAAATTCTTTAAAGAAGATGCCATTTCTTTTGTTGCTTGAAACCATCTTCCATTTATTCTGTGTTCCAGACACCTTTATCACCCTGTACCGAACATTGTTTGTCAGTTCAGTGACTCATTTGTCTGAGATTTTCAGGTCACTCAGAGCCAGTAAAGACTGGCGATACGCATCTGTCTGAAGGGTGCAATTCCAACAAGAAAAGGAGGAACAATGGACGAAGATTGGAGGCTTATTTGAGACTTATAAAAGAAAGAAATTGGCTTGAACAGCAGTTGAGAGCAGTGTGAAGTGCAGCAATTTGAACTGAACAGTCTTCATTTGGAACTTTGAAGTTTTATTAAGGTTTTTGAATGCAGCTTGTACTCTTACAGGTTCAGAAAAAAATCCACAAGAAAAGCCCCAATCCCTGGAGTGCCATCAGAAGCCTTTAGCCTTATAAGATTTATACTGTGACATACATTGGAAGATGTGGGGAGTACTTAACGGTGAGATACACTCTGCAAGGTTTCAAATGTTTGCATAATAGCTGTGCCCACAGTTTGTCGGACCAAGTTTCAGGCTCAGGACAGTATGGGGCAAGTGCCTCTAGTTTGTGGTGTCTATGTTCACAGAAAAGTGCAGGGAAAGTCAAATGCACACCCGTTCATGTCCGGGCATTGGTGCTTGTTACTCTGGCGTTGTGCCGGTGTTTGTTGTTACATTTGCTTGACGACGCGACTGACTGACTCACTCTGTTCCATAATATCAGACACCGCTTGATATCTGACGCAGCTTGTCTTTTGTCGTACAATTGTTATACTTTGTCCCTGCTACACTGTTTGTGCAAGTGTACACCTGATTTTATATCAAAGTAATCAACCGAATCTCAGTACCTGTATACATGCATTTCCTGTGACGTCACGCACTGTTGTGGCCGCCATTTTGAATACTGAAGCACCAAATACCGCTGTTATGCCATCCACCTGTTGCGCTGTGGGATGTACAATACCCTCTCAAAAAAGGGACTCGCTTTCTACAAGTTTCAAAGCCTTCTAAAGACCCAGTTCGTCAACAGAAATGGATAACTGCCGTCAGGAGAGACCACGGGACTCACACAGCCGACTCCAAGCTGCGCAGTGAGCACTTTGGTTCAGGTAAGTGAAGCAACGAGGAAACATTGTAACGCAAACGAGACTAGGCTACAAACGCTAGGCTAGCTGTTTACCTACATGAACATACTCTTGGCTGCAAGCTCCAGTGGAAAAGCTTTGGGTAATGCCAAACTGGAGGAAATGTGCTCGATTAAGGCGGGGGGTAAGAGGTTGAAATGTAGCCGACTGCCCGTTGGGGAGAGCAACGTAAACACACTTCTCTTGTTAACGTTACCCCGATCCAAAGCTGATAAAACCATAAACTATCGATCAAACATGACTCATAGTAGACTAAAACAAAATAACAACCCTCATAGCTTTACTGTTTGAGAGAGATGAGTGCCGACACATGCTAACGTTCGCGAAAGGCAACTTTTTTTGTTTACTACTTACCATTCCTGTGACCAAGAACATTTTACGCCTCTTCATCTGATGTATCTTGGCATCCGTAACCCATCCTGAGATAAAGCAGTGATAGTCTGGCTTCACCGGTGTATGGAGAGGGATCATGGACCACAAAAATGTAGATAGATGTCCGCAAACGTTAGATGTGGTGAACTGTCACTGGTTTTAAGTGGTGTTAAAAAAATCTCCAGACAGTTGATAAGGATAAAATCCCATGGTTTCGATATCTTCATTGTGTATCTGTTCGGCTCCTCTGCTGTCAAGTGGGCAAGTTTTTGATGTAGCATCTTGAATTCTCTAGTTGAGGCGCAGATAGATACTGTTGCATTATCCAGCGGTGTTCAAAATGGCGACTAGAACTTCAAAAGTCACGTGACTGAAATGCATGTATATCCTTAAATGAAAGTCAATTTCAGAGCTGTCTGAATCCAGTCACTGAATGTATCTTACAAATGTTATGATATATTTGAGGAACTGCCTGAGCTATTTAAAGGAAAAGGCCACCGTTTTTCCATACTGAGATATGTTCTTACCTGAGCTTAGACGAGTTGACCTGTCTGGTCTTTGTGCTTGCTCATATAGAGCTTGGTTGCTTCTAACTTCACCCCGTTTGGAGCTATAGGAATATACAGGGAGAGGCCAAATGCTAACAACATCTTTGGTCTTTGTGCGTGACTGAGCGCACACACAAAGACCAGACAGGTACGCATTAACTCGTCTAAGCTCAGGTAAAAACATATCTCAGTATGGAAAAACGGTGGCCTGTTCCTTTTAAGAACCCTGATGTAATGCCAGGTTAGCTTCAAATGCTACAAAAAGTACGCCTGATGCTTTGTATTGGATTATGTTGTGTATGGTCAACCCAAATAGTTTACCTTTCTCGTCTCATTTTGACTCTGAAGGACGGCCACGGCGGTTAAAAACGATAACGTAGGGCTGGGCAATTAATCGAAATCGCAATCTCTACTTTGGTCAATCTCAATAATCGCCATGGGACTTTATTATGGACAGGTTTACAGCCATGTCTTTGGCACAAACCGCTCCTCGCTTGGGAGTTTGGACGAGACAATGGAGGACTTTTGTGCGTGTTAAATGAGACTTGATGAAAGCATTTGTTTTTATCTGAGCTGAGGTTTGAATAAAAGATGTATCTAATTTTATGAATTGATGAACGAATGTGCAGGCGTTGGTGAATAAAAGATATCTGGAAGCGATGATCAGAGGACGAGGAGAGCGGTCGCTTTTGGGAAAAGTCGTGACACTTCTGCTGGTGCAATCTGTCTGTCAAGAACAATATAAAGCCAAGAGATTATTTATTATTAAAAGGTTACTACAGCCTGCCGGTGTCATGCCATTGGTCCAACAACCCATTAGTCCGACGTCTCATTAGTCCGAAAATGTACCATTGAGCAGAGGTGCCATTAATCTCTAACCCAGTTGTGTTGTGGATTAGAGAGCTACAGTGGGGGAAAAAAGTATTTGGTCAGTTTCACATAGACATTCTATTGGATATTGGCCAAATACTTTTCCCCCCCACTGTATATACAACCATTGGCCCTAAACTTAAGGTGAGTGGACTCTGGCCTGTACCTAATCTTATTTTTCAAACCCTACTCAATGGGACATTTTCGGAATAATGAGACGTCAGACTAATGGGCCGGCCCCCAGCCTGTCAACCTTTATTCCAATTTCCAGCACTTATCGAAATTAATTATGACTTTTTGTAATGAAACTGACTAAAACTTGACCTTTTGACTTTTCGTCTGACTAAAATGTGAAACTATCACATTTAGAAACGACTCAAATTTACCCTTCGTGAACCTGGCCCCTCATCATGTTCAAATTTCTATTAAAAATATGTCAGTTGTTTGTACTACAATTGTGCTGTTTTGTGCTTGTAAAAATGTGTGACTAACGTTAACTTAGCGGCCCATTCATACCTATAGAGTTCGGGAATGTGACGTCATATCGCTAAGCATTATGGGATTAGCAGCATTTGTAAACTAATGGAGATTTTAAAAGTTAAAATACTGGAGTTATTGTTCACATTAAAACACTTGGACTCCACAGTCAGTTAGATGAATTTATGTATGTATTTGTTAGTCAATGGAAATGTATGCTAACAGCTGCAAAGATGGCGGATCTCCATGGTAACTGTGGAATTTCCCAAACTCTATAGCTTAGCCCCTCCCATTTGTTTACAATGTTTTTCTCTGTCAAAGCCAACCATACGTCACACGTGTCCGCAGGGGCGTAACACCAAATTCTGGGCCCTGGGTACAAACTATCTTGGTGGACCCCCCCAGATGAAATTCACATTTCATATTCTATGCTCTTTGACCACATAGCAGTGGTTTAGTGGTTTGACAGTACAGTTCATTTATATTCTATTAGAACTTTATTATATATACCTTAACGAAGTGACAAAATGGGTCGGCCAAAAAAGTGCTTCATATACAAACACATATCCAATCCAATGGGTACTTAGTTCATGGTTTATTTGTTTTTGCTTGTTTGTTTGTTTGTTTGTTTCAAGTCAATGTTTGACTTGAAATGGCATCTGATTTGGCTTCAGTTACAGAAATGGAATAACTTTTAATGGAATATTCTACTTTCATTGGGCCAATTGAAATGGCTAGTTTTAGGTAGAGCATAATGATTATTAGTGGCTTTTGTCACTGTATTGGCCTGATGACAGACAATTGTAATAAATATGAGGAAAGAGAAACTTTGGAGGTTAAAACGACGAGAGAAGGAGCTCTGTCTCTGACTCTGCACCATCCTCGTCTCAGCGCAGGCAGAGGCAGGACTCACCTCATGTTTAAATGTCATTTATGACAAGAAAGTTGCATCTAAGGTCCGCTAGAACAGGCTAGTGTTAAATAAAAGCACATTAGAGCGAGGCCAGACTAATATCTGTCTTTCTTAGCGCTCTGTCATTACATTACAGAATCCACCACCTCAAAGTCACTGCTGAGCTGAAGCGCATGGTGCTGAACACCGGTGTGTGGGCTGAACCATTTGGCACACTTTTAAAGGGGTGTCAGGGCCCTGAGATAATAACAATCATTATTGTTTATGCAAACTTCTGTGTAGCAACCATTGTATTTTAGCCCGGTTGTGTTCAGTACTTATAGCATCAATTATGAGGAGACTTAGAAAGTACAATACAGAACGCTTTTTGCAGCACTTTTGAGGGCCCCTACCCTGCTCTGGGCCCTGGGTACTCAGTACCCTTTACTCCCCCCAGTCCGACGCCCCTGCGTTTCCGATCTGTGCTTGACTCGTGAACATATTTTGAGGAATTTTAAAGCCCAGTTTAAACATTGTGTGTATGAATGCACTATTCTGCACATAAATGCGACTGCTGTGACTGCTCACTGTTCATTAAGACAGAAACAGACAGTCAGTAAATAGTTGATATTGTTGTTTACACAGTCTTGCATAATTTTTGCATTTGCCTATGAATATTGCAGCTGAAAATGCCAAACTCTTAATTAACTCTAAATAAACAAATTTGACCTTTTTTTTTTTACATTGATTTTTGAAGAACTGGATAAAAACAAATATATTTAACAGCGCAGACGGACAGACGAAAGTTTCCAACACCAAGTAGAGCTATTGTATATTTATTTAAAAGGGGAAATTTCGTGTGCCGTGATATCAAAAGTTGTGGCCACACCACCTTTGCTATGCCCGATCCCGTGAGACCTTGGAAGCTAAGCAGGGAAGGGCCTGGCAGTACTTTGATGGGAGACCGTTTGGGAAACACCAGGAAGCCTAGCGAATGTAGTGAGTGAGTGAGTGAGTGGTTGGTGGTGGTCGGAGAGGCCGACTGGTTGCCTCGCTTCCATCAGTCTACCCCAGGGCAGCTGTGGCTTCAATAGTAGCTTCCCACCACCGAGTATGGAGTGAACGAATCGTGCAATGTAAAGCATCTCGAGTGTCCAGGTAAGAGCTATATAAAACCAATGCATTTATTATCATTATTATAAAATCTGTATTGAGAATAGAGTTATATGTTCCATGTCAAATTAGAGTTTGAAATAGCAGAATCTCTAGATCGAGAGATGGACCCTGAGGGACTAAAGGCTAATCCTCCAGCTATGTTGCCTAAGAAAGCACTGGTTGAACGATGGGTCAAATGCAGATGGAAAACAATTCTTCAGGGGCCAATAAAGTCCGTCAGGGGAGTGCTTTCCTTTCTGCCTCACAGAGCAGGGACCAATTAGGCTTTGTTTGACATATAATGGATAGTTTCTCAAAGTATAGTGAGAAGTGTTTTCAAGAGAGTCCCACCAGACGAGTCATTTAAAGTCGGGATTCATTTGTGACAAACCCCCACCCCAGGAAACAACAACAAACTGGTGATAAATAGCCCACTCCGCATCCATCAAACGTGAAGCCTGCCGGATTTAGAGCCTGTGTGGGGCTCGCGTTCGCAGGAGAGCAAGAGTTAGCAGGCCGACTATATCCGGAGAGAGGTGTTAATGCCGCTGCGGAGAAGGATCTGTTGTGGTTGCGGTGCCAGCTGCCCAGGCAAACAGAGCCCTGCTAATTCCTATTGTTCATCACAAAGCCTCGGTCCAAATGGGAATAAAGCACCTGAGTCTGGGAGCGCCAGATGGCCGTCTAATCACATTTAGAAATATCACCTTTCATTTATTTGACTGCGGAGAAATAAACACACAGAGGACGGCTACAAATGAGATTCTTGAGAGACCAAGGAGTGGGATAAAACTGTCAAAATTCCAAGTCATCTGTGCGGTTAATCCTTTAATGTGTGTAGGTTTAAAACATCTTCCAATGTCGGTGATTTTCTAAAGGTTTAAACAAAAAACACATCTTTAGTTAGGGATCCTGGCAGCAGATCATGAGCGCTCAGAGCAGGAGGCCTTCATGACTTCGCGACCTGACCGACTGTTGGGCGTTGAGCCTGTCTCACTGTGTCCACGCCTAATGCTGGATTGATTTCCCGTTGCGTGGACTTGACCTTTCCCCCCCGGTCAGGTCCCGAGCTCGGAGCTGACAAGCGCTCAGCTCATCGTTTGTAGAAGAAGGGGAAAGGAAGCGGAGCACATTGTTCCGTCAGAAGCTTGTCAGGTTTCTATTGATCTATTTTGTAGCTGCTTGCTCCTGGTGTGAGGTTGGGCAGTCCATGGACAAGCTCCCTGACAGACGATCATGTTTTTGAACAGTTAGATTGGGCAAAAAGAAAAAACTGACATACCCATGGAGACCCAAAGACAATGTGTATTTACATCATCAAAATCAAAGTCCTGTGTGAGTATGTCTTTCGCTGTTCAGTATCGATCTCAGCACAGGTAGAAGAAAGTTCTAGAGCTCAGGTGTGTAAACTGAAGAGTGCCCTGATACGATGTTGGCTCTGTGATTTTACAGCAAATTTGATTATTCATTAAGGTTCTAGGTTCTTTGTCCACCACCACAATGTCCGGTTGGTTCACCAATACCATTCTGTCTGTCTGTATCTGGAAGTCCCACTGGATCTTGGCTCGGTCATTCTCTACCCAATTTAGAGGAGTTTCCCACTTTGACCTTGGACACAGATGTTCCAGTACACGATACCAGCCACTTGGTTATGGCGCTCCATGTAAGCTTTCCCTGCCCGCATCTTACACCCTGCAGTTATGTGCTGGACTGTCAGACAGACAGGATAGATCATTGCCTCTGTTGCTCTGGTACTCAAGGCCTGCTCCTGTGCAGCCATGATGAGAGCCTCTGTGCTGTCCTTCAGTCCAGCGCTGTTGGGTCAAACATAACCACCAGTTATGTTTCCGTAGTAGGTTTCTTGTAGTGGCTTGTCCTCCCATGACGGTACCTCCAGCACCTCATCCTCTCTTCCCCATTCTCTGCGTGTGCCATCAGTTCCTACCAATGGGTGTGGAACGCACCTCTCGATGGTCTGTACGGCGGGGAGCTGAGATTGCTGTAATACCCCCCCCCCCCCCCCCCGTGTCCCCCGAGTGTCTCTTGGAGTTGCCCCTGGCCAACTCCAAGAGACACTCAGGAGCATTGATTCTAATGGAACGTCAAACATCCCAAGAACGGTTTAAAAGCCTGAAAAATCAGCCTAAAAATCGGACGCATTTTCAGTGCATTGACTGGCTTCAGAGCCTGTCAATCAAGCTCTGGAGCTCTGTGGAGGCTCCGCCCACTCCTCGAGTGCAGGACTTCCCGCCTTTTGCCCTTTTAAGGAACAGACTGCGTAGACAGAGCGGCCCTTAAGGTTCACACACGACTCAGGAACCTTTACAATGAACGGGGCTGAATGAGACCCGCTCATCTCTATTATATTATATCTATGGTTCCTACCAATGTGCGTGGAAAGCCCTTCTCTTTGGTCCTCATGGTGGGGAGCTGACATTGCTGTAATACCACCCCAAAACTCCAAAAAACACTTGGTAAATAGGATTGTAGATTTGGGCCTTGTTTGAACAACTTAAAAGCCTGGCTCCAAAGAGTTCTTTCTTTTTCTAAAAATTGCTATGACCCATGTCAACGCTGGGCTGTGGATCATATTTTTAACCACACTGTTTTTTGTATATTACAAATAGGCCTAAATTACATTTAAGCTTTTGAATAAAGTAGTTAAAACTTAATATGATCCACTTCTTGGTCTAAAGCAGTATGTTTTATGAATATTGCAAATCACTGCCGTTTCCTTCTCTTCACGCTTTAGAAACCTCACCTACATTTTCACAATCCATATGTTGAGGAGGAGGAAAATATAGACTTGAAATTCTGCACACGACTGAAACCTTCTCCCATGAACTTATCTGCTCTCTGGAACCATTTCAGGTGCATAAATCTTGCCTCTCCCTCACAGCGTTTTTTCTTCTCTATCTTCTTGTCCCATGTTGTTTACTGTGCACTCGGAGTTCGTTTGTGTGTGGCCTAAAAACGGGATAACCTCAATAAGAGTAACTGCTACAGTTCCTCCAAAACTCAGGGAGGCAGTTTCCATGGCAACACCGGGGTACCACGAACACTGTAAAAAGTGATTCTTTGGATCAAAGTAAAAAAATTGCTGTAACTGGTCACATCTAATTTCTTTAGTTACTCTCAAATTAAAAAAAATAAGTCTGCGCAAAGTAAATAATGTAATAATATTAACTTCAAAATATAATTTGAACCAAGGAAAGTTTTCAAATACAATGAACTCATAATATCAACTTGCAATATGCAGTTTATGCTTTATATCAACTTAAATCATCAACCTGGCTTGAGCCAAAATCTTGTATAACTTCAAAGTATTATCTTCTAAGAATACAAAGCATTTTTTCACTTCGAAAAAACCTTATGAAACTGCATCTTAATCAAGTAATCAAATTACTTCACGCCAACATAAAGAAATGAAGAGACAAATTTCCAACTTCACATTTCTTTTATTGGCACAGTCATAGTCGGTACAAGAAACCACTCAAAATGGTGAGGTAGGCCATGTATAAAAATAAAAAGTAGGCAATATATAACAAAACATTGTATGAAAAAAAAAATCTAACAGTGGCTGTGCGTTTAGCGCGCGCACGCTCACACACACACGCACCAGAATACTCCTTAAGGACACTGTTCAGCGTACACGCGCACGCGCACGCACACACACACACACACACACACACACACCAAATCACTGCCTTCCAAAAATGCCTTCCCGACTACGACAGCAACAGCCTCAATAAAACAAGTGCCATTAGAATAGAAACATGTTTCTTTGTTTAAAGTGGAACATGAACAAAATCACTGAATGACAGATTGCTTAATGCTGTTGCAAGAGACAGCATTATTCTGTGATAAATACCAAGGCTCAAACTAACCATGTGACTCGTTCCTCTCCACAGGTTCAGTCCTATGATACATTTTAAAACAAAGAAATGAACAAAAATCACTGAATGACTTGACAATGAACGTGTTCATGGCCTAGTTTATCGATGGAGGTACTCAACTTGTTCTCCATTGACACAAGAGCATGTACGCATGCACACGCAGACACATGCACACACGCATAAGTGCACTGCCCTCCAGTAATAGACTGTGACTGCAGCAGCCTCAATAAAACAAGTGCCATTTGAACTGAACTTTCTTTGTTCTGTCATTCAGTGATTTTGTTCATGTTCCATTTTAAAACAAATATTTGTCTTGCAACAGCATAAAGCAATCTGTGATAAATACCAAGGCTCAGACAAACCATGTGACAAGGCGTTTCTCTCCACAGGTTTTCAGTCCTCCAGAGTTACATTGTAAAACGGACACGAACAAAATCACTGAATGACCGTCAAAGAACATTGGCCCTGATATCGATATGGATATACTCAATAACTTGTTCTCCATTGCATTGGCTTGTGCAACAACAAGCAATGTGATAAGGCTCACACTACTTACAAGTTCAGTCCTGCAGCTTAGCAGAGACTCTGAACCCTTCTTGACATTTGCCTACTTTCAATATCCATGATGTTTTTTTTTTTGAAAAGTCTCAAAAGTATTGTATATTTGCATTCCAATGGGTAAACTCAGGTTGACTGCATTAGTCAGGCCAAATAGTATGGCAATGCAATGGAGACCAAGTTGTTGAGTACTTAATCAATAACAAGGCCAATGTCATTTGGCGTAACCATGAGACAGTGTGCTTCTCTCCACAGATTCAGTCCTATATGTCATTTTAAAACAATGAAACGAACCAAATCACTGTGAATGACTGTCAATGAACGTTTTCATGGCTTTGTTATCGATGGAGGTACTCAACAACTTTTGACAAAAGAGCACGCGCACACACAGCCCTCCACTAATAAACAAATCACTGCCCTCCAGTAATGGACTGTGACAGCAGCAGCCTCAATAAAACAAGTGCCATTTGAACTGAAACGACATGTTTCTCTCCACAGGTTTTCAGTCCTATGTTCTATTTTAAAACACACGAACAAATGATGACAATCACTGAATGACTGTCAAAGAACAGTGGCCCTGTTATCTCAGACTGGTTACAAGTTCAGTCCTGCAGTTTAGCAGAGAGATTCTGAACTCTTTTTGACATTTGCCTACTTTCAATATCCATGATGATTTTTTGAAATGTTTCAAATGTATATTTGAGTTCCAATGGGTAACTCAGGTTGACTGCGTAAGTCAGGCCAAAAAGCATGGCACAAGCCGATGCAATGGAGACCAAGTTGTTGAGTACTTCAACACCATCAATAACAAGGGTGATGTCCTGTGGAGGGGAAAGATCGTCATCACGGAGAACAAAGATGGCCATGGCGGCATTTTGAAGTTCTGCCTCCGCTTCTTCCTTTTGGACAACCTAAAATCAGATAATTCCCCATGAAGGGGAGAGGGGGATTACTCATTGTACTGAGGCCAAGACACATGGCCAAGCGATAACCGATAACATAGTAAATTGTAAAACGATTTCCACAAAATTTGACCCAATTGATTAAGTTTAAAGGCATTTAGATTCTTGGCGAATTCTAATGCGCATACAGCTGCTGCCCACAAAATTAGAATATCATGTAAAAGTTGTTTTATTTCCACCATGTCAAGAATGTTAAACGTTCATTCATTATAGATGCATGAGTCACATCTTAAATCTTAATTTTGTGGGCAGCACCTGTACACTTCTGACTTGAATGAAAACACTATTTAAGTAGATCCCACCGCACTCACGATTAAAAGGTGCAAAACAAAACCAAAAGACTGTTTAAACCAGAAAAAAAACTTAGATCCTTTTGCTCATTTTAATGGCCTAGCTTTCGGTCATAGACCTTCCTCAGGGCACAATTTTTTTCTTGTTTAAATGAAAACACTGATACCATTTTCTACAAAAAAAGTGCTTTTTCTTGTATAAATACCATTTCCAAAAGTATTTGCTCATCTGCCTTGACTCACTTATGAACCATCCCACTCTTCACTCATATGGTTTAATATGATGCTGGTCCACATTTTGCAGCTATTACAACTTCAACTCTAATGTGTAGGCTGTCCACAAGGTTGGGGATTGAGGTTTTAGGGATTTTAATTTTTTTTTACAAATGGACATTAGTGAGTTCAAATACTGATTATGGCTGAGAGTGACTGGGTCTTTATCCCAGGTCTAAATCCTTCCAAAGGTGTTTTGTCAGGTTCAGGTAAGGACTCATGAGGCCAGTCAAAAGTCACACCAGACTGCTATCAATTTCTTTATGCACCTTTCCTTGTGCACTGTCATGTTGGAAGAGGGAGAGGCCCCTTCTAACCTGTTCTCACAAGGTTGGAAGCATGGAATTCCATGCTCTCAACCTTGTGGGAACAGCTTGAAATGGCCCTCTTCCTCTTTCAACATGACTGTGCACCAGCAGACAAAACAAGGTCCATAATGAAATGGATGAGAGTCCTGTGCAGAGTCCTTACCCGAAACTGACTATAATACCTTTGTGGATCAATCTAGAGCGGGGGACTTTGAACCAGCCCTCTTCAAACATAAGGGTTTGACCTCACCAACGTGCATTTGGAAAAATGATCCAACATTCCTTGAAAGACACTGACCAATCATATTCACAAAAGAGTTGAAGCTGTAATAACTACAAAAGGTGGACTGGCATCATATTGAACCCTATGGGTTAGGACTGGGACAGCACTTACCTTCATGTGAGTAAAGGCAGGTGAGCAAGTACTTTTGGCAATGTCCTTTTAAAAATAATTTTGGAATTTGGAAATAAATGTATAAATCCTTTGTCATGCACAACTGGAGAGCGTTTGTCCAATTTTATGTCAGAGAATGAGACTGGTTCTCCTCCCCTCTACAACGCCTACTTTGCCAGAAAACACCCTGATCTCAGAGCAGTCACTTACCAGGTACTCTTTGATCAGATGCCCAACTTCTTCACCCAGGTAGATCGCAAGTGACTTCAGGATGCACTCTCTTCTTCTGTTCAAGTCGACACCCTGTAGCAACAAAGCCATATCAAAAGATAAAATACAGATCAGCTTTCAACTCACTAGAGAACTGAACTGATAAAAGAGGAGCTCCAATGCAATACATCTGTAATTCATACCTGATCCAAAGGCTTAAGGACGTCTCTGATTTTCTCCCCGATGGCACCACCTTTTTTCCTCAGAACCTGAAGAAGCTGACTGCTCTTCTTATCCAAACCAGCAAAGAACCGTGCTTGTAGTGGTACTGTTGTGATCCTTAGAAATTCCGCATTGATCTGAAACACAGATTAGACAACACATTTCATGTTAAGGGATACAACTGGCAAAGTTGAAACACACACACACACACACGCACACGCACACGCACACGCACACGCACACGCACACGTTTGTTGACTTGACCCTGGAATAGAGAACAGATTTTGACAGTGAGCCTACCTCATCTTCTTGAAACATCGCTGGCCACCGCTCCTGGAGTTCTTCCACCCTGGGCCGTTTTTCCACGATTTCTTGGCGACGGAGAGCAAATGTCTTGGCCATTTTCTCACGTACGATCTTCCCATTGTTCCGTTTCTTCACCTCCTTCAGAAGTACCTGTCGCTCCATTTCAAGATTATCTGCAGTCTCGCCAACTGGGTAGGACGGCACATGGTTGGCCTCACCACGTTTAGGTCGCTTCACATTTTTTGCTGGATAGGCATCAGCTGTAGCTTTGGTCTTTAGGGAATTGACTGCTAGCTCAGGGCATCCAAGTCCCTTCAGGTGGGTACGAAGGTTTCCCATCTTGGTTTTAAGTCTCTGTGTCCACCCATAGCAGCCATTCCAGGATCCTGGCTCTGCCAAACAGGGATGCTTCTTGATCAGTGCCTCTGAAACCTCACAAACGTCTGCATTGTTTGGGTAAGCTTTATACATATAGATTTGATCAGACAACTTTTCCAAAATGTCTGACTTCATCCTCGGACTGACAGTCAATCTTGTTCCCTTTGCCTTAAAGGCAGCATTTCCTCTCTCTAATTGGACTTCAGTGTCATAGGAGAAGCTTGGAACGGGGAACTCCTTTGGCCATTGCTCTGCCCTTGAATGACCAGAGGAGGGTGACGAGAGAATTAATGTGTCATCAGTATCGCCGGAAATGGAACCGGAAACGGCATCATCACTACAGCAGCTAACATTGACGGCTGTCTGTTCAGGAGGTGTATCATCAGGCAAAGGGATCACTTTGATTGTACACAGATCCTCAAGTTCGGTAGTAGATGTTAAATTAACAAATATGTCACCAAAGTCTTTGTCCTGGTACTGGATCCTAAAGTTTCCCCTTAATCCACAAGCTTCTCTCACATCATCAACAAGCTGGTCCACGGACTCTGGAATCCCATTTGGCAGTAACATTTTCCTTTTGTCATCTTCACTAAGAAAAACCAGCAGCTTTGCAGCCCTCTTCACAGCCATGCTTAAGAGCCTGAAAGACAGGGAGAGAGAATAAGATTATTCATGTGAAGCTGGCTTTGAATGTTAAGTGGACACATCATTTAAGCAGTTACCAAAGAGCAACGAATGCTCGAATGCCCCCCTCCTCCTTTTGAGGTCACCCCCCCCCCCCAAAAAAAAAACATTCATTCCATCCCCTCTACATACCTCCCCCCTACCCCATGCTGCGCCTTCGTCCTCCTTTCCCTCCATCCATCTCCCTCCTCTACTCACCTTCTGCCACTCCACTTTCACCCCCCCCCCCAAAAAAAAAAATCTCCTTTCCCACCTCCTTCTCCTTCTCCTCCCTGTCCAAGGAATAACGCGTCACAATGCACAGAAATTAAATCAACTGCTCAGGCAGTAATAACTAGAGCTGCACGATTAATCGTTTTACAAAATTGTGATACCGATTCACACATATACACGATTCACTTTTTGAAGGATTTTTCAGGTTTACATTTGTTATTTTTTTCATCATGAGCCGCGTTTCCTCTGTTTCCATAAGGTTTATTGCTGTTGCTTACCAACTCAACCAACCATGAAAGCATTTGCGCATCATGTGATGTGTGATGTGTCATGTGATGTGTACGCAACAGCAAGCTTTCTCCATAAACCAATCGAGAATGGATCAGAGTTGAATAGATTTAACTTCGGAAAAAAAATCGTTCAGAAAATCGTTCTCAATTTCTAACAAGAAAAAAACAAATCAAGAAAAAATTCTACACTTTTTTTCCAGAATCGTGCAGCCCTTGTAATAACCACAGTATAATCATACACATTTTAAAACACAAGTCACAATGTCACCTTAAACGTGGATATATCTTTTTGGAACCACCAGACGCCTCCCCTGAATCGTGTAGTCAGCCAGTGGGTATGGGTCATTAAGACTGTGGTGTTCCAGAAGAAGAATTTGTCTAGCCGACGTTGTCAGTATAAAAGCTCTGTAATGTTCTGTGTACCAGGCATCAAGCTGTCTGACAACAAAAAGTGGCTTTTCCTGGAGAATGATCATCTGAATGATCTCACAAAACTCTGGCAAGCCTGCAAGCTCCCCATGTGAAATGATCATGCCCTTCCTGTAATTATAGGCTTCATAAGTCACATTTTCCGCCATGCACAGAACATCCAGGTTTGGGTGCTTCTCCTTCACAGCACATGATATTTCCTCACACAGAACATCAATGGGAATGGAAGAAACATTTCCAACTTTGAGAGTTGATGTCGGTAAGCTGCTCAGGTGCAGATGATGGGCTATATGAAACTGATGCCGCTGTGACAATGATAGGAGAACATTTTTGAAGCAGTTTGTGTGACGCACAACCCTTTTAAAGAAGCTGTGTTTAGATTCGAAGCGCATCGTCCATAGCTCAACCAGGGGACCATACTGCTCAATAAGCTGAGAGTAGTGCTCCAGATAGTGGTGCTTGGGCAGAATTTTTTGATCAGGGAAAACTTCTTGAAATCTCAGTCTGTGTTCAGATATTTTACTATCCAAATAAGCTACAGATTCTTTGGTGTGAAAAGGTGCAACTACAAGGTCCACAATATCCTTCAAATCAGTAAGGACCTGCCAGGCAGGTTCATCAGCAGGGACCTTGTCTCCAATCAACAGGGGTAGGAATCTCACTAAACTCCAATTCTCGTGTGCATTCCCTCCAATCCTTTTCTTTGTTGAAAATGCAAGAGGCACAGGATGGGGACGATTATTTTTATCACTCCACTTGAAGGGAAATGTTTGGATTGCTTCATTCAGGTTGTGCAATGTAAAATATTTTTTACCTACAAAGACAGCCAAACACAATGCTACTTCAACAGGGATAATACCCTCAAAGAGGTCATGTGCTATGTCAGGGGGAAAACCTGTAGTCACATTAAAGTATGACAGTCTCTCTGATAACACACAAACCCCTTTCACACCAAAATGAGGTACTTCCCCTTCTCTCACAGCCTCAAGATGAGCAGCGTGAACCCCCTTGGTTCTCAGACAAAATGCTCCTGAATTAACTTCTATGGTCTGAAATTCTTCTCTCTTTGCTGTGCAAAATCTGCACACATATGTCCCTGAGAAATTCTCCACGAATCCTGCGATGCTATGTGCACCGAGGTTGTCAGCAACAATGCACTGAACAGTGCCCTTTAAAGTCTTTCCCAGCTTAGAGACATAAACTCCATGTTGCTCCAATGTGACAAGATCATCCAACAGAGGCTCAAGCACCTTTTCATACCCATACTGCTTAACATCATTACTATTTATCAAAGCAGCTAAATTAATGGACGACAGGGATGAGTGATACCCTGGAGGTAAGTTACCTAAAATCCAATAAACACCCAAGATCTTGTGTATTTTCTTGGATGTGCCAAGGGGGTTACAAATTTCAAATTCATCAGCATACAATATTAATGAAATTGCAGTTTCACTAGAGAGCAATTCATTCTGCTGAAAGTTGAGTGAATCAAAAAAACATGTATATTTCGGTCCATGACCTCCCACATGACGAAACTTTAAATTAATAGCTTTATCCAGTATTGGCTGGCAACTAAGAATCTGCTGCAATGCCTTGAGTATTGGGACATACTGGAATGACCTTTTACTCTTTTGGTCTAGGACATACTCCACCGTTTCTACAACACTGAAATTATTTTTGTAGTATACCTTTCTTTTCCAAGATGTAGAGAGAGGACCTGTATCTCCAACTGCGCTTTGAATGGGACTTGATTCACACAGGACAGAGGCTAACTCCTGTACCACTGCAATGTCAACTTGGCAGTTATATTTCTGCAGTAGCTGGGTTATTGTGTCATAGGTTACAGGGACTGAAACTACTCTGATCAAATAGTGCAGCTCCTGCAAAAGATAATCAATGGCCACACTAGGGACCAGGAAAACATGCTCTAGTTTCAATAGCACTGAAGCAATTTTGTGTTCTATACTGGACAAGTCTTCAGTGTCAAAGGCTGAACTAGCTTCTTCATTCTCTGAAAAATCCTCGTGTAAATTATCAGCATTAATGTCGTCAGAGGAATGGTGGGTTTGTTGTGCTCGCAGAGTAAGTTCAGCTTTTAAATCACTTACAGAGGCCAACCTGTGATTTCTGTACCGATGAGTCTTGAATGAACCATAGACATTTGTTTTGTACGAGCAACTTTGAAAAATGCAACTTAAAGTCTCATGGTTTTTCAAATGCTGCCTTAAGTGCTGCAAATATTCGTTCAGAGTTGAATTTTGTTTGTATTCACACAAAAGGCATCTCAGAGTGGTCTGCTTGTCCTTGTGTGCGTTCAGTCTTGGGTGGCTTCTTGACAAATGGGTCTTAAGGGAATTCCAGGTGGCAGAGGAACAAGGGCAGCTTGAATACGGACAAGGATAGCCACGGCGGCGTCCAAAATGGCTATGCTGAAGTTTGTAATGATTCAGCAGTTGAGATTGGCTTAATTTGGTGACACCACAGTCTTTACACGTCCACATTCAGCAGATGACTGAAAAGGGGAGGATGGGGTGATTGGAGCACAAGAGAGACCCAAATTATTGACATTGTTGGTAGAAGTGGAAGTCATAGTGAAACCTCAGTTTATATAATAAAACTCCCAATCGTGGGCGTTGACCACGAATAATGAACCTCAGCTGCATCAAATGGCATTCAAATATGAACACTTACCCATTAATAGGTGCTGTTTTTTCTTCAATTGATTTCAGGTCTAGAAGAAAGACACACTGGTTAATGGGAGCAAAGTGACAATCAAGACCTTTTTCAATTGGAACATACCGAAACACTGCATTTCACCTTTTGTTTACAGATTTAAGTCACTGAAAACCACAATTGTAGAAACGTTCAGGCTAAGTGCAGATTTTTTAAAGTCCTCCATTTTCACTACTGTAATAACATCCCTTTCCTCTCCACATTACCATCATGTAACATTTCACCAAAAACCTGTGTGTGTGTGTGTGTGTGTGTGTGTGTGTGTGTGTGTGTGTGTGTGTGTGTGTGTGTGTGTGTGTGTGTGTGTGTGTGTGTGTGTGTGTGTGTGTGTACGCGGGGGCTAATGAACAGTAAATGCACACCATTCCTCCTGTCAACACTACCGACATCTGTCATTTGACTAAAATGAGAAAGGAGTGGGTTATGTGCACCCGGTGATATACCAGCCTGGGCACAATAGTAGCGCTCCTCGTAAATATTTGGTAACTTACTGCCTATGTATGTATTAAAAAACCCCGCCAAATCCACGGTAGCCTTTACTGTAAAACCGAAAGAAAAATGCCCCGGGGGGCGGGGGTGCTGGCTGGCTAGAGGAATACCTCAACCCAGGACAGTAAGCCCCCGTATCAATGCATAGCACTTGTACGCGTCGCCTCCCTTTCATGCGAAAATCGAAATTAGTCATTCAGAATTAAGTGGTTCGAAATTGAAGTTATTTTGCCTCGTATTTACAAAGCTCTTTTATTTAATACCGAATAAATGTCTGAGTATCACCAGAGAGCGCTTTGGTTAGCTTGGGGGCGAGCTCGCTAAGCTCCAGAGAAGCTAACCGAGGTTCCCCGCAGGACATCTGACAAGGAAGCCTTTCTCCGGCTACTAGCTGGGCTCTCTAGATCATTTAAATTCTAACATTTAGCTTATTCATTAGCAGGAAACAACGAGTGATCAAACAGTGAGTGATGTGGAGAAGTAATTATGTGCTAAATTAGTTCGTGGCACATTTGTACACCATCACATGGCCCAAGGCCCCGTCCCAATACCTAGCTAGCACTTACAGTGTCGGGAGGAGAGGGTGGGTGGCTGTCGTCGTAGCCGAGCTAGACAGCCTGGCTACGACATAAATGTAATGCTAGTTGGAATTCGGCATAAATGAAACAGACATTCCATGCGCTTCTGAAATTCCACCCGGACACTGCATTAAGGGCGCACTCACACTTGACATCCAAACCGTGCCACTCTCCAGCTCGTTTGAGGAAAGTCCTGGATGCCCCAAACGGCCCGCGCTCACACTTACACAAATTAACCGAGCCGTGGCCGAACACGAGGAGTTGTTTACAAGTGCACGTGAGCAGCAGCAGCGCAACATAATGCGGAAGAGAAAAAACCTAAACAGCTGCGTGAAATAATGTCTGTGAGCCCTGTCAAATCTCCTCACTCCACTTTTCTTTGCATTTTACTGCAGTTTAACAAAAAGGGCTATGGTGAATATAATAGTCAATTTTAATAAAGCAGAGAAATAGAGAAGTGCGCGTCCCTCTGTCCCGCTCAGCTGAGGCGGGGGGGGGGGGGGGGTTTCAGCACCTGCCGCTCTGAGCCTTTCTTTGGAGTCATATACAGCCTTCAAAACAAGGCTACGAGAACAGAAGATATGACGCTCAGCTTATGTCATTCATTGCTGCTTCGGCCACTGGTTAAACAGCTTTATGTTGGTGAACTCCTGGAAGTATAGACTATACTTCGTATACGCTACATTGAGACAAAGCACTTAACACGAACACGCACCGAAGTCACAAGCGATAAAAGCACCCGCAGGTTTTATCTGTCCCACTAAAGCCTGCGGCCAAACCAGGTGCAGCAGCAGAGAAGCTCAGACACAGGGCGGGAGAAGCGCAGCCGCTCCCGTAAAGTCAGCCCGAGACGTGCGTGAAGCGGCCAGGGCGTCGGGGTGAGCGGTCGGGGAGACGAGCGGTACGTGGCCCGGGGTCCGGGGAGCCGCCCGGGAGCGAAGCGGTCGGGGCCGGGGAGACGAGAGCGAGGCAGCCGCTGCTCTGTTTGATAAATACAGCCTTTTCTCACTGTTTTACGTGACAAATGCAACCGCCCACACAACCGCCGCTTGTATCCGTGCGTGTGCGCAAACACGAGCAACCGAGCCGCGCTCTGGCCCACCTCCTCTAAGCGGGCCAAAGTCCGGAACCGAGTCCGACTCGGGCACAGATTGATTGCACTCACACTACACAAACGAACCGCGCAGAAGGGGCTTCCAGCGCTTGGGCGCGGTTCGGATGGACAAGTGTGAGTGCGCCCTAAGTTTCAAAAGGTAAACGTCTCGGGGAGAAAAACGATGTTTGGTCAAGCTACACATTACACGTACGACGAGTTCCAGGCTTAGCAGACTCGCCTCAAAATGGAGTCTGCTAAGCCAATATCACCTGAAACGAGCTAGCTAATGTTAGCTCAATGTGAACGACGACATAATGCACACCAGGCATGGCTTATCGTCGACATCATGTGATACAGCATAATGTCGCCTTATATAAGAGTGGTGTACAAATGTATGCGCACAATCAACAGTCATGAACATTTCTTACCGATTTCTTCGCGTTGGCGTGGCGCTCTTCGTTTCATGCGGTCAACAGAAATGGCGGCTCCAAAATCTAGTTCAAGTCTGGTGGTGACGTGACGTCAGTACGTACGCACATCACGTGACATACTACGTTTTCACTTGAATGGGAAATTGATATTTGATTGTAAGTCTGCCAATTACTTTGAAGCAATGATGCCTTGATTTACATTGAATGAAAGTCATATAATACATTCAATCAAACAAACGACAGAACCACAGCGATACTAGGTCAGTTCAAAGAGATATCCCTCTTTACATCAATGGTTGCCCATGTTCACTATTTACAGTGAAAGAACACGCCTAAAGCTTGAGAGGAGCATCTCTTAACTTTAATTTAAGCAACTCCACACTGGGAGCACTTCCTGTCTCCATTACCAGAACGTAATGACACCGTGATAAAGGAGGACTAAAGATAGGAGTCAACACACTTACTCTTCGCGCCGTTGCCAGATCCTTGGAGAAGATATGTGTGAGATTAAGCAGGATAATCAGAACAGATGTAATGCCTACGACGGGATAATAAGCTGTTATTTCTGGGTTGTGTAGAGCGTAGTGAAGGTGAAAGAAAAAGACTTTGAAGGACGACGAAGTGTATTAGCATTACTCTGGCGGGCCGGTGTCTTAGAGGACAGCATTCCTACCTTTCATTACGAGGGTCTGGGGTTCAATTCCCAGCTTCCCAGCCAAACAGCGTCTGGTATTCTGGAATGGAAGTTGGTTGAGCGAGCGATCCTCTCACTGAAACTACAATCTACAAAAGACCGGCAAGTATGCGAGAAAAAAACATTAAAAAAACTCTTAAAAACAACATCAGTATTTCGGAAACTCAACGGAGAGTTACTGAACATACTTATTTCTCAGACTCAGTAGCCAAAAATGCCTAATCCACTGCTAAAAATGTAATATTTACTAAAGTCACTACTTCCGGGGTTAATGTAGCTGCTGCTATCTATCTCTTAACTATCTCTTAACCCGGACGTTGCGATTTTGGTAAATATTATTTTGTAGCCGTAGGTACAGCATTTTTTGTCGTGGTTTGGAGGTGCAAAGGTGTAATGAGGACCCAGATGCAAGCAGCCAACCAAAATACTGAAAATACATTTAATGGAACAAATCCAAGGACAAAAATGCAAAAACCAAAAACTCACAAAACTGAACCAGGACACAGACATGAGACACAGACATGAACGACAATGATCCGACAAAGACGAGGGAAAACAGAGGGGTCCAAATACACAAGGAACAGGGAACAGGTGAAACACATTAGGGCGGGGCAGGTGATCAACAAAGGGGAAGCAAAGCAAAATCACAAGGACAGAACAGACAAGTCAAAATAAAACACTAAGGACAAGAACACAAAGCAAAATCAAGGGGGAACTGAACATAACAGACAGAACCGTGACATCTTTGGCTAATGGGCCTGATAAATAAGTATGTTCAGTAACTCTCCGTTGAGTTTCAGAAAAATTGATTGTAGTATTGAAGAGTTTTTTAAGTTTATCGCACATCTTGGGACCCGGAAGTAGAGCTCTGATGTCACCACTAAACAAACGTGTCCGGTGTCCCCTGTCCTTAGACTCTCCAGCGGGAGAAAAGAGAAACCTTGGGGAGAACCACAGAAGGAGAGATCCACTCCCATGGACGGACAGGCTATAGAGACCCGGCCGAAGGATCCCTCAGTAGACGGGCCAAGATTGTAGCCCGTGCAGTCCTCAGACTCCAGAATGCAGGGTTCCTCCGTTCAGCCGAGGTCATCCACTCGATCTAGACAGGCACTCCCGTGTGAATGCACGACCACGAGACGTGAGCGCGGCCTGTGGGGAAAGGGTTTCAGCGTGTGGCTCTGGGGAAACAGCGAGAGAGAGCGCCCGAACACTCCCAGTGCCAGCACTCTCCCGGGCCATGGGAGAGAAAAAGGCGTGCGGGTCCGTGAGTGACGTTGCGGCTACAGGAGACCCGACACTCACATCTTTCACCTGTTTGCTCAGCTCTACTCCGCGCTTGGCCGCAGTGCAGAAAAGGAGACTCAGTTTGTCACCAGAAAATGTGAACAAGCTGGTCTGCCTGAGTGACCGGTGGAAGAAGGAGAAACATCTTGGACTGATTGACACAAAGCTACTGACAGTGAACAGTTCATCAGGACCTCTTATGTAGTCGGCCTACAGTTCAAAATTAATGCTTATTTTCATCACCAATTATCATAGTAGAAAGTTCTCAAGCAGTTTGTGATGCATTTTGGAAACAGGAGATGAGCCCCTGGTCTAACGCACCACCTGACTTGAGAAACTCGTTCTCAAAGAGTTACTTTTAGTCATTATTTGGGTAGCACACATATTCTGAATGGCTTCGGCAGAATTCAAGCGAGACATTTTAATCTAGATTAATCTAGATTCATTTCAAAATTAATCTAGATTAAAACAATTAATCTATGCCCACCTCTAGTTCTTACCTGAGTTTAGACAAGTTGACACGTATCTGTCTGGTCTTTGTGCCCGTGGAAGAGCGTGGTCACTTCTAACTTCACCCCCGTTTGGAAAACATTGGGAGAGGCCAAATCCTAGCAACATTTTTTGTCGTTTTGCGTGACTGAGGGCACGCACAAAGACCAGACAGGTACGCATCAACTCGTCTCAGCTCAGGCACGAACATGGAAAAACGGTGGCCTGTTCCTTTAACAACTCATCACCATGCAATGTAATGGATTAAACTAATGTTAGATGCTTTTTCAATGAGATGCATCGTTTGCATTCTCAAATCGAGTTCCCAACCGCTTCGTTTCGCTAAACTTGTGAGCTCAGTAACAGTAACTTGCCATTTTTACGAACTCTTTTTAGACTTGTGGTTATTTTCTCCACCCTCCCTCATCCAATCGACGCGTAGTGTGTAGTAGGCCCATGTTCCAGTAACAGATGTTAGTGCTAGCGGAAAAATAACAACCCGTCTCCACTCCTAATAGCGCTTGACTTTGCATCACCCGGAGTTTCTATTTTCCTCGAGATAAATATAAAGGTGAACAAACACTTCGACGGGGAAAAAAAATCTACAACTTAGCAATCGAGTCTAAAGGTGATAATGCTCTTTGCGACGAGATTGAATCCGAGCGAAGGATTTTTACACCTGCGCCACTGATAGCGAGGACGGCGCGGCCTCCCTCCCCCTCATCGCCCCCGTCTAATGTGTGGATTTAACACTCGGTGACACTGCATGGGAGAACATTATCACACTAAATTAAACATCCCTCGCAAATGTCAGAAGCGCCGAGGCCTCATTTCAGTAACAAAGCGGGGCCGGCCTCGCTGCTTCATTATCCAGCCCCGCAGCATGCAAATGGTCATATTATAGGCCAGCGCGTCTGAACCGCCGGTCAATCCTTCTCAGGGGTTCATTTATGTCCGCAGGCGATCAAAAGAGCTCGATGGGTGTTTTAAGCTGGATGTGAAGGATGGTTTAAAGCAGAATACGCTTTATTGAGCTTTATAATGTTGCTACGTCGTTTAAAAAAAAAAACATTTATGTATGTTTGAGTGAGCAAAGGAGATGAGCTCCAGAGTAACTTAGATTATAGTTACAGCCGGGACATTAACATTTTTTTTATATCTATCAGCCTGATTTATTGAGCTTTGAACCGGAAAACAAGGCAATGTTTGAATGTTTACAGATTTATTCACGTACAGCTTACTCAAAAACTAAACAAGATCCAAAATGTTTGCTACTAATGTGTCAACTAAAATAAAAACTATGCATTTAAACCTGGCTCTATCCATTATTTAGATTCTGTCGCTAAAAATATAGGCAATTTTGGCTATTTTTATTCTTTTTTTTTAATATGAAAATTTAAAATGACAGAAACTTGCAGTAGTGGAGAGTGGGGTAAGATGAGCCACTTTTTGCTGCGGTGGTTGTTGTTGTGTAAAAACAGTATAAAATACATACAAAATGTAACATATACATATATTTTGGGATGTTTTCTAGTTGTTTGCATCTTCAAAAAGGACTACTTGGTTTTAAAGATGTTGGTCTTCAAAAAAGAGTTGTCTGTGGCTCATTTTGCCCCAGGAGCGGGGGAAGTTGAAACCAGGTCTTGGGGTAAATGGAACCACCAGATTTAAATGTGAAGTTGACACTAAATAATAAAGTCTTATTTTATTACCTTTAGCAATTCTATTCAACACAAATATTATAAGACATATTTTTCTTTTCATACGCAACATCTGTAGATAATGCAATTTTGGCTCTAAAACCCCCAAAATAATTTCATGTAAAATTTTCATTTGCTTATCTCTATTAGACCCAGACCCACCAATAAACAATGCAAACACTATAGAATTGTTTTTCTGTATAGTTTGTTTCTCATGGAGCAGAGGCTCATTTTACCCCAACGTTTTTGGGTCAATTTACCCCATTCCTCCTTTAAAAACACCAATACAGTGTGTTTATTTAAGAAGAAATCTCCCTAAGCTATTAATGTGCTTTTACACTGAACAAAATGTCAAACCAACATGTGGGAAGAAAATGGACAAAGGTGTATTTGCTTGTTTGTGAAGATCAAAATTCACTTTGAGTCATAAAAAAACGCTTTTTTCATAAAAATAAAAAGTGTGGTTATTTACAACCAATTTTTTTTTTCAAATTTTTCGTCTGTCAACTTCAAATCATGTCAATAGCAGACCTATAATTATACATAAACATAAAAATGTTTTATTTTCAAAATAAAAGGATGGTTCAATCTTACCCCTCTCCCCTACTTTTTTCCCCTCATATCTATATCAGTAATGCAGATTTGTATCTTTAAAGGAACAGGCCACCGTTTTTCCATACTGAGATATGTTCTTACCTGAGCTTAGACGAGTCATCTGCTCTAATTCAATACTGTATGTAGCAAAGTAAACACTTTGATACATGAAAGCTGCAGTTCAGCAAATAAATACAAGTCTGTATTTTTCTTTTTTGGCATTTAGAACATTAATATTCCATTTAGAACTAAATGTACAGTGCAGGGACTTGAGCTGACATTGGCTTTGATTCCTGTTGTTGATATAAGATGAAACATTTCCGACTTATTGCTGTGTTTAAATATATTGATTGGCCTTCGGTCCTTTTTGGATTCACTGCCATTTAGAGAATGCAAGAAATATTACTGCTAAAATAATGTAAGTTCACTTTTTCATAAACCTAAACTCCAAAATGGTTAAGGTTCTGATGAGGACCATGCACGGGAAGGCTGCATAGACGGGGAACAGTGCTTTTATAAAGTTAAGAACGTTTTTTTTGCCTTTTTCATTGCCATGGTACATTTTGGTCAATTTTTAAGCAAATTCATAAAGTAAACTAGGCCTTTTTATTAAGTTCGATAAAGTTGAAGCTCTCAAAGTTCCACACAGTTTTGTAGAATTTGCACATGTGAGCCGAAAAAGTCCCAGAATAGCGTTTTCGCAAAGTCCTCCGACTTCAAAATAAAACATTGTCATCCTCAGCTCCCGGGACTAGCCACGATGCCACCGACAGCTAATCACATCTAAATTCAAGCAGCCCGCTGAGCCCCACTTCAAAACATCTTCACAATGTTGAGTGAGGATAAAAATCTGCACGGAGCATTTCAGACCGAGCTTTAAATAGTCCTTAGATCAAATAACTCTCATTGGTCTTTGATGCCACCACTCCTCCAATTAGCCGCAGATAAGCTAACGGCGCGGTGCCACTTTTGAAATGCTAATGTCCGCCGTCCTGCGCGGCTACACGGATGCAGCATGTAAATACGCATGTTTACAGCTGCGTGGGAGCTTTGATGGTGAACGTATAAGGCACACAATTCAAGCTCAGACTGTATGGCTGAGATCGGGAGTTTTTGTTCTTGTTTAGACGTCAACGGTGCCATAGCGCTACATAATATCATCATTAAGATAGAAAGTTTACATTTTTGTGAACTCGATGGAGTGTCTCTGAGTGGAGTTTGCTCATTCTTGTTCGTTTGGGTCACTCTATCACACAGGACATGTTCCACAGCTCTTCTAGAATTGGCCTTTTCCCATTTGTAATGAGGCAGGTGGGCAGGAACCATGAGTGAATGGTTTTAGCATGAAACATTGTGCCCAGTCACAGGAATCAGGGACTAGGGATGGGCGATAGCACATTTTTTGGAATCGATACGATACCGATACTTTTAGGGTCTTTTTTGTCGATACCGATATTGGTCATTTCATATGGGTGAATGTATTTCAATCAATATACATTTCTAAAACTGGTTGTTTTATATAATTAATTTGTCAATTAAAATAATATTGATTTAACTGGTTAATTAAACAATGTTAATGTTAAATTAAATACATAAACAACATTTAAAATTAATACTTAAATGACAAACAGAACCTAAACCAGAATGATATGACTGGCTCAATTCAATCCTTTGCTGTTGTGAACTGTTTTGGCTTAGAACAAAGAAATAAATCATCCTTTTGTGTTGATAATTGCTGCCCTGCCTTCCTTTTACATATGCAAATTAGTACCGATACTTTTTGCCCAATATCGATACTTAAAAAGTAGCCGTTTGGTATCGATATATCGATACTATGGTATCGATCCGCCCATCCCTATCAGGGACACAAGTCAGTTCTGGGGCATTTTGAGCTTTTCACAGATTGTTAAAGTGTGGTCTCCAAGCTTTCCAACAATGTGCAACACATGGAAATCTGATCTGAATTAAGTAACTCAAAAAAGCCCAAAGGGCAGAAAAGGGCCTCTAAACCTTTGAGCAGTTGTCACCTCTCTCTGCTGCTCGAGTGACAATAGGGCTCATTTGCATCTAATTTAGGTAAGCCATACTCGCTCCCCCTGTAAAGCACAGAGGGGAGAAAAGGCAAAAAGCAAGAAAAATAAAAAATAAAATAGGTTTGCAAACTGGTAATATATAAATAAATGTCTCTTGCATAGCCTACCTCTACAGCAACTAGCAACACAATGACAACTAGCAACATTATCCCAACACACACACATGTGACCAGAGGGAAAGAAGAACACACACACACAGTCATTAGTGCCATGGACAATTACTCAACATTACATTAACCTCTTAACTGAGCACATTTTGTCCAGTTCAGTTTTACCCAAATCTAAAAGCTTCTCGAAAAAAGTGCCAAAGTAGCAACAAAAATGAGACAAAACAGTGGATGAAAATGCAACAAGAGTGACAAGAATGTGACAATAAAAGCAATGAAAAAGTGACAAAAATGTGTGACGAAAACGCACAACACAAACACCAGAAAAACGCAATAGAAAAAGCAATAAAAAGGTGACAGAAAAGCAAGAAAAAAGAGTAACAGAAAAATGACACAAAAGGGAAAAAAAGTGCAGTGACAACACAACAAAAAAGATAAGTGTAGATGAGTTGTGTAGGTCTTAGCTTTCAAATGAGGCGTTACTTATAGGTTGTAACCTTTTAGATTTGGATTAAGCTGAACTGGGGAAAATGCACTTGGTTAAGGAGGGGGTTAAGAGGTTAAACGTGGCATAAAGTTTTATTTTATACTTGCATTTCAAAGGTTAAAATGAGCCCTGCGGTCAGCATTAGTCATTTCAGTTAACATACGTACCTCCGGTCAAATAAGGTCCCAGAAATGTGTGCAGTAATTGTACTGTGGACCAGTAGTCGACAGGCCAATAATACACACCAAGCGTCTCCATAATTCTCTGTGGCAGCCTCCAACCTCAGCCTGTAACTTCGCAGCTACCGGCTCTACAGCCCCTTTCAGAACTTTTCTGCCGAATATACAGGCTGTTCTGGCAGTCTGTGCCTCACACTGGGACCACTGTGAGATGAGAGCTGCAGCCGAGGAAAAGAAGGCATCGAGACAGAACATAGAATGCACTCGGTGTCGAAACTTCATTCTGTCCGTGTCCCGCTAACTCGCTAATTACCTGCTAAAGCAGCCGCGTTCTCTTTGCTCACGTGTTGTTGCATTTTGTTGGTACTTAGCAGATGAAGCACTATTTAAAACACTATTTTTTACTTTCTTTGTCACTTCTCTGATTGACCAGGCATTTGAGAGTCAGTAGTCGCCGTGCATATTCAAAGTTAGCTTTCTCATCTCAATTTTGGTCATCTCTGCACATATAGCCTAAATGCCTCATTTTTAAAATAAGACATAATACGCCTACTCGTTTTGTGCATTATTGTGTTCGTATTCTTTTCTTTCTTCTCAATAACTGTTATCCCGGCTTGCTTCGCAAAACGACTGCTTAAATAAAGAAATAAAATAAAGGCAAGTGCTGCAAGGGCTTGGAAGAAACAAATAAAGGCAGGCTATATTAGAGTCTATTTTATGAATTATCTTTGTAAAACATTTGAACTTTTTTTGTGTATTGCTGTTCACAAATGTAAAAGACAAAAGACTAACTACATTTTCTTTTTCGTAAATAAGTGTTCTGCCTAATGGCCAAATGTTGCAAATACAAAGGTGATTTGATGCAGGACTAAAGCACAGTGATAGGCTGTGGTTGTTGCCTGTCACGTGCATATAAATGACCTTGGCCACTCCCATGACGACCCAGACCACTTTACCCGAAAGACACTTGAAACACAAACTTGCAGGCGCTGACCCTCCCTAAATTAACCGGCCTCAAGTGAACTGAACTGGTCCGGTCCTGTAAAGGGGGCTTAAACGATGAACAGAAAGAGAAAGTCCTACATCTTAGCTCCGTGATACTTTTCACATTTTTAGAAATGGTTTCTGAATGACTGAAATATGGCTCGCAAAAAAAAAAAGGCGGGGGTGATCGTGATGCGCAAATAGTGTGGCTGTTTCTCGAGCGGCAGCGAGCAGGTCTGAACCCGGACTAAACCAGGACTAAACCCAGACTGAACCTGGACTAAAACTGGACTAAGCAGGGCTCAGTGTGTTGAACTGAGCAAAGAAACACATCACTGTCAGATAGTATGTGCACATTGCGTATAGTAGAGGTGATATGCATTCTGCTATTTAGGAGCCGAAACCTATTTTTAGAGCAAAAAAACAATAACAGGATTCATTTGATGGCATTATTTTCAAATCACAGTGATAGATTTATCCATCCATCCATTTCCTTCCACTTTTCTGTTTCCGGGTCATGGGAATCACACTGCACCAGCCCCTATGGCTCCTCCTGCAGGGGGTGGGTCCACAGGAGGACGGCCTCACGATTGAAACCGGGCCTGTTGGTCTCTCATAAGGGGCTTCTGAACAGCTCTTTATCTGACCCGTCACCTAGGACCTGTTTGCCATGGGAGACCCTACCAGGGGCACGAAACCATTCGGACGCTAAAATCCCTCCACCACGTTAAGGTGGCGGTTCCAGGAGGGGGTAATAGATTTAAGGCGAGACACTGCAGGTGAATAGGGAAAAAATGTATATTTACAGATATCAATTTGAAACTTTTGCTGTAGATCACTGGCATAAATGTGAGAAAAAAATTCATTGCAAGTTTTCTGTCATTTTATCTTTTCATATAAGAACAAGGTGTTTTATGCCTAAAAATGCCCCAAATTTCCCACCTTTTCGGCGACGAAATCTGAATAATGGATAGAGCTACATTCAAATTTATGGTTTCATTTCATTGATAAATGAGTTGCCAAGACTTTTTCAGAGGGGATTTAGGATGTCTTGTTTAGTTTTAAATAAGCTGTTTTTTAGTGGAAAAATGTGTAAAAATGTAATTTTCGCCTCATTTTTTGACATTCAAAACTCAATAAACGGGGCTTAGGGATTAGATAATAAAAAATCCCTCTGAAAAAATCTTCCAAATATTGTTCAGTCCAAGGCTGGAAAATTTGAAGTCTTTAGGTCCGACTGACGTGGACATAGTGTCCCTACAAATGTCAGAAAAATTAGTTTTGAGAAAAAGGCCCTTGAAATTGCATTCTCCCATATAAGTCTATGGGGGAACATTGCATCAGCGCAATATTTAAACATGTTATTGTGAAGATTAGTCATATTTTCTGTTTCCGGGTGAAAGCTTATATGTTCAGAGACCAATTTGGCCCAAAACCTGAAAACTGAACAAATTGAGTTTTGCCTGTAGTGCCTTCCCTTAATAAAGGCTAAAAAGTATAAGCTATATAACTATGAAATTTGGTGAAATTTCATTTGTAACCCCTGTTCTAGATGAAGATGCCTCTAATTGATTCCGCATCCCAGCAGGACTTTCATAGTTAAGGATAGAAGGAAGAAAAGAAGAAAAGAAAAGAAACAACTGAGAGTGTAATCTGCTCCAAAGTACTGCAATCTTGAGTTATTTACCAACTACTGCCGCCACAGATTTGAATACCACCCCTAAATTACATCATAATTCATTTGTCCACTGCTAAACAAATGTATAGTTCATCTGC
Source organism: Gobius niger (assembly GCF_951799975.1). Classification (NCBI taxonomy): domain Eukaryota; kingdom Metazoa; phylum Chordata; class Actinopteri; order Gobiiformes; family Gobiidae; genus Gobius; species Gobius niger. The sequence continues at coordinate 10,730,714 of NC_136860.1, read as the reverse complement.
GACACTATTCACAATGAGAACACTCCCTGCTCCGTGCCAGCAGCTGCCCGCCTGTCCCTCCCCAGGAACGAAACCCTGATTAGAGCCGGGATTTGAAGGTCACATTCCGGCCGTCAAGTCGCCCCAAATGAGGCTCAAGAGGACGAAAAAATATATATACAGCCATACAGCAGGCCCGCCACTGGTTCCCCGACTGCCATTGTATTTTAAAAAGGGCAGAGAAGCAGAGACACGGGGCGGACCGTGTAGCAAGGTGCCGTAGACCTCCCCAGCCATGGTCCCTCCAGGGCGAGCCAATCATAAAAGTACCCCTGCGTCATGTGACCTTTTCCACCGCCGGCAAAGAGAACGTGTCCTTGGGAAAATAAAGAAATGTGCGGTGTAGTTTCGGAGGAGCAACAATATGTAGGAGGAGATGGGAGTGTGCAAGTTTACAAAGGGCAAAGGGGCAGCGAGCGCCCGAGATACAGTATTTCTTTATTCGTCTTTGGAGTAAGCTTCAGGGTTTTTTTTCTCTTCCTGTTCAGGTTTATTTTCTCTGTATTTGACTCATTTTTCAATACTTGATTTACCAGCATTGAAAGTACATGGGAAGCTGTTCTCGAGATCGGGCAAAATGGGATTTTTGGAGCTGTTCACCATCACAAAATACACATACATTACTGGAGCTGTTGTTCTTCTACAGCTGAAGTGCTGCATTTAATTGCACGTTTTACCTAACCGTTCATTCAGACTGAAAGTGAGTTTGCCGCAACACGACAAATCATGGTGTAATTGGCCTGACTATTTTTTACAGTTGAATACCATGCTTTGACAGGCACCAAAATAAAGAAGATCGGTCGAGTGGATACGGTGAATAGTACCGGCAGGGCGATCTGGCTTGTGATTTTTATCACGATTGAAAAGAGAAATATAGTGATGACGATATATCTGGGGATATAATTTTCAGAATATGGGTGCGTTCCAGGCAACTGGTATTTTTCCCACTCGAAAGTTACCAATAATGAGTTCAGAGCATTCCAGGCGATTGAAGTCGTATGTAAACAAAACTCCTCATGCTACAGTTAGTTCATACGATGAAAACGTTATATAAACTTTTCTCCATACCAGATATAATTAAAAAGTAATGGCCTCAACTCTGACAATGTTCAAATCCAGGCTGAAAACAATTCTTTTTGCCCGTGCATATGACTGAAAGTATTTTATCTACACTCCTGCCTTTTACTGTAATTGATTAATTTTATGTTGATGTCCAGAGGAGAAGGAGCGACAAAAACAGAGGTTAGGTAACTTTGTGTGAACGAGCAAAAAAAAAATAGTGCTCAAGACAGAGCGAGTCAAAACAAGACTTAAAAATAGAGCTCAAGACAGAGTGAATCTAAACAAGACTTAAAAATGCATATAACTGAAAGTATTTTATCTACACTCTTGCCTCTTACTGTAATTGATTAATTCTATGTTGATGTTTTTATTGATTGTATTTGTTTTCTTATATTTATGCAACTGTGAAGCACTTTGAATTGCCCAATGTTCACTTCACTGATGCAGAGGTTTTGTTGCAGTTTTAACATTAGCAGCGCTCCTTCACTGGGGGGCGCCATTACTGTCTTCATCCCGTATACGAACTCGTAGCAGTCTTGAGGTTTCCGAGTTTACAAGTTGTAATTGACTCTGTGCATTAAAGGCACACTGCGTAACATTTTGGACTATGCTGTTGACATCAACACAAAACATGCTCCCAATGACCAGCTCAACATAGAAAATGCATTTTTTGAAGTGGATGATCAAAGAATGGACCTGGATGAGGACCTAACCTGTTTAACTCTCAATTCTACTGACTTTAGTCGACGTCTCCATGGAAATGAGCTGGAGACGTACCCACTCCCGGTAAAAATAGTCATGTTTTAACAGAGGTGAGCCGCTCAGAGCAAAAGCACATGATTGTTTGGGGTATTTTTCAATGGTGAAAATATCTGTCATAAAATAAATGTTTGTATTTCAATTTTGTTCATTGGGTGAAATCTTACGCGGTGTGGCTTTAAGCTAACGGTAGCCTCGCCACCCCAAAAAACAACTTCCGGTTTTGCCAGCACAGCAAAGTGAAAGCACCGTCTCATTCATTAGTTCACCTTTTTTATGTGACTATTAACAGACAAAACACAATCAATATTTCAACTGAAAGGAAATTATTTTTGGATGATTTGGCTCGTCCTTGGTCTATCTCGCCCCTCTATCCTCTCCCTCGCTCGCCCATGTTGCTCCTGACACACGTATGACACACGTATGACACACGTATGACACACGTACGCGGCTCCGGCTCGTCTCGGCCCTGGGGGAAGTGATGGTGAAGTTGCTACGATGATAAAAGCCTTGGGATGTTCATGGACATTTTTGCCCCTTTGTCCCATGGATCAGTGATAACATGGAACTTTTCTAAGGTATGTTGTTTTTGTACAACAGGTCAAAGGCTAACATTAGCTCTGCTGCGATGTCTAAACTTTAAGCTGTTGCTGCTGGTTTATTTGTGCGTCTTGCTAATTATAAAAATGCTTATCAGGCGAGTTATCCTTTAAAATCCACTGTTTATCCGCTCAAGCTGCAACAAGTGCAAACCTGGCTCTGAAAAGACTGGTCCTTATCGTAAACATGGTGATAAGCTTCATCTCTTTATATTTTATTATTGTCACCGAATAAAGTCAGAGCGGACATGTGTGCCGATTGCATTGCAGTGGCACTTAAAATGTGTGTATTTAATTATATTCTCATGCACCAAGTACCTGCTGAACTAATGAATGAGACGGGCTTTGTGCTTGAACGGAACCAGAAGTTACTTCTTGGGCGGCGTTGTTGCTGTTAGCTCTAGTGCACAAAGTCAATTACCAGTTCAAGCGGCGTTCCAAGGCATTTTTCCAAGTGGTAAATATACCAGCTACCAGTTTCCTGGAACGTACCATTAGTTTAAAGCTATACGTTTGTTTAAGTTGTGACGTCACAGCTCTACTTCCGGGGTCGTAGAAGTGTGAGAAACTACAAAAACCTCTTTACTCAACAGAGAGTTACTGAACATACTTATTTATCTGGCCCATTAGCCAAAAATGCTGTACCTACTGCTATAAAAGTAATATTTACTAAAATCGGTACATCCGGTTTAGCGGAGAAAAATGCTAATGGCGCAGCAGCTACGCTAACCCCGGAAGTACCGACTTTAGTAAAGTCCTTTTTTTGCAGTAGGTGCAACATTTTTGGCTAATGAGTCTGAGAAATAAGTAGGTTCAGTCACTCTCCGTTGAGTTTCTGAAATATTGATTGTTGTATTATATATAAATATATATAATATAGTTTTTAATGTTTTTTTCTCTCACATATTAGCCGATATGCTAAGACCCAGAAGTGGAAGTCGTGACGTCACACTTAACAAATGTATTTCTTTCTTTGGCTTCTTTTTTAAAGCTATTTGACATTTGAAAAGAACAACTGGAAATGCCATGGCAACCAAGAGCACACAGTTACACACACACGTACACATGCACACACACACACACACACACACACACACACACACACACACACACACACACACACACACACACACGCACACAGAGGAGGAGAGCGGTAGATTAGCTAGTCTTGAGACTTACGTGAGATCGGGATGAAGACAGATGAATGTGGTTTGAATGGACATGGTGGTTTTCAGGGACGTGCACAGATAGAGCCCAGGTGGTGCTCAAGCACCTGCCCCTTTGCCCTCTGCTCTTTAAGTGCCCTTCTCAAGACCTGTTTTTTTTTCTCCCCAATATTAAGTATTATTTATTTTATTGTTCTTAGATATTTGCCCTATTAAGCCAACATGTGCTGAAAATACAGTTATAATGTTCAACAACTTCATATCGCGCTCCCTCCTCTGCCTCTGAGCCGCGGCGGCGCTGACGCTCCTGATCAATAAGAGCAGCTGTGCTGTCCCCGTGTTTCCCCTGTTTGAGAAGATGGTACAGCCCATCTCTGTGAGACGCGGGAGTAAAGTAAACTGAGTAAATTCAATAACTTTATGAACGAGGCAGCGCGACATGACTGGATTATTAAAGGGAAAGGAAACGAGAGGGCCGTCAGGGCGAGACTGTCAGCGCTGCGCGTGTCGAGACCGCCCGGATAAAGTCCGCGGTAAGAAGTCACTCACTTTAGCGGTTCTGTTTGTCGCGCTATAAAATGTTCTGAAAATGAGCTGTATTATTCAGACTAAGTCAGGGCTGAGCGTAGACCAGGGCCAGAGCAGTGTGAGCTGAGCTGAGGAGACAGAGGAGAGAGAAGGTGAGGAGGTGCCTGCGTTCTGGACACTGTGCCTCTGTGTGAGGAGCACAGGAACATGAACAGCCCAGGATTATTGTTATTTAACATATTTTTTGACATGGACAAAAATATCCATGTCATGATATTGACAAACCAGATGTTTTAAGTGTAGGCTACAGTACCTTTGCATCATTTATTTGTGCTAGACTTAAAGCCACACCGTGTAGAATTTTCCCAATAAATAAAATTGAAATACAAGCATTTATTTTATGACCAGTATTGTCATCATTGAAAAATACCTCAGAATTGTACAAACAAACATCTATGAGGATAACCCCGCCTAAGATATGGTTGTAAACTTTACTGGGAGTGGGGACGTCTCCAGCTCGTCTCCATGGAGATGTGACTAAAGGCAGTAGAATTTGAGATTCAAACAGGTTAGTTTCTCATCCACATCCATTCTTTTATTACACACTGCAGTAACAGCATTTTCTGTGTTCGAGCTGGTCATTAGGAGCATGTTTTGTTTTGCCACAACAATATAGTCCAAAATGTTGCGCAGTGTGCCTTTAAGTGCAGAGCCTTGTGATAACTTTTTTTGGGGGGGCGGGGGGGGGGGGGGGGGGGGGCCCTTTTGTCTTGGTTGAGCACCTGCCCCTCAAAATGTCTGTGCACGCCACTGGTGGTTTTGCCTTGTTTTTGTTGGCGCCATGCTAAGGAAAGCTAACAGGCTATGCTACAACTTGTTGGAGTTCATCCAAAATGCAAAGCCCTAGCCTTTCCTCGCAAAGACGATATAATCAAGCAATAGAGAAGCTTCATTTCTCATTTTTGAAGTCTCCACATGAAATAATTACATGCACGATGCACGATATGATACGGCCAAGTCCCAGTCGATCGGGTAAATGGATTATACTCTAAAGGTGGATGTTACAAGCATTGTAACATGGTCAAATCTGAAACATTTACTGTTCATTTGGCTCTGTAGGCCCAGGAGAGAGTGTGCCCTACATCTTGGAATGACCCACTCATCATTGGGAGCAAGCTTGAGAATCACATCCAGCACTTTGCCTTAACAAATTTATTACTATTCTCCACGGAAGGCAGTAAAACCCAACCATTTCCCCGAAGCCAGAGCAGCGTTTCTTACATTTGTACATGTCAGCAGATGTAAGCTTTAAATAATGCACGCTTAAATTATTAGCACATAAAACTCCACCTCCCATGAGCCCGAGCTGCCTCTTTAGTGAAGACATCTCGCGGAACATGTTACAGAATTATTCACCTCATGCCCCTTTCGCAGTTCCATAAATATTCCGTTAATGACGACAGAGACAGGCGGACATGCCCAGGCCCTGGTTAAGTCCGACTAAATAAGAAAAGAGGACGTCTCTTTGACAATCAGAGATGGCAGTCCAGCTACTCTTTGTATCCAAGTCTTTGTCTAGTGTGAGAAGTGAAGCCAAGAGCAGAGAGGGAAAAGAAGGAAGTGCCGCAAGCAGCAGCTTCAGAGAAATTTTACAGGCGATCAATGCAGGCTCATATTTTATTACGTAACGTCATTATGGTGCAATTTTCAAATAAAATCAAATAAAATGTATCTATTCAGTTAATTTATCCATTATCTTTATTTTCAGACAATAATCAAGAGATTAAAAACAACAGGCCCAAATATCTAAACGGCCTGACCAAAATAAAATATGTAAAAAGCTTAACTTACTGTTCTAACTTCACACTGAAGACAGTAATTTGAATTTCTGAAAAGATCCTGAGGGCAACAAAAAAGTCAAGTGGAAGACCCCAAAAAATGTCACCAGGACACTGGACGATCCTCAACCCAAATGAAGGCTGTAACTGGAGTCGACTGCAGCCCAATAAGCACCAGAGGCATCTGCAACTGAAGAGCTTTAAGAAAATAAAAATAACTCTTCAAAGGCTTCGTCTCCTTGAACGCCACAGAACTGCCCATTTGGACTTAAGAGAGACCGAACATGGGACATTGAAAGGTGGAAGAACGTTTTATTCTTTGATAAGAAAAAACATAACCTTGATGGTCCTGATGGTTTCCAACAATCCTGGCATCACAAGATCCACCTGAGATGTTGTCTACACCTCACAGGGAGGAGGCACCATAATGATCTGAGGTGCTTTTTCTTTCAGTGGGTCAATGGAGCTTCAGGTGGTGCAGGGCCGTCAAATGGCCTCTTAATTTACCTTTATTTAACCAGGATAGTCCCACTGAGATTAAGAATCTCCTTTTCAGGGGAGTCCTGGCCCCAAAGGGGATTGCTCTGGCTCTATGCAGAGCATCCCTCAGACTGAGGGCCTCGTCTGTTGGAACCACTGGTTATTGGGTTATTGCAGTCCCAATAAGTGGTTATTGGACTGCAGTCGGCTCCAGTAATGGCCTCCATTTGGGTCAAGGATCGTCCAGTGTTGGTGACATTTTTGGTGGGTCTTCCACTTGGCTTTTTTGTTACATAACCTCAGGATCTTTTCTTCTCACAAATAGAGGTTAAGACAACCTGACCTCATTCACAACCAGAAAGTTTTTTTGCCTTTGCCGTCAGGATGTCATGACAGTGTGAATACCTGCTCAGATTCAGCCTTTTAAAGGCGTGCGGTCCTGAACTTTTGAACCATTTCAGTTTCATTGTTGTTTTAAATAATAATAATATTTTTCTTGTCTTACTCTCATTTCCTCTCGTTGCATATTGAAGTTCTACTTGGAACCTTGTTAAGATCCAACCATGCAAAGTGTGAATTTATGCTATTTTTTATGTCCACTTTAATGGCATTGCATCTAGTACGAGCAAACAAATATGGCGTCAAAGGTGACCGCTTCAGGCAGTCCAGTTCCTCCTCCTGCGAGCTGCTCTCCAATGATGGTGTCACCGAAAAATTATAAAAACATTTAAATGAAAATATCAAAGCAGAAAATACCCAGTAACACATTAGTTAACTTTATTTCTATGTAAACACTAAGGTAAATGGTTTATTTGTTACATGCCACTGTTCTGCTATCTTAGCACTTGGGCTGACGCAATCCCTGGCCCATATAGAAAATGTTCAAACTTTTATGTGATATGAAAAAAATAAAAAAAAACATCATGTACATGCTGAGTCTCCCAATGCTGTCTGCGTTTGAATTTTACTTTCTTCAGAACTAGGACAGTCTGCTCAAAATGAGGACAGTCACTCAGTATGCAGCCCACTTTTGGACACACTTGATACGCAGAATTTAGGAAAGCGAAGATATCTTACATTTCTGTTCCAATGCCCTTTGTGAACTGGGACAATGGTAGCCACCGCACATCTATCACCCGCCATGTCCAAATCCTCGCAATTATCACTCGGAGACAGTCCTGTGCGCCTAATGAAAAGTCTGGAGTTCGAACACTGCAGAATGAAAATGATCCTCCGCACCGGGAAAAATGAGAGTGGATTCGGAATACTCGGGGATTTGGTTTGTTTGCTAATTTGCGCTACATTTTTAGAGCGGGTTCTTGGTATTTCTCAGTTCATTTCAGTCAGTTCATTCAGAGTTCAGTCTGGTGGTGAGGTAGGTTATCATTTATTCAGAAGCGCAGCTCAGTTTTAAAAAAGCTGGATCCACTTAGGTGCGAATAATAAGATCAAAAACGTTCAAAACCAACTTTACTTTCACTGATTCACGGTGAGCATTTGGGGAAATGGATTTTCAAGTAATGGTAACCTTTCTTTAAAGGTGTGCTTTAAAAACACCTCCTTATTCGTGAAATTATATACACGTCTATAAAAGACAGGAGCTCGACTGCCAATCTGTGTCATCGGCCCCTCTGACCATCTTTCACTCACATACTATATTCACACAGGTAAAAGTGTGGATGTCCTGATACAATTTATTCAATTCGGGCAGACCTGCTCTACCATTCAAATCACTTGCCCCCAAATCCCTTACTATGCATTATTCAGGCTTTGTTGAAATCCTTTTGGACATCTCAACACTGGAATGTTACATTTTACAAGCTGTGATTAAAAAGAATAATTCACTCACATTTTATAACTTGAAATAATTATGTACAGGTGATTTTTTTGAGTCGCCCGCACATTAAAAAACACAAGACAATATAAGACATCCTCGTTAATGGAGGCAATTCAAGCGCTGACGTTGGAATGAGTGAAGGTCCTTTGATAATAATGACTTCAAATCAAACTGAAACGCATTTTTCTTCAGTGAAGCGTTTCAGAGCAGACATTCCCCCCACACTTCTTAAGAAAGCAAACCGAGGCAGCAGTAGCGGTAGTAGTAGTGGTGCAGCAGCGAGGCCTTCAGGGACACTCAGGAAAGCAGAATACACACATCAATCCTTGCTTCCCGTTGGCTCCCGGCGGCTCCTCCAGCTCCAGCTTCGTCAGTGGCCCCCACTCCCCTCGTCCCCAGCCGTACAACTATTTTCAACTCCTCAACTCCTCTGTTGACTATTTTATGTTTCGAGAGTTCTCAGAGGAGAGCAGACGTGATACGCCAGCCGGGGATGATGTGTTTATTTGGGGAAGGTTTGGACAGACAAGACTGTAGTGTTTTGATCAGAAGAGACCGAATACAAGTAACAAGCAACTGAACAAAAATAGACAAATGAATAGTTGAGTGTGTGGATCAACTGGTGTACAGATTTTGTAGTGGAGAGTTTGAACCTTTCCCAGGGCTTAGACAAAGGTGATGGTGAAGAGGGGTGTTAGCATTAGCATCCTGCTGTTAGCATTAGCATGCTGTTGCTAGCTGCGTTATTTTGTGCGGTGATCAAAACACACTGCACAACAGCCTGGGGACCATGGCCGAAATTGAAAAAAATAAATTAAAATACAAAAGTGATCCTAACTTTTTTATGACGTTTTTTGTATCGTATTTAAAGTGGTTTTTTTTTGTCGTGTTTTTGTATTTTTTTTTTACTTTTTTGTTTATTTTTGGATGCTTGTTTTGTTGTGTTTTCATCACTTTTCTGTCGCTCTTTTGTTGCTTTTCAGTTGTGTTTTTGTTGCTTTTCCAGCACGTTATTGTGAGTCTTTTGTCGCTTTTTGCTGAGTTTTCACATCGGTCGACAGGGCCGTGGGAAGATATTTTGGCTAGGGGGTGCTGAGAGACAAGACCGACCCCCAAAACTCTATTTCTTTGCTTATTTCCTATTTATTTAATATTGCCTGTAATGCATAGACAATCCACCAGGGGGTGCTGTAGCGCCCTCAGCACCCTGGGTTCCCACGGCCTTGTCGGTCGACCTCTGATAACAATTTGAAATGGCTTTTGTTTCTTCTTTCGTAGGTTATTTTGGTCGTGTTTTTGTCACTTTTTCATTGTGGTTTTTCCGGCATGTTTTTGTCGCTGTATTGTTGCTTTTTTTTGGTCACTTTTTTGTTGTATTTTCATCCTCATTTTGTTCACTATTTTGACGCTTTGTTTAAAGAAGAACTAAGTAACTTGTTTACCTTTATGAATCCTTTCCGTTGTCCCTTTCCCAGGGCTTAGACAAAGGTGATGGTGAAGAGGAGGAGAGGTTGATGGTTGTGCTGCTGCGGTGGAGAGGGGAAAGTTGTGACTACGCTAATGCACAAAAAAGGGGGAAAAAACTACTCACTTTACTTTGGTGAAATGAGTGGAGTTTCATATTGTTTAGCATGTCACGCTATGGACCGACGCGGAGTACAAACGGCATACATGAATGCGCCTCCCGCAGTGTTGACCGTTTGAACCGGGACAGTGTTTCTCTGAGGGGATTCTGGACGCTTTGTGACACAAACAAACCAGACCTCGGATCAAAACCCAAATCCTGTTGTTCTGAAACACTCTCCACTCCTCTGAAGCTTTAACGTTGCACCTCGCCATATAGTCTGACCCAAACAACTCTGGGCAAGTCTCATCAACGCAAGTGTAAAACCTGCAAAATAACACATCTATGAATGATTAAACAAGAGCACCATTTTTGATCCCGACGAGAGACTAGTAGCGCTCAGTTGCATTACATTTTTGAAGAAACTACATATGGGGTTCTTAACGCAGAACTTTTCTCGGTCCAATGGATTCTGCCTCCGATACTTAGTCCAATGACACTAACTCACAATTCAACCTGAAAAGACTCACAGAAACGGAATGACGGTATGAGTGTTTTATTAACGAACATGAATTATTATTGGGGCTCAGACCCCGGCGGAAGACTGAACCAACGATATGGAATGCATGGCTTTGACGAATGATAGCCATGATCTTCCCCGGAGCCTGGACCCTGGTGGTGGTGGAAGAGACCTGGGTTGGCCACTTGATGAGCGGAGCGGGGGAGGAGCCAGGCGGAGAAAGGAGTGGAGGAGGGTCGTAGCACGGCTGGCAGACGGCTGAGTGATTGACCAGGAAGCTTAAAAAGGGGATCCTGAGCGATGAGCGGCTGCTGAGGGGATGAGCAGCTGCGGTGATTGGCTGTTGTGAAGGTGCGGCTTGATCGGAGTCCGTGATTGGATGATTGGAGTGCGCTGCCGGTGATGAGGTGATGACTGAATGCAGCTGGTAGGTCTTCCAGGTTGAATTTGCGCATAAGCTTCAATAGTAGAAAAATCCCCCCCCAAATCACCCAATTATTGTATATGGTAAAGAATCCCATCACTAACAACAAAACGATAATATAATGACAAAACAGGATTATCGCCGCAAATACATAAAAAAAATCAGTGGTAAGGTGTGTCCCCAGATATGACACTTTAAAGCAGGGGTGCCCAAAGTGCGCCCCAGGTGCCCTCAATATACTTGTTGGATTGGCACGCATCGCCAAAGAAGGTAATTTTCTACAGCAATTTTAATAAATACACACAACTAAACCCTCAAAAAGTAACATGTGTTGTGAGACAGAGCGAGCATTATAGTTCCAAGCCTAAATAAAGATGTGGGGAATGGTTTAAACTTTTCTTAAATACACCCAGTTGAATGTTAGAAGGCGCTGACCGCCGATCAGCGGCCCTCCACGCTGTATGCAGTGCCTCTCGAAAGTATTCATACACCTTGAACTTTTGCACATTTTGTCATGTTTACAACCATAAACATAAAGATTTTATTTTGATTTTTTTACTGAACGTTCACACACAAGTAACAGACAACTGTGAAGTGAAAGCAAAATGATTCATGATTCTGTTGTTTTTCAAAAAATAGAAAAGTGAAAAGTGGGGCGTGCACAAGTATTCATACAGCATGAATGAATACTTTGTGGAACCCCCTTTTACTGCAATAACAGCAGCAAGTCTCCTGGGGTCTGACTTTACAAGATTTGCACATGTAGAGACTGACATTTTAGCCCATTCCTCTTTAGAAAATAACTCAAGCTCTGTCAGATTAGAAGGAGAGCGTTTGTGAACAGCAGTTTTCAGGTCTTTCCACAGATTTTCAATAGGATTTAGGTCAGGACTTTGACGGGGCCATTCTAACACATTAATATGTTTGTTTAAACCATTCCATTGTAGATTTATCTTTGTGTTTAGGGTCATTGTCCTGCTGGAAGGTGAATCTCCGCCCCAGCCTCAGTTCTCTTGCTGACTCCAGCAGGTTTTCCTCCAAAATGTCCCTGTATTTGGCTCCATCCATCTTCCCAACTATTCTTACAACACTGGGGATGGTGCACTCAGGACCATAAGCAGTGTTAGGTTTGCTCCATACATAACGTTTTTACATTTGGGCTTATACCCGCCTTAACCGAGCGCATTTTCTCCACTTCGGCTTTACCCAAATCTAAAAGCTTTTTGACTGGAGCTTAGTGACTATAACTCATTTGAAAGCCAAAAATCTAAACTTTCGGCGCGTTTCCATGTTTTTTTTTGGGTGCCTTATCGACACCTCTTTGTCGTTCTTTTGTGGCTCTTTCATAACTTTTGAGTCCTGTTTTTGTTGCTTTTTCAAATTATTGTGTTGTTGCTTTTCCGGCATGTTTTTTTTTTTCACTCTTTTGTGGCTATTTTTGTTGTTGGGTTTCCTCGTTTTAGTCGCTATTTTGACGCTCTTTCCGAGAAGCCTGCAGATTTGGGTAATGCCAAACTCGGTACAGGTGGGGGTTAAGAGGTTAACAGTACTGAGATAAAAGTAGTCCAAGAGTTACTTTAAAGTACTTTGAAACTTTCTTCTCAAGGGATTCATTCTGAGTTACACAGCGCTGCTTCGACTCACCGACTTCTCCAGAACCGCCTGAAACGCCTGTATTAAAATGATCCCATACAGTACAGGCGTCTCATTTTATCCCCAAGATAAAAGTCACTTCTGTGTTTGCGAAGTTTCCTTTGAGCTGTAGATGCAATGATACGGCATCCCTATAAAAATATAATCAAACATCTTTCTTTATTGATGCCTTTGTGCGATACGTCCCCAAATAAATCCGTCATCCGCCGGTTTGATAAGGATTTTTTTGTTGTACTTTTTTTTGGGGGGCGGGGCGGAAAAGCGTGGCGGGGGTCGCGCAGATTGCTCGGCTCCGGGCTATTTTAATGAACGCGCTGTTCCAACTGTAAATAACGACGCTGATGTAATTAAATGCAACGCAGATCAAGAGAGCTTTAAGTTATTTATGTGGCTCCCGGAGGAATTGCACTCGCTTCAAGGGAATAAATCATGAAGGCGACAGTGGAGGAGCGAGCACACTCACCAGGAGGGGAGGCAGCTATTTTTGGGCTGAGACACACACAAAACAAAAAAAAAACAAGACGGGGAACAAGATGCATGTTTACTATCGTAATACTCATTAAAGTTGGCAATATGGAGCTTGTAGACGACAGCTCAAATCCGTCATAATTAGTCAGAAATGTTGGGCCTGATCTATATGGGGTTTTGCTTAGGCCGATTTTTTGGAGGGATTTTTATTGCCAATGCCGATTTTTCCAATTGTCTGGATTATAATCCTGTAAAAACATAAATACTTGGCCGCTCCAGTAGTGGCTGATTTTACTTTAGGTGATTCAATCATAGTTTCTGCTCAATCATTAGTTGCCGTTAGCATTAGCATCCTGCTGCTAGCATTAGTATCCTGCCGTTAGCATTAGCATCCTGCTGTTAGAATTAGTATCCTGCTGTTAGCATTAGCATCCTGCTGTTAGCATTAGCATGCTGTTGCTAGCTGCGTTATTTTGTGCGGTGATCAAAACACACTGCACAATAGCTTGGGGACCATGGCCGAAATTGAAAAAAATAAAATAAAATACAAAAGTGATCATAACTTTTTTATGACGTTTTTTGTCTCGTATTTAAAGTGGGTTTTTTGTCGTGTTTTTGTATTTTTTTTTTACTTTTTTGTAAATTTTTGGATGCTTGTTTTGTTGTGTTTTAATCACTTTTCTGTCGCTCTTTTGTTGCTTTTCAGTTGTGTTTTTGTTGCTTTTCCAGCACGTTATTGTGAGTCTTTTGTCGCTTTTTGCTGGGTTTTCACATCGGTTGACAGGGCCGTGGGAAGATATTTTGGCTTGGGGGTGCTGAGAGACAAGACTGACCCCCAAAACTCTATTTCTTTGCTTATTTCCTATTTATTTAATATTGCCTGTAATGCATAGACAATCCACCAGGGGGTGCTGTAGCGCCCTCAGCACCCTGGGTTCCCACGGCCTTGTTGGTCGACCTCTAATAACAATTTGAAATGGCTTTTGTCTCTCTTTTTTGTAGGTTATTGTGGTCGTGTTTTTGTTACTTTTTCATTGTGTTTTTTCCGGCATGTTTTTGTCGCTGTATTGTTCCTTTTTTTTGGTCACTTTTTTTGTTGTATTTTCATCCTCATTTTGCTCACTATTTTGATGCTTTGTTTAAAGAAGAACTAAGTAACTTGTTTACCTTTATGAATCCTTTCCGTAGTCCCTGGTGTCTCTGTGCAGAAAACCACCCTTGCAACTTCCCTGCCTCCTAATGGAATCACGAAGAAGCTAGCAGGCTAATGGGTAAAGCTAACTGCAGGCTAGCACCACTTTAGCAGTATTTGTAGCCAAGTTTGAGTGAAAAAAATAAAGATCTCGATTGTGTCATTGAGTTGTGGAACAATGTACAATATCCCTCTGTCCCTTTGTCTTTTCTGTCAGCGTAGTATTTACTCTCATGGACAATTAATAAAGTAAAAGCGTAAAAAAAAAAACATGCAACGTTCTAGGCACCTCCGGTGTTGCTTTTGGCCTCTAGGGGCATAAGTTACTTTGTTCTGCTTTAAGAAGCTTTTAGATTTGGGTAAAGTCAACCTGGAGATAATTTTTTCTTGCAGTGGTCACTGTTGAGATTTTTTGCACTGTTTTCTCCTTTATCCTCTTAACCCCCATCTGGACTGAGCACACTTTCTCCAGTTATTATTCCCTAAATCTAAAAGCTTCCTGAAAAAAGCGTCAAAAGAGCGATGAAAACGAGGATGAAAACGTGACAAAAACATGACAAAAGAGCAACGTTACCATTGTAAATCAGACTTTCTTTCTTTCTTTCTTTCTTTCTTTCTTTCTTTCACCATCTTCTGGGAAGTGCAGAAGAGCAGACAGGGCTGGGTACCGTTAAATTGTTTTCGATACCGGTACTTTAAAGGGGCTAGATGCAAGTCAGTCATTGTTATTCTCACTACTGCCACCTCAGGTCATACGTGTAACTGCAGCTTCTATATTAAGCTCGTGCATGACGGCACTTCAGACCCGAAGTAACAACTTTCTGAGTGACAGTGCAGGATTTTTGAGGCAGTTGTGGTGAACAGGTCTGAGCTCATTCTACACATTAGGAGCTGGAACATGTAGGGGGAGGAAAATACCCCAACAAATACATAATTTTAAAATTTTTAAACTCAGTTTAGTCCCTTTAACAATTTCGGCTTGCGATGCCGATACCTTAACGCTATTTTTTTCTATACCTATACTAAAATATTTGTCGTCAAAGAACCAGAAAAATAATGGTTTTACAAATTGACAATATCATCTCCAATGTCAAGAAATGTGTGAAAAATTGGGGAAGAATTACAGTCAAAAAATGTGGGCAAAGTAGTGAAAATAACATCATTTAAAAATTTGCAAAAATTAGGGCAAAAACAAGAAATTGGGCTCTTTTTTTTAAATGGGGAAAAAATGGGGGGGGAATATATATTGTATGTTTTAGCTGAAACAACCAAGTTCCTCCCTTAAATGCTGTCCCTGGACCAAACAGCATCAAAACTTGGGCTTAAAGATTATATTTATTTTTTCCCCAGTCCCTGTTTTTGATAGCAGTAGTTTTTCGATGCCAGTAGTATCTTTAAAAAAAAATCCCCAATACCATAATGGTATCGTTTAAAGGAACAGGCCATTTTTCCATACTGAGATATGTTCTTACCTGAGCTTAGACGAGTTGATGCGTACCTGTCTGGTCTTTTTGCTTGTGCTCAGTCACGCAAAAAGACCAAAGATGTTGTTAGCATTTAGCCTCTCCTCCTCTATAGGGCCAAACAGGGGTGAAATTAGAAGCGAGAACTGAGAACTGAGAACATATCTCAGAATGGAAAAACGGTGGCCCTACAGCAGACAAATATGATCCAATTTATTCTCCAGTGAACGTGCATTAGGGAGAACAACAGTAGGCAAGTTTATTTATACCGCGCATTTCATACACAAGGCAACTCAATGTGCCTTACAAAAGTAGGGATAGAAGATGCTCGTGTGACATGAACGTGACACAGAGAAATAGTATCTCATCATTCGTGAGTTGTGGTAGGGAGTTGTGGTAGCTTTTAAAATTTCCACTGCAACACATTTGATGAAATCTCCTCAATGCATGAAAACGTTCTGATTTGTTGTGAAGATTGGGTTTGAATGTGGCATGCCAGGAAGCAACTACAGATAACACCAGCTCACGCCACTCTACACTCTACTCCAGTGCAGTCCCTGACTCTGACCCAGTGTTGTGGTGCTGTAGGTCTGCTCTGGACATGGATGCTGTAGGTCTGACCCTGGTCCTCTTCCTCCTTAGCTCAGGTAACACTCTTTCCTTTTATTTCTTTGGCTATAACATTCTTTGGGTAATGCTTCAAAACAAAGATTGCATGACCATAAGAAGAGCTGCAGTTGTCAGTTGACATTGGCTTGAGCATGCTTTTGAGTGAATTACTTCTAAAATAACTTTCTTTTTAATCATATAACATCATGTTTTAGACGTATACTACTTATTCGAGCACTGTTTTGAAGGAATATGGCGCTTCCTTGAGTCATTTTACAGGGTTCAAGCGACATAAGCAAAGCCGATATAAAATCTGATTTTTGATTGGTTTCCTGCACGTTCTATTCCTTTTACCTAATATTGCAGGTGTTTTTTGTATTTTCCGCAAAAATGAGTAAGCGGATACTGTATGATCACATTATGCTCAGCTATGCACAGTCATCTGTCACTCACATCAGTACTTAGTGGACTTGCATTACTCTTACACACTTACACTTATATATATGTGTTGTTCTGGTGTTAACCCTTTCTTGCCCCAATGACTCTGCAGACTTTGTGTATCTCAGCAGGTTTATTGGTGCTTCAAAATGGTAAAACTATAGAAAAAAGGCAGAAGAAACAATACAATTACGCAATGCATGCGTGCATAAAATGTATGTACTACACTGAGTTGGTAAACTCGTAACACAAAATAAAAAAGTAAGCGCCCGAGACGCCATTTTCGCGGCAATGGCACGCTACTAAAGTCAATGCCACGACTGTACGTGTCAGCCTTAGCAACTAAATACATCACAGATGGACATAAATACATTTTTGAACTACGTACCGGCGATGCAAACACAAGCTAACAAGACATAGCGGTCTCAAACTTCGGACCATGCTTCGGACCCGTACGCCTCCGTGGTCTGTCTGCTCTGTTAAACAAGCAACTTCCGCTTAACGTTCCTTTCAAAATAAAACGCTATTAAGTGCACTAGCCAGGCTAGTCCACTAGATGGCACTGAGCGTATGCAAACAATAAAAAAAATAACTAAAGGGGAATCACATTAATTAAAGACAGAACACTCCCCGTCTGGCGTAATATGACGCCACAATTAACCTTAAAGATTATGAAGGAACCAATACAACAACTTCTGAAATGGGCCTGGTAAATAGCTTTGTACCCCCCAATTTTGCGACTTTAACCTCTACTGAACGGACTTTACCATCCTTAGAAAAGAATGCTTGAGTTACGAGTCCAAGAGGCCATTCGTTCCTTGGTGTTTGACTGTCCTTGAGTACAACTGTACTCCCTGGTGTAATGTTCGGTTGGTTGGATTGCCACTTGCGGCGTGGCTGCAGAGTGGGCAGAAACTCTTTCCTCCACTTGTCCCAGAAGGTGTTTGACAGATGCTGGACCTGGCGCCACTGATGTTTATAGAGGTCCGACACCGAGAAGTTCCCTGCTGGTGACTGAAGTGGAGTACCTTTTTGAGTGAGCAGAGTAGCTGGAGTCAGAATGAGTGGGTCATTTGGATCAGTTGAAACGGGAACAATGGGTCGAGCATTTATAATAGCTGACACCTCCGCCATGAAGGTGACGAGAACCTCATGTGTGAGCTTGGTGTTCTTGAGCTGGAAAAACATAGTGTCCAGTATTCTCCGTGCGAGACCGATCATCCTTTCCCACGATCCACCAAAATGGGAAGCGTGTGGCGGATTAAAAGTCCATGTACATCCTTGTTCTTTCAAGTAGGTTTGTATAGCTGTATTGTCCAAGTTTGAGGAGATTTTGAGTTCTTTACATGCACTGACAAAGTTTGTGCCCCTATCAGAGCGAATGGATTTCACAGGTCCTCTAATGGCAGAAAAACGTCTAAGCGCATTTATGAAGCAGGACGTGTCGAGTGACTCTATCACTTCAAAGTGGACTGCTCTTATGCTTAAGCATGTGAAAATAACCGCCCACCTTTTGCTCTGGACCACATGCCCTCTGGTTCTCCTCAAGGACACAAACCATGGGCCAAATACATCTATGCCTATGTTTGTGAATGGAGGGTCCGTTGAGAGTCGGTCTGGAGGGAGGTCAGACATTTTCTGTGTACTTAGAGGAGCTCGAAGACGTTTGCATGTTACACAGTGGTAGATGATAGAGCTGACCTTTCTCTTGCCTCCTACAATCCACCATCCTGCTGCGCGAACAGCTCCTTCTGTGAACAAGCGACCTTGGTGACGAGTTTGCTCATGGTAGTGTTTGATGAGAAGTGCTGAGACGTGATGGTTGCCAGGAAAGATGATGGGATTCTTTTCATTTTCGGTAATGTCTGAGTCTCTGATGCGACCACCCACTCGCATGAGGCCATTACTGTCCAAGTAAGGGTCCAAGTTTCTCAAAGGACTGACCTTAGGAAGTTTGACTTGTGTCTGTATGCACTTCATCTCGTCGGCATACACTTCGTGCTGCACTGCTCGAATTACAACATCCCGTGCCTGATCGAGCTCACCCACTGTGGGTCCTGTTCCACAGCAATGCCAACCACGACACTGACTCAACCCCGATGAAGATGAGCCGAAGCTGCAACTGATGTGCACTAGACGAGCAAGTGCACGAGTGAGAGATCTCCAAGATGAAAACTTTGAAAATCTCTGAGAGCCAAGTTGTTTGAAGCAGGCAGTAGTTTTGAGAGTAGATACCTGCGGTCTGACTTCTGCGTCAGAGTTGGGCTCTATGAGGTTGAAAGTGTCTTTAGGCGAGTTATGATTTTGGAACAGAATGTCAGGGCCAGTGAACCAGTTAGTAAGTGGCAGCTGATACACAGGAACGGAGCGAGTGGCGTGATCTGCAGGGTTGTGACTGCTAGCAATGTAATGCCACTGGCTTGGCTGAGATGACTTGCGAATTCTGTTGACACGGTTGCTGACATAGACATAAAATCTACGTGTTTCGTTAAAAATATAACCTAAGACAACCTTACTGTCTGTATAGAATGTGGTGTAGTCAAAATCAATGTCTAGTTCGTCTGAGATTAGATCTGCGAGCTCTACTGCTAACACAGCGGCGCTGAGTTCTAACCGCGGTATGGTCTGGTCCGGGCGTGGAGCTAACTTTGCTTTACCCATAACAAACCCAACCTGACAGTCTCCCGTTGCATCTGTAACTTTTAGATAGGCTACTGCTGCTATCGCTTTGGTAGATGCGTCGGAGAAAACGCACAGCTCTTTCTTTAGAGCGTTAGAAGGGGACAAGTCTGTGTAAGCTCTTGGAATTGACAGTTCGGACAGTTCTTTGAGTGAGTCTTTCCAGAGTGTCCAACTTTCTTCCATTTCTGGGGGCAATGGAGCATCCCAATCCCCGTTTTCTACAGTGAGTTCCCGAAGGATAGATTTTCCCTGAATAGTGACTGGCGCCACAAAGCCTAATGGATCGTAAAGGCTGTTTATTGTGGATAACACGCCTCGCCGAGTGAAGGGCTTTGTCTCATCTGATGTCTTGAAGGTAAAACAGTCTCTCTTGATGTCCCAAAGAATGCCAAGACTACGTTGCATGGGAACTGAGTCTGCTTCAAAGTCTAAGTCTTTTAGATCCTTAGCGTGGTCTTGGGCTGGAAAAGCTTCCAAGACTTCCTTCCTGTTTGTTGCAATTTTATGCAGTCTTAGATTGGACTTTGCAAGTGTGTCACGGGTTCTTTGCAAAAGTGACACAGCGCTCTCAACAGTGGGCATTGATTTGAGCCCGTCATCCACGTAGAAGTCGCGTGTGACAAACTGTTTAATGTCTGGGTCACACTCTGGCTCAGACTGTAGGACAGACTGGTGTAAACCGTAGATGGCGACTGCTGGAGATGGAGCGTTCCCAAAGACATGAACGGTCATTCTGTACTCCGTAATGTCTTTTGTAAGGTCATTGTCTCGGAACCACAAAAAACGTAAGTAGTTCCTGTCTTCCTCTCGAACGTTGAAGCAGTAAAACATTTGTTCAATGTCTGCCGTGAATGCGACTGCTTCCTTCCTGAAACGCATTAAGACTCCAAGCAGTGAGTTGTTAAGGTCCGGTCCAGTTAACAACACGTCGTTTAGAGAAATGCCTTCATGCTTGGCGCTGCTGTCAAAGACTACTCTAATCTGCTTGGGTTTTCTCGGGTGGTAAACGCCAAACAGTGGCAAATACCAACATTCTTCTCCATCTTTTAAAGGAGGTGCGATTTCTGCATGTCCATTTTTGAATATTTTGTCCATGAAGCTGATGAAGTGCTCTTTCATTTCCGTTTTTCTTTCAAAGTTGCGGATAACTGACATCAGGCGGTTGAGCGATTGTGATCTGTTGTTTGGCAGTTTTGGACGAGGCGATTTGAATGGCAATGGAGCTGTCCAGTTACCACTTTTGCTCTTAGTTAGACCTTCCTCCATTATTTTCAGAAAGGCAATGTCCTGAATAGAGGGTGCGATGCAATTGTCCTCTCTGGTTTGCTTGAACACATTACATCCTAAGTGATCAGATTCACATGTAGTGTTGTAACTGAGCTGAGTGCTGAGATTGAAAGGGACTTGTATGTCACAGTACTTTTCCTTTACACTGTACACGTTTGGACATGGCTCAAACATTGTCGGGCGGCCTTTCTCCGTTGCATTAGTGAAGAGGGTTTTTACTGCCAAGGTCTTGTGGACATCACCCAAACACACGTTTCCTACTATGACCCATCCAAGGTCCAATTTTTGCGCGTAGGGTGCGTTGTGAGGGCCACTTATCTGTTTGCGGACTTTGTGTACTCTTACAACGTCCCGTCCAAGGAGCATTAGTATGTGAGCATGAGAGTCCAGGTCAGGAATGAGATGAGCCACCGATTTAAGGTGACTGTGATGCTTGGCTGCACTGGGGGTTGGTATCTCTTCCCTATCATTTGGGATATCTTTGCATTCGATGAGGCTTGGGAGTGGGATGTGGACTGTACCGTCTAAAGATTCCACTACATAACCAGTGGCTCTCCTACCCATAGTCTCTTTGACGCCTGAACATGTTCTAAGTGAATAGGGAGAGCTAGGACCCGAGTCATTAAACAACTCAAAAAACTCTGGGCGGACTAATGATCTGTTACTTTGTTCATCGTGAATGGCATAAAGCCGTACTGCTTTGTTAGGACAGCCTGCAGGGTACACTTTCACGAGACAGATTTTAGAGCAAGACCTACCTCCCTCACTCTTACCACAAACCTGAGTACACTTTGAGGTGATCTCGTCTGGCTCTGTGGGACCTGACTCTGTGGTGGCTGGCTCCCCGCCATGCTCAGCTGCCGGATCAGTCTCTTTTTGCCAAGGGGCTGGGCTGGGATGAAGAGCAGCACAATGTTTTTCACTGTTACACTCAGAGCATTGCACTTTCACCTTACAGTCTTTGGCCATATGCTTGGAAGAGGCGCAACATTTGTAACAGATGTTGTTCTCCTTTAAAAACGCTTTCCGCTCATCAAGCGACTTCATGCGAAAGGTTCTACATTTTGGCAGAGGATGATCCTTTTTGTGTAGAGGGCAGAGTTTGTCACTGTCCATTTTCCTGTTTGTGTTTGCCCGTGTGTCTGAGTAAGAGCCGGCAACTACTTCTGTTTTGTGCACAGATACTTCTCTGTTTTGCTTGTTTGCTCTCCAGGGTACCTTCTCTGATTTGAGTGGAGCATCTGGAGAAGAGAATTGGAAACTAGGGTCGTTCCTGGCATTTGCTTCTTGTGTTACGAAGTCCACAAAAACACTAAAAGGTGGATAAACGACATGGTTTCTGATTTTGTAGTTGGCTCCAACTGTTATCCACTTTTCCTGCAAGTTAAATGGGAGCTTCTGGACAATGGGGTTTACTCCCCGTGCTGTATCCAGAAATGAGAGGCCGGGAAGGTCCCCTTCAGCTTTAGCACACTGCATTTCTAGCAAAAGATCGCTAAACTTTCTTAGTTTGACATAGTCTTTACTTGTGATTTTGGAAAATGAGTCTACTCTTTTGAATAGAGCATCCTCGATTGCTTCAGCTGAGCCGTAACATTGTTCAAGCCTATCCCAAATCATTACTAGACCAGCGACAGGATTGTTTATGTGTATGGCTCTTATTTGTTCAGCGTGCTCAGCAGATTCTTTACCAAGCCACTTTAAGATCAAGTCCATCTCCTCACTTGCTGTTAAGTCTAACCCTCTGATTGCATTGTTGAATGAGCGTTTCCATGCTCTGAAGCTTTGGGGTTTATCATTAAATTGAAGTAGCCCTGTAGCAACAATTTCTCTGCGAGCAAAATACCTGATAAAGTCATTTACATTGCTGCCATCGCTGTTTCTGAACTCTTGTTGTGGCATGGTGTTGTAATGGGTGGACGCTGACACCTTGTGGGACCAACCGGTATCGTCAGGTTTGATAGAAGGTGGTAAGGGAGTTGCTGGATGGTACTGAGAGTAGTTG
The DNA here is from genome assembly GCF_951799975.1 of Gobius niger. Lineage (NCBI taxonomy): Eukaryota > Metazoa > Chordata > Actinopteri > Gobiiformes > Gobiidae > Gobius > Gobius niger. The sequence goes on along the minus strand of NC_136860.1, from coordinate 10,708,101 downwards.
TGATTGGAGAAAGGATTTGGAGCAAAATGTGCATTCTTGGCCTCTTTGCTAACTTGTACGTTAGTGCGCTCTTGCATAAGTTGTTTTGGAGTTTCACTGTTTTGAGGTGGCTCTAAAGCACTATTTGCAAATGTGGCTTGGGTTTGGACATACTGCTTTGTGCGCTCAGCTGTTTCAGAAGGAGATGGATTACTTTGTAGATCTAACTGAGAGGCAGCTGCTGCTTCATAGACCTCTGCCTCTGCCATGGCTGAAGCTACATCTTTCTCTTGCTGTAGTAGCTCAATAGACGCTTCAAGTTTTGCCTTTTCTAATTTTAAGCTCATTTCTTTTTCTGCAAAGCTAAAACGAGCCTTTGCTGCCTCGGCTTTTGCTCTTGCTTTGGCAGCATTAGAATCCACGGACCCAGTCTCCGACCGGGTTTTCAAGGAGGCTGACTTGTTGGATGGAGGAGCCTTGACAGATGGCGCTTTGTCACATGACGTTTTGTAGGACGGCGCCTTCGCAGACGCTGATTTTTCTGTCATGGTTGCGTTGACCAGGTGACGACTGCTGGAACACTGCTGTATGCCGCACTGCTGGTGGCGTAGTAGTGGTCAGCGTAGATTCGCACTAGTCGTGGTGATGACCGCAGAGTCTCCGACATGGATGCCGCCGTTTTACTGTGTTGTTCTGGTGTTAACCCTTTCTTGCCCCAATGACTCTGCAGACTTTGTGTATCTCAGCAGGTTTATTGGTGCTTCAAAATGGTAAAACTATAGAAAAAAGGCAGAAGAAACAATACAATTACGCAATGCATGCGTGCATAAAATGTATGTACTACACTGAGTTGGTAAACTCGTAACACAAAATAAAAAAGTAAGCGCCCGAGACGCCATTTTCGCGGCAATGGCACGCTACTAAAGTCAATGCCACGACTGTACGTGTCAGCCTTAGCAACTAAATACATCACAGATGGACATAAATACATTTTTGAACTACGTACCGGCGATGCAAACACAAGCTAACAAGACATAGCGGTCTCAAACTTCGGACCATGCTTCGGACCCGTACGCCTCCGTGGTCTGTCTGCTCTGTTAAACAAGCAACTTCCGCTTAACGTTCCTTTCAAAATAAAACGCTATTAAGTGCACTAGCCAGGCTAGTCCACTAGATGGCACTGAGCGTATGCAAACAATAAAAAAAATAACTAAAGGGGAATCACATTAATTAAAGACAGAACAATATATATATATATATATATATAATGGTACATGAGTTCATGCATGGTTTTCATGAACTTATGTATGAATTAATGTATGATTTCATGATACATTCATACATTACTAAATCATGACTTCTCACGAACAAACATGATCACATGTTGGTTCATGGATGACTTCATCCCTGAATGAAACGCTAACTACTGTAATGAATGTACATGAAAATCTTAATGATCACATACGAATACCATTAAATCACTAAAACGGCAATGAAATAACAACAAAATAATAACTTATAACTTTATAGGATAAAATTGACAGTAATCATGAACTTATCATTTGCTAATCCTTAATACAACATGATTTCATTATGTTTATGTCCCCTCAACTAAAGTGGTGCTTTATCCTAAACTTTATAACCTGTTAAAGATCAGCTCTGGTGATGCTGTACTTGTAATAATTTGTAATAATTTGTTATAAAAGTTTTTTAATTGTGTTTTTCACACAATTCATTCACTTTAGTTAAGGGGACATCATTTGTAAGTAGATTTTCTCCATATGAGTCATGATCCTCATGATCATGATTGGTTGATTATTTTACTGTCATTTCATTGCCGTTTTAGTGAATTCATGGTATTCGTATGTGATTCTCATGAATTATTAAGATTTTCATGTACATTCATTACAGTAGTTACACATTTCTTTCAGGGATGAAGTCATCCATGAACCAACATGTTTACTAATGCATACATGTGTCATGAAAATCATGCATGAACTCATATACCATTATTATAGTGTTACTGTGTTATAGTGTTACTGTTGTCTTTCCCCGTCTTCTTTCTCTATAATATAAATATATATTTAAATATATATATATTTTTTTTTATATTTTATGAGGCAAGATTTCATGCACATCAACCCAAATTTTCCTGTGAAATGTAAAATTGCACATCATTTTCTGTTGTTGCGTTAGGATTTCACGAAAAAAAAAAAAGCAGTTATGCTTCTGATTTCTTCTTTATGAAGTGCCCAAAAACCTATTATATTCCCATGTTGCCTTCAGGTTACGTTCAGAGCTCTGAGCTGCAAGAACGGCTCGATGACTCAAAACAAAAGTTATAATGGCAAATGTATGTGTTTTTTTTCCACCTCTTAAAACCTCTTCCCGGAACTGAGTGCATTTTCTCCATACGGAGTTTAAACATTTAAAAATTAAGTATTTTCCTCCTCCTATGTTCCAGCCATGTCTTAATGTGCAGAATGAGCTCAGACCTGTTCACCATAACTGCCTCTAAATCCTGGCACTGTCACTCAAAAAGATGTTAATTCGGGTCCGAAGTGCCGTCATGCACAAGCTTAATATAGAAGCTGCAGTTACACGTATGATCTAAGGTGGCAGTAGTGAGTGTAAATCTAGTCCCTTTAATCCAAGAGTGTCTTGAGCAAAGTGGACACTGACCTCTCCTCACTCACACCACCCGGACACTGACCTCTCCTCCCTCACACCACCCGGACACTGACCTCTCCTCCCTCACACCACCCGGACACTGACCTCTCCTCACTCACACCACCCGGACACTGACCGCTCCTCACTCACACCACCCGGACACTGACCTCTCCTCACTCACACCACCCGGACACTGACCTCTCCTCCCTCACACCACCCGGACACTGACCTCTCCTCACTCACACCACCCGGACACTGCCCCCTCCTCCATCACACCACCCGGACACTGACCTCTCCTCACTCACACCACCCGGACACTGACCTCTCCTCACTCACACCACCAGGGAGTGATCTTTTCAGTTGCTTGTGAGTGACAGATAACGATAATAACAATGTTTTTTTGCTGTTTTTTTTTCTTTTTTTCAGGATCGTGGGCTCAGGACAGCAGCGTTCAAAAAGGTATATCTACTGCAGGGTGCTCATAACCTGGTTTAGACCGGGTTAAGGTCTGATTTAGTTCTATTCCTGTAAATTCCTCGTTAAGAAATGTGCCTCATCCTTTCGTTTAAAGATGGTCATGGGTTCGAGTGGGCTAGATTCCTCCAAGTAATAATAATAATAATAATAATAATAATAATAATAATAATAATAATAATAATAATAATAATAATAAAAATAATAATAATAATAATAATAATAATAATTTAGAATAACAACATCCTGAGTCAGTCCAGTGTGATGCTAACGGACTTGTGCCATTCTCCTGTCCTCTGCAGGGTGCTCTCCCAGCAAAGATCACAAAGCTGACGTGCATCTGCTTCTGGATGGATTCAGCCACATCACCTCGATAAACTTTTCCAAAGTCCGAGCTTTCCTGGTGGCTCTGGTCCAGAGGCTCGGTCCGGTTGGCCCTGATTCGGTTCAAATCAGTTTGGTGAAGTGTGGCCGGGATCCCGTGACTGAGTTTTATCTTGACAGTTATCGCAGCCTGCCCTCTGTGGTCAGTGCCATCACCCGGATGACACAAAGTCAACCGTTAGATGGTGGATCTACCACCAAAGCTGTGGATTGGGCCTGGGAAAGCTATGATCAAGGATCAAGATTTAATGTCCCTCATGTCTTTGTACTTCTCACTGACAGGAACTCATCAGGACTTACTCAAGAAATAGTCAAGGATATGAGCAACAGTGACATGAAACTGTTTATAGTTGGTGTGAATGTCACAGATCCAAGTAAGTTTGCAGCCACTGTGGAAAATGAAGATGGAGCACAAGTCTTCAATGTACTTTTTGACAGTCTTTTAAAGACTTTGGATGAACTCACTGAACTGATGTGTCGTTGGATAAAAATAAAGATGGGTGAGTGAACTAAGGTTGTATCCAACATAGAAAAAGTTACAGCCATAAGAAGTTTTTTTAACATAACACAGTGTACAGTCCCTCTTGTACAAATGGCCGTACCCAGAGTGGCATTTTAATATTGCCAAATAATTTCTCAGAATAACTCAGTAGATCTGAATGTCTCAGAGCTCTGGAGCTTTCTGGATTATATTGTATCATGATTAAATACAAAACTGACTTCCACATTTTTTAAAAGCCCCCGATAGATCACTATCGGGAGCTCCGAGTGCTACTTGTATTGAACCACGCCTCAGTCGGCCTCTTTTTCTTAAATAACGCCCTCTCCCTAGTGGCGCAGCCTTTAGCGCAAAACCCGTGCCACATGCAAGATCGCGCGTGTACCGCGTTGCGTTCAGAGTTGTGCACGGACTGCGCCAGTCACAAGATCTGGCCCTACGTGTGTGTTTGTATAGGGACTGTTTTGGTTTCCTAGTGGTGTGGTTGGCCTGGGACCAGCTGGTGAGGCAGTAAGTCATATGCGAGAAGATCATTGAATGCATAAACATTTTGGCTGCTCGGGTGGACATTGAATTTCTGATAAATCAAAAATTGGCTAAATGAAATTTTAATTTCTTGACAGTTTTGGTGACAAAAGATTTAAAGTTGAGTTTGAGTTCTGTCTAAAAAAAAAAGTTCCCGATAGATCACTGAACCCGTTCTGAGCCGTCCTGCACTTAAAGTTTGAGACTGTGAAGAAATTTGCTACTTGAACAATCATTTAACACAAATACTATCTAGATGTAGAATGTTGTTTCAAATATTCTCATTGGATGCAGTAAACAAGGGCAGAGGCTTTATAAGACATACTAACACATTAACACTGCATCTGTCTCCAGGGCGAACACAGCCTCAAGATCTGACGTTTTCTGCCATCCACTCAAGGACCACACAAGTCTCATGGAACTACAACGGCACCAGTGAGATGTGGTTTTCAATAGAATTAAAAGTTGCCCATTCCAATGAAATCGTGAGATTTGTTTCTGTGAGAGAGTTGAGTACAGAGATCTCTCACCTTCATCCTAACACCTCCTACGAGGTCACAGCCAAAGCTTTTCAAGGCACTGAACGGAGCCTTCCGATAATGAAACTTCTCACCACAGTGCAAGGTACATTTCACATAAATGTTCCTCTCCACAGTCGCAGTTCAGTAGGGCTTTGTTCTAACTCCTCGGTGGTATTTTGCAGACTCGGTGAGGCTGAGCGGTGGTTCCAGTCGCTGCTCTGGATCTGTGGAGGTGCTCATGCACCAATCGTGGAGCAGTGTGTGTGCGAGGGACTTTGGTCTGGCTGAGGCTGCTGTGGTCTGCAAGGAGCTGGACTGTGGAGGTGTGTCTGAGCTCCACAAGGGAAAGCTGTTCACAGAGGGTCCTGCTGTGTGCAGGTCTTTTCAGTGTGATGGAGCAGAGACAGCTCTGACGGAGTGTGAGAGCGTAGAGGCACTCTGCCCTGCAGCGGCCAACCTCACCTGTGCAGGTAAACTCTTAGCTTAGACCAATATTACATTTTACACTGAAATCCTAAAGCTGACACGTTTTTACAACGCTATATTACAACACAAATTGCTAAAAATTACAAAATTACAATTGGCAAGTTTTATGAAAAACATCCTCTGAACTTTTAGCTTCTCATCACCACCACTGCCGCCAACAGCTTTAATTTGGAGAAAATGTCTTAAAGAGCTTATATACAAGTGTAAGTGTCTTGAAATGTGCCTAAAGTGGTGTTTGGGTGGGATCTGTGAGGATAAAATCCTAAACCTCAAACAGGCGTTTTACATGAGGCCTAGATTTCAGCTTATGGACAAACCATGAATGTATCACAACAAGCCCTGAGACAAATAAAAATAGATGCAAATTTACCAGTAAAAGTATTTTCATTACATCTTGATTATAAAAAATACTGTATATACACGTCTTATATAATCTTTATTTTTTATTTTTTCCCAAAACAAGTTTTCCTGTTCAGTGATGTCTATTCATTGCTGTACATATTGTATTTCTTATTTATTAATTCTCATTATTCTTCTTATTATAGGTGATCTTTCATTGGTGCTAAGTGGACATAAGTGTTTGGGTTCACTGACTCTGAGGTACAAGGGCCAGTGGGGGCACGTGACGACTGCAGACCCTGACTTGGATTTCGGGTCAGCGCTGTGTGAGCAAGTGGGCTGTGGTTCTGCAGTTTCAGTGATTCCTGAGAACATTTCCTCTGAGCATGTTTGGTGGCTGGACCGTCAGTGTGTGAAGCAGAGGTCAGGCCTCACAAACTGTGTGCTCCAGAACTCACACATGAACCACATCGCGGAGGACGGGTTGAGTCTAATCTGTTCAGGTGTGTAAAACGTCCATTTTATTTATCAGGACAGTGCACTTTAATGAACACTCATGCATGTAAACACGCCACGTTGGATTGTTGCCATGACTGATTTTCATCCATCGTCCCCCACTCTCAAACACACTGACGCTCATCCTGGCCTGTTGTACATGTTTTTAGTGGTAGGGGAAACCCAGAGAAAATCTCCACAGACACGAGGAGAACATGCAAACTTCTAGCTGTGAAGCATGTGCACTACCTGCTGCACCACCCTGAACATTTTAGTCAGGGGGGGGGGCCCACAGTTAAGACAGCGTCTAAACCCACACCTGTACACTATACCAGCCACTTGGTTATGGCGCTCCATGTAAGCTTTCCCTGCCACACAGTCTGCACAGTCTACACCTGGGGGGCTTGTCTGGTGTAGTAGATAGGGTGGTGCACTACACAGTGGGACAGACCATGGGCATATGGGATACTGGGCTCCATAAAATCCTTGTCTGGATCACAAGTTGTAAAGATGTTACATTTAGACATGGCTCAACAAATAATACGGGTGTACGACGATGATGGGCAGAGGCGACAGTCACTATACAGCACCTTTATTGAACAGTTGTATGTATAGAATGTGCCCATTTCTCTCTGTATGTCATTTACATTTGTGCTTCCAGTTATAGCGAACCAATCATGCCACAAAAACTGCATATGGACTAACATTTTATCTTGTACAGATACTAGAACTCTAGCTGTAGAGCTGGAGTGTCTGCCAATACCCTAAACACCAAACCATACAAAGAGTCTTTCCGGAACCAATTTGCTGACTGCTTTCTCTCCACAGAATTCTTCCCTGCTCCCAGAGTCTGGGTCTCCTCTGACGGGGTGCCTCAGTTCCATGGCCGCAGAGCCCTCGTGAGATGGAACACGAACTTCAGCGTTACTTGCTCTGTTGATAATATGATTGCAGGCTATGTCAACCTGCTGTCTCCAACCGGAGAGGCCTCCCTGCCAATAGACAACAAATCTGCTCATTTCCTGTTCTCAACGTTCAGCCCCGCCCACGTGGGGAACTACACCTGTGTTTACTGCATACACCATGTCATGTTTAGCGGTTGCATTCATAATGTGACCATTTACATCACATTTGGAGGTAATGTTTAGATGTAAATACGACACAACTTCTACCGTATGATGATTACTATAGTTTGTTGCATGGGTTTATATGGGTTTTGGTTCTGACCTTTTTAGTCTGGGTGATAAATCAAGTTTAATTAGATCTTTGTAAATCTTTGTTTTACCCTCTCTTGGCACTAGCAGGCTTCCGTAGTTGGAAGCATGGCTGGTAAGCAACTGCACAGAAACAGCTGTGAAACAGCGGTGCAAAGCATGAATGAGCTGGTTCCTAATGCAATGTCGGACTTTAGTACTGCGTTAAATCCATAATCCATTGTACTTCAGAAGCTGTCTTGAAGGAGAGAAAGACTACAGCGCTACACTGCTAACAGGCTGCAAAAAAAGTATTAGCAGTAAAGTATTTCCTTCTTCTAGAGTATAAACACTGCATTTGTGCAAGGAAAACAGATTAATGTTGTGTGTCAAAATATAGTGTATTCTCTGGCACGGACCAAGAAGTAGGATGACCAGATCGTAAACAGGGGACAAAATGGAACATTGAGGGACATTTTTAAAAACATAAACACTAGCCTACATTAGCCTATTTTAATTGCATAGAGGCTATATAAATCAAGCAGTCGATCTATCACTTTCATTTAATGTAGTCATAGTAAATAGGCAACAATGAACCAGTACAATAGTACATAGTATGTTTTGAATGTGTATAAATGCAACTGCTATGAACGCCTTTTCATAAGATTTTAAAGTAGCGTTTAACTCTAAATACAGGCATGTCTCGAGCATATCACCCAGCTCTTCTACTAATTTGATTATGTTTTGTTCTACTGTTCTACTGTTGTGTACTAATCTGTGTATCTCTGCAGTTCCGAACTCCCATCTGCTTCTGAGAGCCGGCATTCATGTACTCATCCTGCTCCTTTCCACCACCGCACTGTGCTACGCCAACTACAAGGTACAGAGACCAGGACCAAGCAAGCCAGGACCACACCAGGCCTCATGCAATGTTTTATTTTGTTTGTAGGGCAAGAGGGGGCGCGGTCAGGATCAACTGTGATCAGCTCAGCTCCTTCAAGCAGTAGAACAACGGCAAAATATTTGATTTCAACGGATATATTCTCGAAAGAAGTATATAGTGTGTGTATATACATAATCTGTTTTTGATTTTTTGTTATTTAACCCAGTCTTTTCCAACCAATGTGCCATAGAAGATTCTCCAATTTCACCTGAATGACCACATGTCGCGTGTGTCTTTCTTCAATTACTGCAAGAACATCAGCTTTGTTGAACTTCAAGGGATATTTCAGGATTTTTGACATAGGGCCTCATTTCCTAGTTATCCTGAGTGCTGCTGATTTCTGGAGATATTTTTTTTTGTAGTTCGTGCAGTTCTTATGTTTGAAGAGTTTCGTGGCGCTAGGCTAGTGCAAGGCTAGCGCATTTCTATGGTATCAGCTAGCCTGCATTAAAAACAGTCTGACCCGCTCCACAGAGCACCTGAGGCAAATCACTTATAACGCCAAGCATATAAATGTCTGTGTTGATAGAGTAATTTTAACCATTTTGTGTTTAAAATACCTTATATTTGAGCAGCTTCGTGGTTGTATAAGCTACGCGGCGGCGGAGTGATCTGCTAGAAAATAGTCCCTCAAAATGCGATCATTCATGTGATGCAAGGTCAGTTATATTCCCAAAATGACTCCATCAACACAAACATTTATATTGTTAGTCTGGTGTTATAAGTGATTTGCCTCAGGTGCTCTGTGGAGCGGGTCAGACTGTTTTTAATGCAGGCTAGCTGATACCATAGAAATGCGTTAGCCTAGCGCCACGTAACTCTTCAAATATAAGAACTGCACGAATTTAAAAAAAAAAATCTGAATATCAGAAAACAGCAGCACTCTGGATAACTAGGAAATGAGGCCATATGTCAAAAATCCTGAAATATCCCTTTAATGGTGCGGAGGTTCAACTTTGAAAAGACCCACTTTTAGAGCTCTATGGTCGTCTGTCACCTTTTATTTTGTGTTTTATTTCAATCTTTAATGACTGATTTAAGTTTTTTTTTTACATATATAATTATTTCAATGTTTGGTTCTTGTTTTCATTGTAGTTTTCAACATTTAATATTCTGTAAATCCATTGTTTATATTTCTTTGCAGTATATGTCATTCATTTTTTGTAAATATACGGTATGTGCAGCACGTTGATCACCGGCCACTGAGGGTAGTAGTTTTTTAAACTTGTCACAATCTGATTTCACTTGCCAAAACATAAAATGTAAATTCGAAATTTGAAGGTGCAAATGTGCAAAAGTGTTGTTTTTTTCAGCCAATTCCATCGTTGCACTCATTGTAGACCTAATATTAAAATGATTGATTTTTCAAGGTCAAGGTAACTTTATTTGTACCAAAAAGTAAATGTGGTTGGCAAAGGGAGTCAGAGCCACACACAGAGACAGACCAACACACAGGAGAACAGAGAGAAGCGACATCTGTGCAGAAGCCAGTTATAAAAAACAAAACATTTAAGCACATCCACTAAAGACAATATGTAAGGTTTTATTTTTCTATTTAAATTGACCTTCAGGAAAGTCCCACTGAGGTTGACTCTTTTTCAGGGGAGTCCAGGTCCTACATGTTAACAGATTAACATAGAAAACCCAATAAGAACTCACCCACAAAAGAAACTGGCTTACTTGAACTAGGTTAAATGTATTGTTGAAATGTACTTAGCCTGTAGTAGATCTACAGTATAAAAACTTTTTCATTTATTTAATTTGTTTATTTTTGCAAGGACAGTGCATGTTAACATAACAGCTCAGCTGTAAAATAGCCAAAAGGCTGGTTTTCATCTGTAGTCCTCGGCCAGATGTACAGGAGGCACCCTGGAAATGGGTAAAAAGTGAAGTGAGAATGCAGTAGGAGACAACATGAGGAAGCACAAGCAGGAGTTCATGAACAACTAGGGTCAGTTAGATAAAAGATACAGTCAATACAGATTAAAAGATACAGTTAATAACATCAGTCAGTTATAATAGAAGATGTAAAAAAGAAAGTAATCATTAAAATGCAGCAGTATTGAGATTAGATAATCATCATCATCATTCTTTATTCAGACTCTAGGTCCATAGTATAACAAGACATATATATATACAAGACTCACATAAACAATACATCCAATATTATAAAAGACAGCTATTCCAATGTTTCCATAAAGGAGACTGGTAAGAAGGACATTCAAGACGACTCAAGGAAGCGGCGGCGGACGTTCAGTGCTGGCATGTTTGTTTGCTCTGGAGCCAACGTTTTAATGATGAACGGAACATGTTATAACTATTGATTTCTCTGATTGTTCTTGGGATGTTGTTCCAATCTTTTGAAGCGTTAAAAGAGAAGGCTGACTGACTAAACGCAGTTTTCCTGAGTGGAATGACAGTCTCCTCTGGATGTTCCTCTAGTGAGGCGACTGGTGTCAGACCTTACACTCAGAAATTCACTAAGAGGTGGAGGAGCCAGGACATGAAGGATTTTATATGCTAAACACATATTTGTGAACTTGATAAGATTTTCCCAAGTTAATAAATTGTATTTTGACAGAATATTGCAGTGATGAAAATGACGTGGTTTCTTATGTTTGTATAGGGACTGTTTTGGTTTCCTAGTGGTGTGGTTGGCCTGGGACCAGCTGGTGAGGCAGTAAGTCATATGTGAGAAGATCATTGAATGCATAAACATTTTGGCTGCTCGGGTGGACATTGAGTTTCTGATAAATTCGAAAATTGGATAAATACAATTTTACTTTCTTGACAGTTTTGGTGACATGAGAATTAAAGTTGAGTTTGGAGTCGATGAGAATGCCGAGATACTTCAATTCTGTAACTATTTGAAGTTTTTCACCAGATATTACAATGTCCGGATTTGCAGTGGAGTTGGTAGTTTTAGTAAAAAACATACCGACTGTCCTGGAGACATTTAACTGAAGGCTACTCTGATTTAGCCATTCACTGACCTTGACCATAGCGTTTGTGAGTTTAGTTGCCACTTCTGTTTTTGATGTTTCACTAATTCAAAGCTTTATTTAACCTGGAAACAATCTCATTGAGATAAAAAATCGGTTTTACAAGAGTGCCCTGGGCCAAAAGGCACAGTTTATTAATGATAAGTGTCACTCATAATGTCACTTACTTTTTTTTACATCACCAGGACCAGTGCAGAGAATATGTCTAGAATACAGTCAGAGCAGTGGTTTTCAACCTATCGGGGTCGGGAGAAAAATTTGGGGGTCGCCAGATTATGTTGACACAAAAGATACGCCCAGCAGGGGATCTGCACCTGATGCATAAATACCAAACGACAAAGTGTTTTCTCTTCAACTGCCAAGCAAGTGTTGCTTCCTGTGCTGCATACATGTGGTGATACCTCGGCTCATTTAGCTCATCACCTGTAGACCTACGCTCTGTGTAACCGGCTGTAGCTTTCTCCAGGCCGGCACCAAAGGTGAATATCCAACTGTGGTCCAAAGCACCCCTCCTCTCTCTTTTCCTCATCACTTCGAGATCTTTCATTAACAGCGCAGCTTTCTTTCATATGATATCAATGTGTGTATGTATGTTTATATGTATATATATTATAAAGATAATTATCTGCTCCGGTCCAAGACTTTAAAATGACTCTCAGGAAGATAAGTTCGCTCGAAGAGGCCTTTATTCAATCAATAGCACAAAAATACAAGTGACATCTCAACAAGCATTCGATTGGAAGTCTGTCTATGGAAGTCTGTCTCGTCATTATATACTTGTCCTACCTCTAAACCAGACGTACACTTGACTTTTGACACAGATAATACGTGCAGTTTTTTGCAACTAATCATTAACCATATTGATTGGTCAGTCTGACAATATTCTGGCCAGACCTGTTTAACAGCACTTTGATCAGAACATTTATAGGACATTTGCACAGACAGTTTATATAACGAGACAGAACAGAAATCTCATGGCAAAGTACAAGTAGATGGCCTCTCCGAAGGTTTTTATAACTTTTATTTGCTGGCAATAAGATCAATTATCTCTACAATATATACTGTACATATCCTAGCACCTATTGACCCTGCAGTTGATATGCATAAGCCCTCGTCAAACCTTTTCTTCAAGTTAGCCACACATCACATGCAGCAACCATTTAGTAAACCAGGAGCACTATATTGTGACTGCTTTCATGTGTTTATTTTTTTCTCTTTGAGCTCCGAAACCACTGAAGCTGCATGTGATCGCCTGCATTAGCGAAGGCGCAGAGGGAACATAACAGCCAGGGTTGCGTTCAGGAGCGGCGGTCTAAAGCTTTTTATTTTGGTTTGTTTCAGCGCTGAGGCGTCCAGCTGGCCTTCTCCCTTTTTCATCCGAGTGTGAAATACAAACTTAAAAAGAGACAGAATATGGCTTCTTTCACAGCTTTGTTGGACAAACTCAGATGAGATCAACAAGGGAGGCAAAGGTTTCAAGGTTTGCCAGCAGAAAGGTAAATAAAAGGCCTCGTCCGTGGTCGGCAGGCGTCTGTATTTCGGGGGGAATCGAAAGGTGAAGACACGAGCAGCCTGGTTTAATGATTGCTTGCTCGTGGCCTGCTGATATTCACTTTAAAGGGTGGCCTAATAATACAAATGGTTGTGGAAAAATAAATCTACCCTCGTGCCCTGTGGACACCAGCTTTCAAAGGAAACTGAAGTGGAGTGGACGGGGAAAAACTACAGTATAAGACTGAAAAAGCAACAGAGAATTACCACAAAGGCAAAAAAACAACATTTGAACGATTCAGTTTTATTTCAACACGATTAAAGGGAACATACATACTCATTCTTTAGCTGTAAATCAAGTCCTGTCTTTAAAACGATCAAAAAGTAATCTAAATGACAATAAATAGAAAGCTTCCACTGATGACTCTTACAAAATAAAAGTCCCTCCATAACCCAGCAAAAGAAGCAACTATTGTGACGAGGTCTGACAATTACAGCACAAGTAACTGCAAACAACAAGACAGATGGAAAACTGCACCGCATTTCAAATCTTTATGCAAATGGTATTTTTCTAAGATTTTCTAAATGATCAACTCAAATGACAGTCAGCATCATTTTCAATTGTTTCATTGGTAGAGGATCATTTGAATGTGACTTGAAACTTGAAATATACTTCCAAATTATTACGCAACTCATTGTTTCAATGCATTGTTATATGTTGTAATTGACTGAAAATTGACTGAAAATTGTTGAATTTATAGCATTAGGAGGTCCTGAAATAAAAAAGCTATTTCAAAAACATCTTAACAGGTTCGTTATATTTGAACATAGCAGCTTCAAAAGATTTTCCTCCATGAAACTGGATGAAGTTTTTGGAGAGTTTCTGCTTGGATTTCTTTGCAGGATGTCAGAATTTTAAAGTTATTTTAATGTTTTTTAAATGTCTTAATGGTCTTGGTCCTTCTTATCTTTCAGAACTGCTTTTACCTTATGAACCTTCACGGCCCCTTCGCTCCTCCGGCAGGGGTCTCCTAGTTATTCCTAAAGTCAACAAAAAGACTCATGGTGAGGCGTCTTTCCAATATTAAGGTAAGGTAAGGTGATACTTTATTGATCTCACAGATGGAGAAATTGCATTCGATGAGAGAGCATCCGGCAGCAGCACCCATTCAGTGCGCACCACTCATATTACGGCCCTCGCCTCTGGAACGACCTGCCGGAGGAGCTCAGGGCTGTAGAGAACGTTCATGTTTTTAAGAGCAGCTCAAGACCCACCTTTTTAGCTTAGCTTTTAACTGATATTTATTTTTGCTAGGCCTATTTATTATTATTTATCAGCACCTTATAATTAATTAAATTGACATTTAATAGTTATTAATATTTATTCTGTATTTATGTATTTTACCTCTCTCTTATTTTTTATTATCCTATTATTCAATTTTACTTACGTACTTTTATTTATTTTAACATTTTTTATGCTCTCCCAGTTTCCTCTGGAGGAGCCCTCTGCCTCGGGAGCGGTGATTGGCTGTGGCTGCTGGGGTGCTGTCTTGTGGGTGTCTGGATGGAGGTGTGGTGTTGTCCGGGCACCCTGTGTTGGTCCCTGTGGCTGCAGCCGAGGTGCCGCTCCCGATGCAGACGCTCCTTGGATGGTGTTCCCTTACCTGGTTTATCTGCACCCAGCCTTATCTTAGCCTTTTGTCCATAATCTCCACTGTTTTACCTTGAGTGTGTATTGTGTGCTTGTGTGGTGTGTCTCTGGGGAGGTGGGTGGGGGGAGTGTGAATGCTACAATTTTTTTTTTTTTTTTTTTTTTTTTTTTTTGGAAGGAAGTGGGTGTGAGAGAATGTTTTTAAATCTGTAAAGCACTTTGTGTTACATGACATGTATGAAAAGCGCTATACAAATAAAATTGATTTGATTTGATTTGATTTGAATAGCCTCCCAGAGCTGCTGTTTGGATGAAAACTGGCTCCCACCCTCATAGACCATAGGGAAGGATGGGGTCCACATCATGAGCCAATGCATTCTTTACAGCAGTGGTTCTCAACCTGGGGGTCATTACCCCCATGGGGGTCGCGAGACAAATTTGGGGGGTCGCCAGATCACTTAGATAAAATATACATATTTTCATTAGCAAATAATGTAATGTTTTATTGTAGCATGTTTTTGCTATTGTACCAGAGTGCCATTATTTGTTCGTAGTTTCATGAATTTTATTTCAGCCATTTGTTTTTTTTTTCCTTTGTTTTTTAAGAATTATGTAGGCTAATGTTCCTATCTCTCACGGTGTGACCCAGGCGGGGGTCACGGACCCCTTTACCTGTTATAATGGGGGCTGCGGCTCCAAGAGGTTGAGAACCACTGCTTTACAGCAGGACATGGTGCGTTGTCATGCATAAAGATGTTTTTTTTAAGGAAAGCACGGCTCTTCTTTTTGTACCATAGAAGACAGTGGTCAGTCAGAAACTCCACATATTTTTCAGAGGTCATTTTCACACCTTCAGGGATCCTAAAGGGGCCGACCAGCTCTGTCCCCATGATTCTGTCCTGAAACATGACTCCGCCCCCTCCTTACTGACGTCACAGCCTTGTTGGGACATGGTGGCCATTCCCCAACCATCCACTACTCCATCCATCTGACCATCCAGGGTTACACGGCACTCATCAGTGAACAAGACTGTTTGAATATGAGTCCTCATGTATTTCTGAGCCACTGCAGCCGTTTCTGTTCATCAGCATTCAAATAACAGTTTACGGGAGTTTTCTAACTTTTATGACACTGAAATACAATTTGCATAATAACTGGGAACACAGTGTAGTCAATCAGGGATAGCTGTTCATTTTTTGTTTGCAATAATGCATTATTCCTTTGCATATTACAGTTAAAATACAATGGATGAACAAAGGAAAGGGTTGAAATCCTCCTGTATCAGCTGGCAAAATGGGAGGCTATGAGGTGTTCAAGGGATTTAGCAAATACAGATAAACATCAAAATGTTTACTTTGCACATCTCATTTATTCTGCTGATAAATGTGTGTTACCTGTGAAAATAACCTTTGAACGCCTTATCAGTGCAGTGTGTGGAGATACAAAGCCAGGTCAAATCAAAGAGAAAAGCTATACGGTAGTTACATGGTACTTCTGGTTTTATTCTCTTGACATATTAGCAACAAAGATTATTTTCACAGGAGATTATGGATACCGTGTTTCTCGATAAGCCGGTAAGCAAAATCTAAGAGAGGAGAAAAATGACACTTTGCCTTGTTTTTTGGGGGTTCGAAACACATTAACTCAGGCTAGGAATAAGATATTGAAAAGTCCCTCAGAAGAAGAAGGATAAAATACAAAACTGGAAAATGCGGTGTCTGCAGGTGCTAACAAAGCGAAGCTGTTGGTGCATGAGTGTAGTGAAAATACAATTTGGCATCTTCCATAAAGAAAATGAAAATATTTAGATTACGTTTTGTTGGAAGTTGAGATTCCATGTCAGAAAGTGTCATCAAAAATGAACATCGTAAAAGGATTTGGTCTGTTTTTACTTTTCACCTTGTGTCTTAACAATTGCTGACCAGGTTAACACACCTCTGCTTACATCGTCATTTCCCTCTGAGATCTTCGCCGTTGAAACCAAAACCCCCAATAACTCTGTCGCCTATCGCCTCATCTTCAGACACTTGCGAATGTAGCTTCTCAGACGTAGCGGCTCCGCTGTCAGCTCGGTGAAGGAGAGCATCAGATCTGGGAGTGCGCCGGCGCCCGTAGCGACAGGCGATGGCGCGATGTGTCAGAGATGGAATTAGCACCGGGGGCGGCGGTGTGAACGCGCCCCCTCTGGCTTTTCATCTGTCTTGCTCCGAACAGACGCAAAAGTTTGTGATCACACCTCTTTGCTGTAGACGGCAAAAAAAGAAAAAAAAAAAAGGGAAAGGAGTGGCGAGGAGTAAATAAAAACACGGGCGAGCTGTGAAGTACTACTGTGGACTGAGGAAAGCGGGCAGACTGCGGATCCTACACACAGTATGTTACGGCCTTCTCAAAAGCTGTTTGAAGAACTGTGTGTTGTCATAGTAACGCAAGAAACTTTGTCCACAGATTATTTGACTGAAATACTTAGCTGTTAACCATGTTTCAATGTTGTTCTCTCATCAAAGACGTATAAGACGCGTGTTTCAAGCCACTCGCGCATCTTTGAGTAATCTTTAAATGCCCCTCCTGTTTGCTAATATATGCTCTTGCTTGTCTTACAAAGCTTATCCTTCCAAAAACACAACACAGACGGCATCTCGTCATAGAAGGGGGCGTGGCCTCGCCGAGGGGGAAAATATAATCTTTTGGGAAACACAATTTTTCTTTTGTTTTTTGCATTTTCTGGTGGAATATGAACTTATTTATCACAGACAAATAAAGTCAAGGGTAAATCAAGGGTAATAAAAAAGATTTATATGGATATTTTCTCACAGCAGATTGTTCTGTAGAAGTGAAAAAACGGCAAGTTCAAGCGTTTGCATTAGCACGATGCTACGACTGTTGTACTGCCCCCTTGTGGGAGGATTTATTTGCGCTTTGAGTTTCGTGTGATTTGTCCTCTTGGTGCTCCAAGCAGTCTCACAAAAAGTCAAACTCCAGTGTGTTTCAGCCTGTACATTTTATTTCGGCCCTACAAAAATATCTGTCCGTAAGTATCCGAGTGATAGTCATCTTAGTTTCCATTAGATACCAAATTTAGTCATTTTAGTATGTTTTCAATTCGTAATGTGTCAGAATTTTTTTGAGGTTTTAGTTATCTCTAATCTACTTCATTTATATTTAGATTGTTTGTTTGCCGTGAATAAGATTGTAATATGCATTCTTTGTGTTTCTGTTTGTTACAGTTTTAGTGTGCGTTTTCAGTAAAACACACCAAAGCAGCAAGACACTTCCTGGTCCTCTATTGGAGACTGTTAGCTATCTGCAAAGCTGGTTCCCACACACTAGTAAAGGCAGAATAACTGTGTTTACTTGAGTGAGGGCCCTCTTAGATTTTTGGGATCACAATGCCACTTTTCCCATTCTAATGCCGAGATACTTGACCGTCTCCTGTGAGAATGCAGTCATGTGTGATTGGCAGACTGTTGGTACAATATTCCACATTGAACAAATAGACATACATTGTGCTCAAAAGCTCCTGCAGTCAGTAGATTGCTGACTATTTGTTAAGCCAGGCTCCTTGTAGTTTAGTGAGGCGGACATCAGCTGGGCCGGACATATGGACTCAGTGACTATGTTATTGGATCATGTGTCTCGTCCTGATGCCAAGTCAAATGCTCATGGGTAATTACGTCAGATTTATACATGGCAGTAGCAAATGTATTAGTGCAGACTGTGAACAATCCAATGTCTTAGAGTTTGTCATTGATAGCTTCCACTTTGAACAATTGATTGATTGAATGTTGAATGTATGTGGCAGAGTGGCTGTATTGGATTTCATGTGGGGCCTAATTGTGTAGTATTTGGATCCAGGTCAAATATTTAATTTAAAAAATATCCCATACAAATATATAAAATGAAAAGCTGTTTTTTTTTTATTGATGGGACTCTTTTTGGTGAACGGGATCATTTGGTTCCTAAATGGCCCTGTCTTGCTTTTCATCTATACAGTTTAAATTTAGTTGTTAAATAAGCTATTCTACAATACTCCAGCATTGAACCTCTGTCCTCCAAGATGATTTTGACAATAAGGCAAGACATAATTCATACAAGAGCGTGTTTAGTGACTCTGGGAACCACCAGGAGGCCCCTCCCTGAAGTTCTCATTGCCCGAGATGGTTCATGCGGCTCTAACATGTCAGAGATGGACTTTGGTGCTAAACCATGAAAAGACTTGTACACAAGCAGAGCTGTTTTAAATTCTATTCTCTGAGTGACAGGAAGCCAGTGCAGAGACCGGAGCACTGGACTAATATGGTCGTACTTCCTGGTTCCGGTCAGGACTCGAGCAGCAGCGTTCTGGATGCGCTGCAGCTGCCTGACAGTGAGCAGGCTGTTACGGTAGACAGATGCCTGGATAAGTCTCTGTAAGTCTATAAAACTGATATTTGTAGAAAAAAGGCGCTTAACTTTGAGCTACAATTGTGAGGTTCGACCCTTGGTGTGTCGGCAATGATGAAAATGAGTCCTCGATAACGCAAAACTGCCTATCAGTGCTCACTCACTATAATCAGGCAAGAAATATAAAAAGGACAGAGGATTTTCTTTATTTCATTCTCACGATATTGTGTTTGGTATTAATTTCATGTGTTTTTTTTATTATTTACAGTCAAAATCCAGAGTTAGTGTATCCCTGTGCCCCCCCCCCATTTCCTTTACGTCTCACTCCACAAATCCAATGTAAGTCTGTCTAACCATAAAAGCACAACTATGAGGCGGATTGTTGTGAAATGAACGGTGGAGAAAAGCTAGAGATGGATTAGTTGTAGAGATCTTGCAGGTCCGTTCCTCCTTCTCTTTGTCTTTCTCTTCCTCTCTTTTTCTCACTTGCTCTTTTCTAAACATTTTACTCAGTGTCAGATGGATTTCTATTCAGTTAAAGAGACGGTGGTCGTATCGGGTCGTATGCTTTTACGATCACTGTAAATGTACTTTTTTGGCTACAAAGCTGAAAGATTTAAACTGACAATTTAGAGAATAAAACACAATGGGGTACAGCTAAAAAATTCCATTTTCCATTTTGGAGCAACACAAATCAGAAGAAGTCTCAGCCATTCAAACCTTCTCATTCAAAGAGATCGTTTTATGAAAAGCTTTTTTTGTTATTTGTGCTTCCTAACCATGTCCGCAGAACGAACACTAACCAGCTACGGCTTTTGCTCGGCAGCTCTTGACTCCGTCTGGCCCCGGGATCGCGGCTTTTCTCCGCCACTCCAAAACGGAACGCCGCCCTCCTCTCCAAACATCACACCGGCCAGTCGCCCCGGTCCGGTCCGGCGTCTGACCTTTTGATAATTCCCTCTCATTGAACTGCTCTGCGGAGAGGAGCCCCGCGTTTGTTGGAGGTTTCGCGGTGTGGGCGGATGAACTGCTGCCGGGCTTCAAAGCAACAACACGTTTGCATGATTCATGAGCAGATGCCTTTGTTTGCGCGGCGCGCCGGCCACAGCATGTTTTTATTTTTTTAATTTTTTAATTTCCTTTTTTTTTGCTAACTAACAAAGCCCTCGTCTCGGTGACCCCGCTCCTCGGAGGTGACGCCGACCTCGAGTTGCGCTGGAAACTCGCGGAGAGGCAGATTTTTTCACAGATGGAGAGCGTGTCAGAAAAAGAACTGGTCATGTTCACTTGCGACCGAGGGAAAAACGGCCACAGCCTATTAAAAAACATTTGCAGGAACTGAACCGGGCTCAGAGCTGGTGAAGAATTCAAAGTGCGTTGGAGATTACTCATTAGAAATACAGTACAGAAGCACCAGAGCGTCATATGCAAGGTTTTATTGGTCCAAACAGTTCAAAGTTCAAAGAGTCCAGCTCGGCTTTATTTTTGTATTGCCATTTTAGAACATTAGAGGAGACCGGGGCAAAGTGAGATGCTTTTTTATGGTGGGTATTGTGTTAAAGCATTTCAAACTGGATAGACTCAAACAGACAAAAGCAGCGATTAGGAAGATTTATTGACGTGAATATTAGTTTTGCCGATCAGACCCCGGCGGTCAACATCGATGTATGAAAGTCAGTATGGATGAACAGCTTGGAGTTAGGGATGTCTTTCCCCGTAGCCTGGACACTGGTGGTGGTATAGGAGACCTGTGAAGATTCAGCAGGTAGAAGCTGTGGACGGAAGAGGTGGAGAGGGGGCGGAGGTGAGTCGCAGCGCAGCTGGGAAGCAAACGAATCATGATTGCTGGAGCTTCAAAGCGGGACCGAGGGCGATGATTGTTTTAACCAGGGGTTAAAGTGGGGTTCTGCCAATCACCAAATAAACTGACATCCACTCTACACAGGGAAACTGGAGAAATAATCATGTAAGATCAGACCCTTGTTTAATGTGCCTCAGTATAACAGCATTTATCATGAAATCATCAACTTAACAGACACAACTAATTCATAAACAGATTCTTCTCTTCCCAAGCTTTTAGTGATTTATAATTTGGGCGCAGTGTTGGCTTTTTTCACACAATCTTTCCTCTGATCTGATCCTTTGAATGTGCCCGTGGTTTAAAAGCAATAAAAGTTCAGGAATCCAGGCTAAAGCTGAGTCTTTAGACTCGTCTGGAGCCTGTGACTCCTCCTCTCAGGTCAGCGCTAGAAGCAGCCACAGACGGCGGAAGAACAGGGGTGCAGCTGACACGGGCAACAGAGGGACTGGGGCCCCACAGCAGGGGGACTGAGAGGCCCCACTGGGAAACACTTACACAGGATTTTGACAGTACTTGCAAAAAACATAAATACATTGAATAAATGATAAAAGTAGTCTAATTGCAGCAACAAAAATCAGTAGCGTTTCTTTTTTTTTTTTTAGGAAAGTAATCATAATGTAGACAGCTCTGATTTTCATCACTGTATAAGGTTGATTTAAACAGCATATTGTTTCCTAAAATACACCAGATTGCACACAATTTTATCTGATCTCATTTATAAAGCTCATGTACGGACAACAGGAGGCCGAGCGCTGCACAGAGGCAAGGAGAGGCGAGGGGAAGCTACTTTGAGGAAATCAAGTTTTGTTAACCCTAACCCTTTATTTAATCATCTTCTTATTCATCAGAAATGATTGGTAATAAAGTATAAAAAATAACAATGAAACCATAGGCTTTGAGTAAAGCGATTGTCACAGATTACAACAATATATTACAACCCGACTGCACGTACAGCGAGTTAAAAAAAACATCTGAACAATATTCTGTAGTTTCAGGAAGTTTGAGCTCCGTAAATGGCACTGGCAAATATCACAATCAGCGTCTAAACAGCTCTTCTTTAAGTGTATTTCCAAAAGTTTTATTGATGAGACACTGCACTCTGCAAATACTTTCAAAGAAACAGCAGTAACATGTCAGTAAAGATCCACCCGGCCTCTGCTGTCACTGCTGAGGGGTGAGGCCCCTCCCTCTCTGCCCCCAGTGTCTCGGTAAAACCCTCTCATGTTTAGGTAAATCTCATTCGGAGGGTTTCATAAAGCCCATTTTTTTCTCCGTACGTGAAGTTGGGGTTTTGCTCGTACGGACTCTTATAGGCAGAGTCTCACGGACAGTTTTATAAATGAGACCCCTGGGGAGGACTGGCTGTTGCTCTAACTTTCTGAGAGTATCACAAACAAGAGCAGACATAAAGAAATGTTACTCTGTAAAACGTTTTTAGATAAATCAGTTAAAAGCAATATAAAACATCTTCTGTTACGTGCAATCTGCACACAGCCTTTCATGCATCGACATAATGTATATAACGTGTGGTTCAACTTCGACTTACCCCACTCTCCCCTACATCTGTAAATGGTAATGTGGTCAATGTTTTTCTTAAAGCAGTACTAAGTAACGTGTTTACCTTAATAAATCCTTTCCGTAGTCCCAGTGGGGGTAATACAAGTGTTTATGGGATGATTGGAGGGTCTTTCATCTCCCCCTGGTGTCTCTGGACAGAAAACCATGTTTGCAATTTGACCGCCACCGGTCCGGAGAAAGCAATACACACTAATGGAATCATGAAGAAGAAGCTAACATGCTAACGGGCGAAGCTAACTGCGGGCTAACGTCACTTTAAACTGTGTTTACAGCCAAACTTGAGTGAAAAAAAATATTTCCATTGTATAATTGGATGCACAGTAACCCTCTCTCCCTTCGCCTTTCCTGTCAGCGTAGTATTTACTCTCCAAGACAATTATTAAGTTAAAAAATTGTAACTTGCTACTACACCTGCAGTTGCGCTTACGGCCTCTAGGGGGAAGAGTTACTTAGTACTGCTTTAAGCCAATTAAAGCTTGTTCCATTGGCAATCCTTTTTCCAAGACCTTCCAGACTCATCATTGATAACGGTGTCTTAATTCAAGCACATTATTTAAGATAAAATGGCATTTTCCCCTCGTGTACAAGAAAGCTTTAAAGGTTTATCGGGCCTAGACGGCACCATCCCACAGCCTCTTCAGAAAGTACGCCTCTCTTCTTTCTACCTTTTCTCCGCGTATAGAGAGAGTTTGACGCGCGTTGACAATCCCCCATTTCAGCCGCTGCTCGAGCATGCATTTTCCCGATATTGACTTGTGTGACAGGTGCGGGGCTTACTGTCTCCTCTTCTTCTTCCCCCTCTCTGACACAAAGCCGCGAATTCGAACAAGTCTCTGCCTGTGATCTCTGTGCCGGGTTTGCTTTCCCTTCCGTTTGATCCGCGAGGCCCCGGCGCAGTTTACCGTGGGTTTTTTATTTTTTTTATTTTACCTGCACACGCTTTATTAGAACTATACGCTCCACACAATAGCGTCGGCGGATCAAAACCTACTTCCGACATTTTCCCTTTTCCTCCCGTTGTTTGTCGGGGAACTGGAGAGATTAGAGACCGAGCAAGTCCTGGGAGGATTAACTCAGGAGTCGACGGGGGCCAACGCTTGATCAAAAAACAACACGGTGGCAGTGAGGAGAGAAACACGCAGACAAAAAAAGAAAAAACAAGCTTTTAAAGATAAGGCAGGTTTCTGTAACAAGCTCGCCTGGTGGAGATTGGGTTGGTGTGCACCTCTCTCGCCTTCTGCATAAACTCAGTTTGCAAGAGGGAAGATTAGAAAACGGGAACTTACCGGAGAGTGACTTTGATATCTTGAAAGCGGGGAAAAGCCTTGGAAGGATTCTTGTATCATGTGTGAATTCAACACAAGAGGTGCTTTTGAACAGCCTTGTATTGTGCCTGCTCAATAGAAACTGCACATGATTGGCTTTATGTGGAAAAAAACACCTAAGTACACTGCGTTCCAAATTATTATGCAAATGACATTTTTCTCTGATTTTCTAAATTGTCGACTCAAATGAGAGTCAGCATAATTTTCAAGTCTTTACCTGGTAGAGGATCATTTAAATGTGGTGGAAAAAAATTCCTAGTGATAACAGTATTTTTTTCAAAAATAAATATAGTAAAAACCTCAAAATCCACTGTTCCAAATTATTATGCAACTCATCGTTTCAATACATTTTAAAGCTTGTAATTAACTGAAAATGGTCATTTGTTGAATTTGTAGCACTAGGAGGTCATACTTACTGAAATCAGAAGCTATTTCAATCAAAAAAATATTAACAGGTCAAGTTATATTTTACCAAAGGAGCCCTTGTATGATAGCAGCTTCAAAATTCTTAAATCCATTAAACTTGTGAGTTTTTGTAGAGTTTCTGCTTGGATTTCTTTGCAGGATGTCAGAATAACCTCCCAGAGCTGCTGTTTGGATGAAAACTGCCTCCCGCCCTCATAGAAGTTTTTTTTTTGTTGAGGCTCCAAAGGTTCTCAATAGGGTTGAGGTCAGGGGAGGAGGGGGTCCACATCATGAGTTTCTGTCCTTTTATACCCATAGCAGCCAGTGATGCAGAGGTATTCTTTACAGCAGGACATGGTGCGTTGTCATGCATGAAGAGGATTTTTTTAGGGAAAGCTCGGCTCTTCTTTTTGTAGCATAGAAGACAGTGGTCAGTCAGAAACTCCACATATTTTTCAAAGGTCATTTTCACACCTTCAGGGAGCCTAAAAGGGCCTAATGGGGCCGACCAGCTCTCTCACCATGATTCTGGCCCAAAACATGACTCCGCCACCTCTTTACTGACGTCACAGCCTTGTTGGGACATTGTGGCCATTCACCAACTATCCACTACTCCATTGATTTGATCATCCAGGGTTCCACGGCCTCATCAGTGAACAAGACTGTTTGAAAATGAGTCCTCATGTATTTCTGAGCCACTGCAGCCGTTTCTGTTCATGAACATTCAATTAACCCTTTAGGGGAGGCCCGGATAGAAGGTTTTTGCACAACTGCAGCCTCTGGAGGGTCCTACACCTTCATGTTTGGGAGACTCCAGAGGCACCAGCAGCTTCAAATACCTGTATGCTGCTTTGTAGCATCTGTTCTCCTAACCTGATGTGTTTGTCTGGCAGAAACCGTCCATATTGTGCCATTATCTGCACAAAACGGAGTGTGCTCTGAATCATCCACAAATCTCTTATCAGTACGATGATTACACTTAATCTTTCATGAAATATTGAAGGTTTTCATACCTAGACCAAGGCATTCAACTATTTCACGCTTTTCATCAGCAGACAGACCCTTTTTCTTTCCCATATTGTTTGAAAATGATGATCTGCATAATAAAGTGGAACACCCTTTTCAGCAGTTTTTCCCTTAACTGGGATTAACCTGACAACTAATCATCCCAGGTCTCTGAGATTAATGTCAGTGATTCATAGAGCCCCAAGACACGGTACCATCCATGAGTTTCATTATTATTGTTTTTTTTTTTACCTTTTTGACACAAAAATCCAATTTGCATAATAATTTGGAACGCAGTGTACTGTCACACGTGGGATGTTGGGCCTATATGCTCTTCAATTGCAGCAGAAGCCTAAGCTATTACTGTCAGAAGTTGAGACAAAGTTACACAGGTCCTGGTTTCATTCATTTCCTATTTTATTCACTAATTTTGGAAATTTTTATGCATAAAATGTCTTATTTTAATTTGAAAACACAAACTGACTAATAGCCTTGCAGTGGTTCAAGTCATATTTGACTGATAGATGCTTTCGTGTTAATTTCGGTGCATGTGTTTCCTCTCAGGCCCCTTTGTCATTTGGGGTACCACAAGGATCAATACTTGGCCCTTTATTGTTTTCCTTGTACATGCTCCCACTTGGTTCCATTCTGAGAAAACATGGCATTACTTTTCACTGTTATGCCGAGGACAGTCAAATCTATCTGCCTTTAAAGAAGGGTGATCCACATGCTGTTAGGCCCCTTTTCGACTGCATCAGCGATATCAAAGCATGGATGACCCTTAAGTTTTTATGCCGAAATCAGGACAAAACTGAAGTAATGGTTTTTGACCCTAGTGGCCCTATTTGCACCCCTCCTGACCTTGGCTTTTTGTCAGATTTTGTCAAGCCGGTTGTTTCCAATTTGGGTGTAAGAGTGGATCCTGAACTCAAATTTGAGAAACAAATCAACGCAGTCGTTAAGTCCAGTTTTTTCCACTTAAGAAAACTGGCGAAATTGAAGTCCATTTTATCAAGGCAGCATTTTGAGATTGTAATACATGCCTTTGTAACGACCAGGTTGGATTACTGTAACCGCCTTCATGCCAGTGTGAGTGTGTGTCGGCTTTAACAGGGACACGGACGCATGACCACATCTCACCGGTTTTAGCTTCGCTCCATTGGCTCCCAGTCAGATTTAGAGTTGATTTCAAAATTCTTCTCTTTACTTTTACAAGTCAGAATGGCCTCGCCCCCTCCAATCTGTCTGACCTGATTCAGCCTTACGCCCCCTCTCGTGCTCTCAGGTCAGTGGATCAGCTGCAACTGGTTGTTCCAAAAACCAAGCGCAAACTTCGGGGAGATCGGGCCATCTCTGTTGGTAGTTGGTATGTTATGGAAGTAAAAATGTAAAAGAAAAAAATCTAAAGTGACTTGAAAACTTGCAAAACATTTCTCCCTTCTTATATTTATGTCAGTAATGTTTAGCAAAAGTTTCAAATCGATATCACCTGCAAATCACTTATAACACAAGACTAACCATATTAATGTCTGTGTCGATAGAATAATTTTAACCATTTTGCAACTTGTATATTGTGTAAGCTACGTGGCGGCGGTGTGATCTGCTAGAAAATAGTCCCTCAAAATGCGATCATTCATGTGATGCATGTCAATTACATTCCCAAAATGATTCTATGGACACAGACATTTATATGGTTCGTCTGGCGTTAAAAGTGATTTGCCTCAGGTGCACTGTGGAGCGGGTCAGACTGTTTTTAATGCTGGCTAGCTGATACCGTAGAAACGCGCTAGCCTAGCACAAGCCTAGCGCCACGAAACTCTTCAAATATAAGAACTGCATGAATTACAAAAAAAAATATCTCCAGAAATCAGCACTCTGGATAACCAGGAAATGAGGCCACATGTCAAAAATCCTGAAACATCCCTTTAACCTCTTCAGCCCTACGGTCCCACCTGTGGGACCAAAATAAATAAAAAACTGGTGTGGGTAGTTGGACGCACTTGGACGTATGAGGGTGCGCTTCCAACCTTCTCAGTGAGTGAGTTGACTTCAGAGTTAGACTTTAGGTCAGACACCATGAGTGACAGTAACATGACGCTAAATACAGTGAGCTCTTTGTGACTGGAGAGCAATGAGGCCTCAGCCTTTTTCCTGGAAACAGAGCGACAGGTGAAGAAGGAGGTCAGGACTTCAGACTACTGCTGGATATACGAGTCATATCATATCTACAACTCAAAAATATGGTAAAACAAGAAATCTAGGATAAATTATTACAACTACAAAATACAAAAAACAAACAAAACACATGATTGATGCATATGGCTGAAGAAATATCATATATATTATCTGTGGAGAGTCATGTGTGTCCCAGTTCCTCTGAGCTATGGTGGACGGGATTGTGGTAGACCTACTTTTACTTCAGAAAAAAGTTATATACTAACTGTGTTGAAAAAAGATGAACCTCATGAGCTTCTTCTGGAACATCTGTCCACAAGTTAAAGCAGTACTAAGTAACTCTTCCCCCTAGAGGCCATAAGCGCAACTGCAGGTTTAGTAACAAGTTATGATTTTTTGACTTATTAATTTTCCAGGAGAGTAAATACTACGCTGACAGGAAAGGCGAAAGGAGAGAGGGTTACTGTGCATCCAATTATACAACGGAAATATTTTTTTTCACTCAAACTTGGCTGTAAATACTGTTTAAAGTGACATTAGCCCGAAGTTAGCCTTGCCCCGTTAGCATGCTAGCTTCTTCTTCGTGATTCCATTAGTGTGTATTGCTTTCTCCGGACCGGTGGCAGTCAAGTTGGGGGAGATGAAAGACCCCCCAACTTGATGAAAGACCCTCCAATCATCCCATAAACACTTGTATTACCCCCACAGGGACTACAGAAAGGATTTATTAAGGTAAACACGTTACTTAGTACTGCTTTAACATGTGCAGTTTTTACAAAATTTGAACAAACATTCATGACATTTCCACATGCTTCCATATATACATAATACTGTACATAAACTCGAAAAGGAGTGGGAGGAAATAAGCGTATAAATTCCCACCCGTGTAAACATCATCATTTCATTAGCGTGGTTGGAGCCAGTAGAAGGGCAATGCATAACAACCTGATGGCAACAATCAGCACAGCGATCCCAGCCAATCCCAGCTGCAGCAGGCCGACAACGCAACCACACACCAGCAACGCACCAAAGCCGCCGAGCCAGTGACACACAAGCCCCCCTCCAACAAGTGACAGGACGCACATTCAGTCAGCACAACTGTATTTGTCTTTTCTCTTCTTTTCTCCTTCTTCTTTCTTTATAACGTTATTCCAGTAATGCACATTGGCTTGGTACAATACTTGAATTTGCGTTTTCTTTTCCAACCAAGTATTTCACGTGGCAACATGTCAATACTGGGACAAAAAACTATGATAGAAATACCTAAAGTAGCCTAATAAAATGAAAGAAAATCAACCACTGCTGGAGTGGCCATGTGTTTGTATTTTAGTTTATGAAAGGCTATTAAAGAATATCAGATATGAGATATTTGTAATGTATAAGTTGTACTGATCAGATCACTTTATGTGAGTTGTTTGGATTAATGTAAAATAGCCTGTCCCAGGGATACAGTCGAAAATCCAGTGGTCCTTGTTATATGTTTTGTCTATTAGTTTTTTAATACCCTAGATATAATTGATATGTAACATCATGACACGAAAAGACAAGACTTTATTTATCTTAAAATGGAGTGAAGAGGAACATTTTCACTCAGAGAAAGACACTTTAAAGGGGGGGTATTATGCAAAATCGACTTTTTCAAGCTTTACATCATGTTATTAAGTCATTCCCTCATTAAAAACATGCCTGAAGTGTTGCCTTAGCACATTCACGTATTTTCGAGTAATCTGTAAAACTCCGATGGCAGCCATTTTAGGGATAAAACGCCTGATTCCTTCAGGAAACGCCCTCGACCTCCAGGATACGCCTCCAACCTTTCGTCACCAGCCGAGTAACCAACCACTGCTCCTCAGCAGAACCCCCTCCCGCAGTGTCTAGCCCTAAGATGTAAACAGAGTCATCATGGAGGATTAGCTTCATGTGTTGTGAACCGGAGCCACAGCAGACTTTTACAAAGACACACATCAGTGTTTCTGTTACCGAAACACCCAGGATTAAAACCGGTGACAAGAACGCTTATTTCAGTGTCTGGTTCTGCGCTGGGCCTTGATGATGCACAGAGCCTCCGGAGAAAGCTAATGCTAAGCTAAACCTCGAGTCATCACGTGAAAACGAGAAATATGCACACATAAAGTCAATAAAACCACCACACACATAAAGAACCGTTTAACAATGATCACACACGGAGCCTGGCTCTTTGATTTGGAAGTTTATTGCTCACATTTCATCTACAATGGGTCATAGCCGAGTGGCTTTCTCCCGGAGCTAACAAGCTAACCGCGACAAGCTAACGGGAAAATTCACTGAATACAAGCAGCATATTATGCATTGAAAACGTCACTAAAACAGGCAACTGCTTGAAGCAGCCTTTATGATGATCACACACGGAGCCTGGCTTGTTGATTTTGTAGTTTACTGCTCACATTTCATCTACAGTGAGTCGTAGCCGAGTGGTTTCTCCCGGAGCTAAGGCACTATTAGCCGCGACAAGCTAACAACCTTCACCTTCACAACATTCATTGAAAACAGGCAGCATATTATGCACAAATAACGTCAATAAAGCAGCAACTACTCGAAGCAGCCTTTACGATGATCACACAATGAGCCTGGCTTTACACATTTGTGGTTTATTGCAGACTTTTCATCAACAATGAGCTGTAGTCGATTATAACAAGCTAACGGGTAACCTCGAAAAACCACTGTCCACCTGCACAGATAATGTCCGTCTTTGAATCGTATGGGCTTCTGCAGATCCTGGTGTCGTCCATGGGGGTATAGTTAGAGATCCATAGGGCATGGCAGATGCAAAGAGAGAGCCTCCAAACAGCAGTTATTTTTCAGGCAAGAGCCCCTTCCAAGCGTCCGGTGTGGAAGGTTTGTCTCCAAATAATATCCT
This sequence comes from Gobius niger, assembly GCF_951799975.1. Taxonomy (NCBI): domain Eukaryota; kingdom Metazoa; phylum Chordata; class Actinopteri; order Gobiiformes; family Gobiidae; genus Gobius; species Gobius niger. The sequence continues at coordinate 10,677,824 of NC_136860.1, read as the reverse complement.
GTGTGGCCATTGTTCACAAAGTGATAAACAGTAGCTCCTTTCCAACAATAAAAAGTAAAATGCACCGATCGTAGTTTCAATACAGTTGAGACAACGAGCGTAGTGTTGTGATGCCACAGACAGCGTGTGGAGGGGGCGTGTCGGAAAGGGTCAGAGGTTCTTAAAGAGACAGGGGCCTATTTCCAGTCATTTGCTACCGCCATTTTGAAAGAGCAATTTTATACAAGGCAGTTATTCTAATTCACTGCATTTACAGACCAACAGACGGTCTCGTCATCATTGTAGTGTGATATAGACTGGTGCTATGTGGCTGAAAAAAGCATAATACCCCCTCTTTAATAAAGTCGTTTGGGATCGGTTAATATCGGATATCAGCAGATAGCTACTCAAATCCCCAGTATCGGTATCGGATGCAAAAATGCGGGATCGGAGCATCTCTACTATCCAGTTTTTGGATGCTCAAAATGGAGTAGGCTGAAGCAATCAGGCTTAGATTTACATAACATAATACACTATACTGTATGTTATACAGTGGCTCTGAGATGTGGCTGTAGCCTGAGGGTTACTTTACCTAACTATAGTTCTGAGAGTGGTCTTGGTTTGATCTTCTTTATCTCTATTAGAGCTGCAACTATCGATTATTATTATTATTATTTTTTTTCAAACCTTTCATTACATCGAGCCTGAACAATGAATCCAATTTTAATCTAATTGCGATTTTAATAAAGGTAGATCTCGATAACCGTGTGGTGCGTTTTAATGGAGAATGGAGAATGGGCCAGTCCGGGCGTACTCGCGACACCGCAGCGCCTCTCAGGTCAAGCTCAGGAAATTACTCGGACGGACAAACAGGAAGGCGTGCAGCGTGCAGAGAGGATCTGATTAAAGCTACAAACTGACGCTAATTCGCTTAATGGGCAAAACAGAGACGAAAAGTTTCACCCGAAGAGGAAATCTATCGCTGTATTTGGACCATAGATCAATATGTGTTAAATGGGATTTTTTTTTCCTTTTTCATTGACAAAGGGTTTTGTTTTGAAAAAGAATAATACATAAGCTGTAGAGTAATATTATAAGCCATGTCTAAACAAAAGAGTGACCTAAGCAAAGGAGCGAATTAGGGCAGAGGAACTTTCCCGAGAATGACTTTGATATTCTCGGGAAAGTGAAGGATCTTTGCATCACGCGCATGTTCAACATATTTAACATATTCAACATAAGAGTCTCAAGAGTCTCACAAGAGTCAACAGCCTTGAATTGTTCCGGCTCTACACAGAGTGAACATAAAAGATTGTCTTTTTTGTGACGACACAAGGACATGAACATGAGAATGCTTTCTGGGGGAGACCTTGGGTACTAATGTATTCTTGGAGAGAAAAATGGTCACTTGAAATCCTTGTCCAATTCTTTGCATGAATTGGACGATTGAAAAAGGCGGAGCAGGTAGTGCAAGTACTTGTGCATCCTAAAAGGGAAAGCGCTAAGTGCTTACGAGTCATAGAATTCGACGGATTAGAAATGTTATTGTGAATCCAAAATAGTTTCAAAGAGAGATTCCACTCAGTGTGGGTTGGGCAGAGACGTCAAAGTAATGGTAATACTCCCACACAGCACATTTGAGCGAGGTATTAAATCTGTATTTGTAGATGAGCATTTGTTCAAACAAATTTTGCAAATTCACCTCAGTTCTGCGCAAAACTACTACATAATACTAATAATAACATAATACAAATAAAAATGTACACATACTGTATATAAATACCCCTCCTGAAACCGCAACCTTAACGTGGTGGAGGGTTTGAGCGCCTGAATGATCCTGATCCAGCTCCAACTGCTGCCCCCATGACCCGGCAACGAAAAAGTGGAAGAAAATGTATGGATGGATGGATATAAATAAACCAAAAAAATATACAAATGTCCAACCGTATAATAGACAAATAACAAATACAAATGTCCAATGTTCCATATGAGAAGTGAGTAGGCGCTGAAATTGTTTTTCTCCACAGCGCAACTTTAACGCCGTTTTGTCATTGGCTCATTTTGATTGCTCTGCTGCCACACTGTAAAATCACACATTCTTGATCTTTGGTGTCTCTTGTGGCTGTGGTTATCTTCTATGTGGTGCAGCTGTTGTGCTGTGTGCCTGAGTCACCTGTGAGAGGGAGTGAGTGTGTTCTCCTTTAAAGGAACAGGCCACCTTTATTACATACTGTTGAACAAAAAAAAAATGTTTTTGCTTGAGCTTAGACAAGTTGATATGTACCTGTCTGGTCTTTGTGTGTGCCCTCAGTCACGCAAAAAGACTAAAGATGTTGTTAGCATTTGGCCTCTCCCAATGTATTCCTATAGCTCCAAACGGGGGTGAAGTTAGAAGTGACCAAGCTCTTCCACGGGCATGCACAAAGACCAGACAGGTACGTATCAACTCTGGAGGAAAAAGGCTGTTGTGCATAACACCGCCATTGGTCATGGGTGTTTCTTCACCCCACATACTTCCCAACTTAAATGTGTTAAGTCTCGGAGCTGCAACATCTCAAATATTAGCTATAGTCTGCTTTCAAAAAACACAAGATCGGGCCCACACGCTCCAAAATACACGCCCGCGGGGACCCCTGGGGGTACTTGAGCACTTAGCAGGGGGTTGTTGTAATTGTTTCAGGTTCAAAAAGACAGTGAATGAAGCAGAACTTCAATATTAAGGAAAGTTGGTTCTGATGATGTTATTCAGTGAAAAGGTTTGATTTAGATTTTTTGGGGGAAAGTGAGTTCAATCAGCTGGCAGCTTCGTTTACAAAAAGGGACTTTGATCCGTGGTTTCACTTCTTGGAAATTCAAAGCCGTGTTACACAACCCCACCCCTTAAACATCTCTTTGACTTTCTAATCAACAGTAAGTAAAACAATAAAAACCTTCCTCTCTCCACACCGTCCCCTGCACGTCTGCTTTGCATCTCTATCCCGTCCTGTCGCGTGAAGGGAAAGGTCAGGCGCGCCCGTGACCCGCGGAGAGCGCCCGGTTGACGTCTCGGAGCTGTCAGCCCGCCGCAGCCCCAACTTTCTTCTTCATCTCCTCACTGGAGCCTGAAATCACCGGCCAAAACAAACACTCAGATGGTGTTGTGTTGCTCGGCGAAGCGTCTCGGGAGGTGGTAGTGGAGGAGGGGGTGGCGGCGGTGGTGGTGGGCGCCCCCGCTGAGCCCCACCCGCCGAGAAACGCCTAACCCCGGGGTCGACCCCATCTGTTCCCCCGGCTGGAGGCACAACAGGCTGAATTTATTATCTAAGCGGAGTGAGCGGGAGAACAGTGGAACCGAAAAGAGAGAGTCTGGATGGATCTATACGCGCTCGGTTGGGGGGGGGGGGGAGGCAGGAGACGTCGATACAAGCGCTAATAGTCCAACGGTTTCCTTGGCAACGTTTTCTCGATGTGAAACTTGTTTGGACTTTTGGCATTCTTCTAAACACTTACAAAAAGTTTTTTTTTTTTTAACATGCCCAAAGGCAGCAGGTCCTGAGGCAGATGTCGCTTGGATGTTGCCACTAATGCAGACAAATGTTGAATTAAAAAATCACTACGGTGCTACTTGCTCTGCTCTCCCGCCTTTTTAACACATTGGGCCAGATCTTGTGGCGGCGCACGGGGCCGCGCAGGCTCTTGGCGAATTATTTTCCGAGTGGCGGCGCTATATGTGCCATTCGCCTCCGCCACCTGTGAGGGGGCGTCACAAGAGGAGGTGACTGCACTGATGGAAACACGGCTGACATTCACTTCCTCGTTTACATTGCGCTGGCTTGCGTTCTTTCTTCAGCCTTAGGCTCTCACAGGTCAAACTAAAAACTTTATTTACCCCATCGTGAGCTAAACCATGTTCACGTCTCGAGAGAAAAAGAGCTACAGCGTCCGCTGTGGCGCGGATCTGCCCGCGCTTGGCGTGAACGCGAAGCAAAACAAAAGCACATGTTCACCCCACACTCCCCCACAACCACTCTCCTGGACGCGGAGTCGATCTGGTTGGAGGAAAATGTGTGTGTCTCAACCCACTTAAATGCGCCAAGGCTGGAGTGGCAAAATCACAAAGTGCGCTCCTACTGAGCGCAAAATGTCATGCTATCGTCTCCGTTTTGATGCACAAGATCAGGCCCATTGAGTGCCGCGCTGTGTTGGGGATTTAGCTGTAGAGTGCCAACAATCCAGACCATTGTTCATGATATTTGTAGCACCACAGCGTGCTCTATGTTATAGCTACGGACACATAAGTTTGAAAGGTGAGACTCTAAGCTCTCCGTAGGTGAAAACAGTTTAATTCCATAAATTTAAAGGTCAGCATACACTAAATGATTTTATATAGAATGGGGGGTCCACACTACACGACTGGATTCAGTGCAATTATAGAACGTCTGGGGGTTGACACATATCGACTGAGAATCGTAAGAGCGAACACACTTACACGATTCTGAACAGCTGATGTTTTATAACACAGCGCGTCTGTCCTCTCTACTGCCTCATTTCTCCTCCGGCTTCAAAAACTGACCCCAAATCTGCAAAGTTTGTGAGCGTGGGAAAACATGTGCGGGTCCCGATTGGTCAACGGTGTCAGCAATGTCACTACATCGCAGTGTTAGGCTACTGCTACTATGAGGTCTTCAACTTGGCTAAGGTTCTGTCAAATGGAGATAAAAGTCGGCGATACAAAGAAGAACCGGGGCGTATTTCAGTGGATTTAATAAGAAAAGGAGACGCCCCTTAGACCTGAGATGGAGGAGACAGCGGAGAAAGGCTAGCTGCTGTTAGCGGTGAAGTGAAGCTGAACAGTTCGTCTCCAAACTCAGTAAGCTCCGCTAAACTCTGTTCGCGGTTGAAATGTAGCTGGAAAAGGTGGTTGTCGTGAACTTTTGGTGATATAAAGTTGTGCTGTTTCGTGTGGGGCTGTGGCCATGAAATGAGTTGTTTGTGCCACTGTTTTAATAGAGAAATGAAAAAGGAGGTGCTGTGGTGTTTTTCTGTCTTTATTTCACTCATTGGCCGCTGCTGTCTGTGTGTTCACTTTGGGGACGGTAAAATCACCCACGTTTCTCCTGTGGGTCTGGAATCGGGCTTCAAAATGTTTGATTTCTTACGACTGCAGTCTCATATCTTTCTGCTGCCCACACTACACGATTCGAACGCGAGTCCAGTCGTGACCACCCCCCCCCCACACACTACGAGACCCGACTCTGTGTGACTGCCTTCGACAATAAGTCGTGTAGTGTGTGCTGACCTTAAGCTAAACAGAGGCTAGTTTTGATCAAAATCACAGATTTTTTTCTAGAAACAGAGATAATGCGTTGTTGTGTGAAACCCGTGAAACGTCATCACGCGCGGCCCAAGTCCTGTTCCAATTCAAAGTTCGCTTCTCAGCAAGTTCGCTGTAAATCCCCGGATGAGAACTTGCCCCGCCCGTTTTACCGAGCATGCGTCAGAGGAGACAATCCAGAGCATTTTTCATGATATTTGTAGCACCACAGCGTATTCTATGTTATAGCTATGGACACGTGCTATGGCTCATTTGAAAGCTGAGGCTCTAAGCTCTCCGTAAGTGAAAACTGTTTAATTCTATGTGCCTTGGTTCCTGACAAATCTAAACACAATATATCTATTTATATATATCAATATACAGTGCATTGCTGTATATTGATGAATGCGTGAATAGTTTATCCCACGTTGGAGCGGCTGAGGAAAGGCTTCACTTTTGCAAGGAGGCGATAGCTTGCCTTAACAACAGTCAATTTGCTTGTGAAAGTTCAGGTTTGTATCCACATCTACACCTAGGTTTTTGATGACAGTGCAGGCGATGGGAGACGGTGCTGAGTGGGGTTTGAGCACCAAAAAGAATAAGTTCCGATTTGCCCTCATTTAAACACAACAGTTATGTGAGAGCCAAGACACCTGAAGTTCACTGATGATGCAGCCAGATCCCGTTTCTAAGCACAAGTACCTGGGTGTGATCTTAGATGACAAAATTAAAGTGGGACAGATTACATCACAAAAGCGAGTCAACAGAGACTATATTTTATGAAGAGACTGGTGTCCTTTCAGGTGGATAGAACCATGTTGAAAATGTTTTCCAGTGCTTTTGTGGAGAGTGCTCTGACTTTCCGCATCATCTGTTGGTACGGGGGCCATGACTGAGGCGCAAAAGAACTCCCTTATCCTATCCTGATCCTAGACTGCGTTCCTATGAAGGGTCTGCAGGACATTTGTTTTGCTGGAGCTCTAGATAAAGCAGACAAAACATTAAAACATCCTCTGTTTAAAGAGTTTGAGCTGCTTCCCTCAGGTCGAAGGTACAGGTGCCTCGTCCTGTCTAAAAACAGGACCAGGAAGTCATTTTACAATTAAACAAACAAAGATGATTTAAGAACATGACGGAACCGACTGTGATTTTTCTTTTCTAGTCTGTACAGCTGGTCTGTCAGAGAAGGTTTTAAAGAATGCAGGTAATGAAGGACGACCGAGATGATGCCATGATCCAAATATGGTCATTTTCTTTGTGGGAGACAGCTGTGAAAATGGCTGAGGGTGAGCACGGCTAAACACAGCGTAATATAAGACGTCTTCTAGCAACAGAATTGTGGGGGCGGGGCTGACCATTTTCAACATTATTTTTGACACTGTGCGGGACAAAAAAACACAATGACTGACATCGGCCGTTTGAAAGATCATTAAGCTCTTAATTCCCGCTTTAACCGAGAGCATTGTCCAAATTTTTTCGCTTTTTTGTGTTTTCATCCTCATTATCAGCTAGTTTTTGTTGCCATTTTGACTTTTGGATTTGCGTAATGCCAAACTGGAGAAAATGCTCCCGGTTCAGGTGAGGAATGAGAACATTTCTCCAACGTGTGTCGCTGTCCATGGTGCTGAAACGTACAGAGCAATCTGAAATGACCTGGTTTCATCATCATACGCACACTTTCATTCATGGTCTTCAGCACCAAATTGCTGCAAACATGTGACATTGTTGGTTAAATGACCCATTGTTGCCAAATACTAAAACCCTTTTCATTATTTTTAAGGATATAGACAAAATAATGGCCTATGTCGCTGTCCACGGTGCTGAAACGGACATGGAACAGGTCTGAAACATTTGCTAAGCTTGGAGCTAAATTGCGAGCAGGACTTAAAATTAGCGAGTGGGTGTGTTGCAGACGCCACGGGGGGCCAAAAATGTGACAAAAAGTGACAGAAATGTGAAAATATGTGATGAAAACCCAACAAAAAAGTAATGGAGACAACGCGAGGAAAAAGCTCCATTTAGATGAGTTTTGTAGGTCTTAGCTTTCAGATGAGACTGGCCTATAGGCTGTGACCTTATGGATTTGGGTAAAGCTGAACTGGAGAAAATGCACTTAAGGTTAAGCATATGGACAAAATGAAGGCACGTGTCGCTGTCCATGGTGCTGAAACGGGATAAGACACTGCAGTTGAATGGGGAAACTCAAGAAATGAGAGATATCAATGTGAAACTTTTGCTGTGCATTACAGACATAAACATGAGGAAAACGGCCCTTATTTTCAGAATGGTTTTGTCGGCATAACAGTTACATAGATTTGCTCAGAGGGGATTTTTCAATGTCTTGTTTTGTACAGGTCTGGAACATTGTGTGCATGTAGGTGCTGCTAAAGTGGAGATTTGCTTGAGTTTTTCATTCCTGAAGTGAAAGTCTTTCATGTATCGATGAAAACTGGCTTTGACTTTTTGTATCTGTACTAGTTTAATATCAAATATCAAAATACCGGGTCCAAACTAACATTAAACCAGATTTTTAAATATTCATTCAAATCATTAATCATTACGAATAACATTTCAGACAAGGGGGTTCCAAGTTGTTGGTTGAGGGATTTTAGGGGGTTATTACTAATAACATTTTAGAAAAGCTTCCCCTGCTGGAACCGCCACCTTAACGTGGTGGAGGGGTTTGAGCACCCGAATGATCCTGGAGCTCTGTTGTTGGGGACTTCGTGCCCCTGGTAGGGTCTCCCATGGCAAACAGGTCCAAGACAAAGAGCGGTTCAGAAGCCCCTTATGAGAGACCAACAGGCCCGAGAATCGTGTGGCCGACCTTCTGTGGACCCCCCACCTGCAGGAGGAGCCATAAGGGGCTGGTGCAGTGTGATTTGGGCAGCGCCAACAGCTGCCCCCACGACCCGGAAACGGCAAAGTGGAAGAAAATGGATGGATGGATGGATGGATGGATGGGGGGAGAGACAGAGAAGGCAGACGGGGGAAGAAAAGCACCGGAGTGCCGGAGCCAGGCGGCACAGGCCGGGCCGTGACGCGGCGGCCACGGCAGCGGGATCAGCAGCGGCCGAGTAGACGAGGAATCTCGCATGTGTACACGGAGGACGCACAGGATACGACAAGCTGGAGGTGCAGGTCAGGTGGAGGCCCCGCGTGATGGAGGCGCAGCACGAGACGGAGACAGCGAGGGCGCACGGATCGATGCGAGGCAAGGGGCTCTCCCGTACCCGCCCGGACCCCCCTTCCCAGAGACTGACGACGCACCTTAATGCACCCACTGCTTTTAGCCTTATTGCCTTTTTAAAGTATGTTTTAACCTCAACTACATTAAATTGTATTTTATCCTTTTTAACCTGTTTTTTTTATCATTGGCTACACCACAACTCGGAGCTCTCCAGGATAGGGACTTAAACCTGTGACAAATACACCTACTTTTAGTACTTTATAATGTCTTGTTCTTTGCAATGCACCTCGCCAAACTTTCCCCTGATCTACTAATTTAGAGATTATTATTATTTCCTGACTTTATTTTGTTTTACTTTATTATCTTAGTGTATTCTTACTTGCTTCTAATTCATTTTATAACGATTACCAAGGCCAATTCCTTGTTTGTGAACCCTTTCATCAACATTTGCAATGAAAAAAGTGTTCTTCCCATGTGTGAGCAGGAACTCTGGCATTTATAGCTGCAGCAGAAGATTCAAAGATGACTCAAACATGCGCGACTGGCTCAGTACACAACTCCAGGTATGTTTTCGTATAGGGGTTCACGTCCGATAGAATTTCCTTGGCAACTGAAGGCGGGAATCCGGGGGAAAAATGACTAGAATAATGCAAAGAAAGCAGAATAAACAGCGGCGTGGCGTCCTGGAGGAGCCGCAAATCTGACAATTTACCTGATTCATCCCCGCGCCGGCATCACGAGAGGGGGAGTTTTCATTTTTACCGTTGGCGTAAGGAGTCCCAGGACGCCGCTGTCTCTCGAGCGCCGGAGAGGACCGGGGGAGAAAATGGGCTGTTAGTTGCTCTCTGTTCTCAGCCGACTCCGACAAAACGCATCTCAAAAGAAAAACAGCAGGTCGGGGTTTATTTTTGGAAGGAGGAGGCATTTTCACTTCTCCTCCTCATGAGACGGCGTGCTGAGCCAGCTGGATCGTTTCGAATAAATACGTTTGACGCGCTGGAAAATAATGTACGCGGGATGAGAGGGGTCGGTGAGGGTTTTTAGTCAGAGCGCTTGTAAATATTTGAAGAAGCGTGCGATGAACAAGTCTGAAATACTCGGCTCCCGTTCAAATCTTGTCCCCTGCATTCAAAAAGTGAATTAGGCCTAATGTTTAGTGGATGAAATCAGGTCCAAACGGTAGCTAAAATGCTAGTAGTAGCTGCATGTGGCTGAACACATGTTTTCAGGGGCGGACTAGGACTGAAAAACAGCCCTGGATTCTGGCCAGCCTGGTCCAAATTAACGTAAATGCGACACTTCCGCAAATACATATACAGTATTAACCTCTTACCACCCGCCTTAACCGAGAGCATTTTCTCCAGTTCGGCTTTGCCCAAATCTAAAGGCTTCTTGACTGGAGAGCAACACTGTAACGTCTCATTTGAAAGCTAAAATGTAGAAAAGTGACGGTAACTTTTTGTCACGTTGTCGCTGCATTTTGTCATGTTTTTTGTCACTTTTTCGTTGTGTTTTCGTCTCTTGTTTTTCTTTTTTTTTTTGTCATGTTATTGTTGTTTTTTTCATCGCTTTTTTCATTGCTTTGTCGTCACGTTTTCGGCACATTTTGTTGTGTTTTTGTCACGTTTTTGTTGCTTTTCCTGCACATTTTTGTTTTTGGATGCTTTTCTTTTAAGCTTTTAGATTTGGGTATAGCTCAGTTACGCCGGGGGTAAGAGTAAGGTAAAGTGAGAGGCCAGACCGGTGGCCCTAGAGCCAGTGGCCCTTCTGTGCTCTTTCAGAATGGACATATGGCCAGTCCGCCCCTGCATGTTTTACTCTCCACAGAAGTGTCTTATCCCACAAAAGTTCATTATTTTGAAAGTGTCATCCATGAAATAAAATCCATCCCTGTCATTTTGGCCTCAAGAGCTTCAGTTTCCTCTCGTAGCTCCACAGTGACAGATGCTAATGCTAATGCTTGTTTTTTTAGTGATTGGTTGGCAACAGCTCATGCCTCTCGGCCTCTATCACTGTTTTATTAAATAGCTGATCTTTCTTTGTTCACAAATACAATATGTTCAAGTTATAGAGTTATTATGTATTGAAAACCTTAAATTACCTTGAAAAAAAAGGCTCCCGCACACTGTCTCACTCTTTTTGCGTGCCTTTTATTACAGTGACGTTTCGGTCGCTCTGACCTTCATCAAACTTGAAGACAGCCCCTTCCGCTAGGACATTTATAGCTAAGGGACTGCCCCCAAAAAAGACAATCACCAATCAGGAGCAATTGCATACCCGATCGGAGCGCACAACAATCACCAACATCAACAAAAATCATGCCTTCATAGCAAACATCATAAGGCAATACATTTCCATAATGACTACAAAAATATGGAGATAATTACACAATCAAGAATTTCAAATTCTGACATCCGTGGACGTCAGAAATAATTAAAAAAGGGTTTCATGGGGCGGTCAAAGACACCACGGCACCATTACAACACTACATTCAACAGTAGTTCGTCATTAAGTCCCTTGGGACTCAGAGTTTGTAACGTGAAGATCCAGAAGGCCTCGCGTCTCTTCAGGACAAGATCGTGGTCGCTGCCCGTGTGGTCTAGCTTATGTGGGAAAAACAACACGGAAATTAAAAATACGCATAAGTGAGCACAAAAGCGCCATTAGACGTCAAGACGCGGACTCTCCAGTCGCAACACATTTTAACGAACTCAAACATGACGTGTCATCGCTCCGCTTCTGTGGGACAGAGCAGGTGCCGGTCCCACCCAGGGGAGGCGACCACGACCTTGTCCTGTTTCAGTAAATATGACCTCCTAATGCTGCAAATTCAACAAATGACCATTTTCAGTTCATTACAACCTCAAACCCCAAAGTGCATTGAAATGTAGATTTTGAGTTTTTTTTACTATATTTTTTTTTTATCACTGGGAGATTTTTTCTCCCAGTGAAAGATAACATTCATGTTATCTTTAAAATTATGCTGACAGTCATTTGAGTTGATCATTTAGAAAATCTTAGAAAAATGTCATTTGCATAATAATTTGGAACGTGGTGTGTGTGTGACCAAAGAAAAAGAACTGGAACATCCTGAATGACCGTTTTATTCCATTAAGGAGTGGAAGAAACAGTGATTCACTTTTGAGTCATAATACTAAACTTGAAGTCATACTGTGTAGCATTTCATCCAATACATAGAATAATGCACACACATGAATTGATATCTGGTGGAAGAAGTAGACTGGTGCCTTCTCTTATATTACAGTTTAGTTGATCTGAAAACACAGAAACATTAACCGGGTTGTGGCCGTGCAGGTACAAGCTCATTCCCCTCTGTTGTCCTACACTCGCTCAATAAAGAGGCATGTCACGAAACGGGGCTCAACTCACATTATTTTATGCCTGCTGCTGGTTTGATTTTTCCTATAATTGCGCAGCACTCGCACTCACAAACACACTTTCCGTCCGTGAGTATTCCTTCTCCACGCGGCGCAGCATGGTTCCAACACATCCGCAAACCGACAGAACTGTTATCCCGTCGTCGATACTGAAACTGTTTTCCACTCACACAAATTAGAAAAACGCTCTTCCACTCCACTGTCAGCATTTCTTTGCAAAACTGCGTTAGCCGATGTTCCCGGAGAAAAAAAAAAAAACATTCTCTCAAAACTGTTGTCAGACGTTTGGCAGCTCAAACTGTTTTACATCAGCTGAAAACGGAAAAATCCCCACATTTTCTTGTTGGTAATTAATAAAACACATCCGCGGATCCTTTTTTATTAAGTTTGTTGGTGAAGCTTCCAAGAACAAGTCCAGATATCTGTGTAACCGCTTAATACTCGGGTCCAGTGCCAGTTCAGTTCTGATGCAAATAACCCACTTTCCGTATCCCTCTTTGTGCACTGCCAAAGCATTAATATATGTTTAAAATGGCCTGGAGTTGATTGGCATTATCTGGGTTTAACAGAAGCAAGCTGCAGCTCCTGAAGCTATATTCTGTCTGTAGAATCATCATAGTAGCACATATAAATCAAAAGCGTAAAAACTGAGTAGACTTTTAGGTCTTTACCACTGGGTCTGGAGCAACAGACTGCAGCTGATGCTTGTTGGAAAGATACTGAAACTAAACTGATCGTTAGTTGTAGGGAAACAAGTGGTGTTTGGACACATTTTAGAAGGTGCGCTGGATTTGCTGGACTTTTGCTTCACAAAAACAAACTTGGACAGTCTGTCAACTTCCACAGTGCGAGGGATATAACAGACGGACACAGCATCTCCTCTTCCACTCTCCATGCATCATCATTATTATAGAGAGACTATCTACATCAGCCTGTTTGCTGACAGCGCCATGACAACGTCAGGCTTTATTAAACTTAAAAGAACAGGCCACCGTTTTTACATACTGAGATATGTTCTTACATATATCTTTATTTGAATTGGGACAGTGCACATTACTCATGTGTTTCTTCAACATGTAAATGTGCCGGAGTTAGCCATATAGGCTAATTTTCATCCATAGTCCCATGGCAGGTTGATGTCATGACAGGACAAACACAGGCACAAACATACAGCAAAAACACCATCACAGAGACATAAAAAGACAGTGAATGATGACTGACAACATTAAATATGTAAAAAGTAGGTATATTCACAGATAAAAGGTCAGAAAGGGACAAAACACAAAACACCACAATCTTCCACACAGCAAGACATGCATCAGTGGTGACTCTAGACCATGTTGTGTTCACATGTCTGATTGTCCAAAAGCCACTTCTTCACAGAGTTTCTAAAAGTGTGGAGTGAGGTCAGGTTCCTCAGTTCTGTTGGGATCAGGTTCCATGAGCTTAGACAAGTTGATGCGTACCTGCCCGGTCTTCGTGTGCGCCCTCAGTCACGCAAAACGACTAAAGATGTTGGTAGCATTTGGCCTCTCCCAGTATATTCCTATAGCTCCAAAAGGGGGTGAAGTTAAAAGCGACCACACTCTTCCACGGGCACAAAGACCAGACAGGTACGCATCAACTCGTCTAAGCTCAAGTGAGAACAGATCTCAGTATGGAAAAACCGTGGCCTGTTCCTTTAAGTGACATATATTCATTATCCATAGGGTTTAGTATCAAACTGTCCCAATTAAAAAAAAAAAAAAATCACATTTTGCATGGTTGGATCTTAACAAGGTTCCAAGTAAGATTTCAATATGCAACAAGAAGAAAAGGGAGTGAGACAAAATAATGTTTTTAAAGCTCAACAACCAGACATTCTGAAAATGTTTTTGTCTTTGCCGTCAGGACGTTGTGAATACCTGACAGAAAATGACACTAAAAAGCACATGTTTGTACAGATTTGGCCTTTTAGAGGCTTTTGATCAGCTGCAAAAACAGACTATTTCAGTTTAATTGTTGTTTTCAATTTGCCTCACCCCCAGTTCTTCTTGTTGCATATTGAAGTTCTACTTGGGAAATTGTGAAGATCCAACCAAAATGTGAATTTTTGCCACTTTTCAAGTGGTCTTAAACTTTTGATCGCGACTGTATGACAGGTGTCCACTCTTCGCCACAGTTACAGCTTCAATCCTTCTGGGAAGGCTGCCCTCAAGTGTTTCGGGAGATTTTGACCATCCTTCCAGGAGCACAATTGTGAAATCACACACAGATGTTCAACGAGAAGGCCAGGCTCTCAGTCTCTGTTCGATTAAATCCAGTTCATCCACACCAAACTCTCTCATCCATGTCTTTGTGGGTCAGCACGAGGCCTTTCCCGACTCTTCACACAAAGTTGGGATCATGGAATTATCAAAAATCTCCCGGTGAGGAGGCATTCAAAGTTCCTTTCACTAGAACTAATGGCCAAACTCCTGTAAGCTCCAAACCCAGACTCGCCCATCAGATTTCCAGATGGAGAAGTGTGCTTCGTCTCTCCAGAACCTTGTCTCTGCTGCGTCATGCTTTACACCAGTTCCATGGGACTTGGTGATGTATGGCTTGGATTGAGCTGTTCAGCCGTAAAAAAAAAAAAAAAAAAAAACAGTCCATGAAACTGTCGTCATCTTGAGCTAATCTGAAGGCCACATGAAGTCGGGATGTTTCGTGAGAAAAGAAAATGTAAAATAAAAAAAAATAATTGCATTCACAGCTCAAGCAATCAGGCTACGAATTTGATATTGAAAAATCCCTCTGAATAAAAAGTCAAAATATTAAGTCCATCCATCCATTTTCTTCCGCTTTATCCGGGGCCGGGTCGGGGGCAGCAGTCTCAGCAGAGATGCCCAAACTTCCCGATCCACACACACCTCCTCCAGCTGTTCTGGGGGGACCCCGAGGCGACACCAGGCCAGCTCGGAGACATAGTCCCACCAGCGTGTCCTGGGCCTTCCACGAGGCCTTGTCCCACTAGGACATGCCTGGAACACATCCCGCGGGAGGCAACCAGGAGGCATCCGAAACAGATGCCCGAGCCACCTCAGCTGGCTCCTTTCGACGTGAAGGAGCAGCGACTCTACTCCGAGCTCCTCCCGGGTAACTGAGCTCCTCACCTGATATCGAAGGGTGCGCCCAGACACCCTGCGAAGGAAACTCATTTTGGCCGCTTGTATTCGCGATCTTGTCCTTTCGGTCATTACAGACTGGAAAGTTTGGAGTCCATAGGAGCGACTAATGTGGAGTATGAGAGAAAAGCTCATTTTGAAAAAGAAGGCCCGAATGTTTTGTAGCGCACGTCGTCCATGGGTATCGCTGCCGTTCTGGCGGGGGGGGTTTTTCCCGCTGTTGTCTCACTTATAGGACAAGTGTGTTCTATTTTTTAGAGAAAACACATCAACATTGTCCACTGTGTGAATACCTCATCAGCGTTCTACTGGTATCGAAAAAGATAAAAGTATAAAGTGTCAAAAATTGAGGGAAAAATGGGGAGATTTTTTAATTTATTTATTGGTTTATAAATAGGGGGGAAGGGAAGAGGGGAGCGAAATACAAGGTTAAAAAAAAATGGGATACATTTGGGGGGGAAAATGGGAAAGGATTTGGGAAAAAATTAGGAAAAAATAATAAAAATGTGGGGGGGAAAATGGGGAAAATTTGGGGGGAAATTTGGGAAAAAATGTATATATTGGGACAAAATTGGGAAACCTGAAGGAGAAATTGGGGGATTTTTTTTACAAATTGGGCAGAAAAGGTGGAAAAATTGGGAAAAAATAATGAATGAAAAAGAAAACGTGGAAAAAAATAATTTGGGAAAATTTGAAAACAATTTAAATTGGGGAAAATAATGGAAAAATGTGCGGTAATAAAATGTGGAAAAGATTGGGAAAAACAGGTATCGGTATCGCAAACCAAGTATGGTTAAAGTTCCAGTATCAGGGAAACAATTTAGCGGTAAGCCCTCACCGTGTCTCGCCTTGACCCCAAATATTCCGCTCACATGAAAGACGCATACATCCCATCACCACCATGACACCAGCTGCCCCTGCTCCCATCCAACATCTAATCACCGTCCCCTCACCGACGCTCCGCCCTCCCACACGTCCTCACACACACAAAAGCCTCGTGAAAAAAACAAAAAAAAACGCAGGTATTGTTTAAGCCTGGGCCGTCGCAGCGTGTCACGGCGCAAAATTGCTTTTTCTTCTCATTTGCTCGGGTCATGTCGCCCATTTATCAGCGGGCCGCCTCCGGGCTCTTCCTCGCCATTACTTATGCCCCAGCGCGGAAGTGGGGCAGCGGTGTAATTTGAATGTACGGTCGGGGGGGCCCGGCGCAGGTAAGTGATCAGCGGCTCATTTGGCTAGGGAGACAGGCGAACAGAACGGAGGTCAAACTCCCAGCGCGGGGGGAAAAAGGAGGAAAGATGTCAGTAAGTGGCTAAACGCATCACGGCTTTGGGGCGGAATGACAGGGCGGATCATTATCGCGGATGGATACGGGGGGGGGGGGTTTCAATATGTTCTGTCACGTTTAACCGCGGGGGCGCGTCCTTCACAGAGCTCGATTGCGCGTGACCTGGTCGACTCTTTTCCATTACGCGCGGTAATAGAAAACATGCAGACGCCAACACTTTGGGCAGTGTCTGAACTTCTGACAGGATCTGTGATC
Organism: Gobius niger; assembly: GCF_951799975.1. NCBI lineage: Eukaryota > Metazoa > Chordata > Actinopteri > Gobiiformes > Gobiidae > Gobius > Gobius niger. The sequence continues at coordinate 10,661,275 of NC_136860.1, read as the reverse complement.
AAATGACGGAAGAACTGACATGTGTTTGTCTGAGTTTTCAATAATGAGAAGTGGAGACTTGTCTTGGGTCACAATCTTGATAAGTTTACTTTTGGTTTGGAAGAGAATGGGTGAGTTACGTCTCTGTTGCTTGGCTAAACACACTTGCAGATGGAGCCAGTAAACTAATTCAAGCGGAAAATAATGTCCTAGTTGTTTATTTTGCGTTGATTGGACCAAAGTTGACGGATACAAGGAGTTTTGAAAATTAGTTGAAAAAAAAAAAAAAACGCTGCCAAGTGTTTCAGACAGCAGAACAAAAACATGGAGTTTAAATGGGTTGCTTGTTAAACAATAAGACTGAGTCAATGTGTTTACGTCAAGCTGCTCAGTGGCACAGCAGTTAGCAAGAATACACGGGAAGACAGGAGTCTGACAGGTTAGGGTTTCAAATGTGGCAGCCATCTTGTGACTGGCTGGCGAGGCAAACCCCTATAGCAGGGGTGCCCAATGTGGGGCCCGCGGGTCAAATTTGGCCCACTGGAACAATTCCATTGGCCCGCCGGAGGGTGACCTACTTTTGCAGCTTGTATGGTTAATACCAACTCTCTCCCATTCATTCTCAATGGTAAATATGGATGCAGTACACTGTTTGGTCACCAGCGTCAAATTGGGGGCGCTGTTTCACTCCTTTCGCAGAGTTAGGGAAACACTGTTGTGGTGTCTTGGTGTTAATCAATCACAGTGTTGTAGCATCAGCTGTCCCAGTTTTACAACTTTTATTACAAAGGTTGATGACATCAACAAAGGTACGTGTTAAAAACTGACTTATAAAAGAATTGATGCTGAAATTTCACGTTGAAAATGATATAAAGTGGCATTTTCTTTGAGTTAACAAATGAATGAGGTAAAGTCACTGTAGGTTCTGTAAATTCACGTGTTGTTGTTTACATTTTGCACTATGTTGCTTAAATAGTTGATTTTGTTCTACTAAAACTAGGCTTTTGACATAGTTGACATTTGTTTTAATGTAGCATGTTATTTGCATTGATAGAATCATTTGCAAATGTATACCGAAAATTTTAAATAAAGTAACTTATTATTTGCAGTTTCATGCATGACATTTGCATTTTTTGGCCCTCGGGGATAAAAAGTTTGGGCACCCCTGCCCTATCGAAATCAATGCAAAACAAGGAGCAACTTTTTCATTGATTCAACGGCAGATGTGAGATGGAATCATCGTTTGTGATTGATTTATTACTTCTAAGTCTCGGTATCTCTGTCAGGATCAGGTCATTTCTTTGTTGTGTTTTTTAGTCGTGTTGTTTAGCCGTATTAGCTTTGTTTTCTCCATTCATTCCCAGGGTTCAGTGTTAGCACTCACATTATCACTGTCCCATGTTCAGTAAATATTTGTCATGTCGTGTTAAAAAGTGCAGAAATACTGTTTTAAAGTAGGACACAAATGTTTCTTTGATAATGAATGATTTGAAGTGTTTGACGGAGGAAACATCCATGAACAAATGGTAAAACTGCAACTGCAATGTATTTTCTTGCCAGTTAGGACATAAGATCTGTCACAATTATCAGCGTCAGAGTTTTTCGGAAGAAACCGGTGCAGACACTAAAGGAGCAGCTTCACCGCTTTGACTAAGGAATGCTGACCAGAACACAGTGAGCGCCTGATTCAATGGATGTTATGCAGCGGTTTAACTCGGTGCTAAAAGGTAATGTGTGATATTTGATGCTTAGACACGTTTGGTTGAGAGTTGTGCCTGCAGTGGATGTACCGGTGTTGTGATTGTGCTCGGTTGTGTGCCTCGTATCAATTTAAATCTTCCCCCATGTTACAGGCCTGGATTAGTCCTGGATCAGACTCGATGGTTTAGGGTTGGTCTTGATTTACTTTGGTTCAGGTGTCCGTTTTCCCATCATGCACAGGGCCAAGTAGCCGCACAGAAGACACTAAATGTACCCTTTAAAGGAGAGTTTAAAAATGTTAAAATGATGTATTTTCCTCCCCCTACATGTTCCAGCATGTCCTAATGTGTAGAATGAGCTCAGACCTGTTCACCACAATTGCCTCTAAAACCCTGCACTGTCTCTCAAAAAGGTGTTAATTCAGGTCCAAAGTGCCGTCATGCACAAGCTTAATTTAGAACCTGCAGTTACGTGTAAGACCTGAGGTGGCAGTAGCGAGTACAAAAACTACCAACTTGCATCTAGTCCTTTTAAGATTAACGTTAGTAACAAGTATGGTGAAAACATCTACAGCAGCACAGTACCATTGCTCGCTCCGTGAAGCCATTGCCTTGTTAGACTAGCAGGAAATAATGCTGCCGTTTAATGGCGGCAAAGCGTCATACACACGTGAATAATATTTTCCCACTTTCTCCTAATCTGTATGCGCTATGTCCAGTCATCTTCTGCACTGATTCGCTGGTCAGCTGGTAGTGTTGGCAAAATCGGCGCAGCCATGAGAAACGCAATTGCAATCGCAATTGTTTGTAGCCTAGTGAAATGACTTGGATAGTGACTTGGTTTTCATTACTGATAACTGAATGACACCCTTTTTTCGATACCTATACTAAATGATACCCTTTTTTTTATATACTTATACTAAATTCACATTTTTCCCAATTTTTTCCCCCATTATCCCCCGCTTATTATTTTTATTTTTTACTTTTTCCCATTTTGTTTAATCCTTGTATTTCATTTTCTTCCACTTCTTTCAATTACAATTGTTCCACTTTATTTAATTTAATGGTTTAATTGGTCCATTTCCCCCCAAAATGTTCCCACTTTTCCCCCATTTTTTTCACCTTGTATTGAATTTTTTTCTCTTCCTTAAATGTTGGCCTTTTTTTCTTCCCTGTGACATTATTGTTAGGTAAGAAAAAAGAACAGGTGTGTCCAGAGTAGGTTAGAAAGAGCTCCATCTTCACAACTTCCAGTGCAAACACAACATCTGTTCAGACGCTCAGAGAGCCGGATTCAGGAGGATTGCTTAGAACTGCGTGAATGAAGACAAAAACCACTCTGGGGGTGTTTTTTTAATAATGAAAACCCATAACAACATGGCTAAAAGCTCCAAAAAGTCGATTTTGCATGATATAGGACCTTTAACAGTATCCAGTCGTACCACAGAGAAGGGAAGAAGTGGCAGGTACAGCATAGTTTAAAATGTCATGATGATGAAGAAGGAGTGAGAAAGCATTTACCGAATGGCTTTTGAGTGGCAATTTTATTGGGCCGATTGGATGATTGCGACAATTTCGTGTACTTTTTTTGACTGGACACCGTGCATCAAAGCCGCTATGCTTTCAGGTTTCTTTTGTTATTAGTCTCCCAAGGGATCAATTTGGCTTGGAGTGGGAGTCGGCGGCAAACATTCTGACATTTGAAAAGCTGTGCCTGGATTTGAACGCACAGCAGGCGGGCCCGGACTAACTTTTTTTCTTATTTCAAATGGCACCTTATATTTCTGTAACTCACGGATGAATCAGAAAGTACATTTAACACAAATGAAGAGGAATCCAACCACCCTGATACCGGGATTGTAGCCTGCCATGAAAGTACAATAGATAGCGGTTTTGTTTAAGGATTAGCGGGAAGGAAATCTCTCAAACGGAGTATTCTGCACAGGGACATGAAAAGCTGGAAGCTGTTTTGGAAATGTCACAAGTTAGCGTTAGAGCTTTGCTTAAAAAAAAAAAAAGAAACCACTGCTCAAAGACTTCTCCAGCACACCCCAAAGATTCACAATGGGGTTAAAGGAACAGGCCACCGTTTTTTCCGTACTGAGATGTTCTTATCTGAGCTTAGATGAGTTGATCCATAACTGTCTGGTCTTTGTGCATGAGCTCAGTCACGCAAATGTTGTTAGCATTTAGCCTCTCCCAGTAAAGATGTAGCTGACTGAGCGCACGCACAAAGACCAGACAGTTACACATCAACTTGTCTAAGCTAAGGCAAGAACATATCTCAGTATGGAAAATACGGTGGCCTGTTCCTTTAAGGTCTGGGCCCTGGCCTGTGGTGGCCGTACCATGTCTGAAAATGATATCCCTGAACCACTCTTTCACAATGTGAGCCCGAGGGATCCTGGCTTTGTCATCTTAGAATATGCCTGTGCCATTGGGGAAGAAGAAATCCATCGTTCAGGTTGACAGCCAATCTCAATCTTTGGAAACATAGTGTTGTTAAAGGAATAGGCCACCATTTTTACATACTGAGATATGTTCTTACCTAACCTTAGACGAGTTAATATATCCCCGTCTGGTCTTTGTCCGTGCGCTCTGCCAGGCAAACGGAGCACATACGCAGCCTCTCCCACATGTCACATAGCTCCAAAAAAGCTCACGATAGAAGCTACCAAGCTCTTCTAAAGACTTCCCCCCGTTCACTTCCGTCAATAACCTTTAGGAGTTACTGCGCGGACGTTGTGCTTCTGTATCATTACGCCTCACAATATAGTCCCCCTTTTTATCTGCTTATAAAATCGACATGTTACATTTCTGTGTAAATATACTTCGCATGAAAACACTTCACGTAACTTTATTTAAATAGGGAACACGTGGAAGAGCTTGGTAGCTTCTATCGTGAGCTTTTTTGGAGCTATGTGACATGTGGGAGAGGCTGCGTATGTGCTCCGTTTGCGTGACAGAGTGCACGGACAAAGACCAGACGGGGATATATTAACTCGTCTAAGGTTAGGTAAGAACATATCTCAGTATGTAAAAACGGTATTCCTTTAAACCTAGAACTAACCAACTGCAATTTAGCAACAGACCATAGGCTGCCAAAAATAACAACAACGATAATAAACATAGACATAGGGCGTTTTCACACGTTGGAGTGCCTTGTATGTCGGCCCAATCTTATTATCTATTTCATTCATTTAAAAACAAATGCAACAGCATTGAACATGAATGAAAATGAGCAGAAAGAAGTAAAAACTTACAATGTCTGCCCCCTATCAACACAAAATCATTTACATTACTTAATTCGCCTGAACTTTACAATGCCATATTTACTGCTCTGTTTTATTGCCTTAATGTTTGATGCGGAGATCGTGAATACAAGCGGCCAAAATGAGCTTCCTTCGCAGGGTGGCTGGGCGCACCCTTCGAGATCAGGTGAGGAGCTCAGTTACCCGGAAGGAGCTCGGCAAGGGCATCTGTTCCGGATGCCTCCAGGCATGTCCTATTGGGACAAGGCCTCGTGGAAGACCAAGGAAACGCTGGTGGGACTATGTCTCCGAGCTGCCTGGTGTCGCCTCGGGGTCCCCCAGAACAGCTGGAGGAGGTGTGTGTGGATCGGGAAGTTTGGGCATCTCTGCTGAGACTGCTGCCCCCGCGACCCGGCCCCGGATAAAGCGGAAGTAAATGGATGGATGGATGGATGTTTGATGCAGCCCTATTTCGCAACTCTTGTTTTGATGGCTATACAAAACCATTGATTGATTGAATGAGCCATCACGCACGCACATGCGCACTTCCCCGATGCTACAAGGTGGTCCCTCTTCTCCCTCATGGTTAAATTCACTGAGATTGATACAGAAATGCACTTTAATCGGCTCATGTAGAGGACAGTTTCACTGCAGTTCCATGGGCGGACTCCAGTCGAGTTGTAGAAACATTTCAAGGATGATCAATGGAAAAAGAATTCACCTGAGTTCGGTTTTGAACGGTGTGAATAATTATGTACATGCAATATTTCAGTTGTATATTTAATAAATTTGCGAATCATTCTAAAAACTGTTTTTCACTTTGTCCTTATGGCATATTAGATAGATAGATAGATGATACTTTATTGATCTCACAGATGTAGAAATTACATAATGTTGTTTGCAGATCGATTTTGGAATGAGGCTGTAGCATATAATAACCTAACTTTCTGGATGCACTGTAAGCTCAGTGAAGCAAAAAACAAGAATAGAAAGAATATTTCCATGTCTAAACAAACTCCATCCAGGTGGACTCAGTTGTAGGTCAACAGATGACATTCAGTGAACATCAAACTGCATGAGGCTTGTTTCAGCAGGCACGTCTTCGCACTCTCCTTTTTAGCTACGCTCCATTTTACCCGCACGAGTAACATTTTCACAGTCAGCCACTCTTCCCATTCTTCTGAGCAACATCTGGCAGCTCCGCGTGAGCCCGCCAAAAGGCTTGGGCAAATCCCAGCCGCCGGAGGTGAAGCGAGGCTTTAGAAAAGAACCGCGCCGTAGCTCTTCTCGCGTTCGCCCGGGCGCTAGCTCGCGAACCAACTCACGGCATTAGCATTCCTTTTAACCGCTCGCTCTCTCCTCCACCGACCTGACTCAGCGAAGTGCACGATGAACTGAAACACCGAGCCGCCTGCCAGTGGGGGGAGGGAATTGGCTCGTTTTTGGCCTTTTCTTCCGGCACGGTTTGGTTCCTGTTGTCAAAGTGAGTTCACACACAATGCCAAAGGAACAGCAGCAGGGTCTTTATTATATTCATCTTTTGAAGCAGAAATAACAGAAGAGACGGCAGCGCTCGAGCAGTGCCAACTTTCATTTTTATGGGAATCCAACAAAGCATTCTGTCTTCTGAAGTTACATGCATTTTACTTATCGCCACCAATGAGTTTATAGGAAATGCTGCAATTTGGGGAAAGAAAGGGGAAAAAAAATCACATAAAATACAGACCGCTGCACATTGTTGAGCGAAGAAGATACGCTTTTGTCACACACACACACAGCCCGATGCTGACCGCGAAGCTAAAGGGCAAATACGATGCCAGTATGATAAGTTGTAAGAAAGAAAGGGCCCTAAAACTAGAATGGAAAAACTCTAGCCTCCCTAGAAAAGTCTTTAAAGATGTGATACTTGCCGTATTGGGGGCAATGAGGTATAAAAAAAAAACTAAGTTACGTTATGGGGAGTGTTAATGCGTTTTGAAACTTTGAATCCCATCTTCCCTTCGCTTCATTGTCCACATTAATAGAATCAGGAGTGCCTAACTTTTGGCACTCCACTCAATTGTCCCAGCCCTATTAAATATAGCATCATCCTAGTCAGAAGTTAAAAAGAAGGTTGTGAAAGTCCGTTCGGTCCCCTTTCTTTGCGCGTGTAGATGAACTTGTTTGAGCGATGCCTGAAGGTGTACATTCTGTAAATCCCTGGACTATAAGCCGCTACTTTATTCACACACTTTGAAACTCACGGCCAATGCAACGATGCGGCTAATTTATAGATTTTTACACTCGTGCTGAAAATGGTATCATGCTATCAATAACAATGTCCTAAAACCCTGTTGTTTCTAATGAAAGAACTCCAGTGTGAGAAAGATACAATAACAGAAACCAATTCCAGATATAGGAAGCTCAAGACTTCTGCCTCAATTTCGACAGCACCACCGTCACTCCGTCCCCCCTCATCCGCAACCTCGGTGTTCTCCTCGACCCCACTCTTTCCTTCGAACCCCACATCAAGCAAATAACCCGGACTGCTTTCTTCCATCTCAAAAACATATCACGACTCCGCCCATCCCTCACTTTCTCTGCCGCTGAAACACTGATTCATGCCTTCATTACATCCAGAATCGACTACTGCAATAGCATCCTCTACGGCTCACCATCCAAAACCCTCAATAAACTCCAGTACATCCAAAACTCCGCTGCCCGCCTCCTCACGCACACTCGCTCCCGTGAACACATCACCCCTGTCCTTCAGAACCTCCACTGGCTCCCCGTCCCTCAACGCATCCAGTTCAAGGTCCTCCTCATCACTTTCAAAGCCCTCCATATTTTGGCCCCTCTATACCTCACCGACCTCCTCCACCACCACACTCCATCTCGCTCCCTCCGCTCCTCCAACGCCAACCTCCTGTCCCTCCCCTGTAAGACCAAGCGCCGAACCATCGCCGCCCCCACACTCTGGAACTCACTGCCCCCACCGCTCATGCCTGTTCTGACCTCCTCACCTTCAAGAAAGAACTCAAAACTCACCTTTTTAAAAAGGCTTTTAATACTGAATAACTGCCCTCTATTTTAATGTGCTAATTTTATGTGTGATTTTATTCTTGTTTTCTGTAAAGCGTCTTTGAGTGTCTTGAAAAGCGCTATACAAATAAAATGTATTATTATTATTACGTATTATAGTTGTGCTGGTGGAGATGATGGAGAGCTACAGGTGTCGCGCGAGTCCACTCATCTGCACGATAACTCGGACAGATGGCAAACCCTATCGCGGTCTTCCTCCTGTAACGTGGCTTTGGGTGAAAAAATAAATGCGATTAATTCTCTCATCGCTGAATTATTATGGAGGGACATGACTTCATCATAAGTCAGCCTTGAGCGAGGGGTCCCCCCAGAACAGCTGGAGGAGGTGTGCGTGGATCGGGAAGTTTGGGCATCTCTGCTGAGACTGCTGCCCCCGCGACCCGGCCCCGGATAAAGCGGAAGAAAATGGATGGATGGAGTTTCATGTATCGCTATGTGTTGACGTGTGCAGGAGTAGCCAAGAGACAACACGGACTTTTCACAGTCAATATCCTCCCCCAAAACTGTGCCTCCTCCTCCCAGTGCTGCGCCAGAGAAAATGCCAAATGCACCATTTTGCCTGGCAGGCAGCTCTGCAATTCTTTTCGTCAAGTTGATTTATTTGAATGTGCTTCTAGTCTTAGTTTTGTGATGGAAATGCAGTTTTTCGTCAAGATTCATTTTATTAATTCTTTTTAGTTTGACTTCAGTTATCAAAATATCCTGTAAATGTATAGAAAGGAGCAAAAATACTACTTACACAACATAATTGAACCAATGAAGTCAACAGGATGATGATGATGAGCAACAATGTTTAATCACTTTCTACTCTGTGTACTACATACTGTATATATAATTTTATTTTTTTTTGCACATCCAAACCAAGCATATTACAATTAAACTTGGTCTGACTAAAAAATCAACAGAACAATGACAGAACTTTTACACCTCGGTATCTATCAATTCGCACCTGAATTTTTAGATTGTTTGCCGTTTTCTCCGACATGTCACCGTGAGGAGCCGCGGGTTGGTTTAATGGTGAGAAATACACTGTGGAAAGTGTGTGTTGTCGGAGCGAGTTCGCACTCACAACACTCCAGCAGCGGCGGCGGATGAGACATTATTATATTCATCTTTTGGAGCTGAAGTAACAGAAGAAAAGGAGCCGCTAAAACTGTGCCAGACTTTGTTCTTGTTACACGGGCTGGGAATTAAAACGTCCGTCTGTGTCCCTGTGGGAGAGGAGGGAAAAAGGAAGTGCCAGCTTATTTTTGTGTGGTTGCCGTCACAGCATACATGGGGATGGGATAAAGTGGATTTATTCTTTTCATTTTTGATTCCTATGAAGGATCGCAATGATGGCACTCAAGGGGCTCACGCTCCCTTGAGAGATGTCAGTTCTCTGCCTTGGGGCACACGGAGCATGTTCAGAGAGAGGAACACCCCAATCACAATTAGAGTGGGCACATAAAGTTCATTGTTTTAACCGGTGGCACGCAGAAACTAACACTAACTGGCTGGACACACAACTGACTGGTTACACAAATACCGCGCAGAGACGTGGATACAACCCGACAGTGGCGCAGATGGTAGAGCGGGTCCTCTCGTGATCGGAGGAATCCCACTTACTGAAAGTGCACACTGTTGTTGTGTCCTTGGGCAAGACACTTCACCCACATTGCCCCCAGTGTCTGCGTACATTGGTGTATGAATGGGAGTATGAATGGGTGAGTGGATCCTTGCTGTAAAGCGCTTTGAGTGCTTGTAGTGCTTGTAGTGAATGTAGGTGGAAAAGCGCTATATAAGTTGAGGCCATTTACCATTACCAAATCGTAGCAAATTGTTGTCAAAACAAGACTTAAAAAAGCACTGCATCAGGACCAAAAAAAGACTAACATTTAAAGAATAACTAAGTAGCTTGTTCACCATAATAAATCCTTTCCGTAGTCCCTCTGGGGGTTATGCAAGTGTTAATGGGATGATTGGGGGGGGTCTTTCATCACCCCTTTCATCGCCCCCTGGTGTCTCGCTTTCCCAGCTCCGACCCGGAGGCCCCAATATACACTAATTGAATCACGAAGAAGAAGCTAGCAGGCTAACGGGCAAAGCTAAGTGCGGCCTAGCACCTCTTAAACAGTATTTACAGCCAAGTTTGATTGAGAAAACTGATCTCCATTGTGTAATTGGATGTACGACATCCCTCTGTCCCTTTGTCAGTGTAGTATTTACTCTCACAATTAATGAGTAAAAAAACGCGACATGCTACGACACCTGCAGTGGCGCTTATGGCCTCTAGGGGCAAGAGTTACTTAGTACTGCTTTAGCTATGTTTAACTAAAACTGAACTTTTTTTACACATTTATAAGTTCAACGCGTTGTTTGATTTTGCCAAAAAATGTGTGGATCTCAGTCAGATGAAGACTTCAGTGATACTGCGACATAATGTGGCTTCACCTAATACGATATGATATTTTTTGAGACATATTGATATTCTCATGTCTCTAAAGAGCTACTTTTAGTACGAATGTGTATTTGGTGAACGCTGTTCAAGCAATCTGCATAACTTTCCAAGATGCGCTGCTGCTAAGCTGTATTCACTATTTGCTCATAACCCATAATGCTTTGCGCTTTGGGGGGTCGCTTTGACCTGGAGGCCTTTGAGTGCGAGTGAAGCTACAGACAAACACTGATCAAAATTACTACTGCTGTGCTCGTAATCGCTCCAACAATCAAAAACTTAATCTGAAACTATAAAGCACTGCACACGAGGTTAACGAGAGCTTTTCAAAATCAATAGATAAAAATGTACAGATTTTCTTAAGCTTTGGTTTAGTCTAATTGGATATTTTTATATAATAGACATTTATACTCAAATCACATGAGAATCATCTAAAATATGCCTAAGCACACCTGCATTATTCAAAGTGACCTTAAAGGTGCACTATGCAACTTTTTAGGTGAAAAAAAAAATCTTAATATTTGCACGCATTATACTTTTTAATGACTCGGTGGCGTTATGGGTGCAGCATGGCACCTTTGTTTTCCCTCACAGTGGCCTCTATGACGCTCCAGGATCAATTGTTTTTAGGGGTTCGTACCAGAAACGGGCCAGAAACCCAAAAACAATTGATTCTGGAGCATGATAAAGGTCACTGTGAGGGAAAGCAAAGGTGCCATGCTGCTCGCATAAAGCCACCGAGTTAAAAAGTTACATAGTGCACCTTTAAAGGTTTTTGTGAGTAAAAACCTTGTTATTATTGCGTATTTGACCTTGTAGTGACCCAGCGGCTGCATGAGTGGTCAGCATGATGCTTTTACTTTCCGTCAGTGTCTCCAGGATCAATTGTGACAAAACAATGAGCCCTGGAGCATCGTAGAGGCCACCATGATCAGATGTAAAGGTGTCATGCTGACCACCCATACACAGCCAATGATTCACCAAAAGGTCAATTACGCACAAATACCAAAACATTTTTCCGCATGAAAAAAAGTTCCACAATGCACCGTAAAGAAAGAAGTCTGCCAGAATACGAAGTACCAAGCTAACATTTGCTAAGGCTTTTGCTTTTGATTAAGGTCATTTCGTGTGTAATAGTTGACCCATGACTACTGAGTTACTCGACCACAATGAGCTTTACCCAGGATCCATCTTTGTGACTGTCCGTTGTTAAATCTGGCCAAATCCTGCTGTCTTACGTCACGCTGATTGCAAACCTGAATGCGCGCCCTGATACTATTAGCCCTGCCGCCCGACGATGAATGACCTTCTCATCCCGCTTATTGTCCACAGAATCAATGGGAATATTGGCTGAACGGGTGATTACGGAGCAGGCGGCGCAGCGAGCGTTACCTTTAGCAGATGGAAATGAGGCGCTCCGCACACGGCCGCCGTAGGTCACCACTGTCACCTGCGTCTCACAATGACTAATGTCTGTGTTGTGTTGTTTTGCATGTTGCTGACCCTTAGGTTAGGTTTATATTTAAAGGAAACCGTCAGGATGTGATGGTATAAAGTTGCTGCTGTGCTGGTCTCCGTGAGGATATTCAGAATATGTAGATCTGACACTAAAGCAGGACCCGACTGAGTAGTTTGTATCATAAATTCAAAATGACATTAGATTGTTATGGGGTTGTGGCTTGTCATACGGGTCCTGAAGGTGCACCAGGATCACTGCTATAGATCAGAAGACTCAAACTATCCCCAACCTTTAAAGTAAAAGAGAAAGAGACAGAGAGAGAGAGAGGTTTTTGCTTCGAAGACTGTTTGTAACTTAACAGCACAAGACTCCCACTCTAACACGGTTATGTCTCTTATAATCAAGTTCAGACAAAGTTTTTAACCAGTGAATGTTGACATTTGACTTTAAAGGAATAGGCCACCGTTTTTACATACTGAGATATGTTCTTACCTCACTTTAGCCGAGTTAATATATCCCTGTCTGGTCTTTGTCCGTGCGCTCTGCCAGGCCAACGGAGCACATACGCAGCCTCTCCCACATGTCATATAGCTCCAAAAAAGCTCACGATAGAAGCTACCAAGCTCTTCCACGTGTTCCCTATTTAAATAAAGTTACGTGAAGTGTTTTCATGCGAAGTATATTTACACAGAAATGTAACATGTCGATTTTATAAGCAGATAAAAAGGGGGACTATATTGTGAGGCGTAACGATACGAGGAGCAAAACGTCCACGCAGTAACTCCTAAAGACTTCCCCCGCTCACTTCCGTCAATAATCTTTAGGAGTTACTGTTAAAACGGTGGCCTATTCCTTTAAGTTTCATCATGTTTTACACTAAAATAATAAAAACAGTGATCTTTTCTGTTCATTTCATCTTGAAATCTTTTGGGAACCAATGCCCAAGGCCTAGTGAAGCTCCCTGGGGGGGGGCTGACCCTCACTTTAGGAACCCCTGGTCTAATGAGGTTGGCCCATGAGTCCGACTTATCATTATTCCGAAAATGTATATGTAAAACTAAAGTTGTCCTTCCCAAAACTAGGTTCAGGCAAGAGTCCACTGACCTTAAAGGGACTAGGGAGTTTGTTGTTATGTTTAAATGATGTCTTTTCCTCCCCCTTCATGTTCCAGCCATGTCCTAATGTGTAGAATGAGCCCAGACCTGTTCACCACAACTGCCTCTATAATCCTGCACTGTCACTCAATAATGTGTCATGCACGAGCTTAATATAAAAGGGGCAGTTACACGTATGGCCTGAGGTGGCAGTAGTGAGTATAAAATGGTCAACTTGCGTCCAGCCCCTTTAAGGTTAGGGCCAATGGTTGTATCTGGCTCTCTAATCCACAACACAACTGGGATAAACATTTCGGACTCATGGGCACCTCTGCTCAATGGTAATTTTCGGAATAATGACTAATGGGCTGTCGGACCAACGACATGGCACCCGTCTAATTATGCTAAGTGTTGTTTTCGTTATTACTTTTTTTGCTGGGGCAACCATCAAAAAGCAGTGGTCGACTGCGTAGCGACCCCATGCGGTCCCATGTCCAGATGTTGTGCCAGGCTAATGGTCAGAATCACCTGGCTGGAGGATTCACATACTGTGCATGATTTTAGTGGAAGAGGAAACTAGAGCAGCCAGAGGAGACCTACACCCGGCCCAGAAGATCGAACACAAAGCACTCACCGCCGCACTGCCCCAAAAGGAAAGGAAATTTAGAGGTGAGAATGGCTTGAGCTTCCTCTTTATACTTCATACAGTGTTTGCTTCAATGTAAAATTATACAGATCTTGTTGGAATGGAAGTTTATTTGTATAGCTCTTTTCACATGCCACACATCACCCAAAGCGCTTCACTCGGAGATTTGTTCTTCCTTAACTCCACACACGGTGGTGGTAGGCTACGTATGCAGCTACAATTTCCCCTGGGGTAGACTGGCTGACTGACTGTTTGCAGATTGACTGTGGGTAATGTTACAAATTAATTTACATTCACTTTCTCCAAAGTGTAACCGTAGATTGCAGTGCGCTCAAAGCATATATCGCAGGCTGTGGTTTTCTATCCATCTGCTTATGGTACAGTGGGTTGCATAAGTATCCGTATTATGAAAAAAAAAACTGAAAAGTGTGATGTGCAAAAGTATAAGCCCCCTTTCCTTTTAGTGTAAACAATAGGGGTTATGCGCTAACCACTTCCGCATTCCGATAAGTGAGTAAATCACTTCCGGTTACCATGTTATTTAATAGGAGCGAGAACTTTTTACAGCTGAAAACACTGTCACTTGTTTTACACATTGGAAAACGGGTCAAAATAGCTCCACTACGTAGAGCTACACATTCTTAGCTGCTCAAACGAGAGATTCCAGGAGTAAAAGTCGCGTATTTATTGAATGCTAACGCTTGTGGAGCCGTAGCTATCATTAAGCTAGCTTTAGCCACCTCACCCGACGCACTTTATTTAAATTCATGTACTGCCCACGGACGTGTATTTGCATCGTCTGTGATCACAAACAATACACAAGAGCCAGTTTTAATAAAGTATATTCAACAGAAGACTTCGAACTGACGCGTTATTGATGTAACCGGACTTTTACGATGCTGTGGCTGTTCTTCTGTAGATGCATTAAGCCTGTTCTGAAGCCATTTCACACACACGCACACACACACACACACACGCACACCTCTGGATACGATTTCCACATGTTGTATGTATATTTTACTGAAGGCTAAGCTGAATTTATGAAACAAAACTGGTTTAAACTATGCATCCTCCGTGGTGGAGCTGCCTGTGCGTCAGGACGCGCGGCTGCAGCCGCTCCACATCTGCATCAGTCAGTGCAAGCTACAGATGTGAGCTGCAAAAGCCAAACTACCGCCTGCCTCTGATGAAAGTGATCAGCGTCGAGACTTGATAACTTTAGGACAAGTCCGTTGGGGTGCGACTGACAACGTTACATTTAGGCAATTATATCATTTCCGAAATCATTTTTCATGTAGGGCCTAGGGTAGTTAAATTTACTATAGCCTGTGCGTAAGGCCTGTTTCCAAACAAGAGGAAAATAAAGCCTGTATTTTGTTATAAACGCTCTCTGCTGAACTGTTCAACAAGATTGCATAATATATTCTTCCACCTGTGTGTGCGTCATGTGCAGCATATGCTTTAATTTTGCAGACGTGACATTGACACTTTTTAAGTTTCTACAATTTGAAAGAAAAAACTTGAAGTTTCTGAATGTTAAAATAATCTTCATATTTTTATGATAGTTATGAATGCATTTAAATTATTACATAATGTTCTAAATGTTGAACAAAGATAATACAGTACAGACGCGCATCTGGAAGTGTGCGGTCGGTGCAGGTCCGAGTTGAGGACAAAAGCTCACGTCTGTCTCATAAAGACCGAGCTGCACCGGGAGGAGCAGGTGCTCTGGACTTTAACACATCTGTGTGGACAGTGGGAGGCTGGTGTCTTTTACCTGGTTGGAGCTGCTCTTCGGGACTTGCTACGCGAAGCTTCACATGTCGTGGTGCGTAAAAGAGCTCCGCGCTCATGGAGACCGCCCGGTAAGAAATCTTCTGCGTCTTAATTTTGTGCCATGATCTATAAAGTGCCAGACATCGCGTGTTTCCCCTGAACTGGTAAAGGCGCACGTAAATAAACTCCATTACACGGATGTTGCTCAGTTGCAATCCGAAATTTTGAAGACCTCCGCAAATATTTGACCGATCAATACGAAACCAAAAGTGTTTGGTAAAGGCGCTGCTCGCCCTCCTCCTTACGATCCTAAAGTAAAACCTTTGTGGAAGATTTCACAGTGAAAAGATCTGCACATGACCATGGCCTGACAAATTACACCCATTGCTGACGCATATGCGCGTATCTTTTCTCTCTGGTTAGAGGCGTGTGCCCGTGCCTTTCGTAGTCAGTTTATGGGGAGAGATGCGTCCTGACGCACAGGCAGCTCCACCACGGAGGCTGCATAGTTTAAACCAGTTTTGTTTCATAAATTCAGCTTAGCCTTCAGTAAAATATACATACAACATGTGGAAATCGTATCCAGAGGTGTGCGTGTGTGTGTGTGGGTGTGTGTGTGTGTGTGTGTGTGTGTGTGTGCGTGTGTGTGAAATGGCTTCAGAACAGGCTTAATGCATCTACAGAAGAACAGCCACAGCATCGTAAAAGTCCGGTTACATCAATAACGCGTCAGTTCGAAGTCTTCTGTTGAATATACTTTATTAAAACTGGCTCTTGTGTATTGTTTGTGATCACAGACGATGCAAATACACGTCCGTGGGCAGTACATGAATTTAAATAAAGTGCGTCGGGTGAGGCGGCTAAAGCTAGCTTAATGATAGCTACGGCTCCACAAGCGTTAGCATTCAATAAATACGCAACTTTTACTCCTGGAATCTCTCGTTTGAGCAGCTAAGAATGTGTAGCTCTACGTAGTGGAGCTATTTTGACCCGTTTTCCAATGTGTAAAACAAGTGACAGTGTTTTCAGCTGCTAAAAAGTTCTTGCTCCTATTAAATAACATGGTAACCGGAAGTGATTTACTCACTTATCGGAATGCGGAAGTGGTTAGCGCATAACCCCTATTGCCTTCAGAAGTTGCCTGATGATTTCTGAATGATCCCATGTTGACCCAATGACTAAACAGAGTCTACCTGTGTGTGATCTAATGTCAGTTCAAATACAGCTGCTCTGTGATGGTCTCAGAGGTCTGTGAAGAGACTATTGAGGAGCAGAAGCATCATGAAGTCCAAGAACACACCAGACAGGTCCAGGATCAAGTTATTGAGAAGCATAAAGCTGGGTTAGGTTATAAAAAAGATTTCCAAAGCTTTGAACATCTCTCAAAGTACAGTTAAATACACCATCCAGGAATGGAAAGAGTCTGGCATCACTGCAAACCTACCAAGACCAGGCCGTCCTCCTAAACTGACTGACCAAACAAGGACCGCACTGACCAGAGCTGTTACCAAGAAGCCTATGATGACTCTGGATGAACTGCAGAGAGCTACAGCTCAGGTGGGGGAAACTGTACACAGGACAACTATTAGTCATACACAGCACAAATCTGGCCTTATGGCAGAGTGGCTAGAACAAGCCATTTTAAAAAGAAAACCATTAGAAGTCCTGTTTTCTGTTTGCCAGAAGCCTCCATGTGGCCTCTATGTGGCTTCAGGCAAACGGCAAACAGGACTTCTAATGGTTTTCTTTTAAAAGTGTCACTCTTTCATAAAGGCCAGTGTGTGCAGTGTGCGACTTAATTCAACTTCTGAAGGCAATTGGTTGCACTAAAAGGATCCCAGGACCCCAAGACTAGCTGCCATTAAATGGGCAGCTAATTAATAACAAAACTAATAATAATAATAATAATAATAATAATAATAAAACAATAAGTAAGGGATAATGTATAGAACGCTGGTCATTATCGCGAAAATAAGTACCGAGAGGGCGAACCGGACCCCGACGCGAAGCGGAGGGGTCTTGTTTCGCCCTGAAGGTACTTATTTTCCCGATAATGACCAGCGTTCTATACATTATCCCGCTTATTATACGGCCATTTGCCAACTGAACACACACAACATAAACTTCGTACGCTTTTATGAAGGTCGAAAGGTTTATTTAATGACATCCGCGACAAATAGTTCCCAAAAGTTTGCGCGTTGCGCTGCAGCGTTTGGCTAGGCTAGAAGCAGCAAGGCTAGTAGCTAGCCTACTTAGTTGAAGGCGCAGTTGGAGGAATGGTGGTGAATCTTTGGGTAAATTGAAAGTCAGACTCACGCTAACTTCACGAGCAATTCCCCCAACTTCTCTCTCAGTGACGGGGACAGAGATCGTGTCCGCTACTACGTACGCGCGGAGTGATATGAAAGCACGAACTCCGTTGCCATGGGCAGCGGTCATTATTTTTTTCAGAGGTCCTTTATCAGAAAATAATGACCGGGGAGACGCTGAGGGACGGACCGGATGGAGCAGTAACGGAGCGCTAGTGGAGTGACACAACATGGCGGCATCTCACAAACAGTAAATACTACGAGCTAAGACCAAAAAAGAAGACAAAACGAACGGATCACCCCCTAAAAACCTGCACTGTGCAAATTTGAAAACATAGCCAGCTACGCGCAACAAAAGTGGAGGACATAGAGAGCCTGGAAGCTTTTATCGATCACTACTACGACAAACAGCAAACAATGAATGCAGATACAGACACCGAGCCAGACACCGCTGTCAACCCAGCGAAAAAGAGGAAAGCAGACTCATCAACCGATACGGATGATCTCTTCACTTCGGGAGAAGAGGTCAGTTTAATGGCAAGCATCAATAAAAAACTGGACATTCTTATTCCGCTACACCAGGAAGTTAAAGACATAACTCACAGCTTAGAGTTCGCTCACGAACACATAGTGACACTGCAGAAGGCAAATATGGAACTGAACACCACTGTGCAAACGCTCTCGGATCAAATGACAAAACTCACTGCGGACAATAAACAGTTAAAAGAAACGGTGTTGGATTTGCAAAGTCGCTCCATGCGCGACAATCTGATCTTCTCCGGATTGCCGGAAATAGAGAGTGAAAACTCTGAAAACGTCATAAAGGACTTCATGAAAACTCAACTAAAAATCCCTTCAGAAACACTGCACAACATTACCTTCCACCGAGTCCACCGCTTTGGGAAACGCACTAATACATCACCTCGCCCCATCGTCGCAAAATTTGAACATTTTCAACACAAACTACTGGTTAAAAGCAAAGGCAAAGAGCTCAAAGGCACACACTTTGGACTTAATGAACAATTTCCTAAGGAAATAAACGATCGAAGGAAAGTGCTGTACCCGATCATGAAAGAAAATAGAAGCAAGAACATACGCACATCACTGATCGCTGACAAACTATATGTTAACGGACAGTTATTCAGAAACAGCAAAATAACACCCTGGCTCTTTTGATTAACGCAGCCGCAATGCAAAGATACATATTAAAGCTGTAACTCCCAGCATTGCTCTAACTTACTGGCCCAGTCCAGTTTCCTACCCCCCATGAACACACCGATATTCTATGATGCTTTGTTTTTTCACTTATCTTTTTCTTGTTATATGTCAACTGTTCTGTTACCTGATGCACCCCCCTCCTGCCCGCCACCCACCCATCTCCCTCCCCAATGTGCAAAATTTGCTTTACCTAGACAATATAGATTCACAAACACATCAACATGTACACTTTTAAAATTGTAACTTGGAATGTGCGTGGATTTCGTACTCTGTCTAAAAGAACAAAAATAATTAATCACTTATCAAAATTGAAGGCTGATCTGTGCTTCTTACAAGAGACCCACATAACCCAACATGAATCCCAACAGTTACAACTTAGACAGTATGATCAAATATTTTCAGCAACATATAATAGCAAACAACGAGGAGTTTCCATTTTAGTAAATAAAAACATCTCATTTAAGAAACATTCAACAATTACTGACCCTGAAGGAAGGTTTGTCATTGTAAATGCAACAATTAATGACACGTTGTTTACACTTGCCAATATTTATGGACCAAACAATGATGACCCACTTTTTTTTCATACTCTCTTTGCAGCACTGCTTGACAAAACAAATATTATCCTCGCTGGAGATTTTAACACAGTTATCAACTCCACACAAGATCGCTCCAACTCTGGTAACACAAGAGATACACATTCATCAGAAATAGTCAAACAATATATGCAGGATTATGGCCTTAGCGATAGTTGGAGAGTGAAGAACCCTACTCATCTGGAATACACATACACCTCTCCCCGTCATCAAACATCTTCAAGACTAGATTTTTTTCTTATCAGCAACTCACTCACTCAGCAAATAACAGAAAACACAATACATCCAATAATAATTAGTGACCACGCCCCTGTCTCCCTCACAATATCTAACCACACCAGAATAAATATACCACACTCAAGATGGCGGCTCAACACATCTCTACTAGAGGACACAGAGTTCAACACGCTTATACGGAGAGAGTGGGCATCTTTTCTGGAGATGAACGACTCCCCAGAAATCTCCCCATCACTTCTATGGGAAACAGGCAAAGCTGTAATCAGGGGCACAATCATATCTTACTCATCACACAAGAAAAAAAAAGAGAAGGAACAGGAAAACAATCTGGAACTTAAAATTAAGCAATTAACAGATAAATACAACACAAATCCAGATGAACAGACACTACAGGAACTAAAACAAGCTAAAACTAAAATAAATAGCATTCTAAGCAAAAAGACAGACTTTATTATCCAACAATTAAAATATGAACAATTCGAGTATAACAACAAATCTAGCAAATTACTTGCTAATCTACTGCAACATAAAAAAGAAAAGGCAACAATCGCAGCAATACAAAACAAATCCGGCGTTACTACATATAACCCACAAGAAATAAATGATATCTTTCAAAAATATTACACTGAATTATACTCCTCGGACTGCACTCCCAGCACCTCAGCAATAGAAGCCTTTCTCAACAAAACTGACCTTCCAACACTCCCATCTGATCAAGCACGCATGTTAGATGCACCACTTACAGCAAATGAAATTTATAAATCTTTAAACAAAATGCCCAACAATAAATCACCAGGACCAGACGGATTTCCAGCAGAATTTTATAAACAATTTTGGGATATCTTATCACCGCTCCTACTGAAAGTGATTGCAGAAATCAAAACAACATCCACAATTCCACCATACATGAACACTGCCATCATCACCCTTATACCTAAACCAAACAAAGATTTAACACAGCCGTCTAATTACCGCCCACTCTCACTGATAAACACAGACCTCAAAATAATAACTAAAACACTTGCAACCCGACTAGAGACGGTTGCTCCATTACTTATTCACTCGGACCAAACTGGCTTCATAAAAAATAGATATTCTTCCGATAATCTCCGTAAACTCTTCAATTTAATAAACATAGCCCAATTGGGAAAAAGGAAATCCGTTATTCTCTCTTTAGACGCAGAAAAAGCATTTGACAAAGTTAACTGGCAATTCCTGTTCTATACACTCCGTAGATTTGGTTTTGGAGAGTCGTTCATCCACTGGATACAGACATTATACACCTTACCTAGAGCCACGGTAACCACAAACGGAATCACTTCATCTAGTTTCACATTGCATCAAGGAGCCAGACAAGGATGCCCACTCTCTCCATCTTTGTTTGCTTTATTCATTGAACCACTTGCAGCCACAATAAGGAACAATAGTAACATCAAAGGAATACAAAATGAAACAAAAGAATATAAAATTAGCCTATATGCTGATGATTTATTACTGCACGTACAAAACCCACATACATCGCTACAAGAATCCTTCTCTGTTATTAACACTTTTTCTACCCTCTCCAATTATACAATAAACTGGTCAAAATCTACATTACTTCCATTAACTCTAGAATCATGGGACCTTGCAACCCAGACCTCCTTCCCATCCCTACAATTAGGTAACATAAAATACTTGGGTATTTGTATTTCTTCCAGGTTATCGGAGCTTTTCAATTTGAACTTCACCCCATTACTCAAAAAAATAGAAGATAGCCTCAGGGGTTGGAAAAATCTTCCTCTAACACTAATTGGACGAATTGCTGCAATCAAAATGAAAATCCTACCTCAAATTACATACCTATTTACAATGATTCCGATCACCCCTACCGATAACTGGTTCAAATCGCTCAATTCTATAACTACTCAGTTTTACTGGAAAAATAAAAAACCTCGCATCTCCCTCTCAACATTACAAAACAGCAAACAGCACGGGGGGCTAGAAGCACCCAATTTTCTTAACTACTTTTTAGCAACTCAACTACAATACATGAACATCTGGATAAAAAAACAACACCACAACAAACCATGGATACAGTTAGAACAGAGTCAATGTCAGAACACACCCATAGCAGATCTCCCCTTTTTACCCCAATCAATAAAAAAACTTGACTACTTCAAATCCATCACCATATCAACAACGCTGAAAGCCTGGTGGAGAACCATTAAAATCACAGATTCATCACTAGCCTCATGTAAATACACCCCAATATGGCACAACCCCGACTTTCAGTTGCATAATTCCCCCATATATTTCCCACTATGGCACCGAAAAGGAATATCTCATCTACACCACCTGTTTGAGAGCAATGCATTTATTTCCTTTCACACATTAATCAAGACGTACGGGGTTGGAAGAGAAGAATTTCTCCACTATCAACAAATCAAACATATAATTAAATCTAAAAATATCTCATTACAACAACCGTCTACTGTAATAGACAAAATTTTGAAAATTTCAAGCACAAAAAAAATTACATCCAAACTTTATAAAATTATAACATCAAAACATCAGCTGACAATGCCACTTCTTAAATGGGAAAATGACTTAGGTATATTACCAAACTCCAGCATCTGGCCAGACATATGCAGAAACATTTTTTCCATGACAACAAACCCTAACTTGCAATTAATACAATATAAAACCCTCCACAGATTTCATCTGACACAAAGCCGATTGCACAAAATGGATCTAACTGACACGGACATTTGCACACAATGCAATTTAGGTAGCACCGATAATTATCTACATGCTACATGGGACTGCACTCCAGTACACTTATTTTGGCGCTCTGTAACAGATAAGCTCTCCACTATTTTGAAGTGCAGGGTCCCTTTGAACCCATCATTGTGCCTTCTAGGAGACACCACACAACTAGCCCTACCGAGCAAGTATATCAACCCTCTCCTCGTCTCTCTAACTATCGCTAAGAAAATAATTTTTCAAAACTGGAAATGCAAAAAATCCTGCAACATTAACCACTGGATTAACCTAGTAACAGATTATATATCAATGGAAAAGAACATGGCTCACAAACAAAAGCACATGTCGTTATTCAATGAAACATGGACTCCGTTCATTGAACATCTACTCGTGTCCATAAACCTCGAACCTGCTTATACGGATTAATTATACACACACAAAGAGGAAAGGGGAAGGGAAAGAAAACAAAGAGAACAAAACAAAACAAAACAAAACAAAACAGAATGACCCCACCACCAAATAATGTAGATGTCCCCCTTTGTCTGTTTCCGTTTCTTCTTCTCTCCTTCTTAACTTATATTATGTTACATGTATGTATGTGACTATATTTGTGTGCATATGAGTATTTGCAAGAGTATGTGTACTTCCTTTTCAAAAGCCATATATATAGTTACTCTAATTTTATCTTACCAACATTACTATCTCTCGCTGTTACTATTTATCTACTGTTGTTTGTGAACTGTGGTGATTATTGTTGTCATTGCTGCCATTATTGTTTGACCTCTTGTCCCCCCATGCTTCCCCTCTGTTTTTTTTTTTTTTTTTTTTTTTTTTTTTCCCCTTTACTCCTCCTCCGTTCTCTCTCTCTCAGTTAGCCCTTGTTGTGCCCGGCCCGCTTTTGCTGTGGGGTTTGGGCTCCTCCTGGCATTCCTCCGCTGCCTTGGGCCTATACCGCCAGGGGCATTCACTAACCCACCCGCCTTCACACCCTTTTTAATGCACCACATAAGAACAGACAAAAAGACAAAAACAATGGGAAAACAAAGGAACAAAACAAAAAACAAAAAGATAGGGTAAGCCTCATGCTTATTTTAATGCACTCTACACCGATCTAGGTACAAAACATGGGAAAGGGAACAAAAACTAGGGCTGGGGTTGAAGGCTCTGTGGCGGATTGCCCCTGACCTGGTTTTGCGCCTGGGGGCTGGGGTGGATGTTGGGGGGTGGCCCGGGCCCTCAAGGTGAGGGGGGGGCGGGGGAGGGGGGAGGAGGACGGACGAACGGGTTGGGGGTGTGGGGGGATGTGGGTCTCGGAATGTCAATGTAATGACGACGCATGATCACACAGGATTATATCCCTTTCATTTAGTTCTGTTTTACTTGTCCATCCAATCACGTAATCCTTCCTCCCCATGTGTATCCCATCTTTCTCTTCTGTTGTGTCCTGTGTCCTTATCACTTGTGTATTTGTGCACTTTGTATCTTATATATTCATCACTTAATAAAAAAAAAAAAAAAAAAAAAAGAAAATAATGACCGGTAGAACGTTGGGAAATCCCATTCAAATCAACGGAGCGTTCTACTTACGTTGTGAAGAGCCGTATAATAAATAAACAATAAAAGGAATGCACATCCCACTTTTCAGTTTTTTATTTATAAAAAAAAAATTCCATATCATGCATACATTTTATTTCACTTCACGATTGTGTGTCACTTAATGTGTGTCTTTCACATACAATTTCAATTACATATATTTATGTTGATGGCCCATAGTGTGGCATAGTATACCACTGTATATCCTGGGCCGTCCCACAGAGAGAGGATATGGTCAATCACTCTGGCTGATGAGCTAATGTTTTGTCCTGAAGTCAAACCGGTTGCGGACAATTGGGCTAATGGATATTAAGGAGAAATATCGTACTATTTGCGAAGCCCTCATGCGCCCAAACTCCAGGTTGGGCTCTCATATGTCATCGTGCTCTCTGCTGTAAACTGTCAGAAGAACTGCACAGAACCGTCTAATCTTCGCAGTGTCTAGTACTAGTACAAGCAAGCCCCATTTGACTTCACCCGAACACCGCACATCGCCATGACAACCCTCTCCTCCTCTAACAATGTACCTTTCTCAAAAGTCCCCTACACACCGCCGCCCCAGCGCTGTTAGCCTTGTATCTGCTGCACAGCCTCTAAACCTCAGTCATTTTCTATTGAGGCCAGGTTAGCTTTGTGAATTAGCACTGATGAATGGGCCATTACGGAAGATGGGGCCGCACAATCAAACTAAAAGCTCACATCGTTAGGCCGTTTTGTCCACATGCAGCCATCATGTGTGCGAAGCCTGGTTAGATACAATGCATTAAAAGATGTCATTTACCCAGAATGCAGGGCGGGATGAAGGGTCATTTCAAAGCATATTTAAGTTCATAACAGCTATTTAATCTCTATTTACTAAATATTTTACAAATGTATTTTGAGATAATAAGTTATTGGACTGAAGTGAACCATTAGCTGTAGAAAAAAATACTTACTCAAGAAAAATCATTTGACTAAAGAACAGGGGCATAATCGGGCGGGCAGGGTTTCCAGTGGTTACTGGGGTGGCACTTGAATAAAAGTATAAAAATGAGGTTGTATGAACAATCCATTTGTCCTCGCGCTCCTTTGTAGAGTCCGTTCCATTCGGTTTATATTTAGGTCGTTTGCAGGAAACTAGCCTATCAACAGGATTCAGCCTCATCTTTACACGTCCAATGTGTTTTTCCATGAAGTATAAACGCAAACGTTTTATGGTGAGACACTGCAGGCAGTGTGCGAAATAGTCGTCCATACGACAAAAATATACGTCCATACGTCCAAAGTTCACTGGTTTCACGCAGATAAACGAACCTCTGCAGTAGCTGATTGATGATAATGTCCGGTCTGGCAGCGTGGTGAAGTTAGTTGGATATTCTGCAAATATTCAGAGCGGGAGCTGCTCCGGCTGTGAGGCCGACAGACACACACGGGGAAGCGGCTAACGCTCGTAGACTATGGCCTGTCCAATTTAGGGACCGTCAGCAAATTACTCTACTTAAATTTTGGTAGTGTAGTAGTGTAGCCTACGTGCCATCTATGTTGACAATATTTTCATACTGAGTCTGCACAATGCGCCCAATCCCTGCCCGCAATGGGCCAAGTGCTGCTGGCCCAGCTCACATACACCGCCGCAAAGACTCTACCACGTTTGCCTTCGCCCTCAAGATCGGGCCCCGGGGGTCTGATGGGTTAATCGGGGTTAATCTTTTTGAAACGTTTGCTGACATTACTGATATAAATATGGTGAACAAAATACATTGCATGTTTTCTGTCCTTTTCTGTTTTCATTCAGTTGTGGACATTTTTCAGACAATATGAATGACAAAACTCCACTGAGGGTTCTTGAGTCATCTTCTGTACTGTAGTTGAGTCCAAAAGGCTTCGTCAGTGACGCTAAAGTTCAAGCTCAGCCAGCGGCCCAGACAGAGCGCACAGGGAGGGGTTAAGCTTGGCTAAGTCGCGGCAAGGTAGCGCAGAGGTTAGTGCTCTCACTTCACAGCTAGAAGGTCCAGGGTTTGATTCCCACCAGGACGGGGCCTTTCTGTGTAGAGTTTGCATGTTCTCCCCGTGTCTGCGTAGGTTAGTGGTAAAAACATATGCAATAGGTTAATCCTCCAGCCAGGTGTTTCTGACCACCAGCCTGGCTCCACATCATGGAGATGGGTCCCCGAGCCCAGCCCATGCTGGCAGCTCACTGCTCCTACAGGTCACTCGGTGACATTGAGGATGCGACAAATGCAGAGAACACATTTCTCTACAGAGATTTATCAACAGAGATGAATAAAGTGTAACTTAACTTAACTTAACATATTAATACCTTATTTATACTAAACAAGCGCAACTTAATATAAAGCGTTACAAACATTTTGTGTCATCATTCATGTTCTCTGAAAATCACAAATCATGCCTGGGTATGTAAACTTTGAACGCAACTGTACAAATAAAATATTTTAGATGTAAAAATGCCTGTAATTTAATCTAAACAATGTATAGACCCAGGTTTAAATGTATGGTTTTATTTTGTTGATATCTTCGGTGTAAAAAAGTTTTGTTTAGTTTTTTAATAAGCTATTTATAAGTGAAAATTCGGTAATAGGTCATAGGTCATATTTCACCTTGTTTTTTGGGTTCAAAGCTCAATAAAGCAGGTTAGGAAATAGATAAAAAAAAATCCCTCATGACAAAAACTTTAAATCCAAGACTGGGAAGTTTGGAGGCTGAGTTACAAAAGTGGCGATGTGCCATACATTTCTGCCTTCTTCGGCTCTCTGTCCTGTGAAAGCATGAAAGGTTGTGACGAAAACTTGTGAGGCTGCAACGCGATGAACTTTTGGAAAAATCAGCTCGAGCTGAGGGGAAAAGGACAGAGCAGATGCTCAGCGGCGCTGGTGACAGAAAGATGTTGGAGCTGCGTGTCACACATCCAGCTGCACGAGGCTGATTCTGTCTGTAACAAAACCAGATGAACTCCAGTCCAAAGGATCTGTAGGGAGACTATCTATCTGTCTGTCTATCTGTGATACAAAATCTGTCAATATTTGTAAAATACGTTTGGGAAACCGTCCAGTGCTTTCCGGAAATCTGCATCTCGCTACTTTTGTTGCTCTGCTAACATAACTAAGATGTTAAGAGAGGAATCCAGCTCAAAACACTTACCACCGCGTGAAAAATGTGTTTCCACCTGCCGTGTCTCGCCTTAATGTTGCAAACTAACCAAACATGGCCTGGACCTCGCCGGAGAGCGCGTGCGTTAGCCATCAGCAGTTGTTTAGCAAAGTGGTCCGGCCTTGTATTTTTCCATCCGCGGGCTCCATAAAGCAGCAGTATCCGTCTGGGACCCCGCGCAGCCGTAATGACCGTGTTGGATGTGGTCAGCGCTCACCTCAGCAGCGCTCGGCACCAAATGGACCATTACGCTAATGGGGCAGCGCGCCGCACGTTCCCCTCCCACAAACACCGGGTCGTGACGGCGAAATGACCAGCAACTCACCTGAGAACTGAGCACCGGCAGGGCCTCATAACAAGGGGTTTAGAGAGAGAGAGAGAGACGTGAGGTGAGTAAAAATGTGTCATGTCCGCGCAGGGAGGGGTTTCAGCTCAGTCCAGCAGTGGTCATGTTAGTGCTTTGAGGATGCGTGCAAGTCTGAAAAAGAGAATGGGAAGAAGGTCTGTGAGAGGCTTACTGAA
Source organism: Gobius niger (assembly GCF_951799975.1). Taxonomy (NCBI): domain Eukaryota; kingdom Metazoa; phylum Chordata; class Actinopteri; order Gobiiformes; family Gobiidae; genus Gobius; species Gobius niger. The sequence goes on along the minus strand of NC_136860.1, from coordinate 10,633,485 downwards.
AAGACAATGTCCTGGCATAGCATTGGCACTTTAAAAGCCACAATTGGGTGTTGTGTTGGTGCTGTTGATAGAAACTAACCCATTTCCTCCAAGTAAAATGAAAAAGAAAGGAAATAATACTGGTGACTGGATAGCAGTAAAATCACGGGTTTGTCAGAAGCAGTTCAAATGAGGCGATTCCACCTCATGTTCAGGAGTCCTAGTTCAACGGGAAATGGGGAAATTGGTAGCGGAAATTGAAGCCCCTGAAGAAACCCTGCGAAGTTCATTTATTTCTGCAATACAACTTAAATGTGTAGACTCATTGCACGCAAAGTGAGGTATGTCAAGATATGCCTTTATTTGCTATAATTTTGATGATTGTGGCTTGCAGCTTGTAAAAAAAACACAAAAAAAAACAAATTCAAAATCTCAGAAGATTAGAATATTACATGAAATCAATGAAAAAAATATTTTTAACAGAGAAACGTGGGCCCTCTGTAAACTATAATCATTAGTACTTGGTTTGGGCCCCTTTAGCTTGAATGACTGCCTTAATGTGGCGTGAGGTGTTATGGAAGACCAGGATGCTTCTGCATTGTCCGGACTTATGTCTTTTTTTTTTTTGGCCAATGCCCCATAAATTCCCTATGGGTCGGGGAGTTTGCTGGCCAATAAAGCACAGTAATCCGATGGTCATTTAACCAGGTTTGGTATTTTAGGAAGTGTGGGCAGGTGCCAAGCCCTGCTGGAAAAAAAGGAGGCAGCAAAATAATAACAATACATCAAACTCTTAAAGCAATCACAAATATATCCAAAGACACTCACCTTATGTCGATACACTGAGGGCTGGTCAACACTTCTCTTTTGAATTCAAAACAGTTCAGAGCAATCTGATTGGCTTATTCTGCACATGTGACATATGACCCGAACCAATCCTGGGTCACATAAGTTATAGCTTAGCTTTGTCAGTTACGGTTACTAGACACAGTGGCGTGCACAGACATTTTGAGGGGCAGGTGCCCCCCCCCACTAGTGACACTAAAAGACCATTGATTAATATGTCCAATTATGTGGACCTAATAATAAAGACTTTAGAGGACGACGTAGGACTATGACATTGCTCTGCACTCAAGATTAGCACAAATACAGATAAGTAAGCAAAGGTACAATAGCCTACACTTAAAATATCTGGTTTGTCAAAAATATCTTGAATAACAATAATCCTGGGCTGTTCATGTTCCTGTGCTCCTCCCACAGATGCAGTGTCCAGAACCCAGGCACCTCCTCTCCCATCTGTCTCCTTAGTTCAGCTCACACTGCTCTGGCCCAGGTCTACGCTCAGCCCTGACTTAGTCTGAGTAATACAGCTCATTTTCAGAACATTTTATAGCGCGACAAACAGAACCCCAAAAGTTACTGACTTGTTACCGCTGACATTGTCCGGTCGGTCTCGACACGCGGCGCAGACGTCCTCGCACTGACGGCCCTTTCGTTTCGTTTCCTTTCCCTTTAATAATCCAGTCATGCCACGCTGGCTCGTTCATAAAGTTCTCGAATTTAGTTTACTCCCGCATCTTACAGAGATGGGCTGTAACATCTTCTCAAACGGGGGAAACACGGGGGCAGCACAGCTGCTCTTTATTGATCAGGGGCGTCAGGCTCGAGAGGCAGAGGAGAAATGAAGCGCGATTTGAAGTTGTTGAACATTAAAACTGTATTTTCAGCACATGTTGGCTTAGTAGGGCAAACATCTAAGAACAATAAAAGAAACAATACTTAATATTGGGTAGGAAAAAAAAACTGGTCTTGAGAAGGGCACTTAAAGGGCACAGGGCAAAGGGGCAGGTGCTTGAGCACCACCTGGGCTCTACCTGTGCACGTGAGAGTTACTAAAACCATGTACTGGATAAAGAGAAAAGCAAGAAAAGCCAATGTTAAGCCTATATTAGTGTGAGTGTGAGAATGAGCGTGAGCATAACAGGACTACAAATAATCATTACTGGTGTCATGTAAAGTTAGTAAATACTGGCTAAACCCTGTTTTTGGAACGGAAACATGTTGCTGTAAAATGGAAAAGCAATTAATCACAATTCTCTTGAAAATGTACTTCTTACATAGAATAGGGGGAAATTGCAGAAGATTTATGGTCCCTTAATTATTACACTTAATTTCATGTAATGACCGCAATTAGAATTTACAGTGTAGATACTTCAGGGGGAGCTGGTTTGAGGGACAAAAATCAACAGATTCCAAAACAAATGGCAAGACTGTATTGGCCAGATATATCGATCGATCTCTAGTACATAGAAAACACCACACAGGAGCCGCCTCTTTGACATAACTATGCACATACCTGATTTTATCCGGCGCGCCTGATTTTAGCCAATCACAGCTAAGTCTCAAACCACAAAGCACAAGAAAATTAAATGGGAATGACAAAGTATATAGCAGCAGTAAAAATCAAGAGTTCTCTGCGCCGTGATGAACACACTCTGTACACCTTTTGAGGAAAATTCAACAGTTTTACCCAGAGGTCTCTATAAACGTATTCCAATTTGCCTATTTTCCCCCTCAAATGCGTAAATGTCTGTATTTAAAGGCACTGCAGAGGATCTCTCAGCAGCGGACTGTCGTGAATAAATGGTGCGTGTTTATCTGGCCGGCGCTGACGGAAGACTCTCGCTGGCGCCATGTGAACTGTGAGAGATGTTCTGTGGCTCAGAAGCAGCCAGTGATTCATCGGCTGGCAGCACATTTTTAAACCTCTCCCAGTCCACTGTGGAGATTTCACTATCTGACTAATGATCTGTTCCCGGACTCTCGGACACCGCCTCAAAGTCTAGATAACACTCCAACTGCTGTGGATTTAGAGGATTCGGAGGGAAGAAAAAGCAAATAACTGCCCACACAAACTCAAATCCTGGATTTATTAAAGTTGTATTTGTTCATATGTATGGTATAAGAAAATCGACAGGCCCATGTTGCTCATAGAGATGGTTTGTATGTTTGTGAATGTCAACTTTAAGCTCCATTCCGGTGCGTGCTTGCAAACCATGAATAGTTATGTGAATCTATAGTGTTGATCGAGTTGTCTCTGTATTAAGTAGCATGAGCGAACGTCTTTTTATTTCGTTCATGATCTTCCATTTATCATAAGGGACGGGTCTGCAGACTTCCCTCATCTTAAATTGGATTCACACCGATCAAAAAGGCAACTGTTTGTCTGTTCAGGTTTTCTCTCATCTTCCTCTGTCTCACTTGAAAGAGACCAACTTCTACATTCTAGTTTTGATCAAAATCAGATAGATACAGAGATAACGGGTTTTATGAAACACTCTCCTTTCTGATTAACTCCTCTCTCCTCCTCTCTCCTCTCTGGACAGACACTAACGTTATGGGAAGAGGCAAATGCCTAAATATCTCAGTTTCAAGTCAATTTTCAACGGCAACATTGTTGATATGTTTTGAAACACCGCGTGTTATCGATCGCTTTTATCACGTGAGCATTTAGACAGCCTGGTTCTCGGATTGAGACTTTAACAGTATGTTTCTCAGCCGTCCTTGGACTGATTGCAACCATTTAAAAACTCAGATTTTTTTTATTTATTTCAACTGTTTGGATCTGTCCATTGGAAGCTGCTCTGCTTTGTCAAACGTGCTCCAGAAAGCGAGAGAGAAGTGTCAGGTTTACAGCTGTTTGCTGTGCAACACCACCTGACTAAAAAAAAAGAGAAACGCAATAATATATATGAAAGGTCGAGATCGTGACTTTTCACAAGTTTCTGATGGTCATTTATTTCACTTCTGTTCATCACAGAGCTGCCAAAATTACAGACAAGGTGTATTAGAGTGTCTAGTTTTTGCAATAATAATAAATAAATAAATAAGTTTTTCCGTTTATTGGTTCTTAATGTGGTAACATGCATTGTCCCGACCAAATAAACCATTAAATAAATAAATAAACATAATCAAATAAATACATTTAGACTGAAACAGGAGCACCAATTTAAACATAGATGGATCGTAGCAATAATACTTGCAGATATTTCTTTCTAAATACCAATATCTCCTTGTTTGTACTAATTTGACATGTGATTCATCAGCAAACCAATTACTGACACTTCCCCTATTTCTTCCCAGCCCTTTGTACCAATGGCCTTGTGTTATTTGGTCTGAAGTTGCAGATGGTTTGCCGGTATTTAGGATTTTCACAAAGCAGATATATGCCAAATGTATTACCTTGCTTGATTTGAGCATAAAAATCACAGGTTGTAAATGGACTCAAATTATATAGTGCTTCTCTACCTTCATTAGGCCCAAAGTGCTTCACCCATTCACTCTCTCATTCATACACCCATGTACGCAGACATTGGAGGCAAGTAGGGTGAAGTGTCTTGCCCAATTCCGTCATGGTGTTGAGCCTTCCAGCCGTAGGTTGATTAGTAAACCAAGAGCTTTGCCTTTCGACTCCTCCTTCGCCTCAATGGGCATATATTGAACGGCTGTGACGCCACACTGGGATACTGGAGGAGTTCAAATACTGTATATCTCTTGCCATTTACTTTGCGATCTCCAAATTACAATGAAGACAAGACTCCGGATCCTTGAGCGTTATGTCATGCCACTGCTGCAACACACTGGATGGGATGATTTGATTTGAGATGGACCATCTCAGATCAAATGGAAAACCCTCTACAAGCAACAGAAATGTGGTTGCTACGGCGCATGATGAGAATCCACTGGACAAGCCACACAACCAATGATAAAGTATTACAGAGAAGCAGCCCACAGAGAAAACTCCTGAAGCCGATTCGGAAACAACTAGACTTTCTGGGTCACTGTATAAGGAAGGAAGGGTTGGAATTGGTTTTCCTCACAGGGAAAATCAATGAGAAGAGAAGGCTGAAGGCGGCACAGGACAACTTTCCTCCAGAATATCGCTACCTGGACTGGAACGGACAGCATTAAGAAGTTGAGTCTGGCAAAGAAAAGAGACGATTGGCATTTCATGGTCGCCTACGTCACATGATATTGCACCGCGAGAGAGAGACATCTGGAGGTAATATTTGAGCTGTTCATCCTCGGAGATAGAGTAAATAACTGCCCACTGAATCTCCAATCCTGTTTTATTAAAGTTGTATTTGCACATATATATGAGGATATATATCGACATGTATCTAAGGCCAGAGAGAGATGATGTCTGCCGAGATTTTATAACTTTCGGAACGTATCCTTCAGCGGCTTCGTTTGTTGTATAATTCAAGTAAGTTTGAGGATGTAGACCTCCAAAATTGTAGCACAAAAAGGCCCTGCGCTGTAATGTCTCCAGTTGCATACTTGTGGTGTAGCATTTATTATTCATGAAATGGATAGGACTAGTTCGTATCCTACTTAAACATTGGTTTTCTTTCAACCTGATTTGCAACCCAATAACTATACAGCATATAGCTCTAGTTATCTACTAGGTAATAACTTTAAGCTTTTGTTGGAGCTTACTGACATATATATGAAACTGGAGGAAAGAGTTTGTTTTTGTTTGAGGTATAAACGCTATGTCTACGTTCATGAATCACCTACGTCAATGTGGGTTAAGAAAAATGGAAAAAATGTTACCGTATTATTTCAAGAATTCATATAATAAGCTTTGTGAAGGGTGAGTTTGGTCCTTTCTTCACTCTGACATGAAAACGTAGGTGTTAAGTGAGAAAACAAACTGAAAAATTATATCATATTGACCACTGCGTGAAAAATTGATGTTTTCACCTGCCGTGTCAGCCTCAATCAATGGTTTTGTAAACGGGACTTGCCTCACACGACTGTGCAAACTTTAAAGCAATGAAACAAAACAGATAAGTAGACAATGTGCAAAGTTAAGGCAAATGAAGTATCCAGGGAAACATAACGTCCAAATATGTGTCGGCAGCAGGTCCTGATGAGCGGTGTGGGTGTCCCCTGTACAAAGGTTCCCCCTACACACCGAGGAAAACTCAGAAACCCAGTGGAAGAAAAGGAAACCTTGGGGAGAACCACATCATGATAGATCCGCTCTCATGGACGGACAGGATGTCGGTATACTGTAGTGATGGGTCGGTTGCGAACGAATCGGTAAAAGAGCCGGCACTTTTAAGTAACGATGTCCGAGTCTCACCCGCAAGCCATTTCTAAAATTTGTATTTTTGTTTATTAAGCTCCATATTCACCTCTCTGCGCTACACTCACCTCAGAGAGAAAAAAAAGAGAGAAAGGAAAGAGAATACGCAAGGAATTTTGTTTACACAAAATGAAGATTTCTACAAAACTAAACTAATCCATGAATGTAATCAGCGCATCTCTAGCTTTAAGTCATTAATCAGTAGTACAGCAGTCTTGGCTAAAGTCTGGACTTCAGCGATGTCTGAGTCTGAGTCCATTCATCTCTCAGCGCGAGTTGCTGCAGCTCACAGTCTGGAGCAGGAACACTACAGCTACAGGCAGCAGAGGGACTGGGAAGAAACACTACGGATTTTAACAGTAAATAAAAGAATGCACATGTGAAATGTTAAATACCAGCTTTAAATGTGTGGGCCATATTTACATTTCCATATTGCCATATAATAGCAATGAAAAAAGAAAATCTTCTGTTCCTTTTCATTTCTTTCTTGATTCTTGAAAAACAGCCGAAAATCCCATTACTAATTTACTGACACCCCATACAAACTATATCTACATTCCGATCTATTGCAGCCTATCCTCTTTTGCTTATCATTGGTGCCAGTCTGGGTGGAGGGCATTGTACCCTTATATGTTGAACACTGTTGCTTTGATCAGATCTCTGGCGGCCCACATTAATGCCCTGGCCCTGGACGCACCGCTGGGCGTTCATCTGATCTGACGAGGCATTTGGAGGTGACTGTAGACATTTGGGATAGATCTCTACTTGCTGGCCCGCAATGAAAGGCCGAGTGAACCTCTGAAGTGGTTATCTCAACAATAGCATCAGAGAAGCGGCGCGCCAGGGGCCGAGCGCATCGCATAATCGGATAATGAAAAGGCACATTGATATTCAAGGTTGGAGGGCAGTCATTATGGTGTTTACTGTGCTCTGTTCATCCTCTATGGCAAACAAGTACTGCAGTTTTTGAAACACTGAATAGAACTCACCTGATGATACCTGTACCCTCATATGCTACGATGTGTTAATATTTTGATTCCCAAAAGGGGACATGTGCAAATTGGACTTTTTAGAGACTTGAACTAGTTTACTTAAGTCGTTTCTTCTTCTACAGCTGAAGCGCTCTAATCAGTATTTCCTGTCTACTTTTGGGCAGCATTTGTTTTTATAGTAAGCCATGGACAAGTTGTCACGCAGACATTACAAGCTGGTACCCACAGTGGCCTTGTCATTGACTTGCTGGAGTGTTGCTGAATGGGGTTGGTGGTGCCAAAAAAAAAAAAAAACTGTTTATATGGTTCTTTTAGATATACACTAGATATAGCAAACTTGTTCAAATACCTGACATGTTTCAACGGTGTGGAAAATGACTTCCGTGTTCCTCAGAGGCGTCTTCAGATGTGTGTGATTCGTCTCTTATCGTATCGACAATGCAACGAAATCTACAAAATGCTATGTGTAACTTGCAACAAAACATATACTGAGGAAACGGGATGGACTGGATGGTGTGCAATTGGGAAAATCAAAAGGAGTGTAAGAAGGAGACGGCGGGACGGCTGAGCAGATAAATAAAACAACAGGAGAACCTCAAATCTGATGTCTGATCTCTGCAAAAGAGAGAATCGTGTAAAGGACTGGGACAGGCCGAGGATCATGGGGTCAGAAGAGCACAAATATAAGCAGTGGATCTGGGAGATCATTGAGACCAGAAAGCCAGGAATAAGATCCGTCAACAGAGATGAAATTAAGTTTGAGTTTAATGGCTTTGTGTAGCTCAATATCACAACAGGAGTTGCCTCACAGGGCTGCACCGAACATTAAGGCAATAAAACAGAGCAACAAATATGACAATGTAAAGTTCAGGTGAATGAAGTATCCAGGCAAACATAATGTCCAATAAGCGTCAGCAGCAGGTGGCGACGAGCGGCGCGGGTGTCCCCCTTCCTTAGACTCTCCAGCACGGCAAGGAAAAACTCCAAAACCCAGCGGGAGAAAAGAGAAACCTTGGGGAGAACCACAGAAGGAGAGATCCACTCCCATGGACGGACAGGCTATAGAGACCCAGGGCCGAAGGATCCCTCAGCAGACGGGCCGTGATCGCAGACCGTCCAGTCCTCAGATTCCAGAATGCAGGGTTCCTCCGTTTGATCTAGACAGGCACTCCCGAGGGGGAGTGGGACAGGAGACACCATGTGAATAGTGATGAACAGACTACCGGTAACTTAAAGTTTGTATCATAATAAGACAAAGTCTGCAGTAAGAAGAGAGGACAGCGCTCAGTGGACCGTACGTCCCACAGCAGTGTTCCTCCTAAGGCAGCTTTACTTCAGGCTGTGGGTTAGAGCTTTACCTAACTGACCTGGTTATAAGCTAATTCGAAGAGGTATGTTTTGATCCTAGTCTTAAATGTAGGGACTGTGTCTGCTTCTTTCATGAGGACGCCTTTACCCGGGCTCACGGGGGACTCACTTCTAAGTGAACCACCACATGGCGGCTGGCGTGACCACACTGACCGAGGCAACAGAACTGTCAGTGTGGCCACGCCTTGGAACAACAGCTGATAAGAGTTGCATGACACACGTCTGAAGACGTCTCTGAGGAGGACGGAAGCCGAAACATGTCAGGTATTTGAACAATTTTGTGAACAACCTAGTGTCTTTCAAGAAGAACCTTTGTTCATTTGTTGAGACAAGAAGAAATAATGTGAAATAAAAGAAAAACTACAGTTACTCTAGCCTGGTTTTACCATACCCTCGTACTCATTGCATTTCGTACAATGGTCTGGACCGTCACAATTGAGTTCCGTTATCAGGTGGGAGGGGTAAACTCCTTTGAAACAATTGGATCTATCTCTTGGGAGCATTCCTTCCGTATTCAAAGGCTTCAATTTTAATTTCTGGATATTAGGGGCCGAGCCAAAACGGACTGAAGAGCTTCCATTACTTTCGTATCTGGCGCCATTGCCAAACTACAACGAGCAAATGTGGCGCAAATGCTTGACGTCACCTACAGCACCCGCCTCCCCCGCTCGCTGAATGGTCGGTTGAAATTCAACCGATGTAGCGCAGCCACTGAAATCAGACCCATACGTACATGTAGGGGAATTATAATTGACTTTACAGATGGCTAAGGCCAGGCTAGAGCTACTCAAGTAATAAGTGACTCTGCTCTCACGGAGGAGACAGATTGGAGACCCCTGATTTCGCTTATGAAGGACTTTGGCAATTCTCCCACTGAGATTAGAAAGCACTCCAGCTTAAAAACTCCATTTGAAGCCAAGAAAGCGCCCGTATCTGTGAAGTGACTGTTGTATTGTACAGTAGCTCCCCCCCCCTCCTGGCCTGGGGTCGATCTGCTTGTCCTCCCCGGGTGTCATTGGCTCCGCTGTGCATCAGATAAAGCGCGCGCAGAGCCGCCGTCAGTCATGTTGCTCTTTGTGTTGGCGCCGCTCGTCCCGGGCCTCACCGATAAGAGCTCAATGAAGGGCGAACGGCACGATCCAATCTGCCCGCTTTAATTAAAAAAAACGCCACCAGATCATTAGAGGGGAAAGTGATGGAGCGCTGCTTTAATCAGCTGTGTGTGCGAGGAAGTCGTCAGGACGGGGGGGACACGAGTCCCGAATCAGCAACTCCTGCTCCTGTACAATTACCCCCATTTATCGAAATACTCTGGAGATCCAGTTCTATGTGTGTAAGCAAAGTACGGTGCAGTGTATGGGAGGAAATACATTCTCAGCTGATCTGCGAGCTATTTAAAAGTTAAAGGTACTCTATTATTTCAGGTTTAAACTACTTTGGGACACCTTAGCCTTGATATTTTTGTAGTATGACGTCAGATAATGTGTATCTAGCTGGGGTGCAACTGCTTTCAAATGTGTACTTACAGATTAAGGCTGTGCAATCAGTTAAAAGGTGTTTGCGATTTCGATTGTAACAAAAATAGCACAAGTGAGACAAAATAATTACCAAAGACAGTTGTTCATTGGACTGGTGAAACTCATCGCCTCCGTGGTGAAAATCAACACACAGGATGTGACAAAACTGCAGCGGCGAACAGAAGCGACGCTGTGTTCCAGCATGGTTCAGAGGTTTATACAAATCAAATTCACTTTATTTTTCCGGTAGGAACATCTCTGGCAGAGGAAGTGCCAGTACGGGCCCAATAAAAACAGCACATGCACAGACATACAACACAGTCAACATGTGCTACAATACACATAAAACAAATACATTAAAAACAATAGGCCTGTAATAGACCAATGTCAGGGTAGCTCCAGCTTTGGCCTAGTGAAATTTAAGATACCTTTTTAATGCTTTTTTGTTAAATTTAATGCTTTTAAGGCCTTAAAGCAGTACTAAGTAACTCTTCCCCCTAGAGGCCATAAGCGCAACTGCAGGTGTAGTAGCAAGTTACGATTTTTGAACTTATTAATTGTCTTGGAGAGTGAATACTACGTTGACAGGAAAGGCGAAGGGAGAGAGGGTTACTGTGCATTCAATTATACAATGGAAATATTTTTTTTCACTCAAACTTGGCTGTAAATACTGTTTAAAGTGACGTTAGCCCGCAGTTAGCTTTGCCCGTTAGCCTGTTAGCTTCTTCTTCGTGATCCCGTGACTCCGGTCCGGTGGCAGTCAAGTTGCAAACATGGTTTTCTGTTCAGAGACACCAGGGGGAGATGAAAGACCCTCCAATCATCCCATAAACACTTGTATTACCCCCACAGGGACTACGAAAATGATTTATTAAGGTAAACACGTTACTTAGTACTGCTTTAATGATCCAGCTTAACTGGATATAAGGTGCTTGGTTCCGGCGGAGGTTAAGAGGTTAATGTGTCTTTCTGGTACATATACACAGGATACGACATTAAAAGGAACAGGCCACCGTTTTTCCATACTGAGATGTTCTTCCCTGAGCTGAGATGAGTTGATACCTGTCTGGTCTTTGTGCGTGTGCTCAGTCACGCAAAAAGACCAAAGAGGTTGTTTGCATTTAGCCTCTCCCTGCATATTCCTATAGCTCCAAATGGGGGTGAAGTTGGAAGCGAACAAGCTCTTCCACGGACACAAAGACCAGACAGGTACGCATCAACTCGTCTAAACTCAGGTAAGAACATATCTCAGTATGGAAAAACCGTGGCCTGTTCCTTTAAAGAGGTAAAATGTCCATATCTGTTCCATGAGCGATCCTTGGAACATGGAACTCTCACTAACAACACCGATTTAAAAGACTTTGAAAAACTTTTTTTCCTTCGACGTGAACAAAAAATGACAACCTGCGATGGGCACTTTCAATGACTTTGTGCACAGCCACTCGAGCCAACCGTTATTGATGTTCTAATTGTAAATGATGTCCTCGCGCGTCAGCTAATTGACTTGATGAAATGAAGCTATCGCAGCTCCTCCAGCAGCTGGCGGCTCCCGAGTTTTCCTTTTAATAATGTTGAAACAGTTCATTGTCTCGTGTTGGGCTCATCTGTGATCCACTCGGAAGAAATCTGTCGGCGTAATTATTCATAAGCAACAGCTGCTTCAGTAATCAGCTGGAGACGCAAACAACAGCCGACGATTACAGCCGCCGAATGATTCATGGGAGAGCGACACAAATGACTTTGTTTTTAGATTTCAACCGCGTTATGAAGTTGTTCCCTTGTCCAAAAAAACACACGCCCGGAGTAGTAGTTTGATTCGGTCATGTAGTTGGGACTAATCCCATTTACTCTGGGTTAATTTACTGCTAATTGTAAGACTAATTCTGAGCAGTCCTGCGCTTAGTGTGTGTTCATCACAGATTTGCTAGCATGCCATTAGCTGAAATTTCAGTTTGAAGCATTTCCTGTGGTTCAATGACATAAAGGTATTGAAAAGAAGTTATGTTATGCATAAAAATGGCCAAATTGACCTACATTTTTGGCAACAAAATCTGAATAATGAATAGAGACAGGTTTAGACGTGTGTTTATGGAAAAACCAGTTTGAAAAGGTGGGTTTTAAGTAATGATTGAAGTCATTTTTACTTCATGATTTACTTCATTTTGTAAGTAATTTTGACTGGCTCAAAATTTGAAAAGCGTTCCCCAAAGATTCTCAATGGGGTTAATATCTGGACACTGTGGTGGCCATTCCATGTGTGAAAATGATGTATCATGCTCCTGGCGTTGTCATTTTGGAACATGCTCTTGCCATCATAAGGAAGAAGAAATCCATCCAGTCATTCAGGATGTTCAGGTCATCAGCTGGTCTTTGGGCACATCGTGTTGCTGAACCTCGACCAGCTGCAGCAACCCCAGATCAGGACAGTAAGTTAAGTCTAGGTGGAGACTGTTTTGGTCAGGCAGTGTATAACGCCCAGATCACATTAAATCCCTTTAAGGTCCGGTACGGCCTCTGATTAGAAAGTCATTCAAACCAATGTTGCAAACTCACACTGCTCCGCCAAGTCCGGGTCCGGTTAATGAGGCCGTCCGGCGGCAACGGAAATAATTCGTAAGAAGTCTGCTTTTGCCGGAGGCCGGTGCCCTGCAGATCAAGCTGACAGAAAAATACAAGCCAAACAGGAAGTCAGGTCTCATGAGAGAAGAAGATCCAGTGTATTTCAAAATACACCGAATCTGTCTGCTCACAACTTATCTGCTCTCGTTTACCACCTGTACACGAGCGTAACGTAGGAAATGTAAACATTCCTCCATTACCGGTGACACAAGGGCATTAGTGTGTAGCAAAGCACCCACTTCACTGGAGTCGTTGTAATGGCAAATATTGCTTTTGTTTACAAAAATTACCTACACACGGGGCTACTTATCATGAGAACTCACATCAAGAGGGTGAACCCACGTGCACTTCTGTTCTCGCGAGTGCCGTTTCTGTGCCTGGCGCAGCGTCTGGCGCTGGAGCCGGCAGAGCTGGCCACAGTGTCAGCCGGACTCACTGTGAGTGGTAGTTTGGGGCAAACCCGGACCTGAATGTGAGCTGGGGGTTAGTGCATTGATTCACCATGTCCATTGCTGCTGAAGCTATTCACGGCTGGATATGCACAGCACTTGTCACAGGCATCCTCTCCATCTGTGTTGCTCACTTGCCTGTTTTTGTGTTGTCTGATGCCAGTCAAGGACAGTTCCTGTAGACCGCCGTGTGACTGTGCATCTCTCCTCATCCTTTGTGTGTTTGTGTTAGTGGTGGGCCGTAACGCGAGACTCTTATCGGGTGATAAAAAAAATATCGCTGTTAATCTATTCTCAAAGCTGGGTTGGGAGCTGGGTCTATACTCTGCAAGCTATGATTCACTTTCACCGTGATATTTTATGGTCAGCACACATTACACGACTTTTATGCCCAATTTCGGATGCACAGGAGAAACGTGAGTGAATATAGCGTCTCCAAAGCGACACACAGAAGCAGCGGCCAATGACAGAGTGAAAAAAAGACAGAAAAACACCGCGGCGCCTCCCTCTTTCAAAACAGCGACGTAAACAACTCATTTCACGAAACAGCGCAACTTTATCACCAAAAGTTCACGAGAGCCTTTTCCAGCAACATTTCAACCGCGAGCAGAGTTTAACCGCAGCACTTACGGAGTTTGGAGACAAACTTTCCTGCTACTTTTCTCCGAGTCCGTTAGCTTCTCTTTCTCCGCTCCGCCCGTTTCCTTTTCTTATCAAATCCAAAGAAATACGTCCTGCATCTGCGTGTTGTCGACGTGTATCTCCATTTTGACAGAACTATCGCCAGGTTGAAGCTCGTAGTAGCAGCAGCTGCAGCAGCATGAACTGCGTTGTTGTGACAGTGATCACATGACAGTGTTGACCAATCAGGAGACGCGCACATGTTTCCCACGCTCACAGAGGCCTATTTTCTGATCTGGTAAGATGGCCCACATTACCCGTAAATAAATACTTGGGGACTCCTGCCACAACTGTCCCATGCGAGAGACCTTTTTCTTTAGCAGGTCATAGTTGCAGAAGAGGAGATTTAGTTTGTCACCAGAAAACCTACTGACTGTAGACAGTTCATCAGGACCTCTTATGTAGCCTACAGTTCAACATTCATGTTTAACTGAATAAACAGTCAACACAAGTGCATCTTCTTGAACATGAATTATTTTCATCACCAATTATCATAGTAGAACGTTCTCAAGCAGTTTGTGATGCATTTTGGAAGGAGATGAGCCCCTAACTTGAGAAACTAGTTCTCAAATACCTACTTTTAGTCATTATAGGGGTAGCAAACATATTCTGAATGGCTTCGGCAGAATTCAAGCGAGCCATTTTAATCTAGATTAATCTAGATTAATTTCAAAATGAATCTAGATTATTCTAGATTTAAAAAATGAATCTATGCCCACCTCTAGTTTGTGTATACGTACATTTTCAGACCTTGAAATGGCTAATCTGAAGTTGTGACGCGCTGTGTTCCCGCGCGTGCGAATGAAATAACCACTCTCGATGCAGACTTCAACTCCTCCGTTGTTTTTTTTAAATGAGAAAAATCCACCACATTAACATCTCACAAGTGGCTCCGGGAAGCCACCTCGCGTCACTCTTTACGACGCTGAAGTTAGTAGCTTCAGTAACAAGCTGTTATTGAAGCTGCACCCGGGGCGTCCTCACATCTGGAGCGCGTTGGCTGTGCAGATGTTGGGATTCACACTGGCACCTGCCTCGGTGACAGAACACTTCCTTCAGCCACAGGCCTCGGGGCTCCCGAGCGGCTGCCAGCTCCGAGTCTGAAAGCCTCCATCTGGAAGATAGAAGAGCGATAATTGACTTCAGAGACTTTGCCGTTTCTTCCCTTTAACTTGAGATGTGAAGCTTTGACGACTTTGTTTCATGATGAAAGATCATGTGTTTACACCGCGGATATGGCCAAGCGTACGCGATTCACTCAACACCAGCAAGTTCTGTACTTTATTTGGGTTTTTAACAGCTTGAGGAACCGTAAAGCTTTGATATTTTGTAGGATGGGGGAGAGCGGGGTGGATTGGGTCACACAAGACATTTCTTAACTTTACTGCCAAGGCTTTCAACATTTCGCCAAGATAATAAGTATGTACGCTCTCCAGAACCGTGAGTATAGACACCTCTAATAATGTTGTACCTTTTTGAATTTTTGGGTCATTCTTAAGAGCAGACACTAAGGGCGTCTTTCCACTGAACATGGTTCTACCGCGCACACCACGGTCTATGTGCTCACATTGTCTTTTATGGACTCTACCCAGTACACGCTTGTGTTTCCACTACACTAGGGATGGGCGATACCACATTTTTTGGAATCGATACGATACCGATACTTTTGGGGTCATTTTTGCCGATACCGATACCGATACTGGTCATTTCATATGGGTGAATGTATTTCAATCAATATACATTTCTAAAACTGGTTATTTTATATAATTAACTGGTCAATTAAAATTATATTACTTCAACTGGTTAATTAAACAATACTAATGTGAAATTAAATACATAAACAAATTTTAAATTAATACTTAAATGACAAACAGAACCTAAACCAGAGTGATCAGCCTGGCTCAGTTCAATCCTTTGCTGTTGTGACTGTTTTGGCTCAGAACAAAGAAAGAAATCATCCTTTTGGGTTGACAATTGATGCCCCGACTTCCTTTTACATATGCAAATTAGTATTGATACTATTTGCCCAATATCGATACTTAAAAAGTAGCCGTTTGGTATAGATATATCGATACTTTGGTATCGATCCGCCCATCCCTACACTACACTACACACTTGTTGTGATGAACTATGAAGGTAAGTAAGTTGCAAATGTTATGCTAGCAGCTAACACTAAAGTTGCGCTAACAGCAGCTAAATGCTAACATTGGGCAAATGCTACTCGGCTCATAAAACCTGCATGGTCCTGTGCACAAATTATATCTAACTTCTCTCTCTTCTTGAAGGTCAGGGTCCTTTAAAGGAATAGGCCACCGTTTTTACATACTGACACATGTTCTTACCTCAGCGTAGACAAGTTCATTTGTACCTGTCTGGTCTTCACGCGTGCCCTCAGTCACGTAAACACAGCACAGATGGTGTTAGCATTTAGCCTCTCCTCCTCTCTATAGCTCCAAAAGAGGTGAAGATACGTTTCCACGTTTTCCCTATTAAATATGATTACATGAAGTGTTACACAATCCAAGTCTAGTTACACAAAATTCAACAATGTGAATTTTCTAAGCGGATAAAAAGGGGAACGGAGTAAAAAATACCAGGAGTACTTCGGCGTCCGCACAGTAAGGAAAATTAACATATTACTGCATGGATGTCGACTCATCTAAGCTTAGGTAAGAACATATCTCTGTATGTAAAAACGGTGGCCTATTCCTTTGAGATGACATTAACAACTAAATTCAAAAATAAATGTACGTAAATTTAGCTCGAGCTAGGCTGAATAAACAGAATTTCATTTTTGTTAACGCATTGTAGGCTACTACAGGTTTCACTTCATTATTTTGAATAACTTCTGCAATAAATATGTGGACTCTCTTGCTTAGTCTGCTCATAGGTTGGGCCGGCCCTGAATCCGTATGACCTGCATGTTAATAGCAATGGGCGTTGGTTGCTCTGCTTTATGACCACGACACTGGGGGCCGCCATTGCTGTAGTACCTCCATATCGCCGCTAGTTCCCCATTGAAAAGCATTGGAGTTTAGACACCTTAAAAACAACTTTAACGCCTGGTTTCAATTTTTTCAACACTAGACTAGGCGAGATATTCCTCCTGTAATAACGCTGGGTTAGTCACAATATATGAAACCAGGCTGGTTTTCGTAAAAAGATTTTTTGAAATCTCGTACTTAATGAGGCTCGGACTGTTAGCATTGGAGCAGCGCGAGATTACACGTCATGCAAGGGCCGAGTCTACAGTGAAGATCCCGCCCTTATGCCCTTTTTAGGAACATGCTTCGTCAGAGCTGGGGAGGGGGAGTCTGTAAATCCGCCATGAATTCCCCACGACACTGGTCATTATAGTAAACGTGTAGAAGACGTCCATTATTTTTTACAGTCTATGGTTAATAGTGAGGATTGTCCACTCTCTCGTTTGCCACTCAGACACCAGCAGTCTGTTCAGGTCACGTTACTCTCGGTTCAGCACATAAGCTTCACAAGTTTTCTACAAACAAAAAGTGTTTGTCATCACCAAACTCAACAGTATATGGATACATAAGTTATTTGTCCATCCATAGTAACAGACCGTACACCATTTATGAAGAAACTCTCCTCAGAGTTGGGCACTTCATTGAACAAGGATGACAGACTCAGGACGTCAATGTCTTCTGTGTGACCCAACCCGCCCACGTGGTGATCAAAGTTGAGATCGTTAGTTTTATCCATTAACATCTCAGTTTAAAAAAAAAATACAACACTTCCCTTTATGATGCTTGACTAATGACTTTTCTCAACTTGCCGTAGTTTGTCACCAGTCAGTAAACAGATGCTGCGATCAGACTTGGAACTCTGCTAACTCTGTCCTGCTCCAGAGACAAAGACAAGATTGACATCTCTAAGCCAACATCCCCATCTCACCGCCCCGCACCACAAAAACACACACATCTACTACAAAGGAGACTGTCAGAAGCCGACAAGGAGCACGTGGTTTGTGTGCGGAGCAGAACAAGGCCACGACTTCAGAGTTTTCACGCGCTGACAACTAAGTATGTACATAAAGAAATACTAGTAAACAGTGCATTTGTAAATATAAAAGACAGCACAAAGTTACAATTCACAGTCAGATAATCCTTTATAGATCTCACAATGGAGAAATTCACTTGTTACCTTCGGCACTCAATAAGATCACTCAGGGTGTGCAAAATGGGCAGGAAATGTGCAAATCCAGCTAATCCTCCACTCCATGCTTCTTTCAGCTACAGCGATCCAAAATAAAGGCATCAGTAGTTTTCCTCATCCAGGGTGAGACTTAATCCTGCTGTGGCATGAGCCTTCCTGTTGGTTTGTCCGAGTGATTCCCTGGGCTTGATCTGAAAGTTGCTGCAGCCTCCGGATTCTTTTACATCTCCCCCGCAGATGTCGAGCGTCTTTCCAGGCTTTCTTTGTGTTCAGAGGGACGTTGGTTCTTGAAATGATTAAATCATTTTGTTAACCTCTTACTCCCCGCCTTCACCGAGCGCGTTTTCCCCTGCTCAGCTTTACCCTAATCTAAAAGCTTCTCGACTGGAGTGTAGCACCTGATTTGAAAGCTAAAACCTCCTAAAAACTGATCTAAACTGATATTTTTCCTCTTTTTTTGCCGTCACTTAAAAAAAAAAGTCATTGCATTTTTATCACTTTTTCATCACATTTTTGTACATTTTTGGCAATTTTTCATCGCTTTTGGTCACTTTTTCGTCACATTTTTTGCCGCGTTTTTGTCACTTTTTCATTGCATTTTTGTTGCTATTTAAAGCAATGCTAAGTAATTTGTTCACCATAATAAATCCTTTTCGTAGTCCCTCTGGGGGTAATAGTCTGGCCAGAAAAAACATAATTGCAACTTTCCTGCCTCCGGGTCGCAGTCACCAATACACACTAATGGAATCACGAAGAAGAAGCTAACAGGCTAACGGGCAAAGCTAACTACGGGCTAGCACCACTTAAACAGTATTTACAGCCAAGTTTGAGTGAAAAAAAAAGATCTCCATTGTGTAATTGGATGCACAATATCCCTCTCTCCCTTTGTCTTTTCTGTCAGCGTAGTATTTACTCTCACGGAGAATTAATGAGTAAAAAACTGCAACTGTGTGCTCTGTTCAGGTGGTGGTTAAGAGGTGAAAACGACCCATTGTTACAGACACTTTCCCTTTGTAAACAAGTGCTGCTCCGTTCCCACATTTTTTTTTTCTGCGACAGGATTGGCCAATAATCCTGTCGATTCTTTTCTGGCGGACAGCTGTGGCCAAAGACAAGACCGACGATACAAAACTTTTTTCTCAAATTCAGGTTTTCATTACACTCTTGCAACAGCATCTCCACTTCAGTAACTCTTGCAGACTCCAAACCGTCTGGGCTTGTACACAAGGATAACTTGAGGGGGAAAAGTTTCAAATTGACAGCTGTAAATGTACTTTGTTTTTCCCTATTCGCCTGCAGCGTCTCGCCTTAAGTACAGCTTGTGATTTTGTCCTCAAAAGAGCGACTCCGGCTGGGTTTTTATGCTGTATATTAAATAGTGATGTTATTTTGGAGAACACAGACACTGCGCTCAAGCCTATCTCTCAAAGGGCTATGTAAGGTCACACTCCTGTTCATGAAGACCCGAACACAACTCGAAGCATTGTGCTGCTGAATGGCCTTGTAATGACCCAAAAATACAGCTCTGATTATGCAGGAGCAGAACAGAGCTGCTTGACAGAGAGGGATTGTACAATCATCCTTTCAAATGGAGGGTAGAAGCAATGGTTACAGTGAAATAGAGTGAAATTGTTTGAACTGAAAAAAAATAATCCATAACTTCATGACCAAATTGAATCTTTTTGGATCTTTCAAAGGGACATGCAAAATCCACTATTTGGGGCTTTTACTTATTTTATAACATTTCTTCAACCTGGATAAGTATTTGCCTGTTTCAGACAAGTTTAAATACCGGTTTAATGTATAATTAATTCTTCTAAGTGCTTCAAATACTATTTTTGGTACCTCTGCGCTTATATTGAAATAACGTCTTTGTAACAATGTGAATGTGATATTGTTGTGAATTTGGTAGGGTTTAGTTAGTTTATTTATTTAAAAGGGACCAAGTACAATAATAACATAAACGTTGTCATATGATGCTTTGTACCAGAGTTAGTCCTTGGCAGGGAACGGACAACCCACAACAAAAAACAAGAGGAGATTCATAAGACAAGGGGTTAACCAAGAAATACCACATATAACATTATAGAATCAATAAAAAACTAGTGGTGAGACACCATTAAAATATTTTAATTGAGTTAATTACAGGTCTGTAGTAAGTAACAGAGGCAAAGTACATTTATAGCTATTTAGCTTTCAAGTGTTCTCTGATCGCTCATGTAACTTGTACAGAACATTAAACAGTAATAATAATGCCACATTTATATAAATTATGAAATAAATAAAGCAAGTGGGCCATAAAACAGCCCCTTTAAGTGTTTACCAGTTGCTGTAAACAGAAATCAAAGTGCCATTTCATGACAAGGGTTACAGTCATTGTGGCTCAGAGTGGGCGTGGCTGGAGCGTTTGTTTGAGGCTGAAAGCTAACATTAGCATCGAGGACGTCTCTGTGTTTGAGGCTATCACTAACATTAGCATCGAGGACGTCTGTGTTTGAGGCTAGTGCTAACATTAGCATCGAGGACGTCTCTGTGTTTGAGGCTAACGCTAACATTAGCATTGAGGACGCCTGTGTTTGAGGCTAACGCTAACATTAGCATTGAGGACGCCTGTGTTTGAGGCTGAACGCTAACATTAGCATCGAGGATGTCTCTGTGTTTGAGGCTAACGCTAACATTAGCATCGTGGACGTCTCTGTGTTTTTTAGGCTAACGCTAACATTAGCATCGAGGACGTCTCTGTGTTTGCCCCAACATGTTTTACATTGAGATGGTATTTTAGATTTTGAGTACGGCGGAAGGAGAACTCTTTTTTTGCACAAGCTGCACACAGCAGTACAGCGTCTATCGTCCCATCAGGATGTTTTTAAAACTAAACTGAGTCCCTAACGGACTGAGTGAAGCGTCTACGTCCATTGCAGTTGTGGGCGGATGTGCGTCTGATAAATGGGCGTGCCAGAAACAATTAGAAAGGTTCTGGCTCTGGAGTTCCGGCTTGGGGGGGAAATCGGGGGAAATATGATTAACTGTGTAAAATTTTTTCGCATTGAAATCTTTGTAATTAATTGATCGAAATTAACGCGTTCAAGTCCCACCCCTAATAAAATCCCTTCGCCCTCCACCAGACGAGACACATCAACAACACAAATACAAACAGACATAGTCAGTACTGACCTGGTAAACTTCCTTTAGCTGTTTTTTCTCTGGCCTGGGAATGACAAAACCCAATGGAATACAATAAAACGGTTCCAATGGAGTATTTGAATCTCCTGCTTAAAATTCTGGTTCCAAAGAGTTTCTTTTTTTTCTAAAACATGCTTGACCCATGTGACAACGCTGGACTGGGTATCATATTATTAACCATAGTTTTGAAGAATTAAAACGTTTAAGCCTGATACTTTGATCGACAGCCTCTTAAGGAACATGCACTGTAGGAGGTGCAAGGTGGGGCATCTTATTCTCACAAAAACACGGGACCATTACCACGAACCGTCCATTTCTTGTATATTATATCTATGACAATACCCAAAGCCTGAGGTTCGAGGCTTCAGATACTATTGAAAGTTAGAAAAGAGATGAGATTGTGGAAAACAGTTTGTATTACACTTCTTTAATGGTTTGAAAATGCGGGAAAAAACTGGTACACAGCTTTTAACAGGAACAGTTTGAACATAACACGAATAAAAAATAGCCCATTTTTGGACATAGAGGCACCTGGTTAAGTTCATACTCGAGGAAGACGAAGAAGAGCAAGCATGGAGAGTGAGAACGAGGAGGCAAACTGTGAAGAGTATTTTCTCTGTGTGTTTGATACACAGTACGCATTGTATTACAGTATTCTCTCCTTCATTTTCCTTGGAACGCTTTACTTTTTTATTCAATTTGACTCAAAAAGCTGCTGTATGCTGCTAGCAAGTATGGATATTTTAATGGTCCTCTGCGGTTTGTCTGAAGTCAATGCAAGCGCACCTCAGCTTGTGACCTCTGACCCTTTTTAGTCTCCCAGTCTGCGTTCAATTCATTGGAAGCTGATGTACCTTTTTTGGATTTGCACTGACCTTTCTGGTGCTTCATTTGCTCAAAGACGGGTATGACAAGAATTCACATCCCATTGCTCGGAGTAAGACAGTGTGGTCAGGGCTTAGTTCTACATGGAAGTTTTATGTTCTAAAAGAAAAAAAAAAGAAGAAAAATACTTACATGAAAGTTGCAGTTTAGCAAATAAATGTAAGTCTCCAAATGTTTACTTTGTGATTCACACGGGGTGAATGAGATTTCCGTATCTCATTGAACGAAAACAGAGCAGAGTGTGGTCTATGGTGTGAAGGGGAGTGAGGGGTGTGGGTGACGGGGGAAAGTCAGGTGAGGGGAGGAGGAGGAGAGAGAGCAGTGCAGGGTTCACTACTGACACCAACTGATGAAAAAATTCAAAAAGACACAGCTGAGTGCAGCTTTAAAGGGGGTTATTACGCCAAATTTGCTTTTTAGAGCCTTTTACCTTATTACGATGTTGTTCTCTCATCAGACCTGGAGCTGTGTTCAAGTCACTCACGTATCTTTGAGCAATATTTAGATCTTCCCCAGAGGTTATTCTTAACGGAAAAGGCCACCGTTTTTCCATACTGTGATGTGTTCTTACCTGAGCATAGACAAGTTGATACGTACTGTCTGGTATTTGTGTGTGCCCTCAGTCACGCAAAATGACCAAAGATGTTGTTAGCATTTGGCCTCTCCCAATGTATTCCTATAGCTCCAAACGGGGGTGAAGTTGAAAGCGACCAGGCTCTTCCATGGGCACAAAGACCAGACAGGTACGTATCAACTCGTCTAAGCTCAGGTAAGAACATATCACAGTATGGAAGAACTGTGTGCCCTCAGTCACGCAAAAAGACCAAAGATGTTGCTAGCATTTGGCCTCTCCCAGTTTATTCCTGTAGCCCCAAATGGGGTGAAGTGACCAAGCTCATACACAGGCACGCACACAGACCAGACAGGTACGGATCAACTCAGGTCTCAGTATGGAAAAATGGTGGCCTGTTCCTTTAAGTTAAAATAATAATAATGATAAATAATAATACATTGTTTTTTTCTGGACACTCAAAGAGTGTTACATTGTATTATTCATTCACTCCATGCTTGGTGGTGGTAAGCTATCAAGCTGCCACGCGCCAACCAATCTGCGCCATTGGTCCCTCCGACCCACACCAGCCACTTACTCCATTCACACAGGCTTCCTGGTGTTACCAAACAGTCTCTCATCCAAGTATCAGCCAGGCCCTTCCTGGACATTCCATTTTCTAACCAACAGTGTAAGATAGTGATTAAGATGTTTGTTATTACCTAATACGTACCTGCAGTAAGGATTATACCCCTTCTACTGTATATTAGAACATTGTATCCTATCTAGTGTAATGGCTAATCCAGCACACAAAATGAATGAACGCTAATGTAAATAAGTTAGACACAATTTTCATATTCATGCAGCCGTTAGGTCACTAAAAGGTCAAATACGCACTATATCAACTTCTTTTTTCCAGATCAAAAATAACATAATGCACCTTTAAATCGAAACAGAGGCTAAAACAGATTTTTTTTTTTCCACACACTGGTCAATATGGAGATTTTAAGCTCATTTTCTCCCTTAACAGCTTTGTTTTCAGGATATAAAAAAAAAAGTATTCAGCTCCACTTTAGTAGCTCCTACAGACTCCAAACTTTCTGGTCTTGGACAATATTTTGAAGTGGTTTCAGAGGGATTTTTTAATATCTCATTCCCAGCCGGATTTACCCAAAAAACAAGGCTAAATGTGATATTTTTTAGCTGCTTTTTTTTTTTCTCCACTTATAATTAGCTTGTTAAAAAACTTAAAAAGATCCAAAATCCCCTCAGAAAAGGAAAAAAAAAAGAAAGAAATCTTTGTGAAAAAAATCTTCAACAAAATCAAACCATACATTTATTTCTGGGTCTATCCATTATTTAGATCCCGTTGCTGAAAATATGGGCAACATAGATTCTATGTGAGTAGCAGTACCACCATGCAACACTTACTTCCACCGCCGTCAGACCCACGGCAGCGCGAACACACCCCAGCTCCTGACCCCCGACCTCCCGCGTGCCCGGTTTGTTTATAGAACGCGCCGAGAGCCCGCCGACAGTGTGACCGCAGCCGCTGGAAGTCCGCCACGGGGTCAGAGCGGTCCAGCCATGTCCGTCAGCAGCCGAGCGCCCTGGGGGGGGGGGGAAGGTGGGGTCGAGGCAGCGTGGTAAGCCCCTCGGGGGAAATGTGCTCAGGGCGTATAATCACGCAGCGGGTAATGAAGAGGCTGATGGAGTGTTGCTGGGGGAGTGCATTAGGGGGAAACCGAGGTGTCGGGGGCCAGCAGGAAATGGGGAGGTATAAATAGGTGCTGTTTGTTATAAAATGGAGTGGGAGAAGGGCTTTCTTTTTTATTTTAGCTGAAGAGCAACAGCACCGTGGCAATCCTTTAGAAAACCTTTATCACCAAATAACTGGCATTTGGAGAGACACGAGTTTCAATTTAAACCGTGGCAATCGAGCCGCAGAACACTTCCTGATGCACGGAGTTTACGATGGAATTGTCTGCAGGTGATTAGGGCAAAAGTGAATACATTCAGAGATACGAATTTGAAACTTTTGCTGTACATTACTAATAAAAAAATATGAGTTTGGCTCGCGAAGCTGTTCTGCAATTTTGCCCACTCGCTTGAGTTGAAAAATCCGACATTTTTGGTCAATTCGCGGCGCGTTGACCAATCAGAAGACAGAGCTCTTTTGTGACATGAGCACAATATGCCGGTCACAGAGCAGCCAGGGAGCGGGAGGATCAGGAGAGAAGACCCGAGATGGGGATTTGATCTACAGGTTCCGCTCCACTCTGTGTGTGAACCACAGCGCTCATATCCCCGACCTCTCCTACTTAATGAAGACACAAATGTAACCCCAAACTACCCAGTTTCTGATAGAGGAAAGTGCGACTGCTGACGGGGACACCACTGCATTGATAAAAATTCAACCTGGATAGACTCAAACAGACAAAAGCAGCGATTAGGAAGATTTATTGACATTTATATTAGTTTTGGCGATCAGACCTCGGTGGTAGACATCGATGTATGAAAGTCAGTATGGATGAACAGCTTGGAGTTAGGGATGTCTTCCCCCGGAGCCTGGACACTGGTGGTGGCATGGAAGACCCGTGAAGAAGCAGCAGGTAGAAGCCATGGACGGATGAGGCGGAGATGGGGCGGATGATTGGCTGCTACGGAAGTGCGGCTTTTATGCTGATGGCTGAGGTGGAGGTGTGGCCCTCTCAGAAGCGATCATTGGCTGGAGGTCGGTGATGCTGAAATTAGTCTACCAGGTTGAATTAACGCCGAGGCTTCCTAACTCAAAGACTGGGGATATAAAACCATCGCCTTATTTATGACATGGCAATGTGTTCACGTTGAAAATACAGACACGATAAAGCTGTACTGGGCAGAGAGAGCTAATCAGAGGACTGTCAGTGCTTATGAAATGGGGCTGAGGGCTGCTTCTTACTGTAATCTCCCCCGGGGAGAGCTCACAGACACCGGGGGCAGCGGTTAGCCATCCCGGGCTGCCTTCGAGGCTCAGAGTGGGGCAGTGTGTGACTGAGTGTCCGCTAAAGGCAGGAGGGGGAACGGGGAGATACATCAGGCTCGGAATAAGATATTTAAAAATCCCTGAAGAAGACTTTTCAGAATATTGTTGAGTTTGGAGTCAACAATATTCTTCTTCAATATACTTAAGTAGAGTTTGGAGTCTCTACTTAAGTATCTCCACTTAAGTAGGAGATACTTAAGTGGAGATGTTGCAGAGAAACCCTCCCATTGAGAAACCTGCCCTAAACTTTTGTAATGTGTGTGCATGCGCCAGTACATTCCTCCCACCTTTGGCCACTGCTGTGTCCCAGAAAGGAAATGACCATATTTGGATTACAGCATCATCTCAGTCGCCTTTCTTGCTACACGTGGGTACCAAACATTTCAATATACATACGTGTGTAAAACCGGGTGGTGCGGCGGCATATTGCAAACATTGTAAAGAGTTTGTTTCATCTCTATCATAGTTTTTAAAGTTTAAAAATGTTCAAATTAAGTTATTTCCTCCCCCTACATGTTCCAGCCATGTCCTAATGTGTAGAATGAGCCCAGACCTGTTCACCACAACTGCCTCTAAAATCCTGCACTGTCACTCAAAAAGCTGTATATTTGGGTTCGAAGTGTCGTCATGCACGAGCTAATATAGAACCTGCAGTTACGCTTAAGACCTGAGGTGGCAGTAGTGAGTGTAAAAATGGCCAACTTGCATCTTGTCCCTTTAAGGGAGAGAACTTGCTAAAATCAATCAACCACTGTGTGAAGAATCGATGTTTCTCACCTGCCGTGTCTCGCCTTAAATTGATACCTTAATGAATTTAACAGTATTTGGGTTGGAGTAATGCTTCGGAGGCATAATTCTAACCCGCCTTAAATATGAATGCAAATGGCGAGTTAAAGACGCATGGAGGTTCCCTTCATTAAACTTCATTATGCGAGTTAAAACTTTCCAAACACCAACAGGTCGATTCACACAGGTCTAGAATTACATGAGGACCTTGGAGTTTGCAGAAGTACCAATGGTTAAAAAAAATATCACAGGTGCATGGGCATAGAAACTCTGTGGATGTCAGTCATTCTTGCTTTACAGCAGAGGTCCCAAGGTCATTCTAATCCCCTGCCAGTAAGGCTTATGAAATTATAATTTTTCTTTTACATTTATATCATCAAAACCTTATGTAAATTATAAGTATTGGATCAATTTACATAATTTCAGTATCAGGCTTCTAGATAATAAAGCCTCCCCTTTTGAAAAGCTTGTGGTGATGTGAAGGAGGGTCACAGTGGGGCTGGATGGGAGGTTTGTGTCCACACTCGTTTCAGTCACAGACTATGGTCGAGGGAGCGGCGCTTTGACCATGGAGGCGTATTTGTCTAAAGGCCACTCTGTCATCGCAATACAACACACCTTTCGTCATCACTTCAAAATTGCCCCCGCGAGGTGTTACTGATCGCAAATCGATCAGAGTAAACACCTGTTGTGTTGGATGGACAAAGATTGTATCAGACGAGCTGAACCGTGGACGTTACAACAAACATGTTTGGAAGTTGATTTATTAATCACGGATTATGTGGTGCCGCTTCATCATGAAGAGCCCTGATAGCAAAGCAGCGACAGCGGGACGATGCTGCTTTGCTCCCCAGACAGGATGACTTTGGCCACGGCAGCTTCAGTGTAAAAAAAGCTTCTGCAATAACACCAAACAGTAAGTCTTGTATCTTTTTTATTATTTTGCGTTTGAGTTGATCTCTGACGTCTCGCTCTGTTTCCACATTAGAATACGCTCGTTTCCTGCTTCTTGTTGTTGTTCGGGGAGGAGGCGCCACTGCTTTGGTTTGGGTTGTTGATGCATCCTTTATTGAACAATTGTTCAGCTTTATACATACGCCTGTTGTAGATCAGTTTCTGTGCATTTGAGTGAGTGACTCTGAAACCCCACATACATGACACCACGGGGGGAGCTTTACAGCGGGATGGCTTTTCTAAATGAGATGTAAATGAGCCCTATTGTCACTCCCAGAGAGGTGAGAACAGCCCAAAAGTTTAGAGGCCGATTCCTCTCTTTGACATATTTCCAGTTCCTAAATTCAACTTGCCACATCTTCTTCAAACATGATCAGATTTCCATGTGTTGCATATTGTTGGAAACTTTGGAGACGACACTTTCACAAGCTATGTCCTGCCAAAATTCCCCAAAACCAAGTTGTGTCCCTTGTTCTTGTGATGGGTCACAAAGGATTTCAATTGATTTTTAGAGAGAAGCCTTTCCCGGGGACGGATGAGGGGACTCAAACTGGCCTGCGCGCTTGCCTGATTCAGCCCTGTGTGATTATTTCTTGTCTCCAATCCCTGATTTATAACAATCATCCACAGACCCTGAGGACCTACAGAATAACATTTGAACTGACCAATATACACGGATCATCATGTGTCACTATTTTGAGCCATTTTCTTTCACACTATAAACATATCACACATCAGTAATGTCAAGCCAAAATATGGTACATATGGATGTTTTTTCACAGCAAATTGTTCAGTAGAGGCAAACAAAATAAAAAAATTCTATAAACCTAATTGGCTTACCAGAAGAAATAATTACGTTAACGCCTTCCCTTCTTTTATAACTTTGTAGTTGTTTCTCTTTGTTCATAAACAAAGATTCTCGGAAAGTGTAAAATTAGACGCACAATTAGTTAGCTCCTGCTGTAGAACCAATTTGCAGAGAGCGGTAATTAAGATTGAGCCGATGCTTGGAGAAAATTGTTTAATGCAATCAATGGTTCGAATTGGTGTAGCTTTTTTAATTGGCACATTGCATTGACTCATTCTTACCAGCATTCTGACGTGAAACATGCACTCAGCCCCAGCATAGGTGGTTTTAAGTCTCGAGTAATTACTTGTGTGCAGGAGGTCATTTGTGCCGAACAAAGACTCTGCCGACCTTTTTATGTTACACGTCGCAACAGTGGTGGAAAGAGTCGGACTCGCTTCCTTTGAATTATTCCGGAGGGAACGAAGTGTCCGACGCTTAAGGAGTCGAGCAGCTTCACAACTTGACAAGAACAATGTAAGAATCTTGATTTAATCCTTGTTATGCAGCGGTTTAGCTCTGCGCTGAAATGTTAGCCTCGTGTTAGAGATATTTTAGTCAGAGGCTTCTTGAGAGTTGTGTCCGACGACTGTGCCTCGTATCGTCTCAGATCTTCCATTCTACAGGTCTGGCTGAGTTCTGGATTTGTCCGGATGCAGAGTTGATTGAATGAGTCCAGTTTAGACCCTTTTTGTTCTTCTTTTTTGTCTTATCTTAACGTTTCATATTGTTTGCCTGAGTGCATCAGTACACTTGCCTACGCCGCTCTGATTTGAGCGACACAATAGAGACAGGTTTGCATTTTTGGTTTTATTTTGTTGATAAATTAGACAAAGATTGATTTTCGAGGAGATTTTGCACATCTTTAGTTAATTAGCTACTGTATTTATGAGTGGAAAATCTAATTACTGGCTCGGAAGATATTTCTGTAGGAGCTACTAAATTTGAGATGTTGTTCCCTCTCTGTTTCTAACAGTTTAGCTTTCCCCAGTTTCTCGTGTTTTGTTTTGACAATGTTAACTATGCTACTGCAGATCTTATTCCCCAACCTCCAACTTAATTTGAAGCTGCATTTAATTTAGGGGAGCTGTTTTTTTGGTCCCATTCAGAACATCAATACAGAACCTTTTAAATGCACGTGTAAGACAAGTTACTTGAATTGTAATTATCATATATTACTCTATGTTGTGTAAGTAATATGTTATATTACTTGGCTTCTGAAAAAAAAAGTGTATTTTTGTAACTCATTTCTTTAGTAATACCCCCAACATGCAATGATATTTTCACATCTGACTTACTGCATTACAACTTGGTCTCTATCAACCAACTCTGCGTTACAATAAAAACCTGTTTCATATCACTACTGTAACATTGTGAAGAAATATAAATGAATTAAAATGATAAACGTTTGAAAATTTCATTATGTTTTCGAATATCAGTTTAGTGTTTAAAATTCTTCATGATTTGGCTCCGCAGCCCTGAAAATGTGTGAAATCTTGTGACGAGGCATGACATAGAACAACGCGAGCTTCGTCCAGAGGAGACTGTTGACTTTAGATCCATACATAGATAGATACAAAATTACTTCTCTGTGAAGCTCCAGGATGTGGAACTCGTTGCCATTAACTGTTCGAGAGAGCAGCACCCTGCAACAGTTCAAACTTAAGCTGAAGAAGTGGTTGAAAGACGGTCAGATTTGTGATCATGAGCACAGAACAGGTAAATCGGGGTATTGTTAAAAATGTAGGAAGGTAAAATAAAAAACTGTAGATAATTGTTATTGCAAGTGTAAATACTGTAAATATTGCATCTGAATGTTTGTTGAAGTGATCCTTTATATTGTGAATGGACTCTTAAGTAAGATGCTCATTGTCCACTGTATAAACCTGAGGTCACTTTGCCTCTGCCCAGGACTACAGATGAATGTTAGCTTATAGCTCATTTTCATCTCCCTGGTCTGTGCAACACATTTGTTGTGCAATGTCCCAGCCAAATAAATAAATAAACACTGGGTACAAAATATGTTAAAATATGTTATTTCCTTGAACACGGCCTGGATTATTCTCCATCTTTGCCTGAGGGGCTCAAGCTGAAGGTCAAGCAGCTCACGTTTAACTTTTAGTGGTTTATTTAGGTTATTCATTAAAACAACACACGATTTAAGTGGCATTTCTGCAAGATTTCTCCTTTGTGATTCTTGGTGTCGAGTGCAGTTCAAAGGTCTATCGCTGTCGGTTGTTCTCCAACTTCCGACTCGACGAAAGGGTGGCGTGACTCCTGTATTTTGCAGCACAGTACAGGGCAGGGGTAGGCAAGTTTGCGTCGAGGAGGGACGGTTTTCATCATTCCCTAAACACCCAAGGGCCGAACCTCAACATTTTGGCCTAAAGTAAAGAAATATTTTCTGCAAATGCCAATGTTTTACATCAGTGGTTCTCAAGTGTCAGAGCTTTGGGATCCACCATTACCCTCGGATGACAAGACCCAAATAAAACTGTAATTTGTCATATATCGCATAAAATATCGCACTTTCCACAACAAGCAGTAGATATCCCATTAAGACTGAAATTATGATCAAAACAACCCAATAACATTCATTTTAACAGACAGAGTCAGTGTTTCCATGCCGTTTCTGATGGAAAACATTCAATAAAAGTTCCCTATAGACTCGCGACCCACTGAAAATTGGTTCCGTGACCCACTTTTGGGTCTTGACCCACCAGTTGAGAATCACTGTTTAACATTATATATGACCAAGCGGGATGTTCTGACATTTTTAAAATACTGACACTATTTCTCGCATTTTTAGACTACTTTAACAGGTATTTGATCTTTTATTTGCATAATAATATTTCTCAAAATCATCTTAGGGGCCAGAGGTTCTGTGCTGGAGGGCCGGATTTGGCCCCGGAGCGTGACGTTGCTTTCCCCTGGTATAGGGAATAGTGTGGACATTGGGACAGCCCTAGTTTTACAAAAACAGAAGGTGGACTTCTTCTTGTCACAAGGGAACTTAAAGGGGCTGAATACAAGTTAGACATTTTATGCTCACTACTGCCACCTCAGGTCTTATGCGTAATTGCAGCGTGTATAAGAACAGGTCTGGGCTCATTCTACACATTAGGACATGGCTGGAACATGTAGGGTGAGGAAAATACTTAGTTTTAACATGTTTAAACTCCGTATAGTCCCTTTAAGAAATCATTAGCAACCAGCAAAAAGTGAGAGAGAAGAACCAGATGAGTAGGATAAGATCAAATTTGGTGAAGGACCTCAAAACACAAGACGGAGACTAAGTGAACCCCAGCACTCCAGGCGTCTCAGGCAAAAAAATCCTTTTCGAATGACAACCCTGACTCCCAATACTCACTTCCGTGTTCTCACCCCTCTCGTGATCAAGGACCCTCCAACCTCAGACGTGCTGTTCAGACCGGTCGGCGAGCGCAGCAGACCCGCGCGGAGGTCAACTGTCCTGCCCTCCTGTTATTTCCACTCTAAACGTCCGCTTCTCCAGCTGTGAGCGTCAGACAGCAGACAGCACGCTCGCCCGATGATAACACGCTGCCCGGATCAACACAGCCGTGAAGGTCGTGTCCTTCCCCTGCGCCGCATTCCCATTGGCCGCTCTCCAAAAAGAAAAAAAGAAAAAACTACGGTCAGGCCTCCGCGCAGCAACTCGGGTTTCATCTGGAAACGCTGTAAGCCTTACAATAGCTGCTTTTCCATTGGACAAATGCGCAAAACTATCCATCTTTTCTAAATGATGGAAAATAATAATAAAAAATGACAGTGTTCAACATTCAACATTATTTGGTGCCAACACTATGGCATTAACGGCCGTTACTGAAGTGATGGAGTGGCAAGACATGTGCATTTGGTCGAGCATAGAGTGCAGTCTGCAATTTTACAGAGGTGCTGTTGACTAAAAATGATCTGAATGTCGACTCGACTTTTGAGGACTTGTGTGATGGTGTGGAGCACTGGTAGCACACACTGTACAATGTGAATTCTTACATTTTAACACGTTGAGTGCCGCACTGTTTTGGGGATTTAACTGTGGAGTGCCAACAATCCACAACATTTTTCATGATATTTGTAGCACCACAGTATATTCCATGTTATAGCTATGAACACATGCTATGGCTCGTTTGAAAGGTGCAACTCTAAGCTCTCCGTAGGTGAAAGTTTAATTCTATGCGCCTTGGTTCCTGAGAAATCTAGACTAAACAGAGGCTAGTTTTGATCAAAATAACTGTTTTTTTACTAGAAACGGAGATAACGGGAGTTTTATGCAACACTCTCCTTTATAACTCCTCTCTTCCTTGCTCTCCTCTACAGGGACTAATGTTATGGGAACAGGCAAATGCCTAAATATCTCAGTTTTAAGTCAGTTTTCAAGGTCAACATTGTTGACACGTTTTGAAACACCGCGTGTTGCTGGAGATCGATTGCATGTGAATTTAAACAGCCAACCCGGCTGTTTAAATTCACATGCAATCGAAGATCGAAGACTTTAACAGGATGTTTCTCAGCCGTCCTGGGACCGATTTTAACCATGAAAAACAGAGAAATGTTGAAATCTCAACTATTTCAATATTGCCATGGGAAATGCCGCTCTGCTTTGTCAAACGCGCGAGAGAGAAGTGTCGAGTTTACAGCTGTTCATTACGCAACACCTCGCCCCCCCGGACTAAAAAAGAAAGAAAGTGATGGGATTTACGGTTATTTACTGGGAGCCCAGTCTTTGGGATTCGTTCATTTCAAAGAGCTGTTCAAAAGACTGGCTCTTTCTAATATTAAATTTGAATAACACCAGCAGATAACTCACAATATCAAAAATGTGATCAATGAAAGGGCACTTTTTTATCTAAAGCTGTACTGAGTAACTCGCCAATGCAGGTGTCGTAGCATGTTGCAGTTTTTTACTCATTAATTGTCCGTGAGAGTAAATACTACGCTGACAGAAAAGACAAAAGGAGAGAGGGATATTGTACATCCAATTACACAATGGAGATCATTGTTTTCGATCAAACTTGGCTGTAAACACTGTTTAAGTGGTGCTAGCCCGCAGGTAGCTTTGCCCGTTAGCCTGTTAGCTTCTTCTTCGTGATTCCATGACTGTGTATTGTACTGAGTTAAGTATTCCAATGGTACTGATATTTACGCTTTGAAAAAAAAAAGTGTTCTTTGTTATTTTTTTTGCATTTCGCTTTGACTTTAGTGCCAAACGCTTTCACTTGTGTGGCCTGCTCCGTTGTTGGGCTTATTCTTGTGTTCGTTTGGGGATGTTTTGGGTAAATTTGAGTCTTTTCACATTTGTCAGCCATTTTAAAATGTCAGGCTGAACCATGTGGCAAGGGGTAAACTGGTTTTCACATTGTTTTGAGTTTCTTTTGCATTTATGCACATTGGTTTGCATTTTGTCTTCGTTGCTTTAGTTTGAACACTTCATTGAAGATATATCATTTGTTTTATTACAATATAATTACTCATTTTTTGGAGATAAAGTATTTAGATGGCAGTTTTGGCAATGACATCACAGTTTTTTCATGGTAATCGAATTTGGTTACAAAGGTTTTTTTTGTGAAAACTGCGAAAGCTGTACGAGCTATACAAACAATTTCCGCCTTGAAACGCCACGAAAGGCTCAAAGCACAAAGTCCAAAGATGATTTTGACGAGGGAACAGCTTTGCAACTTGGCATAAAAAAACAAGCCTCTAAAAAGTCCCCTTCCCCTTCAAAGACCCATAAATCCCATGCGTCCACAAATCAGTCGGACATCGGCAAACCGTTAGCCATTCATTTCCGTTTATTAGCGCAGCCCTTCTGCCATTTCAATCCCATGTTCAACAAATGGGCAGCGAACGCCAACGCGATCAATACTTTAGTTCCAACAAATTAAAGCCTCCTCGGCTCAAACTGGTGCGTATTAACTAGTCCCGAGTCGTAATCTCCTTCGCTAATGAGCCTTGGCTAACCAGATTAGCGCGCAAATCAAATGATCGCGTCGGACCAAACCGCCCGAATTCAAATTGAAGACTCCTAATGGGTTTGTTTGAGCTAAAGAAGGCCCAGAGCAGCCCAACATTAGATTAAATGAATGTGGAAGCGGCTTGGGCGGACGGCTGAGTGAGCAGACAGCGCGGGAACACTCGAGACATTTACATAAGACTGATTTGTTGTGATAGGAAATGGCTGGGGTAATTTAGCGTCACTCCGGGTAAATTGCAGAGCTGAGGAGGCGTCAGATGACTGAGAGGAGGTAAAGGATTGCGAGATTATCAGATATTCGTGTTTGTGAGAGCGTGGCGGACGGGCGAGGTCAGGGATCTGCCATTGTAGCGATGAGGAAACTGTTCTTCCATTGAAATAAACGGACTGCCATCCTTATTTTCCGATACAAGATTATGTGTCTTCTTTTCACGCAGAGTATTCTTTTGGCCCTTTCTTGTTCTACTGTAGGTGAAACTTTCTACTGTCTTCCACATTTGAAAAAAAAACATAATCCATCATTGAATCCAGGGGAGGACTGGCCATATGTCCTTTCTGGAAGAGCACAGAAGGGCCACTGGCTCTAGGGCCACCGCTCTGGCCTCTCACCTTACCTTACCCTTACCCCCGGGCGTAACCGAGCTTTACCCAAATCTAAAAGCTTAACCTCTTAACTCCCGCCTGAACCGAGAGGATCTTTTTCCTCACGTCATCAGATTTTTTTTTCCATCATTTTTTTGTTGGGTATTCAACTCGTTTTTGTAACTCTTTTTTTTGTTGTCATTTTTTGGTCGCATTTATGTCATTTTTCGGTCAAATTTTTGTCACTTTTTTGTCATTTTTGTGACATTTTTGCCACTATTTCATCAATTTTTCGTCACTTTTCTGTCAAACTTTTCTCACTTTTTTTTGTCACATTTTCATAATTGTCTTTTCCAGAAGCTTTTGGACTGGGGTAAAGCCAAACTGGAGAAAATGTGCTCGGTTTAGGTGGGAGTTAAGGGGTTAAAGAAAAGCATCCAAAAACAAAAACAAAAAAGTGACAAAAAAGTGACAAAAAAACACAACAAAATGTGACGAAAACGTGACGACAAAGCAATGAAAAAAGCGATGAAAAAACAACAATAACATGAAAAAACAAGAGACAAAAACACAACGAAAAAGTGACAAAAAAGTCATGAAAAAGCAGCAAAAACATGACAAAAATGCAGCGACAACGTGACAAAAAGTCACTGTCACTTTTCTACATTTTAGCTTTCAAATGAGGCGTTACAGTGTTGCTCTCCAGTCAAGAAGCTTTTAGATTTGGGCAAAGCCGAACTGGAGAAAATGCTCTCGGTTAAGGCGGGGGGTAAGAGGTTAAAATATGTATTTGTGGAAGTGTCGCATTTACGCTAATTTGGGCCAGGCTGACCAGAGTCCAGGGCCGTTTTTCAGTCCCAGCCCGCCCCTGATTGAATCTGTTCTGAGAAGTTCTGCACTATGAAGCTGTGGAAATGCAAAAAGGCCTAACTGACTTTTGAAGCTGATTTTGGATGCACCCAAGGCGATTTTACCGGCCCAAGTGTGAACGGACCGATTCCAGTGGCCAACAATAGACCAGAACAAACACAGGAATAGAGTGGACAAAGCACCCCTCTCTCATTTCTCTGTCATGACAGCGGGACAAATGACAAAACACCGGGCACAGCCTCACGCAGACCACGGCAAAATGATATCACCAAAAGATCACATCATAGGAGCAACTTTTCCAGCCAGGTCTCAACTACAAACAAACCTTACAGGCACTCACAGCTTTCAGGTTTCTTCTCTTCCGCTGTCACTCGAACCTTAACTTCTCCGCCTCCTTTAATTTATGTTTGAGAGGACTATAAACAAGCTCAGGAACACTCATACAGAGCACCATAGAACCGCGCTGGGAGCTGGTTAGCGAAGGCAGTGATCGATCCAGACACACATGTCTCCCCATGTGGCAGAGTTTTACTGATATTGGGTTAGTTTTTTGCTCCAGCGAGAGAAACAAAGCAGGACAGACGCGCCGCAGTATTAAGCCGTGGTTCTCAGTATGTTATGTGTTGAGCCCCAGTCTTTCTATAATTCAGTCGTATGATGAGAACCCCCCAGTTTTTACTAAATCTCTTAAAGGGATGTTTTCAGGATTTTTGACATAGGGCCTCATTTCCTGGTTATCCAGAGTGTTGCTGATTTCTGGAGATATTTTTTTTGTAATTCATGCAGTTCTTATGTTTGAAGAGTTTCGTGGCGCTAGGCTAGTGCAAGGCTAGCGCATTTCTATGATATCAGCTAACCTGCATTAAAAACAGCTCTCCACAGTGCACCTGAGGCAAATCACTTATAACACCAGACTAACCATATAAATGTCTGTGTAATTTTAACCATTTTGCCTTTCAAATAAGCATCAGCATCAGCTTCGTGGTTGTATAAGCTACGCGGCGGTGGAGTGATCTGCTAGAAAGTAGTCCCTCAAAATGCGATCATTCATGTGATGCAAGGTCAGTTATATTCCAAAAATGACTCCATCAACACAAACATTTATATGGTTAGTCTGGTATTATAAGTGATTTGCCTCAGGTGCACTGTGGAGCGGGGACACACTGATACCGTAGAAATGCGCTAGCCTTACACTAGCCTAGCACCACACAACTCTTCAAATATAAGAACTGCATGAATTACACACAAAAATATCTTCCAGAAATCAGCAACACTCTGGATAACTAGGAAATGAGTCCCTGTGTCAAAAATGATGAAATATCCCTTTAAGGCATAGCGTGTCCTCAGCTAAAGTTCCGTTTTTCCTCACAACATCATGCGTTTCAGATGTCTTATCCTTACAGAGGCGTGGTTTCAAATGTCAACACATAAAGTATCCATGCCGAGTTCGTTTCAGGCCTCAATTATGCAGATGTTCACAATTGCGTGAAGTCGACTGCTGCCGTGATGGGCTTGACAAAAGTAAATTAAAAATGGCCATAGCACCATGTGAATGCCTGATCTCATCTGGTCTCAGAAGCTATTATAGAGCTGCCCCCTCTTGGTTGTCTAGTCGACTAAATTGACTAATACAATCAATTTACATAACACCAGAGGCTTGTGGCAGTTCTATATTTTACTTAGGGCTAATATTTCATTATAAAAACAGGATGTATCAGAATTTTGCAGACAGTGGAGACATTTGATTTTTTTTTTCTGCATAATAAAGCTTCTGCGCAAACTCAACCTGGAAGACCTACCAGCTGCATTCATTCACCACCTTACCACCGGCAGCTCTCTCCAATCATCCAATCACAGACCCTGCTCAAGCCACACCTTCACGACAGCCAATCACCGCGGCTGCTCATCCCCGCTCCAGCCACTCATCGTTCAGGATCCCCTTTTTAAAGGAATAGGCCACCGTTTTTACATATTGAGATATGTTCTTACCTTAGCTTATACAAGTTGATGTGTACCTGTTGTTAGCATTTTTCCTCTCCCAGCAAAGGTATAGTTCCAAAGTTAGTTAGACGCTACCAAGCTGTTCCACGGTTTCCCTATATAAATACAGTTTCGTGAGCTTTTACATGATCCAAGTATAGTTTTTGCGTGACTGAGCGCAGGCGTAGAGACCAGACAGGTACGCATCAACTCCTCTAAGCTCAGGTAAGAACATGTCTCAGTATGTAAAAACGGTGGCCTGTTCCTTTAAGACCTGATTTAGGACAGAAGAGAAAGTTAAAGTTAAAGAGAAAGTTAGATTTGATTGAAGCATGTAGAGGAGACCAAGGCTATTTGTCATCTTTTTTCACTGCTCATCAACAGAAATGAAATGAAATGAAATGAAATGAAAGCCTGACCCCTTGACTTGAAATACAGTAGACTTTGCTTCCTTTTTTCTGCCATATTGAGATAAATAGTTCTTAACCGTCAAACACAAGAAAATAGACTGTGCTTATGTGCTGCATGTGCACGGCTGGGGGTTGGTTGTCATTATCGTTTATATCCATCCATCCATCCATCCATCCATCCATCCATTTTCCGTTGCTGGGCCATGGGGGCAGCCGTTGGAGCTGCCCAAATCACATTGCACCAGCCCCTTATGGCTCCTCCTGCAGGTGGTGGGTCCACAGGAGGCCTCACGATTAGCCAGTTGGTCCCTCAAAAGGGACTTCTGAAAAGCTCTTTGTCTGACCCAGGACCTGTTTGCCATGGGAGACCCTAGCAGGGGCACGAAGCCCCCGACAACAGAGCTCCCAAGATCATTCGGGTGCTCAAACCCCTCCACCACGCTAAGGTGGCGGTTCCAGGAGGGGATTATCGTTTATAATGGTATGAAATCTGGAAGTTAACTTAAAAGTACAAAATATGTTTTTACAAATGAGACAAACAAACAAAGATGGGAGTGCTATTGTAGCTGAAACAAGTTTCTGATGTGGATGGGGAGTTAGTTCCAGAGGGTGGGGATAGCGAAGGCTCGGTCCCCCAAGGTTCGGTGCGCTGATTTGGTGATGGGTTTGAGAAGGTTTAAAGGAACAGGCCACCGTTTTTCCATACTGAGATATGTTCTTACCTGAGCTTAGACGAGTTGATACGTACCTGTCTGGTCTTTGTGCGTGTCCGTGGAAGACTGTGGCAGCTTCCAACTTCACCCCCGTTTGGAGCTATATACTCGGAGAGGCCAAATGCGAACAACATTTTTGGTCATTTTGCGTGACTGAGGGCACACAGTTCTTCCATACTGTGATATTTCCTTATCTGAGCTTAGACGAGTTGATACGTACCTGTCTGGTCTTTGTGCGTGCCCGTGGAAGAGCTTGGTCACTTCTTAGTTCACCACGTTTGGAGCTATAGGAATATAACGGGAGAGGCCAAATGGTAAACACATCTTTGGTCGTTTTGCGTGACTGAGAGCACGCACAGAGACCAGACAGGTACGGATCAACTCGTCTCACCTCAGGTAAGAACATATCTCAGTATGAAAAAAAACGGTGGCCTGTTCCTTTAAGTCAGCAGAGCGGAGGCGACGGGATGGGCGGTGGCGTTGTTGGAGGTCTGTGAGGTACGGAGGGGCCAGGTTGTTGAGACTACTAATAGATCTATATACTATATACTATATATCAAATTAGTGCAGTTTTGGTCAGATATGTTGTAGTTTTGTCAACGCCAGGCCACGCCCCATTTTCGTCTACGAATTGCTGCTCAGGGCAAGTTTTTGGTCGACCAAGGATTTTTTTTTTGCCCTGGAAGCTTAGCAGAGTTGATCATGGTAAGTCCCACGGCAGGAATAGCACAATAGTTTGGATGAGTGAGGCTCTGATGGTCAAAGATCGGTGACCTCGCATCCATCAGTCGACCTCAGGTTAGCTTTGGCAACATATGCAGGAATAGGACACACAAAACGCCGGCAACACTTCCCCACTAATGTATACATTTCATCCATTAAACCAGTGTATTTCCTTATTAGCCCAATTACCAGCATGATGTCACTGCGCTTTCCCCCAAATAAACACTTAGTAACCTCTGCTAATGAGAAGTAAACACTCCAGTAAATATGGCCACCACGCACTGTAGAAACCAAACTTTCCCATGTATTAATCTTACGAGCTCAAGTTCCCGGCAGCGGCATAAACTCCGGAGAGCGGCTGGCGGAAGCGTTCCAGCTCCACGGCCCAGCTGCGGCGTCTTGTATAATTAATATGAAATAGTGTCCATTTATTACGCGCTGACATTTGGTAATTCTGTGTCCCGCTGAGCCGTAAAGCCTGACCTTTGAGCAGCTGTGACTCGCACTCTGACGACTATTTATGTTGCGTTACAGTATTATGCCGCTGTTTTTCTCCACTGCAGCGGCCCGGAATGAACCTGTTCACTGTGGAATGCAATTACAGGCGGATCGCAGAAAAGGAGGTCGGCCTGCGGAAGTTTGAACTCAAAATTCCACTCGAAAAATAAAATAAAATTTAAATAATACAGCGTTGCATCCGTAAGCTCTTCTCGTGATTGTCTCCGTTTTCAGATCGGACAAAGGGAGCCAGTTCTTTTTTGAAGTGCATTCCATATTTTCTTTAGCACGATTCACACCTTTCAGATCAAGTTTACAACAGCTAAAAAAGACCAGATACTTAGAGCAAACTGCTTTCATAATGTCTTTTTTTGGTTTAAATTGGGTCTTTCATGGTTTTGCTTTACACCTGTGACATTTTACGGCGCTACTTTCTGTCGCCTTTCATTCAAAGTGTGTTGTCTTGTTGGCTGCTCGCATGGATTTACCTGACAGTGAGTAAAGCTTGTACGCCTTCTCCAGGATGGGTGTAAGCTTGATCTCAAAAGCCTCACTGCTCCAACAGTGTTTTTGACTTTTGACAGGAACAAGTAGGTGAGGGAACAAAACAAACGGCTTACAGGACACCGACCCAGGACAAAGTCAACACAAATGAGTTGTGCCCGAGTCGCCTTCATGCTGTAAACCTGGGCTGACCTATGCTGCTTGGACAAATCTGTGGACACGCCATATCGCAAACTCAGAACTTCTAGATTTCAGTCAATTCATTTATTTATTTAACGGGAACATGTACAGTTGGATTAAGTTAAGGAGCAAAGATGTTGATATCAGATCATAGCCTTCGGGGTCAGGGGAGATACAGTAGTGCAACATAGACAGTGCATTTATAACTACTCATTCAGACCGAGAATACAGTTACACTTAAACAGTAAAAAGAAGACTAGCATTACACACATTCCTACAAGACGGTGTTCTCAGCACTGAGGGTTAACTACTAGAGGCCTGCACTAGCACCAATTAAAGGGATATTTCAGAATTTTTGGGCCTCATTTCCTAGTTATCCAGAGTGCTGCTGATTTCTGGAGATATTTTTATTTTTTTTGTAATTCATGCAGTTCTTATATTTGAAGAGTTTCGTGGTGCTAGGCTAGTGCAAGGCTAGCACATTTCTATGGTATCAGCTAGCCTGCATTAAAAAAAGTCACAAATCACTTATAACACCAGACTAAGCATATAAATGTCTGTGTCGCTAGAATAATTTTTGGAATATAACTGACCTTGCATCACAAGAATGATCGCATTTTGAGGGACTATTTTCTAGCAGATCACTCCACCGCCGTGTAGCTTATACAACCACGAAGCTGATGCTGCTCAAATATAAGTTATTTTAAATGCAAAATGGTTATTCTGTGATTGGTGATTCTATCGACGCAGACATTTTTTCGTTATAAGTGATTTGCCTCAGGTGCTCTGTGGAGCGGGTCAGACTGTTTTTATTGCAGGCTAGCTGATACCATAGAAATGCGCTAGCCTTGCACTAGCCTAGCGCCACGAAACTCTTCAAACATAAGAACTGCATGAATTACAAAAAAAATATCTCCAGAAATCAGCAACACTCAGGATAACTAGGAAAAGAGGCCCTATGTCAAAAATCCTGAAACATCCCTTTAAGATCTGATTTCGGACGGGGTTGTGGAAGTCGCAGAAAGTCCCTTCATTAATTTCCAAACAGGTTTTAGTCACAGGCCTTAGCTTTTACATCAAGTAAAATGTGCTGCCAGAGAAAGTGAGATTTGTTTAGAGCATGTAGAGGAGACCAAGGCATCATCTTTTATTTTCTAGAGTTCACTGCTCATCAGCAGAAAATCCCACCAGAGTCAGACCTGCAGTAATTGAAAGCCTGACCCCTTGACTTGAAATACAGTAGACTTTGCTTCCTTTTTTCTGCCATAATAGATATCATAGACAAATAGTTATTAACAGTCAAGCACAAGAAAATCGACTGACAGTGTGCCCCATGGGGCTTGGGGTTGGATGTCATTATTGTTTTTTGATGGAGTTTTTGATGTTAACATGACATTTGATAAACTTTTTGTGACTTCAAGGGACAATACGGAGTTTAAAAATGTTAAAATTAAGTATTTTCCTCCCCCTACATGTTCCAACAATGTCCAAAGGTGTAGAATGAGCTCAGACCTGTTCACCACAACAGCCTCTAATATAAAATCCTGCACTGTCACTCAAAAAGGTGTTAATTCGGGTCCGAAGTGATGTCATGCACGAGCTTAATATAGAAGCTGCAGTTACACGTATGACCTGAGGTGGCAGTAGTGAGTATAAAATGGCTAACTTGCATCTAGCCCCTTTAAAAGGACAAAACAAGATTAAAAATAGTCACAATGCCAGATGTGTTCATGACACTCGTTTGAGCTAGCTGTTGATCTTATGCTTAACCCAAACATATGGCCTCTCCCACTCAAAAAACAATGTAAGCTAGCTAACAAACGGCTCAAATCAAAGCTAACGTCTCTGTCTTTCAGATCAGTTTCTTTCGTTTATGGCACAAACAAAAGCAAAGCTCTCACTACAAAAATAACCCAGACAGTAAAGTTTGGGAAACAGAAGAAAAAAAAACCAATTCAAATGTGTCCTCAACTCTCGTGTGACTATAAAAAAGCAATGTGACAACTTACCCCATGTGACAAATGTCCCCGGTCTCCC
This sequence comes from Gobius niger, assembly GCF_951799975.1. Taxonomy (NCBI): domain Eukaryota; kingdom Metazoa; phylum Chordata; class Actinopteri; order Gobiiformes; family Gobiidae; genus Gobius; species Gobius niger. Next base: position 10,590,834 of record NC_136860.1, on the reverse strand, counting down.
CTACCCTACCTTTCACATCAGTTCAGAAGGGAGACCTCACAAAGTAAACTCTTTAACCATGCAAATCCACTTTTCCATCATTAAAATTTCATAAAGCTTCGGACACGTCTCGCATTAATGTCGGTGGTTATAATAACTTGCTTATTTTTCGTGTGCGGGTACGGCCTGGTATGAACCTGCTGACCGTTTCAAAGTGTCTGAGTGCATTAGATCGGGGTGATGTAAGGCTGCGGGCTGCTGTTATTGTGTTATGGCTCTCTCTCATATTAAAGTGATGGATAAACACAAAGCGCTGGTGTGGGGTGTTATTACCTAAGGCCCGCCGCGCCTCTCAGCGTCACATCTCCACCGACGAGGAGCGGGAGCATTATCATTTCTGCCTTTATGTTTACGCTGAATTTCACGGCCCCGGACTCCCGTGCTCTAAATCTCTCATTGCAATTTTACAAAGTGCAATACGGACCGAGGCGATTCGATTTCGAGGAACAGCTTTGTGTTTCAGAGGTGGCGAAAGAAAACCAAGATTCAATCCCAAACCGAGAGTCGGGCTCAGTGTGGGAAGATTTGTCCCGAGGGCCCTGCACCGCGGTCGCCCACTGCTTCTTAAAGATTGTCCCGAGGTGCTGGTAGAAGGAAGGGTCAAATACAGAGGACAGATGTTTTCTTCATAATGAAACCAAACCAAAGTGATGCAAAAGTCTCGCCTCCCACATATTCACACGCCTTTGGGGCTCATCGTGAATTCATCCTGATCAGACTGGTGTCTCAAACACTGAGAAACTTGCTTGCACGAGACTACTGCTGTCCCAAGTCCCATTCAAAACAGTCAAGGCTAGCGGCTACGTGCTACGGCTAGCATTAGTATGCTAACAAACAACCGGGGAAATGGCAGAGGCGCCTAAAAGTTGACATGCGTTGATGAAAATTGATGAAACAGCAGAAAACCATGGCAGTTTGTCTCTATTATCGAAATATTCTCAATGAGTTAAAGGGGGGGTATTGTGCAAAATCGACTATTTCAAGCTTTACATCATGTTATTATGTCATTCCCTCATTAAAAACATGCCTTGGCACGTTCACATATTTTTGAGTAATCTGTAAATACTCTGATGGCAGCCATTTTAGGGATAGGTTTGCCTGAGTCCTCCTAGGAACGCCCCCACCTCCTGGAGACGCCTCCGAGCTTTCGTCACCAGCCGAGTAACCAACCACTGCTCCTCAGCAGAACCCCCTCCCCACTGATGCCACAGACAGTGTGTGGAGGGGGCGTGTCTGAAAGGGTCTGAGGTTCTTAAAGAGACAGAGGCCTATTTCAAGACATTTGCTACAGCCATTTTGAGAGAGCAATTTTATACAAGGCAGTTATTTCAATTTACTGCCTTTACAGACCAACAGAAGGTTTGGTCATCATTGTAGTGTGCTATAGACTGGTGCTGTGTGATTGACAAAAGCATAATACCCCCTTTTTAAAGGAACAGGCCAGACAGGTACGCATCAACTCGTCTAAGCTCAGGTAAGAACGTATCTCAGTATGGGAAAATGACGGCCTGTTCCTTTAAGATGTGTGGACTCTGTGGCGGCCAATCCATGTGTGAAAATGACGTCTCATGCAACCTGATCTCCTCTATGACAATGTGAGCCCGATGAATTCTGCATCTTGGAACATGCCCTACCATCACACCACACAGGGTTGCCGAACTTCGACCTGACCAACTGCAGCAACCCCAGGTCATGACAGTTCATTAAATCTAGGTGGACACTTTCCTCAGGTCAGGCAGTGTATAAGGATATAAGGATTTAGGACAAGATGAAGTGGGGAAGCCGCCTTGAGTTTGTGGAGTTTAAAGGAACAGGCCGTCGTTTTTCCATACTGAGATATCCTCTTAGACGAGTTGATGCGTACCTGTCTGGTCTTTGTGCCTGTGGAAGAGCGTGGTCGCTTCTAACAACCCCCCCCACCTCTGGATGTCGGTGAACAATGCTGTTGCTTCAAACACGGCTTGTAACTGGACATTAAGAACTCATGTGTGCTCTAATATCATTGTGCTTATGGTAAATCTATTGGTGGGCTGCTGTTTAAAGACATGGTGTCAGATTGTGACTGTGGATATACTTCTGTCTTACATGCGGCTGTGTGGAGTTGACATGTCGGTTCAGATGCTCTAAGCTCTCGGAATAAGAATTGCCTGTAATATTAATTCTGTGGATATTTGCTGATATGTGGCAAAATTAGGCTTCTTTTTATACTGACTAAGCAATAAAATAACAGAAAAAACCCTACTTGTTGGCCAACTTTGGATAAAATAGCTTACGTTGAGGAGATGAAGACTTTCAAATTGGTTTAGCTTTAACCTTGACCTATACACACTGGATGAAAATATGCGGGAGCCAGTACCTTAAAAGAGCAAGGACTCTTTTTGTCCATTTGATCTTGAAGCATATCGACTGCCAGCAGCTACAAACAACCTTCTTGGTAGAATAACCATTTCAAGATTGCTTTGTGCAATTTTTCTCTATTCCATCGCCGTTCCATTATGAACTGCGATGGCGCACACGCAGTATCAATCAGGGAACCAATACATTTAAACTCAGGATGAAAGATGAAAAGCCGGGATCAGAACGCACTGTTGCAATGATGCGAATTGAAGGAAGTCGAAAAACATGTCAAGGTAAGAAAAAAAAAAAAACCTTCTCCTTCTCTTCTTGTATAGAATTTGTTCATGACATTTTCCTGAAGAGGCCACGGACACTGTGATCGCGATGTTCAGATTCAATGCTCTAGCCACGCTTTACAGAAGGAAATGGCCATACTTGGATTACAACGTGCACGTGAATATACATCTTTGGAACAGCCCATTATGTTTGAAGCAGCCAGAGGGGGAAACAAAGGCGGGGAATACACTTTCTGCCATTCCTTCACCAAATAATGAATATATTTTTCTACTAAATAAACAAACAGAGACATAATGAGGGCTAAGTGGTTCAACAATCCATAAATACTTTAAAAAAAAACCCAGACAATGCTAACAATGACTCTAGCATTAGCTTCATGCTACATATGCTAACATTAGCCACAAGTGCTGTTTTTTCGTTTCTACTGAACAAATTGTTGTGAAAAATATCCATATAGACCCGATTCCCATGAGAGTTTTTCTTCCCCTCGGCAAGGCAACGCCCTCTTGTATGATGATTTGCGAATGAATGCGTTTTGTGAGCCCCTTTGTTTCCGCGGACAGAACATCATACATTGCAAAGAGGGAGTTTTGTGTGTTATTTACTCTATATTTACACTTAAAATGGGACGTTATGGAAGAAAAGTTGCTAAAAATCTTAACATTGACTGCTGCAGGAAACCATCCATCCATCCATTCATCCATTTTCTTCCGCTTTATCCGGGGCCGGGTCGCGGGGGCAGCAGTCTCAGCAGAGATGCCCAAACTTCCCGATCCACCAGGCCAGCTCGGAGACATAGTCCCACCACCGTGTCCTGGGTCTTCCACGAGGCCTTGTCCCACTAGGACATGCCTGGAACACCTCCCGCGGGAGGCGACCAGGAGGCATCCGAAACAGGTGCCCGAGCCACCTCAGCTGGCTCGACGTGAAGGAGCAGCGACTCTACTCCGAGCTCCTCGCGGGTAACTGAGCTCCTCACCCAATCTCCAAGGGTGCGCCCAGCCACCCTGCGAAGGAAACTCATTTCGGCCGCTTGTATTCGCGATCTTGTCCTGCAGGAAACATTTTTTTTAAATCTATGTTTGTCCGGTCACCATCCGATCTGGCACATCCATGCGTTAGACCAGGGACAGGCAAGTTTTCTTGGAGGAGGGCCGATTTTCTTCATTGTAAAAAGACCGAGAGCCAAGGACGGCAATTTTTGGCCCAAAGTAAAGCACCATACTGGAAAAAATGATCGTCTTAAATGAGAGAAATGACTTAAAATTGGTTAAATAAAGTTTCTTTGTGTTGAATTTGAGTCAGTTTGAACTAATCTAAGATAAAGATACACATGCTAAAGCCAATAGAACAAGCATAAAACAGACAAACAAACGTTTACTTTGTTTTTCACTTGAAATTATACAAAATAATCTGAATTAAGAAAATAATGACGTGTTCCATTGGTGATAGGATGTTTTATCTGATCTAAGACCAGACCAAATCTACTCAAACTTTAAACTGAACCTCTCAATTCAAGTAGATGTCTGTCATTTCTTCCATAAAATTAAAAAGTACTTCTCAGTACAGTATTCCTCCCATTTAACCCTAAAAAGTACTCTCTAATTTGTGTAATAATGTTTCTCAAAATCATCTTGAGGGCCCGAGGTTCTGCGCTGGAGGGCAAGATATGGCCCCCGGGGGCTGACGTTGCATATTCCTGCGTTAGACCAATCCATACAGGCAGCAACGTGTCGTACAAGGGGGTGTGGCCTATCCGAGGATTAGGGACATGTTTTGGGAATCACAATATTTCACTCTTTTTAGCCATTTTCTGGTGAACTATAAACATATTTATCACACACCAATAAAGTCAAGTCAAAACCGGGTCCACATTGAATTTTTTTCACATCAAATTGTCCAGTCGAAGAAAAAAAATAAGCTAGGGTTAGCATGTAGCATGAACGTTAGATTCATGGTTAGCAATGGCCCTTTCTTCTGTATTTGTGGGCTGTTGAACCACTTTCACTCCTTTCCATGTTTCTGTATTTGTATTTGCTCTAAAATATATAATCATAATTCAAGTAATTTGGGAGTGATGGGAGAAAGTTTCGTTATTTCTCTTCTTTGTTTCTCCCCGCCGACTACTTCAAACATGACCCTATATGGTCTGTATATAAAATATACAGATAACAATCTGTTCCAGAATGTTCAAACAAGTCAAGCATCCATTCAGCCCGTCTCCCTCAAGTATTCACTACTTTTATGCCTGTCACTTTTTCCTCTCCAACTGAATTATTAATACACATCAATTAATCATCGGCTGTCGACTGGTTCTCTGGAAGACCTGTGCATCTCCATACATTTCAGGTGTGGGTGTAATTAGCTTCACCACAAAAGAAAACACTTGCGTTTAACAAAGTGTCCATCAGTGAAGCCTTTACATCCTACATAACGTCTTTAATGTGTTTTTTTTATTTAAGTGTTTAATGTCAGTCAAAAGTAAACTCTTATATAAAGTTATGTATAAAGTTCCTGAAAGTGTTTACACATTTTTACGACTGAAAACAGGGTCAAGAGCCAAACAAACATGTACAAAAGTTGAGGTATCACGGACATTTGTGTTGTTCCTGTTGTGTAATTGTCGGTAAACGCCTCAGCGCTCTCCTCTGAGCAGATTTCAGTAAATAACACTCATTTCAACACTAATGTGCTTTGATTTAAATGTTTATTCACTTTAACTGCCCGTGGTCCTCCAGAGACACGTGCAGGTAGCGGCTCTCTGCTGCAGTAAACAGGCTGAAAATAGGCCCCGATCTGTAGGGACCCGTTTTTTTTTTTTTTTTTTTTGATAAAGCGCAGAATGTACCAAAGTGTTTCCAAGGCAACAGGGCTTTCAAGTTTGTGTTGATAAGTTTAATATAAGCACAAAGTTGAAGAATCTCTGAAGGCCAACTGTTCAAATAAAATTCAAACTAATTAAACCACTTTTGTACTAACAAGCGTCGAGAAACATGTGTGGAGTAAATCAAGGCTATATGTTTAATTTACAGTGCTTACTATTTTCTTTGTTGGACCACGTTCACTAAGTGCTGAACTCTTTAGTCGAAAAATAAAAAATAAAAATAAATCTAACTAGTTTTTCTTTGTCACATTCAGTATTAAGGAATGTCTAGCCCTAGACTTACAGGTGCTCATCATAAAATTAGAATATGCATCACTTTGGCTCAGCTTGTAAAAAAAAAACAATTAAAAATCTCAGCCATAATCATCAAAATTATAACAAATCAAGGCTTGACATAGATACAGACGGCATCTCTGGAATCGTCCATATATGGTCATGTTTGGAAACAGTTATGGGGGAAAACAATTTTGAGAAAAATCTAAACTTTAATTATTCAAAAACTACTTTAAAGGGGCTGGATACAAGTTAGCCATTTTATACTCACTACTGCCACCTCAGGTAATACGTGTAACTGCACCTTCTATATTAAGCTTGTGCATGACGGCACTTCGGACCTGGATATTTTAACATTTTTAAACTCTATAGTCCCTTAAAGGGACTATACGGAGTCACTCAAAATGGTGTTAATTTGGGTCCGAAGTGCCGTCATGCATGAGCTTAATATAGAAGCTGCAGTTACACGTATGACCTGAGGTGGCAGTAGTGAGTATAAAATGGCTAACTTGCATTTAGCCCCTTTAACAAATGCTGAATTATTAATATAGTTTTCTACTAAATAAAGATACAAAGACATGGAGAGGAGCAAAGTGAATGCTAACATGATACTACATGTTAGGATCGTGCTAATGCTAACGCTAGCTAGTGCTTGCTATGACCGCGTTTTTTTTCACTTCTACAGAACAATCTGTTCTGAGAGAAAATATCCATATGGGCCCGATTTACACTTGACTTTCTTTGTATGTGATAAATTATTTTGTATTTCACCAGAAAATGCCTTAAAAGAGTGAAAAATTGTGTTTCCATAAAGATTCTATTTCCCCCCTTGGCGTAGAAGGGTCCATCTCTTCTATGACGAGATTCCGTCTGTATATGTCACTTTGCATGTAATGAGTCTATATCATATATTAGTTTCACAGTTTAAGTTGAATAACAGAAGTAAATGCACTTTTTCAAGACGTTCTAATTATATGACAAGCACCTGCAATGATCTTTCATTAAACGTGTAAAGCCATGTGTGTGTGCCACCACTGATGGTTTCACGGTGAACTGCGTTTTTTTCTGAGGTGCCAAGCTCTGCAGAACAAGCGAGCTGAAGTCATTATCGTAGATTACCAGGGCTGAGCAGATCCATCCAAGTATGGATAGAATCGATACCAAAGCCAGCATCAGTTGTAGGGCTGGGCGATTATGGAAAAATTTAAAAATTAAGATTATTAATCGATATTGATCGATCTTGACATGATTTTTTTTGTTTAAAAGGAAAATAAAAACGATAAATGTGGTCTTTCCTGGACGAGCATGTAAACGGATGCTGTGGCCAACCTGACAACTGCAACTAACTCAGCAGCAAAAACAAACTCCACACTTCTAGCAGAAAAACGAGTGTATGTATGTGTGGAGCGAAGCGCTAACAACTTAATATTTACAGAAAGAAATGAGTAAACCGCACACTTATTCGTAAAAAAGACAATCAAACTTACAATTCACTGTTAGAAGTCCAGCTAATCCACTGCTGCAGCCTCAAAACAAATCCACATGATCCAAAGAGTGATCGATAGTTTTCCATCTTCTAAGGTAAACTCTTCATCCCCGTGCATGTCCTGGTCCTCTGTCAGCTCCCCACGTGTTTCTGTTTTGCTCTTTAGACAAGCTAGTTTACACGTAAAATCACCAGGTCCTCTCCTCTTTGTGCCGCATGTATCATCCTGTGCTTCCTGTTTGTTTGGGCCGAGTGTTTCCCTGGGATTGACCTGACAGGAGCTACAGCATTGCGCCGTCCATATTTTTTCCCGACTGTGACAGAACTGACCAATTTTCCTCGATTAAAACGCACCACGCGATCATCGTGATCGACCTTTGTTAAAATCACCATTAGATTAAAATTGTATTAATTGCCCAGCCGTAATCGGTTGTTTCAAAAGCACAGAGCTAGAGCCCTTTTTTGTTCACCTTTTTGGCAACAGTTTGATTTGTTTGAATGGGTTGAGTGTAGCGTGTTACTCCACCCTCGTCCTCCTTGCTATGAGCCAATACTGTCACACAGCGAGTAGATGCACGCAGGAAAATAGCTCATAGGAAACCGACGGGGTGCTTAAAATAATAACGTGAAGAGCCGTGTGTATAACAGAGGTTATGAGCTGATGACTCCTGTCCCTCTTGTGTAGCGTGTAGTGACGGCTCCAGTATTTACGTGGTATGGAATAATACTTACATTTCAGGTACTGCACAGCTCTACCTACCACCCATAGTGGAGCTGGAGTAGGCGGGGCAAGCGTTCAGCAAACAGCATCAGGCTCGTTTCAGGAACCAATAGCTCCCAGTTGCCCTCCAGCCCTTTCACAGTAACTCACCAAAGACGTGTTGCATTTCTACATTCCATCCTCTTTTTGTGCTGAAGATCTGTTGGACTTTTGGAGGAAACTCGAGTGGCTTTCTTCAACTGTATTAGAATAACATCTTGGCTCTAACTGAACTCCATCTAAGCTGTGTATGTACACAAAGCCATCTCACCATCTCATCTCTTGGTCGTCCAAGCGCCACTGAGTTAAGTTTTGCACTATCTATTTAATTACTAGCTGGCCTCCTCAAAGTGCCATTTTCTCTGCCTCTGCAAACTAGTGTCCTTGCTTTCGAAACACAAATATTAGTTTAATGTTGTGTGATCTGCTAATGACGGCACGCTCCATTACTCGGGAATTGATTGGTCATGGCTATGGCCTCGGAGGATAATTAAAACATGCTCCTCGGCACGGTATCGCAGACCTACACGAGGAAAGGCTTCCCATTGCGCAAATAGGGATAAATATTCAGACCAGATACGCTTATTCAGACGGCACATTATGCAGAATCAGCTTTTTCTTTCGAACTTTCATTTAACCACCTCGTCTCTCAGTCTCTCAGCTGCAAGCCTGCATCATCACCGCAAGTAATCTGGCAGGTTTGTGGACTGAACCCTCTAAGCCCCACTACCTGTTTAGTTCTTTGGTTTCTTCTTAGTTTCTTCACTTCTTTTTTGTGAAAATGACTGACACAGATAGTTTTATGTGCATGACAGCGGCGTGGTAAATAGACTGTGTTGTCAGCCATCTTTATATTTCCATGGTCTTCTTACAAATGTACATAGTTTACAAATCAAATATAGCCTATGTATAAAATGTGGCAAACAAAATAAATGAAATGCTAAAGTCATATACCTTATGGTGCTTACAAAGCCTTTTCATCTATGGTAAACTAGCAGCTAGTTGTTGCAGTCTATGTTAAAGTGATAGTCTGTAAGATTGCAAAACGAGGGGAGTGAAATTAGAAAGTAATCAATCAAGTTCTTCCCGTCCCGATTGGATCAGAAAGCAAAATAGTTTGCATAATAATAGTTAGTTTGCAAAATCAGGAAAGCAAGAAACTACCAACAGTAAACTACCAATCTCCCTCCCCTTCTGATTGGACCTGATTGGCCGGTTCACAGGGACAGCTCGTCTCATTGGTTCAAAATGATGGCACTGGGGATTCTGAATAGTTGCTGAAATCAGCAAAGGGAGGGACTTTAGAAAAAATATGAATAAACATTTCAATATTACAAATTTCAGACCCGGTGCTAAATTGTACGCAATCTATTAAATTTCAACTTACAGACTAACACTTTAACGTGACAGTCTTGTTATGTTATCTAGTCGGGGCAGTCAATGTTAATGAACTTACTGTACATAGGAACAAGTTACAGTAACTTAACTCTTTTAATATTTTTCCTGAAGTACAAGTGAGTGACCCAAATAAATACCCAAGTAAAAATCTGAATAATGTGTAAGTTTAGACACAAGCCATGAGAAACAAAACTTGTAATAATGTGAAAATCCTAATATTTCAAAAGAAAATACCACAAAAAGTTACAATCATATCAAAAATCATAAGTAAAGTCATCCTTGTGATGACCTGGGATGTAAGAAATGTGTAGGAGAGCTAGAAATTAGTTTGGACCACAACAAACATGTTGGTCCTTAACTACTTATCACTCCTTTTATTTAAAGCAGTACTAAGTAACTTATTTACCTTAATAAATCCTTTCCGTAGTCCCTGTGGGGGTAATACAAGTGTTTATGGGATGATTGGAGGGTCTTTCATCTCCCCCTGGTGTCTCTGGCCAGAAAACCATGTTTGCAACTTGACTGCCACTGGACCGGAGCCACCAATACACACAAATGTAATCACGAAGAAGAAGCTAACATGCTAACGGGCAAAGCTAACTGCGGGCTAACGTCACTTTAAACAGTATTTACAGCCAAGTTTGAGTGAAAAAAAATATTTCCGTTGTATAATTGGATGCACAGTAACCCTCTCTTCCTTCCCCCTTCCTGTCAGCGTAGTATTTACTCTCCAAGACAATTAATAAATTAAAAATCGTAACTTGCTACTACACCTGCAGTTGCGCTTATGGCCTCTAGGGGGAAGAGTTACTTAGTACTGCTTTAAAAACAAACCAACAAAAAAACATACACTGGGCCTTCAATAAAACATCCTATGGTTCAATAAGAGTTCATTTAAAGTTTTGTTGATTCATTATATTGCCTACTTCCTCATTGAGTACGTTTATTGTCCAGGCCTCGTTACATCCATCTCCCTCATGATGAAGACACCACCTTCCCACGCAATTTCCCGTGAATGTCGGTCAACAACCCGGCCGCCATTTTCACTCTGGGTGCCGTCCAGCACCTGTCTGCGTCGGGGCGGCCGGGTTAAGTGAGCGATGGCGCGTCAAAATTGGTCAATCCTCGCGGGACGCACACCCCTTTAGCCCAGGTCCGCTTCCTGCACCGGGCTGATAATGGCGGCCGGCGCTCGGGGAATAAACAGGGTAATGAGTCTGCGCGTGGAGGTTCCCGCGCCACACGCTCACTGGCACCAGGCGAAAAATGTGCAAACGCGGGTTGGCACTTTGGCACGGGGAACGAGTCTCCAAAGTGCTCCGGCGTGACAGGCGGAAAGTCATGACGAACGGCAAAATAAAGCGCTACATAAACAAAACGGGCGCGAGCGAGGCGGAGGGCTAAATGTGTCAGTGCTGCTGGGAAGTGAGAGCATTTTTATCTGTTTTTGGGGAGGGAGAAATGCTGAGGCGGGTTTGTGCGTGTTTGTCGTTCTGCGCCATTTACCGGGTCATGACCTTGCGCATGCAGCTGTGGACGTTTTGGTGGAATTAATTTGTTGTTCAGCATTTTAAGCAATTATATATTTTAACACTAACACTGTTTTTGTTAAAGACGGGGCAGGTGGTGAAGAGAGACACTTTTTGCTTTGGTGGTTATTGTGTAAAAATAATCTAATAATATTGTGGAACATGGACACCGCGTTCCAAATTATGCAAATTGTATTTCAGTGTCAAAAAGGTAAAAAACAAAACAAAAACTTATTTCAATTCAACTCATGGATGGTTATTGTGTCTCAGGGCTCTTTGAATCACTGACATCAACCTCAGACACCTGGGATGATTAGTTTTGAGATAAGCCCAGTTAAGGGAAAAACTTAAGCAGACCACCATTTTCAAGCAATATGGGAAAGAAAAAGGATCTCTCGGCTGATGAAAAGCGTGAAATAGTTGTATGCCTTGGTCTAGGTGTGAAAACCTTCGATATTTCATGAAAGATTAAGCGTAATCATCGTACTGATAAGAGATTTGTGGCTGATTCAGACACACACTGGTTGTGCAGACAAACACATCAGATTAAGAGAACAGATGCTACAAAGTAGCAAACAAGTATTTGAAGCTGCTGGTGCCTCTGGAGTCTCCCAAACCTCAAGGTGTAGAACTCTCTAAAGGCTGTAGTTGTGCATAAACCTTCTATCCGGCCTCCCCTAAACTGTTCATTGAAGCTCATGAACAGAAACGACTGCATTGGCTCAGAAATACATGCAGACTCATATTCAAACAGTCTTGTTCACTGATGAGTGCTGTGTAACCCTGGATGGTCAGATGGATGGAGTAGTGGATGGTTGGTGAATGGCCACAATGTCCCAATAAGGCTGTGACGTCAGTAAGGAGGGGGCGGAGTCATGTTTTGGGCCAGAATCATGGTGAGAGAGCTGGTCGGCCCCTTTAGGCTCTCTGAAGGTGTGAAAATGACAAGAAGCATTGTTACAATAACCGGTGCCATGTTCATAGGCCGTATAGCTAAAAGCTAGTTCGCAGACCTGTCCCTAAAATATGTGGAGTTTCTGACTGACCACTGTCTTCTATGGTGCATAAAGAAGAACTGTGCTTTCCTGAACAAAATCATCTTCATGCATGACAACGCACCATGTCATACTGTAAAGAATACCTCTGCATCACTGGCTCCCCTGACCTCAACCCTGTTGAGAACCTTTGGAGCCTCAACAAAAAAAAAACTTCTATGAGGGTGGGAGGCAGTTTTCATCCAAACAGCAGCTCTGGGAGGCTATTCTGACATCCTGCAAAGACATCCAAGCAGAAACTGTCCAAAAACTCACAAGTTTAATGAATTTAAGAATCGTGGCTATGATCAAAGTTTGTCGTAGGAGTTTCCTGCTCCAGACGGTGTGCGTTTAGCTGAAGCAAGTGCTGCATGCTAGCAGGGTTTATTTTCATGGAAAAGTGCAGGGAGAGTCCTGTAAAATATGGAGTTGGACCCACTTATGCCTGGCCTATGTTGCTGTGACTCTGGCGCGGTGTGGCGTGCACTGATGTGTTGATGAGATGCTTAACAGAGATCTTTGTTGCAGCGAGAGCACTCACTCTGCGACTAGTGTTTTGTGTGGAGTTTGCATGTCTGTATAGGTTTCCTCCGGGCACTCCGGTTTCCCTATCACTAAAACATGTACAATAGGTTCCCCTCTGGGGCCAGGACTCCCCTGTAAAATAGATTATTAATCTCGTTAGGACTTTCCTGGTTAAATAAAGGTAAAATAAAAGAAAAAAAATAAACACTGCCTGATGTCGGTTGTAGCTTGTCTTAAATTGTACAATGGTTCTATTTTAAATATTAGTGGATCCTAGCACTAGTGAGTACACAGCACAATGTTTTTTATCATTAGCTTACTGTCTTTGATTCTGTCTGACTCTGTCATGTCTATTGTGACTATGTGATTTTGTGACTGTGATGGGGAACCAAAGACAAATTTCCACCGAGTTGGACAATAAAGTTAAATCTAATCTAATCTAATCTTTGTTCCAATGTTTGTACAATTTTATATCAATTTGTTTGTCTCTAGCAAACCCACAACCACACCAAACAAATAATGCAAAATAGACTTTTGTACCTTATTATAAGATTGTTGTTCCTGCAGTTGTGTTTTGACTCATACCAGTTTTGAGAAATTTATGTTGTGGTCTTTGGTCTTGGCTATCATTTAAGATGTTTTCCACTTACTTAAATTAGCTCTATGCCGCTCATTCTTAAAAGGCAGTGTTGTGCTTCTTTTTTTTTGCTCTATATTGATGTAAAATAGCTTCCTGGTTCCCCTCGCTCACCCTCACAACAAACCTCTGTAGCGCAGCATGTGGTGGTTACTTCTATCCCTCTGGGTGTAAAAACAATTAAACTTACACTTTTTTGACACGTGGCTTCTCAAAGTCATTATATTGTCTCGGGGAATGATGAAATTAAGATCTTCATCGCTGCTTTGCAAGGAAAGCAAAGATGAATTTCAGATTTTGAAAGAATAGATCTAGAACAGAATAGCGAGAGCCCCAGAGGCACTGGACTGCGGTCACCCATACGTCCCGACAGATTTCCCCGGGGCCCGTCATGGAAAATGGAGTCGACTCTTATCTTAAAGTGCATATGACAGGTTATTCAACCCATTTTATAAGAACATGGTTACTCAACACTGATTATGTTTAAGATTTTTGCTCTAAATAATGCCCAGAGTTCCCTTGTTTGACATTTTTGTGGTGTTTATTCACTTGTTTCCTTATGGAACATGGACAGAGGGTGTCTCAGACAAAAGAGTTGAACCGTCCATTACTCCGGAGGCGGAAAAGTACTCAGTTACACGTAGTACATGCACTTGATAAAATAATGTCACAAAAGCTTCATGTTGGCATACGAAAATGTGTAACCCACGTCTCCTAAACTGTCATGATGTAACCCTCATGCCCTCCACCACAAGCGGCGCTATCATAAAAGTACCTGACCCCCGACACTTTAGAGTCAGCCATACTGCTCCCGCTGTGACCGGCTACGCACTGCTGCACGAACCAAACCACCTAAAGAACCGTCCAAATATTTGTGAACACTAAGAGAAACTTCTCCAAACTTGACGGTGAGTTACCAAACCCGTTTTGCATTGAACCACTTTGCCAAATGTCAGATAGTAGCTACAAAAAAAAAGTTATTTTGATTAAAGTTGCTACTTCCGGGTTTCGAGTGGCCGTTTTCCTCGAACATCGCTGTCTTTGAGTGTGTATATTTTTGTTGGGCCCTCAAATACAGCGGTTTCACTGGACCTACCTCCAGTAGACACTCACTACCGTGTGCTATATTGGCCGTCTGCCGATGCCTCCTTTTGCTTGGATTTAATATGCATGTGTTCATATGCTAACAGAATGCTAACGGCCCATTGACATACATAGGGTCCTGTTAGCTCATACAATGAAAGAATGAAGCTTCTGATTGTTTTGACTATGTTGCGCAACTGTTTGATGCATTCGTTTATTTTGGAAATAAGCTATTTCTTAAGATAACTTCAGTATTGATGAATTTACCAAATGTTACAAGTAACTGATTACTGACTGATTATTTTTTTTGTGAACTTATGGGTTTTTTCCCTGATCTTGTTTTCAAGTCAGGTTTTTTTTTTTGCCCTGCGGAATTCCTCTGCTGGAGGTGGCGAGCTGAAACCGGTAGGAACTTATCATTCCTTTTTGTGTTGCCTCCACTGGACACCTTTTCTTACATTATTGTTTTTCCTAAAGCGTTTTGGCTTTTGAACTCTGAACTATGCGGTTTTCTTGGACAAGAATCAGATAAACTTGGAACTTTACATTTTTAATAAAAGGATCGTAAACCGAACTGAATATTGCGTTTTTGGACAAGAACGTGTCAACTGGACTCTTAAAGAAGAACTAAAACCAGACTATTTGACCAAAGGTTCATAAGGTTTTATTTAGTTTTTTTCTCTTATTGTTTATTTTGTGGACTTTAAACAATGCCGTATTTGTATTTATTTATATGTTCTATGTGTGTTTACTATTTTTGGTTGAATATACTTTATATCACAACTTTATATAATACTCTTTAAATCTTATTTCTGTGCATCGTGTTCTTCATTTCCCCCAAGCTCCTATATCAACCTGTTTTTTCTGTTCGGTCATATTCCTCCCATTGCAATACAAGTTCTAACCTTTTTAAGCATTACACTAGGCCAGGTTTAATGTTATTAAAAGATATGCTGCCCAGCTTAATTATTTGGCAGATGTTTTTCTTGCGTTTTCTCTTCTCTTCATATTTTTCAAAGGTCATTTTCACACCTTCAGGGATCCTAAAGGGGCCGACCAGCTCTCTCCCCATGATTCTGGCCCAAAACATGACTCCGCCCCCTCCTTGTTGACGTCACAGCCTTGTTGGGACATTGTGGCCATTCACCAACCATCCACTACTCCATCCATCTGACCATCCAGGGTTACACGACACTCATCAGTGAACAAGACTGTTTGAATATGAGTCTTCATGTATTTCTGAGCCACTGTTCGAGAGCATTCAATTAACTGGAGGGGTCCGACTGGAGGGTCCTACACGTTGATGTTCAGGAGACTCCAGAGGCACCAGCAGCTTCAAATACCTGTTTGTTGCTTTGTAGCAGCTGTTCTATTAATCTGATGTGTTTGTCTGGCAGAAACCGTCCTCGTTGTGCCTTTATCTGCTCAAACCCGTGTGTGCTCTGAATCATCCACAACAGTACGATGACTACGCTTGATCTTTCGTGAAATATCGAAGGTTTTCATACCTAGTCCAAGGCATTCAACTATTTCACACTTTTCATCAGCAGAGAGATCTTTTTTCTTTCCCATATTGCTTGAAAATGATGGTTTGCTTAATAATGTGGAACGTCTTTTTTCAGTGGTTTTTCCCTTAACTGGGCTTAACCTGACAACTACTCAGCCCAGGTCTCTGAGATTCATGTCAGTGATTCATAGAGCCCCGAGACACGATACCATCCATGAGCTTCATTGAAGAACTTTTTTTTTCTTTCTTTATGGCACTGAAATACAATTTGCATAAAAATTTGGAACGCAGTGTATTTCTACATACAAGTGGGCATATAAAGCTATTTGCGGCACACAAACATCTTTTGGGTCCACTTCAGTGTTTATATTTTCCATGTCATAATTTTAACTGTGGAAAAGACAACGTGTGAGAGACCGCTTTGGATTCCAAAATTGGCCCATCAACACCAGATTGGCACAAACTTTCTCCCGCAGCCACTTTTCTTGTTAAAGCCCACACTGGTGGTTAGAGAACGCTCGTACTGAATTTATCAAGCTCCGACTCCCAACTCCTGTGAAAGTCAGACTCATCTCTCTTATCTTCTGGGCCCTCGCTTCAGGGACTAAAACCACTGCATTTGTTTGGCAAGATGAATTAACGCGACGCACTTTGCCCACATGATAGATGGACTCGCCTTAATGTACACAACTTACTCCTAATGGTCTGTTTCCAGCTTACTCCGTATTCCCGGTCTCTCGCCAGTTGAGACTTTCTCACTCTACAAAGAAGTTAGTAAGAAAATAAGAAAAACAAAATTTGGCGGAAAAGTTGGTTGTTTAGAAAAGCCTGTTCAATGCCTATAGCTGACTGAAAAAAGCTGTTAAATAACTGTGTATTAACTTCTGATCATTATTTATTTTCGCTTTACAATTCTAAGTTATGTGAGCTTTATTTTGAAAATCATATAGTCTAAAACCAATATGTTCAAACTATTTGATAACTTTGATCTAGGAACATTTTATTATTCCATATTGTGTGTTCTAATAGTTTGTATAAAAGTACAATACTGACTTAAACCTGTGTCCACTATTACTTTTCGCTCCTATGCACCTGCAAAGTGATTTTGGTAACAAATGGTTTTCCACAGAGCTGCAACTAACATTTTCTGGTAATGAATTCACCTGCAGATCCTTTTTTGTGATGAATTGTTTGGCTGGGTGGTGTGGAATTAGGGACCTACTTTCATCTGTTTTACTCACGCCTCGTAATATGTCGCGCTAAAGAAATGGGCTACGTGTTGTTAGGACCCGGCTCTTTTGTATCACACGAGAACAGATGTTTGGAAAAAGCCAAAGCATACGCTGGAGATAGAAGTCGTCTCAAAGATAAGGCGTTTATTTCCATTGTTCCCAGTTACAAAGCAGAATAACCAGCTGGTGACCTCAGAGAAAGAGAAGAAGTGAAGTCCAGACCTCCGTTGACAGTCTCCTTTTATCCTAGCCTCGCACTCCTCTGTGCAGAGAGGGTGACTGCCTATCTGTGAGTCAGTTGTTTGTGGCTGTGTGTTTACATATTATCTGTTACTTTAGGTTATGCACTGCAAAAAGTAATTAACTAGATCAGTATAAACATCTCAATTTGAGCATAATAATCCAAATTTTAGTTGTTTTGACTAGTTAAGAAGTTCTTGGGCATTTGTCCTAGATTATTTCACTTGTTCTGAGATGTTTCTGACTCGTTTCGATACATTTCGTCCTTATTACAGGTAATTTTCTTTGCCAATGGGGCAAGAAAATTGGTCTTATCTCATTGGCAATTTAACTTTCTTATTTCAAGCGAGATTTACCTTAGAGCTGGTCTGAAATGTCCTCAAACAAGCAAAGTAAACTCGGTCCGATCAGGAAAAGTGTCTAAATGAGTGAAAACCGCTCAAAACAAGATACATTTCAATTCAAGTCATTTAAGCCAATGCTTGATATTTACTTTTTGTAGTGTGTTCAGAATGATTATGGTGTTGACCATTGTGTATCAGCCAATCTCACTGACATGGTCTTCTTGTTCTGTAGCGTGTGAGCAAAGCATGATTCAGAAGCTTGTTCAGATTCCGTTATAATCCTTACAGTGTAATCATTTGTACTTTGCAATGTTAAGGCATGTAACGTACGCACCTGACCGGGTGATTTGCGCGACCGCTTCTATTTGGTCACTTGAAAGGCTTCCAGTCAGATGCTCGCATGTGTTCACTTCAGGAGGAGCCACTGCTGTAAAAGAAACTCTGCACTGTTGCTGCTGAGCACTAAGATGTGAATGAAAAATGTTCCCTGATTCTTTCCTTGTGCTTTGGCGACAGTGGAATAGTTTCGCTCCCTTTCTCTTGACACTTGAGGCCAACCTCGCCTCTTTCCTCCCTCTATTATCTGAATATGTGTGGGTTTGGAGTGTGCATTACCTGTCTGTCCAGCCTCATGTCATGATAAAATCCCCTTTATAACATGCTTGTAATCCTTGCCTTGCCGTGCTTGTAATCCAAAGTGTTCTTTTCATGAGTTTATTGCGTATAATTCCTATAATGCCAAATTCCTCCCATCTTTAACCAGAAAGCCCTTCTTAGTTTGCAAAATGAGGAGAGCATTTTGCTGATCAGGCTCCTCCCCTTCCCCTCCTGATTGGACCTGACAGGCCGGTTCACAGGAAAAGCTCATCCCATTGGTCAATGTGGGAGGAGGATACTAGACTAGACTGTACTAGACTTTTTTTTTATATTGTAACCTAGATAAAATATGCACAAATAGTAAAACATACATAAATTAAAAGATTATAAATAGTGAAGATTGTTAAAAATATGTTAAGTCATTTATTTTCCTGCACATGTGAAAAGTGTATTTTCCTATTTAGAGATAGTCTGTGAAGGTAACAAAGGTTCTCGTGGAACAAGGCGAGAGAGCAACTGGTGAGATCTGGTTCGGCCAGCGACAGAAACCGCAAACATGGAGAGAGTTCGCTTGTGTTTCGTAACTTTGTAGGACGCTGTGTAGCGCTGTGTGAGTTAACGCTTAGTACTTGCAATAATAGAGCAGAGGCTCACCCACAAAGCACGACTGTCGGCGGCCGTCTGGCTGACCTCGTGGGACATAGAAGCTTGCAGAAGATCGTTACCAGACTGGACAATGAGTGCCCGTGTCGCTCAGAGTAACTCTGGGAAACAAAGACTGCTATATCTGGACCCCTGAGGTGCCATCACGGAGCCGAGGACGACCCATTACCTGGGCCAATCCTTTGGGATTAACACGTTTTCACAAGGTGCTCAGCTTTATTTTATTTTTGCTCTGTAAGTGAAGTGACCCGCTTTTGTTTTTTGGGTCTCCATGTTCATGAGCATCGATACAGACCTGCAGCGTAGGGTGTATCTTGTGCCGGCTTTAGGACTATAGTTTAGTAGCCAGTAATTCTCATTTACCATTTGCTTGCTCTGTGTGAGTGGGGGATTCATATCGGTACTGTTGTGCTATTAACTAAAACCTGCAACATTTTTATGTATTATTTTTGACTAATTAAATTGCTGTTACTTTTTCTACTTTACCTTGTGTTTGGTGTTAATTTAATTCTAAGTTATTCACTAGAGTGTTTAGTGCTAATTTAAAAGTATTCCAGTGATCCAAATTATTAGAGAAGAGTTAAAATAAAACAGTACGTGAGTACACTGTAAAAAAGAACCCAGAGGGGCTACATATATACTATATTGTTACTTACTTTACAAAATGCAAGACCAGGTGGTTTAAAAAATGTAATACATTTAGACTTCTAGACAATCGCTTTAAGAAACGTAATGCTTTAAATTGTATGTTAAAGGGGCTAGAAGAAGAAGAATATCTTTATTTATATAGCGCCTTTCACAGACACGGTCACAAAGCGCTTTACATGAGACAATTGTACATTCACTCCATACTCGGTGGTGGTTAAGATACGTTTGTAGCTTCAGTTTCCCCTGGGGGAGACTGAAGCACTGTCGCGACTGTACACGTCTGCACCAACGGTCCCTCTGACCACCACCATACATTCACTCACACACATCATTCATCCTGGCCTATTGTGCATGTTTTTAGTGGTAGGGGAAACCGGAGTACCCGGAGGAAACCTACGCAGACACGGGCAGAACATGCAAACTCCACACAGAAAGGCCCCGTTCCAGGTGGGAATCGATCCCGGACCTTCTAGCTGTGAAGCGAGAGCACATACCTGATTTTACTTCTAGAAATGGAATGAAAATTATTTTATCCTCCTTCAGCATATTGCAAACTCAAATGCTTGTAGGGATAACGGCATGCGTCAAATTATAAAACATTTCTATCAATTTCATGAACTTTCAGGCTATTTTTCTAGCATTTTTGTGAACGTGACCCTGAAAAGTGACCCTGCAAGTTGTGAAATTTGCCTACAAACCTGTCTCTGTATAGAATTTGGATGCTACAAAGATATTAGGAAAGTTACGAATGAGTTTGAACCACAACTACTATTTTAATTTAATGGCTTCCTCTTTCATTGTCGGCAATCAAACAAACAGGTACAGGGCCTTAAAAGAAACAGGCCACCATTTTCCCATACTGAGATATGTTCTTGCCTGAGCTTAGACGAGCTGATGCGCACCTGTCTGGTCTTTGTGCGTGCGCTCAGTCATGCAAAATGACCAAAGAAGTTGTTAGCATTTGGCCTCTCCCAGTATATTCCTATATAGCTCCAAACGGGGGTGAAGTTAGAAGCGAGCATGCTCTTCCACGGCCACGCACAAAGACCAGACAGGTACGTATCAACTCGTCTAAGCTCAGGTAAGAACATATCTCAGTATGGAAAAACGGTGGCCTGTTCCTTTAAGGCTTTAAATTTGGCATTATCCTATTGTATACTTTTTTCATGAGTTAAGACCCCGCGGCAACCCTGATTCTACTAGACAGTAAAATGTGCCCAAACTCGCTCCTCTTTAAAGTCACCCCCTCTTTCATCTGTATTCGCCGTCGGTCCAAGTGTCTAATTGCGGTGTTATCTGAAGCGTTGAGTCCGCCCTTCAGTCCCTGCCCAGGTACGTCTCCGCTGACTGACGAACTAGCAGCCTCTCATTTCCATTTAAATCAGTCTGCTCCTCCGAGTTTGGTCACATGAATAGCTTCCCCAACTCCCATCCTCCTCCCCCCTATACACGTATCCGGCAAGTCCCCCCCACAAGGTCAAACTCTCAGGCGTCCAGATCCGGGGTATGGCTGTCCCCAGAGTGAGCACCTGCGAGGTTTACAGCGGCACGTTTGTGTTTGGAGAATCCCCCGGTCAGTGACTTCGGAGCGTCACATGGGACGCCGGGCACGTCAGACGGATGCAAATGGAGACTGAAGCTTATTACGGACACATTCCTCAAGAGAGACTGCAGAGCTGAGTAAAAAAAGTGGGGAAAATGTCTGCTGGGACTCTTGAACACAGTGAGTCAAAAAGAAAATGGAGTATAACAAACTTGAATATTATATGGAGAAAAAAGTGTTTTCCGCCTCGGTCAAATTATCCAGAATTGTATTGTCTTTATTATGTCTTCCGTCCTGACTCCTAGTGCCTGTCCGTCCACCATTAAGGGGAGACTGGGGTTGGTTGTCATAGGGCTGTGCAATTAATCGAAATTCGATTACGATTTCGATTATTACACTAAACGATAACAAAATTAGCATAATCGAAAAAAAACAAAAACTTTTTTTTTTCACTTTATATATATATATATTTTTTTATTTTTCATTTTTTTCTGGCAAAGCACACTTGCATTATTTCATGGCGCTGGGATTATTATACCTTCACATTTCACGTGCCATGGCTCATGCTTTGCCTGACATAAAAACAAACAGCGCTGTGTGATGATGTCATCAGGCCGCGCTGCTCAGTTGACTTGCGCAGGTGTGAGGGCTGACCAGCAGGGGGCAGGTGTGAAACAGAGACCTCTCCTTAATCGAGGAATACTTGAAATCATTTGTACTTTTATGACTGCTCAGAAAACAAAAAATATTCAGCATCGTTTTCTTTATTATTATTAATAAATATATACATAAAATAAAGACTTTTTTTTAAAGGCAACAAATAATCGTTTGAATAATCGTGATTTCAATTATGACAAAAATAATCGTGATTATTATTTTTTCAATAATCGAGCAGCCCTAGGTTGTCATATCATTTGAGCATATATTCTGGTACACAAAGCAGCAAACTATGTTGGTGACAATTTATGAAAGCTATATACAAGCACTTTTATTATTTGATACGCAAGTTCCCGTCTTGGAAATGCCAAAACATATCACAGAAAAATGTTGTTAATTAAAGGATCTGTATCATGCTATTTTAGCCATCCCAAAGTAAAGTATAGGCATTTATATGATATATTGTACCTCTACCACTATGGAGTACTGTTTTTCGTGAGAAATATAATATAATATATATAATATATAACATATATTTTCTGGGGGTATTTTGAAAACCCGGAAGACACAACGCTTCGATTCAGTTAACTCCGCCCCCTCTCTCCAAGCTAATCCGCCCATGCATTATTGGCAGTAAAGGAAATATTAATATCACAGCAAAAACTTAAGTTGCTTCACAATGCAGTTATAAGGAGACATCTGCAACACAGCTACAGAAATGGCTAACACACACAAGCTAACATGCGTTTTGGATTGACTCACCGCTCTGTCCTGGCCGCTCCATCAGGTGTTTACATTATGGGACTCGCGTTGGTTATAAAAGTTAATCCACTTTGGTTCTGGCGAAGGTTCACCAAACATCCATCAAGAGAAACATCCATCAAGAGACAGACACAGAAAAACACTATTTTGGCTGATAGTCGCCGAATCCCGGAAAGAAATTCCAACTCCTGGCGAGTGTCCTCTTCTTTAAGAAGGTTGGATAAAGTCCTTCAGCGCTTTTCTCCGTGACATTATCGTTAGGTAAGAAAAAAGAATAGGCGTGTCCAGAGTAGGTTAGAAAGAGCTCCTTCTTCACAACTTTCAATGCAAACATGACATCTGTTCAGAGGCTCAGGGGTGCGTTTGTTTTCTCCTCAGGGGCAATGCGGACACCTTGGACACTTCCTTTTTTTTTAAAAACTTTTTTCTTTCTTTCTTACAACAAAAACCTGACCAAATACAGAAAAATGGGTCATTTTCCATTGTGCGTGTAAACCATTGTAATCAAAATAAGCTTCAATATAATAGGCCTATTATGGAAAGTTGAGTTTGATCCAAAAGATTGTGTCAGACCCACTGGATGTATTGTGGTCTGAGTTTGTGTATCCCGGGACGCATGCAGCTCCTTAACAAACTGACTACACTGACTAATGATGTCCTGATCGCACTATGACGCCGGCTGGCGTAGTTGTTTAATTGTTGGTGTTGTACAGATGTTCTGTGGTTCTGTTATGTGCTCTGGAGCTATTAAGGTTTTCATTAAAGAGCCGTTCTCCAATCCCTATGGAGAGTTCAAGACGTCGAACACAATGGCACAGCCGGAAACAATAAGAAATCCCCTTCTGACTGTGAGCTCACCACCCACAGAAAGATCACGGGGGTCTGGTGTAGAGGACTATGAAGCAGTTGGAGGCGGTTGTCCCGACGACGAACAGTCCCAACCACAGAAATTAAAATGAGAAGCGGCGTTCACGTTTGTGAGTGGTCAGCAAGCCAGTTAGTCCGGGACACCTTTCAGCGTTCATTAGATTAGCCTGCTCAAATGTATTTTCCCTTAGCATTTAGCCATCCTAAATTAAGAACGATCCAGATGTTTTAAACTGTTGTCAACCCATCAACCACATTTTGGCGAGGTCGAAGCCGAGTTAGAAATCGGATCAAACATACGGATTTGTCTCTTTTCTATTTAGTTTCTGCTTTTTGTAAGTCGGAAACACATCCAGTGATCACAAAACATTGTATTGCTCACAAACACGTGGCGGCAAATAAACAAATCTTGCACATGGGTCTGTTTGAGTTTGGCTCGATCAGTGAGCGAGGGTGGGCTGAGCAGACTGATGTCCCTGTGTAAAACAAATACAGAGGGTCATCATTTATGTCCAAACGCAGAGTGTGGGGGGAAATTATTAGAGGAGATGACTGTATAGCTGCCTTTTGAACAGGTTTGAATTCACACCTAACCAGACAACTCACACTACCACTGACCTTGATAAAGGTCTAATGCTAAGCAAAAAAATAGTAAAAATTAGGAATTAATGGGAATTTTAATGTTTTCAGGTCAGAGCCCCCAAACAAATTGTAAGATGGACTGTGTGGGACCCCACACGAAAATCACAGCAAAATCCCCTTAATGAAATATAAACATGCCTTTCAGTCATGTGACTTCTGTAGGGGTGGCCGCCTTCTTGGAGACCCCTGGCTGGTGTACAGGTATATATCATATCAGACTATACCATCTCCACTGACTGAAGTCAAGATGCTTCATCCAAAAATAGAGAACCTGATGCAGATGAGCTTTGTATTTAGCTTCATGTTACTGTCACTCATGGTGTCTGACCTGAAGTCTAACTCTGAATAAAGTCAATTCACATTTACACAGGTTGGAATGGCGCCTCCTTGTGTCCGATTGCGTCCAAATGCCTGGACCAAAATAAGTTGTGTGAAAGCAAAAAGGCAAATGCAACCACTTAACTGAATTTTACTGCATTACATTCTTCGAACACTTCCCTGCTGAGTGGAAATAAGACCTACTACAGTGTACTTTACCAGTTCTACCCATAGCTAATGATGCTCGAGCCAAAACTTTCATATCCTCGGTTTATTGTGTTTCCAAGAAAAAGTGCACTGTCCTCCTTTAGTTCTTTCGTTTGTGCATAGGCCTGCAAATTATACTAAGTTGATGATAGTGAAACCACAGAACCTATTCTAAACCCTGAAATGGACGTACTTTAATGTGTCTTCACTATTAATTTCAATGGGAACAGCCCGGGAAGCCATTGGCGAACAGATGTACGCATTTGAAGGACCAGGCTCAGATAGCTTACAGCACTTCTATGATCCCAACCGTAACGTTCTAACAGCAGGGCATCAATTTAAGCCTTAAACTGATGCCCTGCTGTTTCAGGCAAGAACTGTATGTGGTGTTCCTCTTCCATCAAATTAAGTGGTGTTGAGTGCAGGGTTTCCGTTTGGCCCGTTTGAAAAGAAAATGGCCGATAAATATGAAAAGGAAAGGTCTTTGTTGTAAATGATTATGTCTTTTCACATCCCGACTATAGGCTACTATAAGGGGCTCAAACATCATTGGCACTGACGGAATCACTGCAGTGTAGTTCTTGCACAAAGTTGTTGGGTTTTGCAGGAGCCTGTGAGCAAAACATCTGGAAAATTTCCCACTTTGGTGCTTGGTGAATCTCCGGTTGATGACTTCCGAGCAGGCAGGCGTATAGTCACATGGGACGGTGAGCAAATCAAGCAGACGCAGACCGAAATGAAGCTTATTACGGCCATCTCCGCGGAGGCCCTCCCCAGTGAGCACGACCAGCTGTGGATTTATACGAAGCGTTTAAAAAGAGTCCATGAAACGTTGCCGCACCAGACGGAAAAAGCCGTGCAGTCCTCCCCCGGTTCAAAGGGATTCTATATTTGCACGTTGTGACCAGTCAATACGTCCCAAGTGGTTGTAGTTAATGAGCTGCTGTCTGCTACTGGGTTTGTGCACAGGGGCAACAAAAGACAATGAAGGCAAATAACAAAATACAAGCATGTAGGGAAATGATCGTACAAGCAGGATCTTTGCCTTTTGTTACACATGTGGCTTCCCAGACTTGTCCGTTATTGGTGTCATCAAACATTAGCTCC
Organism: Gobius niger; assembly: GCF_951799975.1. Lineage (NCBI taxonomy): Eukaryota > Metazoa > Chordata > Actinopteri > Gobiiformes > Gobiidae > Gobius > Gobius niger. The sequence goes on along the minus strand of NC_136860.1, from coordinate 10,565,218 downwards.
AGATTCTCTCCTCATACAAATGAATGATGAAGCCAATCCTATATATATATACAAAGGTACGGCGAGTTGATTTAATGATTTATGTGGTTTCTACAGTTTTTTCCAAATGCATCCAATCATCCATCATCGGCAGGCAGGTTTTCTTGGTGGCCAGCCACAGATCTCAGGCTAAATTTCCCAATTGGGGCTCAAAGTGAAGCACCACTTCCTTCTTACCAGTCTTATTAAGTCTGATCAGCAACTCATCAACTCAATTTCAAGGGTGGAGCAAGTGTGAGCAAACAAGAAGAGGAGTATGGGAGTCGAGGGGTTTTTGGTCCTTTCCCAATGATTGGAGAAAAGTTCTTGGCTTGTTACTGAAGAGACTTGTTTGCGTCCCAAGAGTGACGCTGCTCACTAACAACACGTGCAGACTGATATCCCTGTGTATAACGAATACAGAGGGTAATCATTTATGTCCAAGCGCAGAGTGTGGGGCGAAATTGTCGACATAGAGGAGATGACTGTATAGCTGTTTTTTTAACAGATTTAAATTCACACCTAACCGGACAACTCGCACAACCACTGACCTTGATAAAGGTCTAATGCTAAGCAAAATAAAATAAAAATGAGGAATTAATGGGGCCTTTAATGTTTTCAGGTCAGAGCCCCCAAACAAATTGTAAGATGGACTGTGGGACCCCACACAAAAATCCAAGCAAAATCCCCTGAATGAAATATATACATGCCTTTCAGTCATGTGACTTCTGTAGGGGTGGCCGCCTTCTTGGAGACCCCTGGCTGGTGTACAGGTATATATCATATCAGACTATACCATCTCCACTGACTGAAGTCAAGATGCTTCATCCAAAAATAGAGAACCTGATGCAGATGACCTTTGTATTTAGCGTCATGTTACTGTCACTCATGGTGTCTGAACTTAAGTCTAACTCTGAAGAAAGTCAATTCACATTTACACTGAGAAGGTTGGAATGGCGCCTCCTTGTGTCCAATTGCATCCAAATTCCCGGACCAAAATAAGTTGTGTGAAAGCAAAAAGGCAAATGCAGCCACTTAACTGAATTGTATTGCTTTTATTCAAGGAAACACTTATTACAGTGTTTGCGTGACGTCGTTGGGAACGCATTGAGTTTGAAGTAGGCAAGTGAATAGGTATTATAGTCTTGGTCCCTTTTTTTGTATTACATTCTTCGAACACTTCCCTGCTGAGTCGAAATAAGACCTACTACAGTGTTCTTTACCAGTTCTACCCATAGCTAATGATGCTCGAAAGCCAAAACTTTCATGTCCTCGGTTTATTGTGTTTCCAAGAAAAAGTGCACTGTCCTCCTTTAGTTCTTTAGTTTGTGCATAGGCCTGCAGCGGGATGGCATCACTTCCCTCTCCGGCTCAGTAATAAGGACTAAACCCCATTAAAACCCTCTCTGTGCGGGCTTTTTGTCTTGTGCAGCACCCAGCATCATCTCCAATTCCCCTTTTCTGCTTTTGATCTGACTAATTCACATGTTTTATTAATGCCGAGGAGGAGAGATTTCACACATTACTGCAGTTTAATTTGCTCATTAATCTTGGGGAGTTCTCTTTGATCGGAGCGGCAGGCGAGTCCGCGCGCCGCCACCTGAACCGCATGTTGGTTTTTAAAGGGAAGACGCTCCATTGTTTTCATTAATCAGGCCCCGGTGCTGTGGACATTACTATTAATGAGGAGCAAACAGCCAGCAGCACACTCCCACTCCGTCCCTGGGCCCACGCAGCGCTAGAGCAACTCGCACGATGAGAGTTTGCAGGATCCGGGGTTAATCATTAACCGTGACTGAAGTAAGGGCAGGATTTGACGGATTAAGAGTTCTGGGTCTTGCCAATGTGATGGACAACAAACTTGCCAGCAAATACTGTACAAAATCAAACAGTTTTGGTTCATCTTTTGTATTCTAAATGCACTGTTGAAGCACTACCTTTAAACTACTTAAAGGCAATGCTTGTTGGATACGCTCTTCGTGGCTACAACTGAACTTGGGTTGCTTTAAACTCAGGTATTATTGTTTCTGTGGTGCCTCAGTAGCACAGTGGGTTGAGTGTAGTGGTGGGATATTCGCCTCTTGGAAATGTCCTAAATCCGATTGTAGTTTGTTTACGGATAAAAAAAAAAAAGTGTATTTATGGACCCAACATGACAGCAGCAGACGCAACGCCATTTTTCGATCAAACTTTAGACCGGGTTCTAAATAGTTTATTTCGAAAGTTTGGCCAATCGTATAATGTATGTGTGTAATCGCATAAACACATATAATGGACATTCGTAGCGCTATGGGCGATCACACCTCTCCTACGAGAAAATTGGTGGTCCCTGGACTAAATATAACTTGTGATTTTAGTCTGGTGTTAGCCAGATGTTGCAAGACTCTAGTGAAAACCTGATGTTGAGAAAAAGGGGTCTTGAATTAGAACATCTGCGCATCATCTGCGTCTTTAGCTGCTGTTGTGGTCAAAACTTTCTCTCACAAAGGACATGACCATATTGGGATTACATAGTCATCTCGGTCACCTTTCATGATACACATGGATGCCAAACATGTCAATAGTTCCATCCATCCATCCATCCATCCATCCATCCATCCATCCATCCATCCATCCATCCATCCTCTTCCACTTGTCAGGTTGTGGGAGCATTTGTTGGAGTTGCCCAAATCACATTGCACCAGCCCCTTATGGCTCCTCCTGCAGGTGGTGGGTCCACAGAAGGACGGCCCCCACGATTCTAACCGGGCCTGTTGGTCTCTCATGAGGGGCTTCTGAACCGCTCTTTGTCTTGGACCTGTTTGCCAGGGGAGACCCTACCAGGGGCACGAAGCCCCCGACAACAGAGCTCCAGGATCATTTGGGCGCTCAAACCCCTCCACCACGTTAAGGTGGCGGCTGCAGGAGGGGATGTCAATACTTGTGACAGCATATTTCAGAATGTATCGTTGTTGTAGTCATTTCCTGGAAATGTACGGCTCGCTACAGCAGACTAAATGTTGTAAAATAAGCATAGTAAAGGGCGAGTTTGGTCTTTTGTTTAACTCGGACGTTAAAATTAAGTTGTTAAGGGAGAAAACTGGCAGTAAATCTCAATATTGACCACTGCGTGAAAAAAAAATCTATATGTTTTCACCTGCCGTGTCTCGCCTACATATTCCTTTCATGTTCAGTTGCGTGAAGGATCTACCGCTCCTCTCTAATAGGTTATATTCGACGTCTAAATCTGTGCATGTAAAGGTGAAGCGATCAATCAAAACGACCTGGATGAGAGACTGAAAAAGTCTTTGGCTTTGTTTCCAAATGTCACCCCGATGACAAAACTGTGTGCGCACAATTGCGACACAAAGTCCATCAGACAGTCTTCAGCCGCAGGTGACCTCTCACAGCGTTAAGCATGGGGAAACGTATCGCTTTCCCCCACCCCGCAAAACACTCTGATTTGAATCGTTTTGCAATCCGTTTCATCTTCCCGCACCCCGGAGACAATTGCGCTATTTTAATTTAACTTTCCGGCGATACGGTCTTCTCCCAGGTAGTCTCCCATTAAAGCGTCATTTAGCTTCGTTTCTGTTATTGCGTCGCTACGGGAAGGCACCTCGAGCTCCATCGGTAAAAGTAGCTACGTGTGAAAGCAGCCATTTCTCCAAAGCTCATTTCCTGAGGGCTGCCGCGACACCTGGGGAGGCTAACTTCATTTACACCGGGCTTACACGCACTTGATTAATTGTTGTGGGAACAGCGAGTGAGCGCTGTAGCCACGCAGAAGAGACGGGGTGTATTTTTAGCGTGGAGACGTTTCAGTTTTATAAGGAAAAATAAATCAGGGAGAAAAAACAAAAAAGAGGGAGCGACGGGGAGAGGGATCGTCCTCCGGTGACGGGAAAAAAAAAGAAGATATGAAGGTCGGCTGAAGGGAGTGACGCGCCAATTAATGGGCAATTAACAATATCCTGCTATAATTATGGTTTCCAGACAATTAGCCGCGGCATGATGGACGTCAGAAGACTCATCACCGGATGCAAATGAGCGGTGATTTACATACGCCGCTGGCGGACATGGACACGCATCGGCCCATTCAGCGTTAAACTGAGCAATTAGTGAAGAGCAGCGCTGTACAAACACATTAGAGAAATGGAGATGAACGGTGGGCATATGAAGAGTTCAACATCAGCTGCAATATGAGAGCCAGACTATTGTGAAGTACATACAGACGGAGGTCAGCCCTGTGTTCTCCATCAAGGACAGGGGTTTGTAACCTTCAACATCAAAAGAGCCACTTGGGTCAGTTTTAAACCAAAAGAAAGTCTCAAAGAGCAGCAATAGTATTTTTTTTCTGCTAACAACAAAGTACATTTCCCGGTAAAATTTCAAGAAATCATTTGTCACGGCCTTCGTTCTGGTGCAGATTCTCACTCATATAAATACACATCATGAGTGTACTTTTTTAATCAACTACATACAAAGACTCAATAACCTTCATCTTGCATTCCCCACCACAGGCTTTAAAGGGCCGCGTGTGGATCCTGCGGTAGTGGTTGCCTGACCTAAAATTCTCTTCATAGATGTGTGACAGAAATACTGGATGGAGAGCGCTACATCTCTCGCTCACTTCTTCAGAGTCATGGAGCCTTCAGACGATGATCCGGTAAAAAGCTAAAAAAAAAAAGGCCTTTTCTGAAAACCTGTCTTCCAACATGCCAATCTATCCTGACTCAAGATGGTAACTGCTTCTACTCCAAGATTCAAGGACTTAAAATGCCAGCCCTAATCTGAGTGAGGTGAAGTGTTGAGTTGCCGCTGTGGCTACAATAGTAGCTTACCACCACCAAGTATGGAGTGACAGAATAATGCAATGTAAAGCGTCTTTGAGTGTCCAGAAAGCACTATATAAAACCAATGCATTATTATTATTGATTGACTGCGGAATTCTTCCGCAGTCAATTATTGGTTTTCATGTTCTTTATTATTATTCCTCTTCCATCTTTTTCCCGATTTTCTAGAGCTTTCAGCACCTTCATGCTTTGTGCAATTTATGCAAGTTATGCATCAAAACGTTCCGCATGTTGAGGAGAAGGGTGCTATTACTTTTGGGACTTCTGCAACTTACAGTTTTTCCGCAATCAGCCAAAATGTCGGATATTTTTCCCATTGACTTATAATGGGGCTGCCGCAAATCCATGCTTTTCTGCACTTTTTTCTGCATTTTATGCAATTTCTGCACTTTGTGCATGTTCAGCTTCTGCAACTTGTGGGTTTTGAGAAAAAATTGGCCTTCTGCAGATTTCCGTTTTTTTTATACGAGAGTTTGAAATTTTTGCATTGGTGTGTATGTGCGAATCCAGCCAATGGGGAGACTCCAGGCCTTTCAGCCATTTGTGCAGCTTCTGCCAATCAAACACTGAGGCCATTTCAACAGTTTGACCAGTTTATGGAATATAAAAGTTTATGCAATATTAACAATTTATGCAAATTAACCACTTTATGCATTTTAAACCGTTTATGCAACTTAAGAGTTTATGCCATTTAGGATTTATGAATTTTAAAGAGTTTATGCAATTTACATAATTTATGCAAATTAAGCCATTAATGCATTTTACCACTTTATGCAGTTTATACAGTTTATGCAACATGACATTTTATGCATTTTACCAGTTTATGCAAATTCGATTATGCAAATTAACCACTTTATGGAATTTAAACAGTTTATGCATTTTAAAGCACTATTATGCAACTTAATAGGGATTTTAACATATAAAGCACTATTATGCAACTTAATAGGGATTTTAACATATAAAGCACTATTATGCAACTTAATAGGGATTTTCGCATGTAACCAATTTATGCAATTTAAACAGTTTATGCAATTTGAACCGTTTATGCAATTTCTGCATTCGCTTCCCGCAATTCCGCAGTCAATCGCAATGGCGCAGCCATTGCATTTCTAGTTATTATTATTATTATTATCATTAGGCCCAAGCAACGGACACACAGTGTCCCGCGAGGGACTAACTAAAATTTACACTTCAGAAGGTTTTTCTAGAGAACTAAATGACAGGACTAACAGGTTTTAGAATTTTATAAGAACCTCGGAGACAGGTGGTTATTTGGTTGTTTGCTTGTTAATTGGAACCAATTAATTTTTGTTTCTGATGTTCTGCTGCTGTGGAAAAAAACACTGTACTTTGTTCATATTATATAATTGCATTCCCAACAAAGCTTTATAGCTGAGGTTCTAATGATCAGTGCATCATTTACATATTACAATATTAGATATGCTAAAGTGAAACCATGACCCAAACTGTAAACTGTTGCATCTCAACAACATGATCGTGTGCATATGGACATTATTGTTGTCATGATCACCAAAGAACAGCTACAGTTTGTTTGTTAATGTGTGAGGGGGTAGGCCTTTATAAGTTATCTTCTGCCTACTCCCTTTGGGAACAGTGTTGTTATTAATAACAACCGTGCAGCCCAAATAAACCAAATAAACTAAACTAATTAAACATGTCTTTTAAAGCAATTAAGTTATTTTTTGTTACACTTCAGAGGTTACTCATTTTCTTTGCTAAGTTTTGCTTTTAATAAGCAATGTTGCTTACTGAAAGCAAAATTGCTTATTAAAAGCTCACAATACAATCATCTGTGATTAATTTGTGGCATTTTTAAATCTGGATTATTTGCGATTAATTGTTTTTTTTTTTTATCGATTCCTGGTCCTATTTAAACCTAATACAGCTTCAGCTGCTGTCATGCATATTGTTTGAATCTCTCTATTTAAATCCATCCTGTCAGAGCTGGTTTTCTTCTCTTTTTTTTGCAGAGCTATTATCAACTCCACAGGCTTGCATTTAATGAGGAGCACAAGCTTTCTTACCTTTTCAGAGCTTTTGATGTTGTGAGAAACAAAACAAAGCCATATTTACTGTGGCCGTGAGTGCAAAGGCAAGAGAAATGACTTCACTGTTTTGTTTAAGACCAACCGCCCACAGCACCGCAAGTGATGAAGACCGTCAATCACTCAATAAAGTCAGTGATTATGCAGTCACACAGACCTCTTCTGAGGGTCTAAGTGAGTCCCTCTAATACTGCTGTAGTCACTGACATGCTGAGGCCTTCTAAGTTTACCAACGTTATGTTTTCTAGCCTTGAAGCTAACCGAACAGCCTTTTTCAGGGTTGTGACTTCTCGCATTCCCCTTCCTCTTATGTTGGCTACGTCTACTCACCGCCAATCAGGCTCTCTGTCTGGAAGTAAACATCTCAATAGAGTAAGTAAGTGCTTTATTTGTAATTGTACAATTGTACAATGAAATAGCGTTCAGGTGTTGGGTTAGTGCTGCCACTGTGGATCAACCTGACCAGCACGTTTTTGGAGGTCGGGGAAACCTTAGCACATGCAGGAAACCTGGATGGCTTCCTTCAGTGCTCCTCTGATCCTCTGAAAAGTGCACCGCCTCCTGGGTTTGTCCCTGGCAGGTTCCCAAAGCCTAGGTACCTTGCCTTGCCTTGTGCTGCGTCCAAAACGAGCAGATTGGTTTAAGGTCTAACGCCAAACCGGATGTGCGTCAGTGTCCGCCATGATAAGAAGCTTGGTCTGTCAGTTAGGAAGGAGTAAGGAAAAGGAGCCTCAATGCTAACTATCATAGCTACTTTAGCATAGGGACCTCTGGTGCTAACTAACCTGTGATTAGGAGCTATGTGCCATCCCATAAGCCACTGCGTCAATCCCCCCACCCCCCTCGCCCCCACCCTCGAGTAATTCATGCGCAGCCTCTGTTGATTGACAGACAGGTGCACATTTAATAATAATAATTTAAAAAAAAAAATTCTGCACAAACCAAACTTTCTGAAAGTGACAAAATCCATGTCGTCGTCCCCACAGCTCAGTCACATGTCAGTGTTAAAGAGACGCCTCAGTAAATGGATTAAATGAAGGCAGTTTGTGCTTTTGCTTTCATTTAGTAGAAACTTAAGCCACATGGCTTATTTGCGTAATGTAGTTTTATGAAACAGCTGTTGAGATAAAATAAGGCTAAAGGGAAATGTGATGGTTCATTTTGATTTTATTTCGCCTTAAATGTCTTTATTTTGACACTATGGGCCAGATCTTGTGACTGGCGCAGTCCGTGCGCAACTCTAAAAGCAACGTGGTACTCGCGCGATCTTGTGTGTGGCGCAGGCTTTGCGTTTAAGGCTGCGCTGCTAGGGAGAGGGCGTTATTTAAGAAAAAGAGGCTGACTGAGGCGTGGTTCATTACAAGCAGAGCTCGTGCTACTATTCTATGGCAACCTTCACATTATGTTCCTCTTTACATCGCGCTGCCTTGTCTTCTTCCTTAGAATCGACGTCAAATTGAAAACAAAAGTGAAATTGCCTTGAAAAATTCTGTTTGAGCGTAGGATACGCACGGGCTTACTTTGATACTGTAGATCAACGCGCACACCCCTAACACCAAAACAACAACAGTTTTCCATAAATATACCACACATGCCTTCAAGTGCCACAACACCACGTCTAATCTGTGTTTTACGGTGACATCGTTACCATTGTGTGTCAGTGTTTACCTCCTGATGATGCTCCTTGTGTAGCATATTTTACAGGGCGCATAGCAACTTTTTTTCCCCAATTCAGCCGCTCCAAGAATCCTGCAGCTGTGGCTCAAATGTTCCAATACGCTACCGTTTTCTTGCAACTGCTGCATAACTCTGCAACTCCTCCGCAGCCAAGTTTCTGATCAGTTAAATCCTGTACATTTCGTAACTTTGTGCATTCGAACGGTGTCCAACGCGAGGCTGCTGCCTCTCTTTCCCGGCCCGCTCGTCTTGGATCTGCAGCGAGTGGCTGCAGCAGCGGAGGGACAGTTTTATTTATTTATTTTCTTTATTAAACATTGCGCGCTGCATCATGCATGTTAAAGGAGAACCCTCCCTCGCAAACCACCGCAGGTCTGGGGAAAGCGTGGGGGGGGCGGCACCACAACATCGCGAGTCTGTCCCCCTCCCCTCCTGTCCTGCCCACTTTTTGCGCCAGGTATGACACTGAAGATTGCAAGGAGCCTTCTCTACAGCCTGCGCTATGAACCACAAGATCTGGCCCATCGTTGTTGTTCTAACAGTTGACCCCATGAAAGGTTACGAAGTAGTTGCTAGTTTTAGTTCCTAGAGGCTACACTGACGGTTTCGGACGCTGCCCAGGGGTTGAAGGCAGTGCCTCCAAACTCACTTCCTTCCAGTCCAAGGCAAGTGTCCTGCGGCTAATGGAACATGCTTCAGAGCTAAATGAAGTGACATCACAAAATAAAAAATACACTGATGTATCCTTGGTATATTAGCCGCATGCTAACCAAAGGGAGGACACATACCTCCAGACTACTTAAACATTGGAACAGCACTTGGGCGGTGCGTGATGATGTAGATTCCTGACCACGCCATATCAGATTAAGGGAAGGCCAGCTTCCTAGGCTTTGGGAAACGGCACCTGTTTCAGAGCGCGGTGTCCTGCTCCATTCCTCCTTCCTCTTCCTCCTGCGCAGCTCCCTCCACTCCACAGACGTTCACCGTCTTCAGGGAAGAGTTTAGCAGATGACTATAATCCATCTTATTCTCCAGTGAATGAACATTAGCCAGAACAGTGGAAGGGATAGAAGATTTGTGGGGCTTAGCTGCGAGTCTTGCCTGGATACCTCCTTGTTTGTCCCTTCCTTGTTTCCTGTAGTACCTCTTGTGTGTGGGGGGCTCTTGGTGCCTCTTCAGTTTTTCAGAAGAATACATTTGTAGGTCTCAAATGTCTTGAGCTCACAAACTATCTGTTTGTTGACTTCAAATATCCAGTGAACCTAAAAAAAAAAACAGCATTTGTTGTCTCTGTGTTACACATTGCTTCACTGGATACTTTTGTACATCCAGTTTGCAGAAAAAGGCTAAAAACACCACTGTAGCAAGGCAGAGGGAAGTAGATATTAAGCGTTTAAAGGCACGGCAGAGGTTAATCAGCTAAGTGTTAACTACTGAGTATAAGTACCACAAATACCTTTCAAAAAAATGAACACTGTTAAGATTTAAAGAGGGGGTATTATGCTTTTTTCAATCACATAGCACCAGTCTATAGCACACTACAATGATGACGCAACCTTCTGTTGGTCTGTAAATGCAGCAAATTAGAATAACTTGTATAAAATTGCTCTCTCAAAATGGCTGTAGTGAATGTCTTGAAATAGGCCTCTGTCTCTTTAAGAACCTCTGAGCCTTTCCGACACGCCCCCTCCACACGCTGTCTGTGGCATCAGTGGGGAGGGGGTTCTGCTGAGGAGCAGTGATTGGTTACTCGGCTGGTGACGAAAGCTCGGAGGCGTCTCCAGGAGGTGGGGGCGTTCCTCGGAGGACTCAGGCAAACCTATCCCTAAAATGGCCGCCATCAGAGTTTTTATAAATTACTCAAAAATACGTGAATTTGCCTACGAAACACTTCAGGCATGTTTTTAATGAGGCAATGACATAATAACATGATGTAAAGCTTGAAAAAGATTTTGCATAATACCCCCCCTTTAATTAAAATTGTGGGTTTTATTGTCTACGAGTGACCACATAGCTGATTACCTGATTTGAAGTGTAATTATTGTTACACAATTTCTCCCGTCACTTCGAGTAGGATTTTAATCTCCGAAAGCAAGAGGACAGTAATTGTTGTATTGATTAGTGGTTGATACTGCAGCCAAAATGCATTTTTCACCCCAAAAATAACCCTCATCTTTCTACCTTTTTGAGGCTTATTACCTGTTTAACTACTTATTCTACTTTCGAAATCCCTGAATTCCCCGCAGGCACAGGCCGTTGAAACCAAAAGACGTCTGTACTCAATCACCGGAGCTTGATGGGGTTCCCGATAAGATTCTGGGCCCCTTCCGGACACGCCCCTGCTTTGCTTAACTAGAAAGAACCACGAATCCCATTACTTGCACACATTGCTTAATGTCATCCTTGGGCAGCGCACGCAATCTGCCTCCGACGCATTTTCCAACGCGTGTTGTGGAACTGGCTGAATGGTTTCTTGATGTAAAAACGCTGTGAATGCTCGTGAAAAAAAAAAAAAAGTCCTACAAAAGCTGAAGCCATTTGCAATTGGCGCACGCATGGATTATTCAACAGTTCTCGGCCCAGTAGTTTCCTTGACCGGGCGCCGCGCATTCGTTTTAAATCCTATCATTAGTTCCATTCTTAGCCCGGGTGCACATGCTTCCGCAGACGCACGCTTGTTAACTATATGCTTCCCGCCGACAGCTGCGGAGACGTACAGTAATGACATGGTGCATTCAGGTCTTCTGAGTTGCCCCGCTCGAAAACAAATGCGAGAGAGAGAGAAATGTGATCAGTTGAGAGAGTTTTTTTATAATGCTCACATGGCAGGATGCACTTTCTGTTCTGCCCGGTGCTTACCTAACTTCTGAAGAATATCTGAAGCAGTATCACTTATGCAATTGTAAATAATTGTGTTCAGTTTGGTCTTCTCTGATCTGTATGTTCTGGACGTTGTTGCATAATAGATTGGGAATTGCAAGTGTCCACTGCATTTTTAAGGTTCATAAACCATTCCCAGACAGTTAAATTCAATGCTTAATTGGATCCATGATGGGCACTTTATAGGAGGCAGTAGAAACATACAATTAGGCACGGCGACTTTACTTATAGGGCACATTTCATGTCTTACAGCAACACACAAAAGTACAATAAAAATGTCATGAAAATGTTAAAAAGAGAAGTAAATTAAAAAATCTGATTTAAAAAAAATTGCTTGTGTGCTGTGTTGTCCTTTTCGGCAGTAAGTTAAAAAATAATGTGAGTGCATCCACGATGTGAACGTACTTGCCGGAAACTCTGATATTGCTCACTTGCTGTTGAGTTTTGGAGGACACAGTCTGCACCGGCACATTAGCACTAGTGTGAAGCACTTCCACTCTGAGCGGCAGTGGAAGAACTAACAACGTTACTGATTTGAAGACTTACCTGTTTGGTGTGTTAATTTTATTTGTTTTGAGCAGTTAACACTCTACTCAAAAGGAGTGGGCTGAAGCAAGAGCTTATAAGCGACATCTCCAAAATCCATACAATAAAATAAATAATACAAAGGAACATAGCACAAAAGGAACATAGTACAAAAGGGGGAGAAAAACAAAGGAAACAACAGCAAAAAATAGATTATACATACTTACAGAATCCGATCATGGTAGAAAAGAGCATTTACAGATGGCATTTACATAAGTCATTACATGACTGAAACACATGTACTGTATACATTCTCCACAAAGGTGTAACACTGAATACAAAACAATAATGCTACCTAAGGCGCCATATCAATTGCATGCACGACCCCTGCAGCATGCACACATGTTTATAAGTGAACTGAAGTTACATTATCAATCATACAATTGTACAATTAGCATCGAGTTTTGATTTGCCTCATTAGCAAAAGAAGAAGAAGATCTTTAATTATATAGCGCCTTTCAAAGCGCTTTACATGAGACAATTGTACATTCACTCTATACTCAGTGGTGGTAAACTACGTTTGTAGCTTCAGTTTCCCCTGGGGGAGACTGACAGAAGTGCTGTCGCGACCGCACACGTCTGCGCCAACGGTCCCTCTGACCACCACCACACATTCACTCACACACATCATTCATCCTGGCTTATTGTCCATATTTTTTGTGGTAGGGTAAACCAGAGACACGGGGAGAACATGCAAACTCCACACAGAAAGACCCCGTCCTGGTGGGAATTGAACCCCAGACCTTCTAGCTGTGAAGCGAGAGTGCTAACCGCTGCGCTACCGTGCCGCCAAAAGAAAACCTTACAGTTCAAAGCGGTTATTTTAACACAGACATTTTGACAGAATGAATTAACCGAAACCTGTGAGATCGTGTGAAAATACAAGGCAAGTGTTTATTCCGCCCGCCAGCTGGGGGCGCCTTATCATCGATAAAAGGTCACAGTTAATGTGTGCTCGTCCTCTGACCTTTTGACCCCCTGCAGTTCCACCCATAAATTATATAAAGGCTAGATGTCTCAAACGCGCTGCTGGCCAATGGAGGGCGACGTTTGCACACGGCAGCCATCTTGCCACAGGGAGCTCGCTCGCTCACTCACAATGTGTTTAATGGTGCTTGTCCTTTTAAATAATCATAACTTGCTCAATTTGGTTCAACGGTTTGGTTTGTTATAAACTTGACACTGCAAGTGGGGTCTGGTCTTTGTGTCTGTGGAAGAGCGCGGTCGCTTCCAACTTCACCCCCGTTTGGAGCTATAAGAATATACTGGGAGAGGCCAAATGCTAACAACATCTTTGGTCTTTTTGCGTGGCTGAGGGCACGCACAAAGACCAGACAGGTACGCATCAACTCGTCTAAGCTCAGGTAAGAACATATCTCAGTACGGAAAAACGGTGATCTGTTCCTTTAAGTTACCCCCAACACTGTTACCTTACGTCTACTTTTTGTAATATTGCTATGCTGTTACTTCCTGTGATCACTTCTCTGTCTCTCGAAAAGAACAACAGGATCACTCAAAACTCTTTCCACGAAGCAAACCTATTGCTCCCGGTATATGTTCGGCTGGAATATGCTTCGGAACCGAAAACAGGCCCGGTCATCCGCATCATCTTTTACCATTTCATTCGTGTCAGCCCCTAATCGTCTGTTATGAACCACACTGCGCCTCGTAGGATCCCACCTCTATTTAATTGCATTAGCGCCTAACTGCAGTGGCCCTCAGCGAGTTTGACACCAGCGAACCAAATGACTCCTCCTCACAGTTGTTCAGTGTCAGACCCGGTTTTCGCTTCGTTCCTTTTTTTTTTTCTTCAATGGCGGTGCGGCTCATTGACCTTGGTGCGTGCCCGGGCAGTGATGATGAATGGGTTGGGGCTGTGTGGGTAAACAGCACAAGACACCTGAGGGCCTTGTTCTTGGAGGAACGGGACGGGGGGGGGGGGCGGTTGTTCCAGTATGCCGTATTCATGCGAACACGAGCTGAGCGTGTCTCCCCAGGCGCACCGTTGATGTAATTACATGTTTTGTCATTATTCATATCTAGATAGATGTGGGCTCATGGCGAGGCGGCGGCACAGAGGGTCGGTATGCCACACGCGAAGAGGGAACGGGATTTCCTTTTTTTTCTGCTATAATCGTGTTCTTTGCGGAAAAAAATAACAGTTGCATATATCATCCGTTGGGAGGCAAACGGCAAGAAGGTTTGTGTGAACGTAGAGCAGATGAAAGTTGAAGAATGGACAGATGGTGAAGGGGAAGAAAGACCACTGAAGACAGACAGCAACAAAAAGTACAAAGCACTTTTTCACAACAAGAAGGTTCAAGGTCAAAGCCCCTGCACTCTTTTTCCTTCGCAGCGGAATTCAATTTGAATAAAATGGCTTTGTCGTCCTTTCAGAATATTGAAAAAGCCGAAATTTGTGAGAAGACCTTTGTACACTGCGCGTCTAATTGCGGAGCCTTCGCTCTTGAACCGCAGGATTACCATGACAGTGAGGCTCCACTTTATTTGCACCCTGAAAGTCGTGAACAGTGTTTAAGAACATATTCATGAGAAGAATGGGGATGTTAAGAGATGTGTCGGGAAAAGGAGGGGAATGACTTGGCGCCACGACTGACAGATTAAACCTTCCTCGCTCAATCTTTCATTGTTTCCAAACCACTAAACGCCAGGTACAGGGTGTTCTAGTTCCTAGACTCTCTTTTTTCTTCAAACGCAGTCCATCTTTGGAACCGCACGGACATTTCACATTACTGTATCTACTGTCTATATTTGAGCATACAAATGTGAAAACGTCAGCGCTTATCCTAATTGATCTAAAACCATCCATCCATCCATTTCTTCCACTTGTCCGTTGCCGGGTCGTGGGGGCAGCCGTTGGAGCTGCCCAAATCACATTGCACCAGCCCACGATGGCTCCTCCTGCAGGTGGTGGGTCCACAGAAGGACGGCCTCACGATTAACCGGGCCTGTTGGTCTCTCATAAGGAGCTTCTGAACCGCTCTCTGTCCGACCCGTCAACTAGGACCTTTTTGCCATGGGAGACCCTACCAGAGACAACAGAGCCCCCAGGATCATTCGGGCACTCAAACCCCTCCACTACGTTAAGTTGGCGGTTCCAGGATGGGGATCTAAAACCAATTTATCTAAACTATCATCAATGGAAGTTTCCATACGTATATTCGTATGTAACCTGAATAGACTCACAGAGACAGACTTCATTTATTGAACGTGAATCATGATTGGGGCTCAGACCCCGGCAGAAGATTGCATTAATGATATGGAATACATGGCGTTGATAGATGATGGCCGGAATCTTCCCCCGGAGCCTGGACACTGGTGGTGGTAGGACAAGACCCGGCGCAGAGCCTGAGGAGAGGCCAGGCGGAAGAGGGGCGGAGGAGAGTCGCAGCACAGCTGGGAAACGGCCAAGTGATTGACTGGGGAGCTTAAGAAGGGGATCCTGGACAATGAACGGCTGAAGCGGGATAAACAGCTGCGATGATTGGCTGACGCGAAGGTGCTGGGGCCGTGATTGTGCGATTAGAGACGGCTGCCGTTGATGAGGTGTTGAATGAAGCCTGCAGGTACGTCTTCCATGTGGAAGTTGCGCTGAAGCTTCATACAAACAAAAAATCTACCACTGTGTCTTCATGTTTAGTTCCTATTCATGAAAAGTTCACAATTTCAATCTTTCTCCTGCCTCAATCACACAATTGCTTCCAGTTTCCATTGTCAATCTAAAGCTGCATTATAAATCTAAGCCTAGCACAATATGTAACGTGACATGTGGAAGCATAGCCTGGCTCCCCACGCGGACGTTCACATTACATGAGTGGCACTGCTTTGATCACCAAAAAAGACCTTGAAGCCACACCGCGTAAAATTTTAACCAATAAAAAATATTGATTTATTTTCATCATTGAAAAATAGCTCATACATGTACACATGTGCTTTTGCTGTGAGCGGCTCAGCTCTCCTAAGACATGACATGTAACTTTCCCGGGAGTGGGTACGTCTCCAGCTCGTCTCCAGCTCTACTCCATGGTGCTGGTGACTGTGGGTTAGGGTTAGTCCAATGGGCGCTGGCTGCTCTGCTTTATGACCACGACACTAGGGGCCGCCATTGCTCCACCATTGCTGTAGTACCTCTATATCGCCACTAGGCCCCCATTGAAAAGCATTGAAGTTTAGACACCTTGATAACAACTTTAACGCCTGGTTTCAATTTTTTCAACACTAGACTAGGCTAGATATTCCTCCTGAGATAACGCTGGGTTAGTCACAATTTATGAAACCAGGCTGGTTTTCGTAAAAATAATTTTTGAAATCTCGTACTTAATGAGGCTCGGACTGTTAGCATTGGAGCAGCGCGAGCTACATGTCACGCAAGGGCGGAGTCTACGGTGAAGATCTCGCCCGTATGCCCTTTTTAGGAACATGCTTCGTCAGAGCTGGGGAGGGGGAGTCTGTAAATCCGCCATGAATTCCCCCACGACCGTGGTCATTATGGTAAACGGGGAGGAGTGAGCATAAGACGTCCATTATTTTTTAGTCTATGAGTTAGTCATAGGGTTGAGTCATGCTGGTCATGGGAGCATGTTTTGTGTTGATGGCAACAGTCTAGTCCATAAAGTTACGCAGTGCACCTTCAAGGACCGACACCTTTTCTCTTTTCCTACCCTTCCTCTTCGCCCAAGCCCTTCCCTACAACACACAACAGAGGCCTGAAAAGACAAGCCTTAAGAAATGGGGCCGTCCTTGATTGGTCGGCGTTTAAAAAGATGCGGAGGAGAACATCCCGTTACAGAAAAGAAAGTTTCGAACGCAAGCCTCGACTCTTCACTCTATACTGAACAGTTCATCAGTAACTTCATCAACCTCCGTACCATCATCGATCCCTGCTTCATCCAGCAGATATGTCACATGTAACCTTAAGTGGCAAAGGTTCGGAGACAGAAAACTCACACATTTACAGCAGTCGACTCTTTTCTTTCTGTGGTGCACGCGCGAACAAAGCCTGGAGGTGGCCTTGGCGCAGGTGGCTGTTTGCGCGGGCGATGGAAAAGTCCTCGGCACAGAACACCATTTGTAGACACCACTTTGCATTGCTTTGACTTCTTTCCACTCTCCAGGGCTCTCCAAACCGCCCCATTCCATAGTCTGCGGTGTGATTTTAAAAGCCTTTACTCCAGGTTTGCTCTCTTCGACTCCATGTTTGTGACAACTCTAATGAAATGTGACCTTTTGGCTGCGGCACAATCTTCTCTTTGTCCGATTCTCTAAAAGGCGCGCCTCTAAATCATTCATGCGGCGTGCGTATTCTTGGTATAGTTTCTATTATTCAACCGGTGGGAGAGAATGACTGTGTTGAAATGCAAGATGCTTTTTGAACCTTTCAGAGGTTGCTTTCCCCCCCCCCCCTCCCTTTTTTTCCATTTGGAGCTTTTAAAGCGGGGGAAAAGCAGATGGGGGTGACTGGAACGCCGAGATGTGTCTGTGTTTCGAGTGCTCAGAGCAGGGCTTAGATGAGTGCTTTATGGATGCGGCTGTCGACACGTTTCACTTCAAAACAAACAGGAGAAACTACAGCATGTGTTTCTACTTTTCCTCACAAACTTTTGCCCAGACTTTTTATCACAAACCATAAAAATTCCATACTACTTGAACTAAAGCTGCAGCAACTACTCGGATTAAGGCGAGACACGGCAGGTGAAAGTATTGATTTTTCACGCAGTGATCCAAGTGGAGATTTTTTATCTATTTTCCTCCCTTTACATCTTAGTTTTCATGTCAGAGTATAAAAATGACAAAACTCACCCTGCATGATGTTTATTTTATGATGTTTTGTCCGGCTGTGAGGTGGGGGCAACCCGGAAGTAGCTGCTGCGCTGCGTAGAAACGGCGTCTTTCCCGCGGGTATTCATTCATAAATATTGACAGATTTTACATCCACGTGTCCTGCGAAGGCTCCCCGTGATGACGCTTTCACCCAAATATGGTATTTTTCCTCCTACGAGAGGCCCGGTGCGGAAATGCGGAAGAGTCGAAGAACGGGCCGCGCATGCGCACTAGCTACAAAACTTCAGGGCTGGTTTTCTCTGAATGAGAGAAGCCGCACTCGGGCAGAGCCTGAGCCCTTATAGAAGCTCCCACAGACTCCAAACTTTCCAGTCTGAGACCTAACAATATTTTGAAGGTTTTTTCAGAGGGATTTTTTAATATCTAATTCCTAGCCTGATTTATTCAGCTTTGAAACCAAAAAAACAGGCGAAATTTGAGTTTTTACAGATTTTTTCACTGATGATTAGTTTATTGAAAAACTAAACAAAATATCCAAAATCCCAAAATCTTAGTTACTAATATGTCAATAAAATAAAACCATAAAATTTAAACTGGCTCAATTTATTATTTTGATTTCGTTGCCCAAAATATAGGCAATTTTGGCCACTTTAATGCTTAAAATGCCTTATTTTTTTGTGAAAACATAAAATGACAGAAAAAATGCAATACATTTTTTTCTCATATTTATATCTGTGATGTTCAGCAAAAGTTTCAAATTGTCTCTACATTCCCCATTTATCTAAATGAGCTGGCAACCCCCCAAATGACCCCAAGGCAATGTGTCACACGAGGGGGCGTGGCCTAGCCAAGGGGGTAGAGACCTCTCGTGGACGATAAACATATTTATTTCACACCAATTAAACAGGATAGTTTTTCTCACCAAATTGTTCAGTAGCGTTGCTAACGTTAGCATTAAAGGCATGAACCTAGCGTTAGCTTGCTGGTTAGCATTGCCCGTTTTTGAAGTATTTTTGGACTGTTGAAACACTTTGCTCGCCTCCATGTCTCTGTATTTTTATTTAGTAGAAAAATATATTAATAATTTAACATTTTACAATGGAGAAAAAGGAGAACCTTGATTTTCTAGGGCAGGGTTGTCCAAACTTTTTTTTAACTGAGCTGCATTTTGAAGTTTGTACAGCATTGAGGGCCACACAAACCAGTGGTCAACACGGTCAAACATTAAACTGGTTAAATTTAAGAGAAGTCTATCTTTCTCTTAGAAAAATATTAGATTTTAAGGCTATGGTTGTGTAGCTTGGTTAAATTTGGTGTAAAAATGACCTTATCTAGTGATCGGGCGTTGTGGCCCTCAAGCTGATAATAATAAGCTTGAGGGCCACACCGCCAAAAATTGGTGTTTTTATTTATTGGATTATTTGGTCGGGACAGTGCATGTTAAAGCAGTACTAAGTAACGTGTTTACCTTAATAAATCCGTTTCGTAGTCCCTGTGGGGGTAATACAAGTGTTTATGGGATGATTGGAGGGTCTTTCATCTCCCCCTGGTGTCTCTGGCCAGAAAACCATGTTTGCGACTGCCACCAGACTGGAGAAAGCAATACACACTAATGGAATCACGAAGGCTAAAAGGCTAACGGGCAAAGCTAACTGCGGGCTAACGTCACTTTAAACAGTATTTACAGCCAAGTTTGAGTGAAAAAAAATATTTCCATTGTATAATTGGATGCACAGTAACCCTCTCTCCCTTCGCCTTTCCTGTCAGCGTAGTATTTACTCTCCAAGACAATTAATAAGTTCAAAAATCGCAACTTGCTACGACACCTGCAGTTGCGCTTATGGCCTCTAGGGGGAAGAGTTACTTAGTACTGCTTTAATGAACATACATGGGTCTCATGCATGTAAACACGCCACACCAGATTGTAGACTGGGGCTAATTTCCATCTGTCGTCACTCATGTGCCGTCTCTCATTCATCCTGGCCTATTGTACATGTTTTTAGTGGTAGGGGAAACCGGAGTACCCAAAGGAAACCAGAGCAGACACGGGGAGAACATACAAACTCCACACAGAAAGACGTCATCCAGGTGGGAATCGAACCACCTTCTAGCTGTGTGTGTGTGTGAGCATGAGCACTAACTGCTGCGCTACCGTGCCGCCCTTCACACTACTTTCTGAGCATTTACATATGCGGACAGTAACTCGGATGGCTGTGTTCAGAGCGTTTTCGAGCCATGTCTTGATACGTAAATGTTTAGAAGCCCCGCTGCTCCTGCATCAGTTGGGCATGACGGGCATAGGGACATCCTGTGACTTTTAATTTAAAACACAAAACACAGTTGTGGGCATGTTCGGCTTGGCGAGCGGTGGTCAGCACCAGAACACTCTTTCTTTCGTGCTCATTGGTCAAATATTCGGGCAGATCTTCACATTTTCAGGTTGCAGCTGGGTTACAGTTCATTCATGGAGCTTATTAGCGCAGAAATAAGCGTACATACTTGATGTGGAGTGTGGGAGGAGGAAAGAGGGGAAGCAGAGCGCTGTGGTTCTGGGTCTCTGAGCGCAGCAGTGATACGTAAGTCGGAGTCACGGGGAGTGACTTGAAAAAAATACAGTATATCTTAATATTTTTAAAAAGAAATTGGGCTGTAGTTATGATATCGGCGCATCGACCTGTCAATGCACCGACACGCGCACACGTACGTGCACACTTCCCTAATGTTCCACTGTGGTCACTCCTCTCCCTCGTGGTTAAATACAGTGAGGCTTAAAGACGTGAAGTTTCACTGCAGCAGGAAGAGAAAGCGAGGTGTACCTTGATGATTTCAAGTTGATCCATTTTGCCTCGTCAGGGCAGTATTCCAAACGTCCTCATGCAGCGAGTATATATTCCTTCTTTATGCAAAAACGAGGCGTCAAAGCGTGAGTAGTTCGGCCTGAGGTCGACCGCATTCACACCACACCCGCTCCAACGCACAGAGCGGATCAGGACGCTTCAAGACCATCTGTTTCAGCCGCACTCGGAGCGGCTGTTTAGACCAGCCTTAAAGGGATATTTCAGGATTTTTGACATAGGGCCTCATTTCCTAGTCATCCAGAGTGTTGTTGATTTCTGGAGATATTTTTTTCTTAAATTCATGCAGTTCTTATATTTGAAGAGCTTAGTGGCGCTAGGCTAGTGCATTTCTATGGTATCAGCTAGCCTGCATTAAAAACAGTCTGATACGCACACACAGTGCACCTGAGGCAAATCACTTATAACGCCAGACTAACCATATAAATGTCTGTGTTAATAGAGGCAAGGCAAGGCAAGTTTATTTGTAGAGCACAATTCATACACAAGGCAATTCAAAGTGCTTCACAGTTGAAAACAAATAGAATCAATAAAAACATCAACATAAAATTAATCAATTACAGTAAAAGGCGAGAGTGCAGATAAAATACTTTCAGTCATATGCATTGGTAAAAAGAACTGTTTTCAGCCTGGATTTGAACATTGTCAGAGTTGAGGCCTGTCTCACATCCTCGTGAAGACTGTTCCAGATTTTAGCTGCATGAAACTGAAACGCAGCCTCACCGTGTTTATTATTGACTCTGGGAACCACCAGGAGGCCCCTCCCTGAAGTTCTCAGGGCCCGAGATGGTTCATACGGCTCTAACATGTCAGAGATGTACTTTGGAGCTAAACCATGAAAAGACTTGTACACGAGCAGAGCTGTTTTAAAGTCTATTCTCTGAGTGACAGGAAGCCAGTGCAGAGACCGGAGCACTGGACTAATATGGTCATATTTCCTGGTTCTTGTCAGGACTCGAGCAGCAGCGTTCTGGATGTACTGTAGCTGTCTGATAGCTCGTTTAGAGAGGCCAGTGAGTAGGCCGTTACAGTAGTCTAACCTGCTGGAGACAAATGCATGGATAAGTCTCTCTAAGTCTGGTTTTGACACTATTCCTCTGATCTTAGCAATGTTTTTCAGATGGTAAAAAGCTGCTGATGTTATTGCTTTGATGTGGCTGTTTAAGTTCAGGTCTGAGTCCATGATTACTCCTAGATTTCTAACCTGATTTTTTGGTTTTAGAGAGAGAGACTCAAGGTGACTGACAACACTTTGTCTTTGTGCCTGTGGGCCAAAAACAATGATCTCAGTTTTGTCTGAGTTTAGTTGGAGAAAGTTGTTTTGCATCCACAAACTGATCTGTTGGATGCAGTGACAGAGTGTATCTACAGGCCCATGTTCACCAGCCGTCAGTGACACGTAGATTTGAGTGTCATCTGCATAGTTGTGGTACGACACATTGTTGCTGTTTATTAGCTGACCCAATGGAAGCATGTACAAGTTGAATAAGAGGGGTCCCAAGATTGACCCCTGGGGGACTCCACAGGTCATGGCAATTTTGTCTGAGACACAGTTGCCAATTTCAACAAAGTACGTCCTGTCCTCGAGATAGGACTTAAACCAGTTTAGAGCAGTACCAGAGATTCCCACCCAGTTTTCTAGCCTGTAAAGTAAGATCCCGTGGTCCACTGTGTCAAAGGCAGCGCTCAGGTCCAGCAGAACTAAGACTGAGACCTTACCTGCGTTGGTGTTCATGCGGATATCATTTGTCACCTTGATCAGAGCTGTCTCAGTGCTGTGGTGGGGCCTAAAGCCTGACTGGAAAGTATCAAACACATTGTTAGACAGGAGAAAGTAAGTGAGCTGCTGATATACTACTTTCTCTAGGACTTTTCCTAAGAATGGCAGGTTTGATATGGGCCGGTAGTTGTTCATTACCTTGGCATCAAGGCTGCTCTTTTTTAGAAGAGGCTTAATGACTGCTGTTTTCAAGGCCTTTGGAAATGCTCCAGTCTGGAGTGAGATGTTAACTAACTGAGCAAGTTGTGGTAACAAGCTGGTCAGCACAGACTTCAGAAATCTAGTGGGTAATTCATCAAGGCAGCATGTACATGAACTCAGACCAGAGATAACCTCTTCGATTGTTTTGTCAGTAACAGGTGTGAAATGTGTCAGCTCAAGGTGTTTATCTGGTGGCAGAGTTTCTTTTTGTGTTGTGGAATTTATGGCATTTTTAATGCTTTGGACTTTGTCATAGAAAAATATTGCAAACTCATTACACTTAGATGTCGAGATTAGTTCTAGGGGCAGTGAAACTGGAGGGTTAGTTAATCTGTTTACTGTGGAAAACAGAACACGAGAATTGTTTCTGCAGTTTGCAATGATTTTAGAGAAGTACTTCTCCCTTGCTCCACGCAAAATCTGGTTGAACACACAAAGTACTTCTTTGTAAACCTCAAAATGAACCTGGAGCTTTGACTTGCGCCATTTCCGTTCGGCTTTTCGGCACTCCCTTTTCTGTGCCCTGACCGAATCTTCACTTCTCCAAGGTGCCTTTTGCCTATTGTTAACCATTTTAACCTTGACAGGAGCAATAGTATCCAAAACATTTAAGACCCTTGATGTGTAAGAGTCCAACAGATTATCAACATTAGAACATGGGGCATTTTCAAATCTGATCATCTCCATAAACTGTGTCTTCGTTTTATCATTTATGTGTCTTCTTTGAATAACTCCAGGCCCGACCACTGGTTTAGGTGTAACACACAGGTCAAAGAAGACACAAAAATGATCAGATAATGCAACATTAACAACATTCACATTTGATATATTAACACCTTTTGTAATAACTAGATCTAGAGTGTGGCCTTTGTTGTGAGTCGCCTCACTCACGTGCTGAGTTAAACCAAACATTTCAAGGACAGCACTGAGTTCTTTTGCATGCCTGTCGTTGGTCACATCCACATGCACATTAAAATCACCTGAAATTACCAAACAATCGAAATCAATGCATATAAATGACAGTAATTGAGTAAAATCTTCAATAAAACAGTTCTGTGGTGGTTTGTAAATAGTCATATAAAGTATGGAAGATTGTTTTATCTCAATTTTGAATGACACATACTCAAACGATGGAAAAACCCCAAATGACAATTTTTGCAGGAGTAAATTGTCCCTGAATATGGCACAAACACCCCCACCCCTCTGGTTTTGGCGTGTTTCAGACACAAAATTGAAGTGAGATGGACTACACTCAATCAAAACTGCATTACCAGTGTTTTTGTCTAGCCATGTTTCAGTTAAAAACATAAAATCTAGATTATGAGAGGAAATAAAACTATTTATTAAAAAGGACTTGTTTTTTAGCGATCTGACATTGAGTACAGCATGTTTGAGATTTATCTGTGTTTGAGTGGGTGGAATCTTTTTGCAGGGGACATGGATTAGATTTCTTTGATTGGACGGTCTGACTGTCCCTCTCTTATCTAATCTATGTTGTTTGACAGTATTAATTGTCTTGTAAGAACACACACCCTCTATGGACCTCTGGTTGGTTTTGAGTTTGCTATGTATGGTAGCAACGCAGAGGCCCCTAATGTCCTAGACAGCAGCAGTGAAGCTGCTGGAGATAACAGCTGTGGGCGCCGGTGGTGGGGGCCGAGCTGGGGAGACCTTGGTTTGTGAAAAAGGCGGAGGTGGGAGAGGGGCATGATGCTTCTTTGGGGATGGAAGCCTTGGTCTTGACGCAATTGGAGTGAGGGGAGTCATTTTAGTCCCATGTTTGATCAAGTTTTCAAGATGGTTGGAAAATCCCATAGGTGACTCTGGGGATGGGAACAATTCAGAAAAGTCTCTGGAGGGTGTAGATGTAGTAGTCGGGCTCAAGGCCTGTGGTGGAGTAAGAGAAAGTGCTCCTTCGGCTGAATCGTTTGATATAGGTGCAGGTGGTGCTGAAGCTGAGCTTTTCCCCGGAGATGC
Organism: Gobius niger; assembly: GCF_951799975.1. Lineage (NCBI taxonomy): Eukaryota > Metazoa > Chordata > Actinopteri > Gobiiformes > Gobiidae > Gobius > Gobius niger. The sequence goes on along the minus strand of NC_136860.1, from coordinate 10,540,542 downwards.
AGGTGGTGATGCTGCTATTGTTGAAACGCTTTCTGGAGATGCGGGTGGTGCTGGTGCAGCTAAATCCTTAACTGCTGCTGAGTCTATAGGTGCAGATGGTGCTGCTGTGGCTGAATCCTTAAATGTGGCTGATTCCATAGGTGCAGGTGGTGCTGCTATGGCTGAAACCATTACTGCAGCTGAGTCCTTTACTGCAGGTGCAGATGACGCAGCTGCGACTGTATCATTTATTGGTGGTGCAGTTGAGGCCTTTGCTGCTGAGCCAGGAGCTCTTCTCATGCTCCTCTCGGCTCTCCCTTGTAGCTCAGGCCTCCTCTGATTTTTCAGAGCGTGGAGGAGATTTTCCGTCAGTCGTCTCACTCCACCTCTGCTCAAGTGAGGCCCATTTCCTCTAAACAGGTCATCACGTTGCCAGAACAGATTAAAGTTCTCTATGAAATACAGTCCTCTCGGCTCACAGACGTTGGACAGCCATGTATTCAACTGAAATAGCCGGGAGAATTTGTTTATTCTCCCATCGATGTTTGGGATGGGTCCACTGATGAACATTTGTATTGCCTCTTTATCCAGACAATCAAGTCTCTCAAAAAGTTTATTGAACTTTTCTTTCAGGGCTTCAGACTCTTCGTCTCTTATGTCCACAGCACCAACATGTATGATAAGTTTATCAATCCCAGGGTTATTTGTGATTTCCTTGTTTAGAACATCTATGATGTCAGAAACTGTGGCGCTGGGATAACTGCTTGTAGTAATCCTGTCATTGTTTATATTAGATATGGCTCCGTCTCCAAGCACCAGGATATCTCTGGCCTTGACACTTGCCACACTTTTCCTCTCGAGCTTTGTTTTGACTTCTTTTTCTCTGTCTCTCTCTGATTTTCTCCGTTTGTTACACTCATCTTTTGAGAGAGGTGAAAATCTGTTTGTTAACTTTATTCCAGGTTCATTTTTGCTAGTATGTTGTCTTTGCTTTGGCCGAGCACCAAGTTGTTTGTATATGTAACCCACATGAAACAATGGGCTACTAGACCAGTACATGTCGTCTAAGCTGCAATTGCACTAGTTGTCCACTAGAGTGTGCCACAGCGCCTCAAATAACTTAAGCCTCACCCATGCGGTCATTGTCACTTCACTCGAAGCACGCTCCTCGTGTGTCTGATCGAACGGAGCGAGTAAGTACTAAAAATAGCAACTAAATATGATTATTATGATTCTAATTACTTATACTGTACTGTAAACAGGCTAAAGGCACAAGTCTGTGTGCTGCAGAAGTGACTCCTTTGAAAAATCTATGAAGAAAACCCCGGTGAGTGCTCATGTTTAGCTTGAGGCTAATGTGTACTCAGTTAGATAAATTGAGAACACTGAAACCAGATATTTCGTATAAAAAACCAGTCGGGTGTTTTATGAAGTAAGCCCAATGTTTTACCTGCTTTGGTACACATGTATCATTGCAATTTATCGGAATGTAATAGAAAATGCTAAGCGGCTAATGCTAGCTGTTGTTGCTAATGGCTAACGTGGTCATGGTTTTCTTGGCCAGTGTTAGCACTACATTACAAAAGCACATGCTCTTAGCGGAGCAAAATGTTGTATTTGATATCAATACTGCATATTTAAGAATGGCAAACATTGTACAACTTTGATTTAAAAGGTCAGTTCATTAGTTTTGATAAATACATTAAAAATACAAGTTAAAAGGATATGATAAATAAGCAATGCTGACAATTTGAATGTTTTATTTTAAAAGAGGTTCATGTGTTTAAATGTAATTTCATCATTGTTATGTGTTACTACTACAAATGTGGTAATTCTTTATTGGCTGACTAAGCTAAAATCTAGAGAAATTTAATGCAGTTGTCCTTAGCAATTGTGTAAAGAATTGAAATGACTTTTATTGGAGAACATCGAATGAGGTCTCGTAGGGAAAAGAACTGAAATTAATTTACTTTCTGCACTTTGTGTAGACTGGTTTGATAGTGAGCCCTGAAAAGTGATGGCGAGCCCAGCCCATGATCCATGCAGGCGAGTGTGATGGTGTGGCCAGCCAGACGCATTCCGCTGCAGAAGAACCGAGACTGGACCCTATCCATTGGATTGAGATAAGACTGAAACATTGGTCACAACACTACCCGGGTAGCAACGTTGCAACCAAACCTTAGAACCAAACAAACTGAACTTTACATCTTTTTTGGGGGAAAGAGCTCTATTTTCTTTTCTTTGTTTTATTTTATTGTATACACAGTGTATCTGTTAATGTGGTTGCCATACTGGTTGAGCAATAAACCACAGGTTGTTCATCTTTTCTTAAATCTTGGCAAATCATTCCAATCTCTCTCTTGGACGTACCTAGCAGATGTTAGTGCTTCTCATACTGGTCCACTCTAAGGGCGCTACACAAACTTGGCGAGCCAGCCAGCCAGGAGAATTAAGAACTCTAAACAATTAAGATCACACTGAACAACTTGTTTTATTGCTCTACCTTTGAAAACAGCCTTTTAAAGGTACAAAACACTGAAAATGGATGTCATTGAGTCTCAAAACGTTAAAGTACCTAACTCAGTTTTAGTCAAACCTATAACTGGTGATGAACTTGACAACGAAATTATTGAGCATTTAGGTACGGTTGGTGCTATTGAACGTGTCATTAAAGTAACCAGTGAAGAACCACAGTTTAAAGATTCTGCCATTGTGGAATTCAAATCAGGTGAATCCGTCACGTTTTTACAAGACACTTTACCTTGTGACAGGCCTAGCAGTGATCCCAAAGTTGTCCACAAGGTTCAGCTGCTATCTGATCTGTACGCTTCTGATAGGGGCTCAAGCATCACTAATGCTTATCTAACTGAACTCCAAGGTGTAGCTAAACTCGTTGGTGTCGATTTCGAAAAGATTTTGATCGATGAGCTTGCACGTATACAGAAAGCAGCCCCAGTGCTTGAAGTTGCAGATATGCCTGTTTCACACCAGGAACCTCAGCCCTCTGGTGAGGTTTTAGTTGAACATAACACCAATGACTCCACAACGAGTGGTAATCTAATCGATTTTCAATCAGTTACTGAAGAAGTGGCATCACCTAGGAAACAAACTGTAGTTCTAAATGCTGAACAGCTTACTACCCCTGAAATCCAAAAGGTTGTGGTTGAGCATGTAATAAGAAACAGCAACCTACCTTCACACGGTCATGTCAAACTTCGAACCTTCTCAGGAAAAACACCAAGTTCCTACCCTGAATCCGATTACGACACATGGCGCAGTAACATCGAGTTTTTCCTCTCTGATCCAAACGCCTCTGATCAGCACAAAGTCCGGAAAATTCTTGAAAGTCTTGCTCCACCAGCTCTAAACATGGTAAAGCACTTGGGAACAAATGCAACTCCTCATGACTATCTTAGTCTGTTAGACTCTGCATATGATACAGTTGATGACGGAGATGAACTTTTTGCAAAGTTTTTGAATACCAATCAGAATCCAGGTGAAAAGTGTTCAGAATACTTACAGCGTTTACAGATAGCTCTCAACAAAGTTATCAAAAGAGGAGGAATGCAAGCAAACGACTCAAACCGACAGCTTCTAAAACAGTTTTGCCGAGGCTGTTGGAACAACAGTATCATTACCAGCCTTCAGCTTGAGCAGAAGAAAAGCAAACCGCCCTTGTTCGCCGAGTTACTTCTAATGCTCCGTGTTGAAGAAGATCGGCAAACAGCTAAGTCTAGCCGAATGAAACAACATTTTGGGAGTTTCAAAACTAAAGCTCAAACAAACGCACTGTCAGTTGATGAACAATACAACCAATGGGCTGGTGATGAAACAGACACAGCTACTACTAATAATGAAAAGTCGCATTCAACCAACGATACACAGAAACTAGAGAAACAACTTGCCAAGCTACAAGCCCAAATGGCTTCCCTAAAGGCCTCTTTGTCCAACACCTCCAGCCAGTCATCCTCTAAACCCAACAAGAAAACTAAACCTAAAACCAAAACCTTAGACAATCCGAACCAAACTTACTTACCTGAGAACAAACCTGTGAAACGTCCACGTGCAGGGTACTGCTTTAGGTGTGGCGAGGACGGCCACATAGTGCCTTCTTGTAGCAATGAGCCAAATCCAAAACTTGTGGAAGAGAAACGTAAAGAGCTAAAGCAAAAGCAATTAGCTTATGACGAACAGAACAAGACATCTTTAAACTGAAATCAGTTCCTATTGAGGGACAAATAGGGACTGAGCCCATTCAAGAATGTCCCACCAACAAATCAAAAGCCTTCCTTAAAGCTCAGAAAACAGTAAACCAGAACCAACTTCCAAAAGGTCTGGTAGGTCAGAAATGTACAGCTAATGTCATGGTGTGTGGTATTCAGTGTAACTGTTTACTAGACTCTGGGTCCCAGGTGACCACAGTCTCTTCCTCTTTCTATCATGCTAACCTGTCAGAACATCCTATTCACCCTATTTCAGGTTTAGATGTTGAGGCTGCTAGTGGTCAAAATGTACCATACTTGGGTTTTATAGAGCTTAACTTAAAGTTCCCCAAAGACTTTGTTGAATCAGCACCTGAGGTCCCTACTTTAGCTTTAGTAGTGCCGGACGTACGTTCAAACTGTGATCTCCCTGTCCTTATAGGCACAAATGTTCTAGATGTAGTCTATAATGAATATTGCGATGGCAAAAGTCCAAATGAACTGTCACCAATTTATGGCTATAGACAAATCCTAAGAACACTCAAACTCAGACAAACAATGAACTCTACAGGGAAAATCGGCTTAATGACTCTGAAGGCTAAAGTGCAGCATGTCATTCCTGCAAAAGGACGAACCCTCCTCGAAGGCTATGTTAAAGCCCAAAGCACTGAAGGATACGCAATCGTGGAGACACCATCATCATCCACCCTGCCTGGGGGAATCTTTGTGGATTGCTGTCTTGTAAATTTCACTGAGCAGCATCCTCAGAGGTTACCTGTCTGGGTAAGAAATGAGACAGAACATGACATAACTCTGCCATACAATTGTGTCATTGCAGAACTTCACACTCCAGATCACATTTATGATCAGTTGCCTGTCCCAAATACCGGAGGAGATCCAATCCAAAGCTGTGCTGTATCTGCCCAGTCATCCAGTCAAACTCCCGAATCTGACTTAACATTTGATTTTGGAGACTCTCCTTTGGCAGAAAGCTGGAAGGAAAGAATAACCAAAAAGTTGAACGAGTATGGTGATGTGTTTGCCCGTGACGATTTAGACTTTGGGCACGCAACCAAAGTGAAACACCATATAAACTTACATGACAACACACCCTTTAAACAAAAGTCACGACCCATCCATCCAAACGACTATGAGGCTGTGAGACGCCACCTGCAAACACTACTCAATGCAGAAATAATCCGTGAATCGGAGTCACCCTACTCCTCCCCAATAGTCGTTGTGCGGAAAAAGAACGGCGAAGTGCGCCTCTGCATCGATTATCGCAAATTGAACACCCTTACGATACGTGATGCATACGCACTCCCCAACCTTGAGGAAGCCTTCTCAGCCCTCTCAGGCTCGCGATGGTTTTCGGTAATGGACCTTAAATCAGGCTATTACCAAATTGCCATGGAGGAGCAGGATAAGCCAAAAACCGCCTTTGTCTGTCCACTAGGGTTCTACGAGTTTAATCGTATGCCCCAGGGCATTACCAACGCCCCTAGTACTTTCCAACGATTAATGGAAAAATGTATGGGAAACTTGCATTTGAAGGAAGTACTAGTATTCCTGGACGATATCATAGTGTTTTCCAGCTCACTAGAGGAACATGAGGCAAGGCTTATTCACGTCCTCCAGCAGCTTCGAGAGAACGGCTTGAAACTCTCACCTTCCAAATGTCGCTTTTTCCAAACCGCTGTGCGTTATTTAGGGCACATAGTTTCTAGCAAGGGAGTAGAAACTGACCCAGATAAAGTCGAAGCCCTTCGCACATGGCCGAAACCCCAAACACTCAAAGAACTCAAGTCATTTTTAGGCTTTGCGGGGTATTACCGTAGATTTGTCAAGAACTTTTCCAAGGTAGTTAAGCCCCTCAACGATCTAACTGGAGGCTATCCGCCTACCCAGAAGGGCAGAAAAGCCACCTCCTGCCCCAATGGCTACTACAACCCAAAAGAGCCTCTGACAAACCGTTGGTCCCCCGCCTGCCAACAAGCTTTCGAGCAAATAATTGACAAACTCACCACAGCGCCGGTACTTGGATTTGCCAACCCCAAGTTACCGTATGTCCTCCACACTGATGCAAGTACTACTGGTTTAGGGGCAGCTCTTTACCAGGAGCAAGAGGGGGAAATGCGGGTTATCGCATACGCTAGCCGAGGGCTCTCCCCCAGTGAAAAGCGATACCCAGCACATAAGCTTGAATTTCTTGCTTTAAAGTGGTCAGTGGTGGAAAAGTTTCAAGACTATTTATACGGTACAACATTCACGGTTATAACAGATAATAACCCCTTAACTTACATCCTGAAATCCGCAAAGTTAGATGCTGCCAGTTACCGCTGGTTAGCGGCACTCTCAACGTTTAACTTCAACATAAAATACCGTGCAGGCAAGAGCAACCAAGATGCGGACGGTCTCTCCAGGCGTCCCCATGACACTCTCAGAGACGACCACGCTTCTCTTGCAGAAAAAGAGAGAATGAAACAGTTTGCCTCTCATCACCTGACAACCTCACCTAATCAAGACACCCTGTCAGCTGACACAATCCACGTTCTGTGTCAACGCCATCTTTTGGTTCAAACTCATAGTGACTCACCACCTATTGCTTTAGTCGAATCCCTTGCAATTCATGCAGATGCAGTTCCTGACACTTTTGCAAATGAGGAGATGGTTGGTTGTTTGACAGTACCTGCCTACACGGAGGAAGAGCTCCAACAACATCAGCAATCTGATGCAGTCATCAAAACAGTAATCCATCTGCTGGAAGCTCAAAACGAACCCGTAAACTCTCACTCTGACTCTCCTGAACTCAAACTGATGCTAAAGGAATGGAAACGACTAACAATGAGAAATGGTCTGCTTTATCGAACACGTCAATCAGAAGACAACCTCACTTACCAGTTGGTTGCCCCAACTTGTTTAAGACCCACCATCCTTACCTGTCTTCATGATGAAATGGGGCACATGGGTCTCGAAAGAACCCTTGATCTTGTCAGGTCCAGGTTTTATTGGCCGAAAATGGCTGCGGACGTCGATCACAAAATAAAATCATGTGGCCGATGTGTCCGTAGAAAAACCCCTCCTGAAAAAAGTGCTCCTCTCATAAACATTCAAACGACACGCCCCATGGAACTCGTGTGCATGGACTATCTGTCCATAGAGCCAGACAATCACAACACCAAGGACGTTTTGGTCTTAACGGACCATTTTACTAAATATGCGGTCGCAATTCCAACCAAAGACCAAAAGGCCAAAACCGTCGCTAAGTCTCTATGGGAACAGTTTTTTGTGCATTATGGGTTTCCAGAGCGGCTTTTGAGCGACCAAGGCAGAGACTTTGAATCACAGCTTATAAAAGAACTCTGCGCTCTTGTCGGTGTCACCAAAGTGCGAACTAGTCCATACCACCCTAGGGGTAATCCGGTTGAACGGTTCAACCGTACTCTTCTAGCCATGCTTGGTACACTGCAAAACAAAGACAAAAGCCACTGGCGCGACTATGTGAAACCTTTGACTCATTCCTACAACTGCACAAAGAATGAAGTGACAGGGTACAGCCCTTATGAGCTGATGTTCGGGCGTCAGCCTCGGCTCCCGATTGACATTGCCTTTCACTTACCTGTCAAGGACGGCACGCCGAAATCCCACTCTGAATACGTGAAACACCTCAAAGCACGCCTTGAGGAAAGCTATCAGATCGCTACAAAAAACTCGCAAAAGGTTGCAGACCGAAACAAGCGTCGCTTTGACAAGGCAGTGAGAGAGTCAACTTTGGAGGCCGGTGATCAGGTCCTTGTCAGAAATCTACGGCTGCGTAACAAACATAAGCTAGCAGACAAATGGGAGCAGACAGTGTACAAAGTTCTCTCTAAAATGTCTGACTTACCTGTGTACAGAGTACAGCCCATAAATGACGACGGTCCCACTCGAACTCTGCATAGGGATATGCTACTCCCTTGTGGTGACTTAAATGAGGAAGTGGAAGTTGAACAACCTAGACCAAAACCAACTCGTCCTCGAACCAGACAAAGTCTACCTCAACCTAATGAGGAATCCTCTGAATCTGATTGTGAGTCTTATTGTTCACTTCCAGTCACCCATGACCAAAGGTTCATTCAAGTATGTGAAATCCCAAAACAAGCAACTGTCCAACCAATTGGTGAACCGCAAACTAATGCTATCCCTAGCTTGTCTGCAGAGCCTATCAACACAGCTTCCGACACAAATAACCAAGAAACTTGTGAAACGAATGTGGAACAAAGTCAGAGTGAAGAGAACACAAGTCAACAGGAAATGGAAATGGAAATGGAAAATGGAAACTTACTGGATATGGAAATGGAAACTGGAAACTTACCGGACATGACAATCGGAAATGGAAATCTATCGGATGTAACAAATGAGGAAATGCAAACGAACAATGAAACAGACAATGTACTAATCACTGAAACTCCTGCGAAAGAACCTGAAAGTGAAACTCTAACAGATCAAGACATGACAGACACTGCCCGAAGGTCAGAAAGGTCACGTCGACCACCTGATCGTTTTCATTATCTTCAGCTGGGTAAACCCTTAATCTCCTTTGCCCAAAACTTTCTTGACAGTTTTAACAAAGCACTTGAGGCTTTTGGTGATAACGTCAATCTGAGTCTCGAACAAGAGCATGAAGGGACTCATGCCAAGTCAAGGGGGGAGGGTGTAACCCACATGAAACAATGGGCTACTAGACCAGTACATGTCGTCTAAGCTGCAATTGCACTAGTTGTCCACTAGAGTGTGCCACAGCGCCTCAAATAACTTAAGCCTCACCCATGCGGTCATTGTCACTTCACTCGAAGCACGCTCCTCGTGTGTCTGATCGAACGGAGCGAGTAAGTACTAAAAATAGCAACTAAATATGATTATTATGATTCTAATTACTTATACTGTACTGTAAACAGGCTAAAGGCACAAGTCTGTGTGCTGCAGAAGTGACTCCTTTGAAAAATCTATGAAGAAAACCCCGGTGAGTGCTCATGTTTAGCTTGAGGCTAATGTGTACTCAGTTAGATAAATTGAGAACACTGAAACCAGATATTTCGTATAAAAAACCAGTCGGGTGTTTTATGAAGTAAGCCCAATGTTTTACCTGCTTTGGTACACATGTATCATTGCAATTTATCGGAATGTAATAGAAAATGCTAAGCGGCTAATGCTAGCTGTTGTTGCTAATGGCTAACGTGGTCATGGTTTTCTTGGCCAGTGTTAGCACTACATTACAAAAGCACATGCTCTTAGCGGAGCAAAATGTTGTATTTGATATCAATACTGCATATTTAAGAATGGCAAACATTGTACAACTTTGATTTAAAAGGTCAGTTCATTAGTTTTGATAAATACATTAAAAATACAAGTTAAAAGGATATGATAAATAAGCAATGCTGACAATTTGAATGTTTTATTTTAAAAGAGGTTCATGTGTTTAAATGTAATTTCATCATTGTTATGTGTTACTACTACAAATGTGGTAATTCTTTATTGGCTGACTAAGCTAAAATCTAGAGAAATTTAATGCAGTTGTCCTTAGCAATTGTGTAAAGAATTGAAATGACTTTTATTGGAGAACATCGAATGAGGTCTCGTAGGGAAAAGAACTGAAATTAATTTACTTTCTGCACTTTGTGTAGACTGGTTTGATAGTGAGCCCTGAAAAGTGATGGCGAGCCCAGCCCATGATCCATGCAGGCGAGTGTGATGGTGTGGCCAGCCAGACGCATTCCGCTGCAGAAGAACCGAGACTGGACCCTATCCATTGGATTGAGATAAGACTGAAACATTGGTCACAACACTACCCGGGTAGCAACGTTGCAACCAAACCTTAGAACCAAACAAACTGAACTTTACATCTTTTTTGGGGGAAAGAGCTCTATTTTCTTTTCTTTGTTTTATTTTATTGTATACACAGTGTATCTGTTAATGTGGTTGCCATACTGGTTGAGCAATAAACCACAGGTTGTTCATCTTTTCTTAAATCTTGGCAAATCATTCCAATCTCTCTCTTGGACGTACCTAGCAGATGTTAGTGCTTCTCATACTGGTCCACTCTAAGGGCGCTACATATAGTTTCGGGAACGTTACGGTATCGTCTAGCTTTAGGTTGCAAGTATCAGTTTTTCCAGTCTTCTTACCGTGTTCCATAGGGAGCGTGTCATTAAGTCCTTTATCCATCTCAAAGGCAAGAATTTTGTCCCGCAGTAAAAGAATTTCTTGTTGATAAATCCGACAGCTTTCACAAGAAGATGTTTGCGTTACTCCCGCAGCCATGTTGATAAGACTGTTGTCGCTGGTCCAGATGAGTTGTAAAAAATAAAAGGCATAAAATGATTAAAAAATGATTTAAAAAGTCTTGGCTCACTTAGAAGAAGAGAATAAAATCATATCCGTGTGACATGTGCCAAAAAGAATGATTAAAAAAGCGAATAAAGAGGCAAGCAGCATAAGCAAGCAGAGACGCGTCTGCACCCTCACAAAGCAGGAAGCAGTGATAGTAATAGAATCATTATAACTGTTTTGCATTTAAAATAACTTATATTTGAGCAGCATCAGCTTCGTGGTTGTAAGCTTCGCAGCGAGAAAATAGTCCCTCAAAATGCGGTAATTCATGTGATACAAGGTCAGTTATATTTCAAACATGATTCTATTAACACAGACATTTATATGGTTAGTCTGGCGTTATAAGTGATTTGCCTCAGGTGCACTGTGGAGCGGGTCAGACTGTTTTTAATGCAGGCTAGCTGATACCATAGAAATGCACTAGCCTAGCGCCACGAAGCTCTTCAAATATAAGGACTGCATGAATTTAAGAAAAACATATCTCCAGAAATCAACAGCACTCTGGATATCTAGGAAATGAGGCCCTATGTCAAAAATCCTGAAATATCCCTTTAAGGGCTGCGGTTGGATTCACGCTGACCCAAAAGTGCTGCTCTCGGGCCGAAAGTCTCTTTAGGTCGACGTAACTAGAACCTGGGTGAAAACACTCTAAGTTATTATATCTCATCGTACATAAGATGCCTCTATTTTTTAACTGTTTATTTATATACTGTCTATTTTGCACACCCTTAGTGTTTTATTGAGAGCCTAATGTAATAAGTGAAACGACTCTAGTTCTGCCACCCTCAGCTTACGAACATGTCATGCCCCATTTAATTCCTTGACGGATTACGTTAAGAGTTGCTCAAATAAGTAGCTTTACTTAGAGATTACGAGTTACAGCGAGTTACGAGATATTGGCTAGATGTCAGCGCTTCAGACATCAGTTTTTAGGGCCTTGGATCTTGAAGTTCCAATTATTTTAACTGGAGTATCTGGTTGGGAAAAAGGAAAACATGCCAAACGGCAACTCTCTCACTTTGAAGCCATCTAGGACTGTACAATGCCTTCCTGTGTAATGTTCATGTAGCGAACCCGAGTTTGTTTTGACAGAAGATGCTCTTTCCCCAGTCTCCTTCGACAGCCCAAAGCAGGTAAATAAAGCGCCGTTGCCACCTTCAAAATTCTTAAATAACTTGAGCCTGTGACCTGTCGGCGCCTCCCCCATTAAACCCCGGAGGTGTTGATGAACTTCAATGTTTTCCCTGCAATTCGCAACTGAAGATTACCGTGTTTCCAAGCAACAATTTAATGAAAATCCATCCACAATCCCGGGCTTTGTCTCCGTTCGCTATTTATATCCGAGAGACGGCGCTGAAAAGTTAATCACCTCGCGATGTGTCACACTGTTTGGTCGGGGCGGCTCTCGAACGCTCCTTCACGCTCTCCCAAAACAAAATGATGTTACGCTCGCGCGCAAACAAGACAGTCTCCGCTCCGAAGGTGACGGCTGGCGCGGGGGAAAGGTCAGAGCACTCTCCAGAGCTGACGTCGTTCGGAGCCATTATGATAAACACAGGGTGGGAGCGGGCACAGGAAAACGCAAGCTAACAGCACGGGATGGAGAAGCTACCGTGTGTGTTAAGTACTGACTGGAGCACGGATCATCGCTCGAATTAACCGAGGCTTTATTGGAAGGACCGCACAGAATGTCACAAAGCCGTACTGGCCAGAGGGAACTGCGTCACTAACTCATAGGTCTTCATTAGGGTGGGTCACAATATGATGGTATCAGCAAAGGTTTTCCAAATGTTCCCAGATTGCGTTTTGCCTTTTTCCTATTGACATTTTGAACATCTGTACCAAAAATTCTGCCAATTGGGATGCTGGTAAAGGGTGGCACACTTTATTGCAATTTCTGGCAGGAAATAAAAGCTTGAACGATACAAAGTTAGGTATGATAATTCATAATGTCTCCAAGTCTCCCTGTTCGTGAACTACACATGTCAGAACATTAGAACACTTCAAACTATATCTGATGTTTCAGGACTTATTGACTTTTTCTCCATGTAGTTGCACAATGCGGAGCAAAAACTGCTTTTGGATTTCATTTTGTACAGATTGTTGAGAGCATTTAATAAGGGCAATGCCTCTCTCTGTGTGCCGTTGATGACCTTCGAGGAATGAACTTTTTGGTGGCAGATTCTCATCTGTGAGAATGGACCTCACATCATCAGAGTCACTTTCGCGGTTTATTTGGCCTTCAGTTAGAACTTCAAAGGAGTGGATTGAGCGGCAGGTGACGAGCCTAGAGATGGTAGTTGTAGTGCTTTTGTGTAAGAAGGACTTGGCATCAAGCCTTTGGATCTTCTTCCCAGGGTGATGTTTTTGTGGGGTCTGGTTTTACGCAAAGGGAGACGACAGAGCCTGGCAGATGGATGCTCAAGTCACACATGTGATAGCTATATATTTTATATTATATATATATATATATATATATATATATATATATATATATTATATTTAAGCACATGCAGCATGTGTCTAAAAAAGCGAGAAGTCAATTCAACTTATTCTGCCCCGCCCACTTTTGCCACTTTTTGCTTTGTCTCGGCACTTCCATAGTACAGACACTTCCGGTCGAGCACTAAGCCCGTTCATTTAAACGGAGAACGAGGGAAAATATTCTCCGCTCAAATCGGATGTTTCGTTGTTTGATTTGTGTAAAATGGCCGATGGTCATTTGCACCAACATGTCAACACTGCAGCGTTTCTCAGCGCGGCCGAAGAACGGCTTTGTTTTCGTGTAGTGACTGATTTTATGTGGACTTCTTCAGTCCCATGTTAACACATGGCAACTCATGGAGGCGCCCATGCGAGCCTCCGGAATAAGGTGATTATAGTAATTATCGCATCAGGCCTAACATTTACAATTTACATGTGCATCAACGCTTATCACCTTTTTATGGGAATTAATGGTTTTAATTAAGACGTAGTGTTTCCATCACTCGTTGCTTAAGCAAAACTTTAAAATGTGCTATCAAATTCTGTGATGGAAACACAGTTAAAGGAACAGGCCACCGTGTTTCCATACTGAGATATGTTCTTACCTGAGCTCAGACAGGTTGATGCGTACCTGTCTGGTCTTTGTGCCCCCGTTTGGAGCTATAGGAATATACTGGGAGAGGCCAAATGCTAACAACATCTTTGGTCTTTTTGCATGACTGAGGGCACACAGTTCTTCCATACTGTGACATGTTCTTTACCTGAGCTTAGATGAGTTGATACGTACCTGTCTGGTGTTTGTGCGTGCCTGTGTGGTGGCTTCCAACTTCACCCTTGTTTGGAGCTATAGGAATACATTGAGAGAGGCCAAATACTAACAACATCTTTGATCGACTGAGGGCATGCACAAAGACCAAACAGGTACGCATCAGCTCGTCTAAGCTCAGGTAAGAACATACCTCAGTGTGGTAAAACGGTGACCTATTCCTTTAATGTCAACATTGTGAAAAAGTGTTCCACCCCTAAATGTGCAGCAATTTTCTCTTTCAAAAATAAATCTGGCAAAATGTGGTTAATTTTGTGAATAACCCTCGACTTCGTTCATTGATCATTTCACTGAATAATGGCCCTTTTATCAGTGTCTTCCTCTGCAATAAAACAGAAATAATCATCAGCCCAAAATGGCCCACAGTAATTCTACATTCCATTGGTGGCTGCGCAGTTCCGTCCTCCCCTTATCTTCGTAACGTTGGCATCATCCTGGAACAGACCCTCTCCAACGAAAACCACATAAAACACGTCATCAAAACTGCATTCTTCCAGTCTCCGTAATGTTACCCACTTCCGCACATCTCTCTCGCTCTCCAATCAGCCAAAGCACTCATTCACCTCCCGTCTAGATTACTGCAATAGCCTGCTTCACAGTTTACCCTCCAAATTCCTCAATACACTTAAATCTGTCCAAAGCCTTCTTTCTTTTCCTGTACAGAAATCAGCATTTTATTCACTCTCCCTTGATCTGCACTGAGCCAGTTGTATCACATACATTATCCTTACTTCAGGTTGTGTCATGTGAAATGTCGGTATTTTTCGAGATACTCGGCATGCTGATATGAGGGTGGTATATTTGAAAGATTTATGCTGTAGCCGTGGCAACAGACTGGCGGTAAACAGGGGTGAACTTTGCCTTTTGGCAGTGAGAGAGCACTTCCTACAAAATCCGCTTTTTGGCTCCCGACCAATCCGGCGCAAAAAAAAAAAAAAACGAGCAGAGATTTCACAGAGGATCGCTTTGAAAATGAATATGTGCTGCTGCAAATACGGCTTCATTACAAGGTCAGTCTGCAGCAGCGCGGGGGGGTAGGTCAACTTGGAATTATTGGATTCCAATAAATGACACTGCCAATTATCCGAGGAGGCTGACAATGTGTATTTTGTTCTTATATTATACCATAGTTTTAAAACATTGGTTTCAAAAAGAAGTTTGCTTATGGATTTGGATATGTAAACACAGCCAGAGGCTTATTTACATTTGTCGTCCTACAGTACAAGTCAAAGTCATGCACCAGTGAACTAAAGGAGAAGAGGTAAGCTTATTGTTTTTGGCCAAATCATTCATTTCATGATACAAATGCAACAATCTGGCTATGAATGTCTTGGACCTTGTGTTTTCGAAAAGTCCGTTAACTGCCAAAAAACATCAATATGGACGTCATGTTCCAAGCAGGGTTCCAATGAGACCCATTATGTAAATAGGCCAATGTCAGACCCCGGGGATTATATTTTTTTTCTTTTAAACTTTTTTTATATGGAGATTCCGAAGAACAGATGACTTTGGCAGGGGTGAGACTGGTAAGGTGCCATGTGATATGACTTGTTTTTTGGTTGATCTTGATGTGTCTTGTGTGTTTTATAAATTGAAATCAAAGTCAAATGACCACCTCGTTAGGCCATTGTGTTCGTATTATTATTTTGTGTATATATACTGTATATTTTTTACACTTGCACATAACAGCAATAATGGGCTTTTCTGAATCAATACCTTCCTTCCTGAGTGAACCACTGTTAAGTTTTTTTTTAATGAACTTGCACTTTGGTATAATACCTCTTTTTGTATCATTGCGACTGAAGGTTACTGTATAGTTGGAATTTTCAACTGGACTCCAGCCTTGGGGGGAAACACAGACCATTGAAATAGACTGTTACAGGAAGACTCCAGTGGTTGCACATGTTCAGAATGGTGAAAATGCCACTGTCATCTCCCCAATCCGGCGCTCGCCTCCCGGAACGTCCCTCGCCCACTTTTAAAAATATCATTTCTCTACAGATAGCACTTGAGAGGGAATTGACTGACTGTGGTGGTTTCAGTTGGATAGTTTCAATCACGGCAAATGGATTTTCCAAAATGCCAAAGTTATAGCAGCAAGCTTTTATGGATCGGTACGACCCGAAAACGAGAGCGAACTCATTTAGGGGGAATCTGTCTGTCGCTCGCCTCGTCTGCTCGGGGGAGACGGATGGATGCGTGGAGGGGCGAAGTTCTCCGCTGCCCCGCTGTGAGACTACTCTGATGAGCCGTAAAACAATGGAAACTCAGCGGCCTACACTTGTTCAATGAGCGGGTGTAAAGTGACAAACCTACGCCTGCTTGAAAGAAGACTTGCATAGCTTGTGTTGACGGAAAAAAAACATGGGATTTGTTGATCTAATTCCTTCAATTATTTATTGAACCAAACAAAAAGGAGCAGGGTTCTACTGTGGTACGCAAAAGTTTAGGTATACATGCTTTTCAGTCATGTGACGTTTATTGTTTTGGCGGCCATTTTGAATACCGAAGTAGAATTATGCAGTACTACAACATGTAACAATATCTCTTGCACTCAGGATGAAAATGAAAGACATTTGAGTGACAGTGACATTTTTATTTACTCGTAATCATTGCTCAAGAAGAGAACAGTTAAAACACATGTTTAAGCTGCTCAAGACGTTAGCATGATACCAGTTAGCATTTAGCTTAAACTAGTGATGTGTCGGTCGCGAACGATCCGGCTCTTTTGAACGAGTCTTTACAGTGAACGATATGAACGGGTTCGCGGAGGCTCTTTTAAAAAAAAAGAAAAAGTATTCCTCTTCGGGAGAGGGGTGTCACTTACTTGTGCATGCTTTTCAAGAAAAACAAAACTTATTTGTCAAATCATGTGAATGGTTTGAAATTATATTTCTCTCATCCTTGATTGTGGAGCGGGGGGAGGTGGAAGAGGCGTGGGAGGGAGGACAGAGAGTTTACCTTCCCAATGGCCTTGTGTATGAAACTGTTCTTCAGGCGACTGGAACTGGCCCGTAGATTCCGCAGTCTCCTCCCTGAAGGCATTACCTTGATCATCGTGTTGAAGTCAATGGTTGAAGCTAAATGCTAACCGGTTGCATGCTAACGTCTTGAGCAGCTTAAACACTGACTCAGACTGAGACTCTGTTGACATGACAAACTGTAAAAATCACAGAGGAAGGTTGTCTGTTTCCTCTTTGATGTGTTAATTTAGTCTGAGGTGTGAAGCAGATCTTTAGTAAATCCTGCTGTAGCTCGACGGACAGAGCTGCTACATCTGTGCCACATCTGCTGGTTATATCACATAAACGTGCGTCTCTGGGGCCGTGTTTTAACTGTTATCTTCTTGAGCAATGATTACAAGTAAATAAAAACGCCACTGTCAGTTGTCATCAGTTGTTTTTCATTTTCATCTTGAGTAGAGATATTGTTACGTTGTAGTACTGCATAATTTTACCACCGGAACTATGTGTGATGTCATTGGAAACGTATGTATAAGATTTAGACAAGCCAGAATAGGCAAAAAGGTCCATTTGGGCCCAATTGCAATTCTCCCCTCAGCCCTCCACTTAGCCCTT
This sequence comes from Gobius niger, assembly GCF_951799975.1. Taxonomy (NCBI): domain Eukaryota; kingdom Metazoa; phylum Chordata; class Actinopteri; order Gobiiformes; family Gobiidae; genus Gobius; species Gobius niger. The sequence continues at coordinate 10,523,104 of NC_136860.1, read as the reverse complement.
TCCCTTCGTTTTGCGCGTTCACGAGAGATGAAGGGGTGTCCCAATTCTATTTTGTGGTGAGGGGTAGGGGTGAGGGAGAGGGTCACATAGCCCTTCAAGCGAGGGATTTGCTGATGCACACTACAGACGAAGGGGTAGGAGGAGTTTGACAAAACACGGAAATAAGATGCGAAATGAATTCACGAACATCATGACTAATCAGTCTTACAACATTTATAAAGTTGCAGAACGCTTCGTTTGTGACGTTTTCGCTTTGCTGCTGCAAATGCTATTTGCGCTGCATTGGCGACTTTTGCAATTTCTTTCCAAACTTTCGATACGTCGCTATTGCCATGACACACGGGGTTCATCGCCGCTGCGCCCGCAGTCTCCCCGGGGTCTCCCCGCTGTCTGTCTCCCCGCTGTCTGTCTACCCGCGCCGAGGTGCGCTCAGACCGGGGACAGACAGCCTCGGACAGCCCGGGTCCGAGGCTGTTTGTCTCCGGTCTGAGCGCACCTCGGCAGCCTCCGCTCAGGCCCGGGCTCAGAGTGGAGGCTGCGGGTGCCTGTCCCCGCCCTGTGCGCACAGTGAGCGGGTCTACCTCTGCCCGGCCCCGCTGAGTGCGCTACATGAGCGGATCGGCTGATCTCTCGCAGCTCTGGCTGCAGCCACAGCGGCCTGCGGTAGACGCAGCAACACACGGACGGGGGAAGGAGCATGTAGCGCCATTTGAAGCAGAAACAGATGAAAATCTGTTGGATTTAGGATGAGACGAGTCCTGTTGTTTAGGTATTACAAAACAGTGTCAGTCAAGTGATGAACTGGTTTAGTAGAAACGTGCTATAGAGACAAGTAGGCTTGTTTTTTGTTTTTTACATAACCTTAACCTAGTAAATGCAGTCAAATGGAGGGCTGTCCCATTTCTTAGGGCGGTCTTTTCAACCCTCGCCCTTAGCCCTTGGTTTCAGGGTGTAGGGAAAGGGCAAGGGGAAGGGGTAGGGGTAGAAAAGAGAATTGAGATTGGGCCTTGGATAAGAAGTTGCATAGAAGTTCATGAAAAGAACACCTGTCCAACTGTTAAGCTGCAGAGTGGATCAATCCTCCTTTTCGTGGGTTAAACAAATTATAGATCCAAGTAAATTCCTAAAATAAATCCTGGAGGAAGATCTGCGGAAAAGGAAAATAGCTTCTACAAAACACACCAAAAAGTCCACGATGGACGATCTCACGAGGTTATGTTAGCCTGGCCTTAGCCATCCGTAAACTCAATCAATTAATTGTTAATGACGTCAAGCATTTGCTGGTTGTAGTTTGGCAATGGCGGCGGATACGAAAGTAAATTGAAAGTAATTGAAGCCGCGGAATGCGCAAAAAATGCCCCCAAGAGTTTTGATAGCTGCTTCACTCACTCAGGCGCATTACATACGTCACGACCAAACACTAGGAAAAATCAGATCCAATCGTTTCGGAGTTCACCGCTCCCACCTGATGACGGAGCTAAATTGTGAAGGTGCATTTGTATGAAATGCAATGAGTACGAGGGTATGGTAAAACCAGGCTAAGTGCATGTGGGAAAGCTCAAACATTTTGTAAGGAAGAAATGAAAAATATCCGTCAGATTAGAATTGAAAGACTCTTGGTGTGATGCTCGCCAAATGTGGGGCTATGAGGGCATTTCATCTTTCCCCTTTTTGACCAGGAGTGCCTAAACTTTTGCACCTCTCTGTATTATACAATGGATTGGAGATTTGATTCTCATGTCAGTAATCTACAGCAAACGTTTCAAAGAACATAACTTTAAAACTGTAATGAAAAAATAAATGAATGAATAACCTTCACAAATTTGATGGCCTGGCCAGCCCAGACTAAGTGTTTACTACTCTGCACAAAGATACATAGTCTGGTACCATGTCCACAAGTTCTGCTGGGTGTGATTGACTGTTGGACCAAAGAGTCAGCTTATCTGGATTGTTTTCTGTATCGAAAGAAACACTGCGGCTTATGAGAGTACGAAGAAATGAAAAAGATCAAATAAAAGTCCGGAGAAACCGCGCGGACTTCTGCAGAATCTATTTACCAGAGGGGAGAGAACTTATAAAGTTTGTTCCGACTGCCATAAAATACTTGAGAGTTTTCCACATTTAAGTGAAGTCTTGAACAAATGCATAGCACTTTGAGAAAGTGGCCAGCAAGTATTTCTTTACGTAAATAAAGATGTAATTATTGCAAAACGGGAATGGTTTAAATACCCTTTAACAATGCTCCGGCGGGCCATAATGTGAGCGCTAATTAAAACCATCATAATAACGGTTTTAGGGGATTAAGTCTCGAACGTTCCTCTGGCTGAGTCAGTCTCGCGCGACCTAATTACAGATACAAGTTAAACCGACTATAACAGCTGAGTAAACCGTGCTATTTGCTATTAGAGTTTGTTCATTCTGGGGCTACCAACTGTACACTCCCTGCTCCCAGATCTGTGCTCGCGACACAACCGCGGCAGCAGTAAACAGTACAAAGCCTTTCTAATGCCGCCACAACAGCTGAGCCGCAGTAATGGGCCTATTTCTGTCCGCGCGGGAAAGAGGGAAGTGTTAATTATGAAAATATACAAGTCGAAAAACTGTGGCCAGAAACAGCGCGAGCGAGGGTTTAGGACTGCCTGACGTAGTAGGAAAGTAATGATTCAAAATGGGAATGTTTGGAAGAATCAGTGCCGTTTTTGACGACAGGAAGGAAGTTAGTGGCTTGTCTAATCCTTTAAGGACTACGGGAACCTTTCTTTGAATGTATTCTATAGATTCTTTTTTGGGCAAAAAACTCTTGTCCCTGAATTAGAAGAGTATAACTCATCATAGTGCCATCCATGATCAAATGCAGTTGTCTTTTTTGCGAGTGTTAAAAGACGGAAATGGTTCAAACACTTCTACACTTGATGATTTGAGGCTCCGTAGAAGTTCCAACTTATGATGCAAAGTTTTATCTACATTTACTTATTTCAAAGGGTAAAAACTAGTTCAGCTGTGCGCTTGGGTGACTTTAATTAAAACGTGTGCCTCGCAGCGGTTGCTTTTCCTAATATGATTTATTAGGCTGGTATCAAACAATCTATGTAAAAATGAACCCGTTATTTGGAATGGCTCTCCGAAATGAACATATCCAATGATCGGGCTCCTGTCAAAAAGTCCAAATCTGTGCATCCGATACGAGCGATCGCGATGTCGTCACATCCGAGGCGATATGAAGGTTGGTAGGCAAAACAACACTAGAGCAGAGTCAGTCACGAGCGAACAAGATAGTATTGCTGACTTTTGCTTTTGCTATGAATTGTACTAACCAGAAACCTAATGATTGCAAAAAGAGTTTCTTTCGTCTGCCGTTTGAGCCACAATGAAGGAAGGCATGGGTGACAGCACTGAAGCGTGCAAAACATACAAACGACGACCCCACGTGTCCGTCAACGCTGGGGTGTGGAGCCATGACAAATCTGCTGCCAAGGCTCGTCAAATAAATCTAGAAATCTTTTTAAGAAGGAGGATCTGATTTTGAGTTGTTTACTTTTGCCTATTTTTTTTTTTTTTTTGAAGACTTACCAAAGCGTCTTTTTAGGAGTTGATTTATGTGCTTAAAAAGAACTAATGAGTCATGTTTTAAAATGTAATATTTATTATGGTGGAATCATACAAACAGTAAAACAACAAGTTTAGCTCGTAATTTTGGGAAAATATCTTTTTACATAACCACCGGTTTTACATACTGAGATATGTTCTTACTGGGGTCAGCCCTGTGTTCCCCGGTACCTATGTTCCCTGGTACCTATGTTCCCACACAACTACTGATTAAGATTAGGCACCAGCCCACTATCCTTGAGGTTAGTGGCTAGGGCAGGGTCAGGGTTAAGCTGACTGATACAATGATGACGTTTTACTCATGACTTGTGATCGGTTGATGTACCAACTCCCCTACAAATAAAAAATCGCACCCGGGGAACGTAGGACCCGGGGAACATAGGTACGCACCCGTTCTTACCTTAGCTTAGACGAGTTCTTTTGTACCTGTCTGCCTTCAGTCACGTAAACACAGCACAGACGGTGTTCACATTTAGCCTCTCCTCCTCTCCTCTGTAGCTCCAAACCAGGTGAAGATAGAAGCCACGTTTCCCCTAGGGGAGCTACATTGTAAGGCATAATAATACCAATAGTTCAACATCTGCGCAGTAACATCTTCACTTTAACGTGTGGATGTCGAACTACCATATTGAACTTGGAAAAACTTGGAAGAGCTTTGTAGCTTCTATCTTCACCTGGTTTGGAGCTATAGAGGAGAGGGGAGAGGCTAAATGCTAACGCCGTCTGTGCTGTGTTTACGTGACTGAAGGCACGGGTGAAGACCAGACAGGCACAAATGAACTCGTCTAAGCTCAGGTAAGAACATATCTCAGTATGTAAAAACGGAGGCCTATTCCTTTAAATGCAGTACCTCGGAATGGGTAGCAACGAGTTACATTTACTACTGCATAGTAAAGGTTAATCACGACAATGTACACTTTTTTTTACTTGTGTTGCCTTGCTCTCACTATGCTTCCACATACAGTAACTCAGTCGACTCTCTAAACATAGAAACTGAACTGAAATGTGACTGAGCATAACCTTTTAACATGTACGTGAACTACAAAACCGTATGTTTTTCCAGCCATTACACTGACACCAGCATCTTGAACGCAAATTGTTCAACTGCCAGTCGTGCAATACAAGCGGTGCGCCACATGTCAGCCCAGCAGCTCCTGCCTGCCGGACACTGCGCATGTGCAATAACAGCGAACGCTCGTATTCACCTTATTCCGGAGGCTCGCGTGGGCGCCGCCATGAATTGTGCCCGCCCCTTTTCTCCTATGTGTTAACATGGGACTGGAGAAGTCCACATAAAATCAGTCACTACACGAAAACAAAGCCGTTTTCAGGCTGCACGGAGAAACGCTGCAGTGTTGACATGTCGGTGCAAATGAACATTGGCCATTTTACACAAATCAATCGAGTAAACATCAGATTTGAGCGGAGAATATTTTCCCTCGTTCTCCGTTAAAATGAACGGGCTTCGCGCTCGACCGGAAGTGTCTGGACAACGGAAGTGCCGAGACAAAGCAAAAAGTGGCAAAAGTGGGCGGGGCGGAATAAGGTGAATTGTCTGGTGGTTTGGGGTGATTGGGCACATGTGCTGGATCACTCCTCAGCATCCTGAGTCAAAGTCCCACAGCCCAGAACAACTCAAAGGCGTTTTTTTTTCTCTTCACACTCAACTCCTCATCTACAATAAAATGCCTTGTGTCAACTGTAACGCTACCTTCCCGTGCAAACCATCTTCCACAATGCCCCACACTGCGCTACCTCCCCTTTAGCTAACGCCACACATTCTTCCAGATAACATTCACCAGAGTTTCCTCCAGCGTGGATCTCCTCCCCTCTCCTCTCCGCGCTTCTTCGTGTGTCCTTGAGAGCAGATGATGTGGGTAATTTGAGCGAGCGCACACCTCGGCGTGACCCTGAGCGCCGCGCCTTTCGGAATGAGATGGGCCTTTTTTTTTTATTTTTTTTTTTCGGCGCCCGGGGGCTGAATAACATTACGGTATGGAGAACTGTTCAAATACATTACAGCGGGAAGCGCGGAAGTCCTCGCCAGCGCCGGATATGGCCAAAACAGTTGAGTCTAACGCACAGATTAGCTGACCTCTGCACGCCACCGCCGGGGGAAGGAGAAAAAGAACGGGTTATCTCATGCTAGTGGGGAACTGCTAACATGGGTTCACCGCTGTGCAATGAAGTTCGGAGATTAGAAAGTGCACAGGCAGACGTGGCTTCTTTTATAAGGAGTTAGATTTGTTAAGCTTTCTTTTTATGCAAAATCAACTTTCCTTCAATGTGCAAACTCTTTACCTCTCTTGTTCCAGTTTGTGTTCAACGTTTTCCGAACAAAACACAAACTGGATCTGAAATCAGACTCGACAAGCACAAGGAGAAATGAAGAAAGCTGTTGAAGAGGTACTTGGAAAGGGCTGGAGAATTCGGAAGTGCTCCCTGCCGCGGTGGTAGGCATGTTTGCTTCGTGACCTCTGCAGATACTCGTGCTTCTGGTGTCAGTCGTTGCAATAGAGGAGGAGGAGGACAGGTTCATTCTCACTCAGTTGTGAATGCTGGATGGTGCAGTCCTGACCCCCGCGGGCACGGGTAAGGGTTTGGCAGAGAGGACCAGCCAAGTTGCTGGAGAGGCCCTCTATGTCGGAGTGTGTAGCTGCAGCCACAGTGGACCACCTTCACCCTTGTTTGGAGAGTCTCCTGGTCTGCACTACTTGTTTGTTAGTCCTTGCCGGTACTCCTCTTTGGAGGGTGTCAGATTTCTTTCAAAGTGAGACTTGGGAAGCCTCAGATTGTCCCGGCTGGCAGGGGTGTGTGATGGGAGACCCCAGTAGCTCTCAGACACTTTACACATTGGCAGGAATATTTGGACTAGCTGAAACATCGAACACTGCTGGTTCATAGAAATAATATTTATATGAACCAGCAGTCTGTTATCTGTTATTAGAGGGTTTTTTATCGACTGGACTTGGTTGCTTGACTTGAGGACTTTTCGCATCTCTAAAAGGTCTTCAACTAAGGGTGGTTAGTGCATTCAGAATCACATATGCTTATATACTTAATGTTTTGTGTGCTTTAAACACCAATGGAATTTGCTTCCCCTGCTTGTTAGATGGAAACTTAGAGATGGTAAGGGTCCATATTGATTTGCCTGGTGATGACTCCAGTGGTAAAGTGGTCATCTTAAAACCAAAAGGTTTAGAGCTCTTGCCAGTTTACATGAGTGATTATCAGCTCTTTCTGAAGAGCTCTTTTGGCTCCCAAGAGGCTCTTCAACAAATTTAGCTGAACATTCAGCAGTATTTGCATTATTGACTTGTTGAAAGTTACATTCTAGTGCTTCCTACACAAAACAACTATATAAGCAAGCAAAGTCATGAAAATAGCGAAAGACAAAAAGAAAAAATGTCCCAATTTTCATGGCCTGACTGTGTGGTCTGTGTTATTGCTTGTTGTCTTCAGGGGTTGAAGTGGACTTTGGCAGTTAGCTCACACTCACACTTTTACGTAAAGTTAATTTTAGTTGTGTTTATGTACTTTATTTCATTTATTTACAATCAAAACCATGTTTTTGTGTTTCCCAGTGCCCCCCCCCCCCCCCCCCCCCCCCCGCCCCAGTGGCCTGTGTCAGTTCCGACCCTGCTCCTGTGAAAAAAGAAACGTATGATTTCAATTTAAATGTTGTTTTAAAGAAAAGGAGAGTAAAAAGAATAAGTTCTCAAGTTGAGTGCAGATCCTCACAAATTCTATTGAAGTACAGTACTTAGGTCGACAGTGGCGCAGGTGGTAGAGCGGGTCGTCTCATGATCGGAAGGTCGGGGGTTCGAATCCCACTTACTGAAAGTGCACACTGTCGTTGTGTCCTTGGGCAAGACACTTCACCCACATTGCACTCAGTGTCTGCGTACATTGGTGTATGAATGAGAGCATGAATGGGTGAGTGGATCCTTGCTGTAAAGCGCTTTGAGTGCCTAATGTAGGTGGAAAAGCGCTATATAAGTTGAGACCATTTACCATTTGCCAATTTACTCAGTTACTGCCCACCTCTGACCAGGGCAGGTGACACACTTTTTGCTGCCCAAGAACGTTTCACCTGACTGGTATTTGTTATCAAAGCTTCTTCTATTTAGTCTGAACATGATTTTCATCAAACCCTGCACATTCATAGAACTGTAGTTGTGATAAAAAGTAGGTTACCAACAGTGCTCCTTCCAGTCAGACTCCATTGGAAACAAACAGCCTACTTTACAAACTATTGTTCACATCTGACTGTCCTCTGTCCAAGAGTGACTGTTGTCTGAAGAGTGAGTTTAACTTTCTTGTCGATGTGACCCGTTGGGTCCGAGTTTTGCTGTGGAGAACACAGACGTGCGGGTGTGGGAGAACACAGGATTCTCACGGGGAAGGCTCTCTTTACCCGTGTTTCAGCGTTGGGCCGTGAAGCAATTACATGGATCATGTCTGTGATATAGAGTTTGGCGAAGGGAGAGAAGCAGAGAGTAAGAGGAAGAGAGAGAAAGAAAGAAGGAGTGCGCTGATCGGACAGGGCCATATGTGTTGATTGACAGACAGGAACATAACTGCAACACAGAGCCGTATTATTTGTGTGAAGTGGGGGGGGTGCAATAAAGGAAAACTTTAAGATGGACATCATCATGAGTTATCGAGATGATCTTACGAAAATACATGTCAAAGCAATTAATGATACTGAAAATAACTTACTCTGAAGTAGAAAAGGGGGAAATATATACTGTATATACGCCTCTGACAATAGTATTGCTTTTTGCCCAGAGGATGCCAGTGCACTGTATTGACAACAACAAAAACACGAGCTGGCAACTGAAGATGTGTCTATGTTTTTGCTTCATTTATGCTCTGACTGATCAAACGTGGAATTGAATATGTGCCTAGTGTTCGCGTAAAGAGATCGTAAATGTTTGAGAACTGTGTGTAAACTAAATCTCGCGCTCAGGATTTTGACAAATGAGTCATGTTTTCGAAAAGTGAGTTTGATCCGCCGTTGGCTCGGCGCCGTCAAAGGCATTTACTGTCTATTCAATTGCGGAAAACTGTGTCATATTTTTTGACAGCCAGAAAGTTGCTAAATGACAATTGAGTGGAAAAGATCAGCATAGTGAGAGGGTCTTCACCTCACAGCACCCGCTCCCTGTCTCTCTGGTGCTGCATGAGCTCCTGCCGGCACAAAGCCCGTGTTTGACAGACAGTGGTCGCCAGATGGAACATGCGGCTTATTATCAGTTACGCGTCGCACCTTCAAACATATCACATTGTTTCAATGTTAACACTACCCGACTGACACCTTTTGTATTACGAGATCAGTCAAACAATTATGAACGCAGACTTCGCCAATGTCATTTTCAAACCACATGTTTAACACAACTGGGAGGGATTTCTTTTGAGCGATTTGTTTTGGAGCATTGACTTATTTCAGTTATGTTCTAAATTTTAACTGTTGGCCACTGAAGGATAAAGACTAATTCCTGTGAGATCTTGCTGCTCCCCAGACAAGGTGCATTAGTGGGCTGTATGTGGGCAGGACAGTCTCCCATGGCCAGTGGCGATGTTATCTAGAACAACCTTCTTCCTCCAACCAGACTCACGCCCGTCGAGTTGGTGGTGTGGGAGTAGGGGTGAACACGTGATTTTGTTTGTTTCAAGTACAAACCATAGACATCGACCCCCTACAGCAGGACCAGCTCAGGACACGGACAAACATGGTGGGATAAATAAAGTTTTTAGTTTGACCCGATAGAGCTTTTAAAAGCCCCTAATGCTAAAGGAAGAACATGAGGCAGCGCCATATAAACGAGGAAGAATGTGAGGCTGACATAGGAGAGCAGAGCACAGTGCTGTGTGTAAATAAACCATGCCATTTTTAGAAACAACCCCCTCTCGCCAGTGGCGCAGACGCATAGTGCAAAAGCTGCACCACATGCAAGATGACGCGTTTGGAGCAACATTGTCCTTGCGCCAGGCGGAAGATCTCCCCTGGTGAAGTATTTACAACCTGAGTGAGTTAGTAAGTACTTATCCTACAATGGCATGTTTTCTGCACAGTACTGTGTTAAGAATGTAATTATTTTCATTATTTTATTATTTAAGACAAGGCTGACTCTCCATAGGAATAAAACACAAACAGGAAACAGTCGTTGGCTTAACCAGAGGACATTAGCATCATGCTGCTCTGAAGCATTCCACGAACATGTGTTGTTTGCACAGTGGTATATACAGCGGTATTTCTCATTAACTTCTCAAATATTATGCAAGAGTTTACACAGAATAGAATTGAAAACAGCTCTGCGTGTGTACAGGTCTTTTCATGGTTGAGCGTCGAAGTCCATCTCTGACATGTTAGAGCCGTATGAACCATCTCAGGCCCTGAGAACTTAAAGGAATAGGCCACCGTTTTTACATACTGAGATATGTTCTTACCTAACCTTAGTCGAGTTAATATATCCCCGTCTGGTCTTTGTCCGTGCGCTCTGTCACGCAAACGGAGCACATACGCAGCCTCTCCCACATGTCACATAGCTCCAAAAAAAGCTCACGATAGAAGCTACCAAGCTCTTCCACGTGTTCCCTATTTAAATAAAGTTACGTGAAGTGCTTTCATGCAAAGTATATTTACACAGAAATGTAGCATGTCGATTTTATAAGCAGATAAAAAGGGGTACTATATTGTGAGGCGTAATGATACGAGGAGCACAACGTCCGCGCAGTAACTCCTAAAGACTTCCCCCGCTCACTTCCGTCAATAACCTTTAGGAGTTACTGCGCGTAATGTAACTTTCATACTCATGTAACTTTATTTAAATAGGGAACACGTGGAGGAGCTTGGTAGCTTCTATCGTGAGCTTTTTTGGAGCTATATGACATGTGGGAGAGGCTGCGTATGTGCTCCGTTTGCCTGGCAGAGCGCACGGACAAAGACCAGACGGGGACATATTAACTCGTCTAAGGTCTCAGTATGTAAAAAACGGTGGCCTATTCCTTTAAGGGAGGGGTGCATATGACAGCTGAAAGTATTTTATTTGCACTCTTGTCTTTTACTGTAATTGATCGATTGTATGTTGATGTTTTTATTGATTTTGTCTGTTTTCTTGTAATTTCATGCAACTGTGAGGCACATTGAGTTGCCTTGTGTATGAATTGTGCTCTACAAATAAACTTGCCTATGAGGTGGTGCCGCAGTTAGGGCTTTAAGGTCGCTGCGAGAAGGTTCTGGGTGCGATTTCCGGGACTGGAGAGGGCCTTTTGTGTGGAGTTTGCTGCGTTTCCTTGGGGATGCTTCCACACAAACAAACATGTACAATAGGTTCCCATCTGTAGCCAGGACTCCTCTGCAAAAGAGACTCTTAACCTTTTAGCTTCCGCATGAACCAAAAAAAAAAAAAAAGCACAGTTTAGATGGATGAAGCTGTTGAAATCGAAGCTAGAGACAGTTTCTCCCTGCTATTTACAAGGCATGACTTACAGTGGAGGCAATTTAAGCCTTGAAATGATCAGACTGAATGCGCCTGGATTGAGAGGCGAATCCGTGAACTTGCATGAATGAAACATATCTTCAGGTTTTCATTTTCTTTCCACTGACTTTTAAGCCAGTTGTGAGAAACTATTGACCGTCGTTCACGTTCCTCTCCTCTGCCGTTTCCGCTGATTCAGCTGAATTCCCTGATATCACCTCGTCGGTATTGATCCGGCGGCGCGTGCGGAAAAAACGCGTTTGCCCGGGCGCGCGTGATGAAAATGACTTATGCTTCTGTCCGATTTACGCCTGTGATCTGAATGCTCATCTGAACCCGGGATAATCAACTGTTAAACTCTCTAAAAGGGAGATTATCCGGGCTTATTGCATTGATAATGGCTTTGAAAAAAAAAAAAAAAAAAGAAAAGGATTGCACTGGTGAACTTCCAGCGGAGGACAGTGAAGCGCACGATGTGTAGCGTTAGCGCCGAGAATTGTACACTTGAATAATAAGCATCTTTAATGAGATGAATGGCTTTAAATTGTTTCAATGAAGGAACTTTTCACTGAATCTGAGTCGGTTTGAAATAATCTAAGATCCGGTATTAATGCTAATGCCAGTGGAACAAGTGATGTTATGTATATCTCTTCAAATGATCTGAAATAATCTGAATTAAGAAAACATGTGCTTGTCCTGATCCCGTTAAGTAAATGTTTGTAATATCATCATTAACCTGTTACTTGCCCCCCCCCGGTCATGGGGATAGGGTCAGGGGTTAGGGTTATGATTAGGGTTAGGAACGGCAAGTGTGATGTAAGTTGTGTTTCACTCACACAGATCTTAAACATAGAAACTAGAAGGTCTTGGCTTTCAAATGAGGTATCACACTGACATATAGGCTGTAAACTCTCCTGTCAATAGACTTTGAGATTTGGATATAAATAATTACTAAACCTGACCCTGAACCTAAGATGGCAGGTAACAGGTTAAAGTGATAGTCTTGAAGGTTAAATGTTTTGCATATTTTGTAAAATGCGCAGAATCCACTACCTGGTCTTGCATTTTGGTGTAAAGTAAGTAATAATATATATATACTGTATATATATATTTTTTGTAAAGTCCCTTCTTCACAGATCCGAGCAACTACTCAGAGTCAGAGTATCCTCCCACGTTGGCCAATGAGACGAGCTTTTCCTTTGAACCTGTCTGTCGGGTCCAATCAGGAGAGAGTGGGAGGAGCTTGATCATTTACTTTTCAAAAATCCTGTTCCTGCTCTCCTCATTTAGCAAACTATGAAGTGATTTGGTTAGAGAGGGGAGGAATTTGATTTCAAATGTCACTCCATCTCTCCTCACTTTGCAAACTTACAGACCCTCACTTTAAGATGATGATAAAAACAGCACGCCAAGTCAACAAATTAAGCTTTTTTTCCCCATAAAGATTTTTGAATAACTCATTCCAAGTCCTAGTTATTGAGCTTTGAACCCCAAATACCAGGCAACATGTATTTCTTTTTTTCTGATTGTATTCCAGTATTAGCATCAAAAGCTAAACATGATCTACAAAACCCCCTCTGAAGAATAATGTATGTCAACAAAACGTACACATCCTAAGACCATGACCACCCTCCTGACTGTGCGTGTGCGTTTAGACACATCAACGCATTCACATTCTACCTTCACACTTTCAAGGTTTCGCCATTTTATGACCGGGTTAGTGGTGTTCCAAAGTAAAAATCCCATTTTCCAAGCCCGCGCTCTTGGCTTTTCCACCCGCCTCTTCCACTACTATTTATGTTTCTAGTAGCGTCCTTCAAAGCCTTTTCAAATCCATTTAACCATGTTTCCCCTCCACTCTGGGCATGTTTGAAGTAATCCTTTGTGTTCCCACTCCCCCGCCCTTTCCACTGGCGCCGTCTCCACGTGCCATTTTGGATTTTGCACATAAACCTCTTTGTGCGCTCTAAATGCAGATATATGCAGATCGGGCGGTGCTAATGCCAGTCTCTCCCCCCCCCCTCTCTCGCGCTGGCGTCACCTCTCCGGAACACCCAGGCTGAGCGCTCCCATCACAGGCAGGACTCCTGGTGCGAAGTTCTGCTTCATTTAGTCCTTGATGAATTCATCAGACGTTCGGCGGCTCACGTCTACCAGTGAATTTCTAAACAGACAGCATTAGCATACATCTGCATAGCGCTGTGATAAGTTACAGTGTTCTCCATCAGCCTGGAGTATGCATGAGGAGCTGAGGTACTCCTTGACCATCATCTTGGCTCAAGGTCTGGCACAGGTTCTGGCTCGCTGAGATTTCCTTGGCTCATATGGGTTTATTGGACAGGACAGTTCTGCATGAAGAGCAGCTAAAGGTATTCCGCTAATTGTTTGGAGCTCGGAGTTGATTTTTATACACCAACTATCCCCTTGGCTTTCCATCAGGTTGATTGTAAAGTTCTACTTCTAGCGTAGAAATAACTGAGCAAGGCCCAGAGTATTACGCCGTAATGTTCGGACAATTCGGACGTTCTGCTCTCCCAAAATTTCATCCGATGGGCGGGGGAGCGACTGAATTTTGCGTCGCATAATGGGTAACATTTATCTTCGCAGCTTCCAGCTCTGTCTGCCGGAGCGTTTTCATTCGCTCTGCTTGCTTCATCTTCTTTTAAAAAAGGAATACATATTCTGTAGCTGATATTTAATGATGCAGACTTGGACTGTCCCGACTCCCTACATTTGGGGCTCGTACAGGGGCGGACTGGCCATATGTCCGTTCTGGAAGAGCACAGAAGGGCCACTGGCTCTAGGGCCACCGGTCTGGCCTCTCACTTTGCCTTACCCTTACCCCCGGGCGTAACCGAGCTTTACCCAAATCTAAAAGCTGAACCTCTTAACTCCCGCCTGAACCGAGAGGATCTTTTTCCTCACGTTATCAGATTTTTTTCCCATCATTTTTTTGTTGGGTATTCAAATCGTTTTTTTAACTCATTTTTTTTGGTCATTTTTTGGTCAAATTTTTATCAATTTTTTGTCACATTTTCAGAATTGTTTTTTCCAGAAGCTTTTGGATTGGGGTAAAGCCAAACTGGAGAAAATGTGCTCGGTTCAGGTGGGAGTTAAGGGGTTAAAAGAAAAGCATCCAAAAACAAAAATGCGCTGGAAAAGCAACAAAAAAGTGACGAAAACGTGACGACAAAGCAATGAAAAAAGCGATGAAAAAAACAACAATAACATGAAAAAACAAGAGACGAAAACACAGCGAAAAAGTGACAAAAAAGTAATGAAAAAGCAACAAAAACATGACAAAAATGCAGCGACAACGTGACAAAAAGTTACCGTCACTTTTCTACATTTTAGCTTTCAAATGAGACGTTACAGTGTTGCTCTCCAGTCAAGAAGCTTTTAGATTTGGGCAAAGCCGAATTGGAGAAAATGCTCTCGGTTAAGGCGGGGGGTAAGAGGTTCACATATGTATTTGTGGAAGTGTTGCATTTACGCTAATTTGGGCCAGGCCGGGCCAGTCCAGGGCTGTTTTTCAGTCCCAGTCCGCCCCCGGGCTCCTACCTCCCGCCTCCCCTCCTGCCTTCACACTGCCCCGCTGTCAGGTCTCCCGTCTGGCTTGGAGCCTCGAATTCCGGGCAGGATAGCTAACCGCTGCCCCCGGTGACTGTGAGCTGTCCCTGACTATAGTCAAAATTAGCCATTTCATAAGCACTGACAGCCTCTGATTATCTCTCTCTGCCCAATACAACTTTATTTGGTCCGTTTTCAACGTGAGAACATCAGCCATGTCAATAAACAAGTCTGAAGCCGAGCTGCTAACCGCTCGCCCGGAGCAAAATAACTAGTAAGTAAGTAAGTAATCTTTATTTATATAGCACCTTTCACAGGCAAAGGCCACAAAGTGCTTCACAACACAGTAAAAGCAGAAATTACATACAATATAAAAAGGGGTCAAAACAACACAGAAATCATAGCAGCCCAAAAGTAGCTAATTAAAAGCTTGAACAAATAAATGTGTCTTAAGTTTGCTTTTGAAAGAATCAACAGAGTCAATACAGCGCAAAGAGGGTGGAAGATCATTCCAGAGCCTGGGAGCAACAGCCTGGAAGGATCGGTCACCTCTAGTACGAAAACCCGTACGTGGAACCTTTAGCAGATTCTGATCCACAGACCTCAGAGCCCGCGCAGGGGTGTAAGGCTGGACCAGAGCACTGATATAAGAAGGAGCCTGACCGTGCACGGCTCTGAAGGTTAGAACCAGAACTTTGCACTTGATCCTAAAAGACACTGGCAGCCAATGAAGCTGTTTTAAAATAGGGGATATGAAGGGATAGGGATAGGGAAAGGGATACTCCTTAGCAAGTAACTTGCATATATCAGGTGAAAACAAGTATTATGCAATAAGGTCAATAAAGCGGTAACTATATAAAGCAGCCTTTGAGATGACACACACTGACACACACCACAAATGCTTGACGCATTTGTGGTTTATAACGGACTTTTCATCAACAATGAGCTGTAGGCGATTGTAACAAGCTAACGGGGCTAACCTGGAATGACCATTGACACAAATAATAGTCCTTTATTCGGTCATATGGGCTGGATATGTGCTTAAATACTAGGGAGACCCTCACGTAGACCATGGGTATAGTTATGGTTAAAGATCCATAGGACATGGCAGTAGCAAAGAGGGACTAGTTAGCCCCAAAACAGCCGTTATTTTTCAGTCAAGAGCTCCTTCCAGCGCTTCAGAACACATTTAAAATCACTCGCCCCTGACGGCTAAATCAATCATGGTTTTGTGCAGCCCAATATCACAACAGGAGTCGCCTCACAGGGCTGCACCAAACATTAAGGTAATAAAACAGAAGAGAAAAGTCTCCATCGCGTCCGGTCTGAATGCAGTATGATAGCGACAGGCTAGGCGCTAGGACACGAACGGGCTTGATCACAGTGGATGAAGTTTTGGGAGAGCAGAACGCCCCATTTGAACACACCTGAATTAAGCTACACCAACTAAAAAACGATGTATATATTTACTAGTATATAGGCCGCACTTGTCTATTAGCCGCAGGTGTCCACATTGTTAGGCTACATGACATGTTTACACAGAAACGTGGTGCATGAAAACTTCTTACATTTCGAATTAAACACATGCTTGTATGCATTCAGTGCCTGTAACACTGCAGGAAAATGGCAGTAACTTGCCTGGTTAAAGAAATAAAACATACATTAGCCAACTAGGAAAGTCATTGATCGCTATCCTCATCTTCCTCCTGCGCACTACCGTCATAATTATGCATTTATTAGTGTGTTTTCCATGATGTGTGTAAGACACGCAAATTAGATTGTCAAGCTAGCGTCTTCCACCTCTTCCATGTGTCCGTCTTACTCTTGCTACACTACTCCTATATGTTAGCTGCGTCGTTGTTTCGGCCGCAGGGTTCAAAGCGTATGGAAAATGTAGCGGCTATAGTCCAGAAATGATGGTAATTTAAAGATCAGTGGACTTAGATTGTAAGAATAGTAAAGCCAAGAGTTAAGGCTAATCACAGAGAACAGTGTTTTGTCATTTTGTCATTATGCTTTAACTTACGTGAAGCTCATGCATGACAATTTCGGCCCGAAATAGCAACTTTTTGAGTGACAGTGCTGGCTTTTAGCGGCAGTTGTGGAGGTCTGGGCTCATTCTACACATTACATCATTGCTGGAGCACGTATGGGGTGGAAAACACATCATGTAAAAAAATTGAACTCTGTATAATCCCTTTAAAGCAATACTAAGTAACTTGTTTACCTTAATAAATAATTTCCGTAGTCCCTCTGGGGGTAATACAAGTGTTAATGGGGGTCTTTCACCAGAAAATCATACTTGCAACTTGACTGCCACTAGGTCGGAATCACGGAGATGAAGCTAACAGGCTAACGGGCAAAGCAAAGTGCAGACTAGCGCCACTTAAACAGTATTTAAGCTAAGTTTGAGTGGAAAAAAAAAGATCTCCATTCTGTAATTGGATGCACAATATCCCTCTCTCCCTTTGTCTTTTCTGTCAGCGTAGTATTTACACTCACGGACAATTAATAAGTCAAAAAACGCAACATGCTACGACACCGCAGTGGCACTCATGGCCTCTAGGTTGCAGGGCCGCTGCTAGCCATTTTAGTGCCCAAAGCAGAAATGTTTGGTGGTTAAATTAAATTAAGCACACCCGCAACACTACACCAAAAATAATTGCAGAAATGAATTCACTTAGTTTACATGTAATGCTCAGAGACCAGTTCTTTAAGCTGTGGTTCGTTCTGAAGCTGATTTCAAGCATATGGTGCAGAAAGGTTAGAAGCCTTTTAGCCCTGAAATCTGGAGACTGTTTGCAGATGATGTTCCACTGGTGGAGGTCGCTATTTTGTTTTCATTGGCAATTCCGAAGAAGAAGCCAAATTAAAGCCGCAAGCGGCATCGAACGGCCCTCGCGGGCCGTGCCTCCTTTAGCGCCTCTATTGCCGCGTCTATGTAACCGTACCAAGGGCGCCAGCGTGGCCACACTAAATTTTATTGCTCTGATGTGCCATTAATCTTTGTGAGTAAACATCAAAACAACATTTTTAGCCTCTCCATGCAAGCAATGGCTCCAGCCTGCCGAGGGCGCTAGGGCATAATCTTTTTAATTTCACAATTAGCATCAGATGGCCCTGACGGGCCGTACTTCCATGTCCACTGTCCGCAAGCTCCTGACAGGGGGCGCTAACGCGCTGTAATGTTGCATAATGTGACATTTATGTGTCAGCCCCATTAGATAACATGGGGGGCCCCGGGCGTCACCATGGCAACACCGTACAAAATACGATATCGGGCTCATTGGCTTTTTGGATGGGGACGCCATCAACTATTTTTGTACCGAATTTCATTCATTTCCGACAAACTAATTTTTTTCCCCTAATGCATTTTTTCTTCTACACCTGGAGGGGGCGCTGTCGCGCCCAATGTCACTTTTTCACACGTGCTTTGTCAAGGGGTGAAAGGTCAATAAAATGTATATTTCCGATTTTTAATGGGAGTTTTTTTGTGCGAATGGGAGCGATTTTTAGTTTTTGATGAATCGCAAAATACTTCGGAAAGATTGCGGCTTCGCCGCAAACAAACCGTAAAACTTAGCCAAAAAATTTGGATAACTTTTGATGCCCCACATCTCGAGATGAGCTGGAGCGATTTTGAGCTCATTTGGTGAAACGGCCTAGGAGGAGTTCGTTAAAATGCGATGTCAGCGAAAACGCTGACCCGGCATTCTCAGGACTTCCTGTCAAAATGGCGGACTTCCGGTTTGTCAAGGGGCGTGGCCACAATAATATTTTTTGTTTGTCGTCACATGACGAATATCTGTACCGAATCTCGTCGCTCTACGACAAAGTTGACGTTGGCCCAGATTGGTCCCGCCTCCATAGATGCAATGTATTTTGATTCACCATGGCAACACCGTACAAAAGACGATATGGGTCTCATTGGCTTTTTGGATCGGGATGCCATCAACTATTTTTGTACCGAATTTCATCCATTTCAGACAAACTAATTTTTTTCCCATAATGCATTTTTTCTTCTGCACCTGGAGGGGGCGCTATCGCGCCCAATGTCACTTTTTCACATTTGTTGCGTTCAGGGGTGAAAGGTCAACAAAATGTATATTTCCGATTTTTAATCGGAGTTTGTTTGTGCGAATGGGAGCGATTTTTAGTTTTTGATGAATCGCAAAATACTTTGGAAAGATTGCGGCTTCGCCGCAAACAAACCGTAAAACTTAGCCAAAAAATTTGGATAACTTTTGATGCCCCACATCTCGAGATGAACTGGAGCGATTTTGAGCTCATTTGGTGAAACGCCCTAGGAGGAGTTCGTTAAAATGCGATGTCAGCGAAAACGCTGACTCAGCATTCTCCGGGCTTCCTGTCCATATGGCGGACTTCCGGTTTGTCAGGGGGCGTGGCCACAATAATATTTTTTTTTTGTCGTCACATGACGAACGTCTGTACCGAATCTCGTCGCTCTACGACAAAGTTTACTTCGGCCCCTCCCCCATTGGCGCAATGTATTTTGATTTTTGTAGGTGGCGCTGTCGCGCCATTTTTTTTTTCCCCAATATGAAACACACATTTTAATTAATTTTTCGCCGGACCTGAATTTTGGGCAAAGTTTGGTGAGTTTTCGACTATGTTCAGGGGGTCAAATTCCTGCTCAAAGAGCAGAAGAAAGAAGAAGAAGAAGAAAGAATTAAAGCCGCAAGCGGCATCGAACGGCCCTCGCGGGCCGTGCCTCCTTTAGCGCCTCTGTAACACCACTACATTTTATTGCCCTGATGTACCATTAATCCGTCAATAAACACAGACGAAAAGTTGCATTTTAGCCTGTCCTTGTGAATAATGGCACCCACCTGAAGAGGGCGCTAGCGCGCCCACTATATTTTATTGCCCTTGAGTGCCATTAATCTTTGTCAGTAAACATGAAAACGGCATTTTTTGCCTCCATGTGAATAATGGCTCCAACATGCAGAGGGCGCTAGCGCGCCCATAATCTATTTAATTTCACAAGCAGCATCGGGCTCTATTTCACTGACCACCGTCTGTGCCTCGATTGTTGCATCTCCATTGCCCTACCCTACCGAGGGCGCTAACGCGCCAACTACATTTTATTGCCCTGATGTGCCATTAATCT